>NC_059113.1:33657332-34869832 GCF_020740685.1 Jaculus jaculus
TGAGCATTGAGTATATCTGTGGTATGGAAAGAGTTAGGCCTATGCCAAGTTGTTGACATCTAATTTAGTTCATACTTTTTTTCTTTTCTCAAGGCAGGGTCTCACTCTGGTCCAGGCTGACCTGGAATTCACTATGTAGTCTCAGGGTAGCCTTGAACTCTCAGAGATCCTCCTACCTCTGCCTCCCAAGTGCTGGAATTAAAGGCATGTATCACCATGCCTGGCTTAGTTCATACTTTTATGGGGTCATTTAATTCCCCAGTACCTACATCCAGGGTTACTTTATTGTCTTCCTCAAGGCTTTACCTATGGCCTCTTAAGTTAAAAAGGAAACTGAAGTAATTCTAAAAATGACATTGTATTTTGGGAGGCTAACTGTTCCAAAGACATTAAAGTCAAGGACAACATACCACACTTTGTTTCAACACAGAATAAAATTCTTATTTTGTGCCTCTTCTCCACCCCAATTTTTGTAACTCTCAGAGCACAAAATAGGGCTAACCATCTCTCCTAATTTGCCTATAATGGCAAGAACCTTCCCTATCTTACCAGTAGGCTGTCACTCTTCCTTAGCACTGAGAAGGCAAATGCAGGACATGAACAGTAATGACAGGAGGCCAAACATATGTATGTTTTGCCAGAACTTCCAAGAACCTATGGAAAAAAGGACAACTGGTGTTATCCCTCAGAAGATTTGGTTTCTGGTGCCACTTCCTTTCCATGACCTTATCCATTTAATGACTAATAGTTGCTTGCAGATTGAACTAAAAAGAACTGTCATGTTTTTACACAAAAGGGGAAACTGTTCTTATAACTGTGTGAACTTGCTCATCTCTTTGGGACTTCAGAAAGTAGAAGAGTTTCAAATGTATTCAACCATCCACATAAGCCATTTTGAACTTATGCTTAGTGATTCACAGGACTCACTCCATAAGCTATAAAGAGTTGCGGGGGGGGGGGGCCTGGAGAGATTAATCAGCGGTTAAGGTACATGCTTGCAAAGCCTAATGGCCTGGGTTCAAGTACCCATGTAAAGCCAGATGCACAAAGTGGTTTGTCTACAGTGGCAAGAGGCCCTAGTATACCGATTCTCTCTATCCCTTCTTCCCCTACCACCTTTCCTTGCAAATAAATAAAAATTTAAAGAAAGCATTGAAGGGAGAAGATGCTCATGTACATTTTATTGTGGGGTTTCTTAATCTCCTATTTCATAGCATGCGAATATTTCTAAAGCTTCAATCCTATCTAGAGAGTATATGAAAATTGGTAGAGTGAGTGCTATGCAGGGATAGGACAGATGAAGAAAGTAGAAAAGGGCTTTTGAGAAGCATTGAGTGAGGAGAATAAATAAGAGTCTTGCGAAAGGGATGACTCAGCTTCTCAGGGTGGAGGTCTCAGGAAAGGAGGCAGGTCCAGATCTGCCTACTCATCTGGCAGGATGGAAGGAGGACATAGATATGCGGGGCGTGGGGGATGAGAGGCTCTGCAAGAACAGTCTTGGTGACAGCCCATAGGGGCACACGGTATAAGGGAAAAGTAAGATTTGTCTGTGGACAAATTAGAAACTTCTCTACCAAGTAGCCAAAAACTCTTTGCTGGGAGCTAACTGTAGTTTTAGGTTTTTGCATGTCCCCCAGAGGTCATATGTTAAAGGCTGGGTTGCCATCTTGCGGCACTTTTGGAAGGTGGGACTTAGAGAAAGGCAGGTCACTGAGGGCATACCCTTGCAGGGGTGCTGAGATCCCAACCCCTTCCTTCCTTTGCTTCCAGGCTGCGGTGAGGTGAAGAGGTCTTTTCAACCACCTGCTCCTGCCGTGATCTCTCTATTGTGCTGCCACAGGCCCCAATGACTGTGGACTGAAACTTCTAAAACTGAGCCCGTGTAAACCTTTCTTCCTTTAAGCTGGTTTATGCCAAGTGTATGTCAAGTATTTGTTACAGTGGTGTTTGCATTCCTTGACTTAACTTCCAAAGTAGATTATTACCATCAAAGGGAAGCAGGAACATCTCAAGGGTTATTCTACAATGGACTACCACGTTTTAATTTGCCAGAGAGCCTTCACATTAGATAGAGGTACTAAGATGGCATTTTTAATGAAAAAGTTCATTGTGTGTGTGTGGGGGGGGGGGGGCGGGGAAGGCCTTAGGTGTAATTCTTTGACTTGCTAAGTAGGCTAAACTCCACCTTATTGACTTGTCTCCACCTTCCTAGTACACTGGGATTACAAACATGTACACCATCCCCAGTTTTTTCTTTTATAAAATATTATTTATTTGAGAGAAAGAAAAAGATTGGGTGCATCAGGACTTCTAGCCACTACAAATAAACTCCAGACATATGCACCACCCTTGTGAATCTGGCTTACATGGGCACTGGGGAAGTGAACATAGGCCAGCAGGCTTTGCAAACAAGTACCTTTAACAGCGGAGCCATCTCCCCAGCCCAGTTTTTTTTTTTTTTTTTTGCAATGACAATGTTGGGGCTAGAAAGTTGGTTCAGAGGGTAAGAGCACCTGACATGCAAGCATGAGGGCCTGAGTTTGATTCCCAGCACCCACATAAAAAGCTAAGCATAAGATAGGGGTGGTGGCACACACCTTTAATCCCAGCCCTCGGGAGGCAGAGGTAGGAGGATCACAGTCAGTTTGAGGCCACCCTGAAACTACATAGTGAATTCCAGGTCAGCCTAAGCTAGAGTGAAACCCTACCTCGAAAAACAAAACAACAACAAAAAACAAAACAAACAAAGCAAAACAAAAACAAAAAAGGCTAGGCATGGCCATATACACTTATAACGCCAGGGAGTGAAGACAGAGAATTACTGAGGCTCAGTGGTCAGCCAGTCTGACTGAAAACGGCAGCTCCAGGAAACAATGCAGAAGAGTAACAGGACACTGGAGATTCTCTGGCCTTTGCACATGTGCACATGGAACACTTGTGCATTTGCACACACATGGTTATACACTGTACATATACACACCACACCCACATGCCTAAATAACAAAATTTAAGCAAGGTTTTTAAAAATGCTTGTGCCACCTAGTGTGCATGTGCAACCTTGCACTTGCCTCACCTTTGTGCATCTGGCTTATGTAGTATTTGGAGAGAGATCGAAATGGTCCTTAGGCTTTGCAGGCAAGTGCCTTAACCATTAAGCCATCTCTCCGTCTCTCCAGCCCTAAAATATATGTTATTTATTCATTTTTAAGAATGAGAGAGGCAGATTGGAGAGAGAGAGAATGTGAGTGTGCCAGGGCCTCCAACCACTGCAAATGAACTCCAGATGTATATGCCACCTTGTGCATCTGGCTTTACTTGGGTACTGGGGAATCAAACCTGCGTCCTTTAGCTTTGCAGGCAAGTGCTTTAACTGCTAAAAATAACAGCCCTAAAATAAAATAAGTAAAAAACTAAAAAGAAATTATCTCAGCATTCCCAGAAATGACCACTCCCAAGAATAAAATTAGAAGAAACAGGTCTTGAGTGTCTGCTTGTCACATGTTCAGTAGTTTGTATGATGCAGCTATTTTGGTAGTTTTAAAAAATTATACGCGAGAAAGTAAGTAAAAGAAAGAGACAGGGAGGAGGGGAAAATATGCATGCCAGCTTCAGCTGTTGCAAACAAATTCCAGAGACATATGCCATCCTATGCATCTGGTTTATTTGGGTCCTGGAAAATCAAGCCTGGGTCCTTTGGCTTTGCAGACAAGTGTCTAAACCACTAAGCCATCTCTCCTGACCTTGGTAGTTTTTTGACTAATTTGGCAGAGTCTTGGGAGATGCTAGGTTATTAAGAATGCTAATGACTGGATAAGAAGATGCGTATTATACAAAGATAAGCCCCAGTCTAAATTGGGTATTGAAAAACCACATTCATGCGTTTCCTATTGCAGGGTCCTGTTGTGTTATAAACATCACTGAGTATTAGTAAAACTTCTCTAATGTGTCTGGAAGTCTTAAACTGAAAACTCAGTTAATCCTAAAGAAAACTCACCAGGATCCAAGGATGACATGAATGAATATAACTTTAAGAGTTGCTGCTTTAGCTGTCTCCCAAGTCTCTTCTCCCTAGACTTAACATAGGGAGGCATAGGCTGCCAGCACTCTGGACTGGCCTGAATGAGTCAACGGTCTCTTCTTTTTTAAAAAAAAAGTTTATTTTTATTTATTTATTTGAGAGCAACACAGAAAGAGGCAGAGAGAGAGAAAGAGAGAGAAAAGAGGGAGGGAGAGAGAGAGAGAGAGAGAGAGAGAGAGAGAGAATGGGTGCACCAGGGCCTCCAGCCACTGCAAAAGAACTCCAGATGTGTGCACCACCTTGTGCATCTAACTAATGTGGGTCCTGGGGAAGCGAGCCTCAAACCAGGGTCCTTAGGCTTCACAGGCAAATGCTTAACCACTAAGCCATCTCTCCAGCCCTCCCTTTTTGGGGGAGGGTTCAAGGTAGGGTCTCACTTTAGCCCAGGCTGACCTGGAATTCACTATGTAGTCTCAGAATGGCCTTGAACTCATGGCAATCGTCCTACCTCTGCCTCCTGAATGCTGGGATTAAAGGTGTGTGTTACCATGCCCAGCTCTAACAGTTTCTTCTTATTGCTGATCCCCAATCCATCAGAATTGCTCCCTGGACTATGGTGAAAAAAGCCTGATAATTTAAGGACAGAGACAATTCTAAGGAGCTTCCTTTGCCTTGTCCTTTCAAAGGCTGGCAGAGACTCAAAAATGTTCAAATGCCAGAGGCAATAAATACTCAGAGTAATTTCTTTCATTTGTCTCTTATCTAGTAGTTGACAACTAATGAACCCAAAAAGTCAGTCAAAAATCTGAATGAGAAATATTTAGAAATGACAATTGACCTTAGGGATAATTTAGGTCCTTCACACTTCAATGGAAAAACAACCCCCTCTTACAGGAATTACTCCTAGTTCTTCCACTCGTTGCCTGTAATGTTTTTCCCCTAGAAGTGAGATTTTTTTTGTTGTTTTTTTTTGTTTGTTTGTTTTCGAGGTAGGGTCTCACTCTAGGCCAGGCTGACCTGGAATTCACTATATAGTCTCAGGGGCCCTCAAACTCACAGTGATCCTCCTACTTCTGCCTCCCCAGTGTTGGGATTAAAAGCATACACCACCATGCCCAGCTCAGAAGTGAGATTTTAAAAAGAAACATGCAAGCAAGGACATACTTGAGACCAGGACTGGACTTGTAGGAATCTCACTTGGAGGAAGTCTTGTGAGTGCAGTTAGGTCCTAAGGAGGGCAAAGTCACATTGGAAGTCATCCAGCCACAGGTACAATCTTAAAACCAAAGCATCCTCCATATTTTATGCTGGTAAGCTAGGTTCTTTATGGTTCCCTGGCTTGGCGCCTCTCTCAGGAAGAAGGGTTATACATTCCTGCCCTGTTGGATACAGACTGGCTACATGACCTGCAAAGTTAATACAATGTGAGTAGCCAAAAAGAAATGTTAACTCTGCTGAGTTCTCTCTCCAATATTCCCTAGAAGGGTTGCTTCAAAGATGGGATCCTAAAATGATGTTTTGGATCAAAGCTGCACATGACTCCTTGTGAATATGTGGCATGAGCAAGACAGAAAACTTGTTTGTAAGTCTTTCCAATTTACAGGTCATTGTTAGCATGGCATTCCTTAGTCTCTTCTGACTGAAGTCTCCCTCTTTCTAAGTGAGCCAAAGTTTCTAAAAAGCAATTCAGATGGTAGCAAAAAAGTGAAGGCTTTAGAACAGTTACACATTATACCTGGAGGACATAAAGAATATTTGGGTTGAAGCCAGGCGTGGTGGCGCACGCCTTTAATCCCAGCACTTGGGAGGCAGAGGTAGGAGGATTGCCATGAGTTCAAGGCCACCCTGAGATGACAGAGTTAATTCCAGGTCAGCCTCCTGGACCAGAGTGAAACCCTACCTCGAAAAACCAAAAAAAAAAAAAAAAAAAAAATATTTGGGTTGACCTACTGAATAAAGGTTGACTTATGGAAAGATAATTAGCTGGGTATCAAGGCAGCGTCTGACTCAAGTTTTATCATCTTATACAACCCCTGAGTTAAGCCACATTCTTACTATACTACTATATAACACAATCATTAAGGTTAACATGAAGATGTGAGATTTCTATAGTATCATTAACTCAAAGTCCAAACTGACTGCTGTAATTCTAGGAAGCTAGCATTTTTTATGATTAATAAAGCAATGTTATAGGATACAACTGACAAAAATAAGTCATGTTGGCCATGATAATTAAATATTTCAAATAAAATCTTTAAAATTTTAATTAGGGGCTGGAGAGATAGCTCAGTGGTTAAAGGCACTTGCTTGTAAAGCCTGACAGGATGGGTTTAATTCCCCAGTATCCACATGAAGCCAGATGTACTAAGTGGAACATGAACCTGGTTTATTTGCAGTTGCAGGAGTTCCTGGCATGCCTATACCCTCCTTAAATAAGTAAATGAAGATATGTTTTAAAAAGAAAAATTTGGAGGCTGGAGAGAGAGCTTAGCAGCTAAGGTATTTGCCTGCCTGCAAAGCCTAATGACCCATGTTCAATTTCCCAGCACCTATGTAAGCCAGATGCACAAGGTGGTATATGCAACTGGAATTCATTTGCAGTGGCTGGAGGCCCTGGTGTGCCCATTCTCTCTCTCTCTCTCAAATGAATAAATAAATAAAATAAATCTATAGAAATATTTTTAAAGCAAAATTATAATATTTTCATTTGCTTTTTATTTGATAGGGTCTCCCTCTAGTCCAGGCTAAGCTGGAGCTCAGACTGCAGTTCCGGGCTGGCCTAGAACTCACAGAGATTCTCCTATCTCTGCTGCTGCAGTACTGGGATTAAAGACATGTACCACCATGCCTGGCAAAAGTAAAGTTTTAACTAATAGCCAAAGCACATTACTAAAGGACAGTTGGAAGTTGCCTGCCCTGGTCAAGTGTTAAGCTGATAATGCAAGTGATACCAAAATTCTAAAGCTAAAAAAAATTTGGGAAACTTGAAGGGTCTTTCATTTATGGTATTTTAAGTGAATTTAAAAAAAACAGCAAAAAAAAATAGGAATACCACCTCAGATACAAACAAATTAAGTGACTCTCATTATTTATCTATAAATTCACCATGAGAAAATTCTAAGAGGCAGTTTCGAGTAGGAAAATACCTTCCAAAAATTATATCAAAAATTTTCCTTAATGAGGAACCACCTGACGATTTTGCCAGGTCGATGAAAGTAGGTTACAGTGTAGAATTTAAGTGGATTCACTAAGCAAGGGCATATATTTATCCAAGTAGACTTTGCTCAAATCATTCACTCGGTAAGAACATGGTTTACCATGGTTTTTCACCGGGAGTTACTGACATGGTCTCTGCTCTGAGAAGTTTATTGTAGATAAGCCACAATTTAGACAATAAGAACATTTTCCCATCTACTGATAGCTTATTTTTCACCCCTCCTAAGCTAGGCACAAAGACAACATTTTTATTTCTTCATTCATAAAATACCTCAACCTCAATTCCATTTACTACAATTTCATATAGCTAACTTGGGGCAGTAGCTAGCTATGTGGACCATTTGTATAATCTTTATTTCTAAGTTATATTTTTTAGGTACTGTGAGGTAGCCAGATATAACAATAACTTCACTTTTCCACTTTTCAGTTTCCTGCAAAAGAAATTCTTTGCTAGGTTTCTGGTAAGAATTATTAGCAACACATGAAAGCAGTTTACAGCCTGCTGAGAGGCTGCCACTTCACAAACCTAGCTATCCTTACTGTAGGGCTCAAGGAGCAAACCTGAGGTTCATTTAGACTCCTTGCACTTAGCAGTTTGAACCTTAAATAAATACTCTTTGACAAGTTTGGAAAGACAAGTTTGGAAAGATCAGTGCTGTTAATTTTTTCTGCACACATAACAGGACCTCAAAGTTCATTTTGGCATTTGCCTGTAAGAGATTATGAATAAGAAGAAAATGTCAGTATGCTGGGGGACAGGTAGGCTGCCTCTATTATCAACAAGAAAAAAGCAGGAGTTGACTATACTCCATTAGATTTGAGAAAGAGCCTCTACACCATTGCTGAGAGTACACATTGCTCCTGGGTAGAGTAATGCTTACAGATATTAAGTACAAAAGGTCAAAAAAAAAAAAAAAAAAAGACAAAATACTAGCCAGCACTGGTGGCTCACACCTTTAATCCCAGCACTTGGGAGGCAGGTAGGAGGATCACTGTGAGTTTGAGGCCACCCTGACAGACTACATAGTGAATTCCAGATCAGACTGGGCTACTGCAAGACCCTACCTCAAAACAAAACAAAACAAAACAAAACAAAACACAAAAAGGACTGGAGAGATGGCTCAGCAGTTAAGGTAGTTGCTTGCAAAGCCTAATGACCCTGGTTCAATTCCCCAATGCTCATGCAAAGCCAGATTCACAAGGTGGTACATGCATCTGGAGCTTTCTTTCTCTTTCTCTCTCTTTCTTTTTTTTTGTGGCAGCTGAAGGCTGTGGAGTGCCCATTCTCTCTGTCTGCCTTCTATCTCTGCTTGCAAATAAATAAACACTTTTTTTTTTTTTTTTTTTTGAGGTAGGGTCTCACTCTAGCTTAGGCTGACCTGGAATTCACTATGTAGTCTCAGGGTGACCTTGAACTCACGGTGATCCTCCTACCTCTGCCTTTTGAGTGCTGCAATTAAAGATGTGCACCACCACGGCCTGGTGACAAACACATACATATTTTTTAAAAAGACAAAATACTGCATGATTTCATGTTTGGAATCTAAAATAGTCCAGTTCACAGGAGCAAAAGTAGAATTGTGGTTACCAAGCGCTTAGGGGGTAGAAGAGAGTAAGCTAGGGAGATATTAGTCAAAGGGTACAAATAAGTTCAGGAGATCTACTATACAATGTAGTGATCACAGTAACTAACAATGTCTTCCAGACTAAAATTCCTGAGAGTAGATTTCAAGGGTTTTTATCATAAAACAAGTAATGTGAACTAGTAGATGTGTTAGTATCTTGATTTGTCATCCCCCAAGGTATACTTATATCAAAACATTATTCCGTATGCTAAAAATATAGTTTCTGTCAACTTAAATAAAAAATTTAAAAATTATGAATATGCTAATTTTGTGAAGCTGGGTCAAAGCTGCTCAGTAGGGCAGGAAATATTTCACACTGGTCACCAGCTTCCAAAGAGATTATGACATGATTCATGTCCTAAGGAGGTTTGCTGAGATCATTCCCACCTCTAGAGTTCTACCTGATAAACATGCCTTCCACTGGGTGATGAGATCAAAGTGACGGACTGTCGGTCAACTAAGTCCAAGGCCTGGATGGCTGATGAACCAAACACAAACTTCAACCTAGGAAATACAAACGCTCAATATTAGAAGGGCTCACCTCAGTAACTTACCCAAAGTATCTTCATCCTCAGCTCTTGGAGAGGCATGTTGGAAATTGAATCTAATGCTTCCTATGTGCTACCTCTGAGCTCTATCCTTAACTCCTATATCTTCAGCATTAAATATATATATACATATATATTTATTATATAAAATAGAGCCAGGCATGGTGGCACACGCCTATATATGTATATATCTGCCTTCTGAGTGCTGGAATTAAAGGTGTGTGCCACCATGCCTGGCTCTATTTTATAAATTTTAAAACATATTACCAGGCATATTTGTTCATTTTCCCAAAAGTTAGTATATAAAGCTATCAGGGAACTGGGAAGAGGCACACTTGAATTTTTAATATTAAACATATGAAGATTTAGTCAACAAAAGGAACTAAAACTTGTTGAGAAGCTTATCAGACAATCACTGTTAACTTTAGTACTTTTAAAAAATTGCTTCATCTCTTTTATTACTTATTATAAATATCTCTCAAACATTTTTCTACACCATTTAAAAAATATATTTATTTAGCAGGGCATAGTGGCACATGCCTTTAACTATAGCACTCAGGAGGCAGAGGTAGGAAGACTGTTGTGAGTTTGAGGCCACCCTGAGACTACATAGTGAATTCCAGGTCAGCTTGGGCTAGAGTGAGACCCTACCTCAAAAAAACAAAAACAAAAAGAAAAAAAAAACACCCCAAAATTATTTATTTGAGAGAGAGAGGCAGATAGAGGAGAGAATGGGGGCACCAGGGCCTTTAGCCACTGCAAACCAATTTCAGATGCATGTGTCACCTTGTACATCTGGCTTACGTGGGTTCTGGGGAATCAAACCTGGGTCCTTAAGCTTCATAGGCAAGTGCCTTACAGCTAAGCCATCTCTCCAGCTCCTATATAATTTTCTTAAAAATATTTTATTATTTATTTGCAAGAGTGAGAGGATGAGAATGGGAATGACAGGGCCTCTTGCCACTGTAAATGAACTTTGGATACATGTGCCACTTTGTACATTTACATTGGTACTAGGGAATTGAACTTCGGCTGTCAAGCTTTGCAAGCATTCCAGCTCCTCTATATCTTCTTCTTCTTCTTTTTGGTATTTTGAGCTAGGTCTTACTGTAGCCCAGGCTGACATGGAACTCACTCTGAAGTCCCATACTGGCCACATACTAATGACAATCCTCCTACCTCTGCCTCCTGAGTGCTGGGATTAAAGGAGTAAGCCAATACATCTGGTTATCTATGTCATTCTTTTTTTTTTTTTTTAACATTTTTTTCTGTTTTTATTTATTTACTTGAGAGCGACAGACAGACACAGAGACAGAGAGAGAGTGGGCACATCAGGGCCTCCAGCCACTGCAAGTGAACTCCAGACACATGCGCCCCCTTGGGCATCTGGCTTACATGGGTACTGGGGAATCAAGCCTCAAACCAGGTTCCTTAGGCCAAGTGCATAATGACTATGCCATCTCTTCAGCCCCTCTGTTATTCTTTTTTTTTTTTTAAAATAAGCCTTTGTTTCAGTTTCTTTTTTTTTTTTAACTTTATTTATCTATTTATTTGAGAGAGACAGACACAGAGAGAAAGACAGATAGAGGGAGAGAGAGAGAATGGGCGCGCCAGGGCTTCCAGCCTCTGCAAATGAACTCCAGACGCGTGCGCCCCCTTGTGCATCTGGCTAACGTGGGACCTGGGGAACCGAGCCTCGAACCGGGGTCCTTAGGCTTCACAGGCAAGCGCTTAACCGCTAAGCCATCTCTCCAGCCCCCCTCTGTTATTCTTAATGGCTACAAAGTATTCTGCTGTATGGGGCTAGAGGGATGGCTTAGCGGTTAATGCATTTGTCTGCAAGGTCAAAGGACCCAGGTTCAATTCCCCAGGGCCCACATTAGCCAGATGCCCAAGGGGGCACATGTGTCTGGAGTTTGTTTGCAGCAGCTGGAGGCCCTGGTACGCCCACTCTCTCACTCGCTCTCCCTCTTTCTCTGTCAAATAAATAATAAAATATTTTTTAAAAAAGATTCTACTGTAAAGTTGAATTTTTTTTTTTTTTTTTGAGGCAGGGTCTCACTCTAGCCCAGGCTGACCTGGAATTCACTCTGTAGTAGTCTCAGGGTGGCCTCAAACTCACTGGGATCCTCCAACCTCTGCCTCTGAGTGCTGGGATTAAAGGTGTGCACCACAATGCCTAGCAAAGTTGAATACTTTTATTCTACTCAAATATTGTTGGTTAGGTTATTTCTGCGTTATTTTGTTTTGTTGCTATAATAAACAATACAGTAAAATCGTTATGAACACCATGATTACTTCCTTGGGATACATTTTTCTAAGTGGGATATCTGGGACAAAGAATATGTCTGTTTTAAAACTGTATAGCCAGTTGCTAGGTTCCCTTCCAATTTACATCTCTACATATTCCTGCCAACATTTTTCCTGGGGTTGCCAGTTTTAGATTTTATTTTTTATAGTTTATATTTTTATTGTTTTATGTTTTTATAGTCACTAATAATAGTTATCGTTTCCCCCAAAAGTCTTTGCCTGTCTGCATTCTTTCATAATTTTCCTAGTTTCTATTTACTATTTCTTTTTTCTTTGTTTTGGTTTTTTGAGATAGGGTCTCACTCTGGTCCAGGCTGACCTGGAATTAACTCTGTCATCTCAGGGTCGCCTTGAACTCATGGCAATCCTCCTACCTCTGCCTCCTGAGTGCTGGGATTAAAGGCATGCGCCACCACGCCCGGCTACTATTTCTTTTTTTGAGACAAAGTTTCATGTAGTCCAGACTGGCCTCAAACTCACCATGTAGCTGAGGACTTAAGCTCCTGATCCTCTTAATGTACTTTCTAAGTGCTGAGATTAGAAGAATGTACCACCATGCTTAGTTACTTGTTGTTTAAACAGTAATTTATCCTTCCTATAATAATATATATTTCTTTTTTTAAAAAAATTATTTATTTATTTATTGAGAGCGACAGACACAGCGAGAAAGACAGATAGAGGGAGAGAGAGAGAATGGGCGCGCCAGGGCTTCCAGCCTCTGCAAATGAACTCCAGATGCGTGTGCCCCCTTGTGCATCTGGCTAACGTGGGACCTGGGGAACCGAGCCTCGAACCGGGGTCCTTAGGCTTCACAGGCAAGCGCTTAACCGCTAAGCCATCTCTCCAGCCCAATAATATATATTTCTTATTAAAAATCTAAATAATAGCTGGGAGTGGTGGCGCATGCCTTTAATACCAGCACTTGAGAGGCAGTGGTAGGAAAAGTGCCATGAGTTCAAGACCACCCTGAGATTACATAGTGAATTCCAGGTCAACCTGAGATAGAGTGAGACCCTACCTTGAAAAAATCTAAAACCGGTTGTTAGCCGCCATACAGACACAGGCGCCATGTTGTTGTCTGCCGTCTCCTGACGATTCTGGTGAAATTGGTAAGCCAAGCTGGGACAGGCTTCTCCTTCAACACCAAGAGAAGCCGCCTCTGAGAGAAACTGACTCTTTTGCATTATGATCCAATTGTGAAAAAAAAAGTCCTCTTCATGGAACAGAGAAAAATACACTCCCTCTAAACAATGGACTGAAATGAATTTGATTTATAAATGAGAAGATTGAGGGTGGGGATACTGATTCAGAAATCTTGCCAGTAAGTTAAAAAGGAGACATAAAGGGAAGAGAAAGGAAGGGAGGAGGATACTTAATAGATTGATATTATATATATGTAAGTACAATGATTGTGATGGAGAGGTAATATGATGGAGAATGGAATTTCAAAGGGGAAAGTGTGTGGGGGGGAGGGAATTAACATGGGATATTTTTTTATAATCATGGAAAATACTAATAAAAATAAAAAAAAATAGTTAAAAAAAAAAAAAAGAAATCTTGCAGCAAGAAATGAAAGAAGAGGAAATGGTATGGCCTGACCACCTCCTGTGATTCCAAGGCTATTGTGAAGGAAACAATGAAGAGAAAGAAAGTTCTTCCTATTAGGGCTGTATCATTGAATTAGTTATTTATCTTTCTGGATATTTTTATAGGCCTTAATAAAAAATATTAAAAAAAAGAAAAAATCTAAAATCAACAAACAAACAAAACAAAACAAATCTAAATAATAGAGAAAAGGTTAACATCTTTCCCTAGACTTAAAATTTATATACTGTTTGGTTTTTTGAGATAGGGTTTCACTCTAGCCCAGACAGACCTGGAATTCACTATGTGGTCTCAGGGTGGCCTTGGACTCACAATGCTCCACTGCCTCCCAAGTACTGGGATTAAAGGCATGCGCCATCATGTCTGGCTAAAAAAAAATACTTTTATTTACTTATTTTCAAGGACAGAGAGAGAGAGAAAAGAAAGACAAAGAGAATGGGTGAACCAGGGCCTCTAGCCATTGCAAATGAACTCCAGAGGCACATGCCTCTGTGTGTATCTAGCTTTATGTGGGCACTGGGGAATCAAACTTGGGTCATTCGGCTTTGCAGGCAAGTGCCTTAAATGCTGAACCATCTCTCTAGGCCAAGACTTTTATTTTTTGTGGTGTTGGTATGATACCCAGGGTCTTGAGCATGCTAAGAAAATGCTCTACTACTGAGCTGCATACCTGAGTCTACTTGAGGACTTTTAAATATACATGTACATATGCAATGGAATGCCACTTATTCCTAATAGTTTTACTTTACATTGCTGTAGTTATACTTTTGGATTTTGTGACATAAAAGAAAATTATATTTGATTTCTGCATTTTTTAGACAACTGGCCATTCTATTTGTCTTTCTGAAGTATTTATATCACCTGCAATTAATAGTTGGCTTTCTTGGAAGATAAAGATGCTTCTAAGTTTTTGTTAATTTAACAGCTACAATTTCTAGAACAATGTCAAACAATGGTGGCGAGGCCAATTAGGGGAAAGTTTTATACTGCTTAATATGGTGTTGGTTATTTATTTGCAACATTTTTTGTTTGTTTTTGTTTTTTGAGGTAGGGTCTCACTTTGGTCCAGGCTGACCTGGAATTCACTCTGTATTCTCAGGGTGGCCTCAAACTCACGGTGATCCTCCTACCTCTGCCTCCCGAGTGCTGGGATTACAGGTGTGTGCTACCATGCCTGGATTATTTGCAACATTTTTAACAATCATGTCAAAAAATAATATTCTGGGCTGGAGAAATAGATGACTTAGCAGTTAGGGCACCTGTCTACAAATCCTAAGGACCCAGGTTCAATCCCTCAGTATTCAGATGCACAAGGTGGCACATGTGTCTGGAGTTCATTTGTAGTGGCTAGAGGCCCTGATGTGCCCATTCTTTCTCTCTTAAACAAATAAACTTAAAAAATAACCATCTAGTTTTATTAAGACTATATTTAGAAGTTAAGAGTTGATATTGAAAGGATTTGGCTTTTATACCATACTTATGGTTTAAAAAGAAAATCAAGGGCTGGAGAGATGGCTTAGCAGTCAAGGAGCTTGCTTGGGACCCAGGTTTGATTCTCCAATACCCAAATAAACCAGATGCACAGGGTAGCATATGCATCTGGAGTTTGTTTCTTTGAAGTGGCCAGAGGCCCAGGTGTGCCCATTTGTTTTTTTTTTCTCTCTCTCTTTCTCTCTTAATAAACAAATAAAAGTATTTTTCCCTTTTGTTTTTCCTTTTTGTGATTTTTTTTTTTTCCCCAGTGCTGAGGACCCAACCCAGAGCCTTGTGGTTGCTAGGCAATCATCTACTGAACAAGATCCTCAACCCCATAAATAAAAATATTTTTTAAAAATAAAAAAAAAAAATCAATCACAACAGAGTATGTACTTACGATAACAGGTGCTCATCTGGAACTGTAAAATGGGAATGGAAAAAAGTTAATCATGCTGAACTAGTGACCATAGACATAAAAATCTTATAAAGACTATAATAAAAAAGACTGCTAGCTGGGCATGGTATCGCACTGAGGAGGCAGAAGTAGGAGGATCCCCATGAGTTTGAGACCAACCTGGGCTCCAAGTGAGTTGTAGGTAAGCCTGTGTTAGAGTGAAACCTTGATTCGTAAAACAAAATAAAAAGATTTTTATGCAAGGTGGTCAGTTGAACCTACATATCTAATTTTACTCCTCCTCAAGTTCTACTAAAATAAGAATCAAAGATTTTTTTTGGGGGAGGGTTTTCTGTGGTAGGATCTCACTCTAGCTCAGACTGACCTGGAATTCACTATGTATTCTCAGGGTGGCCTCAAGCTCATGGGGATCCTCCTACCTCTGCCTCCTGAGTGTTGGGATTAAAGGCGTGCGCCACCACGCCCTGCAATCAGAGAATGTTTTGAAAAAAGTCATTAATTCCAAAGATGAAAAAGACAAGGTGAAACGACAGCTAAAATACATTGGAAGCTGACGAAAAAGTAGAAATTAATAAACTCTTAGTAAAATGATTCCTAAGCTAACAATGGGGAGGAACCAAGCACATTCCAGAACCTACTATCCTTCCTTCACATGCCCCCTCACATGAAACCCTAAGAAATTGGTGGCACCAGATAGCTCTGGAGGTGATCATCATGCAGGGACACAAAAGGATTTTTTGAAAGCAAGCTTAAGGGACTGGACAGATGACTCAGTGGTTAAAGGTGCTTGTTCACAAAGCCTGGCAGCACCAGTTCAAGTCCCAGTACCCACATGAAGCCAGATGCACAAAGTGGTGTATGTGGTCTGAAGCTTGTTTGCTGTGGCGGGAGGCCCTGGTGCACTCACACTCTCTCTCTTTCAAATAAATAAGTAAAAATATTTAAAAAAAAATAAAAGTAAGCCAGGCGTGGTGGCACACGCCTTTAATCCCAGCACTCAGGAGGCAGAGGTAGGAGGACTGCAGTGAGTTCGAGGCCACCCTGAGACTATAGAGTGATTCCAGGACAGCCTGAGCTAGAGTGAGACCCTACCTCAAAAAAAAAAAAAAAGTAAGCTTAAGAAGTATAAGGACCCCAGTTCCTCTCCTTAGCTGTAGATGACAGTCAGTTCCTCTTTCTGGCAAAGACTAGGCTTATTTCCTTCAGAGGTTCAAATACAGGATACCTGGACAACAGTCACAGTGAACTCAAAGTGTCATACAAAAATCGGGGAGGGGGGTTGCTGGAGAGATGGTTTAGCAGTTAAGGTGTTTGCCTACAAAGCTAAAGGACCTTGGTTTGATTCACCAGGTTCCACGTAATTCAGATGCACAAGGTGGCACATGCGTCTGGAGTTTATTTGCAGTGGCTGGAGACTCTGGTGGGCCCATGCTCTCCCCCTTCTCTCTTTGCCTCTTTCTCTCTCCCTCAAATAAATAAATAAAAATATTTGAAAACAAGCAAACAAACAAAACAAACAGGGGATGAGCTGCTATCTTTCCCCAAATAACTCAGCAAGCAATCAGCAGGCCTTCAAGTATTTTTTTTTTAATTTTTTTAAAATTTATTTGAGAGCGACAGACAGAAAGACAGATAGAGGGAGAGAGAGAGAATGGGCGCACCAGGGCCTCCAGCCACGGCAAACGAACTCCAGACGCGTGCGCCCCCTTGTGCATCTGGCTAACGTGGGACCTGGGGAACCGAGCCTCGAACCGGGGTCCTTAGGCTTCACAGGCAAGTGCTTAACTGCTAAGCTAGCTAATCTTTTACACATGAAGTGAACTTCATTACTTCTGACTGATACGCAAGCAAAAGTTGGCTTACTTTCTCAGTCCCTTTTTTTTTTGGTTTTTCGAGGTAGGGTCTCACTCTAGCCCAGGCTGACCTGGGCTATGTAGTCTCAGGCTGGCCTCGAACTCACAGTGATTCTCCTACCTCTGCCTCCCAAGTGCTGTGACTACAGGCATGTGCCACTACGCCCGGCTTGCAATAGCAGTTTTGAGGTCTGACTATTATATATAATGGCCATTTTTGGAAAGGGAAGTCTATTAGTCCATTTTTTTCCTGGACAGAATCTCATGTAGCCCAAGCTGGCCTCAGGTTTGGTATACAGTGGGTGATCTTGAACTTTGGATCCTCCCGGTTTTCATCTCCTGGGATTACTGGCATGCACCACCAAGCTTGTTTTTTTTTTTTTGTGGGAGTTGGAGGGTGGGGTTGAGGGAGGGTTTTGCTCTATCCCAGGCTGACCCAGAGTTCACTATGTAGTATCAGGGTAGCCTCAAATTCATGGCAATCCTACCTCTGCCTCCCTAGTGCTGGATTAAAGGCGTGCTCCACCTCCACCACGTCCCCCTTTATGCCTGGTTTTTGTTTGCAGCGCTTGGGAATCCAACCCAGGGAAGCTTTGTGCTAGCCACGCCTTCTCAACAGCGCTACAACCTTAACGCATTAAGATTCGCCTTATCCTCCAACTGCTAAGACCATCCTCGCACAGAGACTTCAGTGAAGACAGGCGCAAGCCACCCTCTGCTGGCCACAGGGGAAAAGGTACTTTCTCTGAGCAAAGTAAAAGACCATGTAAGTTTGCATCAAGATTTGAGACAACGATAAAGTTATATAACAGGAACAGCAACCGCAAAAAAAAAAAAAAATTGTTTTTGCAGCTACATGTGCAAGTCCCTGGGCCTTGGCCATTTCTCATGTATTGCTAGCGCTTCGGGTGGGAGGGGGAGCGGACGGAGAGGGAGGCGGAGGACAGAGAGGGAGGGGGGAGGAGTGGGAGGAAGGTAAAGGGGAAGAAGAGGAAAGGGGGGGAGAAAAGGAAGAAGGAGAAGGTGGGGGGAAGGGGAAGAGGCAGATGAAGGGGAAATAGGAACGGTAGTTGTGCCAAACGGGTCTGACTTCTACATTCAAATGTTTCCATTTTCATCAAAAGCATTTGCGAGCCCGGAGCCCAGCGGCGGCCCGGCCCGCCCCGCACGCTCCACGCCGGCCCCCGGCGCAGCCGCACCCGGCCCGTACTTGGCGCGCCGTCCCGCACCGCAGCGGCCATCTCGCTCAGCAGCTCCTCCGCGACCGCAGGCAACGCGGCCTCCATACCACCACCTCAGGCGGCCACCGCCGCCTCCACAACCTGCTCCGACGACTCCCGGGGACTGCACCGCCGCCACCCCCCCCACCGAATGACGTCGCCGTGCGTCACCGCGCATGCGGCTTCATGACGTCAATGACCCTCCAGCCAATCCGGGGAGCCCTGGGCGCGGAGGGCGGGGCGTTCCGGCGTGCAGGCCCGGCCCACGGCACGCAGAGGACGCTGCGGCAGCATGTACCCCGGCCTCCTGAGCCGGCTTGTGGGCCGAGGCCTCGTGCGGGCGGCGGGGCGGCGGTGCCGGGGCTGCTCCGCTCGCCTGCTCGCCGAGCCCACGGGAGGTGCTGGGCCGGGCGTGGAAGTGCCGCCGCCGCCGCCGTGCCGGGTCGCGCCGCGAAGCCGGGACCCGGGCCTGCTGCCGCTGTTGGCAGGTGAGGGGCGCGCGCTGGGCGGGGCCGGCCGGGCGGGGACGCGGTCGCGGGCCCGGCCCGGTGACCTCAGAGCCCCTTCCCGCAGCGCTTGCCTGGTTCTCGAGGCCCGCTGCGGCACAGGAGGAGGAGGAGGAGGAGGAGGATCAGGAGCGGCAGTCTGAGGGCGGGGACGCGGCCGACGCGGCGGAGGCCGAGATCATCCAGCTGCTGAAGCGAGCCAAGGTGAGGGTGGCTCGGAGGTGGTCCTGTGCCCCTTGCTGATGGATGGCGCATTCTTGACCTCTCGTTTACCGAGGCATGGACGCAGGTTAAGTGACCCAGAATTAGATTAGAATCAGTCACTGGAGGAGGCTTGGGATCTGGCCAGGCTGGGTCTCGCGAATCTTACGGCAGAACCGCTGCCCCAGGTTTCCAGTGCAGACGCAGATGGCACCCTAACCATCTCCTCTCCCACTCCTTTTTTTGACCACACACATTAAGAATGGTTTGTCGTGCTAGTTTTTTTTTTTTTTTAAATCCGCTAACCACCCAAGAAATGGCATTTTGCTCTCTCTATATAAAGCATCTTGAAAATGCAATTTAGTGTTGGCTGTGCAGCTTGGTTCTTGTGTAGATCCTTCCTTTTCTCCACATCTTTTAAATTCTCTCTGCCCAGCTCAGGATACTTAATTTCTTCCATTGGGTCCAGTGTTGCTTTGTATACACTAACTGCGGTGTGCCATTGGCATGCCTTCTCCATTGTCCCATATCTTCTCTGCTACCATCACTTTTACAGCCTAGAAGCCTCATAGTAATTCTTAGAATTTGTACTTACTGTTAACTCCCACAACACAGCACTAACTCCTGTTGCTACCAAATCCACAACAGTCCTCAGATCTGCCTGTCCCCCTTTTCTCTTCCCCTGCTGTCTTCACACCAGCTGTGATCCAGTTGTTGGTCCTGTTCTCTTGCCCCACTTACAATCTGTGCCACATATAGCAGCCTTAGTGATGCTTTTGAACATTTAAATATTGTTCCCATGCCTGAAAATGGAATAACTTCCCACCGCATTTGGGATAAAATTCAGATTCCTTGTTGTGTTCTACATCAACCTACCCCTTCCACCTGTGTCTTGTTTTTCTTTCACATCTCTTTCCTGGCATTTCTTCTGAAGAACCATTTTTTTCCAGCTTCTAAGGCCTTCACTCGTTCTCTGTTTAGATCATTCTCCCACCTCAGTTTATTATTTGGTTGGCTCATTTAAAATTTTTTTAAAATTCATTTGTTTATTTGAGAGAGAGAGAGAGAGAAGAAAGAGGGAGAGAGAGAAGGCATGCCAGGGCCTCCAGCCACTGAAAACGAATTCCAGACGTGTGCCACCTTGTGCATCTGTCTTTACATGGGTGCTGGGGAATCAAACCTGGGTCCTTTGGCTTCACAGGCAAGTGCCTTAACAATTAAGCCATCTCTCCAGCCCCCAACTCATTCTTATCCTTTAGTTCCACTCTCCCTTTCTTCAAGGCTTCCTTGATTCCCATAAGAGACTATCCCTATACTTCCTTTCATCATTTTTCTCCATGGTTCTTCTCATGAGTTGTAATTTAGCTTACTTTTCTTTCAGAGTCCCCTCTCTCAGGCAGGGACATTAAAAATAGATGGAAGGCAAGTAGCTTCCTTATAAACAAGATGTACAAATTGCTTATATTCCTTCTGTGTGCATCTGGTAGTCAAAACTGTGTTTGTTATGTGGTCACATCTAGCTGCAAGTGAAGCTGATCTCCCTGTCATCTTAGTAGTCATAGTGTCTGGTGCATAGTAGAGGTTCAATAAGTGTGTAATAAATATGCTTTTTTTTGTTTTTTTTTTCAGTTTTAAAAAATATTTTATTTACTTGTGAGAGAAAGAGGCAGAGAGAGGGAGAGAGAGAGAGAGAATGAATGGGTATGCCAGGGCCTCTAGCCACTGCAAATGAATTCCAAACACATACACCACCTTGTGCATCTGGCTTTATGTGGATACTGGGTCTTTTGCCTTTGTGGGCCTTAACCATTAAGCCATCTCTCCAGCCCCTATTCAGTTTTATTTTTTTTCTCAATTTTTATTAATGTTTTCCATGATTATAAAAAATACCCATGGTAATACTCTCCTTACCCCCCACGTTAATTTTCAGTGTATTGCAATGGTATAGACATGTGTACTCTGGTGTGTGCATCTGCTGTCTTTATATTTCATTTAATGTTATCTTCTTTGTCTTTGTTTTCAGTTGAGCATCATGAAAGATGAGCCAGAGGAAGCTGAGCTGATTTTGCATGATGCTCTTCGCCTTGCATATCAGAGTGATAACAAGAAGGCCATCACTTACACTTACGATTTGGTAACTCTTCTAACCAGTCTGAACTACTGCCTAGGAAGGTTGGATGCTGAGAAAGTGTTATTCTCATTTCTCATTTTTATTCCTGACCTTTAGCATGTCCTAAAGGTTTTGGGTTTTGTTTTTTATTTTTTAAAGTAAGTTTTCTTTTGCTTTCAGCTTTTTTTTTAATTAAAAAATTATTTGTAGCCAGGCGTGGTGGTGCCTTTAATCCCAACACTCGGGAGGCAGAGGTAGGAGGATTGCCATGAGTTCAAAGCCACCCTGAGACTACAGATTTAATTCCAGGTCAGCCTGGACCAGAGTGAGACCCTACCTTGAAAAACCAAAAAAAAAAAAAAAAAAAAAAAATTGTAAATAGAGAAAGAATAAGAGAGAGAGAGAGAATGGGACACCAGGGCCTCTTGTCACTGCAAATGAACACTGGATGCATGTGCCTGTTGTATATCTGGCTTTATGTGGATACTGGGGAGTCAAACTCCAGCTGTCAGGCTTTGCAAGCAAGTGCCTCTTTAACTGTTGGACCATCTCTCCAGCCTCTCATTTTTTCAAAACCTTTTACAGGATCCTTTACAATTCCAGACCAAAAAGAAACAAATATAATACTTGTTTCTTCAGTAATGAATAGAACTAAATGTAGTTTGCTTTCAATAAAGTATGTGTAATAAAGTTATTTCTTACACCATTGCTGTACTGTGCCTCTAGCAAATTAAATGGTGACATATTTTCTCTACTTTGAACTATTTTTTTTTGTGTGTGTAGTACATGTGGTATTTGCATGGGTGTGTGCAGATGTGTATGCCCCATATGCACACATGAGGGATCATGAAGTTTTCAGGATCCTCTATTGCTCTTCCACCTTAATTTGCTCGTTTTGTAACTCCCTGTTTGTTTGTTTGGTTTCTTTTTCTTTTTTTCGTTAGATTGGCTGATCAGTAAGCACCAGTAGTTCTTCTGTTTCTGCCCCCTTGGCACTGGGAATAAAGTAAAGTGAGCGCAATGACACCTAGTTTTTTTTTTTTTTTTTTTTTTTTTTTTAAGCAGGGTCTTATTCTACCCAGGCCAACTTGGAACTCACTCTGTAGCCTAACCTGGCCTTGAGCTCACAGGGATCCTCCTACCTCAACTTCCTAGGTGCTGGGATTAAAGGTACAGGCATGCACCACCAGTCCCAGTTTAACAAACACAGCTTTTTTTTTTTTTTTTGGTTTTTCGAGGTAGGGTTTCATTCTAGCCCAGGCTGACCTGGAATTCACTACGGAGTCTCAGGGTGGCCTCGAACTCACAGTGATCCTCCTACCTCTGCCTCCCAAGTGCTGGGATTAAAGGCGTGCGCCACCACGCCCGGCTTTAACCCAGTTTTTTATATGGGTGCTGAGGACTGAAATCAGGTCTTCAGTGCTTGTTACCCAATCACTCTGAGCCATCTCCACAGCCCTGAACTTTTTTTTCTTGATGTAGGGTCTTTAACACAGGCTGACCTGGAATTCACTCTGTATTCTCAGGCTGGCCTCAAACTCATGGCGATCCTCCTACCTCTGCCTCCCAAGTGCTGGGATTAAAGGTGTGTGCCACCACACCTAGCTCTGGACTAATTTTGTTTTTGTTTTTTTGAGGTAGGATCTCACTCTGGTCCAGGGTGACCTGGAATTCACTATGTAGTCTCAGGGTGGCCTTGAACTCATGGCGATACTCCTACCTCTGCCTCCCGAGTACTGGGATTAAAGGCGTGTGCCACCATGCCCGGCTGACCTAATTTTTTAAGAGTGTGAAAGTAGAAAGGAATCTTTACTATAAAGAATTTTGAATTAGTGGGGTGCAGTGTCCTAAACTGAACAATTATTTTAATTTGCTTTCAGATGGCCAACTTAGCATTCATACGAGGCCAACTTGAAAATGTAAGTAAATCACTTTAAAATATGAAATTGTAAAAAACTAGTCTTAGGGGACTACAGTCACAAGAGTATATACTAAGCTGCTGTTTCAGAGAGACCTCAAAATAGAATGACTCAAGGTGTCTTTGTCTTTAATACATTCACCTCAAGGTAGACTAAAGACTGTAAGTTAGGTTTGGCATCTCTTGTTTGGTTCAGAAATTCCAGTTCATTCAGATACACCCCTTAATCTGCATAAAAGCTGACATCTCTCCCATGCTCCCCATCCTGCAGGCAGGAGGAGAGAAGCTGGAAAGCAAGTAGCTTCATTATAAAATATGGCTTAAAAAGTGTTCACATTTCCTTCTGACTATAACTATTGGCAGAATTCATCATATGATCGCATATCTAACTGTAAGGAAGGCTGTTTTGAAATTTTGAAGGGATTGAAAAATATTTTTAAGCCAGGCTTGGTGGTGCACACTTTTAATCTCAGCATTCGGGAGGCAGAGGTAGGAGGATCACCATGAGTTTGAGGCCACCTTGAGAAGACAGAGTGAATTCCAGGTCAGCCTTGGGCTAGAGTGAGACCCTATCTTGAAAAAACAAACAAACAAAAAATTGTTTTTTAGCTGGGCATGGTGGCTCATGCCTTTAATTTTTGTACTTGGGAGGCAGAGGTGAGAGGATTACTGTGAGTTTGAGGCCACCCTGAGACTATATAGTGAATGTATGTGCCAGGGTCTCTTGCCATTGCAAATGAATTCCAGATGCATGTATCACTTTGTGCATCTGGCTTTACATGGGTACTGGGGAATTGAACCCAGGGTGGCAAGCTTTGCAAGCAAGGGCCTTTAACTGCTGAGCCATCTTTTTAGCCCTTTCGGTTTTGAGGAGATTTGTAAACAATTCAGCTTATAAGATGGTAAATATTAAAATAATTTGCATGTACCATAGTGGCTTGGATAAATTAATCTCTGAGGTTAATTTCCATGTATCACAGGGTGGTTTAAGGTACACAGGATGTGAAGTCCTGATATTTTGGTCTGTTCTCCCCAAACAAATAACCAACTCCCCCCTCCGATGTGTGTGTACATAGGGAATAACAGCTCTTCTTCTGTGTGTGTCTGTGTGTGCTTGCTCATATAGGGAATAATGTGTTGGGCATCACACTGGTACTTAGAATACAGGGATGTATATGTAGGTGGTGGAGCACTTGTTTTTGTTTTTTTAAAATATTTTTCTTATACTTTTAGGCAGAACAACTTTTTAAAGCAACAATGAGTTACCTGCTTGGCGGAGGCATGAAGCAGGTAAGGATATTTTTTAGTTATTAACAACTCACTGAAGCAGTTTGTAAACTAGTCTTGCTGTCTGACAACTCCCCCAGCCTCAGCACATGCATTGACTAAAAAAGGTAAAAGGTAAAAAAGGTGGATTTCTGAGGAAAATGTACACACTTTCAAATAGAAGAGAGACATTAGCCACCCTAGAAACCACTTAAAAAAGTTTTCTTTTAACTTTTCCTATTTGAGAAAGAGGCAGATAGAGAGAAAGGATCTCTAGCCACTATAAATGGACTCCAGACACATGTGCTACCTTGTGCACCTGGCTTATGTGGGTCCTGGGGAAATAAACCTGCAAGCAAGCATCTTAACTGCTAAACCATCTCCAGCCTGAACCCACTTTAAAAATTTTTTTAAATTTTTAAATTTTTGGTTTTTTGAGGTAGGATCTCACTCTAGCCCAGGCTGACCTGGAATTTGCTATGTAGTTTCAGGATGGCCTTGGACTCATGGTGATCCTCCTACTTCTGCCTCCCGAGTGCTGGGATTAAAGGGGTGCACCACCATACCTTAAAAATAAAAAAATTTTAATTATTTATTTTTATTTTTTTGGTTTTTCGAGGTAGGGTCTCACTCTAGCCCAGGCTGACCTGGAATTCACTATGGAGTCTCAGGGTGGCCTCGAACTCACAGCCATCCTCCTACCTCTGCCTCCCAAGTGCTGGGATTAAAGGCGTGTGTGAGTGAATGAATGAGTGGGTGGGTGTATCAGGGCCTTTCAGCCACTGTGATTGAACTGCCATCACATGTATCCCCTTGTGCACATCTGTGATATTGCATGCTTGCATCACTTTGTGTCTGGCTACCTGGGATCTCGAGATTTGAACATGTATTCTTAGGCCTTGCAGGCAACTGCCTTAACTACTAAGCCATCTTTCTAGCCCAGAGCCCACCTGAAGGAAAGAGGGGTTTATTTCAGCTTACAGTTGGAGGGGATACGGTTTGTCATGGTAGGGAAAGACTGGTGGCAGGAGCTTGAAGCAGCTGGCCACATTGATTCCACAGTCAGGAAACATATGGATGCTTGTGATTAGCTAGCTTTCTCCTTCTTTGCAGCCCAGGACACCCAGAGCATGGAATGGTGCTACCTACAGTTAGGGCTGGCTTTTTGTTTTTGTTTTTCGAGGTAGGGTTGTTTTACTGTAGCCAAGGCTGACCTGGAATTCACTGTGTAGTCTCAGGGTGGCCTTAGACTCACAGCAATCCATCTATATCTGCCTTCCAAACCTGGATTTGAGGATGTGTGCCATCGTGCCTGGCTAGGGCTGATTTTTTTTTTTTTTTTTAACCTCATACAATCTAATATAGAAAATCCTCTGCATACATGCTAGAGACTTGTTTCCACAGTGATTCTAAGTCCTTTCAAGTTGACAACAAAGATTAACTGTTACAAGGCCATCCCTTGTCAACTTACATCCCACTTTTTTTTCTTTCTTTTTTTTTTTCCAAACCCACTTTTAATAAGAGTTGTATGATAAATCCGTTGAAAGAGCAAGTGTAATTTTTTGTTTTGTTTTGTTTTTGAGGTAGGGTCTCACTCTAGCCCAGGCTGACCTAGAATTCACTGTAGTCACATGGTGGCCTTGGACTGTTGTCCGTCCTCTTACCTCTGCCTCCTGAGTGCAGGAATTAAAGGTGTGCATCACCACACCTAGAAAATATAAATATTTTTTACGTCTATATGTTGTTGTTTTTTTAAAATTTTTATTAACATTTTCCATGATTATAAAATATATCCCATGGTAATTCCCTCCCTCCCCACCCCCACACTTTCCCATTTGAAATTCCATTCTATATGTGTTTTTTTTAAATTTATTTATATTTATTTATTTATTTATTGAAAGAGACAGAGAATAGAATGGGCATGCCAGGGCCTCCAGCCGCTGCAAATGAACTGCAGACGCATGTGCCACCTTGTGCATCTGGCTAACATGGGTCCTGGGGAATCGAACCTAGGTCCTTTGGCTTTTCAGGCAAACTCCTTAACCACTAAGCCATCCCTCCAGCCCCTGTGTTCTTTTTTAAAATTAATCTTATTTATTTATTTGAGAAAGAGGCAGAGAGAGAGAATGAGCATGCCATTGCCTTCAGCCATTATAAACGAAGTCTAGAGAAATGTGCCACCTTGTGCATCTGGCTTACGTGAGTAGTATGGAATGGAATCTAGGTCCTTGGGCTTTGTAGGCAAGCGCCTTAACTGCTAAGCAATCTCTCTAGCCCTGTCAGTGTTCTTATTTGCAAGTGTGCCTTTACTGTTTCTTCTGTACGAGAGTCTAATGGTTCTCAGAGTTGATGAAGGATTTAAAGGCTTGCCTGGGAAGTCCAAGCTCCTTGCTGGTGTCTACAGAGCTCTGAAGAACACTGTCAGCCTTCAGAAGCACATTCACACCTCCCTCGAGACAAGCATGCAAATGTCTGCTTGTATATGGGAAGATAGATATATGTGTATACCTACAGAAGTTGGTACATCTGCCTGTTGGGGCATCTGTATGTGTGCTTGTAAAATCCATAGTAAAGGATAATTGGACATTCCTGAACAGTTAGGTCAAATGTGAACATTTGTTGCTATGGGAACATCCAAACTGATTTCTTTGCAACCTATTTTTTTTTTTTTGAGACAAGCTCAACAAACAGACTGGACTTTTTTTTTTTTTAAATGAGAGCAAGAGAGAATTGGCGTGCCAGGACCTCCACCCACTGAATCAAACTCCAGATGTGTATGCCACCTTGCATGCATGTGCAACCTTGCATGCTTGCATCACCTTGTGCGTCGGGCTATGTGCGATCTGAAGAGTTGAGCATGGGTCCTTAGGCTTCACAGGCAAGCACCTTAATTGCTAAGCCATCATCTCTCCAGCCCTGCAGCCTTTTTTTTTTTTTTCTTTTCTTTTCCGAGGTAGGGTCTCACAGTATCTCAGTATCTCTATGTAGTTTCAAGGTGGTTTTGAACTTGCAGTAATCCTTGTACCTCTGCTTCCCAAGTGCTGGGATTAAAGTTGTGTACCACCCTGCCCAGCTTTTTGCAACCTATTTTTTTTTTTGAAGGTGTGGCACTACGCTTGGTGGTACATACCTTTTTAAATGTATTTTCTTTCTTTCTTTCTTTCTTTCTTTCTTTCTTTCTTTCTTTCTTTCTTTCTTTCTTTCTTTCTTTCTTTGACAGAGAAAGGAGGGAGGGAGGGAGAGAGAGAGAGTGAATGAGAAAGAATGGGCGCACCAGGGCATCCAGCCACTGCAAACGAACTCCAGATATATGTACCCCCTTGTGCATCTGGCTAACATGGGTCCTGGGGAATTGAACCTGGGTCCTTTGGCTTTGTAGGCAAATGCCTTAACCGCTAAGCCATCACACCAGCCCTCTGCAACTTGTTTTTAATAAACTTTGTATCTATTAAAAAAAAATTGAGGGCTGGAGAGGTGGCTCAGCAGTTAAGATGCTTGCCTGTGAAGCCTAAAGACCCAGGTTTGATTCCCTAGTACCCATGTAAATCAGATGCACAAGGTGGTGCATATATTTGGAGTTTGTTTGCAGTGGCTAGAGGCCCTGGCACACCCATTCTCTCTCTATATCCCTCTTTCTCTCTCTCTCTCAAATAAACAAACTATATATATGTATATATGTATATATTTAATTGAGACAGAGCTGGGTGTGGTGGTGCACATCTTTTCTTTCAGCACTTGGGAGGCAGAGGTAGGAGGATTGCTATGAGTTTAAGGCCAGCCTGAGACTACATAGTGAATTCTAGGTCAGCCTGGGCTAGATGAAGTGAGACCCTTAATATCCACCGCCACCTCCCCTTCCCTTCAAAAAAGAATTCACAGTTGCCTAATTCTTTTTTTTTTTTTTCCCGAGGTAAGGTCTTACTCTAACTCAGGCTGACCTGGAATTCACCATGTAGTCACAGGGTGGCCTTGAACTCACGGTGATCTACCTCTGCCTCCTGAGTGCAGGGATTAAAGGCCTGTGCCACCACGCTCAGCAACATTTGCCTAATTCTTAAAAATCAAAAAAAAAAAAGACTGGCTTTGAGGGCAAAGTCATTGTAGAAGTTGTGAAATGCTCTAAGAGAAACTTGTCATGAATTTCCTTCATCTCTGTCTCAACAGGAAGACAATGCAATAATTGAAATCTCCCTGAAGCTGGCTAGTATATATGCTGCTCAGAATAGGTAAGTGCTGTCATAATACAGGTATGGCAGTGTCCAAGGAGTAGAAGTGTGGACACAAAACTCTGACCCTCATTTACCTATTAGTCAACTGAGTTTCCAAAAAAATTAGACATCTTATCTTTCGTCTTTGCAGTTTTCAGTATTTTCAGTTTTGCTCCTCTGTTTCCATGAATTTGAATAGAGTATTTAGCCTTTACACTTGTGGCTACCCTGTGATAAAGTGAATCAGTGAAATGAACAAAGAAACTAGAGCTAGTTCTCTTAGCAGCAGAAAAAGCTGTATAAAACTACTACTTGAAGAAGCCACTTTGTTAATACAGGAATGGACAAAAGGTAATGTTAAGTATGACATGAAGTAGTGAAAGTTGCAAGTTGCTATGGAACAATCTCATGGCTCATGTTATACATTTTGGAAAATAAATGGCTGTAAGTTAGATATAATCCTTTTTTTTTTTTTTTGCCTTTTCTGGGTAGAGTCTTGCTCTAGTTTGGGGTGACTTGGAACTCACTGTATTTCCAGTCTCAGGCCAGCCTTGAACTTACAGTAGTCTTCCTACCTCTGTCTCCTGAGTGCTGGGACTAAAGGCGTGTGCTACCACGCCTGGCTTTTTCAGGTTTTTGATTCTTTGTAGAAGTTAGTGCCAGAAGTTTGTATATCATTATACTGTGTGCTATACAGATGTTGCTCATTGAGGCTAGAGGCCCTAGCCCTGGCCTCTGCTTTCCAGTCAGGAACACCTTCATTTTATTAGCATCTACTTAGTCTTCCTGTGTTTTGATTAATAAACTTTGTATCTTTAAAAAAAAATTGAGGGCTGGAGAGATGGAGACCTAGCTAATTCAGATTGTGTAAAGAAACTTTATTCTTGGATGTGGTGGTGCACACCTTTAAGCCTAGCACTTCGGAGGCAGAGGTAGGAGGATCACAGTGAGTTTGAGGGCACTCTGAGACTATGTAGTGAATTCCAGATCAGCCTGGGCTAGAGTTGATATCCTACCTCAAAAAACCAAAAACAAGAAACTTTATCAGATTTGCAGTGTGAAAGGGCTGGAGCAATGGTCCTAGTACATACAGCCAGCACAAAGTGATGCATATGTCTGGAGTTCATAAGCAGTGGCTGGAGGCCCTGGTGTGCCCATTCTCTGTGTTCCTCTTCTATCTCCCTTTGCTCACAAATTAATAAATTTTTTTTTAAAGAAGATTTACAGTTAGTTGGGGTGGCTCATGCCAGTAGGATATTTCTGAAGAGATGGAGGCAGGAGTTTGAAAAGTTCTAGCTTGAGAGAAGTACTTAGTGACCCCTCCCACCAAAGACTTCACAGAAGTGTAAGAGGTCAGCATTTGGGATACTTAGTACAGGGGCCCAGAGCCTCACTCAGTTTTATTACTTTGACCAGAGGTGAAGCCATGTGAAGAAATGGACTTAACTTGGAACTCTCTGTACTGGGAAATTATGAAAGACTAGTCATTATGTCTGCAATGAAAATGATGGCAGCATTCCTACTTTTATGTCTCAATTTATCTTAAATAGATAGCTTAAAAAAAAAACTTTCAGGGAAATGGCAGACTAACAGCTGAAAGATAGAGTAAAATTCCCTCTTCTCTTTTTACTGATAATGATAATGCTAAAACCTGAGCTGGAAGGATGAAATATGTAAAGAGGAGTTTGAGAAAAGGTGAACTTTTGACTGTGGTACTTGCTTCACAGGCAAGAATTTGCCCTTGCTGGTTATGAGTTCTGCATTTCAACTCTAGAGGAAAAAATTGAAAGAGAAAAGGAATTAGCAGAAGATATTATGTCAGGTAAGAAACTTGACTCTTTTGGACATTGTATTTTTCTAAGGTCTTTGCTGCTCTCCTTCACAGAAAGGAAAGATACTGCATTGGGGGAGGGAAAGTTACCTCAGGAAACTAAGTGACTGTTACAACATCTTAGTAGAGAATTTGAAATAAGGTGTTTGTTTTAAATGATCCTGCTTTTTATTTTGTTTTATTTTTAAACTCCTGTATGTTACTTTTCTCATTGCTGGTGCAAATGCCTGACAACGGCACCTGAAGGAAAGAGGGGTTTATTTCAGCTTACAGTTGGAGGGGATACGGTTTGTCATGGTAGGGAAAGACTGGTGGCAGGAGCTTGAAGCAGCTGGCCACATTGATTCCACAGTCAGGAAACATATGGATGCTTGTGATTAGCTAGCTTTCTCCTTCTTTGCAGCCCAGGACACCCAGAGCATGGAATGGTGCTACCTACAGTTAGGGCTGGCTTTTTGTTTTTGTTTTTCGAGGTAGGGTTGTTTTACTGTAGCCAAGGCTGACCTGGAATTCACTGTGTAGTCTCAGGGTGGCCTTAGACTCACAGCAATCCATCTATATCTGCCTTCCAAATCTGGATTTGTGGATGTGTGCCATCGTGCCTGGCTAGGGCTGATTTTTTTTTTTTTAACCTCATACAATCTAATATAGAAAATCCTCTGCATACATGCTAGAGACTTGTTTCCACAGTGATTCTAAGTCCTTTCAAGTTGACAACAAAGATTAACTGTTACAAGGCCATCCCTTGTCAACTTACATCCCACTTTTTTTTTTCTTTCTTTTCTCCCTCCCTGCTCCTCACCAGAGGTAGTATCTCACTCTGGTCCAGGCTGATCTGGAATTCACTATGAAGTCTCAGAGTGACCTCGAACTCATAGTGATCCTCCTACCTCTGCCTCCTGAGTGCTGGCATTAAAGGCGTGCACCACCATGCCCGGCTCAACCATACTACTATTAAGTCGTATCCTACTCATTGTCCAGATAGGCCTATGGCTATCAAAATGCAAAATTTGGTCTGGATAGATGGCTCAGCAGTTAAGACACTTACCTGAAAAGCCTAAGGATCCGGGTTTGATTCCCCAGTACTGACGTAAAGTCAGATACATGTGGTAGTGCATATGTCTAGAGTTTGTTTGCAGTAGGTAGAGGCCCTGGTGTACTCATTCTCTCTATCTCTTCTGCCCTTCCTCTCTCTCCCTCCCTGTCATAAATAAATTACATAATTTATTCATATCCAAATTAAAAAAATCCTAAAAGTCTTTGACAAAGCTCTTACCTGTGAGTTACTGTAACATCAAAAGCAAGTTACATATTTCCAACACACTGTGGCCCAAAGTAAATATTAATATTCCAAAAAGAAGGAATGGGGACACTATAAGGAAAAATCATATCACAGCAAGACAAATGCAGCAAAGAGCAATCTCCAAATCTTGCAGCTCCATGTCCACCTCTAGGGCTCCTCAGAGAGTCATCCTGGCTGTAAGGAAAGGTAGTGCCATCCCTCTAGCTTGGCTGTCAGCAGTACCCATAGACTGTCTTGGGCAGCTCAACTCCATGTGTGCAGGTTTCCTTGGCAGATGTTCCATAGTTCTTGTGTTGCCCAAATCCTGACATCTCCCTCAAAATTTAGGGTTCATCTTCGTAGCTTAAATCAATGTCCTCTCAGTCCTCCTTGTAGGAATTCCATCTCTGCCACACATTGCATCTCTCTGGAACCCGTGAATTAAGACTCCATGACCCTCAGTCGTGTACCTTTCATGCCTCCAGTACCAGTACCACATGGATGATGCTGACAGGTTCTGCTACCTTGGATGTAGCCTGGCCCCTTTGGACCACAGCTCTAGTGGCATCTGTATGTCTTGATCTGAAAACTTTTCTAGGCAGTTGTTTTTGAGCAGATAGCCCCTTCTGTGACATTTTCTAAATTCTCCACTCAGTCTCTTGCTTCCAAAAGACTTCATTCTCCTAAGTTAGAGCTTTCAGCCAATGTGGTCTTTAGGGTGTCTTTTCTGTTGTCTGAGTGCATAGGACAATGTCCTTAACAGTGACAGCTCTTTTCTCAGCATATTGCTACTCATATTATTTTTCTTGCTAAACTTTGTATTTTTCATTTATTTCTGTGTCATTTTTGCTCCCTCACTGTAGATATGAATAAGAGCAACAGAAGGCATGCCACACTTGGAATGCTAGACTATCTTAAAATTTCCTCCGTCCAACAAGTTAGTCCTTTAAATTCAGCTCAACCTCTCTCAAGTTTTCAGGACACAAAATACAGTCAGATTCTTTGCTAGAAGTTCAATGAGTAGTCTCTAACCCAGTTCCTGATTGAGTCCTTGTTTCCTCTGAAGCCTCATGAGGCAAGCCCTCCACTTTTTGCATTCTGGCTTTCAAACACCCAGCAGAATGTCCCATTAAATTCTGCTTATAACATTCTAGGGCTTTGCTAGCCCAAAGTCTCAGCTCTCCCAGTCTGTTCCCATAAACCTGTTCTAAAAGCCTTTGAGCCACAGGGTCAGATTTACACAGTAGTAGCCCCACTTCTCAGTACTTGCTTTCTGTATTTGCTGCTTTTCTCATGTGTATGACTGATACTTGGCAAGACAACTTCATTTTAGTTTACTACATATTACAGCCTGAGGGAATCCAGCCCATCATGGCAGGGAAAGCACGGCAGCAGAAACAAGAAGCTGGCCCTGGGTGGGAGAGGAAAGCTAAATACTTACTTTGTGGCTATAGATGTGAAACAGGGTAAAGAAGAGAAAGAAGTTCTTGTTTTTCTAGTTGTGGGAACTAGAACAGAATGAGTGGTCAGGAAGCTTTTCAGCTCTCTTTTTGTTTGGGTTTCTTAATTTGGTTTGAAGTACCAGGAATTGTCAGATTTGACATTCACACAGAAACTCGTTGCATGTCTACTCTGCCAAAGGATAGCAAGATGGCAACATGCTGGGATACTGTGGTCAACTGTGTCATCCCCAAAGTAAGGCACTTCCAAAGAGTTGTCTGAGTCCTAGTGTCATCCAATTCTCTGTCTGTATTTATTTATTTATTTATTTATTTATTTTTGGTTTTTTGAGGTAGAGTCTCACTCTAGCCTAGGCTGACGAGGAGTTCACTATGTAATCTCAGGGTGGCCTCAAACTTATGGTGGTCCTCCTACCTCTGTCTGCCGAGTTCTGGGATTAAAGGTGTGCGCCACAATGCCTGGCCCCACTATTTCTCTCTTGAACATAATCAAGTTTTCTTCTTCATGGCTTCACTGCAGCCACCTTCATCAAAGTCTAGCACTTATACTTTCTTCCTTAACTTTTCTCTCAGCATTCTAGTTTTCCATACTGCTAGAGGAGTGGCCTATCAAGCACTGCTTACATAAGCATTCTAGACTTTTCTAGTCCCCGAGTTTCCAGCTGACTAATGGGATCACTTACAGTAGTTGCTGGGTCATCTCGCTGGTTTCTCATCTTCCTTTTACCAATTTCCAGGTAGTGGCAGCTTGCTTTTCTTTTCCTTCTGCCACTTGCCCTAGGAGATGCCATGTAGCTCCTTACTTTTAACTGTTAACATTTAAAAAAAAATTATTTGAGAGAGAGATAGAGGCAGATAAGAGAGAATGGGTGTGTCAGGGCTTCCAGATACTGTAACAAACTCCAGAGGCATGTGCCACCTTGTGCATCTGGCTTCTTTGGGACCTAGGGAATCAAACCTTGGTCCTTTGGCTTTGCAGGCAAGTGCCTTAACCACTAAGCCATGTCTCTAGCCCAACTCTTAACATTTACACCATAGCTGGTACCAGAACAGTAGACAAGACTGTGATTGCCTCTCTAACGTCTTAACTTGAGTGTTAAGTGGTCATCTCACACTTAAAATTTCTAAAGTGGGCCTCTTGATTTTTGCCACTCATAAACTTTCTTCACCTGTCAGCCCCTGGTTAGTAAGTGATGCCACTATTCACCTGGTTGCTTTGGGAAAGAACCTAAGACTTGCTTGCAGTTTCTTCCTCATACCTAATCAGTCAGCAGGTTCAGTTGGATGAACCATGAAAATATACCCATTATCAGGCCATGTCTCATCTTACCCCACTGCATTGGTTGAATTTATCATCCATTCTTGTATGGATTCCAGTAACCTCAAATTTTCCTGCTTCCTTCATGTAATGTTACCACGCAGCAGATAAAGTGAGTTTTAAATACCTCAGTTCCTTTGTATCACCACTAAAATAAATCAGAATTCCTATGTGGAATGCCCTCTATACCCTTCATGGTCAGGCTTCACCTGTCTTCATGGCATGTTTCTTTTTACACCAGGCTGACCTTAAATGACTTTGAATGCCTGATCCTCCCTTACACACACCTCCAAAATGCTGGGATTACAGGTGCGTGGCACTGTGCCCAGTTTGGCAGTGTTGGGGGTCAGACTGCCTTTGTGTATGTGAGGCAAAGCACTCTGCCACTTGAGCTGAGTCTCCATTCTCTTAATGTTAGTTTCTTAAAAAAGCTTCTTTTCCAATTCTAAAAGTAGCATGATACTTCTCAAAAAGCTTAAGAAGTAAAGATTGTCCACAGTCCTAATACTAAGGAAGAACTTCTGATTACTTTTTAGTATTATGTTTTTCCAGCCCTCCCCTGGCTCTACATTTTATTTTACTAAAAAAAAAAATTGAGAGTGATTTGTTTTAAAATATATTTATTTGCAAGGAGAGAGAGAGGGAGGGAGGGGAGGGGAGGGGAGGGGGGAATGGACACATACTAGGGCCTATTGCCACTGCAAACAGACCTGCACCACTTTATGCATCTGGCTACTAAGGGTACTAAGGACTCAAACCCAGGCCATGAGGTTTTGCAAGAAAGTGCCTTTAATCACTGGGCCATCTCTCCAGTTCAAAGATTGAGTTTCTTCTTTTTCTTTCTAGGTAGGATCTCACTGTAGCCTAGGTTGACCTGGAACTCTAGCCCAAACTGGTCTTGAACTCACGGTGATGCTCCTACCTCAGCCTTCTGAGTGCTGAGATTGATGGTGTGTACCACCATGCCTGGCTTTATTTACATTTTAAAGAATAGGAATCAGCTGGGAACGCCTTTAATCCCAGCACTCAGGAAGCAGAGGTAGGAGGGTCATCGTGAGTTCAAGGCCACCCTTAGATTACATAGTGAATTCCAGGTCAGCCTGGACTAGAGTAAAACCCTACCTCAAAAAAACAAAAAAACCAACAAAAAAAAAAGAATAGGAATCATTTATGACTTTTTATTTATTTATTTATTTTTTTGAGGTAGGGTCTCACTCTAGCCCAGACTGAAATATGGAGTCTCAGGCTGGCCTCAAACTTCAGTGATCCTCCTACCTCTGACTCCTGAGTGCTGGGATTAAAGGTGAGCACCACCACGCCTGGCTTGAGAGTAGTGTTAATATATGAGTATAAACATAAATATTTAAGAGAGCAATTTGGTTGACATAATATATCTATTTAGCCAGGTAACAATTTGGTGACACAATATTTCATATAGCATATATTTATATTAAATGTAATAAATATTTAGAGGGTGATTTGGTAGATATATGCATTTAGCCAAATAACAGTTGTAGCTTCCCCTAGGGTTTATGACCTTCCTAGACGTAGGCTTTTGATTAGGGTTTCAGTACTAGATATGAATTCCCTCCTGTAGAGAGGACCTCAGATCCAGTCAGAGCTATTTTCCCCCACAGTAGACTTGCCAGCATTGCACCACTTGGCACATTTTGCCTGGCTGGCCAGCTGTATAACTTGCAGGGTCTTTTGCTGGTTAAGCCCATTGATGACTTGTTGCTAGCACTTTATAACACTATGACAATTAGTTACTAGGGAGGAGGTTTCCAGCTCAGTTTCAAATTGATTTCTCAGTATCCTGCAACCAAAGCATGTGGTACTGCAGATGCACAAGGTGGTGCATGCATCTGGAATTGGTTTGCAATAGCAGGAGGCCCTGGTGCCCCATACCCTATCTGCTTGTTTTTCTCTATCTTTCTCAATAAATACAAATATTTTTAAAAATTACTTTGGGGAGAAGCTGTGTGTGGTGGTGTATGCCTTTAATCCCAGCACTCCAGAAGGCAGAGGTAGGAGGATTGCTGTAAATTTACGGCCAGCCTGGGGCTATTGAGTTAAGTTCCAGATCAGCCTGGGCTAGACTGAGACACTACCTTGAAATCTGCTCCCCCCCCCAAAAAAAAAATACTTTGAAGAGATTTCTGTCTGGATAAATTAGCATATTTTTACAAAATGTAATAGCAGAAAATGCCAGCTCTAGTTAAACAGTAAGGACAAATATCCCATGTAACTGATAGTTCAGTGATCAGGAGCAGGCTGTTGAGTTAGTTATGGACAGTTCTTCCTACCCCTCCTCACTGTCAATTCACTGTGTTGGCCTTCTCCTCATGTTTCTCTTAGGTGGAAAAGTAGCTTTAGCAGTTTTCAGGAGTCTTGTCTCAAAATGTCCCCAGGAAAGAGAGATCGTATTTTTTCCTTCTCATTGGCTGAAATTAGGTCACATGTCATATAAAATTTTCTTATATTATTATGTGTCTGTGTGTGTGTGCACCTGAGTGTAGAGGCCAGAGGAGAACCTCCGATGTCATTCCTCAGGTACCATTGTCTTTTTTTTGTTGTTGTTTTGTTTTTTGTTGTTTTTCCAGGCTGGGTCTCACTCTAGCCCAGGCTGACCTGGAACTCACTCTGTAGTTCCAGACTGGATTCAAACCATCTCTCCATGAAACTAGTTCATTGACTGTAACTTTAGACCAATATTAAGTAATAGTGATGTTGAGCAAATCTCATTGTCTAATTTGGCACCAAGCTTTATGAATAGATTTATTATTCTATGTCTGGAACAAACCAGGCTTGCTTGATGTTAATTTTGAGGATGTTGCTTGATATTAGTTTAATGCTTATTGATACAGATAGAGTGTGTGAGTGGGTGGGCAGTGTGGTTTGGTGTGGTGTATACATATGTGCAGATTTGCTTGTGTGAGGAGGCCAGAGAAGAACATTGGGTATCCTTACTGCTTATCTACATATTTCATTCTTTGAGATGAAGTCTCCACTCAGCAAATCCCAGCCATTCTTTGGTTTCCCTGTTCCCCACCCATCCCCACCCATGGACTAGGGTTATGTGTATGGCCATATCCAGCTTTTTACATGGGTTCTCTAGAGTTAAGCTTGTCCGTTTCTAGCTCCAAAGGCCCTCATGCTTAAGGGGCAAGTGCTGTTCAGCAGCAGACCCATTTCTTCAGCTCTAATGCATATATTTTATGTGAAACTTTACATTTGTCTCCTTGTATGAGATCCATAGTTTTTTATTGTTTTGTCATTGTAGGATTGATGTATTACGCATTGGGATGATCAGTTCCTTGAATATGACCAGGTCTCCTTTCGAATTTTCTGCAATATTTTTCCTCCTTGATTACTAACACATTTAAGTTTCTTCTCTTTTTTTGATTTTGCTTCAGTACTGAGGACAATTCCAGTTACAGTGTAAGCACTAATAAATATAACAAATGAAATATATAGTTGAAAGGATTTAAGATGTTTTACTTAGAAGAAACTTCCTTGAGAAAGTATAATTTTTAAAAATTTTATGACAGTCTTTTATTTATTTATTTGAGAGAAAGAGGCAGAGAGTGAGTGAGAGTGTGGGTAAGTGTGAGCAAGCACCCGCCAGGGCTTCTAGCCACTACAAATAAACTCCAGATATATGCGCCACCTCATGCATCTGGTTTATGGGGCTCATGGGAAATTGAAATGAGGTCCTTTGGCTTTGCAGGCAAGCGCCTTTAAATGCTAAGTCATCGCTCCAGCTCAACAGACTTCTCTTTAAATTAATAAAATATTTATTAAGTGATTTGGCTTCTCCATTATGTTTACCACTCAACTTTTGAAGGATCTGCTTAGAAAGTCATGATTTCTCTTTGGTTTTTTTTTGGTTAATTTTACTGATTTTTTTTTCAATGAGGCAGTTTTAGATTTCATTGTCTCCATATTTTTCCTATTTCACTTTATTCTTCATAAGAACATTCCCATATTAGGTTTATTTAGCTTCTTTTTTCTAGCTTCTTAGGTGAGATACTAGCTTATTGATTTAAAATCTTTTTTAACATTGGAACTATAAGCCTTCCTTGCATTTCATAAATTTTGGTATGTTGTCTTTCATTTTTTGTTCATCTTAAAGTATTTTCTAATTTTTCTTATGATCTCTTTTAACAGTTTTGGTTATTTAGGATTGTGTTAATTTCCAAATATTTATGAATTTTCCAAATTTCCTTAAACAAGATACTTTGTATGATTTGTGTCCTTTTCAGTTTATTGAGACTTGCTTTCTGCCCTCACATGTGGTTTATCTTAAAGAATGTCATATGTTGACCTCTTGCTTGTGGAGTGTCCTGTGTGTGTATATTTGGTTTACTTTGTTTGTAATTAGTGTTGTCTAATTCTTCCGTGTTCTTACTGATTTGGTGTAGCTTTTTTTAGGCAAAATTTCATGATGATTATTCTCCTTGTCCATTTTTTTGTGATTAATAGTCCCAGTTTGTGAATTATCCCTTCATCAGAAAAATTTCCCTGTTTGTCATAAGTTTTAGTTTTATATTATCTGCTATATCTTACTCAAACTTTAGCCAGAGTATTAATTTTTTGAGATAGAGAATTTAAAAAAGCAGTATTAAAAGTGAGTCTTGGGCTTGGCATGGTGGGGCACATCTTTAACCCAGCACTCAGGAGGCAGAGGTAGGAGGATTGCTGTGAGTTCAAGCCCAGTTTGCGACTACATAGTAAATTCCAGGTTAGCCTGGACTATAGCAAGCCCTTACCTCAAAAAAACAAGGAAAAAAAAAACGGCACTTACGGGCTGGAGAGATGGTTTAGCAGTTAAGCGCTTGCCTGTGAAGCCTAAGGACCTCGGTTTGAGGCTCGATTCCCCAGGACCCACGTTAGCCAGATGCACAAGGGGGCGCACGCATCTGGAGTTTGTCTGCAGTGGCTTGGAAGCCCTGATGTGCCCATTCTCTCTCTCTACCTGCTTCTTTCTCTCTCTGTCACTCTCAAATAAATAAAAATGAACAAAAAAAATTAAAAAAAAAATGGCACTTACATGCAAAGCCTGATGACATGGGTTTGGTCCCTTCAGTACCCATGTAAAGCCAGTTGCACAAAGTGGTGCATGTGTCTGGAGTTTGTGTCAGGAGGCCCTAGTGTACCCAATCTCTCTTTCTCAAAGTAATTTTTAAAAACATTGAGTCTTATTTTTGCATTAAAATAACTTTGTTTTTCTTTCTTTGTCTTGAGTCTTTCCTTTAGGGATTTTCCCTTATCAGCTTCCATTTACATTTTGGATGAAAGGTGTGATTTTTCAGTCCTGTTCTTATAAAGCTCAAAATTTCCTCAACACATATTCACCTCATTAGAGAAAAAGGTTTATCTTCAGTTTCCTCTGGAAGATGAGTATAATTTGACATTCTCCTTGACACTTTTCCCCATCTGCTTTATCTCTGGGATCTGGAATTTGACACTTAAAGTGAAATTGATCTCGCTGGAGGCTTCTGTAGATGACTCATTTGCCTGTTTTGTAGGTAGCCTGTCTATCTTCTGCCAGCATGCTATGTCTGGGTCAGTTTCTGTCAACTTTAGGTTCGACATTGTTCTCTAGAGAGATGCCTGGTTCCTGGTTGACAGTTAAGATCAGTTTTCCTGAATCTAGTAGTTCATCCTTGTGACAGCTTCTGTCCCAAATTTAATAGTTACTGCTACGTGACTTCTCTCTCCTTCACATTTCTCCTCTCTTTCTTCAGTTTTCTTGCTTATGTTTTGGAAAATACTTCAGTTTATATTATACTTTACTGACTGGAATCAGTTCTGTGCTTTCTTCTAATTTGTTTTGTTAAAGTAGGGGATTTTACACAAAAGTAAGTATAGAGTTTAACAAGTAACTACCTTTCCCCCAGCTTGTGAGATATCAGTATTTTACTTCATTATATTTTATTTTACTTCCTGTGTTTATTTGTTCTTTGTTTTTTTTGAGGTAGGGTCTCATTTTAGCCCAGGCTGATCTGGAACTCACTATTGTAGTCTCAGGGTGGCCTGGAACTCATGGTGATCCTCCTACCTCTGCCTCCCAGATTGTTGGGATTAAAGGCGTGCACCACCACACCCAGCTTTATTTTACTTACCTCAGGGATTTTTGTTACTAAGCTTAAGGTCACCTAGTACCACCTTGGCTAGGTGTAACTACTGTCCTGCATTTGGTCTTATTTGCTTATTTATTTTTTTATTTTTTGAATTTTTTATTTTTATTTTTTGGTTTTTCGAGGTAGTGTCTCACTCTAGCTCTGGCTGACCTGGAATTCACTATGGAGTCTCAGGGTGGCCTCGATCTCATGGTGATCCTCCTACCTCTGCCTCCGGAGTGTTGGGATTAAAGGCGTGTGCCACCATGCCCAGCTTATTTGCTTATTTTTTACACTTGTATGTATCAATAAACAATATACAGTTGGCTAGTATGTTTTTAAACTTTATATGAATATTAATTTCACAGTGTGTGTAGTCTGCTTTTCTCATTTAATCTTACGTTCTACAGATAATATTCATGGTGATATGGAAAGCAAACAGTCTCAACACAGAGGGCTGGTTTACTTGCTGATTGGCATATCTACTGGGCTACATCTGTCCTGAGGGATGATTTAATTAGCCTGAGGCTGGGCCTTTTACTAGTCTCACAAGGAAGGATACAGAAGGCCTGGAATGGTTTATTCACTACTTCTGCAGTGTAGTTCTCCATGGAATGAATGAACCACAGTTCTGTTGATGAATACATGGGGCTTGTTCTGCCTGTTCTGCTGTGAAAACTAGTTCTTCATTGAATATTCCTGGAATTGTTTGTGCACACATGCAAAGTATTCCCAAAAGTATTCCTAAGAGTGGAATTTTTGGGGTAGTTTTGCCAGTTTACATTTTACTAGTAGTGTGTTAGTGCTCTTGTGGCTGAATCTATCTTTCCACTGTTGGTCAGTCCAGCCCTCATCTCAGGTGCCACCAGGCTTCCAGAGGAGAGAGTAACCTTGTCTCCTAATTTTCTCTTCTAGGAAAGAGGTAAGAAAAAAACCAGATTTCTCCCTTATACTGATGGCCTGTGGCAAGGTGGGGCCTGCAAGGACTGCTTTAGGGAAAAAAAGCTTAAGAAAGAACTAGGTTCCCCTACTGGCTGTAGGGCCTTCCTTGCTTTCTCTTTCCTGAGCCCTGCACCTCTCAACTACCTCATTGTGAAGTGTCTTTGGATATTAACAGATTCTTGATATTTTCCTTTGTAGCCTGCTTTATGTGTCCTGTTGAATAAAACCATCAGGTCAGAAAGATATTCTCTAAATAACTCAGTTTATTTTAAAAATATTTTATCAAAACAAAATTTATAGGGCTAGAGAGATGGCTTAGCAGTTAAGGCGCTAGCCTGCAAAGCCTAAGGACCCAGGTTCGATTCTCCAGGTCCCACGTAAGCCAAATGCACAAGGTGGCACATGTGTTTGGAGTTTGTTTACAATGGTTTAGGCCCTGGTGTACCCCTCTCTCTGTCTCTAATAAATAAATTAAAAAAAGATATCTAGAGGTTTCCACTTAAGCCCATTTATTTAGAGAGAGAGATACAGAAATAGGCAGGTAGAGAGAGAATGGGCATGCCAGGGCCTCTAGCCACTGCAAACAAACTCCAGATGCATGTGCCCCTTGTGCATTTGGCTTACGTGGGTCCTGGGGAGTCAAACCTGAGTCCTTTGGCTTTGTAGAAAAGCACCTTAACTGTTAAGCCATCTCCCCAGCCCCTTTATTTATTTTTTAAATTTATTTTTATTTACTTGAGAGAGAGAGAAAAAAATAGGTAGAGAGAGAGAGAATGGGTGTGCCAGGGCCTTTGGATGCTGCAGAAGAACTCTAGACGCGTGCACCCCCTTGTGCATCTGGCTTATATGAGTATTAAGGAACTGAATGTAGGTCCTTTGGCTTTGTAGGCAAGCACCTTCACCACTAATCCATCTTCCAGCCCTAATTTTTTTTTTTTTTTTTTAAGCATCTAAGTGGGCATGGTGGCGCATGCTTTTAATCCCAGCACTTGGGAGCCAGAGGTAGGCAGAACTGCTGAGTTCGAGGCTACCCTGAAACTACATAGTGAAATCTAGGTCACCATGGACTAGAGTGAGACACTACCTCAACAAACAAAAAGGGCTGGAGGGATAGCTTAGTGGTTAAGGTGTTTGCCTGCAAAGCCAAAGGACCCAGCTTCAATTCCTCACGACCCCATGTAAGCCAGGTGTACAAGGTGGCACATGATTGGAGTTCCTTTGCAGTGGCTGAAGGCCCTGACACACCCATATTCTCTCCCCTCTCTCAGTAATAGTAATAGTAAAAGCATCTGTCTTCAAACCCATGCTACAGAGGCACTCTACCAGCTGAGCTATATCCCCAGCCCCAAAGTTGTATATAACTTAGAAATTTTAATTTCAAATTTCTGCTTTTTTAGAGGAATTTTTGGGCCGGAGGGATGGCATAGTGGTTAAGGTACTTGCCTGCAAAGCCAAAAGACCCAATTCCCCAGGACCCACATAAGCCAGATGCACAAGGTGGCACATACATCTGGAGTTTGTCTGCAGTGGCTGAAGGCTCCATCACACCCATTCTCTCTCTCAAATGAATTAAATAAGAGGCTTTTGTTTTTTACTTTTACCTTCTGTTGTTATTAAAATAGCTGTGTTCATCAACCACTAGTATATTACTTGTACTGTTTCATCAGTAATTGGTCATAGTGTTCTTTAGTAACATAGTCTTATTTAAAATTTGTATGCCTTTTGTATATTTTTGTTAAATTTCTAAAATCTTTAAAGATATGGAAGGAAGGAGTTTGCTGTGAATGATAGCTTTGGTGGTAAATAAACCTAACTAGACACGTTTGGGAAGGGTGTCTGATGGTTTTCTTGCATAAAATTATCTAAAGTAAAAGCTGGGCGTGGTGGTGCATGCTTTTAATTGGAGCACTCAGGAGACATAGGCAGGTAGATTGCCATGAGTTTGAGGCCACCCTGACATTACAAAGTGAAATCCAGGTCAAGACCCTACCTCAAAAAAAAAAAAAAAAAAAAAAAAATCTGAAGTGAGCTGGATGTGGTGGCTCATGTCTATAATCTCAACACTCAGAAGGCTGAAGCAGAGGGATCACTGTGAGTTCAAAGCTCTCCTGGGCAAGACTCCCATCTCCAAAACAATACCTAAGATACCCTCTCTTTTTAGTCTTCATGCGAACATTTATTTTCAGCTGTTTTGCACAACCTAAATTTAATCTTGCTAATTACTTGTACACTTGCATCATCTCTCTGAAGTCTTCATTTGTGCAAGTTGGTATGGGCTACTATTGTCTCAATCTACAGTCTTTAGTTACAGTGGCAGTAGGTAATGTTGCAATCAGTACTTTTAGTATGTTGAAAGGACTTGTATCATTCTAGTGCTTATTCTTTGAAAAATCAATTCTTTAAATATGACTTGAGACTTTCTATTTCAGAATTCTGAAATGTTCTCTGTTTCTTATTACATTGTTCATTTATTATTTTTGCACCTTAAATGGTCTTTCATGGGCCCTGAACATTTGTTGTTGACTCATTCCTGTTTTGGGCTTTTCTTCATCTTTTTCTTCTGAATCTATTTAAAATGTGGATAGAGCTATGTGGCACAATATTGAATACTTGACTTTGGATCCTCAAAACGCATGTAAGGCCAGAATCTGTTATCCCAGTGAGCCTAACTGAGAAGGGAGGCAGAGATAGGAGAGGAGAAGTGCTTGGAAGCTTGCAAATTAGCTAGTCTGGTGAACATAGTAGTTAGTGGAGATCCTGACCTCCACGTGTGCACCCATACTCATCACATGAGCACATATACATGCATACATGGACAGCAGAAAAAAGAAAAAACTATGTGAGTGACCTGAAACATTCAGTGGATCCTTGTAGCCAAAATGATGCAGCAAGCTGGAAATCTGTACCCCACATATACATATTTGTCACGTCTTTTTATTTATTTGAGAGTGACAGACAGAGAGGCAGATAGAGAGAACAGGCACACCATGGCCTCCAGCCACTGCAAACCAACTCCAGAAGCATGTGCCCCCTTGTGCATCTGGCTAATGTGGGTCCCGGGGAATCAAGCCTTGAACCAGGGTCCTTAAGCTTCACAGGCAAGCACTTAACTGCTAAGCCATCATCTCTTCAGCCCCATTTGTCATGTCTTTAAAATGCTCTTATTTCCCACTTAGTGGAAGAGAAAGCCAATACTCACCTCCTCCTGGGCATGTGCTTAGACTCGTGTGCACGCTACCTGCTGTTCTCCAAGCAGCCATCACAGGCACAAAGGATGTATGAAAAAGCCCTGCAGATTTCTCAAGAAATACAAGGAGAAAGGCACCCACAGGTAAAGGAGGGAAACACATAAAACAGCCTTCAAAATGATAACATGTCAGCTGGGAGTAGTGGCGAGTGCCTTTAATCCCAACACTCAGGAGGCAGAGGTAGGAGGACTGGTGTTATGTTCAAGGCCAGCTTGGAACTACAGAGTTTCAGGTCATAAAAACATTAGAAGTGATGTATGTCACAGACATGTAATCCCAGCTACTCAGGCAACTGAGGTTGGAAGACCACATGTTGAAGGCTTACCTTGGCAATTTCGTGAGAACTTGCCTCTAGAAGAAAAAGATTGTGGGGGTGTAGTTTAGTAGTAGAACGCTGGTCTACTATTACTGAGACTAGCTCTCAGCACTGCTTATGGGAATGGCAGGCATGGCTGGCCACACCTGTAATTCCTGTTCTAGAAACAAAGGCAGTATTGTGATTTTCTTTTACTTTTAGAAGTAGGGTCTCTAGGTCAGGTTGACCTGGAATTCACTCTGTAGCCTAGGATGGCCTCAAACTCATGGTGATCATCCTACATCTAGTGCTAAGATTACAGGTGTGCGCTATCATGCCTGGTTAGGACCAAGTTTGGAGGCCAGCCTGAACTATAGAGTAAAACCCTGAATAAAACAAATATCCTGGGTGTATGTGGAATTCTTGAATTCCCCAGATTCATTCAGTTTCTTACCATTAGTTCCACTGTCCCCCAATTACTGGTTTCAAGGATTTGAGGCTGCTGATAACTGGGGTGTTCCCCCCTTTTGTGTGAATCAGTTTGCACAGCAGACCAACCTTCCTAATATACAGGCCTACCCAGGTGCCCTGTGTGTCCATGGCTTTGGAGTTTATATTCTGGCATTTCAGAATGGTTTGCAGACCCCTTCCTCTCTCTGCTTCAGGGGACTAAACCTAGGGCCTTGTGCTTACCACTGAGATAAATCCCCAAATGCCCAAGTATCTTGTAAGTAGCCAGTAATAATGGGTATCTTTGTCTCCCTGCCCTGTGAATGCAAAGTGAGGAAGGAGGGAATTGGATTTAACACTTTTTAATCCACTGTTAACAGAACTTAAGAAAAGCATGCAAAGCTTGAAACAATTTCAGCCTTTGTCTCTTATGGTAAAATATTTTTTTTTTAGGCTAATGAGCAGATTGTTTTGTTTGTGAATGGTTGCAGCACACAAAATTTTGACTGTACATGAAATGTTTCAATGTATAAACTTAATGGCATATCTTTGGGGAATAAGGCAAGTCTGGAATGTAAACCACTAAGTACTAGACTCAGAGGACATATAGCATGGGCTCAGAGGGAAAGACTGTATGGAAACCTGTTTTTTAGCTCTACAACCTTAAGGACTCCTTTTAAAAATATTTTTTATTTTTATTTATTTGACAGAGAAAGAGGGAAAGAGTGAGAGAATAGGCCGCACCAGGGCCTCCAGCCACTGCAAATGAACTCCAGATGCATCTGGCTTTCATGGGTCCTGGGGAATCAAACATGGGTCCTTTGGCTTTGCAGGCAAGCAATTTAACTGCTAAGCCATCCCTTCAGCCCCCTTAAGGACTCTTTTTTTTTTTTGGTTTTTTGAGGTAGGGTCTCACTCTAGCCCAGGATGACCTGGAATTCACTATGGTGTCTCAGGGTGGCCTCGAACTCACGGCGATCCTCCTACCTCTGCCTCCCAAGTGCTGGGATTAAAGGCGTGCGCCACCACGCCCGGCTCCTTAAGGACTCTTAATGAGAACCTTCCCAATATAAACTATATATTTTTTCTTTTTAAAAAAGGATCAGGATCACCATGAGGAAAGACATAATAATGCAGGCACCAGAAGTAGTCACAGAATAAGAGGCTAGCTTCTCAAAATCACTGAACCTTCAGTAAGATCACATTGCAGCAGATTTTGGGTGTTTTTCACTTGGTGCTTCTAATTTGATAATTTTAGGTAGGTTAATAAATTACATATTACTTGTTATAAGATTGGACTAACATTGCCTACTGTGTAATATGAATTAATAAATGTGTGTAGTTTGTTAAAGGCTGGAATGCCAAGAAGGAAAATCGTTTTGTAGCCAGGCGTAGTGGCACACGCCTTTAATCCCAGCACTCGGGAGGCAGAGGTAGGACTGCCATGAGTTCAAGGATACCCTGAGACTACATAGTGATTCCAGGTCAGCCTGAGCTACAGGGAGACTCTATCTTGAAAAAACAAACAAATAAAAAAATATCATTATGTGTGTTCATTGTAACTCCATGTTAACATTCTGCATAGATTCATTTGTTTTTCTAGACCATTGTGTTGATGAGTGACCTGGCTACTACCCTGGATGCACAGGGCCACTTTGATGAAGCCTATATTTATATGCAAAGAGCATCAGACCTGGCGAGAGAGATAAATCACCCTGAGCTGCACATGGTGCTCAGTAATCTGGCAGCAATTTTGACACACAGAGGTAGGTAGCAGTGGAAATACGACTCTAGATATCACTGGGCGTGATGGTGTTTACAGAGGACAAGGGACAGCAACGACATCTCGAAGTTAAAACACTGCCTGAAAAAAGGGCAGAAATAGCGTGTGTGTTACAGTAGTACTATTTTGCTTAATTCATGCAATTCCATTTTTCTGCAAAATCATATGAAGCTCTCTTGATATGACAGTACTGATTTCTGTAGTACTTTACAGATTCCTAAATGTTTTCCCAGGTAGAATTTCCTAGTGCTGCTGAAGCCTGCATGTTACAGAGTTTCACAGATGTTTCTCAATGTCAGCACACTATACGATACTATTTAGAGGTCTTTACCTATTTTGTTCATCGCCATTGTGAAACTCTTACTCAGCAGAAAGCCTCAGGTACAGCAGAGGGCCAGGTAGGCAGGCATTCCAAAGCACTCAGTGATTGGGAGTTGACTGTAAATCAGCTTGTGGAGAAGGCAGGAAACAAAGCAGCATCAGCCCATCACTTGTACAGTACACAGCAAATGAGATGTGTGTCCTCATTCATCACCTTGGAAACACCCATTTTCTTCTTCCTTTTCTCTGGGCTGTTTTAGAACGATACACACAAGCAGAAGAGATCTACCAAGAAGCACTGAAGCAAGCAGAGCTGAAAAGAGATGAGGTTTCTATACAGCACATCCAGGAAGAGTTGGCTGATCTGGCAAGAAAGAGTAGACTTTTGACATAACTTCATCAAGCTTAAATTCATTTTGTTATAGGGCAGATAATTTCTGACAACCCAAAGGAATAGCAATTATTCCAGTCTCTGTGGCACCCAAGTAAGTGTTAAGTCTTTTAATGTTACTATTCAGGTTTCCTTAACTTAGCCTTGTTGAAAAAGACATTGTACATGCTGCCACTTTTGCTTTCTAATTTTTTTTTTATTTTTTTTTTGAGACATCACCTCACTGTGTGTCACAGGCTGGTTTGGAATTTGTTGTGTAGCTCAAGCTGGCCTCCAACTTGCCATCCTCCTGCCTTACCCTCCCAAGGGCTGAGACTAGGCAGGTGCTATCATACCTGACACTACTTTTGGTTTTAAAGGAGAAACAACTGTCATCTTTTACTGATTATGTTTGTAGGGACTGGTGTCAAGTGCTATTTTTCATGCTATACATGTAAGGTGCCCGTGCTGGTTCCAAGTAAAATTGGGCCAGTTTCCCTAGTTGTGATCACTGCACACTGTTTAGCCTGCTGACTTACTGTCCTCTTATCTCTTTGTCAATATCTGGCAGAATAAAGCTACAGGAGATTTTAAGTTCTCTAACACTGTGTTCATGAAGCACTTATGGGCTTTAGCAAATGTAGGAGGAAGGGATGTTTTAGTCAGTCACCAGCAAAGCTGCATTAACTTTTAAAGTGGGAGCTAGGCACTTGAAAGTACAGTATCCATTTGATTGGAAATAAAATTTACTATGTATTTGGTTATAGGCAATTATTAAAAGTGGAGGGGGAAGGCATACAACTATCAGTGCTATCTGAACACTTGACTTCCTTTTGTAACTATAATCCCACAAGAGCTGAACCCTAGGCCTCTTAGAACAGGGCCTTTCTAGAAGTGTAGGCTTAAAACCCTCAGTAATTTACCCTAGTTAGGCCTGGCCTTTGATTTCAGTACCTCAGTATTCTCATCTGTAGAGTGGGAAACAAAGAGATTCTTTCTTAGCCATGGGAAAAGGTATCTTGATCAAATGACTTAAATAGACTGCCACATTGAAAAGCTTTATCACTGCCTCAAAGTATGTCAAAACACATAGATGATGTCCTTCTGTATTCTTGCAAACAGCTATTTGCTTGAGTCCCCCTCCTCCCGGGTACTATGAAAGAACATGGCTGGTGGTTGGTAGGGTGTGTGAGTGGGACTGGCAAACAGATTTACAGTTTGTATTGGGAGAATCTTTCCATCGTGACATATTGTATGTATTCCAGTCAACTCTCAATTTCTCACAGGAAGAAAATTTGCTGTTACTAAAAAGAAAATCCTAGAAACCCTAATGTCCAAATCCTCATGAATTACAGTTAGAATTGTGCAGATGTAGATACCTGTTTAACATCAGCTAACCCTGTTAACCAAATATAACCCTAAGAGGTAAGATTTCAGTCACCTTGTTCATTGAGAATATATTTTTTTAGCACTTCATAATTTCAAGGGTTACCAAAAGTTAGATTTTTTTTTTCCATTCCAAGTTTTATTTAAGATTATTTTTAGTCCTCCACAGTGATTCAGCTCATGATCTTGCTGCTGGAAAAACAGAGTCTATATGTGAGCGTTCTCATTAAGGTTCATTTGCACTGCTGTAAAACAAGTTAGTGAAACAAAAGACCAATCTCCTTAAACTTAAATGTGAATAGTTATAAAACTGTATAGTTTAAAATTTTGAACTCTAACATGTTATTGGAATTTGTAGAGCAAAATGTAAAACAGAATCATAGCACATAAATACTTAAAATGCATTATGAAATTTCTAATTGTAAATGTACCAGAAAATAGGCTACCAGAATACATCTATTGGAAGACCTTAAATTAGTTGTAGGTACTAAAAGATCATTTATTACAGATATGGCATCAGCCTACACAAAAAAGTTTTATCTTGATTTGCAGCTAATTCACCAAGTTATCAGTGGTGTGCTAGCCATTTATATCACAGTAGAGTGCACCTCCACCCCTCTTAGAGGGTTTGCTTCATTGGTAAGCTATATGAGAATTCTGCCCTTTCATTGTTTAGAGCTGAACTGGCTTTCATCTCCCATTCTGAAATCCCCTTTCTAGGTGATGAAAGATGAAGTAATGTACACACGTGCTGTGATGAGGAATCCTCGGGTAGAAGGAAGTACAAGAGTTAACAGTTTTGGCTCTGAGCTGACTTTGCAGAAATGAGAACCTCAGGGTCACAGAAAGGAATCATTGTGGTCTCTTTTTGAACCGATTGGCAATGTGAATTCTATGAAAAAGCTCTAGAATGTTACCATTACCTGGAAAAAGCTTTCAATAATAAACTTAATTAGAATATTTGGTTTTCCACTCATGTTAAGATTGTATGAGTATTAGAAAAAGTTACTTTCTTAAACTTTGACAGTCTCAAATGTCCAAGAGTGACAGTGACAGGAGGGCTTAGATTTGACAAGTATAGGCCTTTAAAGTACTGAAGCTATCTATGTAAGACATAGGATTAGACGCCAGTGCTGTGGAGAAGAAGGTCTCAGCCAGGGGTCATCACAGAGCTGCTTTCTTTTTCTTTTTTCACGTAGGGTCTTGTTCTAGCCCAGGCTGATAAGGAATTCACTTGGTAGTCTCAGGGTGGCCTTGAATTCACAGAGGATCTTCCTACCTCTGTCTCCCAAGTGCTGGGATTATAGGTGTGTGCCACCATGCCTTGCAAGAGCTGCTTTCTTGAGACTGGGGTATTGTTTAGAAGTTCAGGTCTACTTGAAAGTAATTTAAAGTGCCAATTTTAATGATCCTAAGAGACCTCTATTTCTCCCTTTATAGTTACCAGTGGACATCTCTCCAAACCCTTAAGCATTTGTATGCTCAGAAACTTGAATGCCACCATTATGTTGTGTGAAAACAAATCTCAAAGTACAGTAAGAAATTCTTAATGAAGAATATAACTAATCCTCCAGTGCTATACAGTTTAAAATTCCGTCTTGTAACTTAACTTGTACCTTAAGTACCTGTGAAATGAAAGCACTAAACACAGAAGTGGAGAGCAGGCACTGACAGAGATGGAAAAGAGACTGGTCGCCATGAGATTAGTTCAGGATGCAGCACAAAGCAAGTCTGAAAGACTGAGATTTTATATATTGTCTGCATTATCATTTAACTCAGTCAGTCATATATATCAAACTAAAAAAAGGCATGTAAGTTTTTCCTTTGAAACCTGAGACATGAGTCTTAAATCGCAAATGATCTACTGTAGCTATGGACAGGGTAGTCAAATTTATTTCAAAACAAAAGCTTTGTTGGGCTGCATCAAATGCAGAAGAAAAGGAATACTTAGGGGAACTGATAAATTACCAGTGTGCATAAACAGTGAGGTATGCCTCAAATAAGCCTTTAAAACATTAAAAATTGAACTATAACATATTCATGCAATAGTATTTTTTCAGTGCTACTAGTGAAAAAAGTTAAAGCCTGTGCAAGAAATTTACAATATGACAATTTTGTTATTCCTACCTTTTGACCCTAATGCGCAGATTTTCTGACAAAATCTCTGTTAAAAAAAATCTAAATATTTGCACAAGATTTTAAACATCACTGGGAAGCTGAATTTAGAGGAAGTAACATAAAAGTACAATGCCCGTGACAGCCAACATTATGTAACTGGGCTGTATGAGGTTGTTTAGAAGGCTAGGGTTAAAAAGATAGGCAGGTTTTTTGTTTTTTTTTTTTAAATTACCCCCACTATTGATGTGCTGATTTGAATGTAAGTACACCAGATACTACAGCAAGGGGATACACTGCAAAAAGGTCATCTATTTACAGAAGAGTGATTTAAAGACATTATGGTTTTTTTGTTTTTTTTTTTTTTACAAATAGATGTAAGAACAGGAATTGTCCACTTTTTATAAAACTACATTTCAACCCTCTGATGTAATCCATTGAATTGACTATTAAAGGTAGTACTACCCTATGACTTTCCAGATGAGTTTCTTCCATCATTTCTTCTTCATCCGTTGCCCTGGCTCTCCTGAAAAGTCTCTGGGCACAAGACATGAGGGCAGATTTTTGTCCTGTAATTAAAAACCACCAAAAGCCAGAACTTCCTCCCACACTATCCACTGTGCAGTTCAGTCATCGCTATCGGACAGTGTCTCATATTGTGCAGAGAGGAGTGGGGCAGGTTCCCGCTCCCAGATCCGGTTCTGCTGATGGGGAGCTACTTGGTTCACGGCGGATGGGGCACATGCAATCGGTGTGGGAGGTGTACTGCTGAGCATCCGCATGGTCAGGGGGTTATAAGGAAACTGAGTTGAACCTGGCCAAAAAAAAAAAAAGTATATATGTTTTTAGCGAGCATACTTGTACTGCATTTAATCCAATCTATAGAACACAGTAGAACAGGACTGTTCTATAAAATGGTCTTGTGGTATTAAGAAAACAGAATAAGTAAAGACCAAGAATTCACAATTTTAGCTAAAAATATTCAGCTGTCAGTTTCAGCATAACAAAGGTAAAAAAATATGAGTGACGCACAGAACCCAGAAAGAGAAAATCCTGGCCTTTAATATTACATCATATGTCTCCATAGGACATGACAGAACTACCCAATATTATTAAGCTGGGAGTCTGATTATACTTGGAACTTTGAATTTCTAAGAGAAATGAGGAGTACAATTCTTAGAAATGGACTAGTACCAAGGACCTTCAGCCAGCAATCTCAGTGGGCAGATGGAGAAGTAAGATTTAGAAATGGGGTACAGTAAATAAGAGCAGTGTTACCTTTTGTCAGTTTCTAGATCTTTATATTACTTCGTATAGCTTGAGAAACCCACACTTTAAGAGATAATGCTTTTTGTTGTTGTTGTTTTGAGGTAGGGTTTTACTCTAGCCCAGACTGACCTGGAATTCACTATGTAGTCTCAGGGTGGAAATGAACCCTTGGCTAATCCTCCTACCTCTGCCTCTCCTGTGCTGGTATTAAAGGCGAACACCACCATGGTTGGCTTTATAAAATAGTCTAATGTTCTAATAAAAATTCCTGGGCTGGGGAGATGGATCAGTGGCTAAAGGTATTTGAATGCAAAACCTGACACCCTGGGGTTCAATTTCCCAGTACCCATGGAAAGCCAGATGCACATTATATATGTATTTAACCTCTAAGGGGGGGGGGGGAGCATACAGTTCTCTGAAACCTGAAAGATACAGCAGATATCTTCATAGTTAGTTAAGAAAATAGCCTAGGAGTATTGTTTGTGGAGATAAATGGTGGCTTTTGTTAAGAACTGTTCGTTACTGATTTTGATTTCTTGGTATTTTCTTCTCCAAAAAATATCAAGCATAGCCATGTGTGGTGGTACACACATAACATGGAATAGGAAAATGGATGACATCACAAGCATTCAATTTCTGTTCTGGAAAGTAGACCCTATTAATGATATGCAAAACAGACTATAGCTCTTTCACAAATTATAAAAGCTTCTGATGTGCAAAGACATAACAATGCATGGATACAGTTTTCTTTGAATCTCATTTTCTATCAATTGACCCAGGCTCCTCACCTGTAGAAGAGGGCCTATCTTCCCAGGCCCACCCTGGAGTCTGTCTGTGGTAATCCCCTTCTGAATGTACAGAGGACACAGAAGAGGGCCGTTCAGTTCCTAAGTATCCTTGCCCAGGAATAGGAGATTTAGACTTCCTGCTGTTTGATTTGTTGATTAGCTTTGGTTTGCAAACTCCTAAAAGTGAAATTCCAGGTTAAGCTACTAATTACTGATTTAAGGTTCTCAACAACAAAAACAACAAAAAAAAAAATACTATACCAAAATGCTGACTGTAGAAGTTAAAAAAAAAAATCAGGATGGTAGCATAAAGAATTTAGATCCTAGTACCTAGTTATAAAAATACTACTACTAGATGCTAAAATTTTACTTTCAGCAACCAAAAAGCGGGGGGGGGGGGGGGGGTGATTTGAGTTTCACTCTGGAAACCTTAGGCTAGAGTGAGATTCTGCCTTAAAATAAAATGTTTGCAGATGCCCAGCATGTCTTAGTGGCCCTTTCTACTTTCCCCAGACTATTTATTTCCAAAAGTTCCCAGGAGTAAGATACCTTTGACTGGGTTCTACACTAAAACATTTAGTTCTCAAGAGCCCAGAAGTCAGCACAATTTCACCATATCACTGTGGTGTAAGTTAAAAAAAACTCTAAAGCTTAACCTTTTCATTAAAACCATGATATTTTTGCCTGAAGAAAACTGGGACATTCCTAAAAGGTTAAGGTTAAAAAGAGGATTTTAAAGCTGGGCGTGATGGTGCATGCCTTTAACCCCAGCACTCAGAGGATGATCACTGTGAGTTCAAGGCCACCCTTAGACTAATAGTGAATTGCAGGTCAGCCTTAGCTAGGAGGAGACCCTATCTAAAAAAAGATTTCACCTAGGCACCTGGTGGTGCACACCTTTAATCCCAGTCCTCAGGAGGCAGAGGTAGGTGGACATGAGTTCCAGGAACCTTGAGACTACATAGTGAATTCCAGGTTAGCATGGACAAGTGTGCACTTGGTTCAAAATAAACTTGGTGTAAATAATCTCACTCTATTAATTGATCTTTTTTACTGGTGCCTGTAGAAATGTGATTTTAAATTTCTGCTCGTGTAACTATGTCTAGGCAAGTCCAAAGTTTATTTACTTTTTAAAAGTTATATTTATTTGAGGGAGGGAGGGAGGGAGAGGGAGAGAATGGGCATGTCAGGGCCTCCAGCTGCTACAAGTGAATTCCAGATGCATTGTGCCATCTTGTGCATCTGGCTTAGGTGGATGTGCCTAAACTGCTAAGCCATGCCTCTAGTCTAAGTTTAAAAGTTTAAAAGAGGGGTTGGAGAGATGGCTTAGAGGTTAAGTGCTTGCCTGTGAAGCTGAAGGATCCTGGTTCAAGGCTCGGTTCCCCAGGACACATGTAAGCCAGATGCACAAGATGGCACATGCGTCTGGAGTTCCTTTGCAGTGGTGGAGGCCCTGGCACACCCATTCTCTCTCTCTAACCCCCCCCCTCCTTCTCTCATGAATAAATAAAACACTTTTTAAACATTTAAAAGGAAATTAAAGCCTTCAAAGGTGACTGAGCCCATACAAACTAATGAATTCTATTGGAGATCCATCAGAACTTACCCAATATTGGTTGCTTCTTGGGAAATACAAGCAGAAGAACCAAAATGAAAGCCTTACCTGAATGAGGTGATGGGTCCCCTTCATCTCTTCGTGTCTCACTGCTGGTCACAACCGAGGTGCTGGCACTGCCAGGCACAACTCCCACAGGCTGAGACATGACAACTCCATGATCCTCAACTTTATCATCAAAGCTTCCCATGAGAGCTTTCCTGATGATATCTTCTAGGCCGAGATTACTGGCAGGATCCGCAAATGAATGGCTTCTAGAACTAACTGAGCCTGGAAGAGACAAAGCAGTGCATGTCTGCTTGTTTTTGAGAGGCCAATCATTATACAGGGAAATGAACAGAAAGCCACTGAATTCACATAGCACTCATCCCCACATCAACATCACAGTACACAAGTAATAACAGTAAGTTGGTTTCCTCTGCTAAGAGTTACTTATTTCAATTAAAGAAAGTTACTTAATTGCTTTTTTTTTAGTTCTTTCATTGTTCTCTTTTTGTGTGTGTATATACACATACATACATATAATTTATTTTGGTATTTAAAAAAAAATCTGAGAGTGATAAAGAGGCTACAAACAAACTCCAGACTCATGTGCCACCTTTTGTGCATCTGGCTTACATGGGTACTGCGGAATTGAACCTGGGTCCTTAGACTCATAGGCAAGCGCCTTAACCACTGAGCAATCTCTCCAGCTGTGTTTGGTATTTTTGTGGCCAGATCTCACACTGGCATAGGCTGACCTGGAACTCACAATGATTCTCCTACCTCTGCCTCCAAGAGCAAGAATTAAAGACATGTGTGACCACACCTGGCCTCACTTATTTTCAACAAGTATTTATTGAATTTTCACTTTCTATGCTGTTTTTTGTTTAACCAATGAACCTCTATCAAGTTCATGTTATTAAGTAATCAGAGTCTTACCTGATGTAGTAACTGCTGGCAGATTGAAGATCTCAGTTCCTGGCTGAGCAGCTGCTGTATTTAAAAACATTTAAGTTAATTGAGATAATCATGTTTGTTCTAAGTCTGAAAAAAAATCCTAGAATAAAATTAACCTTTTAATTTTCCAGTTCCTTCTTTATTTATTGTTGAGATGAAAGAAGTAACTTTTTTAGAGAGAGGAAGAGAGAAAAGGAAACCAGAAAATAAAATCACACCAGGTAAAAAACTCAAACCCAGGAAAAAATATCTTTGCACCACTAGAAAAAATAGGAAAAAAGGTCATTCTCAGCATGCTAATCCAGTCTTGAGTGAAGCAGCAGCCATGGACTCTCAACAGTTACCTGCTAAAAGGACCAGTGGGTTTGAAGTAGTCATACATAGTATGGAAATGACTGTATTTACTACCATGGCTAAAATGAAACTCTCTTACATTCTTGCTGCATTTCCTGGATAAGAAAAGATTCTGACTGTTAATTAATCTTTTATTCCTGATAACCCCATGATTTGTAATTCACAGCTTGAATGAGAACAGCAGAAGATAATGGGAATCATCTGGAAAGCACTTTGTGCTGTAAGGGGAAAGGATTTGGAGACAGACTGTCACTTTTTTCAACTAGGTAATGAGAATTTTAAAATGAAATAAAAATGCTAGCAGTTAAAACAAATGCTGTCCCAGCAATGAGACTGTGGGAGGATGGACTCTTACCTAAGATTGAGAGACACTGTGGAAAGTGTGCACCTAGAAATTAACTTTCCTGATCAAAGCAGCTTGACACTGATGAAGAGGAAAGAAAAAAAATCACCAGGAAGAACTATGGAATAGTGACTACTTCCTACTTTAAAGGCTAGGTAAAGTGGATAAATTGAGTAGGAAATCACACAGCCTTGTATTAATGACAAGGTTTGTGGAATTGAACTCATACATTTCCTGAGCTATTACTGGTTGAATCACAATAAAATTACCTTCCAATAAAAATGGTCAGATTAGGTAATTTCATAGAGTTCAACAATAATATTTACATGCTTGCTTTATACTCCTTCCTTGACTTACAGAGCCTAGTGAAGGTCAGTATGGTAATTTTTGAGGCCATACAAATCACATGTAACAAAAATTAGAGTTTTCTACAATCCTGGGGCCCTGTAATTCAAGTATGAGTAGCTGTGGTGTATGCTGTAGTGTGTGAGGACCTGGTTTTAAGGGAGAATGTAATAACTTATAAAGGAAAAGGTAGACACCTGAGAGTTGTCTAGAAGCCAACCTGATAGACGATGCTAAGAACGTGATGAGTAGAATAAAGTTAATTTGTAGGGAAAGAATAGGAACTTCTGTGTGAGGGAGTTTTAGATACTTAAGGACATAGTAATACATTCAAAAAGAAATGAATAGCTGGGCTTCTGGTGGAGTTGTAAAATGAAATTCACAGGTTAAAATCCTTACAGTGGATAAAGTGACCAAGAGACATTGTACAGTGTGAGGGGAAAGAAGGCTCAGAACCCTGGAGAAAACAACAAAGGACTAGGAAAACCAAGGAAGACAGGAGAAATGACCAAAGAAGTTAAGAACAAGAGAATGTAGCAGGCATGGTGGCACATGCCTCTAATCCCAGTGCATGTGAAGCAGAGGTAGGAGGATCACCATGAGTTTGAGGCCACCCTGAGAGTACATGGTGCATTCCAGGTCAGCCTGGACTAAAGTGAAACTCTACCACAAAAAATGGAGGAGGGGGTGCTGGAGAGATGGCTTAGGGCTTAAGGCATTTGCCTGCAAAGCCAGAGGACCTTGGTTCAATTCCCCATGACTCACGTAAGCACAAGGGGGCGCATGCATCTGGAGTTCATTTGCAGTGGCTGGAGGCCCTGATGTGCCCACTCTCTCTGTCTCATTCTCTTTTGCTCTCTCAAATAATAAAAAAAACATTTAAATAATTTTTTTAAAAATGTAGCAGATAGGGCTGGAGAGATGGCTTAGCGGTTAAGCGCTTGCCTGTGAAGCCTAAGGACCCCGGTTCGAGGCTCGGTTCCCCAGGTCCCACGTTAGCCAGATGCACAAGGGGGCGCACGCGTCTGGAGTTCGTTTGCAGAGGCTGGAGGCCCTGGCGCGCCCATTCTCTCTCTCTCCCTCTATCTGTCTTTCTCTCTGTGTCTGTCGCTCTCAAATAAATAAATTTAAAAAAAAAATACTATTTTTGCTGGGCATGTGGTGCATGCCTTTAATCCCTGCACTCGGGAGGCAAAGGTAGGAAGATCACCGTGAGTTCAAGGCCAGCCTGAGACTACATAGCAAATTCCAGGTCAGTCTGGGCCACAGTGGGACCCTACCTCGAAAAAAACTAAGTTGTGTGTGTGTGTGTTTTGTTTTTTTGAGGTAGGGTCTCACTCTAGCCCAGGTTGACTTGGAATTGACTATGTAGTCTCAGGGTGGCCTTTGAACTCACGGTGATCCTCCTCCTCCTGCCTCCCGAGTGCTGGGATTAAAGGGCATGTGCCTGGCAACATTATGGTTTTTATTTTTTTAAAAAAAATTATTCATTTATTTGAGAGAGGGAGAATGGGTACACCAGGGCCTCCAGCTACTGCAAACAAACACCTTATGCATGTGCCACCTTATGAATCTGGCTTACGTGGCTCCTTGGAAATCGAACCTGGGTCCTTTGGCTTTGCAGGCAAGCACCTTAACTGTTAAGCCATCCTTCCAGCCCAACATTATTGTTCTGTTTCCTCCCCCTCCCCCCGCCGGAAGTAGGGTCTCACTCTAGCTCAGGGTGGCCTTGAACTCATAGCAGTACTCCTACCTCTGCCTCCTGAGTGCTGGGATTAAAGGCCTGGCTAACATAGTTTTTAAAGATGACATTGCTCTGTCCCTGATGGGAAAAGTGAAATTGAAATACTAAATTGAAGCAAAATTCTCTTGGAGGCCGGTGGCTTTGATTGCTCAGTTCTGTTTAATGGTGAGGACTAAATGTAGTCTCAGGAGCCCAGTGGTGGTTTGTACAATCAACACCTCCCTGGGTGTGATGGTTCATGCCTGTAATCCCAACACTTGGGAAGCACAGCTAAGAGGATTACTATGAGTTAGAGGCCAATTTGGGCTACAGTGAGACCCTGCCTCAAAAAACAAAAAGTCCTACAGATGCTGTCTCAAAGAGGGACATCTCAGCTGGTCCCACTCCCCAACTGTGGACAGTGACTACAGTGCCCTAAGTCCAGATAAGCACTCCACCCAGCCCATTTAGTCTCTTGAGTACCACCTGACCCACACATGACTAAATTGGAGGTCAAGCCCATTTTTCACTGACCACACTCGCCACACTGTGCTGTCCTGAGTAGGGACTCCAATGCTGATTGCACTCGCTAGCCCAATTCAGTCCCAAAGGTACAACCTGGCCAGGTCATGATCAGATTGGGGATCAAATCCATTTGGCACTAATTGATCCCTGGATTGCGTAGGGAGCACCTGAATTGGTCACATTCCATGCCCAGCCTTTTGGGGAGACTGTAGGAATAAGGAGGGCCCTGCTCAGCATCCAGTATGCTCAACCCAGATTTGCAGACAGACTGCCATTCCAAACCCACCTGGAGTAAGGCTTACAACAGGCTCCACAAGAGCCACTGTTGATGCATTTAAAGCAAGACAAAAGAGCCATCTCAATATATGGGTGATGGGAAAACCCCAATGCAAAAAAAAAAGTAACACAAGAAACCAAGATAAATATCCAAAGCAAGAATGCTTATTGAAAACCAAACCAGAGGAATCTTCAGACATAGATTTCCAAAATGTGGTCTGGAGAGATTGCTCAGCAGTTAAGGTATTTGCCTGCAAAGCCGAAGGACTTGAGTTCAATTCCCCGGTACCCACATAAAGCCAGATGCACTAAGTAGCACATGCATCTGGAGTTTGTTTGCAGTGACAGGAAGCCCTGGAGTAGCCATAATTACTCTCTCCGTGTCTGCCGTTTTTCTTTTAAATCAAAGAAGTAAAAAATTCCAAAATGTAAGTATGATAAGCATGTTCAACAAAATAAGGCCAAGAACAAACAGATGAATAAAATGGAAGAGAATATGAAAAAACAAAACCTAAATAGATGGCTTAATGAACTGGATGAGACTTAAAAAACAAACTTGCTGGGCATGGTGGCGCACGCCTTAATCCCAGCACTGAGGAGGCAGATATAGGAGGATTACTGTGAATTTGAGGCCACCTTGAGACTACATAGTGAATTCCAGGTCAGCCTGAGCTAGAGTGAAACCCTACCTTGAAAAAAATAAAGAATAAAAGTCCCAAGTTGGCTGGGAAGATGGCTCAGTGGTTAAAGGTGCTTGCTTGCAATGTCTGCCAGCCTATGTTCAATTTCCCAGTAAAAGCCAGATGCACAAAGTGGTACAAGAGTCTAGATTTCATTTGCAGTGGCAGAGACATTGGCACACCCATACTTTCAATCTCTCCTATCACTCTCAAATAAATAAAAGTAATTTAAAAAAGTTAAGCCAGTGTGGTGGCACATGCCTTTAATCCCAGCACTCAGGAGGCAGAGGTAGGAGGATCACTGTGAGTTCGAGTACAACCTGAGAATTCAGAGTGAATTCCAGGCCAGCCTAGAGTAGAGTGAAACCCTACCTCAACATACAAAATAATAATAAAAAAGTAAAATTTCAAAAAACTCCTTAGGAACCCTACCAACAGATAGATCATTTGGAGGGCAGAACATTAGGACTTGAAGACAAGACAGAGGAAACAGATAAGGAGACCAAAATCAATGACAAGTTCAAAAAAACATGAACAGAACACGATGGAAATGTGGGTAACTTAAAAAATAGCAGTCAAATCATGAGGATATAAGAAGGGTCTAGGACAGACAAGGGCATACAGAATATTTTCAATGAAATTATATAACAATATTTCCTGATTCTACCAAAAAAAAAAAAAAAGCCAGGTACAGAAAGCAGAAAACTTCCAATAGACAGGACCAGAGAAGAAATTAATTAGTTAAAACATTAAACACAGAAAACAAAGAGTAATAAAAGCTGGAAGAAGAGCCGGGCAAGGTGGCACACACCTTTAATCCCAGGCAGAGGTAGGAGGGTCCTTGAGTTCAAGGCCACCATGAGACTACATAATGAATTCCAGGTCGGCCTGGACTACAGTGAAACCCTACCTTGGGAGGGAGTGAGGGGAGAGTTGGCTGGAAGAGGGCTGGAGAAAGCAGTTAAAAGTACTTGCCTGTGAAGCCTAAGAGCCCAAGTTTGATTTCCCAGTACCCACGTAAGCCAGATGCACAAGGTGACACATGCACCTGTAAATCATCTGCAGTGGCCGAACCCTGACACACCCATTCTCTCCCTCCCTCCCTCTTATCTGCCTCTTTCATGTTCTCTCATAAGTAAAACACACACATAACACATACACAAGCTGGAAAAGAATAACTGCCCATCAGAATAAAGCCAGAAGAGCTTGGAATGGAGTATTTCAAATTTTTAGTATATTTAAGTAATTTATTTGAGAGAGAATGGTCACGCCAGGGCCTTTTGGCCACTGCAAATGAACTCCAGATGCATGCGCCATCCTCTAGAGCTGAACCGAGATCCTTTGGCTTTTCAGGCAAACGCCTTAACTGCTAAGCCATCTCTCCGGCCCCATTTCAAAATTTTAAAGACCCAGCAAAATTATTCTTTATGGGCTGGAGAGATGGCTTAGCGATTAAGCGCTTGCCTGTGAAGCCTAAGGATCCCGGTTCAAGGCTCGGTTCCCCAGGTCCCACGTTAGCCAGATGCACAAGGGGGCGCACACGTCTGGAGTTCGTTTGCAGTGGCTGGAAGCCCTGGCACGCCCATTCTCTGTCTCTCCCTCTATCTGTCTTTATCGCTGTGTCTGTCGCTCTCAAATAAATAAAATATGAACAAAAAATATTTTTAAAAAATTTTAAAAAAATTATTCTTTATAATAGAAGGCAAAATAAAAGTTAAAAAAGCCAGTTGTATGGATATATGAACACTAAGCCAGCTCTACCAACATACTGAGGAAGCTATAGGAGAGAAAAACAGATAGTTCAAGAAAACACCAAATGCTGGGGCTGAATGATGGTCTATTGAGTTATAGTTTGATCCCATTGTGATCAGACAGAGTACAAGGAATTACTTCAATTTCCCTATATATGTTAAGATTTGTTTTGTGTCCTAATATAAGGTCTATTTTAGAGAATGTTCCATGTGCTGCTGAAAAGAATGTGTATTCTGCGGCATTCCGATGAAATGTCCTGAATATATATATTTCTGTTAGGTCCATTTGTTCTGTGATCTCAGTTAATCCAGGCGCCTCTCTGTTTACTTTTTCCCGGGATGAGCTGTCAATTGAAGAGTGGGGTGTTGAAGTCATCCACTACCACTGTGTTTGGTGTTATCTGTGACTTTAGTTCTAACAGCGTTTGTTTGATGAAGTTGGGAGCTCCTATGTTAGGTGCATATATGTTTCAGATTGTAATATCCTCCTGTTCAAGTGTGCCTTTAATCAATATAAAGTGACCTTCCTTATCTTTCCTAACTAATGTTAGACTGAAGTCTACCTTGTCAGATATTAGGATAGCAAAACCCCTGCTTGTTTCTTAGGACCATTTGCTTGAAACACCGTTTTCCAACCTTTCACCCTAAGACAATGTCTATCCTTTGTAGAAAGGTGAGTTTCTTGAAGGCAACAAATGGAAGGATCCTGCTGTTTAACCCAGTCTGCAAACCTATGTCTTGTGGTTGGGGCACTGAGGCCATTGATAGTAAGAGTTATCATTGAAAAGTGTGTATTTATCTTTGCCACTTTTCTTGTTTTGTAGTTCTTCCGGTTTTACCTTTGCTTTCTTGTGTTAACTAGTATTTGAGTATGGTTTGTTTATTCCAGGTTCCTTATATGTGTGCTTTTCCTTCTCTTCAGCATGGAGGATCCTTTCAAATATTTTCTGTAGAGCTGGTTTTATCTTCATATATTCCTTTAGCCTGATTTTGTTGTGGAATGTCCTTATTTCTCCATCTACTTGAATGGATAGCTTTGCAGGATAAAGTAACCTTGGTTGACAGTTGTTATCTTTCAGAACTTAGAATACATCATTCAAAGCTCTTCTGGCTTTTAAAGTTTGTATTGAGTAATCTGCTGTAATCCTGATGGGCTTGCCTTTGTATGTGACTTGATTTTTCTGTTTACCTGTGTCAGGCACAGGCAGAAGCCTTCAGGAGAGGGGCCTGAGCTTCCAGGCAGGGCTAAGGACCCCCAGGCTACAGGAGGCCACTCCCTTTCCAAGCCTGGCACCCCTGAACTTAGGCTCTGCCCACAGCATAGTAACTGTCTCATTTTTGGCATCTTAAGTCCAATGCTTATAACAAAATTAACTCTTAAGACATATTCCCTACTTTAGGGTATAGCTTCATGTTCAAACAATGGTCCTCATCTGAGAAAAATAATAATCAAGTTCTGTGGTTCTGTTTTCAATGTTCTCTGGGTAATTGGTACCCACCTACACAGGTATCTGAACTAATCAAAGATGTTTTCAAACACAGGTGTTAAGACTTTATACTCTTATTTGTCCTTTTCTGACAATTTCTAGGTAAAATTAGTTTGTAAATCAGTTGCTATTGTTTTTACGACTGATAACAGGTTCTGCCTATATTTATAAATGTTATTTAAAGTGTGGGATGTGCCTACATCCTATGCCTCAGATTTATGGCTTATGCTGCCATAGTATAAAAATTTAAAATCTGGACAAAATGATTTTAGAAGCCCTTGTGCCATTTTTTAACTAAATCTATTTCAGTAATCAAATGTGCTCTATATGCACATACACCCAGGCTGGTGTAACTTTCTTTCTAAGTGTATTAATCACCTATGTAGAAGCCAAAGCCAACTGGAATCATCGGAGCAAAAACACCAATATTTTGGCCTGTGCTCCCAGGTCATGAGGCCACTGGAGATGATGGGACACTTCTACACTGGCTTCCTGGTAAGTCACCTGTCTTCCTGAGCAGGGAGGTTATGGAGAACCAAACAAAATTGGTGTACAGTCTGAAACAGAAGAGTAACAATTCAGCAGCAATCAGTCCTCCTAACTTCCCAAATCTAAGAGACAGAAAACACCAGTAAACTATAGGGCTACTCCTGGGTCCCTAAAGTCTCTTTGGTTGGGAGCCAATTAGTGACCTCCAAAATTAATCTTTAATTAAAGTTTGGTTATCTGCATGGTCTTAAACACTCAGACAGAAATGCATAACCAAAAATTAAAAATACCTTAAATACATGAATGGCTTATTAAGTAAGTAATATGAGCTTTCCAAGAGGGGAAACAAACAAACTTTAAGACATCTTTTCCCCATAGTTCTAATTCTATAATAATAATAACTGCTTTCAATATATTCTCTTTGGTTTGTATGTTTGATAGTTTAATTATAACATGGCAAGGAGAGGTTCTTTTGAGGTTTTGTCTGCTTGGTGTTCTAGAGGCTTCCTGTATCTGCATTAGCATCTCTTTCCCAATTTGGGGGAAGTTTCCTTCTATTATTTATTTATTTATTTTGTTTTTTTGAGGTAGGGTCTCACTCTAGCCCAGGCTCACCTGGAATTAACTAAGGAGTCTCAGGTGGCCTCAAACTCATGGCGATCCTCCTACCTCTGCCTCCCTAGTGCTGGGATTAAAGGCGTGTGCCACCACTCCCAGCTAGTTTTCTTCTGTTATTTTGTTGAAAATGTCTACTGTGCCTTTGGAGTGAAATTCTTCTCCTTCTACTATACCCTGAATTGTTTTCTTTTTTTCTTGTTGTTTTGCTTTTCGAGGTAGGGTCTCACTCTAGCCCAGGCTGATCTAGAATTCAGTATGGAGTCTCAGGGTGACCTTGAACTCACGGCATGGTAATCCTCCTACCTCTGCCTTCCAAGTGCTGGGATTAAACCCGTGCACCACCATGCCCGGCCCCTGAATTCTTATCTTATGTTTGTTCTTTTCATAGTGTCCTGAATATCTTGAAATTCCCATTCATACTTTTCTATTAGTTTGTCTTGCTCTTAGTTGGATTGTATTAGATCTACCACCTGGTCTTCTAGTTTAGATACTCTGTTCTCTGTTTCATCTATTCTAGTGGTGAGATTTTCTATAGAGTTTTTTATTTCATTGAGTGTGTTCATCATAGATTGCGATTCTGTCTGGTTTTTCTTTATTTCTATTTCCTTTTTTATGTCTTGTATTGACCTACTTATTTCATTAAATTAGTTTCCTGTGTCTTCTTTCATTTCCTCTTTGAACATATTTATAATCATTCTTTTGAAATCTTAGGCATTTCCTCTAAAGCAGTCTCACTGGAGGTCATTTCTGATGCATTCACACTTTTTGGTGGATTTATATTATCTTGATTTTTTGTGTTTCTTGTGTTATAATGTACATATTTTTACATCTTGGATTAATCTAATGCTTGGATTTTCTAACTAGCTGCAGAATTATTAGATGTATCAATCAATCTGATGTTATAGATCTTCAGGGTAGAAGCTTAAGGTGCTAGGTCTGACTCTTAAGACTCTCAGAATATCCACAAAGTGACCTTAGATGTTGGCTTTGCCTGCTATGAGAGTATTCAAGTAGGCTGAGTAGAACAAAATACAGGCAGATTCTAAAATTTAACTAAACAATGTACATATTCCATGAAAAACAGCACAGAGTACTTATGCAAGAGTAGGTATTATGACAACCAGATCTTCTAACAAAGTCACTGTCCCTTAGGGTATGTGGTTCCCCACACCTTTAATCCTGTCAACTAGGAGGCTAAGATTTCTGGTCTGTTGAGGGTTCCAAGTCAGCTTGTGACCATGTGAGTCCCTTCCCTAATGAACAACAGAAGAGGAATCACAGGCACTATAAATCAGGAAGCAACAAATGACAAGCCCCAGATATAGCTTATTTAAGAATGGCAAATCTGACCATCCATCAGATTTAACGTATAATTTCTCCTGATATGGAAGGTACAATTAGCACTTCCGATTCAAGCCTATATATGCCAGACTTAGTTGGCGGGCACTGAGCTGGTGTAATCCCAGTTACCTTTTGGGATGGTCATGGTCTCAATTATGCTGTGCTCCCACTTGGGTCCCTCTTTGCTGCACTGTGGGCTCAGGTAGGCTGGCTGGGTTGCTGGATGGCTCCTCTGATCACCTGTGCCGGGTGCTGTGTAGGTGAGCTCCTTTCCCCAGGTCTCTGTTGCTTCCTGGCACTTGGGCTAGTGGTGGGGGAGGGGAGGCTGTGGATAGTGGCTGATGTTTTTCCCTCACAGGCTCCTGCTCCATTCTTCCCTACCGTCCTCCCTTCACGTTTCTTGAGTTTGCAATGAGCTCCGGTGTGAGTGGAAAGTCTCCTCACCTGGCTTTTCCCACGGCTCAGGCCGAGCCTGGCGACTGTGGCCATAAGGACCTGGTGCCGCCATTTCTGTAGGCGTTTGAAGCTCTGGGTCTCTCCTACTTCTCTGCTGCAGTTGATAATTTCTTATACTCCTCACTTTTTAGTAGAAGAGTATATTTGCTGGGTTTATTTTTGGCTTTTTCTCTCCTAGGCTGCTTTGGTGTGGTTCCTATGTGGACAGCTTAAGTGGAAGTCCTAGCCCACTACTTTATTTAACCTGTCCAGTTGTTAAACTTCTGTCAGTGACCTCACCTACAAAATGGAGATAAGTACCTGTATGGTATTGTGCCAATGCAAGAAGTAAATGAGCTTATACACAAACTTAAAAATAGAGCACAGCACAGAGTAAGTGTGAGCTTTACCCATCTTCTACCTTCTTTAGAGGCTTCTTTTAGAAATGTTTTTCAGTGTTGCATATGGATGCCAAATGACTAATTTAAGGTCCGCACAGGCCCTGGTACGTTAGAAAAAGTGTTTGGAATGGAGCAAAGACAAATGGCCTAGTACTGCACCTGGAACTAGTAATTCCTCAGTGAAGCAGGGGAGAGGGATGTGGCTTCAGAATAGCCCACAAGAGATGGTGACACCTGTGTCAATGCTTAGGGTACCATGACTTAAGTGTTTATATTACCTCCAAATACAATAAGACAATAATAAGTTACTATAAGAACAATCATTCTGGGCAGATCACAGCACTCTTTTGTATTACTTAAAAGATGAGCTAAATAGTCTCAAACTTGGAACAAGGATATGTGAAGACCTGTCAAAAAAAAGGGCTTTTTTGTTGTTGTTGGTTGTTTGTTTCTTTTTTGTTTTTTAAGGTAGGGTCTCCCTCTGTCCCAGGCTGACCTGGAATTTTCTATGTAGTCTCAGGCTGGCCTTGAACTCATGGAGATCCACCTACTTCTGCTTCCCAAGTGCTGGGATTAGAGGCGTGTGCCACCATGCTTGGCCTAAGGATTTGTTAAAAAATTTTGTTCATTTTTATTTATTTATTTATTTATTTTAGAGTTAACAGAGAGGGGGGGGAGAGAGGGGGAGAGAGAGAGAGAAAGAGAGAGAGAGAGAGAGAGAGAGAGAGAGAGAGAGAAAACACGGGCACACCAGGGCTTCCAACTGCTAGAAACAAACTCCAGGTACATGCACCACCTTTTACATCTGGCTTACGTTAGTACTGAGGAATTGAGCCTTGAACCGGGGTACTTAGACAAACCCTTAAATGCTAAGCCCTCCCTCCAGCCCTGGATTTTCTTTTATCATAAAGACTTATACAGAGCATGCTTTCAAATATTTGAAGAGACAAAATATGGTAATGGCCCAAATAGACAAAAGTAAGTCCAGTGGGTTAAAAAAAAAAAGGCAATAAAAATTCTGTCACTTAAGTAAAATATGTCCTAACCCAGCATTAGTTTCCAGGAAAGATTAGTGGCTTCAGAAATCCGTAAGTTCCTACATCCTTAAAAAGATATTTTAGAAATAGATGCCTATAAAACCTTTCAAACTCAAGGACTACATCAGTGTTATCATTGCTAATGCAGGTTTTATTTGGGGTTCATGAAAGAAATCCCACTTACCCATATCAGAGTCACCTCCACCAGAAGAGTTCAACTTACGAAAAATTTCCTGCTTCTTTGATTTAACCATGGGTGACGTGCTTTCAAGCTTGGTGAAGAATGAAGGCAAGTAGCTTATACTTCCTGGTGAGCGAGAATCATTCCTGTTTGGAACACAGATTAGTTTATGATAATCATGTATTTCTCTTGGGAACATTCCTATTGATAAGAGGCATATAGTATTTGGAAAATTACTGCTTCCCCACTGTTTTACAACTCTAAAAAAAAAAAGAGTATGTAGCCATAAGCCAATAAGAAAATAGTCAAATTAGAACAGGAAATAGGGCTGAAAGACGGCTTAGTGGTTAAGGCGATTGACTGCAAAGCCTAAAGACCCAGGTTGGATTCTCCAGGTCCTACGTAAGCAAGATGCACATGGTGGCGCATGCATTTGGAGTTTGTTGGACAGTGGCTAGAGATCCTGGCGCACCCATTCTCTCTCTCTCTCTGTCTCAAATAAAAATAAAAATAGCCAGGCATGGTGGCACATGCCTTAAAAAAAAAAAAAAAAAAAAAAAGCCGAGCATGGTGGTGGACGTTTTTCATCCCAGTACTGGGGAGGCAGAGGTAGGAGGATCGCTGTGATTCAAGGCTATGCTGAGATTACAGAGTGAATTTCAGGTCATCCTGGGCCAGAGTGAGACTCTACCTCGAAAAAACAAAACAAAACCCCCACAGGTAATAAAGAAGATAGATTCTTTTATTTTTTTTTCCAAGGTAGGGTCTCATTGTAGCCCAGGCTGACCTGGAATTCACTATGGAGTCTCAGGGTGTCCTCAAACTCACAGCAATCCTCCTACCTCTGCTTCCCAAGTGCTGGGATTAACAACAGAAGATAGTTTCTTTTCAACCCTTTCCCCAGACGGTCTCAGGCTAGCCTTGAACTCAAAGTGATATGCCTATGATACTCGTACCACAGCCTCCCTAGTCCTGGGATTAAAGCCATGTGCCATCATGCCCAGCTACAAAACAGATTATTTTCTTTTCTTTTCCAAGGCAGGGTATCAATCTTGGCCAGAATGAAATGGAACTCATTCTGTAACTGAGACTGGCATCGTATGTGATCCTCATACCTCAACTGTGCTGGGATTAAAGGCATAAATCACCACATTCTGCCGAGGACAGATTCTTGAGGAGGAATAACATGAGGAAATGAATGTTATTGGGAAAACTCAAATAGCTTATCATACTTTCTGTTGAATAGTACAAAAATAGTATATTACTAGCAGATTTTCCTTCAAGTACACTCAAGTTACAACTAATAGCACACTTGCCTATAAAATACCAAGAGCTAGCGGGGTGTGGTGGCACACGCCTTTACTCCCAGCACACAGGAGGCAGAGGTAGGACTTCCATGAGATTGAGGTCACCCTAAGACTGCATAATGAAATCCAGGCCAGCATGAACTAGAGTGAGACTCTACCTTGAAAAACAAAAAACAAAACAAACCAAAAAACCACAAGAGCTCATACCTAAACAATCAGCAGTCAAAAATACCTAGAGCTGGAAAAATGGCTCAGCAGATAAAGTGCTTGCTTGCAAAGTCTGATGGCCTGGGTTCAGTTTCCCAGTACCCACATAAAGCCAGATGCACAAAGTTTGCATCTGGAGTTCATTGCAGTGGTTGGAGGCCCTGGCACACCCAGTCTCTCCCTCTTTGCTTGCAATAATAATTATTCATTTGCAGTAGCAGATTACTTGGTGCACTCACAGATCCTCATTCTCTCTCTTATAAATAAATAAAATATTTAAAAAACTGCCTAGCAGTTGTAATTATTTCAAACCAAATAATGGAGAAGCTTGAATTTATAATGCAAAGGATAGCATATTTCTCTAGTAACTTATTTAAGATTTTTGACACAGGGTCTCACTCTAGCTCATGCTATGTAGTCTCAGAGTGGCCCTCTATTAACTTCTTATAAGAGTTTTCCTGAAGAGATCATGGCCACCAAAGACTTAGCTAATACTAGACCTAGAGATGATACCATGAAAGGAAGGCTGTTCATAACTTAATCTAGTCATATGTATTCATTCACCATTTAAACACAAGAACACTTAACTGTTTTCTAAGAAAAACAAGGTAATAGAAAGATGAAGACATGATCCCTGTCCTTAAAAACCTCACATTATTTGGGCTGGAGAGATGGCTTAGAGGTTAAGCACTTGCCTGTGAAGTCTAGGACCCTGGTTCAAGGCTCAAGTCCCCAAGACCCATGTAAGCCAGATGCACAAGGTGGCACATGCATCTGGAGTTCATGTGAAGTGGCTGGAGGCCCTGGAGCGCCCATTCTCTATCTATTTGCCTCTTTCTCTCCCTGTCTCTTGCTCAACAAAACAAAACAACACTTCACATATTTGAGAAAATATAAAAATGTATAATGAAATTTAATATCATCCCCTCACCAAACATAAATGTTCTTCCTCATCTAATTGAAGGTACAAAAATGTATCATGTTGTCAATAAATACAGACAAGCCCCACATAATTTGGGAAGTTCACCAGTAGCCTGTAGTTAAATCTGTCTTACTTTAAACCCAGGCTCTTCCTTCCTACCATTCTGACCACAGTAAACCATTGGGTCACCTCTAAGCATCTGTACTAGTTTAGAGACAAAGGTACTCAGATAACAAAGAATCAATTTAAGAGCGAGACCACTGGAGATGCTGCTGCTTATGTCTGGTCCTGAGGAAACTCACAGACCATGTTAGTGATTCAGTCCTTGATTCAATATGAGTTTTAGATAAAGTACTCAGGCAAGGTTCAGAGTGACTGGAAAAGCCAAGTCTAAGTCATGTAGTCTTCAGAAGGCTGGAGTGTCAGGATTATAGAGATAAATATATATAAAGAAATTTGGTACGTAGGACAGGACAAGCACTCAAATGTTAGCTCAATCACTGGGTCACCTTTCCCCCATACCCAGACAAAAAACTTTTTCAGGGATGGAGAGAGAGCTTAGCAGTGAAGGCACTTGCCTGCAAAGACTAAGGACTCAGGTTCAATTACATAAATGAGATGCACAAGTGGCACATGCACCTAGAGTCTCGAGTTTGTTTGCAGTGGCTGGAGGCCCTGGCATACCCATTCTATCTGCTTCTCTACCTCTCTCAAAATAAGTAAGTAAGGAAAATATTTTTAAAAACTTTTTTAAAAAGATCAAGAAGGGGGCTGGAGAGATGGCTTAGCGGTTAAGCGCTTGCCTGTGAAGCCTAAGGACCCCGGTTCGAGGCTCGGTTCCCCAGGTCCCACGTTAGCCAGATGCACAAGGGGGCGTACGCGTCTGGAGTTCGTTTGCAGAGGCTGGAAGCCCTGGCGCGCCCATTCTCTCTCTCCCTCTATCTGTCTTTCTCTCTGTGTCTGTCGCTCTCAAATAAATAAATTAATTAAAAAAAAATTAAAAAAAAAAAAGATCAAGAAGGGATGCTGGGCATGGTGGCACATGCCTTTAATCCTAGTACTCGGGAGGCAGTAGGAGGATCGTTGAGTTTGAGGCCTCCTTGGGACTATACTGTGAATTCCAGGTCAGCCTAAACTAGAGTGAGACTCTACCTCGGGAGAAAAAAAAAAAGGGTAACTTTGAAACATATTCTTTAACCTACTTAAGTACTGTATTTTTGCTAAAATCCAGTCAGTAGGAAAACAGTCAAATAGATCCTTTGAGAATTCGATCCTGATCAAAAAGCCAAGAAGGTAAAATAAGCTGCAGGCACTGAGTGTCCTCATAACCCAATAGCAACTGTGAGAAAGTACAACCTCCTCACCTCTGCTCCGCAGGCTCTACTCCCCTCTGGGACAGGAGCAACATGCTGTCCTGCTTCTCCTGTACAATTGGAACCTGGGGTGGGGAGATGGGCTCATAGGATTCTGATGGGATGTGACTCCTCTCTGGAGATTTTCCAGGCCTGCTGGTGGAACATGGAAGAGATTAGATCATGGTCCAGAGACCACTTGTGATTCAAATGTGCAGTTAATACTTGTACAGTTAAGCATAATTTTATATATGTACTATTTGATATTTCTTTTCCTAATCAACAGTACACAGTTTTTAAAGTTTTAGAACAGTTTACTGGCTTTGATACTAACCTCTAAAAGTGGAAATAATCTTATGCATTTTTTAAAAATCAAACTTGAAGTAGTATCTATCAACTCTTCCACGAACAACTTATTTTCAAGTTTTACCCATTTGATTTTACCATTTATGTACTTAAGATTTACACTGTGTGTGTGTGAGAGAGAGAGAGAGAGAGAGAGAGAGAGAGTGTGTGTGTGTGTGTGTATGCGTATGAGCCCATTCTCTAGATATCTGCCTCTTTCTCTCTCAAACATTTTAAAAGCTGGGCATGGTGGTGCACGTCTTTAATCCCAGGACTCAGGAGGCAGAGGAAGGAGGTTCTATGAGTTTGAAGTGACTCTGACACTTCACAGTGAATTCCAAGTCAGCCTGGACTAAAAACAAAAAAGAAACAAATAAACCTGAAAGATTCTCTTTTTTAAACTTTAAAAAATATTTTAAAAAATTATAACTAGCCAGGCGTGGTGGCACACGCCTTTAATCCCAGCACTGGGGAGGCAGAAGTAGGAGGATCGCCATGAGTTAAAGGCCACCCTGAAACTATATAGTGAATTCCAGGACAGTCTGAGCTAGAGTGAAACCCTATCTTGAAAAACCAAACACTAAAAAAAATAAAAATAAAAAAAAGAAACCTGAAAGAATTAATATATACATCCTTCCACTCCTATTTCCAGTCTACTCCCACTTCCCAATTATCCACACAGCCATTGTACAGGGATTTATATGATATACATTACATTCTAGATTTATGGAAAAATTCCTTTGTGTTTTTCCTAGGATTAAAAAATAGAAGGGCTGGGCTGGAGAGATGGCTTAGCGGTTAAGCGCTTGCCTGTGAAGCCTAAGGACCCCGGTTCGAGGCTCGATTTCCCAGGTCCCATGTTAGCCAGATGCACAAGGGGGCGCACGCGTCTGGAGTTCGTCTGCAGCGGCTGGAAGCCCTGGCGCGCCCATTCTCTCTCTCTCTCTGCCTCTTTCTCTGTCTGTCGCTCTCAAATAAATAAATAAAAATAAACCAAAAAAAAAAAATTTAAAAAAAAAATAGAAGGGCTGGAGAGATGGCTTAGTGGTTAAGTGCTTGCCTGTGAAGCCTTAACGACCCCAGTTAGAGGTTTGATTCCCTAGGACCCACGTAAGCCAGATGCCCAAGGTGGTGCATACATCTGAAGTTCATTTGCAGTGGCTGGAGGCCCTGGTGTGCCCATTTGTGAGTGTTCTGTCTTGCTAATAAGTAAATACAAATAATTTTTTTTTTTTTAAAAAAAAAGGGTCTAATAGGTTGTTACTAGAAAATCTTCAGTGCCAGGGATGGGATACCTCCCAATGAGTTGTTGTCCAGAAAGGTCCCTGATGCCCCCAAAACATTACAGGCCATTGACAAGGCTCTTGGTTTCCCACCAGGAATAGAAAGTAAGACCCTACTGCTGAAGACTCCACATGCTTGGGCTGCAAGGTCACTGAGAAATCTTGCTGGAGCTGAGCTGAAAACCTCCTCCGTGTAGATCAGCTGATAGACTGCTAGAAAAAGCTATGCTGCATGCTGCTCCATGGGAAAGAGAGAAATCATCAGTGGAGACAAACAACAGTGGACACTGCAAGCCAAATGAGTGAGTGGTTGCAATAGTGGCATGTTTGTTATGGATGAAGTGACATGCTCTGTAATTGGACTGGAGGTCTGGTCCATGGGACTGAATATATGCCTGATACTGAAAACTAACGACAAAGGAAATCATGAACCCTGGGGGAGGGTGAGGGTGTGCACGGGGCGGGGTGTGGGTCTAATGCCTGCTGGTGTCTGGCTAAATGCATTTAATATGCTCAACAAACTGCCTGGCAAACATTTTTTAATGTTCATATTCATATATTAATGCTATTCTCACTTTTGCTTAGCAAATCTTCTTCTTTTCAGATGGTGGTGACCTTGGGATGACTCAAAAGGCACCACAGTGCTAAGAAGAAGTGACAGAGGAAAGCTCAGCACTGAAACATCTCCAACAATCTTCCAAGGCTCAGGGTCCATTGTGGGAGACGTGGCAGGAAGGATGTACAAGCCAAAGAAAGGACAGGACTCCTTACAATGCACTCTTCCAGACACAAAATGGCCTAAATATTCATGGCCTGGCACCACCTGTGCAAGACCATTATAATAGGAGGAAAAGCTGATGACATCAAAATAAAAGAGAATGTAGGGAAGGTGACACACACAGCATTCAGAAGGCAGAGGTAGGAAGATCACCACGATTTCGAGGCCACCCTGAGACTATATAGTGAATTCCAGGTCAGTCTGGACTAGAGTGAGACCCTACCTCAAAAAAACAGAGAGAGAGAGATGGATTGAGGGGAAAGGGGATATGATGGACTGTGAAGTTGTGAAGGGGAAAATGGGGGAGAATTATCATGGTTTACTGTCTATAATTAAGGAAGTTGTCAATAATAAAAAAATTAACAACAAAAAACTGGCTAGGTCAGGGCAGTTCAATGGTAGAATACTTGTTTAGCATGTGCAAGACCAAGGGGTCCATTAATCAAAAAGAAAAAAAAATATAAGAAAAAAGTTAACTGTATTTTACATTATATATTGCATAACCATTTTAAATATAAAACCAGCTAATTTACTTTGACCAATGAAAGTAATGTAAAAGGGGCTGGAGAGATGATTTATCGGTTAAGTGCTTGCCTGTGAAGCCTAAGGACCCCGGTTCCAGGCTCGATTCCCCGGGACCCACATAAGCCAGATGCACAATGTAGAGCATGCATGTGGAGTTCGTTTGCAGTGTCTGGAGGCCCTGGCGTGTCCATTCTCTTTATATATATCTGTCTCTTTCTGTTTGTTGCTCTCAAATAAATTAAAATGCATTAAAAAAAAAGTAATGTAAAAGTATGTAACTCTTCATCAAAATGCATAGATATGGTGCATGCTGGGGGATGGGTGGGGCTGCGAAGTACCTGGAGGGCAGGCATGCATGCCTGTGTGTGGTGGCTGAGGGGCGGGGCCGAAGAGCAAGAGGAGGTGGGTGTGGCTTAGGAGGCGGGGCCAGCTAGAGGGCGGGAGAGAGGAGGGTTGTTTTTTCCGTTTAAAAACCAAAAATTAAAAAAAAAAATGCATAGATGTAGCAGTGATGTATAAGTTGCAACTGAAAAAGCCAAATAAAATCTCTCCATGAATGCCATGATACACAGAGTCTAGATAAACCAGAGCAGAAAAAGCCAATGGCTAGAGTATATCATTTGTCCCAAAACTGCTACATAGTTCTTGTCAAGAATGGAGGCTGGAGGGATGGCTTAGGGGTTAAGGCCATTGCCTACAAAGCCAAAGGACCTAGGTTCGATTCCCCAGGACCCATGCAAGGCAGATGCACAAGGTGGCACATGTACATGGAATTCATTTGCAGTGGCTGAAGGTCCTGGCATGCCCATTAAAAAAGAAAAAAAAGGGCTGGAGAGATGGCTTAGCGGTTAAGCGCTTGCCTGTGAAGCCTAAGGACCCCGGTTCAAGGCTCGGTTCCCCAGGTCCCACGTTAGCCAGATGCACAAGGGGGCGCATGCGTCTGGAGTTCGTTTGCAGAGGCTGGAAGGCCTGGCGCGCCCATTCTCTCTCTCCCTCTATCTGTCTTTCTCTCTGTGTCTGTCGGTCTCAAATAAATAAAAAAAATTTATAAAAAAGAAAAGAAAAAAAAGGAAAAGGAATGGACCATGGCTTTTCTGTTTCAGCCTTTGCATAGCTAGGGTTGCAATCACATTTCTGTTTTTCATGACTAGAATTTTTTTTTTAGTATTTTAGTTTTATCTATTTATTTGTGACAGAGAGAAAGGAGAGAGAATGGGGTCCACCAGGGCCTCCAGACATTGCAAATAAACTCGACACATATACCACCTTGTACATCTGGCTTATGTAGGTCCTGGGGAATTGAACCTGGGTACTTTGGCTTTGCAGACAAGTGCCTTCTTAACTGTTAAGCCATTTACCTGCGAGACCTAAGGACCCAAGTTTGACTCTCTGGGACCCATGTAAGCCAGATACACAAAGGGAACATGCATATCGAGTTTGTATCAGCAAGAGGCCCTGGTGCATCCATTCTCATTCCTTTTCTTCTTGTTTTGAGGTTGGGTCTCACTCTAGCTCACGCTGACCTGGAATTCACTATGTAGTCTTGGGCTGGCCTCAAACTAATTGCAATCCTCTTACCAGCCTCCTAAGTGCTGAGATTAAAGGCGTGCCACCAATCCCAGCTATTTGCATTCATTCATCCTCCCCCTCCCTCTTTCTATCAATCAAATATTGAAAAATAGTCTAGATGGAACAGATGGAGATAAAAGTGAAACAACTGCCTTTTGATAATAATTACCACAGCTGAGTTAGGGATATACAGAAGTGTGGTATACTGTAACCTCTTTGATACATTTCCTTCCTTCCTTCCTTCCTTCCTTCCTTCCTTCCTTCCTTCCTTCCTTCCTTCCTTCCTTCCTTCCTTCCTTCCTTCTTCCTTCCCTCCCTCCCTCCCTCCCTCTCTCTGTTCTTACTCGTTTGGAGGGTCAGTAGGAAGCCAGAATTGTTAATGGTTCTCCTTTCTGTACCCTGAGCATTGGCTTCTGTGGAGTGTCAAGGTATTTGCCATAACCCTTTCTCTACTATTATCTGTACCATTGTTCTTAGCATTCTCATACATCAATTTCCTTCATGATATTTAATAGTAATTTGATAAATTGATGTGGTCTACTACTTTGAATGAAAATCCAAGCATCCTTTAAAAAATTTTTTTTAATTAAAAAACAATTTTTTTAAAGAATAACTTTTTTTGTTTTATTTTTATTTATTTGAGAGCTACAGACAGAGAGAGAAAAAGGGACATAGAGACAGACAGAATGGGTGTGCCAGGGCCTCCAGCCACTGCAAATGAACTCCAGACGCGTGCACCCCCTTCTGCATCTGGCTAACATGGGTCCTGGGGAATCGAGCTCGAACCAGGGTCGTCATTCTTCACAGGCAAGTGCTTAACCACTAAGCCATCTCTCCAGCCCTAATTAAAAAAATTTTAAATATATATTTTTTGTTTTTATTTTTAAATTTATTATTTGAGAGTGACAGAGACACAAAGAGGCAGAGAGAGAGAATGAGTGCACCAGGCCTCCAGCCACTGCAAACGAATTCCAGATGCGTGTGCCCTCTTGTGCATCTGGTTAATGTGGGTCCTGGGGAATCAAGCCTCAAACTGGGGTCCTTAGGCTTCACAAGCAAGTGCTTAACCACTAAGCCATCTCTCCAGCCCCCAAGCATCCTTTTTGAAAAACTCCAGACAGAACACTGGATGGGTATGGTGGTGCACGACTTTAATCCCAGCACTCAGGAGTCTGTGGTAGGAGGATTGCTGTGAGTTCAGATCCAGACTAGCCTGAGATTACATAGTGAATTTCAGGTCAGCCTAGGCTAGAGTGAGACCCTACCTTGAAAAACAAAACAAAACAAACAAACAGAAAAGAAAATATGCCATATAAAATGTTTCCTCCCAAGATACCTCTATTGGCTTCATTTTCCTTTAGATAATGTTACCTTCCTAAACATTTATCACTACTAACCAAATAGAAACTGCTAAGTAAGATACAAATTCAGAGAGAATTTTTAAGGGAACAGCACTAAGAATTAAATCTGGGGCCTTGCACATGACAGTCAAGTGTTCTGTCACTTGCTACATCCATACACATCCCCCTTTTTTCTTTTGTTGGAAAGAGTGTCCCACTGTATGCCCTAAACTAGCCTTACACTCAAAATCCCCTTGTCTTTGCCTACTTAGTACCTGGAACTACAGGCATGTATGACCTGCTCAGCAATTCTCAAAGATATTCAAGCCAGACTACTATTGACTATACAGAGTGCCAAATGCCTAGATTCCAAGAAAATACAAGAACAGGTGGATGACAATTTCCACAGAATAAAAGGAAATGGACTTTGTGTGCAAGAACTGAAGTCCTTGTCTTTCAGGCATGTTCGAATTCTTTAAGCTGCTGCAGAATTTACAGACATTTTACAATAAAGACTATACCTTCCCCGGGATTTATCCACAAGATTTTCTGGAGAGACTCTGGGACCTGGTCGCTGATGCAGGACAGTCTGGGACTGGGATTCTGGGCTATAGCGACTGGATGTTTTAGTTCTTATGGGTGTTGATGCCAAAGCAGATGGTGAATTTTGGAATGTAGAAGTAGGAGGCTGCTGGGGAGACTGTGCGGAAACTTGATTTCTAGCAAAATCTTGTGTGATAATTTGCTGTGGATGAGAAAAGAGAAGTAATTAAACTTATTAAGTACTTAACCAATGAAGTGGCATAAATAATCTTAGCTTTTGTTTGTCTTGGATTTTTGAACATAGGATCTTACTGTGTAGTGCAGGCTAGCCCTGAACTGGCAATCGCCTGCCTTATTGTACTGTGTGCTGCCACTGCAGGCATGCTACACCTGGCTTAACATCTTTCTTGTGGATTTTTTCTTTATGAAAATTGGTTTCTTTTTTAAAAAAATAATTTTATTTTTATTTATGAGAAAGGGAGAGAGTGGGCTTGCCATTGCAAATGAACTCCAGATGCATGTGCATCTGGCTTACATAGGGTCTGGGGAGTTGAACCTGGATTCTTAGGCTTCTCAGTCAAGTGCCTTAACTACTAACTCATCTCTTCAGCCTGAAAATTGCTTTCTTTACTATCAAAAAACAAAAAGAAGGACCAGGTATGGTGGCACATGTCTTTAATTCCAGCGGAGGCAGAGGTAGGAGGATTGCTGTGAATCCGAGGCCAGTCTGGGACAATAGAGTCTAAGTTCCAGCTTAGTCTAGGTTAGAGTGAGACCTTATCTCAAAAAACCAAAAGAAAAAATAAATAAGTAAGAATAAAGATAAAATAATTTGAAAACTTTAAGACAGGAGTAATGAAAAGCTTACGCAGATATGATCAGCAAGTGTAATGAGCCGATGGGTTCTAGGCACTTGCCCCATTCCCTCTGCCTGGGTGGCTGGGGGTGGCTGTTGCTGTGGAGATGGTGATTCTTGTTGAGGTCGATAGTGATGCAATGGTCCTTCATACTGTCTGGTTGGGTCATCTAATAGGGATAGATAGATAGATGTTTTACTACATGGGTGCCTCTGTCCTTGACTGAATAAGAAAAAATAAACATAACTCAGAAGAACATAAGAAAAGGTTGTGGTAAGAATTGCTAAATATAATGTAGTTTAATTTTCAAGAAAAAAAATATTCACTGAAAGAATCGTGAGGACTAGTAGAATAACATGTGAACAGACTTGAGCCAAATATTACTATTTTTTATGTTGTCATTAACTGTAAACAAGAATAATCAATAATAGCTTTGTTAGTACAGCACTAAAGTTTCTAAAGCAGATTACACAATTATTTCTTAACATGGTCTAGACAGGTAATTAGAAGCAAATGATAGACACAAATATAAAAACATGGAAATAGTGTCTAAAAAGAGACATACTTTCTGCTTGATTTGTCTTAACAACCTCTGGCTGATAGGCCTGCAGTTTTTCCTGAGGTGGTGCAGGTGAGCTGGCAGGGCTTATCACCTCAATAGCATCACTAGGTGCTTCATACCTGTGAGAAGATACTTTAAGAAAAGAGTCTTATCTTAAAATAAATCCATGGAAAGTTACAAAGGTCCAACTTATTCAAACCTGTTTGTATATTTTAATTGTTTTAATTCTGTTCAAAAATTTCCAGTGGCATTTTATGGTAGAGATACAACTACTTTGACCCAAGAATCTATAACAAAGATTCCTAATCTCAGTAGGTTGTAGTGGTATCTGAAACCTTTGGGGCTCTAAGATCTTTTTTAAAATCCCATAATAAACAAGGAGAACAGATTTGTGATACTCTCCTGAAAACTGGGGGAGGAGGGAATCACCAGGATAGCATCCATCAGACATGAATAAGCAAGTGAGAAAGTAGATCTCAACAGTTCATTGGTTCCAGTACTTTTAAGTCTGCTATACAGTCATATGTTCTTGGGAAAATTAAGTCTATAAAGCTGCTTCATTATCTTGAGACTTTTACAGATTTCACTTATAAAACAATGCACACAATCGTTTTTATTAAGTAACAAGTAGTGCTGACAAAAATCACTCCAGGTACTTTTTAGCCCTAGGTTGCAATGTGAAAATAAACACGAATTATAGGGACTATGTGATGGGAAGTAGATTCAACGAAAGGGAGGGCGTCAACCTACTGAAGGGTGCCTGCACACATGAAGAAAAGATTAAGATGTAGCTCTTAAGAAAACTGAGAGATTATACAGAAGTGGGTACAGAAGGCTTTTCACAATTCTGCTATGGCCTCAGAACTGGGGAAGGCAGAGAGAACCTCTTGCCTAAGAACCTTCTGATGTAAGAGGGCTTCTTTAGACAGACTGCACCAGTCAGAGAAAGGGGTATATGGCCTTGGTGAGAATGAACAACTACTCAGCTGGCACCTGCTGCTCTAGTGTTCAAGCACAGCCCTTCCTGCCCACCACCTGGTTATGGAAATCAGTTACCCGTGTTCCAGAGAAGAGACACAGATAAAGAGGAGCAAATTATATTGGCTTGCAATTTTTATATTCACTATTACTCATCAATGCTTATGTGCCACACTCTATCGCTAGAATCTGATCCAAACTATGTTCACATGGCTCTTAAAGACTTGGGTGTAGGGAGAAGGCAATATGCCTCATGTTCAGGGTGAGGGAGGCTCTCAAGAGACACAGAAAACCATACTAAGCAACTGCTACTAGCCTGTGGATTTCATGCAGGTTGTTGCCTAGGAATTGAAAACTGAATTGAGAAATATGAACACTGAGTCAAGGAACCAAGATTTTCTATTTTTAGATGGCTGAAAGCAAACTTCTGTAACTTCTATAACAAGGTTTGGTTTGCAATGCAGACTGAAAACTAAGTTTGATCCAATGGCTGGGGAGTCTGGGTGCTGCTGAAAACTTCCATCTGAGAACTCTTCCATAGTTCTTCTGGTTGTCTGCCCATTGGAAACTGATTTTGTACATTTTCCTAATACCAGGCATAAAGTTGTTCTTGGGCTGGAGAGATGGCTCACTGGTTAAGGTGTTTGCCAGCAAAGCCTCAGGACCTGGGTTTGATTCCCCAGTACCCACATAGCAGGCAAATACACAAAGTGGCAGATACATGCATCTGGAGTTCCTTTGCAGCGGCTGGAGGCCCTGGTGTGTCCATTCTTTCTTTCTCTCTCTCTACTTACAAATAAATAAACTAAAAAGAAAATTTTGTTTTGTTTTCCAAGGTAGGGTCTTGCTCTAGCCCAGGATGACCTGGAATTCACTATGTAGTCTCAGGCTAGCCTTGAACTCATGGAAATACTCCTACCTTTGCCTCTCAAGTGCTGGGATTAAAGGTGTGTGCCACCACGACCGGTTAAAAAAAATTTTTTTTTAAGTCTTTCTGGGGCTGGAGAGATGGCATAGCAGTTAAGGTGCTTGCCTGAAAAGCAAAAGATCCAGATTTGATTCACCTGGACATATGTAAGCCAGAAGCACAAGGGGGCGCATGTCTCTGGAGTTTGTCTGCAGCAGCTGGAGGCCCTTGCACGCCCATTCTATCTGCTGCATCCCCTTTCTCTCTCTTTCAAATAAATAAATAAATAAATAAAATAAAATAAGTCTTTTTTCTATACTACACCACCAAGCTGCCCACTTCTTGTTGAAAATCTACTAATGGGATAAGTATGGAACCAAGCAAGTTATAATTAGACAAGTGGTTATGTGGAGACATAGAATTGCATACTACATTATTACACACAAAATAACATTGTTTCCAATGTTATTGATTTATTTATTCTGGTTTTTCAGAGTAGGGTCTCACTCTAGCTCAGGCTGACCTGGAATTCACTATGTTATCTCAGGGTGGCCTCAAACTCATGGCGATCCTCCTACCTCTGCCTCCCGAGTGCTAGGATTAAAGGTGTGTGCTACCACGCCCAGCTTTATTTAATTTCTTTAATGGATATATAAGAGATGATTACATGATTAAATTACTTCAAGTAATTTACTTATTTAAATACTTGCTTGTTTCTGCTATAATGTCACATAGAATTTAAATAACTAAGAAAATACTTTAAAAATATTTTATTTATTTGCAGAGAGAGGGAAAGAGAGAATGAATATGAATCTGGGTACATCAGGGCCTCCAACTGCTGCAAATGAATACCAGATGTATGTGCCACTTTGTAAATCTAGCCTTACATGGGAAGTAAACCTGGGTTGATAGGCTTTGCAGGCCAAGTGCCTTAACTGCTGAGCCATCTCTCCAGTCCCAAGATAAATTTTTCAAGTTTTCCAGTAGGCATGTGAATTTTCATTTGCAGAACAAACATCATAATGACTATCATGCATTAAAATCAAAATTTCAGCTGGCATACTGGTGCACACCTTTAATCCCAGCACTTGGGAGGCAGAGGTAGGAGACTCCCCATGAGTTCGAGGCCACTGTGAACTAGAGTGAAACCATACCTCAAAAACCAAAACCAAAAAACACTATTTTTCAAGAAAGATCCCCCCTCAAAAAAAATCTGTCCCTGATAATTTCACTTGTAAAAAAAACTGCTCTCATAGGAAAAAATGTAAGAGGCTTTGGGGCCGGGCGTGGTGGCACATGCCTTAGTCCCAGCACTCAGGAGGCAGAGGTAGGAGGATCACTGTGAGTTCAAGGCCACCCTGAGACTACATAGTGAATTCCAGGTCTGCCTGACTACAGTGAAACCCAAAAAACCAAAAAAATAGAAATGATTCTTAAGGAAGTCTACCTTACTAGCACAGAGCTTGACAGTAAACCCATTACCTTTCAGATGCCTAAATACATTAAGAAGCTCTACACCCCATCTAGCCACTTTCCCACTATAGTCCTATAATTTTCTTTGGGATAATTTATTTATAGGATTATACTTAGAAAATGGAGATATTTAAATCTTCACAAATATAATAGAAGATACATTTCTATGCCCACAAAACTTTCTCTTACATTTATTGTCAAGCATTAGGACTGTTTCATATCATGTTGTGCTTTACCTAAAGGATAAAGTAATTCTTTACTCAGACATCGCATTGTGAAACTTAGGTTGAGATACATACAGCTACTAGAAGAGTCTGAACTTTGAGAGCCACGTTCCCTTGCATCCTTGTCCGAGGCAATTTGCCGGGTGATGATCACGTCTATGAAGTTAGCTGCAGTAATGGTAGTCTTCCCTCGGGTTCTTAGCTCTTCCTCATATCTGGATTTTGGAGGAGGCCCTTTATCTTTCCCAGCCTCGGAATACACTACTGAGGCATGAGGCTGGGGCTTGCCACTTGGAAGGGCTGAAGAAGTGTACAGACACTGAACAGATCTCTTCTCCACCTCGAGGGTTTTCTGCTCTAGCTGCTGCTGCTCACTAACTGCTGCTGACCTGCTTCTCAAATTTTCTTCTAACCTGGCAGCTTCATGCTTACTCTCTTTTGTTTTGGAAACATCCATCTGGGGTGCAGAAGCTGCAGCGTCCACAAGAGCAGCCAGGGCATCCGCAGCAGTGTTATAACGCGAGGCTGGCAGGCCTTGGCTTAATGAAGGACCCCCAGCAGGCAGTGGCCTGGAATTAGAAGCAAATCACAGCTTTGTGAAGGGAAGAATATTTACTTGGGAATTGGGTGAGGAGATAAAACAACAATTGCAAAAAAAAAAAAAAAAAAAAAAAAAAGTTCAGTGAGTACAAAATTTTAACTGTACTTAACTATCACAGTCACAAGCTTGAAAATGTATATACATATATATGAGATGTACTTATGGGTGGGGGCCAAAGTGTATATAAGAGTACAAGAGACTGACATGATTCGTAGCTGAGCAGTTGGATCCAAAGGTGTGATTACACTGGTTCCATTGGTTCCCTGGAAAACACTGGGTCTCTGTTGCAACATGGTCTCCTGAGTTCTCACTGAAGGGGAAGGGGAGCGAACATATCCATGGCTGCCAGGACGGCCTGGCTGTTCAGAGCCTGCAGAAGAAAACAGAAGACTGATAATCAATAAAGAAGATACAGAGAAAAGGCAGAAACACTTACAGGTTGTTAATATCCTACTTTACAGATGTAGAATGAAACAAATCAACATTTTTTGTCATTTCTAATTTTGTGATAGCTTTCAATGTAGATTCCAGAGCAGAAAAAAAAAGCACCAAGAAATACTAATGTATATCAGGTAGGCTCATCTCTCAGGTTTTTCCTTAACTCTGGTATGCTTGTGATTCCTAAATCAAATTAAGTTCAATTTTCCATATGTCATTAAAAATATATATACAGCTGTTACACTAGGATTTAGAACTCTTTCACTTGATCAGCATTCTTCTTGCTTTACTTCTTTTATTTTATTTTTTTTAATTTTGACAAAGAGAGATGTAGAGAAAGAGAGAGAAAATGGGTGCATTAGGGCCTCCAGACACTGGAAATGAACTGCAGATGCATGTGCTACCTTGTGGAGAATGGAACCTGGGTCCTTAGGCTTTGTAGGCAAGCACCTTAATTGCTGAGCCATCTCTCCAGCCCTTGCTTTTACTTCTTACTGCCCTTCACAGATAATTATCTCAGCAGCTATTCTACTCTTCCCAAAAGCTTATCTTCCATAACTGTACTTCTTCAAGGCTTGAGACATTGTTATTCATGTAGAATTAACTCTCCAACAAGAGCTACACTATTGGGAGGATCATGAACACATATTTCCTTACCAATTCCTTCTCTACCTCTTCTTGCACTTTGCCTTTGCTCTAACTTTCTACATGTTCTTAGCTTGCATATGAACTAGCCCTTTAGCACCCATTTTCATAGCTAGTACCACTTAAGCCAGCCTTTCAACAACCTTCTCTCTGCTTAACATACATCAGCTTCTATCAATATTTCTATACAACATATTCCTAGAAGTGGACTTACTAGTCAACCAACATTTAAAAGTTTATCTCAGAGCCGGGCGTGGTGGCGCATGCCTTTAATCCCAGCACTCGGGAGGCAGAGGTAGGTGGATTGCCATGAGTTCAAGGCCACCCTGAGACTCCATAGTGAAGTCCAGGTCAGCCTGGGCTAGAGTGAGACCCTACCTCGGGGGAAAAAAAAAAAGTTTATCTCAGCCGGGCGTGGTGGCGCACGCCTTTAATCCCAGCACTCGGGAGGCAGAGGTGGGAGGATCACCATGAGTTCGAGGCCACCCTGAGACTCCATAGTGAATTCCAGGTCAGCCTGGGCTAAAGTGAGACCCTACCTCGAAAAACCAAAAAAATAAAAATAAAAAATAAAAAAATAAAAGTTTATCTCCAAGAGATAATGTGTTTGTCTCCAAGAGATAATGTGTTTGTTCTGAAGCTGCAACACAGAAAACTTAGCATCCAGTGTCAGATTACAAAAACAAAACAGTGAATATGATGGAGAATGGAATTTCAAAGGTGAAAGTGGGAGGGGGTATTACCATGGGATACTTTTAATAATCATGGAAAATGTTAATAAAAATTGAGAAAAAAGGGGCTGGAGAGATAGATGGCTTAGCAGTTAAGCGCTTGCCTGTGAGGCCTAAGGACCCTGGTTCGAGGCTCAATTTTCCAGGACCCATGTTAGCTAGATGCACAAGGGGGCACACATGTCTGGAGCTCGTCTGCAGTGGCTGGAAGCCCTGGCATGCCTATTCTCTCTCTACCTGCCTCTTTTTCTCTCTGTCACTCTCAAATAAAAAAATAAAAATAATTTAAAAAATTGAGAAAAAAATAAAAAGAGGAAAAAAACCCAGAGTATGTTATTTTGTATTTGCATTTTGTAGAACAATGTGTACATGCACATTTTTTTTGCTCATTTTTTTTAAACTTATTTATTTGAGAGTGACAAACATAGAGAGAAAGACAGATAGAGGGGGAGAGAGAGAATGGGCGCGCCAGGGCTTCTAGCCACTGCAAATGAACTCCAGACACGTGCGCCCCCTTGTGCATCTGGCTAACGTGGGACCTGGGGAATCGAGCCTCGAACCAGGGTCCTTAGGCTTCACAGGCAAGCGCTTAACCGCTAAGCCATCTCTCCAGCCCTACATGCACATTTTAAAAATCTACCTCTTGGGCTGGGGAGATGATTTAGTGGTTAAGGCACTTACCTGCAAAGCCAAAGGACCCAGGTTTAATTCCCCAGTACCCATGTAAAGCCAGATGAATAAGATGGGGCATGTGTCTGGAATTTATTTGCAGTGGCTAGAGGCCCTGGTGTACCCATTCTCTCTTTATCTCGCACCCCCATGAACAAAAAAAAATTTTTTTTAAAAAAATCTATCTCTTGGGATGGGGAGAAGGCTGAGTGAATAAAGAGCTTGCTATTCAAGTGCCTGAGTTAGGGACCACCATTATCCATCCACAAAAAGCCAGACATGAGATGGGAGGTGGAGACAAGAGAAACCCTGGAAGCTTGCAGTGAAACCAGGTGGAAAGTAAGGAGCAACACCTGAAATTGTGTTGATCTCTACACACAGGCTGTGGTAACACATAAGCCTAAATACACATATAATCTGTCTCCTACCAAGTACATATCATTGGAGTACGGCATTAATTTTTCATTACCTCACAAAACATTATAGTATTTCCTAGTGTGAGACAATTAGTGGTATTTCTAATAATGTGTCACACCTAAATGTGTTTAGGTGCTTTACAATAAAAATAAGATTCACTGGAGGGATGGCTTAGTGGTTAAGGCATTTGCCTGCAAAGCCAATGGACCCAGGTTTGAGTCCCCAGGAACCACGTTAGCCAGATGCACAGGGAGTACAAGCATCTGGAGTTCGTTTGCAGTGGCTGAAAGCCCTGGCGCACCCATCCTCTCTTTCCCTCTTTCTCTGTCAAAGAAATAAATAAATAAATAAAGATACAATGTAAAAAAAGTAAGATGTCAAAAAATGGGTGTTAAAGCTGAATCATTAGGAATAATATGACTGTATCAAATATGATGACTAGCTTTTGGGTTCCTAATTTTGACACTGATGTCAAAGGGTTTTCCCCTAATAAAAACATGACACCTTCATGCCACTATACCATTAGACCTACACCTACTGTTTCTTCCATATCTCTGCTTCCTTTTTCTTCTACCACATGAAGTCGAATGCTAGCCTGAAATATTTGGGTAAAAGGAATTGGCAAAAGGCAACTGCTGAGAAGAATAGAGAAGCTGGGCTGGAGAGATGGCTTAGTGGTTAAGTGCTTGCCTGTGATGCCTAAGGACCCAGTTCGAGGTTCATTTCCCCAGAACCCATGTTAGCCAGATGCACAAGGGGGCGCATGTGTCTGGAGTTCATTTGCAGTGGCTGGAAGCCCTGGCCTGTTCATTCTCTCTCTCTCTGTCATTCTCAAAAAAAAAAAAAAAAAAAAAAAAAAAAAAAAACAACAACCAGAATAGAGAAGCTGGCTATAGCTGCTGGTTATGAGCCTGGAGTCCTGTCTCCACGAGCACAACCCCTGACCACACTGCCCTTCCCTTCCACATGACTTCTGCAATGCTGTCCTATTCCACATATCCCACACACAGCGGCATGAGTCCCCACGGCCACATGCAAATCTGGACAGCTTTTCATCTCTGCATGCCCCCCCTCCTGCCCATGCAGCCAGCACTGGAACACCTGAGTCCAGGTGCACTCCTCTGTGCCATTTACCCTTCCCCTGACTGCACTGCCTTTGCTGCTGTGTAAATCCAGGCACACTCACTGGCCCAAAGCACTCTGCTCATTTCCACATGTTAGTTTAGGCTCAGCAGTCCTCTTCCCTCCTGTAAAACCCAGGTAACACTCATACCTTGGTCTGCAAAATCAGGACTACATGCCCTTGAAGCTGAACAGAGATCAGTTTACCTATCTGATGAATGAAACAGTATGAACTGTGTCCACAACTGAACTCCAAACAGCACATAGCTGAGCAAAGATAACCTAAGTCAAAGGAATACTGAACACTGATTTAAACATTCACTTAACACAGGTTGTGCCCCAAAGATTTGGACAATGCAATACCTCCAAGTTACCACGTATCAAACCAAAATGAGTGACATGAAAAACAAAAGCAATATGTGCCTTCCAAAAATGTGCATGTTTATAGTAGGAAAACACTCTCATAAGATCTACTTAGAGGAAATTCCAGACAAAGACTCCAAAAGCATCTACAAAGAACTAAAGAGGACATAAGTACCTGAATTAAAGCAAACAGAAGACAAACGGAATGAATTCAAACAGGATATGAGTAGAAAAGCCTGAATGACTTCCAAGAGGACCAAAGAAATGGCTAAATGAAATGAAGTAAAACCAGATTATGAAATGGAATTAAATAAAGTGACAAAAATAGTGAAGAAAACCAAGCTGAAATGAGGCTGGAAATGAAAAAATGTGATTAAGCAAATAAAATGTCCTGGAGAGGGCCTGAAAAGCTGGCTCAGTGGTTAAAGGCACTTGCTTGCAAAGCCTGATAGACACGTTTGATTCATCAATAGCCATGTAAAGCCAGATATATAAAGTGGTGCATGTGTCAGAAGTTGATTTGTAAACAAAAGTATTTTTTAAAAAAGAAAATGTGCTGGGCATGGTGGTGCACGCCTTTAATCCCAGCACTCGGGAGGCAGAGGTAGGAGGATTGCCATGAGTTCAAGGCCACCCTGAGATGACAAGAGTTAATTCCAGGTCAGCCTGGACCAGAGTGAGACGCTACCTCGAAAAACCAAGAAAAAAAAAAAAAAAAAAAAAAACAAGAAAAAAGAAAATGTATTAAAAGCCACAAGAAAAAAAGATCAAGTTACATAAAAAGGCAGGCCCATCAGAATAAATGCTGATTTTTCAAAGGAAACAAAAAGCCAGAAGGAGCCGGGCATGGAGGTGCACGCCTTTAATCCCAGCACTAGGGAGGCAGAGGTAGGAGAATTGCTGTGAGCTCAAGGCTAGCCTGAGACTACATAGTGAATTCCAGGTCAGCCTGGGCCAGAGTGAGAACCCACCTCGAAAAACCAAAAAAAAAAAAAAGCAGAAGGGTTTGGGATAATGTATTTCAGGTATTGAAAGAACACAGCTGAAAATCCAAAATACTAATATCCTGTAAAATTATCTCTTTTTAGGAGAAAAAAATCACTTTCCATGATAAAAGCAGGCTAAAAGAAATGACCACTAATCCAGCTCTATAGATGATATTTTAAGGAAAACTTCAAACTAAAAAGAAGAATCAACATATTCAACAGGTTAGAAGAAGAAATACTTAAGTATATAAAGATTAAGAAAACACCATAAAAATCATCAGCATGGCAGGAATTAACTCATATTTTATTAGTCTCTGAATATTAAAGTCTCAATTTTTCAATCAAAAGAAATAGTTAATAGACTAAACCAGAAAACAGGATACTTGTGCTATTTTTAAGAACTCACTATCAAAGCCAGAGACCACCTTAGGGTAAAAGGATGGAAAAGGGATTCCAAGCAGATGGAAACAAACAAGTAAAAAAAAAAAAATCACTATTCTATTTGATAAAATAACACTTCAAAACTAGTCAGGAGAGATAAAGAAGGACACGCAATACTAATTAAGGGAACAATCTACAAGGGAACATTACAATCCTAAATTTATATATATGTTAATATTATTATAATAATTTATTATATATTATATAGATTTATATATTATAATATATATTACTAATATATATTAAACACAGGGATATTCAATTTCATAAAATATACTACTAGACATGAAGTTACAACCACAACAGAGTGAAAGTAAGACTTTATCACATTACTCTCTCTCAAAAAAAAAAAAAAAAAAAAAAAAAGAACAGTTTAGGCATGGCAGGGTGGTGCATGCCTTTAATCCCAACAATCAACAGGCAGAGGTAGGAGGATTGCTGTGAGTTCAAGACCAGCCTGAGACTGCATAGTAAATTTCAGGTCAGCCTGGGTTAGAGCCAGACCCTACCGTGAAAAACCAAAAACAACAACCATCATCACCCCAAGAAACAAAGAAAACAACAACAAAAAAGCTCATCAAGAAAAAAACTGAGAAACACTGGAATTGAATGACATTGTAGAGCAAACAGACTTAACATTCCACACAAAAATACATTGTTTTCCGAAGACCATGGAACTTAGGAAATAAAAAACTTCCTAGGGGCTGGAGAAATGGCTTAGTGGTTAAAGCGTGTGCTTGCAAACCTAAAAGGACCCAGGTTCAACTCCCCAGGACACATGTAAGCCAGATGCACAAGGGGGCACACGCATCTGGAGTTCATTTGGAGTGGCTGGAGGCCCTGGCGCACTCATTCTCTCCCTACCTGCCTATTTCTATACTCTCTCTCAAATAAATAAATAAAATAAGAATATTTTTAAAAAGCTTCCCAGAATTAAATGAAGACACACATATGAAACACAATATACCAAAAACTTATGGAATAAAATTAAGGCAGTCCTAAGAGGGAGGTTTATAGCTGTTAAGTGCCTACATTGCAAAAACAGGGAGACTTTAAACAAATAAATGAATGATGCACCTGAAGGCTTTCAAAAAACAACAAATCAAACTCAAAAATTATTACACAAAAAGAAATAGGTAGCCGGGCATGGTGGCACACACCTTTAGTCCCAGCACTGTGAACTGTGAGTTCAAGGCCACCCTGAGACTCCATAGAGAATTCCAGGTCAGCCTGAACTAAAGTGAAACCCTACCTTGAAAAGCAAAAAAAAAAAGAAAAGAAAAGAAATAGTAAGAACAGGACAGAAATCAATGAAATAAAACAAAAAAAGGGAAAAAAAGACTTGATACATATAAAATATAAACAAGAGCTGGACATGGTAGCACACACCTTTAATCCCAGCACTTGGGAGGCCGAGATAGGAAGACTGCTGTGAGTCTAAGGCCACCCTGAGACTCCATAGTGAATTCCAGGTCAGCCTGGGCTAGAGTAAGATCCTATCTCAAAACAACAACAAAAACATGTGTGTGTGTGTATTTAATAAACGTTTATCCAAATGAACAAAAAGAGAGGTTAGACTTCGATCAAAAAATTTAGAGATGAAAAGAGGAAACATTACAACAGATACCAATGAAACTAAGAAAATCATAAGGATATAATTCAAAAACCTACCATGGAACCAAGTGTTGTGGTACATAACGTTAATCCCATCAGTGAGGAGGTAGAGGTAGAAGGATCACTGTGTGTTCAAGGCCAGCCTGAAACTACAGAATGAGTTTCAGGTGATCCTGAGTTAGAGCTAGAACCTGCCTCAAAACGACAACAACAAAAAAACCTATATTGCAACAAACAGGAAAATCTATTTTTATAATTTTTTTTTTTAGGTAGGGTCCCACTGTAGCCCAGACTGACCTGGAACTCACTTCAGCTTTGATGAAAAAGAAATTATGAAATTTTCCAGAAAATTGATAGAGCTAGAAAAAATTATATTGAGGCAGATAAAATTATATTTGTCAAAAGGCCAAATGCTGAGCTGGGTGTGGTGGGACACACCTTTAATTCCAGCACTGGAGAGACTGAAGTAGGAGGATCACCATGAGTTCAAGGCCAGCCTGAGACTACATACTGAATTCCAGGTCAGCCTGGGTTAGATCAAGACTCTACCTTGAAAAATTAAAAAAAAAAAAAAAAAAATAGCCAAATGCTGCATGCTATCTCTCATATGCAGGTCCTAGCCTCCAATCTCCAGACCCATGAATGCAATTTGGAGTGTCTGTAGAGACCAGGAGGTTAGTAAAGGGTTAGAAGCAGAGAGGTCTTAAAGGGGGGAAAAATGGTAGAACACAAGTGATATGAAAGCAATGGGGAATGCTGTGGTTAGGGGGATGGGGAAGACACAAGTATGTGTGTAGGGCAGGGAGGATTAACCAAAACTCAGGAAATATGCAAAAGCCATAAGAAAACCTACTATTTAGTAAACTTCATAGAAAATATATAAATAGAAAAAAAAAAAAACCCAGAATGAATGGAAATACTACACAGCTAGATAATGCGGTCCTAGCAGCTACAGGTTACCCCTAGCAGCTACAGGTTACCCAAGAATAAAATCAGTTCAAGGACTGGGAGACCTTCCAATGAGTCAGGGAATCCTGCAAGGTTTCAAACTGAAGCAGGCTATTGCTATAATTCTTGGCTGTCACACAGAACTGAAACACAAGACCCTAATGCTGAAATCACAACACCTGTTGGGTACAGAATATAAAGAAATCAATATGGAGCTGAGGCACAAGAGGGCTTCCTGCTGCTAGCTTTCTTAGTGCTGGAAGGTGCTGTGTAAGTTGCTAGCAAAGAAAGTCATCAACAATGCCACTCACCAGTGAATGCTACATTCTACCTTGGCCCACTAGGCAAGATGTATGCTCTGGAGCAATACTGACATGAAAGTAACAACAGCTATATGATGGTTTGGTTTTGGCAAGTCCTTTGATTCTGCTTCTATGTTCTTCTTAGCAGTTTTGTTTTCTTCTTTTTGAAGCAGGGTCTCACTCTATCCCAGGCAGACTTGGAACTCATCTGTACCCCAAGCTTGTTTCAAACTCATGGTCATCTTTCTACCACAGCTTTCTAAATGCTGGGATTATAGGAATGAACCACTACGTACAGCTTTAGTAGTTTCTTTATGGAAAGTCCCTGTGCCAAAATATTTCAGATTACCACTAACATACACGTTAACTCCTGGCATAGTTTCAGTGACCTACTAGTGACATTTCATTGTAAGATGTGTTTTCAACATGCCATACAACCTACTAAGTTTATCTCCCACCACTCCTTTAACTGCCAATTGGCTTGTTCTCCCTAGAATTGTTGCTTGAACTGTCCTTTCAGCTTTAAAAGTCATCTACCTAGTATCTTCAGGCCCAGTTGAAAACCCATATTCTATGGGCCAATCAAAATATCTACATCATGGAAAGTTCATTCCATCCTCAGCCCTGTCAGCTGTATTTCATGTAAGGCCTGCAGTAACTTTCCATCCTAGAATTCATATTGACGACCCTGCCCTGCCCTCAGCAATAAGCACAATGCCCCACTGGAGAGTACGCAGCCTTGATCCTGGGAGGGAGGAGGAAAGCCTCTTACTGACCTGGCCGCAGGTAGAGGTCAGAGGAGGATGCTGCGATGCGCTCCCTCTCCCTCTCCCTCTCCCGCTCCCGCTCCTTCTCTCGCTCTCGCTCCCGCTCCCGCTCAGCACTGGCAGCTGCTGCAAGGTGTGTTGGATGTCCTGTAAAACACAAATCTGTAACTTAAAGCAAAACTATCAACCTATCAGGAATAATGTTTTTTAAAGTTTTTTATTTATTTATTTGAGAGTGACAGACACAGAGAGAAAGACAGATAGAGGGAGAGAGAGAGAATGGGCGCGCCAGGGCTTCCAGCCTCTGCAAACAAACTCCAGATGCGTGCGCCCCCTTGTGCATCTAGCTAACATGGGACCTGGGGAACTGAGCCTTGAACCGGGGTACTTAGGCTTCACAGGCAAGCGTTTAACCGCTAAGCCATCTCTCCAGCCCAGGAATAATTTTTAAATCTGCAAATGACTGATCTTTTTTTTGGAAAAGCTTCATATGTGGGCATGAGAGCTGACTCAGTGGTTTAGGTGCTTGCCTGCAAATACTAATGACCTGCGTTTGATTCCTCAATACCCACACAAAGCCAGATGCACAAAGTGATGTAGTGTCTAGAGGCTCTGGGGTGCCCATTTTTTTTCTTTTATTCTCTCTCTGTTGCAAATAAATCATTTTTTCTTCTAAAACATTTTAAATATTTATTTACTTTATTTCTATGAGCGAGAGACACACACAGAGACAGAGAGACAATGGGCACACCAGAGCCTTCAGCCGCTGCAAATGAATTCCAGACATATGCACAACTTTGTGCATGTGGATTACGTGGGTACTAGGGAATCAAACCTGGGTCTTTTGACTTTGCAGGCAAGTGTCTTAACCGCTAAGCCATCTCTCCAGCCCGTAAATCAGTAAAATATGTTTTTAAAAAGCTTCAAATCTGGACTAGCTTGATTTATTTAAGTCTTGGGTAGCAAGTGGAGTACAACATAAAAGATTTTAGTATTTCTGAAGTCACAGGTAGTATATATTGATAAATATTAAATGAAAATTAAATATTAAATGAAAAAAAGCAGAAACTGGGTGTAGTGGCACACACCTTTAATCCCAGCACTTGGGAGGCAGAGGTATTGGATCGTTGTGAGTTTGAGGCCAACCTGAGAGTACATAGTTAATTCCAGGTCAGCCAAGGCTGGAGTAAGACCCTATATTGGAAGAAAAGGAAAAGGAAAAGGAAAGGAAAGGGAGGAAGAAGTGAGAAGGAAGAAAGGGAGGGAAGGAAGGGAGGAAAGGAAGAAAGGGAGGGAAGGAAGGGAGGAAGACAAACAGAACAAAGGGGCTAGAGAGATGGCTCAGCAGTTAAAGGTGCTTGCTTACAAAGCCTGACAGCCTGGGCTCAAAACCCACATAAAGCCAGATGCACAGGTCTGTGTCTAGACGTTGTTTACAATGGCAACAGGACTTGGCAGTCGGAGTCATTCATTCATATTCTCTTGGTCTCTCTCTCTCCCCCTTTGCAAATAAATAAAATGATATATTCAAAAAGAAAAAAAAAGCTGAGCATGGCAGTGAACTCCTTTAATCCCAGCACTCAGGAGGCAGAGGTAGGAGAACAATTGTGAGTTCAAGGTCACCCTGAGACTATGCAGTGAATTCCAGATCAGCCTGCCTGGGCTGAGTGAGACCCTACCTCAAAAAACCAAAAAAAAAAAAAAAAACAAAAACAAAAACAAAACAAAACAAAACAAACAAAAAAGCCAAGTGTGGTGGTGCACACCTTAAATCCCAGCACTTGGGAGGTAGGAGGATTACTGTGAATTCAAGACCAGCCTGGTACTACATAGTGAATTCCAGGTCAGACTGGGCTAGAGTGAGACCTACCTATGAAAAAAAAAGAAACCCAAACAACAACAACAAAAAAGCTGAAAAACTGAGAGAGGGAAAACTGCCAAAAACACCTCAAAAGGGGATGCTTTAAAAAAAAAAAAAATCAAGCTGGGCATGGTGGTACATGCCTTTAATCCCAGCACTTAGGAGGCACAGATAAGAGGATCTCTGTGAGTTCGAGACTACCCTGAGACTACAAAGTGAATTCCAGGTCAGCCTGGGCTACAGTACAACCCTACCTTGAAAAATAAATTGGGTATACTGATCCTATAGAGGTTTAAAGTAACAACAAATCATTAAACATTTGGCGATGAACTGTGGGACCAATTTTATAGGTATATATTTTCCTTAAAAACCTGACTGATTTGTTTTTTCAAACACTTACTTCCTTTTCATCAATAACATCAAGCCAGATGATCAAGCTAGGAGCATCTTACCTGGAGACATAGAAGCAGAGCTGTACGGCCTGGGAGGGAAAGTAATCTGGGTACCAGGAATATAAGTGATTCTGTCCATAGGGGGAGTACTTGTTCCCCCTGCATGAGGCACTAAAATTGTTGGCGGCATGTTGGTCAGGTCAATGATTCCTATCCAAAAGACAAAATGAAATTTATATTAAGCATTACGATAAATTTTCACCTAATCTCAGAACTACATATGGCTTTTGGATTTTTGCCTATCTCTATAATCCAATGACAATTATTATACAATATAAATAAAAACAAACGTTTAACATTATCACTGTTAGGCGGGCGTGGTGGTGCACGCCTTTAATCCCAGCACTCAGGAGGCAAAGGTAGGAGGATAGCCACATGTTCGAGAGCACCCTGAGACTAGAGTGAATTCCAGGTTAGCCTGGGCTAGAGTGAGACTCTACCTTAAAAAACCAAAAATATTATCACTGTTTATAAAGACTCTTTTAAATTAAAAACAAAAACAAACAAAAAAATCACTTTACCTGAAGGTAAGGATGGATTAAAGAAAAACAGCAAAAGTATGAATCTTAAGCAAGTACCACTAACTTCTGAGCCCTCTCCCAAGTGCAAACATGAATTTGCAACAGCTTACAACCAGATTTGATCCAGTTATTTCAATGTTCACCAAAACATCTCATCTCAATACATTACTCTGTTTCTATCAAGGGCTAAAGTATAGAGAGTCTTCTGTTTTTCAGTCATTCACACAACAAGTATTCATTGATTGCTGATAATGTGAAAAATGTTGATGAAACCTGAAACTGAAACGCATACCTCTTGTTGTTGGGTAAGGTAGACCCAGTGGTTGCTCTCGTGGGGACAGTCCTCTGGCCACATCAGGGCGCAAGTTCACTTGCATCTGCTGTGAGGTAATGTAATCATTTAGGATTGTCTGTCTTGTGTTCTCCATTGCATAAAGTTGGTACTGACTTGGGTAGCCTGGAGTTGGTGAAAGCTGTCTCTGGAACAGGTAAGCAGCAGCTGCTGAGTGGGGAAAAGAGAGAAAGACACTGAGTTCTTTCCTGGCTGAAACTGATTTATAAAGTATATGGCACTCACAGAAAGGGAGAAAAAGCAACTCATGCTCGTGCACCTTGCAGCCTTGGGCGCCAGAGTACAGTGAATTCACTTCAGAACTTGATACATCGGGAATGTGAGTTCACACTCATTCTAATGTCTGAGATAGAATGGAAAAGTGGAAGGACAGTACCTGAAAATTTCTCAAGTAGTTTCACTTTCAATCGTTCACACTGAACTTTTTTTTTTTGGTTTTTCAAGGTAGGGTCTCGCTCAAGTCCAAGCTGGCCTAGAATTTACTATGAAATTTCAGGCTGGCCTGGAACTCACAGTGATCCTCCTACCTCTGCCTCCTGAGTGTTGGGATTAAACGCATGCACCATCACGCCTGGCTCACGTTAAACGTTTTTTGTGGGTTGGAAAGATGGCTCAGCAGTTAAGGTGCTTGCTTTCAAAACCTAATTATCTGGGTCTGATTCCCCACGAGCCATGTAAAGCCAGATGCATAGTGGCACATGCATTTGGATTTCATCTGCAGTGGCTGGAAGCCCTGAGGCTTCCATTTTTATTCTCTCTCTCTTGCTCTCCTCCTCTCGGCTTACAAATAAATAATGAAAATGAAACTTTTCTGTGTGTTATGTGGAGTGTATGCATACTCATATGTGTGAGAGCATGAGCATCTTGAAAATTTTTCTAAATTTGCCAATCTTCTCATCATCAATATGCTTTCCACAGTTCTGGCTTTCAAATGGCATCTGGAGATCGGAATGGAGGTACTCATGTCTGGATAGCAAGCACCTTATCCCAAGTCATCTCTCTAGTTAGTATCCCATCTACCTCCTTTTATTTTTTTAAATTTTTTTTAAATTTTTATTAACATTTTCCATGATTATAAAAAAATATCCCATGGTAATTCCCCCCACCCCCACTTTATCCTTTGAAATTCCATTCCCATCTACCTCCTTTTGAGACAGGGTCTTTCACTGGCCTGGAACTAATCAACTAGGCTAGACTGGGCGGCCAGTGAGCTCCATAAGTCTGCTTGTCTCTATGACCCAACACTAGAATTACAAGCACACACCACCATGCCCAGGAGTATTTATATGAGTCTTGGGGATTGACCTAGGTCCTCATGCTTATGAGGCAAGCACTTAACTATGTGAGCTATCTGTCGGGCCCACATAGGAAACCTTGTTATGTTTTCATATAAAGTATCCAACAGTTATATTAACAGAGAAAATTTGGGCTACAGACATGGCTCAGGGACATAGATTCTTTCCTGCAAAGCCTAACAAACTGAGTTTGATTCCCCACTACCCATGTAAAGCCAAATGCACAGATGATTCATGCATGTTGAGTTCCTTTGTAGTGACTAAAGGCCCCAACAGGTTCTCTTTCTGCCTTTCTTTTCTCTACTTACAAATAAAAATATAAAAATGTATTAAAAAAAGATAAAATTCCTGTTTGTAGTACTGATTATCAATACAACCGTATGGGAATGCATATAAAGACACTTTGTAGGGGGTGGGGGGAGGCCTAAGTGAGGTCAGGGTGTTGGGCTCTGAAAGGCCCAGGCATGAGGCCTAGTGGAACTTCCTGAGCCTAGCTAAAGTTTGGCGACCTGTCTCTGGCCAGCTATGACTCAGCAAGATGCCTAATGGCTTCTGGCCTGCTACCTTACCTTGATAATTGTAATTACCATTTCAATAGTTGAAGTTTACTATTGGCCCTTACCTCTTCCCCCATCCTAAAATCCCTGCCTTCTTCCCTAACATGATATAGGCGATTGCTCAGAGTAATAAAGCAATTGTTTCTGCGAGTTCCTGCATCAAAAAGACTCCCCACTCAGTGTGGTTTTTCTCCAGTGGCCAGGAGAGGTTTCTGGGTCATCCAACGTTCATTATCCCCTCAACCCCTAGGGAGGAACCAGCAGGCCTAGTCCTTCCCATGGCACTACCTGACCGGGAAGGAGCCCCACTTCTGGTGCGGCTCTGGGACCCAGAGACTAGTGCACCCCCTGAGAGGCAGTCGTTGAGGAGGTAATCGGTGTGTGCAGGTAAGCGTACCCTCATGAGCTATGAGGCAGTCTTCATATTTAGTGCACTAAACTTTGCTTCTATAACCTGTACTTACTTGTCGACATCTCTTCGTTCCCTTTCTCTTCCCCTTCCCCTTCGATTCGCCAGCGGCTTTTGTATTTCTAAAGGCTTGTGCTTCTCTCTCTCTCTCTCTCTCTCTCTGCTTGGACTTGTGAAGGCAGGACAGCTTTTTCTGCCATTATGGAACTTCCCCTGGATCTGTAAGCTTCAGTAAATATTCCTTCCTCCATAACTGTACCTGGTCTGGAAGTCTATCTCAACAAACCTAAAGCTGTCTGATGAGCTGAGATGAACCTGACCATGTGGATGTTAGTCTTTTGGAACCTTTGCTTGAAAGAAATGGGTAAAACTTGATGCTTACAACTAAATGTGTCTTCTGGAGTGCTAAGCCAAATTTTATGGACTATTCAGATAAAAATTTAAAAATACTAAGTGCAGGCGGCATTAAACTTCAAGGCTTGCCTTATAACCTTTCTAAGAGAAAAGAAAGACTATAGGGAACTTTGTTGGAACTGGGCTACTGGCATAAGGACTGGCTGCGTCCTGCTGTCCAGGCCCAGAGAGTTTAATCAAGGTTACATTTGTAATAGACTGATATGCTTAGCTAGAGATATTAGATTTAAAAAATTTAAGATTTATTTTTTCTTTGTTTTTTTTTAAATTTTTTTATGTATTTGAGAGCAATAGACACAGAGAGAAAGACAGATAGAGGGAGAGAGAGAGAATGGGCATGCCAGGGCTTCCAGCCTCTGCAAACGAACTCCAGACACATGCACCCCCTTGTGCATCTGGCTAACTTGGGACCTGGGGAACCGAGCCTTGAACTGGGGTCCTTAGGCTTCACAGGCAAGCGCTTAACCGCCAAGCCATCTCTCCAGCCCTGTTTTGGTTTTTTGAGGTAGGATTTCACTCTAGCCAAGGCTGACCTGAAATTCCCTATAAAGCCTCAGGGTGGCCTAAAACTCATGGTAATCCTTATACTCCGCCTCCCGAGTGCTGGGATTAAAGGCGTACACCACCACGCCCAGCTGAGACTTAAGATTTTAAGTTAAAAAACCTCAAGCAATGGGCTGGAGAAATGGCTTAGCAGTTAAGCGCTTGCCTGTGAAGCCTAAGGACCCCGGTTCGAGGCTCGGTTCTCCAGGTCCCACGTTAGCCAGATGCACAAGGGGGCGCACGCGTCTGGAGGTCGTTTGCAGAGGCTGGAGCCCTGGCACGCCCATTTTGTCTCTCTCTCTCTGCCTTTCTCTCTCTGTCTGTCTCTCTCAAATAGATAAATTAAAAAAAAAACACAAAAAAAAAAACCTCAAGCAAGTTAAAATTACAGGCACTGAGACAAATTTTAGGTTATAATAGTTCAATTTACATTGTTTTAGTCTCTCCTTGCTATGCCTTATACCAGTTAAAAATGTTTACTCTGAAGCCGGGCGTGGTGGCGCACGCCTTTAATCCCAGCACTCGGGAGGCAGAGGTAGGAGGATCGCCGTGAGTTCGAGGCCACCCTGAGACTACATAGTGAATTCCAGGTCAGCCTGAGCCAGAGTGAGACCCTGCCTCGAAAAACCAAAAAAAAAAAAAAAAAAAAGTTTACTCTGTGCCTGTATATATTAGAAGTGTTTAACTTGTTTAATTTTACAGATCTTGATATCTTAAATTGGTCAAGACTGTGGGGACCTTTAAACTTAAACTGAGTACAATTTATAATATATAATAATTATAAACCTATTGGGAGCCAGGGACAAAATTTGGTAATTTAAATAGAGGGTCCCCCCACCTGGCAGCTTGTGCCCGACCCTCACCTACTGGGAAATGGCAGGCAATCCTTCTGGGAGACTGCCATGTGGCCCCCTTGGACTGACCCTGGTGGGGACAGGGGAGATGTCCACCATCTCGTGGTGACTGGGCTCACTGACCTTTTCCTGTGCCTACTGGGCATTGGCACATGCCAGAAAAAAAATATCTAAACACCATTGGTTATATCCCCTGGGCCAAACTATCATTAAAAGATATAATCAAACTCAAGTCTCAATTACAATAACAAAAGGGGGAATTCTTACCCCCACACAATCAACTAAAAAAGGCCTTATTTACCCTAAATATTTTTGAATTTTTCTAACAATTTATAATGTGTGATGGTTATAAATCTATTGGGCTCCAGGGGCGGAATGTGATAATTTAAATAAATGGCACCCAATATATTCAATTATTTATCTTAAGGTCTGATGGTGGGTTTCAGATTTCAATCTAAAAATATACAAAGTGTGCCTAACAGGAGTTCCTAAAGTGTGCTGTGGCTTTAGGCTTGTACTTTTTTTTTTTTTTAATTTTATTTTGTTTATTTAAGAGAGAGATAGAAGATGGAGAAAGAGAGTAAGAGAGAATGGGCATGCCAGGGCCTTCAGCCACTGCAAACAAACTCCAGATGCATGTGCCCCCTTGTGCATCTGGCTTACGTGGGTCCTGGGACTTGAACCTGGGTCCCTTGGCTTTGCAGGCAAACGCCTTAACCACTAAGCCATCTCTCCAGCCCTTTTTTAACTTTTTTTTTGTTTATTTATTTGAGAGAGACAAAGAGGGACAGCAAGAAGCAGATAGAGAGAGGGAGAGAGAATGGGCGCGCCAGGGCCTCCAGCCACTGCAAACGAACTCCAGACGCATGCACCCCCTTGTGTATCTGGCTCATGTGGGTCCTGGGGAGTCGAGCCTCGAACCAGGGTCCTTAGGCTTCACAGGCAAGTGCTTAACCGCTAAGCCACCTCTCCAGCCCGGCTTGTACTTTTAATATCTATCCTTCATACTCACAGCTTTAAAGTAGTTCCTGAGAAAGTATAAACTGTACCTCCCTCTAAGATCTTGAACTTGATCCTTACCCTAGATAGTTTCACCTGTTAGATGCTCTATATACTAGAATTAAAAGTTAAAACTCGTTTGGAGTGTCATGTAGATTTTCAATGGATTTGTGTTACTTCTAAAAAATATAATAACAATTAACAGCATTGAAAAAATACATTTAAGAGATATTTGGCACAATGATAATATTTCCTTAGATCTAATTCAGTTACATTCAGAGATTTTGTCTTTACAAAACAATCATCTTACTTTTGATGCAGCTAAAGCTGCTGATGACTTAATATCTGCTTTTACATCTACCTTGCCTAGATTGAATTCTCTCACTTCGTAGATAGGAAGCTTTACTACTACAGGTATTTGTCTTTTGCTCGTTCTGTGTCTGATGACCATACTAGTTAAATGCCTTTTAAGATCCTTTATGGATATCCATACAGAAGTACATGGGATACAGCTATAGACCCAACCCCAGCTTCCTGAGACATTATCCCCGCTTCCTGAGACATGATCTTAAAGCCCCCGCAGAAGCTGGTAGTAGTCAAAGTTGGCTAAGATTCTCTCAAATTAGGTCAACCTAAGACAGGGCATGAATGATGGAATTCATGTACCGATGACGGGTAAGGCCTAAATATCATAAGACAGACACAGTCTTTCTACACTGAGGCCTGGAGGGGCCCAGTTCATAAAAAGTAATAAATAAAAAAGGGGGAATTGTCGGGAGCCATTTGGCTGGCCTTGTATCCATAGCTCTGGCCATTTGACAGCAAGACTTTAGCACCTACATGTAAACAGGATTATACACATTCAGTGTTATTGATAAGAGCTGGCCATTCCTTAATATTTATGTTAATATTACTGAGATCAAAGGGTTTGTTTGTTTCCCAACCTTTGTACTAAGAAGTAATTAAAATGCAAAAACTCTATCACAGAAAGGAGTTTTTTGATGGAAACGTATAAAACTCATGGAATTTTGTCCATGGGAAAACTTTATAACAAGAAAAAGACCCATTTGGGTACCAGCGAGAGACCTAAAATATTTGTCCCAACAAGGGGACACTGACAATCACTTCTCTAGGGAGTGTCCCGCCCCTGAGGACTGTTCCTAAAATGGTGCTTCACCCTGCTAAACTAAATAACTCCTCCCTTACAGAGGATTGCTGGCTTTGCCTCCAATCTGGGCCTCTCTGGCTAATTACAGTACAGTTGTCCATACATCCTTAAAAAACTGCTCAGCCACCTTCCCCATCCCCGTCCAGCTTTTCCCAATGTTTCCTCTGGGCGTTTGGGCCCCGCTTTCCCCTAATAATTCCAGTGTAGATGTGGGATACATTCATCCTTCCTTCTGTACTTTTTTTTTTTTTTTGGTTTTTCGAGGTAGGGTCTCACTCTGGTCCAGGCTGACCTGGAATTCACTCTGTCATCTCAGGGTGGCCTTGAACTCATGGCAATCCTCCTACCTCTGCCTCCCAAGTGCTGGGATTAAAGGCGTGCGCCACCACGCCCGGCTTCCTTCTGTACTTTTAACACAACTGAGCCCAGTGCTCAACACTGCCTGCCTTCTGGAATGATTTATGTTTGCCGAGGCAAGACTGCCTATGACTTTCTGCCCAGCAATTGGACGGGCCTTTGTGCCCCAGTCACCTTAATCCCAGATGTAGATATCATTCCTGGAAGCTATATTCCCTGGCTGAGGTAGTCCTACAAAACAGGAGAGGACTAGACCTACTAACGGCCAAAAAGGGAGGCATATGTTTGTTTCTACAGGAAAAATGCCGCTTTTACGACAAAAAATCAGGAATTGTCCAGCATAAGGGGCTCCAGGAAGACTTGGAGAGGACAGCGGGACCTCCAGGACAGCATGCTGCGGACGGGCTTACATGACTTCTTACCCTACCTCCTCCCTCTACCTAGATCCCTCTCCCTCCTTCTCCTTCCCCTCCTCCTTATCCTCACTGTGGGGCCTTGTGTAATTAACAAAATTACACAATTTATTCACCAGCGGCTAGAGGCAATAAAACTTCATCAGGTCGAGATATCATAGGCTGGCAACTCAGGAATTAAGTTCCTCAGATGACCCAGTACCACCTCAACTGCCCTCCATGTGACCAATGACTGGTAAGACCCCAGAGAGGGACAACCTAAGACGGGCCAGGGTAACCAATGCTCTTACAAAAACAAAAGGGGGATGCGCTGGAGAGATGGCTTGGCGGTTAAGCGCTTGCCTGTGAAGCCTAAGAACCCCGGTTCGAGGCTCGGTTCCCCAGGTCCCATGTTAGCCAGATGCACAAGGGGGCACACGCATCTGGAGTTCGTTTGCAGAGGCTGGAAGCCCTGGCGTGCCCATTCCCTCTCTCTCCCCCTATCTGTCTTTCTCTCTGTGTCTGCCGCTCTCAAATAAATAAATAAATAAATAAATAAATAAATAAATAAATAAATAAATGGGGGGGGGAGATGTTGGGCTTTGAAAGGCCCAGGCATGAGGCCTAGTGGAACTTCCTGAGCCTAGCTAAAGTTTGGCGACCTGTCTCTGGCCAGCTATGACTCAGCAAATGCCTAATGGCTTCTGGCCTGCTACCTTACCTTGATAATTGTAATTACCATTTCAATAGTTGAAGTTTACTATTGGCCCTTACCTCTTCCCCCATCCTAAAATCCCTGCCTTCTTCCCCAACATGATATAGGCAACTGCTCAGAGTAATAAAGCCAGTTGTTTCTGTGAGTTCCTGCATCGAAAAGACTCCCCACTCAGTGTGTTTTTTTTTCAGTGGCCAGGAGAGGTTTCTGGGTCGACCGACTTTCATCATCCTAGGGAGAAACCAGCAGGCCTGGTTCTTCCCTCGGCACTACCTGACTGGGAAGGAGCCCCGCATCAGGGGAAGAGAATGAGTAAAGGAAAGGTGGAGGGAGGTTTAATCAAAATCTTAAAGGATATAAATGAATCAAATGGAAACCTACTTTTTTGGTCAATGGAACACGCAGGAGCCATAGATGGCTACTAGAAAATTTGCAGTGCCAGGAATGGGATACCGTCCAGTGAGTTGCTGGCCAGGGAGGCCCATGATGCCCCAAAACATTACAGACCATTGCCAAGGCCCTTGGTTTTCTACCATGAATAGATGGTTAAGATCCTACTGCTGAAGACTCCACATACTTGAGCTGCAAAGTCACTGAGAAATTCTGCTGGAACTGAGCTGAAAACCTCTTCCAAGAAGACCAGCTAACAGAAACCTGGATAAAGCCATGCTGCATGCAGTTCAACGGGGGAGAGAGAAATCACCAGTGAAAATACTCAACAGTGGACACTACAAGCCTTATATTTGGCCAGTCAGGTCAAAGGAGCCAATGGGTGGAATAGTGGCACGTCTGTAACAGGGGAAACCAACTGCCCTCTAATTTGACTGGAGGCCCGCTCCATGGGAGGGAATACATCCCTTATACTGAAAACCTACAAAAGGAGTAGTCATGAGCTCTAGGGGTGTAATGTCTGCTGCTGTCTGGCTCAATATGTACTATCCTCATCAAACTGCCCACTAAGCACTTCTCTTAATGTTCATACATATTAATGCTACTCTCGCTTCTGGTTAGAGAAGCATCTCTTTTCAGATGGTAGTGACCTTGGGATAACTCAGAAGGCACCATGGTGCTAAGAAGTGACAGGAGTGCTCAGCACTGAAATCTCTGTCACACCTTCCAAGGCTCAGGGTCTGTTGCAGAAGAGGTGGCAGAAAGAATATAAGAGCCAAAGGAAGGGTAGGACTCCTTACAACATGCTCCTCCAGACACAAAATGGCCTGGATAACCATGACCTCACAGTGTCTGACACTTAACTACACAAGACCATCATAATTGGAGAAAAGGATGATGACATGAAAATAAAATAGAGACTGATTGAGAGATATGATGGAGAGTGGAGTTTCAAAGGGGAAATGGGGGGGATTACCATGGGATATTATTTACTGTCATGGAAGCTGTCAAATAATTTTTTTAAAAACACACTTTGTAGCATGGACAATTTATGTTCCCAGAGGTAAAAATGACTGTGTACAAGCATGTAACTATTGCACGTGTTTGGAAGACTGACAAACTTTTCCCACAAAGGGCCAGATGATAATTATTTTAGGCTTTTTGGGTAAACAGTGTTTGTCACAGCTATTCAACTACATTCTAGCATCACAAAAGAAGAGTCAGACAAAATGAACAAATGCTTATGGCTGTGTTTTTATAAAACACTATTTACAAGAACAATTGGCAGAAGGATTTGGCCTACAAATCCTTTTCTTAGATTCCTGAATTACAGCATGATGTAAGAGGCTACAAAAAGATAGGTATGGTAAAAAGCAGAAGGCAACGGTAAAATAACAGAAGGTAATGACTCTATTGTCACAACATTTGTAATCTAGTGTAGTAAAAAAAGTAAACGGAACTGCTATAAAATAAAGTACTAAGATACATACTATAGTTGTGAACAGGTTTGTCTGAGAAGTTAATCAAATTAGTATATATTTCCTCTTAAGTAAACTACTGATTTTTTTAGAATATATTTTCCTTTTATCCAGGACTCCAAGCCAGTTAGTTTATGACTGTGTATGTGTCTTTTAGACAGTCTCCTAAGTATGGGTGCACACTGACCATTGGTGAAAATATCATAAGCTGAAAATGTATTTATTATAATAAACTTAGCTTACTAAACATTCTAGCTCATCAACTTGGTATACTACGTACTACCTGTTTCTTTTTAGGGGTGAGGAGCTGACTGGGAGATGTGGCTGAATCCTGCCACCCAGCATCAAGCAAGGGTAATACCGCCTATTGCTAGCCCCAGAAAAGATGCAAATGTATAATTCAAAGTGCAGTTTTTACCCATTCGACTATCTCTTTCACATGGCTTCTCTGAAACTTAATGCTCTCAAGTGACAATTTGGCAATGACAACTTTCAGATAAAAATTTTGCATAGGTCCTTTGCTATTATGAAATAAAAGTATTACCTTAGACTTCATTACTTTTTGTTTTCCAACTGGAGTGCTGGGACTAAAGGTACAACCCAGCTCCTTAGGGTAAACTTGACTTATTATTTTTTTTGAGGTAGGGTGTGGTGGTTTGATTCAGGTGTTCCCCATAAACTTAGGTGCTCTGAATGCCTAGGTTCCCAGCTGATGGAGATTTGGGAATTAACGCCTCCTGGAAGGAGTGTATTGTTGGGGGCTGGTTTATGGGTATTAAAGCCAGTTTCCCCTTGCCAGTGTTTGGCACACCCTCCTGTTGCTGTGGTCCACCTTATGTTGGCCAGGGGGTGATGTCCACCCTCTGCTCATGCCATCGTTTTCCCTTGCTGTCGTGGAGCTTCCCTTCGAGCCTGTAAGCCAAAATAAATCTCTTTTTCCCAGAAGCTGCACTTTGTTGGGTGATTTATACCAGCAATGCGAACCGGACTGCAACAGTAAAAGTGGTACCAGGAGTGGGGTTGCTGCTAGACACCTGACTGTGTGGCTTTGGCCTTTTGGAGCTGATTTTCAAGAGGAATGTGGGAGGAGTTGAAACTTTGGCCTAAGAGATGCCTTGCAGTGCTGTAAATACAGCTTGATGGACTATTCTGGTGTGAGCTGCAAGACCTGAATGCAATAATAACTATGGACTGTGAGGTTTGGCTTATGAGGGTGAGAAAGAGCTTTGCTTGGACTGGGCTAGCAGTCTGTGTGAGAAGCTTGCTCTTGTGCCCATGTCCTGAGAAGTTGTGCAGGGTTGCTTTGCATAGAAATGAACTGGTGTGTGCAGAGGGATATGGCACAGAAAGAAAAATCTTTGGGTGAACTGTTGCCCGTTCAGCTGCAACTGAAAGATTACAACATCTGAGATTGGGCCAGCTGACCTGCGTTGGGGCAACAGGAAGAATGTAGACTCTTTTAAAGAGGGTCTGAGTGCTCAAGGAGTGTCCTTCAAAGTCTGCTTTATTCCCATGGATTAACAAATTGGCACACTACCTGGTATCGTGGAGTATAAGAAATGCTGGAAAGAGGGTCATTGAGTTTGCAACATGGTCTTGTGTTTTGGAAATGGCCATGGGCAGTGTGAAGCAGGCTTGCTGGTTGCCTGCATAGGGACCCCATGGGGCCATGAGGATGAACCGTGGCTTGCATGTGAGACCCAGTGGAGATGCTGGGACCATGAGATGGCTGCCAAGGAGCTGCCAGCCCGGGTGAAGTTTGCCAGGACTGTGAGTAGCCTAGCTGGAGGAGCAGAATTAGAATGCCAGAGACTTGTTGCTGGTTAGAATTATTGGACTTGGAGATTTGTCACTGGCTAGAGTTGCTGGACTTGAAACTACAGAGTTTTATGTTTGCCTTGGTTGTTTTAAATCTTGTATTGGTTGAATGTTTCTTTGCTATGCCCAATGCCATCTTTTGCTGTGTGAATATTTATTCTGTGCCATTATGAGTTTTTTGAGGTTATTTTTTGGTATTATGGCTCAGTTAAAATTATTTTTATTTTTATTTATTTATTTAAGAGCAACAGACAGAGAAAGAGGCAGAGAGAGAGAGAGAGAATGGGCATGCCAGGGCCTCCATCCACTGCAAACGAACTCCAGATGCATGCACCCTCTTGTGCATCTGGCTAACATGGGTCCTGGGGAATTGAGCCTTGAACTGGGGTTCTTAGGCTTCACAGGCAAGCGCTTAACCACTAAGCCATCTCTCCATGGCTCAGTTAAAAGATCTTGGACTATGGGGATGTTTGAGCATCACTGGGATTGATAAAAACTATAGGACTTTTATTTTTACTTATTTTTGGTTTTTTTTGAGGTAGGGTCTCACTCTGGTCCAGGCTGACCTGGAATTAATTCTGTAGTCTCAAGGTGGCCTTAAACTCATGGCAATCCTCCTACCTCTGCCTTCCGAGTGCTGGGATTAAAGGTGTGCGCCACCACGTCCAGCTAACTATGGGACTTTTAAAGTCAGACTGAATGCATTGTATTTTACAACATGTATGGATATCTGTTTATGGGGGTCAGGGGCAGAATGTGGTGGTTTGGTTCAGGTGTCCCCCATAAACTTAGGTGCTCTGATTGCTAGGTTCCCAGCTGATGGAGATTTGGGAATTAATGCCTCTTGGAGGGAGTGTATTGTTGGGGGCTGGCTTATGGGTATTAAAGCCAGTTTCCCCTTGCCAGTGTTTGGCACACCCTCCTGTTGCTGTGGTCCACCTTATGTTGGCCAGGTGGTGATGTCCACCCTCGGCTCATGCCATCGTTTTCCCTTGCCGTCGTGGAGCTTCACTTCGAGCCTGTAAGCCAAAATAAATCTTTTTCCCAGAAGCTGATCTTGGTTGGGTGATTTCTACCAGCAATGTGAACCGGACTGCAACATAGGGTCTTGCTCTAGCCCAGGCTGACATGGAATTTACTATGTAGTCTCAGGGTGGCCTCAAACTCATGGTGATCCTCCTACCTCTGCCTCCCAAATGCTGGGGACTTCATCACTTTTGATTTTCATTTATCTGTATGTGTGTGCGTGCACGTGTATGTATGAGTGCACAAAAGCCACTTGCCACTGCAAAGAGCAACAACAACAAAAAACACCCCCAAACGAAAATAAAAAAACAAAACATAACAAAAAAAAACCCTAAAAACAAAACCAACAATTTTTAGCTGGGTATGGTGACACACGCCTTTAATCCCAGCACTTGGGAGGCAGAAGTAGGAGGATCTGTGTAAGTTTAAAGCCACCCTGAGACTACATAGTGAATTCCAGGTCAGCCTGGGCTAGAGTGAGATCCTACCTCAAAAAATAAATAAATAAATAAATAAAATAAATATATAAAATAAAAAGGCCACAAAACCAACAAACTAACAAAAAACTAGCACTTTTTATATCTGGTTTATGTGACAGGCTAGGGAATTAAACCCAGGCTGATAGGCTTTGCAAGCAAGTAGTTTTAACCATTGAGCCATTGCCTCAGTACACTTTATTGCTTTTTTAGAGCTGTAGTGTTGGTTTAGCAGTTGAAAGTACTTGCTTGCAAAACCTGATAGCTTGGGTTCCATTCCCCAGGACCCATGTAAAGACAGAGGCACAAAGTGGTTAATACATCTATAGTTGATTTGCAGAGGCAGAAGGCTCTGGCATACCCATTCATATTCTCACTGTCAAATACACTGTTTTTTTAATTTTGAGTTAGGGTCTCTCTGTAGCCTAGGCTAGTCTGGAACTCACTCTTACTCTGTAGCCCAGGCTGGCCTTAAATTCATAGTGATCCTTCCACCTTTGTTTCCAGAATGCTGATTATGTAGTTTAAATATCTAAAAGGGAGGGGTGGCTAGAGATGGCTCAGGAGCTAAGGCATATGACTTCAAAGCATAACAACCTACGGACCTTGGTTCCAGGGTTGATTCCCCAGTGCCCACATAAAGCCAGATGCACAGTGGCACAACCATCTAGAATTTGTTTGCATGAGTAGAGGCTCTGGCATGCTCATTCTCTCTCTCCTTGCAAATAATTAAAACAACAACAACAAAAAGACGATTCTAACTCTCTAACTGTCAAAACTTTGTGCCCCATTCAGCAAAAAATAGTTCAGAGCCTATGTCATTGACCCTTGTCCACTAACAGCAGTGTTTTCTCTTGAGAGGGGGGAATAAGGAGGGGGTTAAATTAGGGTGACTGGGCCCTTAAAGGTGAAAAGTACAGAAAAGTTTGCACTTGCTAGAAATCAAAGATAATCTGACTTCTTATTTCTTGCCTAGTTCCCTAGTCCTGTTTTTCCACAATCAGGACTGGGAGGGAGGTCTTTCATAAGATTTAAACATTATGGTTGGTCAAAGTCAGGCTCTGGAAGTTGGTGCTAAGGTTATCCTCTTCCTGAGACAGCCCCTAGCCCTAATCAACCAGATGCCCCTCTGGTTCACCTGAGCCAGAAGGTAGCCCACCACAAGCTCATAAATACCTTTGCAAGGGGAGGGCAGGCGTTCTGACCACTTGGAAACTTCCAGCTGTGTACTTTCCTTGGTTGTGTACTTCTCTCAATAAATATAATAATTTAGTAATAAAAAGACTCTACCGGCTTTTGTATTTTAATTACTTGAAATGTCTAAATTTTAGATTCATTTTAAAAAATAACCAAACCTGGAAAACAATAAGGCATATGAAACCCAATAAATGGGGGCTGGAGAGATGGCTTAGCGGTTAAGGATCTTGCCTGACAAGGCTAAGGAGCCATGTTTGATTCCCCAGATCCCATATAAGCCAGCCACACAAGGTAATGTATGCACAAGGTGACATATGTGCACAAAGGAGGCACACAAGTCTGGAGTTCAATTGCAGTGGCTGGAGGCCCTGGTATGCTAATTTCCTTGATTGCTTGCTCTCTATTCTCATTAAAAAAAATAAAAAGGAGGGCTGGAGAGATGACTTAGCAGTTAAGTTCTTCCCTGTGAAGCCTAAGGACCTTGGTTCCAGGCTTGATTCCCCAGGACCCACGTAAGCCAGATGCACAAGGTGGTGCATGCATCTGGAGTTCGTTTGCAGTAGTTGGAGGCACTGGTGCCCATTCTCTCTATCTGCCTCTTTCTCTCTCAACAAATAAACACAAAATAAAGAAAGAAAAGAAAACTGGCAAATGGATGCCTAATTATTCCAATACCATTTTATTAAAGGGATTCTTATATTAAACCACTTTTTCAACCTGCTTCATAAATTATGATCAAAGAGACTTTTTAGATACCTATTTAGTTTTTCTGTTGTTTGTTTTTCGAGGTAGGATCTCACTCTAGTCCAGGGTGACCTGGAATTCACTATGTTATCTCAGGGTGGCCTTGAACTCATGGCAATCCTCCAGTACCTCTGCCTCCTGATTGATGGGATTAAAGCTGTGAGTCACCATGACCAGCTAATTTTAGTTCATTAAGGGTTGCTGACAGTATTTTATTTCTTCATTTTGAACAGGAACATGGGGAGTCCAGTTTGCAAACTAAACTCAGCTATATTCATGGAGTACATAGAATAGTTTGTATACTGCACTATCAGAGCTGAGACAGTCCTATGGGTATGGTATTTCTTTGCCACGGAATGCCACTACATGTTATGCTTACCAGGATCCAAAGCCCTATGAAAGGGCATGGCTGGATCCAAGTGTGTAGGAAGGTGGCTTCGATAAACCTCTCCTGCAGTGCTGCCCCTGTGATGAGGATCAAATGGGCTGTGACTCACAACAGGATCTACCCCAGGTACTGGAGACTTGGCTGGAATACTTTCCCTTTGGGTTGGGGTCAGTGTTGATTTTCTTTCATGATTGGTAGACTTGCTGGAAGAAATTGTAACTGGAAAAGAAAAAAAGAAGAAATGGCATAAATTCTTAAGGAAGCCTGCAGTCTTCTGATCATCTCCTCCCGCCACCCCTGCCCAGCATTTAATGTACAATTTTGTAATATGTACAAGAATGTGCTAGTAGAAAAGCCTTTACCTGGAGAAGACAGGACTATTCAATATCACATTAAGATTATAAAGTTGAAGAATTCAGCATTACTTTTTTCATCCTATTTCATTTCTTTTCCTTTATGACATTAACATCACATTTCATCCCACACATAGCAAATCCAAAATTCCTTTCTGCCTGTTTCCAAATCTCCTTGCTACCTGTCAATCACGAATTTCACTGTTTTTTTTCTTTTCTCTGCTAGTCCACAGTTACTGTCTCCATCATGAACATCCATTTTTATCCTCAATCCAACTTCTCTTTTTCTAAATTACGTTATTCAAAGCAATTAAGATTTTCCCATGCATGCTTATCATATACAAACAATGAAGCAATCAACTTGTAGAAAGTTGTAAGTAATATAATATGTACCATATTAGCCATTCATTTTATTTATTTACATTTTTATTTTTGCAGTGCTGGAAATCAAACCCAAGGCACAGCAGATATTTTAAAGGAATTCAATGGCACTAAATATGTGCATTATGTTGTACAACTATCACAAACACTTTTTTTTTTTTGCTGTTTTTTGAGACAGTCTTTCTTTGGGCTGAACTGAACTTGCTACGTAGTCCAGGTTAGCCAAGAACTTGTGGCAGGTCCTCCTGCCTCTGCCATTCCCAAGTGTTGGGATTATAAGCAAGTTCTACCACATCCAGATACTATCACTTTATTACCTAAAATTCTGACAATCCAAACTTTGCCCTGATCAAACACTCTGACAGTCAAAAGGAAGAAACCCTGCTGGTTCATCACACCTCCTTCCCAGGCCCTTCTCAGCTGTACGTGCCTTCTCCCTCTATGGGGAAAGCTCTCTAACTAGAGCCTACTGTACTACTCTCCGGCCACGAGTACTTTCACCTTTAAATTCACCTTTCAGCCCACGACCTCATAGGTGCTCTCAATAAATATGTAGTAAAAGAAAATTAGATGCACTTTTAAGCACTTGCTGACAGTTTCAGGACCAACTGGCAAAAAAAAAAAAAAAAAAAAAAAAATTCTTATCTTACTGATGTAAATATCAGTGGCATGAGGTGATAATGACAACAAGAATGGCTCACATTTACCAAGTCTAAATATAGTAAGCTAGAATTATCCTAAGCCTCCTTATTTTTTGAGGTAGGGTCTCAGTATAGTATAGGCTGGTTTCAAATTCATGATCCTCCTCAGGGCTGGGATTACATGCCTATCCTAACAGGCCCAGGTACAGCATTAGCTCATTTTACCTTTACAAAAATCTAGGTAGGCCGGGCGTGGTGGCACACGCCTTTAATCCCAGCACTAGGGAGGTAGAGATAGAAGGATCAATGTGAGTTTGAGGCCTCCCTGAGACTATATGGTGAATTAAAGATCAGCCTGGGGTAGAGGGAGACCATGCCTAGAAGAACAAAAACAAAAATAATAATAATAAAAAATAAGTAAAATCTCCTCTAAAAACATACTACCAAAGTACATTTCTAGGGTGGGGAGATAACCTTTGTACTTGCTTTAAGAGCCTGCAGGCCTAAGTTCAATTCCCCAATATCCATGTAAAGTGAGATGCACCAAATGGTTCATGTGTATGGACTTTATTTGCAGTGGCATATACCCATAGTTACTTACTTACTCTTACTCTCAAATCAGAACTTTTTTAAAAAATGAGTATTTCTGTCCACTATTTTACTGACATTTGATTTAGTATTACGAACTTTGCTTAAAATTATGCCTACTTGTGCACTAGTAGCATTCCATGACCCTAGCGTCAAGTACAACCCACAAAATTTGAGATAATCTACAGTGAACAACTTGGTATTTCTAATTTGCAATAAATGTATAAGTACTGAAAATACCAGATTAGGCCATGAAATTCACATACCAGTAAATTCAAGGCTAGCCTAGAACTATAGAATGAGTTCCAGTTTGGCCTGGACTAGAGTGAGCCCCTACTTCTATTAGAGGAGGAAAAAAAAGTCACATACCATCAGAAGTTCTGTTCATCATGGGTGAGCCTCGAGATATAGTGCTTTGGTAACTCACAGGGGTCCTACGAGCGCTGGTGTCATCATAAATTCCTGGGCTCAGCTGTGCTTTGGGAGCTTCATGAAGGGTGGACCTGAGGACGGAAGGGCCAGAGCTCACCACTGACGTGTGTCGGGGGCGTACTGGTTCTCCTGTTTTCACGTCCTCATATTTTCCCCGTTCTACAACTTTTATGTTCTCAGGTACAATTTCCAGTGGCGACATTCCACGGGGTAGTTTACTAGGCCCCGTAATTAAGGATTTGACATTGTGTTTGATGGCAGATTGACCTGAGTTACTGTCAAACTTTACTGGTGTACCCTAGAGAGAATGAAACAAACATTACAGGTAGCAAAGCTGTCTAAAAATTGCTTGTCCTTCTTAGGTCTAAATCTGGCCCATGGCAGTTACACTTTGCTGTGGTGAAAGCAAGGCCAGAGCATGGACCCTGAATTACATACTTTCCCACAAAAACAAAATTGGTGATGGGGCTAGAGATGGTTCAGTGGTTGGAGGTACTTGCTTGAAAAGCCTGATGGCTTGGCTTTGATTTCTCAGTACCCACGTAAAGCCAGATGAACTAAATGGTCCATGCATTTGGAATTCATTTGCAGAGGCAGGAGGCACTGGTGCACCCATTCTTCCTCTGGGATATAAAAGGATAAAACAAGGGGAATGGGACCTTTTTTTTTTCATTTTTCATATTTGTTCACACAGTGAAGTTTATAATTACTTTAAAAAATAGGAGGATTGCTATGAGTTTGAAGGCAGCCTGAGATTACATAGTGAATATGTGGGTACTGGATAATCAAACTTGGGTCCTTAGGGTTCGCAGGCAAGCACCTTTAACGGCTAAGTCATCTCTCCAGTCCCTACCACAAGAAATTTTTAAAAATGAAGACAGTAGCACTGACAAAGCGGAAAATTATATTCCCACGCAAGGTTTTCTCTTGTGCGGTCAAACGTAAAATTGTATATATAAGTAATTTATCTTTAATTCCCTCCTCACTCTATTGCTAAGTTAAAGATTACTATTCCATATGTCAAAACATCTATTTAAATGCCAAAAGCAACTTTGTATATCTAAGCCTTTATATTGCCTTCTTAATTGGTAAAAAAAAAAGCAAATTTAAAAAAATAAGGAAATAATTAGGTTTCAAGGCAGGAGAGATAGCTCAGCAATTAAAGACACTTGTTTGCAAAGCCTGACAACCTGGGTTCAATTTCCCAGTACCCAAAGAAAGGTACATGATCAAAGTGGCACATCTTGCTTACAGGGAACCTGGAGATTCAAACATGAGTTCTTTGGCTTTGCAGCCAAGTGCCTTAACTTCTAAGCCATCTCTCCAGCCCAATAAATCGTATTTCTACTTGCTTTATAAACATTGGTTTAAAGTAGGATTGTTGACAGTAAAAATCTAGTTACCTGGGAAATGGAACCCTCAATTATTGGCCTTGTGCTCTGGACTACTTCTGGAGTTTTTCGACTTTCCTGAGTTAGGATATCTTGCCGAGGAATCTCATGAATAGAACGGCCCATTTCTTTGATGGTGGTTACACTATCATATGGCTTCCCTTTGGCAATGGAACCTTCAAATGCTCTGATAGGAGGACTTTCCCTTTTAATCTGTTTGGGATATTTAAGGCCATCTTCAAAGCTTTCAGCTGTTGCTCTTGGCGTGCCTTCAGAAAGAATTTGGGAAACAATTCTTATTAAAATAAAGCTGTGGTGACATAGCATACCCACTGAATTTTCAAAATAAGCTTCTTAAGTAAGTACTCATCAACAATTACCTGTTAGGGTTGTTCAAGTGATAACACTATTGTTCTCAGTCACAGAATGGTTTTAATACTATTAGATTAGGTTAACTATAATTGTCTCATTAATTATTTAGCTTAGAGACAGAAAAGTTATCATTAAGACTCAATATTTAAGGTTTAATAGTGCAAAAGGGAAAATATGTTAAAAAGGAGGTTTCATCCTTCCCAAAGTTATCTCATTACTTTGCCAGTACAGCAGTGATAAATCAAAAAGCAAACCAAAGCTTACCCTGCATTATGGAGCCAGAAAGCACAGTCCTTTCTTTGAGGTCAGAATGAGGGCTCCCTCTTGGTAATGCTCGGCATATCAGCCCTTTAAAAAGCAAGAGAGTAAATTATTAAGTGTAATATATATATCTATGTATATATCTATATATCAATTCACATAAATGGAAATTATCTTTAGAGCGTATGTTTTATTAAAAGCTCTATGGAGGAAGAGATGTCATTTCAAATCTGTAATCACAAAATATCATGGAAAATATAAAATGAGAAACATACAATATAGCTGAACGTGGTGGCACACACCTTTAATCCCAGCACTTGTGAGGCAGAAATAGAAAGATTGCCATGACTTTGAGGTGACCCTGAGACTACACAGTGAATTCAGGTCAGCTTGGGCTAGAGCAAGACCCTACCTCAAAAAACAAAAAAGAAGAAGAAATATCCAATATAGGGCTGGAGAGATGACTTAGTAGTTAAGATGCTTGCCTACAAAGCCAAATAACCCACTTTTAATTTCCCAGGATCCATATAAGCCAGATGAACAAAGTAGAGCATACACCTGGAGTTCGAATACAGTAGCTGGAGGCCTTGGGATGTCCATTCTGTCTCTCTCTATCTGCCTTTCTCTCTCTCAAATAAATGTGTGTGTGTGTGTGTGTGTGTGTGTGTGTGTGTACTTGTGTGTGTAATATACATATGTATGTATGTATGTATGTATATATATATTTTTTAAAAAGGAAATATCCAATATGTCATTAAATAGTTCTTTGAATTTTCCTAAATACAAAATGGACATGAAAAGCAACAATTTTCAAGTTGAAAAAGAAAGAAACTTTCAGATGTGCCAATGCATACTTATAATCCTAGAACTTGGAAAGTAGAAGCAGAGACGGAATTTAGAATAATACTTGGTTACACAAAGTTTAAGGCCTGCCAGGGAAACAAAAGATCCAATTCCTTCCCCAACCACGATATTTTCAAAGCTAAACCTAAAATTTTAATGTTCCTCTATCAGGACAAAGAACATATGGGATTGGAAATTCTTGCTTAACTCTAAATAGAGAAAATAAGTGAACCACACAAAATTATGAAATAGCGAACATATTTACCCTAAAGTAAGAGGAGATGAGATTACTTTGAAAATAGAGAAAATTAAGTTGACAGAAAGATGTAAAAAGCTATACTGCATGCAGCTCTATGGGAGAGAGAAAAGTTATAGAAGACATCACTGTAGATAAACAACAGCAGATACCATAAGACTTAAGTTTGGCCAGCCAGGGCAAATGAGACACTGGGTGTAACAGTGGCATTTCTGTTATGGGGGAAACCAATTGCTCTATAATTGGGCTGGAGGCCTGCTCCATGGGAAGGAATACATGCCTGACACTAAAAACCTGTGATGGGAGAGGTCATGAGCCCTAGAGGTAATGTCTGCTGGGGTCTGGCTAAATGCATGTATTATGCTCCTCAAACGGCCCAGTAAGCACTTACCTTAATGTTCATACCCATATATTAATGCTACTCTCACTTTTGGTTAGTGAAGCTTCTCTTTTCAGATGGTGGTGACCTCTGGGATGACTCAAAAGGCACCATAATGCTGAGAAGAAGCGACAAGAGTGCTCAGCACTGAAACATCTCTATCACACCTTCCAAAGCTCAGGGTCCATTGCAGAAGTGGTGGAGGGAAGAATGTAAGAGCCAAAGGAAGGGTAGGACTCCTTACAATGCACTCTTCCAGACACATAATGGACTGGATACCCAGTACTTTAAAGTGCCTACTAAAGTCTCTCACAATAGGAGGAAAAGATGATGATATCAAAATAAAAGACTAATCAAGAGGGTAGGGAATATGATGGAGAGTGCAGCTGCGAAGGGGAAAGTAAGGGGGGAGGGAATTATCATGGTTTGTTGTCTGTAATTATGGAAGTTGTCAATAAAAAAGCAAAAAGATAAATATATAAATATATAAAATTTTTAAAAGTTAAAAAAAGAAAATTATATATGACTTACTCTGCTTTTAGTAATTTGTTAGATTTCATTAGTTGGAACAGAGTAAGATTTTTAAAACATTTACTTTACACATATATACATGCATGCCAGGGTCTCTTGCTAATGCAAAACAGATAGCAGTTTATGTGAGTGGCTAGAGAATTAAAGCCAGGTCACCAGGCTTGCAAACAAGCATCTTGAAACATGAAGCCATCTCCCTAGCCCCATAGTAAGACCTAAAGAGGTCATTAATAGTCAAACCAATCATAGTGTTTCTTAGCTGTAGGTATATCAAATGGTTAACACTAAGCTGAAAAGGATTTCTAATCTTCATGGAATGGTGAGTATAATTCCTTAATTTCCAGAGGAAGAAACAAGCATGGAGAAATCCCTCAGAGAAAATAAAGTTAGTATTAAAATTTGTTTTCTCTACTATATGTCATCTTACTTATTTTAAAAGTTCACACACAGCTGATCTGAAGAACAGATGAACTTAACCAGCTGAGCTGAGCCCACAGCTCACCAAAATTGGGACCAGCTTCATACTCAAAGCAGGTGAGACAGAAAGCAACCAAAAAATGTAAGAGGGTTGTTTTACACTGGGGCAATTTATGCCCCAGATCCAAGTATATAAGGCTGAACTGGAAGTGATAATTGTACTTTTCCTATGAGGGCAGCGAGGGAAATCATTTAAAACCTAGCTCACTGACAAAAATACTCATGTGTTACACTTGATAGAGATACTTTTACTCTACTTTGACATTCATAAACAAGTGGTGTTTTGGATTACTTGATTTTTTTTTTTAAAGTTTTCGAAGGTAGTGTCTTGCTATAGTCTAGGCTACCTTGGAATTCAGTAGTTAGTGTCAGGGTTGAACACACAGTAATCTTCCTGCCTCTGCCTCCCAAGTGCTGGGATTAAAGGGCTGCACCACCATGCGCAGCAACTTTTGGTATTTCTTGATTTACAGCACCTCTCTTTTTTTTTTTTCTTTTGTGTTTGTTCGGGGCAGGGGCAGGGTCTCACTCTGCCCAAACTGACCTGGAACCCATTGCAGCCCAAAAATCTTAGCCTTCAGTTGACAGGGCTAAGGACACAAACCAACATGCCAAACCACTTTAGGGCATTTGGCTTTGGTAGTTTGCCCATTTAAAAAAAATTTTTTTTATATCTTTATTTATTAGAGAGAGAGAGAGAGAGAGAGAAAGAGGAAGAGACAAGAGAGAAAGAGAGAATGGGTGTGCCAGAGCCTCCAGCCACTGCAACCGAACTCCAGACACATGTGCCCCCTTGTGTATCTGGCTTACGTGGGTCCTGGAGAATTGAACCGGGATTCTTTTAGGCTTTGTAGGCAAACACCTTAACTACTAAGCCATTTCTCCAGCCTCTCCATTTGTTTTAATCTCTGCTAGTACATAAATACTCCATGCAGATTGTTTTTGTGTGTGTATTGCTGTTAGATTTTAGAATTGTTTTAGAATACTTCTCCACCAAGCCTACTATTAGAATCTATCTAAAACTTTTCCCACCCACTACTTGTTTATTATTTTTCCTCTCCAACCCATTGTTATAATCCTCTCTTCCTTATATATTACTCATAATTCTCTGTAACTACAACTTTCCATAGCCTTAACAAACTCTAAAATCTGTGGAAACTAACAGTACTTCCCTCTCCCAGATACCTGAGCCACCAACATCTTTTCTCTAAGTTAATACTAGCCCTAATACTAAATCACCTAACACTGCTCCCATTTCTAAGTAACCAAAACCCTAGGATATGTCTACCAGCCTTATTCTTTTATCTACTAACAATTTCAGAAATTTAAAGAAACACTATTGTTAAAGGGATACTCGGATAATTGTGTAACAGGCATATCAAAAAGCTTTGGTCACATTGCTGTTACTCTACCAGTAATATAGGAACATCATCTGGCACCTTTAGCTCCTAATCTGAAGCTAAAACTTCAGATTTACATGTTTAAGAGTACAGCTGATAACTAGAAAATCTGAGCACTAAAATATCTTGATATGCAAAAACCTCTACAATACAAAAATACAAAGGCAAAAAAAAACATTAACTCAGCCAGGCATGGTGGCACAAGTCTCTAATCTCAATACTTGGGAGGCAGAGGTAGTAGGATCACTGTGAGTTTGAGGCCACCCTGAGACTACATAGTGAATTCTAGGTCAGCCTGGGCTAGAGTGAAACCTTACCTTGGGGGGGAAAAAAAGTAAAGAAGAACAAGACAAACCAAAAATCAGTAGACAGGAAGAAATAATAAAGATTAGGGCAGAAATTAATGAAATAGAAACCAAAAAATTAACAAATACAAATGAAACAGTTGATTTTTTTGAAAGAGAGAAGAGATACAAATTAATCAAAGTAGAGATGAAAAAGGCATCATTACAACAGATACAAATGAAATTCATAAAATCATGAGGACATACTTTAAGAACAAATACTCCACTAAGTTTGAAATGAAAGAAACAGATGAGTTCCTTGATTTATATGACCTACCTAAATTGAATCAAGATGAGATAAACCATTTAAACAGACCTATAATAAGCATGGAGATCACAACAGCTATAAAAATATCTCTCAACTAAAAAAAGTCCAGGCTCAGATGGATTCATAGATGAATTTTATCAGACCTTCATGGAAGAATTAACACCAGTGCTTCTCAAACCAGACAAAGGCATAACAAAAAAGAAACTTACAGACCAATCTCCCTCATGAACATAGATACAAAAATTCTCAAGAAGCTGGGCATGGTGGCGCATGCCTTTAATCCCAGCACTCGGGAGGCAGAGGTAGGAGGATTGCCTTGAGTTCAAGGCCACCCTGACAGTACATAGTTAATTCCAGGTCAGCCTGGACTACAGCGAGACCCTGCCTCAAAACAAAAGAAAATAAAACCAACCAACCAACAAACCAAACAAACAAAAAAAAACTCAAGAAAATACTGGCAATCAGAATGCAGGAAAACATTATAAAGATCATCATCCACCCTGACTAGGTGGGTTCAATTTATGCCAATATATAATAACAAACATCATATGCCTGGATTCAAGGAAAAAAAAATTCACATGATCCCAACAGATTCAGAAAAGGGACTTAACAAATCCCAACACCCCTTTCATGATAAAAGTTGTGAAAAAACTGGGAATAGAAGGAAAGTACCTCAATATAATAAAGGCTACTTATGGCAGAACTATAACCAAAATTATAGTAACTGGAGAAGAACTCAAAGCATTTCATTAAAATCAAAAATAAGACAAGGGTGTCCATTTTCTCTACTTTTACTTAATATAGTAATGCAAGACTTAGCCATAGTAATAAAAAAAGACATACAAATACAGGGAAATAGATAGGAAAGAAAGAAGTCAAATTATTATTCTTTGCAGATATGATTCGCTACACAAAGGGCCTTAATGATTATTCCAGAAAACTATTAGGAGCAGATAAATGCTTTTAGCAAAGTAGCAGGATACAAAATTAAACACAAATCAACAGCCTTCATATCGACTAAAAACAAACATGCCAAGTATGAAATCAGGGTTTGAATCCCCAGTACCCATGTAAAGCCAAATGCGCAAAGCGGCATATGCACATAACATTCGTTTGCAGTGCCTGAAGGCCTTGGCATATCATGTTCTTTCTTTCTCTGTCTATGCATACAAATAGATAGATAGATAGATAAATTCAAGATGTTATGAATGGACTATGTATGGAAGCCTGCTTTTTTACTAGCTAATCTTATATGTCAAAAAGAGCTAGGTGTGGTGGTGCATGCTTTCAATCCCAGCACCTGTAAGGCTGACCCAGGAGGATCACAGTGAGTTCAAGGTCAGCCTGAGCTAGAGTGAAATCCTATCTCAAAAAGGGGGGGGGATAGTCTATGTACCCCTCATCTTTCTGCTTGTAAATAAATAAATAAATAAACTTTAAAAAAAGTAGGGGTACCAGGTGTGATAGCACGCGCCTTTAATCCCAGCACTTCGGAGGCAGAGGTAGGAGGATTACCATGAGTTTGAGGACATCCTGAGACTACATTGTGAATTCCAGGTCACCTTGGGCAAGTAGGAGTAAGAAGTAAGAAGTAAGTAAGAAGAAAGAAGTAAGTAAGAAGAAAGAAGAAAGAAGCAAGAAGTAAGAAGAAGTATGAAGTAAGAAGTAGGAAGTAGAAGTAAGTAGTAGTAGAAGTAGAAGTAGTAGTAGTAGTAGAAGAAGAACAACAACAACAAAACAACACAAGACAGAAAGAGGAAGGGAAGGAAGGAAGAAAGGAGGACAAGAGAGAAAATAAAATTACTCACCAGGGTTATGTAAGTATAGAAACACAGGTTACATAGGGATCACTACCATCTGCAGTTCCAGGTTTCACTGGGGGTTTTGGAACATATGCTTTGTTAAGACTACTATTATCAGTGACAGTCTGGGTTTAAGTGGAATTAGGGAATCCTTCTTGCTTTGAAACAAACTGAGAGTTGGGACTTGTGGGCCATGCCTATATTCCCAGCACTTGAGAGGTAGTCAGGAGGATTAGGATTTCAAGGTCAGCCTGCAATATAGATCCAGTTTGAAGATAACCTGAATTAAATAAGACTGTTTCAAAAAAACATAAAAAGAAGCAAATGAACAAAAGCAGGATAGTAGAGTGTTAGCTTGCATGAAGTCCTGAGTTTATTACTAAGTACCACAGAAAACCAGGTATGGCAGTGCACATAAATGTCACCACTCAAGAAATAGAGACGTAAGGATCAAAGTGCAAGGTCATCCTCAGTTATATAGTAGTGACATTGAGGCTACCCTAGAAGATATTTTATATACATATATATACATGACCTTGTTTAAAACAAAGAAAGAAAAATAGACTGGAGCTGAGGATGTAGGCCAGTGGGAACAGTGCTTGTCTAGCATGTGTGAACCCTTGGGTTTAACCCTAGCATCATATAAACCAAGCATGGGGGAACAAACCCAGCACTGTCAGGTCATCCTGGCTATATAGTTAAGTCTGAGGGCAGCCCGGTGGTACTAACATTTTATGTCTTTTTTTTCTTTTGGCTTTTCGAGGTAGGTCTCACTCTAGCTCAGGCTGACCTCAGATTCACTATGTAATTTCAGGGTGTCCTCAAACTCATGGCAATCCTCCTACTTCTGCCTCCCAAGTGCTAGTATTAGAGGCATATACCACTATGGCCAGTGATATTAACATTCTCAAAGTGACCTATACTATGACTTCAGCTTTTACTTTCCTATACTGTCATGTGCCACTTGATTTATACATAAATTTCAGGTAGAAATGCCAGAAAAATGCAAAATTACACAAATTTAAATGTATCTCAGGAGAATTTTGAAAATACTTACCCTCTAATGGTGCTGATACAGGAGACTCCCTCATTGACATCCCTTGCTTTATACTTCCCTCTACTGATTCATAACTTCTTTTTAAATTGATGTCATGAGTTGTTCTTGGACTCCTAGTCCCTTCACGGGCATTCTTAATATCTGTAAAATATACAACAAGAATAATTCAAAGTCCAAGGTCTATAATGTGCAGTAAGTTACCTTAATTGCACAGTCTTGTAAGAACATCGTGTCCTTCATGTGGCCATGGCATTCATGGCCCGAGAGTGACTGGTGCTACCTAAGCAAGACCTGCATAATAGGAGGGGGAAATGGTGACATCAAAATAAAAAAGGAACTAGATGGAAAGAAGGGATCCAGGGGAAAGGGGATAAGGAAGAGGAGACAAAGGAAGATGGTAGGAGGGGATTATGGTTATGGCATATTGTATATATGGATGAAGACTATCAACAAGAAGTTCAAAATATCAAAAAAGAGATGATTAGGGCTGGAGGGACAGCTTAGTGGTTAAAGCATCTGCCTGCAAAGCCAAAGGACCCGCATTTGGTTTGATTTCCTAGGACCCACATTAGCCAGGTACACAAGGGGCGCATGTATCTGGAATTCATTTGCAGTGGGGGGAGGCCCTGGTGCGCCCATTCTCTGTCTCTCCCTCTCTCTTTCTCTGTCAAATTAATCAATAAATAAAAATAAAAAAATATTAAAAAAGAGATTATTAGCTGGGCATGGTGGCACATGCCTTTAATCCCAGTACTCAGATAGGAAGATAATCTGGAGTTTGAGGTCACCCTGAGACTACATAGTGAATTCCAGGTCAGCCTGGGCTAGAAGGAGACCATACCTCAAAAAACCACACAAAAAAGCCAAAAACAGAAAAAAAGAGGATATTGTGTCCTGACTTACAATATATATTCGCTAATCAGCATCCATGAAAATGCTGAATGTTTGAGTGTGAGCACACACTGCCATTGCACACATGGAGGTCCGCATCTTCTACTATGTCTGAGGCAGGGTTTCTTATTGTTAGCTGCTATGTACACTAGGCTAGCTGACCTGCAAGCTTGTGGACTATTCTGCCTCCACTGCCCATCTCCTCGTCATGCTGGGATTAGAGATGGCTGCTATAACATATGGTTGGCTTTAAGTTCAGGGGATGAGTGAAACTCAAGTTGTCTTCACCCAAATGCTTTATCCATGGAAAGATCTGTCCAGCCATAAAAAGGTTTTTTTAAAAAAATTTAATTTTGGAGCCGGGCCTGGTGGTGCACGCCTTTAATCCCAGCACTCGGGAGGCAGAGGTAGGAGGATCGCCGAGAGTTCGAGGCCACCCTGAAACTACATAGTGAATTCCAGGTCAGCCTGAGCCAGAGTGAGACCCTACCTCGAAAAACCAAAAAAAAAAAAAAAAAAAAAAATTTAATTTTGGGCTGGAGAGATGGCTCAGCGGTTAAGCGCTTGACTGTGAAGCCTAAGGACCCCGGTTCGAGGCTCGGTTCCTCAGGTCCCACGTTAGCCAGATGCACAAGGGGGCGCACGTGTCTGGAGTTTGTTTGCAGAGGCTGGAAGCCCTGGTGCGCCCATTCTCTCTCTCCCTCTATCTGTCTTTCTCTCTGTGTCTGTTGCTCTCAAATAAATAATTAAAAAAATTAATTTTAATTTATTTATTTGAGAGAGAGAGAGGTGGCGAGGGGGTGGGGGTGGCCTTGCAGGCAAGTACCTCAACCTGAGCCATCTCTCCTACCCACAAAGAAGTCTTTTCTCATTGTGAAATACTTACTGAATGGCTACTGTGTCAGGCATAGGCTTACAGATAAAGTTAACCCATTAAGAACCTCCCCTCATGAAACTTACTTCATATTAGTGAGTATAGAAAAATGAACAGGTCCCTACTATTCAGTGTAGTAAGTACTATGAATGGGGAATTACAATATGCTATACAAATGCTGAAAGTGAAATTTGATAAAGATTCAAATAATGTGCGTCATCTGATAACTAAAGAGATGGTTACGTCAAAGGAGGACAAAGAGTCATAGGAAGACAATACTGGCATTAATATCCCAAAGAAAGGCAAAGTAGAGTACCTTAAAGAAACAAAGACCAATGTGGAGAATGGAAAAGAGTAAATGAGGGGGAGAAGGGGTAGGAGGAAAAAGTGGGAAGCAAAAATTCTGGAGGAATAAACTAAAGCAGATTACAATGAAATCAAGAGACGAGGTTTACAGTTATGGCAATGGAGAGTCAAGTAGGAAATAGCATGATGTACAAGTCTGAAATCAGTTTGGCAGTCCTGGAGTTGTCCAAACAAAATAGGAAGGTGGTAGGGAGCCAATACAGCAAGTGTGAAGGATGGCTTCCAGAGACTTAAGGAAACACAATGGAAATGGCTCAGTTGGATGTAGAAAGAAAAGCAACAGACAAGAAAGATTTCCAGCCTGGCCTGGTAGTACACACCATTAATCCCTGGGAAGCAGAGGTAAGTGGGTTACAGTGAGTTCAAGGCTATGCTAAGACTACACAGTAAATTCAGGTCAGCCTGGGCTAGCGCAACACCCTACCCTGGGAAAACAAAAAAAAAGAGAGAGAGAGAGGGAGGGAGGGGGAGAGAGAGAGAGAGAGAGATAGAGAGAGAGAGAGAGAGGTTTCCACATTAATGGCTGTAGCAATGTACATTAATTTCTTCCCTCAAGAAAAAAAAATGTTGATTATAATATGCTAGGGATATGACACACATACTTTATTTCTTTGTAAAAACATGATGCAGCATGGCTAATGAATACTTCACAGTTACAAAGATAGTGAGCGCAAATGAAACTCAATCTTGGGCCTCTGGATAACAGTTACAGCACACATTTGAGTCAATCTTGAAAAACAAAAAAACAAAACAAAACAAAAGAATGCATCTAGACAGATATAGATAGATAAGAGAGAGAGAGACAGGACGGCTGTGGTAATGCATGCTTTTAATACCAGTGAGTTTGAGGCCAGCCTGGGACTATAGAGTGAGTTCTAGGTCAGCATGGGTCAGAGTGAAACCCTACCTAGAAAAAAAGAAAAAGTTAAAGAGAAAAAGTAAGACAGGTACACAGCTTTTATTGAGGAAAACTTATTCAATATTCTTTCCCTAAGTATCAGATTACCTACTCCTTGATGGCTTTTTTGGGGGGAGGGTTGTTTTGTTTTCAGACAGGGCTGTGTGTAGTCCAGGCTGACCTCAAGTCCTTATATAGCAATGGTTAACCTTGAATTCAGGATCTTCCAGCCTTTACTTCCCAAGTGCTGGGATTACAGGCAAGCACTACCACATCTGGCTAAATCCTTAGTTATGAACCCATAAAATATGAATCATATTAAAAGTAATTCCAGGCTGGAGAGATCACTCAGTGGTTAAGGCACTTGCCTGCAAAGCCCAACAACACAGGGTTTGATTCCCCAGTATCCATGCAAAGTCAAATGCACCAAGTAGTGCATGCATCTGGCATCTGTTTGCAGTGGTTGGAGGTCCTGGAGCACCAATTCTGTCAGTCTCTCTTCTCTATCTTTCTCTGCTTGCAAATAAGTAAAAATATTTTTTTCAAAAGTTATCCCATTTAGTTAAACAAAGGTTCTTCTTGGAGGCTAGTGACTGGTCTGCCAATGATGATGTCAGCTACTAATAGGATATTACTTATTATTTTATTATTATTTTCCATTTTAAAAACTATTTTTATGTATTTGAGAGAAATGGGCAGGTTGAGAGAGAATAGGCACACCAGGGCCTCAATCCACTGCAAATGAACTCTAGACACAGGTACCACCTTGAGCATCTGGCTTTATGTGGGTACTGGGGAATTCAACCTGGGTCTTTTGGCTTTATAGGCAAGCCTGTTAGCTGCTAAGCCATCTCTCTAGCCCTAGTATATTTTCTTTAGGCTCTGTACTGTTAAAGGCTTTTTCACTGACTATCTCAGTTGATTTTCACAAAAATTTCAAAGATAGGAATTATTAACCCTTTCAAGGGTAAAAAAATGAAACATAGGTTTAGCAAAGGTAAACTGATTTCCCCACAGTAAGAATGTAAGAAAACCCAAGCCTCCATTCTCAGTTCCACATTTTAAGACAGGCATCATGAATAAGCATAATACTTACTGTCATATGACAAGATGTGTCCACTTTTGCCTTCATAAATAACATGGCCTTTGGATGAGGCTTCCTCTCTTACTTTCTCAGGACTGTTTTCTTCTACGGTCATTCTAGAAATAGATCCCTTCACCAAAGCTTCAGTTGGTATGCCAGCCTGGGACAGAGCTGGCGTCCCCTGCCATAAAATCAAACACAAGTATTCATAGATTCACTCAAGCTTAGCCACTCAGAAGATAAAATGCACTACGATGGATACATCTTCAAATAAATCACAATAATGTGGGGGGTGGGAGGATCAGACACCATACTTTATCAACACTAAAGAATCCTGTACCTAACCCTTGACCTCTAGCATAGAAAATGTCTTAAAATGATGATAAATACAAGAAGTGGGCCAGATCAGTTCCCTATGTCTTTTAGTCAAACCACTATCCCTATCAAGGGATTTATTTCTCAGCAGTATATATTAAGGCTTAAATTCATGCAAATGTAATACATTTTAAAAATAAAATTTCTGTTTTTCTTTTCTTTTGTTTTGAGTTAGGGTCTTGCTCTAGGCCAGGTTGACCTGGGCTTCACTATGTAGTCTCCAGGTGGCTTTGAACCCACAGCAACTCTCCTACCTCTGCCTCCTGAATGCTGGGATTAAAAGCATGTGCCACACCTGACCTAAAAATAAAATTTCGAATAAAAGATGAGGGTTGGCGAGATGGCTTAGTGGTGACTTGCCTACAAAGTCAAAAAACCCAGGTTTGATTCCCCAGGACCTACGTAAAGCCAGATGCAGAAGGTGCCATATATGTCTGGAGGTCATTGGCAGTGGATGAAAGCCCTGGTGTGCCCATTCGGTCCCTCCCTTCCTCTCTATCTGCCACTTTCTCTCTCCTCCTTTCTTTGGACTAAATGAAATAAAAAAAATTAAGATGACAAATTAAGTTCTATATTTGAAATACTAGAGCTTTTGATCATCAAATTGTCTGCATATTTAGGCCTTTGGTCATTAAAAAAGAAAAGGAAGAAAACTCAGATACCTTTGTTCTGTGGTATTTACTCAGGTCACATCATATCAAGTTTTATCATCATTAGCCCTCTTGTGGGCTTGTCAATGGCTCTTTATGTCCTTCCTTTTGGCAGCAAGCCCTTCCTTACAAGGAAACTGTTTATTGAATATATATAAGAACTCTGTACAAGTGAGCTGACTGGGCTGAAATGGGAGTGGAAGCTCAGATTTAGCCCACTCATCATCAAGAGTCACTAATAGACTCTGGGGGGGGGGGCATGACTGAAAGTTAACAAGCTGAAACCAAATGCTCAGAGCAGGATGACGGATAGGAGAAATATATTTAACTCATCTAGCTGTGGAGAGAGCTCACTAGAAGAAATCTCAAAATCCTTAATATCCACTTCAGAAGTACTAGTGTCAACTTTTAAAATAAACAGATAAAACTTAATTTCCTGTGACGAGTTCTAATTCTCTCTAACCCAACTTTCAATGCCTCTGCAACCAAAATAAATAAATAAATAAATAAATAAATATAAAAAGAAAATAAAAGATACAGGCCATTTATTTTCCTTCTATTGCTATTAAAATGTTAGATTGCTCTGAAAATGATATATTTTGGTAAAATATGGAAGGAGATTTCAAGAGTTATTATAATATTTTGAATCACCATAAACCATTTTAGCATGTCTTTGGTGGGGGGATCATCTTGGATTTTTGTTAAAATAGTGACTGTGACTCATAGGGCCTGGATTGAGGAGAAGAGTTCTGTACTCCTCTAACAAGCTCTCACAGAAGCTCATGCTTTGGTAAATACATTCCATTTGCAAGTCCGGAGCAGAACCAACAGAGGGTTCTTATAAACACGGATTGCTGGGCCATTAACACTAAGCCTTTTATTTCAGGAAATCTGAGACAAGGCCTGAGAATTTCTGATTAGCAGTTTCTAGGTAATATAGATGCTAATCGTCTGGAGAAACATACTTTTAGGACCACTATCCTAGGAGAAAGAGACAAGTGATAATATATAAAAGCAAGTAATAATATGCAAAAACCTGTGTCAGTATATAAAAGGACAATCTGCTTATAACGATTTGCTAAATTAAAATCTTCCATTTTCCCATCTACTACTAAAAACCCTAGACTGTTTTACATTTCATATTAAAATTAACATCTAACTAAGGAAAACAAATACCTTCTATTAATCAAAATTGGCAATTTATTCAGCTAAAGACTGGGAGAAGATATCTGACCTTTGGGGTTTTTTTTTGTCAATACCATCCGTACCCCTTCTTCAGCACTGAATTTTAACAAGGCAGCAGACATTCTGAGATTGTAGACATACCTTTTTAAAAGCGGCAAGTATATTATATTCAGTGGTGTTCCTCAAAATTAAACTGAACATATAGTAAAATAATTTACCAATGCCAATAAGATATGAAGTATAGCAAGTTTCTTCTGCCATCTTACAAATAAGTGAACTTGGGACCACAACATAGATAATATGCCTTGTGGCTAATGTCATTCTGCAAACATCTGCAAACTGGGACTTACTGTCACTGAGAGATAGTTCTAAAACCAAGAACAACTGAACTACAGAACTGTATTGCAATAACAGCCAAAGTTCCTGAGACTGCTACTTTTTCTTATTTCTGATTTATAAGAGATGACACTAACTAACCTGAGTAATAGAGCCTCGTAGGGATGAAATGCTCTCCACTGAGATTTTGCTGGTTGGAGTTCCCCGAGTTATACTTCCTTCTTGGATAGCTCCTGTAGTACCTGAACAAACCCAAAGCACTCATGAATCACAGTCCTCACTGCTGACAACTCCACAAGCCAACCCCTCCTCAGAAGAATGGGGATAGAACTTTGTTATACTGAAATGTATGCCTGAAGAATTATTGTAACTAGTAAAAGTTACTGATGACATACACTTGACATTAGCATGTGGTGGGATTTTTTTTTGTTGTTGCTAAGTATGGAACCTACAGTTTTATACATTTTGATAAGCACTTGGCCACTGAGCAACTACCCACTGCCAAATCTCAAAGGTTTGTGGCTGTAGGGATGGCTCTGTGGTTAAAGGTGTTTTATTGCAAAGCTTACTGGGCCAAATTCAATTCCCTAATCATCCATATAAAGCCAGACAGGCATTCATTAACAACAGCAAGAGACCCTGGTGTGCCCAAACAACTAAATCCCCACATATACAAATAAATTTAAAAAAATTAAATTCAAAGTTTTAAAATTATTTATTTTAAAATATGAAAGAAAATTAAATTTAAAATGTAAAAGCAGTAACTTGGAAACTTGTCATTAATGACTAGGCCCGTAGTACTAGTCATCTGTGCACTTGGGAGACTAAGGTAAGACTGAGAGTCTGTGGCAAGCCTGGCTGCACAGCAACTATAAAGCAAAAACTGTCTCTGAAAAAAGAGAAAGCACTTACTTCATTAAGTTTAGCAGGGACAAAAGCTTAATATATTTACCAATTGCATACAATTACCTCTGACCACACCTTCATGTTGTGCCCTGACCAACAAACCCTCAGGTTGTGAGTTTTGGCTTCGGGGAGAAAATTCTTCTTGCTTGATGTAGGGCAAAGGAGCTAAGGATGGGAGCAAAAGAAACATGGACGATCAAGCACTGAACCGCTGACTGGCAATAAAACACAGACACATTATGACTATGTCAACTGAACTCACTGACCAGATTTGGTAGGTTCCTGCTGCCTTGGTAGTCCAAGAGAAATAGAACCAACTGAGGGCTTAGCTGCTTCTTGAGAATAAGAAGCCTGATTATGAGATGTCAAATAAGTGCCAGGAGTTCCCTTAAAAAAAAAAAAAAAGACATTTTAAAAAAAATCTATGCATTATCTATTTTGATGGTCAACTATAACATTAATTTTCACCATCTGTCAATAAAAATGTTTTAGACACTCAAAAACTTTCAGAACAGATTGTTACAAACCAATATTTATCTCTTTTAAAGATGCTATGGCGGGCCGGGTGTGGTGGCACATATTTTTACTTCCAGCACTTAGGAGGCAGAGGTAGGAGGATCACCATGAGTTCAAGGCCACCCTGAGACTCCATAGCGAATTTGAATTCCAGATCAGGCTGGACTAGAGTGAAACCCTACCTCGAAAGAAACCAAAAACCAAAACAACAAAACAAAACAAAAATGCTATGGAGGGAGGCTGGAGCGATGGCTCACTGGTTAAGGTGCTTGCCTAATGATCTGAGTTTGATTTCCCAGCACCCATGTAAAGCCAGATGCATAGGTGATGCATGTATCTGGAGTTCGTTTGCTGTGGCTAGACATCCTGGTGTGCCCATTTTCTCTCTTTCTACCTGCCTTTTTTTTTTCTCTCTCTCTCAAATATATAAATTATTTTTCAAATGCTTATGGAGAATATCATCAGTGAAAATGGCAGAGTCATAATAACCTCTGAAAACTCTCCACCACATATAAGCAACAATTTATTTAAGAAAAATAGCTGGATCTAGATAAGGCCATTGCTCTTTATTCTTTTTATTTTATTTTATTTTTTAACCTTTATTCTTTTAAGATGGCCTATATTTTTTTCCTCTCTCTCTCCTCAAACTCTATAGGATTCTGGAAACTGAAGAACCCACAAATCATGATACAACAAACTACAATCCGGGAGGCCACACAAAGGCAAAGAGCAAGGTTAAAGCTTCATACAGGCTTAACGTATGACAACTGCCACTGCTTGATTTATATGCTGGTCCTCTGAGACTCTACTTGCAACTGTGTTGGTCTGACCTGACTGGGATGGAGGAAAAAGTATAAGCTTGTCAAAAATAGTAAATTAGGGGCTGGAGAGATGGCTCAGAGGTTATGTACTTGCCTACAAAGCCTAATGACCCAGGTTCGAATACCTAGTACCCACATAAAGGCAGATGCACAAAGTGGTACATGCGTCTGGAGTTCATTTGCAATAGCTAGAGGCCCTGGCATGCATTCTCCCTCTCTCCTTCTGGCTTTACCAGCAAATGCCTTTAAGTGCTCTCCAGCCCCAGGTTTTATATTTTTATGAGTTTTGGAATATGTATGTATTATTTAATAAGATATCCTAGGGATGGGACACAGTGTAAACATGAACTTCATTTATTTCCATATACAGCTTATATACACAGCTTAAAGATAATCTTATAAAGTATTCTGTATAGTTGTGTTATAACTGATATATATTTCCTTGCAGGTCAGTGTGGAATTTTCCACTGGTGGCATTATTCTAGTGCTCAGAAAGTTTTGGTCTTTGGAACATTTCAGGTTTCAGACATTCAAATTACATATGTTCAAATGGTAATCACCTCACAGATTTAGAAGTACAAATGCGTTAATAAGCACATGAAATAGCGTCAACATTGTTTGTTTCCAGGGAAATCCAACTACAACCACAATGATGTATTACTACACAACTACTACATATGCCTAAAATGAGAAAGAACAACAAATGAAACCAGGAATGAGATGAAAAAAATCTTGGTTTCATACATTGCTGGTGCTAAAATCAGACTGTAGGACTGCTCTAGAAAATTATGAAGTGAAACACAACCAACAATCCCACTCCTAGATGGTTATGCACATGTCCAGAAAGGGCCCAGTAAAAAATGTCCAGAGTATCTTTATTCATAGGAGCAAAACTTTGAAAGAGCACAGGTTTCTCTAAACAGAATAAACTCATATATTCATACAATGGATATTATTTTCAGCAATAAACAGGCTATTGACTACAGCAAAGCTTGAATGAATCCCACAAACCACTGTGTGGAGTTAGAAGGACAGAAACAAAACAGTGCAATACAATGACACTATTTATATGAAGTTCTGAAACAGGTAAAACAAATGTGGGCAGTGGAATGGTAGTTAATTTAGAGAATAAGAGGGAAGACTATCTAGGAAGAAACAATGATTTATTTACTTATAATAATTTATCAGTACATTAGTAAATTAAGTGTGAGGAGGTAACAAGTTTTACTAAAGCGATATTTAACAGAAATCTATCATAAAGAAAACCCACATTACCTGTGAGATAGAGCCTCCCATTATAAAAGATGGTTTTTCTGAAGCCACTGTGGTTTTAGATGACGGGATGAGAGGAGGTGGTGGCCTGGTTGGTCGAGTTGTTGGGAGCCGACCCCCTTCAGGGAGATTGGTTATTACTTGATGTGGAGCAGGTTGGAGGACTTTTAAAAGAAAAAAAAAATGATTTAAAAATTATTGATTTCTAAGATTGCTACAGGCTATTTTTCTTAGTCATTCCTGAATCTTTAAATCATAAACTAAATTATAAATGTGAGATGAAGTTAAGGATGATTATTCTATTAAAAAAATCTGCCACTTAATCCTGTTAATATATGCTCGTCTCTAATGATGGTATTTGAGATGAAACATGTTCAAATCTTTTCAAACAAGAGTTTCAAGGTGATGCCCATTGCAGCTGATTCTGCTCAACAGAGGCAAACTTCATTCTTCAAGAACTGTTTCTCTACTGCCCTCTGAACCTCACAGTGGAAGTGAGGAAACAGCTTCTGAGGAATAGCTGCTATCATTATGTCAACAGTATAGAGACCTGATTGACAGCCTCTCACATATCCTCTGTGGACCTGCACAGTTTGAGAATATTTACTAATTCTGGCTCACACAGCACACTTGAATTTCTAAGGGGAAAAGTCTCATGATTTTTTTTTGTTGTTGTTTAGTGTCAATATTTTTACAATGTGGTTGTATTCTTAGAAGAAAAGCCAGTCAATGCCACAGTACAAGCATGTCAACAGAGATTTCCCAGTGGCTAAGTGACTCTAAATGAAGTATGACTGACAATGGAATTCAGAAAAATAACAGCAAAGACACATCCTAGAAGAGCAGATGATTCACGAAATTAAACCACCCATGTGGAAGGTCTGGGTAGATGGCCAACAGCCACTGCACAGAGGGGCAATATTTACCTGGAGGGACACTACAGCGGGCTGTACTCATATCAGGCTGTGGAGCAGCTTTACTGACTTCTCTTGGAGAGAGCCTACACGGTGAGGCTGACCTTGCTGCGGCACAGTGCATCTGTGCTTCCTGTTCTATAGCACGTTTGACCTCAGCATAAGGCATATAGGCGACTGATTTTCCTATGAAAGTTAAAGTTATCAAAATAAGGGAAAGCCCCAAATTAAAATATTTAAGTGTGAAAAGACCAAGCCCACACCATCCAGGGGCAGATCCATCTATATGTTAATAACAAGGTCTAAAATTCCTAGGGGAAATCCACCCACAGTTAGGTAAAGAAATCCTATTAAATCTAAATCTGCTCTATGTATCCAATACTACTATGACCTAATAAAGCCCTCAGAAATCCACTGACAATTTTTAGCTTCAAAGGACAAAATTTCTTCTTAAGAAAACTCAACTGTTTTGACATCCAATAAAATCACAACAGAAAAATACTACATTTATTCTGTAAATTCAAGTCTGGCCAGTATAATGTGTCAATGCTCTGAGGATGCTAATTCTCATAATTAGTTGGTTGATATTAACTGCATAATAGTTAAAAAGTTAATTTTATAAATAGACTAAGCCTTTTGAAAAACTATAGATAAGCTAGTATCCAAAAATTTTACACCAACTTTAAAAACAATATAAAACTCTAACAGTACTAATTAAAATTATTTAGTACATGTAAAAAATTGTAATGTTTCCAAGACATGGCTGAAATGCAGCCATATCATCATTTTATGGTTAAATATCCCACCAACCCCCACATTTTGGAATGGAATTAGAGATCCATCTTTTGTCCATCTAAGTGCTAGGATTGCAAGTACTTACCATGATGCCCATCTAATTTTTTCCTTTATTAAAATGAAATTGATAATCTATGGTAACTTATGAAAATCAGAAAAACACAAAATAAAAATAATCTGTAACTTGAAGCACTTAGGTGTGTGACATTTTAATGCCTGACATAAGTATCCATTTTACTATTCATTATTTCCTCATCATATCCATTTATCCTTGCAGGTATTTTCTTTGGTTTGGTTTTTTGTAACAGGGTTTTGGGTTATATCCTTGGGTGGCTTAAAACTCAACCCCCATCTGCCTCCTGGGATTGTATGTACATGTCAACAGCTACTCTTGATATTTATAATTAAAATCATTTTGAGTACTTCCATCCCAAAGTGTGATTAGAATTTTCATGTGACTTGCATTACATATATAAAGAAATACAGAAGACATAACATTTTATAATACAGATTTTTATAAAATCTGCCAGATTAGTATATTTGTTAAAACAAATTTTTAAGTATTTCATATATTCTGTTCCTAGGATCAGAAATCATCTATTTCATATACATGGAGATAAATACACATACACACATTTATGAATATATACATATTACTGAATGCTTCAAATATATAGGAAAGACATGGATTTCTACATAACAACTTAATGTTTAAAAAAATTATGTGTGTTGCTTGTGTGCATGTGGCGTACCAGAAGATCATGCCACTGCAAATTAAGCAGCAGATGCTTGTGCTGCTTTCTGGGTCCAGCTTTATATGATGGCTGGGAAACTGAACCTGTTTGGTAGACTTTCCTAGCAAGCACCCTTAACTGCTGAGCCATCGCCCTAGCCCCTACATAACTTTTTCTAATAACCTTAATGAACTTAACGTTTTATCTCTAATAATTTGTCACTTGAATCCTTTGTTATTTCTAGGGCAAGATTCTCTGGAAAGCATAATTTGTCTTCTCCCTTCAAATATCTAAGTGCGTTTTCCTCATTATACTATGCTAAGTAAACAGAGGGTATCCTCATAGTTTCCACTCCAAAAGTATTGTTGTGCCTGTAATTTCTTCGAAGGTGTAAAGATGTTCTTTTATCTACTAAGATATTTTAAAAATCAGAAATATTAACAACAATATCAACTAATAGTCAAATGTTAAGACATTGGGCATTATATGAATTTTTCTCCTTCAGCCCTCACAAGTAATGAGATTAATGCCAGTTTACAAGTGAGGAAACTGAGGTTCATAAGAATCATACCAAACTGCTCAACCAAAGACAAAGGATTGTGAACCCTGAGCTGTAAACCTTTACAGTAACATTGCTTCATTAAGAACTACATAGTTAAATCCAGGTGCCATTGCTTTACCCAGTTTAAATATATTAACATAAAAATTAGACTGTGAGCGGGGTGTGTTGGTGCACGCCTTTAATCCCAGCATCGGGAGGCAGAGGTAGGAGGATCACTGTGAGTTCGAGGCCACCCTGAGACTCCATAGTGCATTCCAGGTCAGCTTGGGCTAGAGTGAGACCCTACCTCGAAAAAACAAAAAACAACAAAAAAAAAACTAGATTGTGGTGGAATATTAAGTAAACAGATTTATTAAGTAACTCTGGAAGAAGAAAATTGTAAAATTATACTTGGTGTGGCGGGGTGTATAATCCCAACACTTAAGAGGTTGAGGCAGAAGAACTGGCCAATCCAAGGACATTTTATCAAAACAAAACAAAAAACGCATTTTTATTTCCTAGGGACTCTAACATGATATCATATTAAAAATTCAAAAACCAGGCTGAGTGGCACATGTCTTTAATCCCAGCACTCAGGAGGCAGAGAGGTAGGAGGATCACTGTGGATATAAGACCAGCCTGGAACTACATAGTGAATTTCAGGTCAGCCTGGTCTAGAATGAGATCCTACCTCAAAAACACAGAAGGTAAAATAAAATTTCAATGTTTGACTGGCTTACCATCAACAATAACTTATAATTATGTAGAAAAATTCACTGGCCTTTTTTATTTTTGCAATAATGGTAGAAATTTAGATGGTTCTAATCATAGCTATTTTTAAAATATGCATGAACCCAGAGCTGGAGAAACAAAACAACAACAAAATACGCTAGTTTCAATTGCACAGTAGTATGAATTCTTATTTTGTGAAACTTGCATGACAACTTTCATTTTGTTTGGTTTGGTTTATTGCATGCATTATATATATATATATATATATATATATATATATATATATATATATATATATATATGCAAAAGAACTTTACTGGAAAATATCAGTAAAGCAAGGGTCAACCTATGATTGGTCGTGGAAAGAAATAAAAATGTTTTTAAAAAGCTCTTCTGCTGGGCATGGTGGCACATGCCTTTAATTCCAGCACTCAGGAGGCAGAGGTAGGAGGATAGCCTTGAGTTCAAGGCCACCCTGAGACTATTTAATAAATTCTAGGTCACCCTGGACTAGAGTGAGACTGTACCTTGAAAGACTAAAAAACAAAACACAACACAACAAAAAAGCTCTTCTACAGAGCAGGAAAGCTCCAAGTGATTTAAAGAGGTACACCCACATAAACAGTGACAATTGACACTTAAGAGGCAATGAACAAAAACCAACCAGGTGGATTACTGCTGCCTGGTAAGTGAAGCAAAAGTAAAAGAGGTGGTCCTAACTGGGGTAAAATATGGAGTATTTATTTGACAGTGGGTTTTTGTTTGTCTGGAAAGGGAGGGAAGGAAACAAAGGAAGGGAGAGAAGGGGGGGTAGGTGTGATTTGGGCAGAATAAGAAGTCATGTGACTTTACAATCCTGTCTTAACATATATGCATGGCTTTCCAAAGCTGTCATACTCTTTGTATGTACAAAGTACTACAACATCTTCTGTATCATCCATAGATATTGTTAGTATTCTTGCATTCTAAGCCTATTATACTACTATGGTATATAAATAATCTGTAAAGTCACTGTCAACCTAAATACATGTGGCAATTCTGCCTATATCAGAATCAATTATTAAAATATAGAAATTATTGCCTTTTATTAAAGTAAAATTCCCCAACTCAAACAAGCCACGCCAACTCAAATATTTATTTAAAATAATAAGTTAGGGGCTGGAGAGATGGCTTAGTGGTTATGACATTTGTCTTCCAACAAAGTGCTGAAAAGAAAGGACGTAGGAGTGTCCAGCAAGGAAATAGCTCTATCACACCCTCCAAGGTTCAGGGTCCATTGTAGATGAGGTGGCAGAAAGAATGTAAGAACCAAAAGAAGGGCATCACTCCTTATGATGCAACCATCCAGACAAAAATTGGCCTGGATACCCATGACCTTGCACTGCCTAGCAATACCTACACAAGACACTCATAATAGCAGAAAAAGATGATGACATCAAATTAAGAGACAAACTAATTGAGAGGGGAATGGGATATGATGGACAATGGATTTATGAAGGGAAGAGTGGGGGAAGAATTATGGTTTATTGTCTATAATTATGAAAGTTGGCAATAAAAGTTTTAAAAAATAAGAGCTGATACTACATAATTAATTTCAGGTCAGCCTGGGCCAGAATGAAACCCTACCCCCCCCAAAATAAATAAATAATAAGAGACTGATGGAGAGAAGGTGGTGATATGAAGGAGAACAGAGCTGTGAAGGGGAAAGTGGGAGAGGGGAGGGAAATATGGTTTATTGTCTGTAAGTATAAAAGTTGTCAAAAATATACATATATAAAATTCTAACCAGCAAAAAAATAAAAAATAAAAAATAAAGGCATTTGCCTCCAAAGCTAAAGGACATAGGTGTAATTCTCCAGTATGCACATGAAGCCAGATGTATGAGGTGATGCATGCATCTGGAGTTCATTTGCATTTCCTAAGGCCCTCTCACTTTCTCTCCTCACTCTCAAATAATTAAATATTTCTTAACATCTTAAAATATTAATTAGGTCTGAGGAGATGGCTTAGTAGTTGAAGACACTTGCTTGCAAAGCCTGCTGGCCCATATTTAATTCCCCACTCCCTATATAATGCAAAATGCCCAAAGTGGTGCATATATCTAGAGTTTGTCTGAAGTGGCAAGAAGCCCTGGCATGCCCATTCTCTTTCTCATCCACCTCCGTTTTGCTCTGCTTAAATGGAAATAAAAAACAATTTAAACAAATAATAAAATAAAAAATGATAAGTGACAGAACATGAAAATAGGTACTTATTATAGTTCATTATATGGTACATACATTATTAATATGGTTAGTATAGAAAATAGAAAAATGCTTAGCTGTATGTCATATAACAAGGGAATGCCCTTTCTTAACTTTACAACCCCAACAAAGTGAACACACGCATTTTTTTTTTTTTTTTTTTACGGGGGAAGGGGGGTAGAGAATGGGCACACCAAGGCCTCCAGCCACTGCAAACGACAAACTCCAGATGCATGAACCACCTTGTGCATCTGGCTAATGTGGGTCCTAGGGAATCGAATCTGGATCCATTGGTTTTGCAGGCAAACACCTTAACTACTAAGCCATACCTACAGCCTGGGAACACATATTTTTACTTTATAAGTGAGAAAACTGAGGCTATATGAAATGGTAACTACCTTGCTTACAACCATCCAGCTGGCCAGACAAGCACCATCTACTAGGGAAAGGTGCCTTCATCATACTAGAGAATGAGATTATTATGCTGCCATAGATAACTTTCAACAATGGCAGGATTTCAGTGTCTACTGATGAATTCAGAAAACTCACATTAATTAGAATTCTATGTGAAGTGTTACTGCCACCCTTTTGTGGTCACTATTATTTAATAATATCAAAGGTCTGAGGGCTGAAGAGATGGCTTAGTGGTTAAGTGCTTGCCTGTGAAGCCTAAGGACCTCAGTTTGAGGCTTGATGCCCCAGGACCCAAATGAGCCAGATGCACAAGGGGGCACATGTATCTGGAGTTCATTTGCAGTGGCTGGAGACCTGGTGCAGCCCTTCTCTCTCTTAAATAAATAAAATAAAAATAATGTAACAGGTCAATTTGAGAAATCATATCTTTAGGGACAGATATAGATGGATATGTAATATTGATAATTTATGGAGAATAAAGAACACTACTGTCACTAAAGATATTTGTGTTTATAGTGACAATGACCTACCTTCCCACTCTCTGTTTGGACTCTTAGAAGTGCCACAAGGACTTGTAGAACTTCTGCATTCCAAATCTATCTGTTCTTGCCTCTGTCGCTGCTCCTCTAGGAGTGCTGACTCATGCATAGCCTTAATGTGTCGCTGGTAAAGAGCATAGCCGCTCACAGGGGTTCCAATTGGTATATTACATGGGGTACAAGAAACCTAAAGGGAAAAAAAGATGTTCAAATGATAATGGTTCAGTAATTGCCCACTTTAAAATGTAATGCTTATTTCTGTCACACAGGGCTCAACTGATTGTTTTAATTAATACATTCAAGAAAAATGCTTAAAATGGTACTTTCAGAAACTTCTTTCAGATAAGTACTTTAAGACACAGTAAGACCTCTATGCTTTATTTCTCCTTACAGCCTAGTCATTTTTGTCATAGTATATAGCACTTCCCTCACTTTGCAATAATGTTTTCTTTGAGACAAAGTCTTGCTATGCAGCTCAAGCTGGCCTCAAATTCATGGCTATCCTCCTAACTGAGGTCCTGGAGCACTGGCATTATAGATGTACACCACCATGCCTGGCATGCAACTATGCTATTTCCTTCCTTCCTTACTTCTCTCCATTCCCTTTTTCTTTTCCTCTCTCTCCCCCTCCCTCCCTCCTGCTCTCTCTCCTTCCCTGCATCCACCCATCTATCAACTATTTTTTTCTGTCACCCACTTAATGAAGGAAAGAACTGAAGTTGTTTGGCCAAGACTAATAAATAGTAGCAATATAGTCCACATTTAAAAACTTCATGAGCTATGAATAGTTATAGGAGATCAAACGTTTTTAGAATTTGTTCTCTGGTCTAAGTTCATACCACAATGAATGTGCCCATTCTCACCTCAGAAACTAAGCAAGGTTGAACTAGGATAGTGTTTGGATAGAAGAATTTTGTTTTCTAAACACTTCCATAACATCTACCTTGCCTTAAGTCGGTTCTCAAAACACATGTGTCTATGTTCTGCTTTGCACGTGAGCAAATACAAGTGGTTTAGTTCAACCAAATTCTGATTTGACTTTTTTTTTTTTCGAGGCAGGGTCCCACTCTAGCTCAGGCTGACCCAAAATTCATAATGTAGTCTCAGAGTGGCCTCAAACTCATGGAAATCCTCCTACCTCTGCCTCCTGAGTACTGGGATTAAAGGTGTGCACCACCATGCCCAGCTCAAATTCTGATTTTTATCTGGAGTTCATCTGCAGAGCAAGAGGCCTTGGTGCTCTTGCTCTCATTCTCTCTACTTGCAAAGAAATAACTAAACCACAACAAAAACTATATGCTTATAATCAGTGAAGGAAGTTAAATTCATGTTACTTGCTTTTAAAAAATTTTTGCAACAGACAGAGAAAGAGGCAGAGAGAGAGAGGAGAATGGAAGCGCCAGGGCTTCTAGCCACTGCAAACGAACTCCAGACGTGTGCGCCCCCTTGTGCATCTGGCTAACGTGGGTCCTGGGGAAATCGAGCCTTCAACCGGGGTCCTTAGGCTTCACAGGCAAGCGTTTAACCGCTAAGCCATCTCTCCAGCCCCTACCTGCTTTTAATCACAATTTTTTTTTAAGGTAGGGTCTCACTCTAGCTCAGGCTAGCCTGGAATTCACCATGTAGTCTCAGGCTGGCCTCAAACTCACAGCAATTGTCCTACTTCAGCCTCACAAGTGCTGGGGATTAAAGACATGTCATCACACCCAGGAGAAAGAGAGAAGGGGGGAGAGAAAGGGAATAAATGGGTGCACTAGGGCCTCTAACCACTACAAACAAACTCCAGATGCATGCACCACTCTGTGCATCAGTTTTTAGTTTTAATATTTTATTTTTATTTATTACAGTGAGTGTGGGGGGGGGGGGGAGAAAGGGCGTGCCAGGGCTTTTAGCCACTGCATATGAAATTTAGACACATGCGCCACCATGAGCATCTGGCATATGTGGGACCTGGAGAATCAAACCTGGGTCCTTAGGCTTCCCAGGCATGCGCCTAAACCACTAAGCCATCTCTCCAGCCCCTGTGTATCTATTTTTACATGCATACTGGAGAAATGAACTTGGGTCCTTAAACTTAACAGGTAAGTACCTTAACTGCTAAGCCATCTAACTAGCACACAATACATATTTTTTTAAAGACCACAAACCTAAAAGAGAGAAGAAATATATCTATAAAGGTCTCTGTATTTAACTTGACATTTCTGACAATTAAAACTTACCATTGGTGGGATAACGGCAGCTCGATGTTGAAGCTGTGGCAGGTCCAGTGGATTTGGTTTAATTGGGGATGAAACTACTATAGATGCAGTGGGATTTAACAATGAAGGCTTTGCATCCATAGGAAACATCCTAAAATTGATGGGTGCAAATAAAACAGAAATGAACGTAGTTTTATTTAATACTTTAAATTTCAAATCACCATAACTCATTTTTTTGTTTATTACACATATAATAACACATCAAATTAACCTTTATAAGATCTGGGCAAGGCTGAGGTATAGATAAATAATAGAATACTTGCGTAGTATGAGCAAAGCCCTACATTCAGGAATGGGCATATAACCCACTTGATAGAGAGCTTGCTTGCCTAGCATACATGAAGCCCTAGGTTCAATTCCTACCACTGCATAAAACCAGGTATGGTAGCACACACCTGTAATCATAGCCCATGGGAAACAGAGATAGGAGGATTGGATGTTCAAGTTCATCCTCAACTACATAGTGAATTCAAGGCCAGTCTGGGCTTCATGAGACTTGTCATCAACGACAACAACAATGAAAGGACTGGAAAGATGACTCAGTAGTTAAGGTGCTTGCTTGCAATGCCTGATAGCCTGGCTTCGATTTCCCAGTATCCAATTAAAGCTAGATGCAAAGTAGCACATGCATCTGGAGTTCATCTGCAATGACAGGGTCCACTGGCATGTCCATATTCAGAGTTCATTTGCAGCAAAAGGGAACACTGGTATGCCCATATTCATCCTTTCCTTCTCACTCCCCTCCCAAATAAATACATTAAGTTCTAGGTTCAATCTCCAGTAGTTCAATTAATGAACCAATCAATATTTAAAAAAGGAGTCTATCATGTTAACTTTCCAGATAAAGAAATCTAATGACAACTTACAAGTTAAAATTTTGTGATTATAATGATCTAGATCTACCCAACAGCAAAACAGTCTAAACAAAACTGTCAAACATATTTTGGGGCTACAGAGATGGCTAAGCAATTAATAAAATACTTGCTACAAAGCTCAATGTACTGGGTTCAATTCCCCAGTACCCAGGTAAAGCCAGATGCACAGGGTGAGTAAACATCTGGAGTTCATTTGCAGTGGCTAAAGGCCTTGGTGCATCCATTTTCTCTGTTTCTCTCTCTCTGTGCGTGCAAATAAACTTTAAACTAAGTAACTATCATAGAATGTCTTCCTAAGATCAGAATAGAAGCCATTATCATTTTATTTATTGGGGGGGGGGTAATGAGTGTATCAGGGCCTCTAGCCACTGCAAATGAACTCCAGATGCATGTGTCTCCATGCGCATCTGGCTTATATGGGATCTGAGGAAATCAAACCTGGGTTGTAAGGAAGTACCTTACACTGCTAAGCCATCTTTCCAGCCCCACTACCATTATAAAATTAAGAATTAGTACAGCTGGATGTGGTGCTGCACACCTTTAATCCCAGTACTCTGGAGGCAGAGGTAGGAGGATTGTCGTGAGTTTGAGGTCACCCTGAGACTACATAGTGAATTCCAGGTCAGCCTGGACTAAAGCAAGACTTTACCTTGGGGGAAAAATAGTAGAAAATTAAATTTAAAATCCTATCACTTGGGAGGCTGAGGTAGGAGGATCATCTTGAGTTCCATATCAGACTGGTTATACTGAGAACCTCTGCAAAGGAAAGGGGAAGGGGAAAGGGAGAAGGGGGAAGGGGAAGGTAAGGAAAAGGGAGGGAGTAGATTTACATGTTACATTAGAAACGATTTTGCAGAAAACTCAGTTTCATTTTGATTGTTTGGAAGTGATGTAGACCCAGATTTTGTACTTGTTTTGAGGCAGGGTCTTACACTAGTACAGGCTGACCTCCAACCTCAGCCTCCTCAGTGCTAATAGGCAGAAGCCACATGCTCAGCTAGGATTTTGCTCTTATTTTACGATTTTATTGGGGGAGGAGGTGCAACGCTGGAGAACTCAAGCAAACGCTCTACCACATGCAAAGCCTACATAGCAAATTTAAAGCCAGCATGACTATAGTGAAAGCCTATTTTAAAAACAAACAAACAAAAAACCCAATGATTAAAAAAATGAAACATTTCAGAGCTGAAGGGATAGCTCAGCAGTTAAGGCAATTGCCTGCAAAGCCAAAGGACCCAGGTTCAATTCCCCAGGACCTACATTAGCCAGATGCACAAGGGGGCACACACAACTGGAGTTCATTTGCAGTGGCTGGAAGAACTGATGTGCCTATTCTCACTCTTGCTCGCTCTCTCTCTCTTGTGCTCTCTCCCACTCTCCCCCCCCCCCAACTCTAATAAATAAAACATTTCAAATATTTGACATGTCTCTCCGTGAAGTGCTTTCTGAAATCTATAACATGAGGCTAGGTAATATTTGCTTTAAGGCCAAGCCAGATGAGACAAACCCGGAACTGGAGCCAAGGCCACTCACTTCCATCTTCCTCACCTCACCCCACTATTGCCAAACTGAGGCATCAGCCACCTGTGGTTTTATTTACAACTATGTTGGTGAGTATCCTTTTCTTCTGAATGGAATACATCTAACAAATGCAGATACAACAGACATTTACAATGTGCTTCATTTAAAAAAAATAATCATACAACTGTTTTAGTTCAGAACAGTATATACTATCTGATAATAAGATGACAAACTACCAGGAACTTGCTTGTATTTGTATGAATCATTGTCTGTAGCCACCACCATCTGTGGCGGGGCCAGCAACCAACAGACTAGGAACAGGAACAAGTCTTACCTCTGCCTCTCAGGCTCTCCATCCACATCTTCATCAGCACTGCATGTGGCACTAGAATCATTGTCTGACTGGGGCTCAGGCCTTAGGGCATTTATCTGCTGAGCAGCCACCAAACCCTCATTTCCAGTATCTGTCTTTTCACTGGCTCTCTCCAAGTCTCTTTCTTTGGTATCTCCTTCATCTTTAGATGCACTACTCTCTGGCACCTGCATTTCAATATCCACAGAGTCGGCTTTGGTAGTGGTTGGGGGATCAAGGACAGAACTTGCTTCAGTACCACGGTCCTCAGGGTCTTCTACAGTCATTGGCTCTGCTGCATCAACACTGGTGCTGTCATTCACCTGGGGCTCCACACTTTCACTGTCAGCTGGCTTTGTGGTTGGAACTGCTGAAGAGGGAGATGCACAGGGTGCAGGGTCAGTGGTGGACTCAAGCTCAGCCACAGGCTCGGTGTTTTCTCGCGAAGCAGTATTTTCACTGCTGTCTTCACTGGGCTTGGCAGCTTCAACTGGTGAAGGAGAAGGAGCACTTTCTGTATCAGAACTATTTTCAGCACCTTAAAGATAATGATACAGCATAAAAATCTGATAATGAACAGGTTTCAGGTGGGGACAGAAACCATGAATGACCTCCATGTGGAACTACTAGTAGTCAATGGTTGGTGGGGTGGGGGGAGAGTCTCTTCAGTGACATATCCACTAGTATGTGAGAAAGAACGGCTTCAGAGGGACAAGAGAGGTTAGTGGAGGTCAGTATGATCAACTTACAATAGGTATGTATGAAGCTGTCAAAGAAGAGAAAAGAAAATATAAAGATAAACAAACACATACACACCATGGGCTGTAGAAATGGCTTGGTGGTTAAGGCACTTGCCTGCAAAGACAAAGGACCCAGGTTTGATTCCCCAGGACACAGTATGAACAACCAAGGTGGCACATATGTCTGGAGTTCGTTTGCAAAGGCAAACTTCACTAAGTATTCAAAACCACCAAGAAAGGTATCAAAGCTAACACTAAGTATGAAAGAAAATATCCAAATTGTCCTGACCTGAAATCATAATTGCAAACTCCTTAGATGTCTAAAATAATTTGTTTTAAAGACAAAGAAAGAAGAAAGAAAACTAAGCAGAAACATTCCCATAAAAGGAGACAATCTCATGGTGCTTTTATATCTTTATGCACAGTGTGTGTGTATGTGTATATACTTACATGTGAATGGGGGTGTATGTGGAGATCAGAGAACAACCTCTGTTGTTGTTCTGCAAGAATGCCATTGACTTTTTTATTTTTATTTTTAAAATATATTTATTTATTTATTTGACAGAGAAAGAATGAGAGAGAGTGAGAGAATGAGTGTGCCAGGGCTTGAAGCTACTGCAGACAAACTGCAGACACAAGCACCCCTTGTGCACGTGGGTCCTGGGGAATTGAACCTGGGTCCTTTAGCTTTGTAGGCAAATGCCCTAACTGCTAAGCCCTCCCTCCAGCCCCACTGACTTTTTGTTAATGGAGTCAGAGTCAATTGCTGGCTTAGAGCTCCCCAATTATGCTAAAATGGCTACCCAGCAACCTTCAGGGATCCTTCTGTCACCACCTTTTAAATGATGGAATTACAAACACATGCCCACATGCAGGCTTGTTTACACATGGCACTGGGGATCAAACACAGGTTCTCATATTGCTAAGCAAGTATTTTATTGATAGCCATCTCCCACGCCTTTCTAGTGGTATTTTTTTTCTTTTGAAAAACATAAATTTAAGCCGGGCGTGGTGGCACATGCCTTTAATCCCAACATTCGGGAGGCAGAGGTACAGAGGTAGGAGGATTGTCGTGAGTTCGAGACCACCCTGAGACTCATAATGAATTCCAGGTCAGCCTGGGCAAGAGTGAGACCCTACCTCGAAAAACCAAAAAAAAGAAAAAAAAAAAAAGGTTCAAATTATGTTGTGAGCTATAGTTTACACAATTTAAAAAGGGAAGATATCTTTTTTTTGTTTGTTTTTTAATTTTCCGAGATAGAGGGTATTATTCTAGCTCAGGGTGACCTCGAACTTACAGCAATTCTTCTACCTCTGCCTCCCAAGTGCTAGGATTAAAGACGTGTACACACCACCAAGCCCCCCTTCTTTTTGGCCCAGCAGAACTGACCCACTAGAATAACACTAACTGAAACATAATGCAAATCACAACTTTAAATTTGATTTTTCTCTTAGTGATATATATCAAGCAAAAAGTGATTGGTAGCCCATTAACATTACATCATGGATTGGAGACCCTCAGTGGTCTCACTCCTCCAAAAGTAGCTATAGGCAGGAGGAAGGGGCATCTTCTCAGTGGAGTAGCCATTGTTAAGTTACCCATACTCCAGTAAATATACTAACTCCCTACTAAACCATCCTCATGTAAACAACCTGAATTACACTTACAAATACACACACACACACGATATGAAAGGGGAAAAGGGGTAGTAGGGAATAGAAGGAGTTTAGTAAGTGGGAGGGGAATAAGAGAGGACAATCAAGGATAAATATGATCAATATGAATTATATATGTATGAAATTCTCAAAACTAAATTTTAAAAAGTAAAATTAAGTATAATAATCCATTACTTTAATTTGTCCAAAATATTATCTTAACAATAGTAGGTAGGACACTTAACTCTCTTTCTCTCTCTCTCTCTCTCTCTTTTTTTTTTTTTTTTTTTTTTGAGGTAGGGTCTCACTCTGGTTCAGGCTGACCTGGAATTCACTCTGTAGTCTCAGGGTGGCCTTGAACTCACGGCGATCCTCCTACCTCTGCCTCCGGAGTGCTGGGATTAAAGGTGTGTGCCACCACACCCGGCTAGGACACTTAACTCTTTTTTGGTACTAATTCCTCAACATCTGATATATGTTTTAGATCTTCCATGTTATTGCAATTAGGACTATTTACATTTCAAGTTCACAACAGTTACTGTGTCTAGTGGTTACCACACTGGACAAAAGGCTCTGGAATAATATTCCAACAGATTTTTGTTGTGTTTGTTTGTTTGTTTATTTGCTTATCTATTGTGAGGAACAGGGGATTGATCCTAGGGCTTTGCACATGTTAGGCCAATATTCTATCGTGAGCTATGGTATCTCCAGTCCTTTAAAAAAAATCTTTGTTGCCAGGCATTGTGGCAGATGTCTTTAATCCCAGCACTTAGGAGACTGAGGCAGGATCACTGTGTGTTGAAGGCCAGCCTGGGACTACAGAGTGAGATCAGATCAGCCTGGACTACTACCTTGAAGAAGAAAAAAAAAAATCTGTTTATTTTGTACCAGTTTGGTTTAAAATTGAGATTCCTCTGCCTCGGCCTTCTACTTGCGGGGACTACAGGTGTGTGCTACTACTGTACATACCTCACTTTTTGGTGTGTCAGGGGAGGTCTCACTAAGTCACCCGAACTAGACTTGAACTCATTCTATATGTAGTTCAGGCAAACATCAGAATTGTGAAGCTCATGCCTCAGCCTCCTACGCAGCTGTTAGGATTCTGGGCCTATACCACCAAGCTCAGGTATTTCACAGATTTCAAATTTCCTGTTGCAACAAAATCTTTTACCACACTGTTTGTAACATTTTATAAATATATTGTTTTTTATATGTTCATCTAGCTTTATTAAAGGTTTACACAAACAGTAAGTACATCATACACTAGGTTGTAAGCTACATTCCCAAATCACTCAGTTTTAGTGTTCACTAGTCCAAATAAACAAAAACCTAGGAATATTTTTAAGTGTTTATCTCATTAATCCCTACCTGATTTTCTCTCTCAAAATATCCCTTAAGTACTGAAAGTATTACCAGTGTAGAGCATGTACCTATCATGCTAAACCTTGGGATTGAGCTCCAGCAAGCACCACAAAGAAACTAAAATTCAGAATCAAAGAAATAAAGACACCAGTTGATTTGCTCAGCCCTGGTACTTTCCAGATGCCAGGCTAGCCTGCAGCTGCCTCTGACTGAGAACTCTTTTCTCCTTCCACTCAGAAGGTTCTAAATAAAACAAAGCCAGTAACCTTTTAAAAAGGCACTCCTTCCCCAACCCCTATCTAAATTATCACCATGACCTAGAAGGCAGTGCCTGGTAGGCCCCTGCTAGACTCCAAAAACGTTATCTGGTGGCCATCTCTGTGTATTCAAGCTTCACCTGCCTTTCACCCATACCTACCCTTTCACCTACTTTTTTGGTTATCACCTCAAACACAAGCTTAACAAGCATTTCATGAGGTTGGGGCCAGCTAGGAGATACAAGGTGAGTTCCAGTCAGCCTGGGCTACAGTGAGACTTTGCCTTGAAAAAAAAAAAAAAAGGTGTAAAAAAAATTCAAGGACTAGAGCTAGGTGTGATGACACACACCTTTATTCTCAGCACTCCAGATTCAGAGGTATGGGGAATCACCATGAGTTTGAGGCCCCTCAGAGATAACATAATAAATTCCAGGTCAGTCTGGGCTACAGCAAGATTTAAGTCAAAAAAATGCTGGAGAAATGGATCAGCAGTTAAAAGCACTTGCTTGAAAAGCCTGATACCTTGGGTTTGATTCCCCAGTCCCAACCTAAAGCCATATGCAAAAAGGAGGACATGTGTCTGGATTCATTCTCTCTCAAATAAATGTAAATTTCAAGAAAAAAAATCAATGTTCTCATGGAGTCATGTTCTAGTGTGAAATACACAATAAGACTAAATATTTGGTATATTCAGTTAGGCTTGGTGCAGCGACTAAATAACAAAACTAAGTAAACAGCAGGTAATGAAGAGAGAAGTGGTATCTTATCCCAAGGCCTGAAATTAGGGAGAAATTAAACTGGCACACCTGAGAGAACAACATTTCAGTAGAGCTATCAGAAAGTGTCAAGGTTCTTAAAGGCTTGTTTTGCTGAGGAAAAGCAAGGAACAATGTGGTTGAACTGAAGGGAACACATAAATAAGCAGTTGGCAGTTTAGAGAGGTACAATGGTAAGGACCTGTAAGCCCTCATTAGTTACAGGAAGGCCTGAGGCTCTTTTTTTTTTTTTCTTAAGGATAAGGTTTAGAGTAGAGAATAAATGTGGTTGGATTCCTTCCAGACATAAAATGGCCTGGTTATCCATGACCTCTCACTGCCTGGCACTACCTACACAAGACCATCATAATAGGAAGAAGTGATGATGACATCAAACTAAAAGAGAGATTGATCGAGTGGGGGAGGGGATATGATGAAGAGTAGAGTTGTGAGGGGAAAAGTGGGGATGGAGAGAATTACCACGGTTTATTATCTACTGGAAGTTGTGAATAATTGATTTTTTGAGGTAGGGTCTCACTCTGCTCCAGGCTGACCTGGAATTAACTCTGTAGTCTCAGGTTGGCCTTGAACTCACAGCGATCCTCCTACCTCTGCCTCCCAAGTGCTGGGATTAAAGGCCTGCGCCACCACACCCACCTGAAAAAATATTTTTAAAAAGAAAAGGAAAGAGCCTCTACAGAGTTCATTTGTTTGCCCATTAATTCATTAATTCATTTTGGTGTTTTAAAACATGGGGCTCACTATAGCCCAGGTTAACTGGAACGCACAGCAAGAGAGTACTGGGGAGTAAAGGCATGCACCACCACGGCCAGTATGGTGCTTGTTTGTAATAATCTGCAATCCCAATCATAGAGGCACATTTCTTTGGTTCTGAATTTTAAAATTTTATGATACTAGGCTTCAGCTTTCTTAGCACTAGATTGTGTTACTGCCCGTAATTCCAATGTTAAACTTGTAACCTCTGATTTGAATGCATTTGTGGAGTATATAAGGGTAGGCTTGAATCCAGTACAGCTATAGTAGAAGAGAAAGAGACACAGGAGTATGCATACACGAAGGCCATGTGACAACAAAATCAGGTGGCAGAGAGCTATTTGCAAGCTGGTAAGACAGCTTTTATCAGAAAATAATTCTACAAGCCTTTGATTTTGGGCTCCCACAGTGTAGAACGGTGAAAATCAATTTTTGTAGTTTAAGCCACCCAGTCTATATTATTCCCAGTCCATTCTAGAATAGTACTCCAAGAAGATTAAGTTTTGACACCATCATAAACAGAAAGAATACATTTCAAAACCTACAGTGGATGCCTGAAACCACAGAGGACTGACCCCTATTTATACTATATTTTCTACTATATTCACAGCTAAGAAGGAGAAAGTGGGGTGGAGGCTGGAATTATCATTGCTTATTGTCTATAGTTATGAAACTTATAAATAAAAATATAATAAATAATAAATAGAAATAAATAAAAATTAAAAATCTTAAAAAATAAAAAAAATCAAGTGCAACTTACAAACCAGAAACAGAAAGGGATTAATAATTAATAAAACAATTATAAGCTGGGTGTGATGGCACACACCTTTAATCCCAATACTTGGGAGGCAGAGGTAGGAGGATTGCCATGAGTTCAAGGCCACCCTGAGACTACACAGTGAATTCCAGGTCAGCCTGAGCTAGAGTGAAACCCTACCTCAGGGGTGGGGGGATGGGGGGATTACAATATAGTTTCATGAAAATTATATGAATGTGGCCTCTAACATTCCCTAAATATTAAATTTATCATTAAGTATCTAACCATGATAACTGCAGATAACTGAAACAGTACACAAAGGGAAGGACTTCTGTACAAGTTTCAATCCCATTTATGCCAAGGAATATTTGCTACCATTGAGACAACTGTGAAAGTAAGAGTTCACAACTAAAAGGACCTCAAGCTTTTGACCTCTGAGTACCACGAGTATGCCAAAATGTCTAGTATTGTTGGCAGTACTCTTATCCTGCTACTGATGACCTAGCTCCAGTAACCTCATTACAGTGAGAACTTGTTCTACAAAAAATCTCAGAAAAATGTTAAAATTGTTCAAAGTCAAAGCTCATTAGCAAGGTGTGGTGGCACATGCCTATAATCCTAGCACTTGAGAGGCACAGGTAGGATGATTGCTTTGAGTTCTAGGCTAGTCCAAGACTTCATAGTGAATTTCAGGTCAGCCTGGGCTGGATCAAGACCTTACTTCAAGAAGGAAATAAACAAACAAACAAATAAATAAATAGAATATAAAAAACAATACTTGTAGGAAAAGAGGGAGGTGAGAGAAATGATTCAGAGGTTAAAGATGCTTGCTTGCAAAACTTCTCAGCCTGGGTTCAATTTCCCAGCCACCATATAAAGTCAGGCAGACATTTGTTTGTAGTGACAGGAGACTCTAGTATGCCCATTACACCCATACACACACATAAGTAAGTTGGTAAATAGATAGATTAGATAAGATTACAGAGAGAGGAAAAGAAAGAGAATTTTTATTTTTTATTTTTTTGTTTGTTTTTCAAGGTAGGGTCTCACTCTAGCTGAGGCTGACCTGGAATTCACTATGAAGTTTCAGGGTAGCCTTGAAGTCACAGTGATCCTCCTACCTCTGCCTCCTAAGTGCTGGGATTAAAGGCCTGCGCCACCACACCCGGCCCAAATTTTTTTTTTTTTCTGTTTGTTTTTTTGAGGTAGGGTCTCACTCTACCTCAGACTGATGTGGAATTTGCTATATAGTCTCAAGCTGACCTGGAACTCATAGCCATCCTCCTGCCTCAGCCTCAAGACTAAAGGCTTGCACCACCACGCTCAGCCATCAAATAAGATAGTTAAAAAAATTATTTATTTCAGAGAGAAAGGAAAAGAGACATAGAGAGAATGGGGGCACCAGGGTCTCCAGCCACTGTAAATGACTTCTTAATGCATATATCACCTTGTGCATCTGGCTTTACATGGGTCCTGGGGAATCAAACGTGGATCCTTTAGCTTTGTAGGGAAGTGCCTTAATCATCAAGTCATCTCTCCAGCCCAAGATAGATTTTTTTTTGAAAGAAACAAAATCTAATATTTCTAAAACAGAAGGATGTAATCTAATATATAAGCATGAGAAAAGGAAAACAAGAGCTCTGATTATAAACACAGCTTTACACTCTAGTATTTCAAAAATGAAACAAAAAAAACCCAAAGTAGTTAAGTAGTTGTACAGCAAACATGAACATATTTAATATAAAATATAAAATTTTTTCCTAGCAAAAATAAAAAATAAATTCACATAGCACAAGCACTAAATTCATAAAAAAATTCAACAAACTATTAATGTTTATGAAAATAGTAAAAAATTATTGGTGTCTTAATTTTTCTGTAATGAGCAAATATTCTAATTGTTACCATTTCAGAGTTATGGATCCATGAAAAAATTTTTTCTGGGGGGGGGCACAAATGCAGTCCCCATTACCACAAATTATGCAGTAGTTTGCTGCGTTTGGGGAAATCGCAGGGTCAGCATAGCTAGAGTGCAATGGATAAGCGTTGCCCTGGAAAAACCACCTATGTGATCATGGTATCTCCCCTGCCAGGTAAGTATCTCATCAAAATTTTTAATTTTTAGTTTTTTTTAGGAAGGGTTTTCTTTTTAACTTGTTAGAAATTTCTAAGGTCACTTATTCTTGTTACATGAAGGAATAAATACAGCATACGTAAACTATGAAATGTGAAATGAATCAACCTAAAGACAATAAAATAATGCAACCAACAGTTAAAATCGAATAAATATATTGGCAATAATACATGAAAAGACATGCGAAAGATTTCATGCCTAAAGCCGTAAAGTCACTGTCAACTCTTCTGGCCACATCACCTGAAAAAGTAGTTGAAGTACTATGTAAATAAAATTTATTGATGAAATGAGTAAATATATAGTGTTCAGGCTATGCCACAAAAACACTGATTTCCTCAATGAAGCAATTCTCTACAATCAAACAGCTCAGCTAAAACTTCCTATCTGGGAGAGCAGAAGTCATAAGCAAAGGTAAGATTCTGAGATACCTTCACTGTCTTCGGGATTTTCTTCTTCATTGGAAGCTTCAATGTCTTCATCCTCCTGAGCAGAAACAGTTGAAGCCACACTTTCACATTGAGACACATCTCGCTCTTCCCGAGGTTTTCGTGAGGTCTAAATGAGTACAAAATAGTAAAATAATTGTGAATGATTTTAAATAATTCAAGAAAAAAGCTCAATACATAGGAGCCATAGACTGTTACTAGAAAATTGTCAGTGCCAGGGATGGGATGCCTTCCAGTAAGTTGTTGGCCAGGGAGGACCCTGATGCCCCAAAACATTACAGGCGATTGCTGAGGCCCTTGGTTTTCCATCAGGAACAGATGGTAAGACCCTATTGCTAAAGACTCCATACACTAGGGCAGTAAGGTCACTGAAAAATTCTGCTGAAACTGAGCTGAAAACCTCCAAGACCAGCCAACAGAATGCAGGAAAAAGCCACGCTGCATGCAATTCAATGGGAGAGAGAGAGAGAGAAATCACCAGTGACAATATTCAACAGTGGACACTGCAAGAATTATATTTGGCCAAAGTGTCCAAATGAGCCAAAGGGTGCAATAGTGGCACATCTGTTATGGGGAAAACCAACTGCCTCTAATTTGACTGGAGGTCCATTCCATGGGAGGGAATACATCCCTGATAGTGAACAACTACAATAAGGGGTAGTCATGAGCCCTAGGGGTGTAACATCTGCTGGTGTCTGGCTAAATGTATATACTATGATCACTAAACTGCCCAATAAGCACTTCTCTTAATGTTCATACCCATATATTAATGTTACCCTCACTTTTGGTTAGAGAAGTTTCTCTTTTCAGATGGCAGTGACCTTGGGATGACTCAGAAGACACCATGGTGCTGAGAAGAAGTGACAGAGATGTCTCAGCACTGTATGTCTATCACACCTTCCAAGGCTCAGGGTCTATTGCAGAAGAGGTGGCGGAAAGAATGTAAGAGCCAAAGGAAGGGTAGAACTCCTTACAATGTGCTACCCCCAGGCACAAAATGGCCTGGATATCCATGACCACACAGTGCCAGACACTACCTACACAAGACCATCATAATAGGAAGATCATTACATCAAAATAAAAAAGAAACTGATTGAGAGGGGGAGGGGATATGAAGGATAATGGAGTTTAAAAGGGGAAAGTGGGGAGAGGGAGGGAATTACCATGGGATATTGTTTACAATCATGGAACTTGTCAATAAAAATTTTAAAAAAGGAAAAAAAAAAGTTATAAGCTAAGCACTGAGGAAAAAGAAGGAGAGAAGCAAAGGAAATCCAGAAGACATGACTACCGCCCTTAACAACCTTAAGTAGCCATCAAACTCCTCAAATATTTGATTGTGATCTTGATAAAGACAGACACTATGAAACAGTAAGACAGGGACTCAGCTGGGTGACTTGGATAAGCTTTCTGAGATGACAACTAAAGCTTCTGTAATTTTGCTCATGCTCTAGGACTCTTCATGTGCATGACTTTCTACATAATTTGACATATACTTCTCCTCCAGCCAGGCCCATATCTGAATATTAATGTTCAATGAACATCATAAAATCACTTCCAAAAGGACCAACAACTCTCACAAATAAAGAATGAGAAGGGGGTGCTGAAGAGATAGATGGCTTAGTGGTTAAGGCATTAGCCTACAAAGCCAAAGGACTCCAGTTCAACTCCCCAGAACCCATGTTAGCCAGAGGCACAAGAGCATGCATCTGGAATTCATTTACAGTGGATGGAGGCCCTAGTGCACCCATATTCTCATTCTCTCTCTCCCTTTCTCAAATAAATAAATAAATCCCCCCCCAAAAAAAGGAATGAGAAAGCGTTTCACTGACTTCTGTGCAATAGTCACAGGAAAAGCAGCTTGCTGCAGTTTTCACTTGCCATCTAATTAAGAATGAGTGTTCTTCAGGTGTCTTATGAAAATAAGAATTTATATTTCCATATGAAAATAATGTTCAGTATAAAAAAAAATCCACCTGCCAGGCGTGGTGGCGCAGGCCTTTAGTCCCATCAGTCAGGAGGGAGAGGTAGGAAGATAACTCTACCAAAACAAAAAAAAAAAATCCAAACATTACCATATTTAATAACATTTAGAATGAAAGCCTCCTGAGATCTTTATAACAAGAGAGATTCACTGTTTGCTATACTTCCCTCCAAACTTTTCTTCTATATAATATTTTTTTGTTTGTGGCCTTAAACTCTGGATGATCCTCCTACCTCTGCCTCCCAAGTGCTGGGATTAAAGGCTTGCACCACCACACCCGTTTATACAATACTTAATATTTCTATTTATTTATTTATTTGCAAGCAGAGAGAGAGAGAGAGAGAGAGAGAGAGAGAGAGAATGGGTGCTCCAGGGCCTCCAGCCTTTGTAAACTCCAGATGTCTGTACCACTTTGTGCATCTGGCTTTATGTGGGTACTGGAGACTCAAACCAGGGCCATCAGGCTTTGCAAGCAAGTACCTTTAACCAATGAGCTATCTCCCTAACCATCTACATAATATTTTAACAAAACAGTGTTATATGCATTTTTTTCAACAAAAAGTTTAGAGGATATAAAAATAAATGCAAGCCCATAGTCATGCCAATCTAATGGGTAAAACCTTTACCAGGTTTTTTGTTTGTTTGTTTTCTTGGGTTTTCAAGGTAGGGACTCATTCTACCTCAGACTGACCTGGAATTCACTAAAGAATGTAAGAGCCAAAGGAAGGGTAGGACTTCTTACAATGTGCTCCCCCAGACACAAAATGGCCTGGATATCCATGACCTCACAGCGACTGACACTACCTACACAAGACCATCATAACAAGAAGAAAAGATCATAACATCAAAACAAAAGACAGACTGATTAAGAGCAGGTGGGGATATGATGGAAAGTGGAGTTTCAAAGGGGAAAGTGGGAGGAGGGAGGAAATTACCATGGGATATTGTTTACAATCATGGATGTTAATCATAAAAAAAAAATTCATAAAAAAGAAAATAAAAAAGTTCAAATGTTTTCATATCTGAAACTGATAAATAAGAAGGCTGTGCACTGACAATAGATGTGTGAACACAAGGGCAAGTGCCTCTGGCAACACCATATGGCCAACAGGTAGATGGATTACTTGCAGGAACCCATCATATTGCTCCTGATGTGAGGCATGCCAGGATATACCTGCTAGCTCAGCCCTTGGAGTGCTGAAGAAGGAAACATCACGAGTTTGAGGCCACCCTGGGCTATACAGAAAGACTCTGACTGAACCTACACGTCCTCCAAAGTTACAGCTGAATAACATTAGGAAATGCAAATGTATAGGCTCATCCACTTTTTATAATAATATGTATCATTCTAATATTTTTCTAATAAAGATAACATGGGGCTGGAGAGATAGCTTAGTGGTTAAGGTATTTGCCTGCAAAGCCAAAGGATCCCGGTTTGATTCCCCAGGACCCATGAAAGCCAGCTACACAGGTGACACATGCATCTGGAATTCGTTTGTAGTGTCAGGAGGCCCTGGAGCGGCCATTCTCTCTCTCAAATAAATAAATAAATAAATAAATAAATAAATAAATAAATAAATAAATAAATAAAGGTAACATGAACACCAAAATGTGGAAGGCAGAAAATTATACTAAAAAAGTAATTTTTCATAATTCTAAAACAGCTAAACATTCTAAATATACTGGTACATTTTCATTCTTTTATATTGGTATATACATATTTAAATCTTTTTTGACTATTGTGTGTAATTATATGTGGTATGATGGATGTGGTGTGGATACCAAAGGAGAATACTGAGTGTCCTCTACTATGTCTCATGCATGTGTTTCATTGAGGTGGAATTTCATTTCTTTCTTTTTTATTTTTTCCTTCAAAGTAGGGTCTCATTCTAACAAAGACTGACCTGGTACTCACTCTGTAGTCCCAGGCTAGCCTTAAGATCACGTGATCCTCTTACCTGTGCCTCCTGAGTACTGGAATTAAAGGGGTGCACAATCACACCCAAGAAGGTGGAGTGGTTCTTTTTTTTTTGTTATTTTTTGGATTTTTCAAGGTAAAGTCTTCCTCTAGCCCAGGATGACCTGGAATTCACTAAGTAGTCTAAGGGTGGCCTTGAACTCATAGCAATCCACCTACCTCTGTCTTCCGAGTGCTAGGATTAAAGGCATGTGCCACCATGCCTGGCTCTATTTTTCTTTATTAATATAGAAGCAATTTGGGTGCTTAGCTTTTTTAAGGAATATGAAAATGCTGAGACGGACCTGTTGAGATAATGTAGTGTCTGGTTTTTGTTAGTGCTAGGGGTGAAGGCAAGATGGTGAGCATGCTGGGCAAGAGCCTTACCATTTAGCACCAACCCCAGTGCTAATGTTTAACTGCACAAATAAAAATAGCTCCACCAAGACCATGGTTATTCCTCCAGCCATCTTTGGAAGGTGTTACATAGTGAATGTTTTAAAAACACACCTTTTTCTATTTTGGCTTTTCAAGGTAAGGGTTTCCCTTTAGCTCAGGCTAACCTGGAATTCACTATGTAGTCTCTCAGAGTGGCCTCGAACTCACAGCAATCCAACTACCTCTGTCCCCCAAGTACTGGGATTAAAGGTGTGCACCATCATGTTTATACATTTTTGGCTTTTTTTTTTTTTTTTTTGAGGTAGAGTTTCACTCCAGCACAGGCTGACCTGGAACTCACTATATATTTTCAGGCTAGCCTTGAAATCATGGCAATCCTCCTACCTCTGCCTAATCTGCTGGGATTAAAGGCGTGTGCCACCATACTCAGCTTCATATGGAGTTTCTTACTAAACCTGCAGCAGGGAAGCTGAGGCACAAGGATAAAAAACATGAGTCAAGCCTGAGTTGCACAGGGAGATCCTTGTCTCAAAAAGCCAGTAATATCCACAATAATATTAAATGAAAAGTATTTTTTTTCTTTTTTTTTAAATTATTTATTTATTTATTTGAGAGTGACAGACACAGAGAGAAAGACAGATAGAGGGAGAGAGAGAATGGGCGCGCCAGGGCTTCCAGCCTCTGCAAACAAACTCCAGACGCGTGCGCCCCCTTGTGCATCTATCTGGCTAACGTGGGACCTGGGGAACCGAGCCTCGAACCGGGGTCCTTAGGCTTCACAGGCAAGCGCTTAACCGCTAAGCCATCTCTCCAGCCCAAAAAGTATTTTTTGAAAATAGTATTGCACTCAGGTTCACATTGCTGGCAGAAAACACCCAACCAATATTACTCTGTTTGTGGGAGCAAAGGGTTTGTTTTGGCTTACAGATATGAGGAGAAGTTCCATGAATACAGGGAAAACAATAACATGAAAAGAGGGTGGACATCAGCAGGAGAGTGTGCCAAACACTGGCAAGGGGAAGTTGACTATAACACCCATAAGCCCTCCCTAAATAATACACCACTTCCAGGAGGATCCAATTTCCAAATTGACACCACGTGGGAACCTGGCTTTCTGAACACATATATTTATGGGGACATTTGAATCAAACCACCACAGAAAGATAAGTTCAGCTTGCAATTAAAGCCACTGCAAAAGCCCTTTTCCTTGAGAGCCATCCTGCACTGCAAGAACTTTAGGTGTACTTCATCATGCACACTAGTAAAAACCATGTACTCAGTGATTTAACAGAATTTGGGCTAGAAAGATGGCTTTCCGATTAAGCACTTGCCTGTGAAAGCTAATGACCCCGGTTCAAGGCTCTATTTCCCAGGACCCACGTAAGCCAGATGCACAAAGTGGCGCATGCATCTGGAGTTTGTTTGCAGTGGTTGGAGGACCTGGCGCACCCATTCATATTCTCTCTCTCTGTTGCTCTCAAATAAATAAATAAATAAAAACAAACAAACAAACAAAAATTAATTTCTACATCATCAAAGACACCCTTAAGTGAAACTGCCTTTTTTCAATGTTGGTGATCAAACTCAAGAGTCTTAAGCGTGTCAAGCATGCAGTCTAAAACTAAGTTAAATTTGAAACCTGAGCTGCCATTTAAAAAATGAAAAAGCCAGGCATGGTGGTGCATGTCTTTAACCCCAGCACTCAGGAGGCAGAGGTAGGAGGATTGCCATGAGTTCAAGGCCACCCTGAGACTACAAAGTGAATTCCAGGTTAGCCTGAGCTAGAGTGAGACCCTACCTCAAAAAAATAAAATAAAATAAAATAAAAATAAAAAAATGAAAAAGAGGGCTGAGACACAGTTCACTGGTTAAGCGCTACTTCCTGAGCAATCTCAAGGGCCTGAGAGGCCTGAAACTGCCCATTTAAATTTCCAGAATCAACATAAATATCTGGGCATGGGCATGCACACTTGTAACCTGTCTCATAAAGGAGCAGAGACCAGGGAAACACTGTGGTGCACAGATAACAGTAAGCTCCAGTGTCATTAAGAGACTCCAGCTCAGAAAAGCAAGTGAAAAAGCAATGCAGCTGGACACCCAATATTCTGCTGTGACCAGTGTAAGCAAGCAATGCCTGATATAACTGAGAAGGAGGGGAACAATAAGGACACACATGCATGCATAAACCACATGTACAGGAAAGGAAAGGGGAAAGGAAAAGGAAAGAGGAAAGGAATAAGAACAGAGCCTGGTATGGTAGCCCATGCCTTTAATCCCAGAACATGGAAGGCTGAGGTAGGAGGACTATCATGAGTTTAAGGGCAGCCTGGGACTACTGATTGAGTTCCAGGTCAGCCTGGGCTCAAGCAAGACCCAACCTCAAAAAACAAAACAAAAAACAACCAGGTTTCACACACCTCTGCTGATATCATGACGACAAATGTCATCATTTCAACACAGTGGCGAAACATACATTTTAGTATTAAAAAATTTCTCAACGCCTCAGGCAGGAAAACTCACACTGAGGGGCTATGGGCAAGAAAATACATAAACCCCACCTGGAGGCTCTGGCATCCTTTCATCTCAGAGTAATTACTCCAAGAGTGTTTGTGGAGAGGTGACAATCTTTCTGGATGCGTCCTGCTAGTGGGGAATATATAAGGGGTTCTAATTTGATATTGGGTCAGAGAAGGGAGGATCCAAAGGTCCCTGATAGAAGGTGGATGAGACATCCATTGAGGGTTCCATGAGGAGGATTATATAGAGCTGGATACTATCAAAATGTAAGATAAAACGATCCAAATCTCTGTGGGGTACAGTACCAACAGCATGGGGCTTAGTGCATCTCTGCTTGATGCTTTTACACTTTCTACTTCCTGCTGATATGAAGATGTGACCCCAAATGTCTTCTCCTGCCATGTTTTCCCTGTCAAAGTAGACTCCCCATGGAAACCACATACCAAAAATAAACCCTTTCCTTCCATAATCTGCTTCTGATTAGGTTTTGTTTGTTTGCTTTTTTTTTTTTTTTTTTTTTTGGTTGTTGTGTTTTTTGTTTTTTCCTTTTTTTTTTTTTTTTTTTAAGCTAAGGTCTCACTCTAGCCCAGGCTAACCTGGAACTTACTCTGCAGTCACAGGCTGGTCTTGAACGCACAACAATCCTCCTACCTCGGCCTCCCAAGTGCTGATATTAAAGACATGTGCAACCATACCTGGCGTGGTCAGGTATTTTCTTCCAGCAACAAGAAAAAAACAGATGTAGCACAAAATCATTCCCTCTGAATGTATACCGAATCAACTTGTTCAACATGACAAACAGAACAACGTTAAAAGATTCCAATTAAAAATTCTAAAATGTTTACATTTTTAAAACCTAGAATACAACAACTCCCAAAAGAATTTAAAATACTAAAATGCTTATTTATTTACTTTTAGGTTTTTTGAGGTAGGGTCTCACTCTAGCCCAGGCTGACCTGGAATTCACTATGTATTCTCAGGGTGATCCTGAACACAAGGTGACCCTCCTACCTCTGCCTTCTGAGTGCTGGGCTTAAAGGCATGAGCCACCACAACAGGCTTTCTTGTTTTTCTTTTTTTCAAATTTTATTTATTTATTTATTTATTTATTTGCAATCAGAGAGAGAGATAAAGGAAGAAACAGAGAGAGAATGGGGACACCAGGTCTCTAGCCACTGCAAACCAACTCTAAAAGCATGTGTCAGTGTACACCTGGTGCTAAGTAGGCACTGGGAAGCAAACCCAGGTCATTAGGCTTTGTAGGTAAGTACCTTAACTACCGATCATCTCTCTAGCACCTAAAATGCTTGTTTTCCAAACCCAGATTACAATTTTTTTAAAATATTTATTTATTTATTTATTTGAGAGAGACAGACACAGACAGAAAGACAGATAGAGGGAGAGAGAGAGAATGGGCACGCCAGGGCTTCAGTGCAAACGAACTCCAGACGCATACGCCCCCTTGTGCATCTGGCTAACGCGGGACCTGGGGAACCGAGCCTCGAACCGGGGTCCTTAGGCTTCACAGGCAAGCGCTTAACCGCTAAGCCATCTCTCCAGCCTACAATTTTTTTTCTAGTTTTTCAGCAATAAATGGGAAAGTCAACTTATATGAAGAAACTAGTATACTTCTAATAGATTAATGTATAAATGAAAATGCAAACACACACAAAAAAAATTCTCTCAAAAGCAGTTTCTGGGATAGTCGTAGTAGTATAAACCTGTAATCCCAAACTTCATAAGGGAGGCAGGAAGACTGTCAGTTTGAGGCCATTCGGTGCTACTTACACAAAAAGAAACGGTCTCAAAAATAAATAAATAATCTGCAGCTCAAAAATACTCAAGTAAAAAAATGATAAGCAACTGTCTCTGATATACTTACTTTCTGTTTATGTTGCTGCAGGAGGTTGTCGAGATTGTGCCGTCTTTTATAGTTAAAATAGAAGTTTTTGCACTGAGCTTCACTTTTAGTTCCCACCATTTTGGCGATTGCTGCCCAATTACGACCGTGCTCTACAAGGCCTGTATTTTAAAAATAGATCAAGCATTAATTGAACAGTCACTTAAGCAATCAAGAGAAATAATAAATTAACTAAATTATTATAGTTAATTTGTTAACACTGAAAGAATTGCTACTAGCTAGTTACTAATATGCTTCAATACTTATTGAAATACTTATTGACACAAAACTCATTTTTATCTCTGATTTTCCTTCCAATTAAAACCACGCTCAGAGCCTGCTGGGAAGATATCTCAGTGAGTAAAGTGCTTGTCTTACACACAAGTGGACGTGAGTTAGATCTCCAGTAATCACATAAAAGGTCTAGTGGTACAACCTGTTCCACCTCAACATTAGGGAAGCAGGACAAGAGGATCCCTAGGGCTCACTGGACAGCCAATCTAGCCTAATTGGTGAGTTCCAGAAAAGGAACAGGCTTGAGACCCCATCTTAAACGAGGTGGGCAGCAATCCTGAGCAACAGTACAGGAAAATGTCTTCTGGCCTCCACATAATATGCACACAGAGGTGCATCCACACACACACACACACACACACACACACACACACACACAACTCAATAAACCATGTTCACTAATAGAAGAGCTAAACCCTACCCTCCCTTCACACCTACCACAGGGCTAGGACAATGTAGGATCCATAATATTAGCTCAATTCCTTGCAAACAGAGCAATTAGGTATTTCTAAAACCATGGAGACAACCAATATTACAATGACAGAAGTCAAATATAATGACTAATATAGTCTCATATATAAGAAACTTCCTTTGTAATTAGAATGTGTTCATAGATCATTTACAACCAAAATCTTTCAAGAAAATTAACTATTAATGGGGCTAAGAAGGTAGATCAATGATAAAGTACTTGCAAAACATTAATTAGTAAAATCTCATTTAATAAAGTGCACTCTAAGATAAATAAAAGTCCTGATTACTAGAGCAAAGAACCTCGGGAATTCTGTATTTATTTCCCTGATGACATAATCCTCATGCCAATGAACTGACCACAGGGCATACACACTCCTGTAATGCCATGTGCTAATGTCAGGGAATAAAATCACAATCTGACTTGATATTTTTACAACATAATGCAGCCACATAATCATCAGACATAAAATAAGCTGTTCATCCGATTTCACATACAATTGCATCTCACTTTTAAAATAACTATAATTACTTTCTAAAGTGATTCATTTTCTCTATGTCTGGAGGTTAGGGAGATGGCTTAGCCAGTACACTGCTTGCCATGTAAGCATGAGGACCTGAATTCAGATCCCGAACATTCTCATAATCCTAACACTTGGGCGGCAGAAACAGAAGGCTCCTTGGACTGGCTGGCTGACTATTCTAGATGAAAGAGTGAATGCCAGGTTCAATGAGAGAACCTGTCTCAAAACATAAGGTGGAGAACAATCAAGGAAGACACTTGACATCAACCACTGGCTTCCATGTGCAAATGCACACATATACACATGCAAAAAAAGGGAGGAGGCTCTGTGTCTGACTTGTGGGAAATGAAGGAAATAAAAAAATAATAATCACAAAAAAAATAAATAAAGTGCACTCTACAAAACTATGCAATTGACTAACCCTCTAATCAGACTCTACATATGCAGAGTCATACATGTGTACAAAGAATATGTGTGTTCAACTGCATATATACATGTAGAGGAGCTATACAAGAATGTGCCCCAGCAGGGTTTCCCAGAATAAATGTAACTTAAATCTTTTATTCTAATGGTTTAGAGAAACTTTTAGATGAAGAAAAGAAAGTACAAAACTTCTGCCTGTTAGATATGGGGGAGGGGGTAAAACCCTGAATAAACATTTTCAACATTAATACAAGTAGCTCTTTTAACCTTGAAAATTAGAAGATCAGTTAGTCATGGTAACACAAATTGTAATTCCAGCACTTGGGAGGTTTATTCAAGATGAGCAGGAGTTCAAGGTCAACCAATTTACATGAGACCCAGACTCAAAAAAAAAAAAGAAGAAGAAGAAGAAGAAAGAAGAGCCTAGGATAATAGCTCATTCAATAATGTTTGCACTGAAAATATCGGGATCTGAGGTTAATCTCCAGAAAATCCATTAAAAGCAAAAACAAAACTAACAAAAACTACATTGTGAGCTGGGCATGGTGGCGCACGCCTTTAATCCCAGCACTTGGGAGGCAGAGGTAGGAGGATCACCGTGAGTTCGAGGCCACCCTGAGACTACATAGTGAATTCCAGGTCAGCCTGGGCTAGAGTGAGACCCTACCTCAAAAAAACAAAAAAAAAAAAAAAAAAACCAAAAAAAACAAAAAAACTACATTGTGGAGGAACACATATAATTCCATTCCTGGGTTGGTAGACACAGGTGGATCTGTGCAGCTTGTGGGCCATCTTGTCTAATTAGCACGCTGAAGACCAGTAACAAACGCTGTCACAAAAAAGGGGGGCTTGGAGCCAGGTGTGGTGGTGCACACACCATGAGTGCAAGGCCACCCTGCGACTACATAGTGAATTCCAGGTCAGCCTGGGCTAGTGTGAGACCCTACCTCAAAAAAAAAAAGGAAGGGGGCGTGGGGACAGTATTCTTGAAGATTAACACCAATGGTTGCCTCTTTCTATATGCACAAGTGAAAACACACGTACACAAACACAAACAAAAATAAAACTGAGATTCATTGCTTTTAACTTCCTCACTGTAAGCTGAATGTGGTCACCTATTTCAAGCTTCTGCTGCCATGCCTTAATGACTGTGAGGGAATAAACTTTTTATTCTTAAAACAAGAAGTAAATTGGAAGATCACTCATATGAGTTGAAAACAGGTAATTGAGTAATTGTCATACATAGGAAACCTATGTCTGAGTAGAAGATAATTCTGATACAGCTAACATCCAGTTACTTAATCAGGGCATCCTAATGACAATGTGAGAAAAAAATGCAAGCCATTAAAAATTATACATAATTCAACATTTGCCATATATAACATAACATTTTTTTGTTTATTTATTTGCAAGCAGAGAGAAATAAAGAAAAGAGACAAAAGATAATGGATACACCAGGGCCTCCAGCTGCTGTAACGCTGTAATGCATGTGCCACTTTATGCATCTGGCTTTACGTGGAACTGAACCCGAGTTTTTAGGATTTGCAGACAAGTGACAAACCACTGAGCAATCTCTTAAGCTCTTAAAAATACTTTTAGCATTTTTTATTCGCACATGAATGTATATTGTGGTGGTTTGATTCAGGTGTCCCCCATAAACTTAGGCGTTCTGAATGCTAGGTTCCCAGCTGATGGAGATTTGGGAATTAATGCCTCCTGGAGGGAGTGTATTGTTGGGGGCGGGCTTATGGGCTTTATAGCCAGTTTCCCCATGCCAGTGTTTGGCACACCCTCCTGTTGCTGTGTTCCACCTTACGTTGGCCAGGGGGTGATGTCCACCCTCTGCTCATGCCATCGTTTTTCCCTGCCATCGTGGAGCTTCCCCTCGAGCCTGTAAGCCAAAATAAATCTTTTTCCCAGAAGCTACTCTTGGTTGGGTGATTTCTAACAGCAATGTGAACCGGACTGCAACATATATGTATGTGTTTATGTTGTTATGTATGGACAAGCATTTCAAGGTATCTTGTCACTACAAACAAATGCTTATACCACTTAGTGCATCTGGTTTTATATGGGTGCTGGGGGATGGAACCTGGAAGAGCAGGCTTTGCAAGCAAGTGCCTTTAACTGCTGAGTCATCTCCCCAGCAATGAAAATATATTTTAAGCACTTCAAACTGCTTTATGTTTAGGAGTTTGGCTTAGATATTTAAGACATATCATTCAGTATATTCTAAATAAGTAGAATGAAATTAAAATTAAACATCTCACCAGGAAAGACTTCTAATAATAATATCTCATTAGAAATACAATTAGAGGGTTGGAGAAATGGTTTACTGGTTAAGGTGCATGCCTGCAAAGCCAAAAGATCCAGGTTCGATTCCCCAGGACTCATGTAAACCAGATGCACAAGGTGGTACATGCGTCTGAAGTTTATTTGCAGTGGATGGAAGTCCTGGCATGCCCATTCTACCCCCACCCCCACTTCTTTCTCTCTCTCAAATACATAACCATACAACCATAAAACTGGCAGAGAAGGACTGGAACCAATGTCCTCTTAGCCACAAACATTGCATTCATGCTTCTGAGTTTCAGTGCAGTTTCCTGCTGATGGACAATCAAAGATTCAACCAAGTACAAACTGGGAAAGTAGCCACCACCCTATTAAATAGAGTTTCAAAAACATACATAGATTTTATATTCAAAATTTGTCACAAAATAATTTTTACAACATATAATCACAACTATTCAAGGAAGAAAAAACAGGGTTTAGAGAGATGGCTCTAGAGTTAAGATCATTTGCTTGCAAATTCTAACGTCCTGGGTTCAAATCCTCAGTACCCACATAAAGCCAGATCCACAAAGTAGCAGCTGCACTTAGAATTTATTTGCAGCAGTAAGAGACCCTGGCATTCACTGTTATTTAGAAATAAATAAATAAAGTTTAAAGGAGCTTTAGCCAGGCATAGTGGTACAAACCTTTAATCCCAGCACTCAGGAGGGAGGCAAAGGTAGGAGGATTATTCTGAGTTCAAGGCCACCCTGAGACTACACAGTGAATTCCAGGTAAGCCTGGGCTAGAACAAGAACCTACCTCAAAAAAACAAAAACAAAATCAAGAGTAATAATAATAATAGTGACAACAATTTTTATGGGGCTAGAGAGATGGCTCAGCAGTTAAGGCCTTTACCTGAAAAGCCTGGGCTTGAATCCTCAGCACACATGTTAAAAAGCACATACATCTAGTTTGTTTGTAGTGGCTAGCAGCCATGGAGCACCTATTCTCTCTCTGTCTATAGCTTTCTGGTTGCAAATAAATATAAATATTTTTAAAATCAACTTTAAAATTTGCTTCAAAATTCTATGGCCAGGAGTGGTGGTAAACACCTTTAATCCCAGCATTCTAAAGGCAGAGGTAGGAGGATACCCATGAGTTTGAGGCCAGCTTGAGACTATAGTGAATTACAAGTCAGCTTTGGCTAAAGTGAGATCTTAATTAGAAAACAAATAAATAAAACAAAAAGCAAACCAAACTTTGAGGCTTCTACATTACTATATTTTACCTTTTTTTTTTTTTAAATTTTTTATTTATTTATTTGAGAGCGACAGACACAGAGAGAAAGACGGGGGGGGGGGAGAGAGAGAGTGGGCGCGCCAGGGCTTCCAGCCTCTGCAAACGAACTCCAGACGCATGCGCCCCCTTGTGCATCTGGCTAACGTGGGACCTTAGGGAACCAAGCCTCGGAACCGGGGTCCTTAGGCTTCACAGGCAAGCGCTTAACCGCTAAACCATCTCTCCAGCCCTATATTTTACCTTTCTTAGCAACTTCCATTTCTTCTTCTGTCCATCGAGAGGTCTCCACAGGCTCTGTGGAAACTGAAATAAAAAGAGAAAAACAAAATTAAATCATTCATTTACACAAAAGCATATAAAACAACCACCTGTTCATCTGATATAAAATTAGAAGCATTGTCTTATCAACTAACTAGATAAAAACTTTCAACACTGCTGGGAACCGGAGGCAGAGGTAGGAGGATTGCCATGAGTTCCAGGCCACCCTGAGATTACATAGTGAATTCCAGGTCAGCCTGGGAACAGCAAAAACCATCCTTGAAAAACACATCAAAAACCAAAAAGTTTCAACCCTTTTCAGTATCAGGGGTCTTTCTCAATATTCTCACAACTTCTAACATGGCTATATGCTTAGTTTGACAGTTCTACTTCATGCAGTATTTCTCAGATTAGTAGAACTCAACAACCGCCTTCCCTGCAGTATCAAATGAGGAACAACCTCTTCTTCCCTGTCTGGGCTGTATCCTCATCCAACCCCTTGTATTCATGCCTCAATATCTGGTAATTAGTAACACAAATGGATCAGGCACTGGGCACTTGTTCCCTGGCCTAAGAAAGGAAATATCAGGCCCGAAATGAGTTCTGGCTACCATCCATCTAGTGACAAGCTCAATAGACAAGTTTTTGAATTGTTTTCTCATTAACACTTAATATATCAAGTCTAATGATCTGAATCTATCCTCTCCACATATACAATGTTCTCTTAAGCTAGTTCCTCTGCATACAGCCATTAGCCTATTTATGTCGTCACTACAACTGCCACTAGAATAATGTTACTAAGACACAAATCTAATCAGAGAACTCCTTCATTAAAAATACTTGTAAGGGATGTGGGGTGATAGTTCAGTAATTAAGGGCTCTTCTTGCAAAGCCTGCCAGCATAGGTTCAATTTGCCAGCATTCACATATAGCTGATAAGAGGCCATACTCATTTGCAGTGGCAAGAGATCCTATTTCAAAGAAGGTGGAGTAGAGATAACTCCTCTGACCTCTACAGGTACCCATACACATTTACACATATATAGACACACAAATAAGGGCAAAAAATGAACCAAAGCACTATGTAATCTCCCAGCTTAGAAACAAAGGAAGACACAATTCAAACAAGGAATGTCAGGATATGCCACCTTCCTATCTACTTAGTTCCTCTACCTTCCTCACTCTTGTCATTCCTGACATGTACTCTCTTTCTAGTTCACATTATGGTGAAACTGGTATCACAGAACTATAAATAGTGGTACTTTACTACTAATATAATCCTTCTATAGAGTAATGTTACAATACTTTATAAGTGACAAAAACATAGCTTTATTCATAGGCCCAGTATATGTTTTGCCTAAACATTTATTCCTTAACAGAAAGTGATAAGTGTGTAAGATATTTTTCATTATACTTCTGTTTATACTGATGAGAAAGGAAGAAGTGGTGCTGTGGAGATGGCATATCGGTTAAGGTGCTTGCCTGAGAAGCCTGAGGACCCATGATCAACCCCCCAGTCCCATGAAAGCCAGAAGTACAAGGTGATGCAAGTATGCAAGTTCACACATGTGCATGAGATGGCACACATACCTGGAGTTCAATTGCAGTGGCTGGAGGCCCTGGCCCAATTAATTCTCATTCTCTCATTCATCAAAAAAAAAAAAAAAAGGAAGAGGACAACCTACTCATTCATATATATGCATACAAAAAAAATTACCTAGAAACTAGGAAATATTTGAGAAATACGTTAAAAGAATCAGAAAACAAAATTGTTTAAAGCCATAACTCAAACTAAGCAAAAAAGTGAAAACAGCCAGGCATGGTGGCACACGCCTTTAATCCCAGCACTCGGGAGGCAGAGGTAGGAGGATCACCGTGAGTTTGAGGCCACCATGAGACTCCATAGTGAATTCCAGGTCAGCCTGGGCTAGAGCGAGACCCTACCTTGAAAAACAAAAACAAAAACAAAAAAAACAAAAAAAAAATGAAAACACTTTGACTTTACTAAGTTAAACACTAGACTTCAGGATTGTTTCTAGGTTGTCAAGATTAGCAGACCCTGTCCTACTCTAATATTGTAATTAAAATCCCAAAGAGCATTTCAGCTTTGACTCACCAGGTTCGGGTGGTGGTGGAAGCGGTGGGGGTGGTTCTTCAGAGGCAGCTGCAGCAGCAGCACTGGCGGCTGCAGCTTCACTGGTCATGGACCTGGTGATGCGGCCCTTCCGACGGCCTTGGCTATTGGCAGTCTTTCGCCCCCGGGGAGTAGTCTGCTCTCTCTCCTCAGTTTCTTCTGTTGGGCCTTCTGTCTTATCTTTTTCCTTGGTAGTTTCCCTACAAACATAAGCAAAGGACAACTTCTGTGATATAAGGTATATATTCATCAAAGCAAACTAGAGTTCTGAACATACGTTTAAAAATGAATGGCTCTTTTACTTACTGCTTAAAATTTTAATGAAAAAAAATTCATTGCTGTTATGATTTTCCATAGTTTTGAGGGACTAAAATTAACACATAACCCTGAGGTAGAACTGAACTGAAAACCTCCTCCATGTAGACCATCTAACAGAAAGTTCGAAAAAACTATGCTGTATGCAATTCCATGGGAGAGAGTGAATTCACTGATGGAGATAAACTAGTGGACACTATAAGCCTTAAATTTGACCAGCCAGGCCAAATGAGCCAACAGATGCAATAATGGCATTTCTCTTATGAGGGAAACCAACGGCTCTCTAACTGGACTGGAGGCCGACTCCACGGGAGGGAATACATGATACTGGAAACCTATGACTGAGGAAGTCATGAGCCCTAGGGGTGTAACCATGCTTGATGTCTCCTTAAATGTACATATTGAAAATAACACATAAGAAAACTCACTTAGAGTCCTCTTTCTCATCTTTTTCTTCTTCATCTTTCTTTTCCTCTTCTTTTTTTTCCATTTTTTCTGCTTTATCCTCTTCCTTTTCCTCTATTTTTTCTTCTTGTGAGGGACGAGCAATTTGCTGCTAGAATCAACCATCATTTGCAAAATACAAAAGTAACAGAAACAGCTATTCAAGTTGGGACAATACATTATGATATGTTCTAAATTTTAAATGATTAATAATTTATTATGAAAATGGTAGCCACATATTGAAAACAGTCCAGTTTTTGTTGTTGTTTTTTTCAAGGTAGTGTCTCGCTACTAGCTCAGGCTGACGTGGAATTCACTATGTAGTCTCAGGGTGACCTCGAACTCACGGCAATCCTCCTACCTCTGCCTCCCGAGTGCTGGGATTAAAGGTGTGCGCCACCACACCTGGCCAGTCCAGTTTTTTTAATTGTACTGCTTAAAAGGTACTATACACATACACCCCAGAAGTTCAGTACGGTTTAAACCTTTCAGAGGTTAAGAGATGTTAAAATTCAATTAAGAAATCTAGGAACAGTGAACTCTTTGTAACCTTCATATCTGTCATTCAACCAGTCTAATTCTACCTTGAAATGTAATGACCCATACATAATTTTTGAAGCTATACAATGACCATTAGATATTTAATATGTCCCCTATTTCTATCATTATGTGGCAAGAAGTATCTAAACACATTTACACTTTAGGAAGAAGATACATATAATGGAACAGTTGATAGCTGTGGTTATTATTAAGACAAAAACATTTTGGGAAACTATGAAAGATATAAAAATATCAAAAGAAAGGTACATTAACATGCAAAGAAACAAAAGAGCTATGGACATGACTCGGATGTTAAAGGTAGTTACTTGCTTGGAAAGTGTGATGGCCCAGGTTCAATTTTCTAGTGCCTACAAAATCAGATGCACAAAGAGGCGAATATGTTTGGAGTGCATTTCCAGTGGCAACAGAACCTCCCCTGGTGTATCCATACTCAGCAAAAATAAATAAATAAATGTACACACACACACACATATATGAATAATATAAAATGCTGGATCCCAAATAATAACATGTATTTGAGAAAAGGGGAGAGAATGAGAATGGGTGCACTAGGGCCTCCTCATACTGTAAAATAATCCCAGATGCATGCATCACTTTGTACATCTGGGGAATCAAACTTGGGCTGTCAGGCTTTGCAAGCAAGTGCCTTTAACTGTGGAGCCAGCCAGTCTAGACTACATGGCAAGTTCCAGAACAGTGAAAATCCTTCTTTCAAATAAAGGAGGGTGGTACCTGAGGAACAACCCTTAAGTAAGGTACTTAAATTCTTTTATATATAAGGACTATATTCAACTGCATGATTATTATTAACATTGATACATGAATAATATTACACATTAATTATTTATTTATAAGCAGAGAGAGAGAAGGAGACAGAAAGAAAGAGGAGTATACCAGGGCTTCTTGCCACTATGAATGAACTCTACTAGACACCTGTGCTACTTTGTGCATGTGGTTTTACATGGGTACACAGGAATCAAACACATGCCATCAGGCTTTGCAAGCCAGCACCTTTAACCATTGAGCCATCTGTCTAGCTCGCAAATTTATTATTACTATTTTGGTTTTTCAAGGTAGAGTTTCACTCTAGCTCAGGCTGACCTGGAATTCACTATGCAGTCTCAGGGTGGCCTCAAACTCATGGTGACCCTCTTACCTCTGCCTCTAGAGTACTGGGATTAAAGGCATGTGCCATCATGTCCAGCACAAATTTATTATTTTAAAACAGGGTCTCATGGAGTCTGGCTATGTAGTCAAGGTTGATCATGAGTTTCTGCAACTACCTCTAGAGAGGTAAGATCACTGGTTTGTGCTACCATGCCCTATTCTATAAAATGCAATAGGGGCTGAAGAGATGGCTTCGTGGTTAAGGTGCTTGCCGGCAAAGCCTAAGGAACCCATGTCCAACTCTTCAAATCCCACATACGCCAAATGCACAAGTTTTTAAAATCACACGTGTGCACATGATAGAGCACACGTATGGAGTTTAATTACAATAGCTGGAGGCTTTGACACGCCATTTCTCTCTTGCTTTCAGTGTCTCTCCCATTTTTTAAAAAAGAGCCAGTCTTCTGGGCTTGCCTCCAAAAAATAATAAAATAAAAACATAAAATGTAAGGCTGGAGAAATGGCTTGCCTGTGAAGCCTAAGGACCCCAGGAGGCTCAATTTCCCCAGGACCCATGTTGGCCAGATGCACAAGGTGGCGCATGCATCTGGAGTTCGTTTACAGTGACTGGAGGCCCTGGTGCGACCACTCTCTCTCTCTCTCTCTGCCTCTTTCTCTGTCAGAAATAGAAACAAAACCAAAAAATTAAAAAACTATACCTATATGTGTGTGTGTGTGTGTGTGTGTGTATGTATGTATGTGTACACATACATGTACACATGTGTGTGTGTTGAGAATCATACTTAGGGATTGGTATGTGTTAGGTAAACATTCTATTACCTAATCTGCATCCTCAGTCTGAAATTCAAAGCAATTTTAACACAATAGAAATTTACTATTTTCAGGATTGGATAGATGGCTTAGTGGTTAAGGCGCTTGCCTGTGGAGCCTTAGGACCCAGTTTCAGTTTCCTAGTACCCACGTAAGCCAGGTGGCACAAGTTGGTCCATGCATCTGGAGTTCCATTGCAGTGGCTAGAGGCCCTGGCATACCCATTCATATGCTCTCTGTGTAATAAATAAATACTTTTTAAAAAATAAATTTACTGGGCTGGAGAGATGGCTTAGCGGTTAAGCGCTTGCCTGTGAAGCCTAAGGACCCCGGTTCAAGGCTCAGTTCCCCAGGTCCCACGGTTAGCCAGATGCACAAGGGGGCGCACGCGTCTGGAGTTCGTTTGCAGTGGCTAGAAGCCCTGGTGCGCCCATTCTCTCTCTCTCTGTCTGCCTCCTCTCTCTGTCTGTCGCTCTCAAATAAATAAATAAAAAAAAAAATTAAAAAAAAAAATAAATTTACTGATATGGAGGGGATATGATGGAGAGTGGAGTTGCAAAGGAGAAAGTGTGTGGGGGGGTAGAATTATCATGGTTTATTGTCTATAATTATGGAAGTTGTCAATAAAAATACATTAATTTTTTTAAAAAAGAAACTTACTGTTTTCAAATAGAATTCTCCTAACCTCAGTGTCCTGAGAGCTAGGATTAAAGGCATGTGTCACCATCTTCAGCTTCTCTTTTAACATTTTAAAATATTTTTTATTTGCTCAGACATATACACACATACACACACATGTGTATGGTGTTAGGAAATTAAACCTTTGCAGCATGTAAGCTTTACAAAAAAGCCTTTAATCACTAAGAAATCTCCCTGGCCTTGTGTAGCTTTTTCTTTTCTTCATTATTTCCATCAATCCTAAAACACCCTCTATTAAGTAACGAAACACACCTGATTTCTGCCTCTGCGTTTTCCATAATTCCTTCTTACTAGGGCTTTATAATTTTCATTTTTCTTGGTTAAATAGTAATATAAAACACAATCAGGAACACTCTGTAATGAAAAGGGATTAAATTTATAAAATCCAATGAGATAAAAAATCTAAATAAAATAATACTTTCAATGAAAATTTATAGTATTCCCAAGCCTAAATTAAAAACAAACACACAAAACAAACATTTCAAGGCATTCCTAGGCTCTGGAAATTCATAGATTTACTATGATGAACTATCAGAAACATTTAAATATTTTCTTGTTAACTGCAGAATAAATTTTCTTCTAGTATGTACATAAATATTCAAAATGTCTCTAAATGTTTTTTTTTTCAAAAACATTCTAGCTAAATGACTACAGCAAATAAAAATTCAAAGGGAATCAGGACAGATAAAATTATGATTATCAATTTAAAGATATTTTGAATTATTGTAATTATTATAAAAGTACATGTATCTGTATCAAGTCCATGGTAAAATAAATTTTACTTGTTAGAACACAAAATATTAAAAAACAACATCAAAAAGCTATGTGCATTCTCAGTGCAAACCTTGTCTTACCTTTCGTTCCAAGTAGGATGCAATTAGTCCAAAATTTTTTGGGTGCTGAATAAACCTAAGTCAAAAATGAAAGCCCATTAAAAAAAAAACACAGAAATATTTTGACAACTTGAAAAAAAGGAAGAGAGCTTTGGAAAAGGAAATAGCATGTGCAGCCTAATTCCCAGAGGTTCCTTCCTCACTTCAGAGGCCTAGCAACCAACCACCCTCCAGCTTCTAACCTGATGGTTCTATGGTTATGGAAAGGTGCAGAAATATATCATTTAAAAAATTTCCTAAAGTAATTTGACTGGCACCCAACTTTGGGAATCGCTCTTAAAATGGACTCCACATCCCCCTTTCTGATTTGTTATGTATTATCCAACATAAAAGTTTATGGGAAGATCTACTTCTCAAAGTAGCCATTCCAATGCCAAAGCAGGAAAAAGCTATTGTGGAAATAGTTCCTTTTACAAGTTACTGCCAAGTAGTTTTACTGACATACATAAACTTCTATTACAGAATAAATTTAAAGTTAAATTACTTGTCCTTAAAGATCTCTTTTTCGTGGTCAGTCCAAACATTCATAAATTGCCTATCTTTATAAACCTTCATAGGGTCCTCCATAAGCCCATTCATATTGATGAACTTGACCCTTCTCTGCTCTGCATCAAACATCATAGGTGGGATCACAGAGAGCTGGCGCATTTGTTTCTCATTGTTCTGTAAAAAAGCAATGCAGTTTAGTTAGAATAATGTTTAAACTAGAAAATGGTTAAATTTTCACCAAATGATATTATAGAGGCAGACAATTGCTGAGCCATCTCTCCTTCCCCCTGAACCTTTATTTTAAAGGTACGATCTCATTCAAGTTCAGGCTGGCCTGGAACTCATTCTGCAGTTCCAGGCTAGTCTCAAACTCACCGTCACCTCACCCAAGCTTATCATTACAATTTAAGCTGAAATGTAGTTTTCAACTTCCTTCATGACTAGTAAAATATAATTCAGAAACAATTAAGTTGTAAGAAACATATGAGGGGCTAGAAAGATGGCTCAGTGCAACCTGCTGACAAGTGTTCAAAGCCCTAACAACCAAGAAAAAGCAGAAGCCAAAGTGGTGCATATGGCTAGAATCTCCATGAGCCTATACAATGGAAGGCTGAGTAAGAAAAACCCTGAAATTCAACAGCCTGGTAATCTGGCCTTCCCAATGGGAAACAATGACAAAAGAGACCCCCCTCTCAAAACATATTGCAAGAAAGGGACCAATATGCCAAGACTGTCCTAAGCTCCACATGTGTGCCATGCCACTTGCACACATATACACACATAAAAGAATTTATGATATACAAGGAATATATACAACAAACCTCTTTTAAAAAACATATTTGAGGCCAGGCGTGGTAGCTCATGCCTTTAATTCCAGCACTCGGGAGGCAGAGGTAGGAGGACAGCATTGAGTTCAAGGCCACCCTGAGACTATATAGTGAAATGCATGACAGCCTGAGCTAGTGTGAGACCCTATCTTGAACCTCCTCCCATACACACACACACACACACACACACACACACACACACACACACACGTATTTGTAATTTATAATGGATGCAAAATACAGTATCAAGTACTGATGACATTTTACTTCAAATATCAACAAAAAGACATGTTATATGAATAAGCTATGTTCTCAAAACACATAACGTGATTCTGAAATGTAGAGTAGGGCTAGAGATATGGCTTAGCAGTTAAGGTGCTTGTCTGCTAAACCAATGAACCTATATTTGATTGGCCAGTACCCACATAAGCCAGATGCACAAAGTGGTGCATGCACATGGAGTTCGTTTGCAGCAGCAAAAGCCCAGATGCACCTGCATGCCCATTCACTCTCTCTGCTTGTAAATAAATAAATAAAATATTAAAAAAAAAAAAAAAGCCAGGTATGGTGGTACATGCCTTTAATACCAGCAATCAGCAGACAGAGGTGGGAGGACCGCCATGAGTTCAGGGTCACCCTGACACTATGTAGTGAATACTATGTCAACCTGGGCTAGAGTGAGACCCTACTTGAAAAAGAAAATATATACATATATTATACACACATACTCTATGTACCTCTTTTTCTCACTTATGTAGATTAGGGTTAGGGAGATGGTACAACTGTTAAAAGCGCTTGCTTGAAAACCTACCCAAGCAACTTCAATTCTCTAATACCCACATAAAACCAGATGCACATGTACCTGGGGTTTATTTGTAACAGCAAAAGGCCCTGCCCTGATGCACCCTCCCGCTCCCTTTCTTTCAAACATTTAAAATATTATTTAAAATATATAAAATGTAGACCAAATGAATACTATAGAACCATGTGGTGGCACAAACTTATCAGAAACTGTTATCTCGGGCTAGAGAGATGGCTTAGTAGTTAAGGTGTTTTCCTACAAAGCCAAAGGACAAAGAACTGATTCCCAGGACCCACGTAAGCAAGATGCACAAGGGGGCCCATGTGTCTGGACTTTGTTTACAGTGGCTGAAGGTCCTGGTACACCCATTCTCATATGTCTGCCTCTTTCTCTCTGAAACAAATAAGAAAGGAAGGGAGGGAGGGAGGGAGGGAGGGAGGGGGAAGGGGGGAAGGAGGGAAAGAAACTGCTATTTCCCTTAGCATTAATTATTTAACTTCATGAGATTGAGGAACTTGATGGTTTAATAAAATTTTTTTTTAAATGTTCACCTGGTATGGTGGCGCACACCTTTAATACCAGTACTGAGGAGGCAGAGGTAAGAGGATAGGCATGCATTCAAAGCAAAAATGGGACTATATAGTAAATTCCTGGCCAGCCTGGGCTAGAGTGAGACCCTACCTAAAAAAATAAATAATAGACAAAAAAAAATGAAAAAGGAGATGAAATGCAGTGCTTTATTTTAAGTATCAGAAATATTCACAGAAAAAAATATAGGTAACTTTAAACAGTAGAAAAAGTAAAATAGTGAAGAATCACGACACTACTTTTTATTTGTAAATGTACCGAACAGTACATAAGCACCATTGCCTAAGTATACAAGTCTTTTTGAAAGAAACTTTTTTTTTTTTTTTTTTACACAAAAGTGATTACTTTTTTGTTTTGTTTTTGGGGGTAGGGTCTCACTCTAGCCCAGGCTGACATGGAATTCACTATGGAGTCTCAGGGTGAGCTTGAACTCATGGCAGTCCTCCTACCTCTGCCTCCTGAGTGTTGGGGATTAAAAGCATTGTGCCACCACACCTGGCTAAAACTGATCAGTTTTGAGAGATCATTAATGCCCTTGAAGTGGTCTCTGTAGGTGTGAAACAAATGGTGAAAATTTGAATTGGTCCCTCTTGTTATAGTATTGAAATTAAGTATACTTAATTTATCAAGTCATGTTTAGGCCCTGATTTTATATACTTGTATCTATCAATAAATAAACACTGCGATACTTTGAAAGAAAGAAAGAGAGAGAGAGAGAGAAAGAAAGGGCATTTACTTTTTTTTTTTTTTTTTTTCCAAGGCAGGGTCTCACTGTAGCCTAGGCTGGCCTGGAATTTACTATGTAGTTTCAGACTGACCTCAAATTCATGGCAGTCCTCCTACCTCTGTCTCCAAATTGCTAGGATTAAAGGCGTGTACCACACCAGGCTGTTTTTTAAATTTTTGTCTTGTTTGTAAGCAGAGAGAGAACGATAGGTCAGAGAGAATGGGCATGCCAGGGCCTCTAGCTGCTTGCTGCAAACAAACTCCAGATGCATGTGCACTTTGTGCTTCTGGCTTTACATAGGTACTGGAGAACTGAACTCAGGTTGCTAGGCTTTGTAGGCAAGCACCTTATTTATTTATTTATTTATTTTTAATATATTTTTTGTTTGCAAATAGAGATAGGCAGAGAAAGAATGGGCACACAGGGGCCTGTAGGTGCTTCAAAAAAAAACCACTAAATTCCAGATGTATGTGCTACTTTCTGTATCTGGCTTTATGTGGGTACTGGGAAATTGAACTCAGGCCATTAGGTTTTACACCTAAGTGCCTTAACTATTATTGAGCCATCTCTCCAACCCTGTTTAGTTTTTGGGTTTTTTTTTAATACTTTCATTTAACTCAGAGAGAGGGAGAGAGGAATGGTTGCAGGGCCTCTTGCTACTAAAAACTCCAGACGTAAGTACCATATTGTGCATCTGGCTTTACGTGGGTACTAGGGAACTGAACACAGACCAGCAGGTTTTATAAGCAAGCACCTTTAACCACTGAACCATCTCTCGAGCCCAAAGCTACACTCTAGAAATTTACCTCTAAATATGTACTTACCTACATTTAGTATTTATTTTTAAGTACATTTCAAAATAATGATTATATTTTATCATTACTTAACAAAGCAACTACAAAAATAAAACATTCAAAATTTTGTAATGAAGTTTAGGAAATTTCATATTATAAAGTCAGAGCAAGGAAAACTATAATATTAATTGGTTTTTGAATAAACTATGAACCTGACTATAGAAGACTCAAAGGTATGGACTGAAGCAAAGTATTACTGCTTCTTTTTTTTCTTTTTTTCTTTTTTTGAGTCAAAGTCTCCTCTATCTCAGGCTAGCGTAGAATTCCTAATCTCTGTCTCCTAAATGCTGGGATTACAGACAAGTTGTAGGATTACAGGCATGCAACACTATCTAATATATTCGGGTATTCAAGCCCAGGGATTCCTACATGACAGGTAAACATTCTAACAATTAAGCTAATCATGATCCCTGAAATTTACTTTTATTTTGCATTTGCTTATTATTAATATATTCCTAAACATTAGGTACTGAGAAATGAAAGAAGGCCTTAAATGTGTAATAACAACATTCATGAAGATGATGACTGAGCCATTCCTAAAAAAAAAAAATTGCACAGAAAGAAAAACAGATAATGAAATAAATATGAAATGAGTTTTTTCTTAGGAAAATGAGGGAGGAAGATTCATTCAAGAGTGGTAATATTGCTGTTTGGACTGGATGACAGTCTTCAAAAGTACACTGTGGTCTCCAACAACTAACTGTTTTATAATTTTATTAATTGTCTTTTCATTGCAGGCAAGGAAATGCCTGAAACTGCATAGTGAATTCCAGGTCAGCCTGGACTAGAGGTGAGACCTTACCTCAAAAAAAAGAAAAGAAAAGAAAAAAAAAAAGGACTGGAGAGATGGCTTAGCAGTTAAGCGCATGCCTGTGAAGCCTAAGGACCCAATTTGAGGCTTGATTCCCCACATCCATGTTAGTCAGATGAATCCAGTTAGTACCAAGGGGGTACACTCGTCTGGAGTTTGTCTGAAGTGGCTGGAGGCCCTGGAGCACCCATTCTCTCTCTTTCTCTTTCTCTGTTGCTCTCAAATAAATAAATAAAGAAAAAAATTTAAAAACAAACACTCATTACCGAAGTGTATCTTATTAAAATGCACCAAGTATGGTGGTGTACAAATACCTTCAACCCTAGCACTCGGGAGGAAGAGGTAGAAGGATCACTGTAAGTTCAAGGCCAGCCTGAGACTAAAGTGTCTGTGCCAGGTCAGCTAAGGCCAGAGTATAACACTACCTCAAAAAAATTTAAAAAAAATTTTTTTTTAAGTATTAAAACGGGGCTGGGGAAGATAGGACTTTCAGTAAGGTGCTTACATTGCAAGACCGAATACCCAAATTCAATCCCCTAGAACTCATGCTATGAAAGTTCAGGGTAGGGCTGGAGAGATGGCTTAGCATTTAAACACTTGCCTGTGAAGCCTAAGGACCCTGGTTCAAGGCTCGATTTCTCAGGACCCACGTTAACCAGACACACAAGGAGGTGCATGCATCTGGAGTACGTTTGCAGTGGCTGGAGGCCCTGAGGCACCCATTCTCTCTCTTTCTCTCTGTCACTCTCAAATAAATAAATAAATTTTTTTTTTAAAAGAAAGAAATTTCAGGGTATGGTGGTTCACACCTTTAATAACACCATTGTGGAGGCAGAGGTGGGAGGACTGCTCTGAGTTCGAGGCCAGCCTTGAACTGCAAGAGTGAGTTCCAGGTCAGCCTGGGCTAGAGTGAGACCATATCTAATGAGAGAGAGAAAGCTCATGTGATATCACATGCTTGTAATCTCAATGCTGAAAAGGTAAAGACAGATGGATCCTTAGAGCTCAATGGCCAGCCAGTCTAGCCAACTTGTTGAGTTCTAAGACAGTAAGAAATCCTTTCTCAAAAACAGGTGAATAGGCCACATGAAGCACAACACCTGAGGTGGTCCTCTGGCCTGTACACAACTGCATGAGCACACACACAGAGGCAATTCTTCAAATGGTTTTGGGGGACTGCAAAGATAGCTCAGTGGTTAATGGTGCTTTCCTATAAAGCCTAAAAGCCTGGGTTCAACATGTGTCTGGAATTAGTTTGCTATGCCAAAAGGCCCTAATGTGGCCATTCCCTCTCCACGTCCCTCCCTCTTTGTCAAATGGTTGTGCATAAATGTATCTCCTTTATATTTACTTTTAATCCCTAAATGCTCACTTACCTTCCCTTGCACTTAATGTCTCTCTTTCCTGGGGCTATTCACCTGAAAACAGATGGCTCTGATATGTAGTTATCCTAGTTAACCCCTCTACTAGGCTCATCCTTTGGAGAACACATTGCTATTCTGCAAAAAACATGCTCCTTCAGAAATTGAGAAAACAGTACCACCAGCTCATTGGTTCAACTTGGAAACTGTAGCATCTCTTTCCATTCATCTTTTTCCTCACTGTGACACTCAATCCAATCACCTTGTTCAGTAAATCTTCTAACTTCTTCCATCACTGTCTAATGTCTTCACCAGTGACAACCTGATTGGATCCCAGAACTCCTGGCTGCCAAACCCATCACATTCCTGTCTTGCTTAAAACAACACAGGGCTTGGCCAATGTCCTTGGAACAGCTCAAACTCCAGCAACCGTACTAAAGCTTCCTCATTTATATAGAAATAATCCTTATCTTCTGGACTACAGGGCTGAAATACTTAAATAAGCAACGAATTAAATCAATTTTCTTACCTCCTGCTCAGAAAGACCATCAATAATTTCAGAAATTTCATGCTCACTCCTAGCAATAGTGGCTGAAAGACCAGCTCCCCTCTGCCCAACTCTAAATAGAAAAGAAAGATATATGAGGCTTTTTATAAATAAAATAACAAATATATATTTTAATAAGACTTTTAAACATACTGAAAGTCAGAGAATAAATCTGAAATACTACTGACTAAATATTTGAAGGAGCATGCTTATGTTACCTATTAGATTTGTAACATTTTCAATGTTAATACTGATATTTAAAAGTTATATGTTGGGCTCCATGTTCAAATGGTAGAATGTTTGTCCTGCATGCATCAGGTCCGACAGCTTTGATGGTCATACCACAAAATGATAATAATAAATATTATGTATGCTATACATGTATATATCCAAGTTAAAATAGTGAAATCAGTTATGAGAGGCATGTGAACCCCAGGTATTGATGCCATCTCCATCAAGCAGAAAAATACACTGAACATTCAGAAAAGGTGGAAGCAAATCAGAATCAACAGTGCTTAATTGTTAAAATCTTAATTGTTAGTAAAGGGTTTTAATGTGACTCTTACATGAGACAATTAAGAAAGCTAAAGCTTGAGACCTTTGTAAAATACCCATTCTCTAAAACTAAAAACAAGCCACAAACTATCTACCAAAATTAAACAATTCTTACGTAGTCATCAAATTAATTAGATTTGATTATGTTCACAATTACTAAGCATTATTCAGTTCTGTTCTTATTAGCTGTTGTGATGGCTTATATGGTATATAGAATCAACGAGGAAAGGGACTGCTGAGCATGTCTCTGAGGGATTATGTAGGTAAGGTTAGCATCTGGGTGTACTAGGTATTTGATGAGGCTAATTGAGGTGAAAAGATCCACTTTAACTGCGAATGGCACCATTCTGAGGGCTGGCTTCTTGGGCTACATAAAAAGGAGAGAGCTGGCTGAGCAAGAGCATTCCTAGTTATGTGCTTCCTCATGGTAAACTAAATGTGACCAGCTGCCTCATGATCCTGCTGCAATGCCACCATGATGGGCTATCATTAAACTAAACCCTGTTTTTCCTTAAGTTGCTTCTTGTCAGGAGTTAATTCCCAGCAATGAGAAAGGTATTAATGCAGCTGTTATTTTGAAAGGAATTAATAATTTTTAGAAATGAGAATAGGAGTATGAAAATGAAAATTTTCATTATGTAGATTCAACATTATGGTTCAACATAAATTAATATTAAATTCATTAACACAATCTTTCCTACTAAAGCAGTTTTAAATCCAACATGGAAGTTCTCATGAACATTCTTACTTATCAGCTTGAGGAACAAATAAAGAAATGTTTATTAGAAGGAAAAAATTACAATTTTTTTAAAAAAATCAAAATAATTAAACATCAAATTACTTACCTTTGAAATCTTTCTTGTTGTTCCCTTTGTTTTCGAATCTCTGGAAACTGCTTCTCATAATACTCCCTTGTTTTGCTTTCTTTAGCTTTCCTCCGTGGGTTATTTTCTATTCTGTCCACTTTTTTCTCCCATGCTTCCATGAGCTGATCATAGCGCTGGCAGATTTTTTGTTCCTATTATAAACACCCGTAGCAAATTAATAATAGTTAAACTGCACTCTATGATTTGGTAAGCCTAATATCTTTAAATAATTCTATTTCTCAAGCCGAAATCAGAAGTACAAGAGGGCTATGGCTCACTTGTGAATGACGATTTGAATGCCATCTGACAGAAAAGAGAAAGTAATCCATTTCCTATGGGCATATATAATATACTTTTCCTGGAATATCTTCTAAACAGTAACATAATACAAATTAACAAATTCATTGGTGACTTACTGGTAGTGGATGACCAGCTATTTTTATTTTCCAAAAAATATGTCTTCATTGTCAAAAAGGAAGATTAGAAACATGAACAGTTTATAACCTGACCAATCAAAAGCAACTATTAACATTTTGGTATTATCCATCCAATCTGTCAGAATAGCGTGAGAACATTTGACATTCCCTCTATTGTTAGAATTTGTCTGCACAACATTTTTTTAATATTATAAATCAATGTTTTGTAATGTTAGACAGGTTGAGAAGGTAGGAACAAACTGGTTGATCTTTTCATAAAAACAAAACCAGTCAAATACATGAAATCAGGCTGGAGAGAGCGAGCTTAGTGGTTAAGGCACATGCCTGTGAAGCCTAAGGACCCAGGTTCAATTCTCCAGATCCCACACAAGCCAGATGCACAAGGTGGCGCATGCCTCTGGAGTTTGTTTGCAGTTGCTGGAAGACCTGGTGTGACCATTTTCTCTCTCTCTCTCAAATAAATAAATAAAATGTTTAAAAATATATGTACACAAAATCAAGAGCTAATGCTTGGCCAGGCATGGTGGTGCACACCTTTAATCCCAACACTTGAGAGCGGAGGTAGGAGGATCACTCAGAGGTTTGGGGTCAGCCTGGGACTATAAAATGAATTCCAAGTCAGCCTGAGACCCTACTTCAAAAACAACAAGCCGGGTGTGGCGCACGCCTTTAATCCCAGCACTTAGGAGGCAGAGGTAGGAGGATTACCTTGAGTTCGAAGTTACCCTGAGGCTCCATAGTTAATTCCAGGTCAGCCTGGGCTAGAGTAAGACCCTACCTCGAAAAACCAAAAAAAGAAAAAAACCAAAAAGCTAATATTTTTGGTTAAAGAACTGTGATTCCATTTTCTAAAGATAAAAGACAAAGGAATTTTTCATTATGGGCACACAGCTGTGTGAACATCTAACAACATATAGATTAAAGAGAGAGATGAGTTAGTGGTTAAGGAGTTTGCTTTTGAAACAAAAGGACCCAGGTTCAATTCCCCAGGACCCACATAAGCCAGATACACAAGGAATGTGTCTGGAATTCATTTGCATTGCCTATAGGCCCTGGTGTGCCCTCTCTCTCTCCATCTATCTGCATCTTTCTCCCTTTCTGAAATTTAAAAAAAAAATTTTTAAAGAAAAAAAGAGATTGGGGAAAACTGCCAATATTGGTCACCTCAAGGAGAGGGCTGGAAAGATAGTTAAAGGCACCTGTTTGTAAAGCCTGATGTCCAGGGATTGATAAGCCGGTACCAACATAAAACCAGATGAGCAAAGTGGCACATGCATCTGGAATTTGCTTTCAGTGGCTAGAAACCCTGGCGGTCTCTCTGCTGCTTCTCCCCCTGCCCCCCCCCCCCCGCCTTTCACTGAAAATGAATAAATTTAATTTTTTTTTAAAAAAAGGAGACACAGGAGAAGAGTATACTTCTTGCAAGCACCCCATTTCCTAATCACTGTTTTGGCCCCTGTGTGCCCTTGTGTCCCTCATCTTTTCTCTGTCTATTGCTAACTCCTTAATCCAAGCCAAGATCATCATCACTGAGATTAAAACAACCACCTCTGAAATGTCTCCCATGCCATTTGCTACTGCTTTACTAACTAGGGCCTGGCTCATATGCTAGGTAAGTTTTCTACCACTGAGCTACAGTCCTAGCACTTCCTATGCATTCTAAATGTTGTAGCCAGAAATAAACTCTCAAAACATAAAAATGAACTTTATACCTCCTCAGGTTAAAAAAAAAAGGTACATCAGAATCTAATGTAAAGTCTCCTATGTGACCTCCAGAGTAGTTTATGATATAGCCCCAGCTTTCTTTCCCTATCCTCCTTATAGCTCACTTACTCTATGCTCATCCAGCTCTGAACCTGCTACACTAACTCCTATTTTACTGAACCAGTTTCCTCTGCTTGTTTAAATTAGAACATGGTTTAATTGTGTAACAGTCCTCCCTGACTTATATCTACTTAAAGTGTCTCCTTTCATATATACTCAGTTACACAAATGTGCATGACCACATACATTATGATCATAATACTGTACCTGCCTGCTGAGGTTTCTATTCCCTAACAACTAAAGCACAGGGCTATTTTGCTTGCCGTTTTGGAATAACACATGGGACCAGAATATAAAAATGATAAATACATATTAAACAAGTCAGTAAACACATAAACTTTATAATCACTCTCCAAAGTGTGTCCTGTGTTTTCATCACCAGAGAGCTATCTTATCACAATTACAACAAAATGATATAAAAAAATTAATCCATATTTGTATATTCTTGGCAAGAAAAAAATTCAATACCAATAATTTAAGATAGCATATGTATGATGAGAAGATGGCTCAACAGTTAAAGGCACTAGGTTGCAAAACCTGCCAGCATAGGTTTAAGTCCTCAACCACCCACATAAAGGCAGAACGAAAAGGTGACAGGAACATCTGGCATTCCACTTGCAGTATCAACACACCTTCGGCAGCATGAGCATGTGCACACACGTGTGAACACATACATGTGTAAAGAAATAAAATCTTTTTTTTACAAAAGATAGGATGGCAAATTTGAACTTCAAGAGTTTTATACTAAATAAAAGCTTCTAGAGCTTTACAACTCATTAAGCTGTCAGGCCATTAAATGTAAGGTTAAAGTCCAAGTCTAACATGAAATTCAAGTATTTCACTTTAGGGGCTGTAGAGATGATGCAGCAGGCAGAGGGGCTTGCTGGCAAAGCCTGCTGGTCCAGGCTCAATTCCCCAGCCACCCACATAAAGTCAGGTGAAAAAAGTGTCATGAGCATCTGGTGTTCTAGTTGCAGCAGCAGCAAACCCTGACATGCTGTGCATACACAAACTAATCTCATTTTATTAAACACCTGAATTTAAATGCATCTGCAAAATAAGTACAAATATTGTATGGAAATAAGAATAGTTGCACTGTATTGTTGTTAGTTAACTTTTATGATAACCATAAAACTTTTAGATAGCAAGCTGAATAATTAAATATGAGAAACTATTTGTATTTGAAGACCTTGAACCCAACCTGACCCAGTTTCTCATAATACTGTAACTTACCTACATGTGAGACCTATGAAACTAAATGTGGATCATCTATCCTTCATAATTTGGATTTTTTTTTTCTTTTGACTACTCACCATTTTCTCTATTTTGGCTGAATGAAAATATTAAAATACATAGATGACAAGTGAAATTAATTTAGTAATGATATTACACATAGTATTATAATGTTACTAGAATTAGACATACTTAAGTCATATATACAGTTAAGATTCTAAATCAGCATTTGTTCTCAAAATAATCAAGAACTAATACTTAATGGGAAGGTGAATGCCTACATGAGCATGAATGGGAAAGTTGTATAAATTTCAGTTAACAAGGAGAGGACCTCACCCTTTGTTTTCTTGCATGATTTCTTCTTTTAAAAAATAAAATGAGTTTTTTCCTCATCACCTGGTTTCTAGAAGAGAAAAATATGGTTGCATAACATTAAGAAAAAGCACAATTTAATGATGCATTCACTTTTTTCCAGACATACTAGAAACAGGCAAAAACCACTTATGAATTTATTATTCAATCAAAATTAATCTTTTTCACCCTGAAAAATAAGACTTGATAACTCTTGCAACTATGACTAAAATTCCTCTTTTCTACAGGAAGATAATAAAGTTAACTTTTAGTTCATATACCCAAACATAAGGTATATATTATTTTCAAATTTTAATTATACAGTAACTGTTTCTTCCTGAGAAGTCTGCTGAATTCTGAGAACTCTGTATCTGCTCAGAGGAAGGGAGGGAGAAGGGAATGGAAAGCCTTTACAGTACCTCCCCACCTCAGGCAAAGGGTGACCACCCTCTTATGAGGATAATATTCATCAATATATTTAGAGAGGTAATTTCACACAAATGATATAACACACTCTAAAAAAACAATGGAGGGTAATTCAACAAGACACAAAGATATTTCTCCTTTATCTGAATGCATCAGTTGCACTTTTTAAATTGGAAGTACTGTGACCTTCAAATAGAATGACATATAGGTTCAAATAAAAATATTTATACCTGACCTAGTTTCAGAAAGTTATTTCAAACTAAGTATTCAATCAGAAATATACAGCCAAGAATTATCTGCTACTCTTTTAAAGACTAACAATGGCAATGGTTCCACTCAAATACACATAGGTAATTATTAGCTGGCTCTAAGAAAAAGTAGCCAAGAGACTAAAAGAATTACTAAAAGATACAATCACTCTATCATATAAAGCAAATGACAGTAATGAAAGAATGAATAGAGCTACTGAACAATTCAAATTGACTGCACATAGCATGTAGCATTTTGAAAGGTGATATACAGTAGGACTATTACCACATATCCAAATTGTTCTCACTGTAATTATGTACAACTTAAAAGCAAATGACAATCAATGAGTACAATTGTAAATATTTCCTATGAATATAAATGAAGTCAGCTAGTCAGTAACCTATCTCAGGACAGTGTGACAAGCATTAAATAGGCAATGTAGATAACATGAATTAAATAAAAAACACAAAAACTTCAGCTTCTATTGAGGGAGAGAAGACAAAACACAAACATAACGGAAGCTTGTAGAGAAAAACTCATTCAAAGTAGCCAACTAAATTTTACTTCATATTTTCTGTTTTAAAAAATGTTAAAACAGCTAAGCAGTTATAAAACAAATTTTTTGTGCCTCATCTATTCCTAAGGGTTCTCAAGATTATAGCAGAATCTCACAGAAAAATTCAAGTATATGACTTTTATTATGAACCACTTACTAAACAAAATTTTAAATTATTCAAATTTCAATAGTCATGCATACTACCATGCAAATTATATTTGCCACCAGTTCTGCAAAGTAGTCAACTATCATACACACTCTCAGAAATTAAAAATAAGAAAAAATATATAGTCATGTGCTCATTAGCAACTGTAATAATTAATTATAGTACTCTGGTTATACTTTAAAAAGCATATAAAATAGAAATATCACATTTTTGTCACCAAGCAATAATAATATTCACCTAAAATTCTCTTAAAGTATGACAACTTAAAAAAAAAAACAAAACACTATCTCTAGCTTCTCTTCAATCAGATCAAGTAATTATGTTTACTTTTCACTTATTTTCTTATTCTAAGACCTGTATGCATAAAAGCCTGGTACTAGGATGAGCAAGGCTAAGCAAACTACATTCTGGAGCAGCTTCCTCACCGACATGAGGAACTGAGCCTTCCAAGGCACCAGGACATTAAATGGCAGAAGGGTCTACAAATACCGTCATTAGCAAGAGTCATAGAAGGGATTTCCCTAGAATAGGATTTTGAATAATGATAAAATGATCCGTGGCACTTCTACTTTGCAATGGCAGATGTGGCTTGGTGGGGGACGGTGTCATCACTAGTCTTAAATGAAAAAGCTTCATTATCTTACTTCATCATGCGCCTTGCAGGTACTCCACTGAAAAAAAGACAAAACAGGAGGCAAAAAATTCAAGCCTCAAGGTAAGCCATTTCAATGTTAAGTATCCACCTTTTTTTTTTCTTTACTAGCAGATTATAAAACCAGCTAGTTTTATTCAATAATTTATTTCATTTTTGGTCTTGGAAACTCAAAGCTGTTACCCCAACCCCCAAGAAGCCAGAGGAAGATAACATATAATAAAACAACAGCAAATTACACAAATCTAAAACACACTTATACTATGTTATTAATAATATCAGGGAAAAACATAAAAATGATCTTTTTATAGAATATACGGTCCTTAACTGAGGAACTCCAAAGACGATAAATACTTACGTCTTGATGTTCTCATGGTACACCTTGGTATCTGATGGCTGGTTATAGAGTGGCTAAAAAATAAATCAAATATTTATGGGTAAAGTGTTGTACATATGTGCTAAAACAAAACAACCAATATTTTAATGTATGCTTAGCTGAAGTGTCAATGGTTCTACCAAAACCTTCAGCCTCTGGGTTTTTCTGTAATCTCATCTCCAAAAAGGCCACTTCGGTAAGAAAGCTTGACAATCCATTGTAACTTATGATAAATATGGCTCATTATAGATTTTTAATTTCAATGGCAAAGGAAGATTATGTACTGTCATAATCCTAACAATATGATTCAAAGAACTCTCTATTTCTTTTACTTCTTCCTTCTTCATTCTATCTGAAGTGACAAAATGGCTGCTCAAATTCGGTGATGTTTCTGCAAAAGTAACCAAATTTATTCACAATTATTTTAAACTTTATCAAAACCTTCCGTACAGCTGTATCCTTCTCACCCCAAAATAAATAAATCACATCCCATTTATTCCCCCACAAAACTGTCACAATGATAAAAGGATTTCTTACCAGCTCAACTTTTGGACCAAGACCTTCAAAAATTTTATGAGCTTCTTCTGCTTTTTTCTAGGAATAAAAACATTATTGGCTTTTATATTTAAAAATTACATTAATTAACCAGAATAAAATCACCACCTATTTGAAATTATGTATCTGAGACTAATCTACACCTGAATTTCTTTATTTCCAAATATTCCACTTTTATATGGTAGGCTGAAATACTCTCTAATTTTCCCCCATACAGAGGATTAAACCCAGGTGTTCATGCATTCTAGGCAAGCAGTCTATGTTTCCATCATTCTCTAGTTTTATTTTCATAGGATTTCTCACCATAGTCAGTCAAAACTTAAAACCTATGATAAAATCAATACTAAATAATGTAAAATTATTAAAGTTAATAGATACTGAAAATCTAGGAAGGAATATTTACTACAAGAAACAAATCCCCAAAGCATTCTGAATATTTTAATTCATAATGCCTTTATTAAAATTTAAAAACATAGGAGGCCTGGAGAAGATGGCTTAGCAGTAAAGGAATTTGCTTGCAAAGCCAAAGGACCCTGGTTCGATTCCCTAGGACCCACGTAAGCTAGATGCACAAGGAAACACAAGCATGTGGAATTCGTTTGTGGTGGCTGGAGGCCTTAGAGTGTGCTCACTTGCTGGCTCTCTCACTCTCTCTCTCAAATAAATAAATCAATTAAAGTAAAAAAGACAATATATTTTTAAAAACACAAAAAAAATCTGGTTTAAAAAACTTGAGATGGGGAGGGGATATGGTGGAGAATGGAATCTCAAAGGGGAAAGTGGGGGGGTAGGGAGGGTATTACATGGGATACTCTTTATAATCATGGAAAATGTTAGTTAAAATAGAGAAAAAAATTAAAAAAAAAAACATTCTTCAAAAAACACAACTTTAGGGCTAGAGAGATGGCTTAGCGGTTAAGCACTTGCCTTTGAAGCCTAAGGACCCCGGTTCGAGGTTCGATTCCTCAGGACCCACGTTAGCCAGATACACAAGGGGGTGCACGTGTCTGGCGTTCGTTTGTAGTGGCTGGAAGCTCTGGCGGACCCATTCACTCTATCTACCTCCCTCCCTCCCTCCCCCCCCCCCTCTGTCACTCTCACATAAATAAATAAAAATTAAAAAACAACTTTAAAAACATAAAATGTCATAAAGTGGCCAGCTTTCACTATGGTAAACTAAAATGACATCATGGAAGAAAACATATAATGAGGTTTGTTTTTTTTTTAATTTATTTATTTATTTATTTGAGAGCAACAGACACAGAGAGAAAGACAGATAGAGGGAGAGAGAGAGAATGGGCGCGCCAGGGCTTCCAGCCTCTGCAAACAAACTCCAGACGCGTGCGCCCCCTTGTGCATCTGGCTAACGTGGGACCTGGGGAACCGAGCCTCGAACCGGGGTCCTTAGGCTTCACAGGCAAGCGCTTAACCGCTACGCCATCTCTCCAGCCCTAATGAGGTATTTTTGTTACATGGAAACTTTAGTAACAGCTGAATAATAATGGAAAGGCTAGTTTTACTCAAAGTGTTAAGAAGTAAATAAAAGCTAAATTACGCGCTGGAGAGATGGCTTAGCGGTTAAGCTGTATTATGTTTGATTATGTATGCTCACTGAAGGCAGCATGGGAAGGAACAAAGAGGAGGAGAGCCTGTAGTGATGAGCCCACAAGTGAGCTTTCTTCCTCCCACCATTCCCTGCTGAGAACTGCAAAAGAGCAACTAACTGTGGAGGTCTGGGGAGATGCTTCAATGGATTAGGGCTCACAGATCAAGCTGGCATATCCATGTCTGATGCACAGATCCACTGTGAAAAGCTGGAAATCATGGTGAGTTTCTGTATCCCAGCATGACGACACAGATGCTGACACCAAAATGGGAGGCAGAGACTGTAGAACTTCCCAGTAAGTGCAGAAAAGAACAAATAGCATGAGAATCCACAGTGAAGGCCTTTCATTCTGGCATTTGGGAAGCCAAGAATCCCTGTCAGCCTGAGAGTACATAGTGAATTCCAGATCAGCCTGGCTTATGGTGAGAACCTACCTCAAAAACAAACAAAAACCAAAACCAAACCCTCAAGCTTTGGTATTACATGACTCTTAAGTAAAAATGAGGAAGTAGACATGGTGATGCACACTGGTAACCCTAGCACTTAGGAGACAGACACAAGAGGAGAACTGTAAGTACAATGCCAGCCCAACCTATATAGCCAAGTTCCGGATCAGCTAGGACTACATAGTAAGAACTTGTTCTAAGGGAAAGAAAAAAAAAAAAAAAAACCCCAAAGAACAAGGAAAAAGAAGAAACAACTACAGAATGACTCTTTTGTACTAGGTGCTACCAAAACTGCTTACCTACACTTGTATAGAAATTAACTCAGTAAATAATATGTACACAATATAATAGAAAACTGAAATCAGCTTTTACTATAATTAAAATGATAGTGGAAGATAACCAGAAATGGAAAGGCCAAGGCAAGTGGGTCCACAGGTTCTGCTGCAGAAATAACACAAGCTTACCCGGTTCTCGTCATAAATGATCTGGACAATGCTGCGGTGCTTCTGCTCCACAGGAGGAGGAGACACAGGCTTCTCTGGCTCGGGAGGTTTGGCAGCTTCTTCTTCAAGCTGTTGCTAAGAGACCAAGTAAGGAAGAGTGAGGCATCTGCTGCATACCACTCCACCAGCAATTAGCCAGGGTAACACATGATTATCTTATGCTTAGCATTATTTGTTGATTCTGGAGGATTTAATCTAAATCTCATGAATGACCCCAAGGACTCAAAGGAAAAACAACCAAATTCATTGTAACAACTAAATAACACAAATCACACTAAAATAGATATTAAACTATGAGGAAAGAATCTTCAATATATTAATTCTTAATTCTGAAAAACGGAAACACTAAGAAACTAAGCTTAAGGAAGGCACTCTATTGTACCTATACAACAATATTCTTTGATGGCACTAGAAAAAGTTATATGGTTTTGAGAATTAATCCTTAACTCAGATCAACAGAATGGTGGGAACCCAACATTTTCTGGTAGTGTTCCAAAATCCAAGAGGCACTGAACTGCTGTTGTGTATCATTTTAAAACAGAAGGCTATAGAATTAGGCCATATTTGTGTCTCTGGATTTGATCCTTAAGGGCACTTTACAGGTGGTATGACTTTAGGATCTTTTTTTCTGAAATCTTGCCTCAATCTTCTTTTCATTTTTATATTTTATTTATTTGAAAGGGGGGGATGGGCACAACAGGGCCTCCAGCCACTGCTGGAAGCCACATTGCGCATCTGGTTTACATGGTTCCTGGGGAATCGAACATGGATTCTTAGGCTTCTCAGGCACAAAGCCGTCTCTCCAGCCCCCTTGCCTCAACCTTAAGGAAGGATGTAGATCACTCATACATAAAGGATAACAATACTACCTATAAGTTTCTGCAAGGGTTGAAATGACTCAAAACTAAAGCACACTGCAACTATAAATGTTCAGTAAATATTACTTATTAATGTAAGTATGAACTTGTCTGTCATGACCATTACTTCTTCCTTTTAGAAACCTAAACCTATCCCTAAACCCTGGGCTGGAGAGATGGCTCAGTGGTATGAATGAATATGGCCTTGTCAGTGCCTCCTGCAACTGTAAATGAACTGCAGACACATGTATAACTTTTTACATCTGGTCCTACTGGGTCCTGGGGAATTGATCCTGGGCAATCAGGTTTAATGTGCCTTTAACTGCTGAGCTATCTCTCCAGCTCCCAGAATTAAAAAATAATAATAACTGGAGCTGGGGCTGGTGAGATGGTTCAGCGATTTAAGTGCTCGTTTACAAAGCCTAACAGGCTGGGTTCAGCATCCACATAAATCTAGATGTAGAAAGTGGTGTATGCATATGGAGATCGTGTGCAGCGGCAGGAGGCCCTGGCATGCCCGTATTCATTCATTCTTTCTTTCTCTGTCTTCCTCCTTTTGCCTGTCTCTTACTTAAGTAAATTAATAAAATATTTTAAAGATTTATTAATTAATAAAGGGAAGAGAAAGGAAGGGAGGAGGGTACTTAATAGGTTGGTATTGTATATATGTAAGTAGAATGATTGAGATGGGGAGGGGATATGATGGGGAATGGAATTTCAAAGGGAAAGTGGGGGGGAGGGTATTACCATGGGATATTTTTTATAATCATGGAAAATGTTAATAAAAATTTGAGATAAAAAGATTTATTAATTAGAGAAAGAAAGAAAATGGGCATACGAGGTCCTCTTGCCACTATAAACACAAACTCCAGATGCATTCACCACTTTCAGGCTCTGGCTTTGAGTACTAGGAATCAAACCAAGTTGTCAAGTTTTGCATGCAAACATCTTTTGCCTCTGAGCCTTCAATTCTAGCACTCAGGAGGCAGAGGTAGGAGAATCACTGTGAGTTCAAGGCCAGCCCGAAACTACAGAGTTAGTGCCAGGTCAGCCTGGGCTAGAATGAGACCCTATCTCAGGAATAGAATAAAAATAAATAAATAAATAACCTGTAACTTGGGTCTCTAGCCATCTGGCTGCAGAAGGTGTTATTTTGGGGCAAATCTTGGGAGTCAGCCCTGAGATGTCTTTGGGGCCAGATCTGGATTTCAGCCCAAAGGGGTGAAAGAGCAATCTGAACTCTGGTGGTTCATGACTGCGTGCTTGCTGCTTTTGGTGTGTTTACTGGCTTGGTATCTCTCTGCTTAGATCTATGAAAGGCAGCCAGCTTCTTCCACCAATGGTGGAGTTTCCGCTGGACTTAAAAGTGGAAATAAACCCATTCTTCCTATAGCTATGTCTGGTTGGATGTTTATCTCAGCAATGTGAAGATGACTATAATACATACATACAAACATACAGACATACATACTACACACATACATATGCACACAAGATGCAGCATTGAAGACATCTAAAAAACATGCTAAATACCAATGAAGTAAAATACAAAGGGTCATATGTTCTTATATTCTCTTTAAGTGAAAAACCCAGAATAGGTATGTTGTAGACGACAAATATTTTAAAAAATATTTATTTGCAAAGAAAGAGAATTGCACATCAGGGCCTCTAACCACTGCAAATGAACTCAAGGTGCATGAGCTATTTTGTACATCTGGCTTTACATGGGTACTGGGGAATGGAACCCGGGCTATCAGACATTGAAAGCAAGCACCTTAACTGCTGGGCCATCTGTCCAGCCCACAAGATCTCTGTTCTGAAAAGTGACAAAAATGGGCTGGATGGTAAAGAAAAATGAAGTTATGAAATTTGCAGAAAAATGGATGGATCTGGAATGGATTATACTAAGTGAGGTAACCCAGGCCCAGAAAGCCAAACGCCACATGTTCTCCCTCATATGTGGATCCTAGCTACAGATGATTAGACTTCTGCGTGAGAAGGAAAATACTTAGTAGCACAGGCCAGTAAGTTAAAAAGGAGATACAAAGGAAAGAGAAAGGAAGAGAGGAGGGTACCTAATAGGTTGGTATTGTATATATGTAAGTACAATGATTGAGATGGGGAGGTAATATGATGGAGAATGAAATTTCAAAGGGGAAAGTGTGTGGGGGGAGAGGGAATTACCATTGGATTTTTTTTTATAATCATGGAAAATGTTAATAAAAATTAAAAATAAAATAAAATAAAAACAGTAAAATAATAAAAAGAAAAAAAATGGGCTGGAAAGATGGCTTAGCAGTTAAGGCACATTCCTGTGAAGCCTAAAGACCCAGGTTAGATTTTCCAGGTCCCACAGAAGCCAGATACACATGGTGGTGCACGTGTCTCGAGAATTCGTTTGCCCTGACTAGAGGCCCTAGCACGCCCATTCTGTCTCCCTCTTTTTCTCTAATAAATGAATAAACACATTTTTTTAAAAAAGCAACAAAAATGTTACTGAATTAGAAGTCTAGGAAGATGGATGAACAGCAAAAAGCAATTGCTTGCATAACCTACTGGCCTAGGTTCAATCCCCATGCAACACACACAGAGAAAGGCAGCAAAAAGTGGCTCAAGCATCTGGTGTTAGTTTATAATTGCAAGGCATACTGCATGCACGCCCATGGGCACACACACGCATACAGACACGTGTCTGCGTGCAAATAAAAAATAAAACTTAAAAGCCTGTCATGGAATATTTGTGGTGATAACGGCAATATTATGAGTGCATCATAAGTGCTTAATTATACACTTTGAATGGATAAATATTATGGTGCAAATTATATCTTTATGTTTATTTTTACTTTCTTTTATTGGTTTCATTTCCTTCAAGGTATGGTCTCACTGTAGCCTAGGCTGACCTGGAATTCACTCTGTAGTCTCAGGGTGGCTTCCAACTCATGATGATCCTCCTACCTCCCAAGTGCTGGGATTAAAGGTGTGTGCGACCATGCCTGGCAGTAGTACCATTGTTATCAAATTCAACATCATCTAGTACACTGAAAGATGATGTAATCAGACAATACATCATGGGAAATGAATGGATCCACATAACAAAGTACAGAAAAAAGCAAGTCATAAAATATATAAGGTATGATTTACTGGACATTCTAAGATATAGATTACATTAAATAATAAAAAGTAACACTTACTTGTTTCTTTTTCAGTTTAAGGATCTGTTGTTCTACTTTTGCAATTTCTCGATCCACTCGATCCATACTCTGTATTAACTCTTCCTTTGAAAGCTTTGAAGGTGAAGCATTCTGATCATCTCCACAGGGGTGCCCAGCAACAGGAGAGGATGGAGCTTCATGTTTGCCTCCAAATGTTGGATCCTTTTGGGGGGGGGGGTGATCAAAAGCTATCATTTATTTCTCACTAAAAGCCAATACTATTGTAGAGTCATAACTATCTTAAAATAGTCATGTTTTCAATTTCTCCAACGCTAGAACTTTCATATACATACATACAAATATTTACAAAACAAATCATGCATATATTCACACTTTCACATTTTTTCACTTTTGAGTCAGGGTTGTACTTTAGCCCAGCTGGCCTCAAACTCACAGCAAATATCCTACCTCAGACTCTCTACTCCTGCAATTAAAGGTGTGTACCATCATGCCAATCTCCCACTTTTCTAGCTTTGATACACTATTCAGTATTCTGAAGACTTCAACAACTATCCAGACTAAGGTGGACAGATGTTGATCAGCATTCACTTTAACAATATTGAAACTATCAAGAACTTTTGAGTATAATAGATGAGTATAATAGATGTAAACTCACAAGGTCACTGGCTTCCAAAAGAAAAACATGCTTCTGCCAGGTGTGGTGGCATATACCTCTAGGCCCAGCATTCTAGGCCCAGCATTCAGGAGGCTAAGGCAGGTAGAACAGAGTTTTGAGATCAGCCTGAACTAGAGTTAAGTTCCAAGTCAGCCTGTGTTAAGAGTAAGACCCTGCCACAGAAAGGGGGGGGTGGTGCACAGGTGCCTAGAGAGACTCTTAGTTGTTAAGGTGTTTGCTTGCAAAACCTAAAGACCCAGGTTCCACTTCCCACATAAAGACAGAAGCACAAAGTGGCGAATATATGCAGGGGTAAAGGCACTGATGCACCTGTGCACGCATTCTCTTGTGTGTGTACATGTGCTCACTCTCTGCTTGCAAATAAAAAACTAAGACTATTTACATACACACACACACACACACACACACACACACACAAACACAAAAAAAAAAAAAACTGGTAGTGTGTGCCTTTAATCCCAACACTCACGAGGCAGAGGTAGGAGAAATGCCATGAGTTCAAGGCCACCCTGAGACTACAAAGTGAATTCCAGGTCAGCCTGGGCTAGAGTGAGAACCTACTTTGAAAAAGAAAAATATGTACATATATTCCTCTCTCTCTCTCTCTCTTCCACATTATATCTTTTGAGGCTAGTGAGAGAGGTCTCAATGGTTAGGAGCATTTGTTTGCAAAGCCTACTGGCTTGGTCTCAATTCCCCAGCACTTATATAAGGCCAGAAGCAAAAGTGGTACAAGCATCAAGTATCCACCTGCAATGACAAATGAGCCCATTGCAACCATACAATACATGCCTGCAAACATATTTAAAAAGACAGAATTGTGGGCTAATGAGATGGCTTAGTGGTTAAGGTGTTTGCCTGCAAAGCCAAGGATCCTGGTTCGATTCTCCAGGACCCACGTAAACCAGATGCAGAAGGGGGTACATGCATCTGGAGTTTGTTTGCAGTGGCTGGAGGCCCTGGCGCATCCATTCTCTCTCTCTCTCTCTCATCTTCAAATAAATACATAAATAATTAAATAAAAATTTTTGAAAAGACAGATTAGTGGTATAACCATCATAATCACACTTTTTTTTCTGGGGTAAGGGAGGTTGAGGTACTGTCTCACTCCTGACCATTATCAATCTCTAAAAGTACTTAATAGGCTGAAGTAGGAGGATCACTATGAGTTCAAAGCTAGCATGGGCTATGGAGTGCCAGGTTAGCCTGGACTAGAATGAGATACTGCCTCAAAATAAAGAGATTTTGATTCAAATCTGACAGCAAAATAAAAGCAAGGGCTAAGGATATAGTTTGGGTGTAGAGTGCTTTGCCTACTATGTTTAAGGCCACAGGGGATTACCCACCACAATGACAACAGGGAAAAAAAAGAGAGGGGGAGGGGATGAAAAGACAACAAATACATATTGGCATATTACAAAAATCTTCAAGGCATTTTTTTTCTTAAAAGCAACAAGACTCACATTTTCTTTGCATAGGAAAGGCTGGTAGCAATAAAACATTCTGGGCATGGTGGCACATGCCTTTAATCTCAGCATTCAGGAGGCAGAGGTTAAGAGAATGGCTGTAAATTTAAGGCTAGCCTGGAACTACAGTGAATTCCAGGTCAGCACAAACTATAGTGAGACCCTACCTCAAAAAAAAAAAAAAAAAAAAAGAAAGAAGGGGGGGTGGGAGAGAGGGCGGAAAAGAACAGAAAAAAGGAGAAAGAATAACAAAACGTTTGTAAATACAAACTAAGAATTTAGTATAAATTTTTAAAAAAATGGAAAAATGGGCTAGAGATGGCTTAGCAATTAAGTGCTTGCCTGTAAAGCTTAAGGACCCCATTTCAAGGCTCGAGTCCCCGAGACCCACACAAGCCAGATGCACAAGGGGGTGCACACATCCAGAGTTTGTTTATAGTGGCTGGAAGCCCTGGTGCACCCACTCTTTCTCGTGCTCTCTCTCTCTCTCTCTGTTACTTTCTGTCACTCTCAAATAAAAATAAACAAAAATTAAAATTAAAAAAAAAGCCAGGCGTGTTGGCGCACGCCTTTAATCCCAGCACTCGGGAGGCAGAAATAGGAGGATCAGCGTGAGTTCAAGGCCACCCTGAGACTACAGAGTTAATTCCAGGTCAGCCTGGACCAGAGTGAGACCTTACCTGGGGGGAAAAAAAATTAAAAAAAACAGAAAGAACAATTATGGAACAACATTCACAAAACAAGGGAGATTAATTACCAATAATAAACAAGTGAAAACCATGTCAAATCTACCAGGAATGGTGGTTGTGAGCACCTTTTAATCCCAGCACTAGGGAGGCCAAAATAGGAGGATCACTGTGAGTTGGAGGCCAGCCCGGGACTATAGAGTGAGCAACCTGGACTATAGTCAAACCCTACCATGAAGAAAAACACACACACACACACACTCACACACACACACACACACAAAGTCAAATGTTACTAAACTGGCGTAAGTCAAAGCAATGACAGAAAGATGTGGGACATGTAAGCATGGCTATTAGGAATAAGAACTGGTTTTATTCCTTTAGAGAACATTCTAAAAATGAATCTTTACAAGTATTTCAATTCTGATATATGGCTCATTATACTAACAGAATTTTAACTTGCAGTAATAATAAGGATATAGAAAAAAACCCTAACCTAAAGAATATAGTCACAGTGTTGTACTTACGAACAAACAGGTAACCTAAATGTGCGATAACTCACTAAAAACTATTTTATTAAATACTAGTGTATTTATCAAATACACTAATAATATAGTTGTAAATTTTCTGATAGATAGGTCAAGAGTACTGTTTAAGTAAAATTATCATGGAATAGGCGGGAGAGATTAACGGTTAAGGCACATGCCTGCAACGCCTAAGGACCCAGGTTCAATTCTCCAGATCCAACGTAAGCCAGATGCATGTGGTGGCCCATGCATCTGGAGTTCGTTTGCAGTGGCTAGAGGCCCTGGAGTGCCCATTCTCTCTCTCTCTTAATCTGTCTCTAACAAAAATAAATAAATAAAAATAGATCTTAAAAAAATATCATGGTGTCAGGCGTGGTGGTGCACGCCTTTAATCCCAGCACTCAGGAGGCAGAGGTAGAAGGAGCGCCATGAGTTCAAGGCCACCCTGAGATGACAGAGTTAATTCCAGGTCAGCCTGGACCAGACTGAGACCCTACCTCGAAAAAAAAAAAAATCATGGAATAGAATACCCAAAGTGAGCACGTTAAAATATGTACACAAATAAGAATAAACAGCAAAATGTGAACAATGATTTGTAAGTAATGAGACGATAGGCCTTATGGTTTGAACATATCCACAGGCACATGGTCCAAACTAGTAGCACTTTGAGAAGGCTATGGAACCTTTAAGAGTCCTTGGTGGAAGAAGTATGTCACTGAGGGCAAGCCCAGAAGTTTAATAATAGCTCAGCCTCACTTCCTTTTCATCCCCTGCTTACTGACCATGTGACTAGCTAGGCTTTTTGTTCTAGATTGCTATGGCCTTGCCACCATGATGGAGTGTATTCTTCAAAACTATAAGCCAAAATAAACCCCTTTCATTCCTAAGCTTGCTTCTGGTCAGGTAATTTGTTCACCATAATGAGGTAGTAACTAATATAGTAGTTAACTGGTTCACACAGGCAAATCGAACAATAATAAAAAAGGGAGGAAGGAAAACCCGAGGAGGGAGTAAAGGAAGGGCAGGAGTAATGACATAGGGTTTGGGGTTTGCATTTTCATTCCAACTCCAGAAGCAAGGCATAGATCCCTTAATTTTTTCCCAACATCTCCTTTCTCAACATAAAATAAAAATAAGCCACATGATGATTTTAAATGCCACAGTTTAATAAATGAGTTTTAAGGTCCCTTTCTACTATTTAAAAAAAAGAAAAAAACTTCTAGAGCTAGGTTACATTTATTTGTTTAGCCTTGAAAGACCACTATTTGTTGCATTTTAAGTTTGTTCCTTTTTACATAGCAAAATATTTATTGTAGAGCTGAAGACATGACAAGAGAAAGAAAAGGCATACCGCTGTAAACAAACACCATGCAAACTCCAGACAAGTGTCACTTCATGTGTCTTAGCTTCATGTGGGTACTGGAGAAGTGAACTGGGGCTGTCAGGTTTTACAAGCAAGTGTCTTAATTACTGAATCATCTCCCTGCTCAGATAAACTATTTTAAAAATGCTTGCAAGCCAAGTGGTGGTGCACGCAGAGGTAGCAGAATCGCCATGAGTTCGAGGTCGTCCTGAAACTACATAGTGAATTCCAGATCAGCCTGGGCTAGAGTGAAACCCTATCATGAAAAACCAAAAACAAATAAATGAATAAATAAATGCTAGCAAAAGCTGACATGGTGGTGGTATGCACCTTTAATCCCAGTACTTGGGAGGCAGAGGTAGGAGGATCACCATGAATTCCAGGCCATTCTGAGACTACATAGCAAATTCCAGGTCAGCCTGGACTAGAGTGTAACCCTACCTGGGGGGAAGGGGGCAGCTAGTCATGGTAGCCCATCCCTTTAATCCCAGTACTTGGTAAGCAAGGTAAGAGGATTGCAATGAGTTTGAGGCCACCCTGAGACTACATAGTGAATTCAAGTCAGCCTGGGCTGGAGCAACACCTTACCTTGACAAACCAAAAAGAAAGGGGGAGGGAGTTGTGAAAATATTTCTTGTAAACCCTAGAGACTATAATGCTGATATTTCACATGGTGTGACAATATGTAGCAAAGCCAAAAGCCCCCAGAAGCTTGACCATTTTCACACAGAGCTTTTACTGTCATTTATTACGTGATTTATTATTTTGACTATTTATAGAGAAATTAGACAAAAAGGGCTGGAGAAATGGTACAGCAATTAAAAGTACTGGCCTGTAAAGCTTGCTTGGGTTCAATTCTCAGGACCCACATAAAGCCATCTGCACAAAATGCTGCAAGCATCTGGAGTTCATTTACAACAGTAAGAGGTCCTGGCATAGCTATACTCTGTGTCTGTTTGTCTGTCTGTTTCTGTCACAAATATATTTTAACATATTATAAAAATGTTTTTATTTGCAAGCAGAGATAGAGAGAAGAGAGACAGACATAGAAAATGGGCAGACCTGGGCCTCCAGCCACTTTAAATGAACTCCAGATACATGTGCCACTTTGTGAAGCTGCCTTTATGTAGTTACTGGGTACTCAACCTCCAGTCATTAGGTCTTGCAGGACTTTGTTTACCTTAACCGATGAGCCATCTCTCCAGCCCATAAATGAAAATATTTCAAAAAAAAAAAAAAAAACCAAAAAAGCAGTGCAACACATACTTCTTTATAATTTATGTAGATTCAGTTGCTATGTTTGCTTCTCTCTCTCTCTCTTTTTTTTTTTTTTTTTTTTTTTTGGTTTTTAAAGGTAGGGTCTCACTCCAGCTCTGGATTATTCGGAATTCACTATGTAGTCTCAGGGTGGCCTCGAACTTATTCTGATCCTCCTATCTCTGACTCCCAAGTGCTGGGATTGAAGGTGTGTACCACCTGTCCAGCTTTTCTCTTTATATATCCAGCATTGCCTTATTTTGTTTCTGACTGAACTACTCAAAAATAATTAGAAACATATTTACTAGCATTTAAATTATTTTTGTAGCCTAAAAAAAAAAATAAATCAATGAAAAGTATATGTACTTATTTATATCCCACCTTCTTGAACTGGGGATCACAATCCCATTAAGTTTTATAATTCAATTTGGGAGTTGTAAAAAAAAAAAAAAGTGGCCATATTAAAACTTTTCTGAATAGAAAATGACCAAAAATTATTTCAAAATATATGCTGTGTCTATGGCATTTCTGACCTGTTTGCATTACCCATCTCTGAAGCCTTGGTTCTGCCACCTGACCAGACAACAACAATAAAGACTGCCTGGGCTTCAAGGCTATTTTGTTTAAAATTCCAGTATTTTTACTATACATACAAAGTTTTCTTCACATATAGAAATATAATGTTTAAATTACAAAGAATGAGTATTTTCCTACTATCATTCTTCAGCATCAAATAATTGATTTTAAAAATTGTTCACTGAGGGCTACAGAGATGGCTCAGGAGTTAAGGTGCTTGCCTGGAAAGCCTGAGGTCCTGGGTTTTACCCATGTAAAACCTGATGCATAGGCAGCATATGTGTCTGGAATTCACTTGCAGTAGCTAGAGGACCTGGCCCACCCATTCTCTGTCTCTTTTTCTCATAAATAAATAAGTAAATATTTTAAGAAATTGTTCTTTGAATAGCCCAATAGATTCTGTCCTGTAGATTAAGTATTCAGCCAAGATTTAGTTTTTTAAGTAAAAACAAACAAGTACATTCATTTCATTAGTATATAAATTTTCCTTGATCTTCAAAAAACATATAGTTCAATGTATATCAAAGAAGTTTTAAAAACTAAATTCATGATTTATTACTAGTAAATGTTTGACTTATATGCCTGTTTTATATAATGGCTGTAAAAATTTCTGAGATGAAAAGTAGCTGCAAGTGAAAAAAGTTTAGAAAGCCCTGGCTAGTAAGTCAGATACAAAGAACAGTCGTAAAAGTAAATGAGTTTATGGGAAGAAGATATGATGTCAGAAACACTTTAAATATTACTATCTATTAAAAAAAAAAAGTTAAAGCTGGGGCTAGAGAGATAGTCAGTGGTTAAAGATGTTTGCTTGCAAAGCCTGACGGCCAGTTCAATTACCTAGTACCCATATAAAGCCAGCTGCACAAAGCAGTGCATACATCTGGAGTTGGTTTGCTATAGCAGGAGGCCCTGGCACGCCCATATTTCCTCTCTCTACCTGCCTTTGTCTGTCTGTCTCACTGAAATAAATTATAACCAGGCATCATGGCTCTCATCTTTAAATCCCAGCATTCTGGGAGCTGAGGTAGGAAGATCACTTTGAAGCTAAGGCCAGCCTCGGGCTACAGAGTAATCTCTAGACTACACTGGGCTAAAGTAAGATCCTGCCTGAGTGTGGGGTAAGGAATTAAGACAAGGCAGGGGAGATTGCTTATGGGTTAAGAGCCTGGTCCCAACAGCATGGGAGGGTCTAAGACCACCCAAGTTCAACTCCCCAGAAAGGCTCATAAAAACCTGAGTGTGGGGCTGGAGAGATGGCTTAGTGGTTAAGGCACATGCCTGCAAAGCCTACGGACCCAGATTCGATTTTCCAGGTCCCACAATAAGCCAGATGCACAAGAGGGTGCATGCATCTGGAGTTTTTTGCAGTGGCTGGAGGCCCTGGCATGCCCATTCTTTCTCTGTCTCTCTAATAAATAAAAACAAATCTAAAAAAAAAAACCCATGGGTGTGGCTACGCATATTTATGATCCTAATCACAGGGTGGGAGTCTGAGGGATTAAGACTAAAGAAGTAATGGGACTCACAGATGAGCAATAAAAAAACCTGCACTGGACTTTCTCCTCTAGAAGCACACACATGTTCATATACCACACCGTAATATATCACTCCATACACTCTAATTAAGGACGTGCAAAAATAAAAAATTAAGACAAAGAATACTGAAAAAAATTAACAAAACACATACACCGTTCACTAAAGAAAGGTAATGAAAGCCGAGTGTGGTGGCACACACCTTTAATACCAGCTCTTGCAAGGCAGAGGTAGGTGGACTGCTGAGAGTTCAAGGCCACCCTGAGACTACATACTGAATTACAGGTCAGCCTGAGCTACAGTGAAACCCTACCTCAGGGGAAAAAAAAAGAAACAAAGAAAAGGAGGGAGAGAGGGAAGAAGGAAGGAAGGAAGGAAATGAAGAAAACAAAGGAAACGAAGGGCTGGGGAAATGGCTCAGCAGTTAAAGGCTGCTTCCCCACTACCCACATAAAGGAGCACATGCACTGAGAGTTCATTTGCAACGACACTAGGTCCTTGCGTACCTTGTTCTCACTGCATATAAATAAATAATAAAAATGTAAAAAGAAAGAAGGTAAAGAAAAGAAACATGATTTGGTTTTAAAACAACTCTCATCAATTCATAATATTCATTATTTAAAACATCACAAATATAGTAAATAATGAAAGTAGTTAAGGGACTGGGGAGATGCTTGGTAGGTAAAGTGGTTGCCATACAAGCATGAAGACCTTGGACCCTCAGGAACATGTAAAAGCTGCAGCACATACCAGTAATTCCAGGACTTGGGAAGCCAACACCTATAATCCTGAAATCCAAACCTTGGGAAAGCAAAGACAGGAGAACCTCTAGGGCTTGTTTGCTTGCTAGCTAGAGAGTATAACTGAATATCTAAACTGTAGGGTTAGTGCAAGACTGCCTCACAGAACCATAATGTATGGAGCAACTGACAAAGACACCTAACACACACACACACACACACACACAAAATACAATTCAAGGTCAGCCTCAGCTATATAATGAGGTCCAGGCAAGCCTGGACTGCAGGAAACCCTGATTCCAAACAAACAAACAAAAAATCCTAGGCATGGTGGCACATGTCTTTAGTCCAAGCACTTGGAGAATGAGGTAGGAAGAGCTCACAGCCAACTAGAGACTACAGAATAAATTCCAGGTTAGCCCAGGCTAGAGTAAGACCCTGCTTGATGGTACGATTATAAAAATAATGAATTACATACTTGAAAAATGCTAGATTTTAAATGTTCTTAATATACCATGAAGTGATGGGTACGTTAATTAGCTTGATTTAATCATTCCATAATGTATACATATTTTACATTGGATGTGTACAAGGGTTTATAGAATTATAGGTCATTTCTTCCTCTGTCATTTTCTTCCCTCTCTCTCCTCTTCCCTAAATACTCCTCCCCTAGACTGGATAGGCTGGTCTCAAATTCACTTGAATTTCTGATCCCCCTGACTCTCAGTTTGAGAATACCACCATGCTGTTTATGAAGTACTCACACAACTGAACTCTGGGCCTTCTGCATGCTAGAAAGCACTTTACCAACTGAGGTGGGGCCCCTTTTCTGTAGAGTTTGGAGACAAAGTAAAAAAAAGTTCTAGGATGACCTGGAATTCACTGTATAATCTAGGCTGGGCTAATAGGAAAATCTTCCCACCTCTGCCAACTAAATGCAGGGACTACAGACATAAGCCACCAAATCAAACCACTGTACTTTCCAAATTTCTAAATTTTCTCCAAGTATGTAATACTTATATAAATTAGGGATAGTTGTTTTCTATGTAAAAATTATAAAGTTAAATCTGACATTATGGTGAATAAGCATTTACATGAGAATTAGACAATCAAAATTGACCTTTACTGATACTTCTCAGACTATTCTCACAGTCAAGCTACTACTGTCTGGAGATTAAACCTTTGGTTAATAGTTTGCTTGATAAAAATTTTGACTATCCCACCTCAATAACCTTCAGAGAGTCTGGTGTAAATGGTCACAGCAGTATTACACATCTATGTTCCACAGAGCAAGAGAACAAGCATCTACCTTCTTGGCGTCTGTAGACGACCTCAGCCCTTCTGGCAGTGCATGTACTAAAGGCAAAACAGCAGCACTGACACGCTGAAAATGAGAGTCAGAAACCTGTTCCAGACGTGGTCGCTTGGAGTCCAAGGACTCGTGATCCACTGGTGATGGGCCTGGGTGAAACTGTTCATATCCCGTTCGCCTTTCTTGAGGCCTAGATGTACCAAAAAATATTTTTTTAATTGCAGTTCGATTTTGGAAGCACTGAAAAGGTCATACTTCTTTCAAAATGAGCTCCTGCCTCCTCCATCTATCCCCAAGTAATGTATTCCTTAGATGAATACTTCTAAAATTCTATACACGGGTACTGGGGAAGAAGAACCGGGCCACCAGGCTTTGCAATCAAGCACCTTTAACCACTGCAGCTCCGAAAATTCTAATAAAAATTTTTCTTTAAAGATTTATTTTTTTATTATTAGAGACAGAGAGAGAGACAATGGGCATGCCAGAGCCTCTAGTCACTGCAAACAACTCCAGATGCATGTGCCACTGTGAGTATCTGGCTTACGTGGGACCTGGAGAATCAAACCTGGATCCTTTTGCTTTGTAGGCAAGTGTCTTCAATGCTAAGCCATTTCTCCAGCCCAAAAAATTTTCTTTACAAAGGAAAGCACGACTGTGCACACCTTTAATCCCAGCACTTAGGAGGCAGAGGTGGGAGGATCACCACGAGTTCAAAGCCATCCTGGGACTATAAAGTGAGTTACAAGTTAGACTGGATTAGCATGAGATACACTTCGGAGGGGGGACAAAGGAAGAGGAAAATGGTAAACCAGTACAGAAATAAAAGGTTTAACAAGGGCTGGAGAGATGGCTTAGCAGTTAAGGCACTTGCCTACAAAGCCTAAGGACCCATGTTTGACTCTCGAGATCCCATGTAACTAGGTGATGCTAGCACAAGGTCGCACATGCACACAAGATGGCACACGTCTCGATTCATCTGCAGTGTCTGGAGGGCTTTGCCCGCCAACTGTCTCCCTCCCTCCCTTTCCCTATCTCATAAAATAAAAAAGAAAAACGGTCTAACAAAAGATGTTGATTGGTTAAAAAAAATCAAGTTACTGAAGAGCCATAAAATATTAAAAGCTAGGAGATCGCTCAGAGAGAGAGAGGTTGAGTGAGGGGTGAAGGAAGATGAAAAGGGAGGGTGGTCGGAGATTATGATCAGGCTACTTTGTATATATGTATGAAAACTGTCAGTAAAAAGTTAAAACATCCAGGCATGGTGGTGCACACCTTTAATCCCAGTACTTGGGAGGCAGAGGTAGGAGGATCATCATGAGTTTGAGGCCACCTTGAGACTACATAGTGAATTCCAGGTCAGCCTAAATTCCAGAGTGAAGCCCTACCTCAAAAAACCAAAAAAAAAAAAAAAAAAAAAAAAGTTAAAATAAAATAGGGCTGGAGAGATGACTCAGCTTAGGGACTTGCCTACAAGGCCTAATAACCCAGGTTTAATACCCCAGTACCTATGTAAAGCCAAATGCAAAAGGTGGTGTACTAATCTGGAGCTCATTTTCAGTGGCTAGAGACATTTGAACACTCATGTGCTCGTGCACTCTCTCTCTCCTTACAAATAAATAAATAAAATAAAGTTAGAAGTACACATTTTAGTCCCAATACTCAGGAGGCTAAGGCAAGAGAACCACAGTGAGTTTGAGGCCAGCCTAGGACTACAGAATGAGTAACAGGTCAGCCTCGGCCAAGTAAGATCCTGCCTCAAAAAAAAAAAAAAAAAAAAAAAAAAAAGGTAATAATTTTTGCTGCTTTATTGAGACAAGATCTCACAATAGTGCCAGGCCAAATTGGAACTCTGTAGTCCCAGCCTCTAATTCAGTGGGATCTTCATCCCTCAGCCTCTTTAATGCTGGGATTATATGCATGAGCCACCATACCTGATATTTTAAATTTCTGTTTAGTTAAGAGCAACAGACAGACAGAAAAAGAGGCAGGGAGAGAGAATGGGGATGCCAGAGCCTCCAGCCACTGCAAATGAACTCAGATGTATGTGCCATCTTGTGCATCTGGCTTACGTGGGTCTTGGGGAATCAAGCCTGACATTTTAAAGCCAACTCCCATCTGATCTTTTTTGTTTTTATTATTTAAATTACAGATACCAACTACATCCTCCAGAACTTGGTTTCTGGGGAACTGATTTCAGGTACTCAGGCTTAAGCACTTTATCCACTGGGCCATCTCCCTACCCCTAAAATTATACTTTAAAAACCATTAAAATCAGCCTGGAGAGATGGCTTAGTGGTTAAGGCACTTACTTGCAAAGCCTAAGGAACTAGGTTTGACTTCACAGAACCGATATAAACCAGATGCAAAAGATAGTGTATACCTCTAGAGTTTGTTTGCAAATGGGTAGAGGTCCTGGTGCACCCATTTTTTCTGTATTTCTCATAAATAAATAAATAAAAATGTTAAAATGCCAGGCACAGTGGCACATGTCATTAATTGCAGCACTCTGGAGGCTGATGTAGCAGGATTGCTGTGAGTGAGCTTGGGTCAGTTTGGGTGAGAATTAGACCTTGTGTCAAAAAAAAAAAAAAGCAACAAACACTGTTAAATCACAATCACATATAATTCTGTTCTTTGTGCTTTTGTTTGTTTGCTTGCTTTTGAGATGTGAAGAAACTGAGTCATGGGGAGGGGCAATATTAAGAGGGGTATGATCCTAGCACCTGCCTGTCTCATTTCGCTCTTGGATGCCATGAGATGAACATGTGGTAGCATATTACATGCCACCATCTTCTGCCTACACACATGAACAAAACGATCACAGAGGCAACCAACCAAGAAGTCAAACTATATGTCAAAATAAACCTTTCCTCATTTTAAGTTGATTACCACAGGGATTTTGTCACAATAACACTGGATTAAAACCCAGAAGAAGCTATAGAACAAATGCAGCAAATCAGTACCAAAAGTCAGCTGTATTCTAGAGGCCAACACTGAACAATGTGAAAAAGAAAATAAAACCAGTCATTGGTAGTTCACATATTTTTAAAATAAAGTTTATTTAATGCAATGTGGTAGAAAAAACTCCAGTACATTTATCAGGAAGAATTAAATGTCATTAACCTGAGTGTGTCTTGGTTCTTTGGAAGAAACTTTTTAAGAGCCTCCTTGACTCAAAATATTTTTTTTTTAATTTTTTGTTTATTTTATTTATTTGAGAGTGACAGACAGAGAAAGAGTCAGATAGATAGAGAGAGAATGGGCACGCCAGGGCTTCCAGCCACTGCAAACAAACTCCAGATGCGTGCGCCCCCTTGTGCATCTGGCTAACGTGGGACCTGGGGAATCCAGCCTCGAACCGGGGTCCTTAGGCTTCACAGGCAAGCGCTTAACCGCTAAGCCATCTCTCCAGCCCTCAAAATATTTTTTAACAATTAAAAATTTTGAAGAAAGTTGGTGTTTTTATTGTGAAAATATACATATCTTGGAGAATACATGGCCCCCTCCCCGTTAAAACAAAGCTGTATCTTTAATGTACCTTCAATGGTTCACATATTAATCACATCACTCAGAAGACTGAAGCAACAAGATCACTGGAGTAAAGGATTAGTTCCAAGCCAGCCTGGGCTATAGTAAAACCCAGGCAGAAAAAGAAGGGAGGGATAAAGGGAGGAGAAGAAAGAAAGGGAGGGGAAGAGAAGGAAGGGAATAGGAGGGCTGGAGAGATGGCTCAGCAGTTAAGGCACTTGCCTGTAAAGCTCAAGGACCCAAGTTCAATACCCTAATAATCATATAAAGCCAGATATACACAGTGGCACATGCATTTGGAGTTCATTTGGAGTGGGAAGAAGCCCTGGTGTACCCATTCATAGTCTCTCTTCTCTCTCAAAATTATAACTAAAAGTATTTTTTTTTTACATAAGAAAGAGAAAGAGAAAAAAAGAAAAACACTAAGATTTCACTTTCAATGAACCTCTCATTAAGACTGCTACTACCAGAAAGATAAAAGACGGTCTGGAGAGATGGCTTAGCAGTTAAGGCACTTGCCTGCAAAGCCTAAGGAATCACATTTGACTCTCCAGATCTGCATTAGCCAGACTCATAGTGACACAAGCATGCAAGGTTGCTCATGCACACAAGGACACACATGTGTTTGGAGTTCAACTGCAGTGGCTGGAGGCCTTAGAACATCAATTTTCTCTCTCTTGCATTAAAAAAACCAGAAAACAAAAAAGAAAAAGGAAGGAAGGAAGGAAGGAAGCAAGCAGGCAGGCAGGAAGGAAAGCAGGCAGTTTGTTGGGCTTGCCTCAAAAAACAAAAAAGATGACAAACGATAACAAATATGGACAAGGATGCAGAGAGAGAAGAGTGACCACTGTACACTGCTGGTGAGTGTAATTAGTATAGTCCTTATGGAAAAGAATATGGAGGATTTGACCCAAAATAAAGGAATGAGATAGGCACTTTCATACTCAGTGCAGCATTGTTTCCAATAGTCATGGCATATAAGCATTATCAAATATGCTCATGGGGCAAATGAACAAACTGCAGTGTGTAATAACACACAGGAACATTACTCTAAAATAAGGGGGTGGGCTGGGGATATGGCTCAGTTGGTAAAGTGCTTCTCACACAAACATGAGTACCTGAGTTTAGATCCCCACGGAAAATGTTGGGCATGATATGGCATAAGCCTGTGGTCCCAGTGTTGAAGAGGAAGAGAAAGAATTCCTGGGGCTCACTAGCTATGTACTTTAGCAGAATCCATAAGCTCTAGATCCAGGGAGAGACCTTGCCTCAAAGAATACAGTGAAGAGCAACTGAGGGAGAATCCAAATGTTGACCTTTGGCAAATACACACACACACAGCCCAACATACATGTGCATCTGCACACATAAGAACATACATACATGCACACACATGACACATACATACACAAATAAGTAAATAATAAGCTCTTGCCTTAACCAAATCATCATTGTGCTTGGAGGACATGTACTAGTTGAAATAAACAAGACATAGACTTACATATAGTATTTTTTAAAAAAAGTTGGGCTGGAGAGATGGCTTAGCTGTTAAGGTGTTTGCCTGTGAAGCCTAAGGACTGGTTTGATTCTCCAGGACCCACGTGAACCAGATGCATGGGAGGGGCATGCATCTGGAGTTCGTTTGCAGTGGCTAGAGGCCCTGGTACACCCATTCTCTCTCACTCTCTACCTCTTTCTCTCTCAAATAAATAAATAAAATATTAAAACTATGTATTAAAAAAAAAAGTCATGGCTGAAGAGATGGCTTAGCAGCGGTTAAGCGCTTGCCTGTGAAGCCTAAGGACCCTGGTTGGAGGCTCAGTTTCCCCAGGACCCACATTAGCCAAAAGCACAAGGGGGTGCACACGTCTGGAGTTCATTTGTAGTGGCTGGAGGCCCTGGCACACCCATTCTCTCTCTGTCACTCTCAAATAAATAAATAAATAATAAACAAAAAGAAAAAACAGTGAATTATAAAGACAGAAAGCAAAATAGGCAAAACATACAAAATAGCAGACATGTAGGATGAATAAGTGCAAAAGGCTAATGTCAAAAACTAAAAATACAGGTAATAAAGTTGTACTGTATTTGGAAATCTTGCTAAAATACATTCTAGCTGTTCTTACAATTTAAAAAATGACAACGGCGTGCTTGAGAGATGGCTTAGCCATTAAGGCGTTTGCCTGCAAAGCCAAAGGACTCAGGTTCAACTCCCAAGGACTGCCAGATGTACAAGGAGGCACATGCATCTGGAGTTCATCTGCAGTGGCTGGAGGCCACTATCTCTATCTGTCTGTCTCTCAATAAATAAAAATATATTTAAAAATTAAAAAATGACAATGGATGTGAATTTGTTCCAGTTTATTATCTTCTGTGTTATCTCCATGTGTTATCTAACATGTTACATTTATTTGCTCACTAATTTCCCTACTCTAGCCAGCCATACTACCTCAACAATCTCCTATCTCCACTTTGCCAGTCCTGGGATTAGAGGTAAGCCACCACATCCACTTGACATTTATATGGGTGCTAGGGCTCTGACTCTGATCCTCACACAGTCACAAGACAAGTGTTTTATCCACTAAGCCATCTTCCCAGGCCCTCATATTAAACATCTTTTTAAATTATAAAAAAAAAATTTATATATATATATATATATATATATATATGTATGTATAATTTATTTATTTGAGAGAGAAAGGTAGAGAGGGACAGAGAATGGGCATGCCAGGGCCTCTAATCACTGCAAACGAACTTCAGATACATGTGCCACCTTGTGCGCTGGGCTTTATGTAAGCACTGGGGAATCAAACCTAAAGTCCTTTGGCTTTGCAGGCAAGCATCTTAACCACTAATCCATTTCTCTAGCCCTTAAGCAGCTTTTGTTGATATTGTTGTGTTCTTTTGTGGGATAGTGTGGTTTATGTGCACGTGTGTGTGTGTGTTGGTATAGTACGTATGTGAAATATGAACATGTGTGTGCTGATGCACATTAACACATGTCTATGTATGAGAAGGCTAGAAGAAGGTCTGGTGTTCCCTTCCATTTCTCAGTGTTTCCATGAAACAGAGTCCACTAGTAGGTACAGGGCCTGCATGACGTCATGGAATATTGACAATCTTTTGAAGACAATGCTACCATTATCCCAAGTTACAGGTGAGAAAAGCAAACTTTAAATAGCCTAAATTAATGATCTACAATCCCAAATGTAAATGAGGATCACTCGAGAAATATTAGACTAATAACAAAGATTCCGTTCTTTTACCTTTTTATTTCTTTATTTTATTTTTTATTTATTTTTTCGAGAGAGGGTCTTGCTGACCTATATATAACACTATGTAGTCTCAGGTTCAAACTCCTACCTCTGCCTCCCAAGAGCTGGGATCAAAGGCGTGCACCACCACGCCTGGCAAAGATTCTGTTCTTTGATGGGACCTGGTCATTCCATGTGGTGTTAATATGCAACCTACATTAAGAAAGAACATCAACAGTTTATATAAAGTGGCAAGGCCACACAACTGACCTTGGCAAACCTGTCTACCTCATTTTCTACTAAAACATTAATATTAAACTGTGGAAACAAGTTTTAAGAGGTTTTTAACCATTAAGAAAACTAATCCAAAAAGAGCTCAAAACACTAACTATAAATTACCAGTCACAGCTTAGTTACTGAAAGATTTAAAACAATAAAATAAATGATTCAATTAATCCTAAATGGAAACATAAAAGAAATCCCATTACCTGTCAGAACCTGGGTGAAATTCTGAAAGCAAGGAAGGTCGTCTTCGAAGTTGCTGTTGCTGCTGCTGCTGCTGCAAAAGCTGAGAAGCCTGACTAACTTCAAGGTGAGAAGAGCGATAGTCAGGAACTGCAAACTCCTGGAATTAAAATAATCACGAGTTAGCTATACTTAAAACAAAGACAGCATCAAGTAGTTAGAAGCTATCAAGTATGAAAGAAATAGCAATGATCATTTCAGTCCATCACTGAGTCAATTTTCTCCCCCATGAGTTTAAAACAATCAACATTCTAATTAATTTGGGTGCTGGAGAGATGGCTTAGCAGTTAAGGCACTTGTGTGTGAAGCCTAAGGACCCAGGTTGATTCCCAAAAAGGTCAGATGCACAGGACCTGGTGTTTCAATAAATAAAATAAACTATTTTTAAAAAGAGGTGGATTCCTTTACCACTTTTTAAAAAAAAAAAATCAGGCTGGAGCAATGACTTAGCTGTAAAGGCACTTGCCTGTGAAGCCTAAGGACCCAGGTTGATGCTCCAGAGCCCATATAAGCCAAATGTACATGGTAGTGCATACGTCTGGGGTTCATTTGCAGTGGCTGGAGGCCCTATCGTACCCATTCATTCTTTCTCTCTCTCCTCTCAATACACACACACACACACACACACACACACACACACACACACAAATAAATAAATAAATAAAATATATAATTCAAGTGTTCACTTAGTATATGGGGCTGCCAAACTGGAATGATATAAACACTGTATTAGAATGGCTCCTGGGTAAGAATGACATGGAAATTCATGAAGCATTCCAAATTTTGTAAAAAAAAAAAAACAAAAAAAAAAAACATACATCCATACATAATACAAAATAAAGTTTCAAGTTTAACTTCTATTTTATTGATCTCTCAAATAATATATTACAGTCATTCCCAATTTATATGGTTCACAATAAGTAAATCTTAAGTTAGTTACAAGATCATCAAATCATAGAAAGCATTCCAGTGTGATGGTGCACAAGTTAAGACGTGCCTGCATAACCTAAGGACCCAGATTAAATTTCCCAATTAAGCCAGATGTACAAAATAGCGCATGCTCTTGGAGTTCATTTGCAATGGCTGGAGGCCCTGATATGCCTATTCTCATTCCCTCATTCTCTCCCGGCTCATATAAGTAATAAAATATTTTGAAAAATAAAAGACATATAGAAATACGCAGTTAAGCCGGACATGGTGACACACGCTTTTTATCACAGCACTCAGGATGCAGAGGTAGAAGGACTGCTGTAAGTTCCAGGCCACACTGAGACTACATAGTAAATTCCAGGTCAGCCTAGGCTAGAGCAAGACCCTGCCTTGAAACACACACACACACACACACACACACACACAAAACAAAACAAAACAAAACAAAACAGAAAAGCACACTAAAAGAAGTTCTCCATTGGTTTCTGCACATACATGAATGGGGCACATGCATCTGCACACATATGTGCATACATCTCATGTTACAGCACATACACAAAGTTAGAAAGAAAAAAAATCACACATTACCAATAAAACAACATCCAACATATATCAAAAGCATTGAAATGAAAAAATAATGTTTTAACAGTTTATGTCATAAACCTGAAATCTTAAACAATAAAATTGATTCAAATAACTTTTAAGCAGGCTTAGTGGTGCATGCCTCTAATTTCAGCACCTGGGAGGCCAAGGTAGTAGGATAACCATGAGTTCAAGTCCAGCCTATGACTACATGATGAATTCCAGCTCACCTGGGATAAAGTAAGACCCTACTTCGAAAAACCAAAATGACTTTTTAAAATAGAAAATCTAGCAGGGCGTGGTGGTGCACACCTTTAATTCCAACACTCAGGAGGCAGAGGTAGGAGAATTATCTTGACTTTGAGGCAAGCCTGGGATCACAGAATGAGTTCCAGGACAGCTGGGCTAGAATAAGACCCTACCTTGAAACAACTGAGAGAGAGAGAAAGAAAATTGAAGGCTGGCGAGATGTCTCAGCAGTTAAAAGTATTGGCTTACAAGACCTGACAACTCAGGTTCAATTCCCTAGTAATCTAGTAAAGTCAGCTGCACAAAGTGGCACATATGTCTAGAGTTCATTTGCAGCAGCAAGATGACCTGGCAAGCCCAGATTTCTCTCTCTTATTCTCTAATTAAAAAAAAAAATTACAGACAATATAAATTGTAATTATGAAAGCAATTAGGTTTGTACTTTAAATTCTTCCCATTGAGAAATCCCATATCTGGTTTCATTGATAGTTGCTAAGCTGAATTCATGCTTAACTCTTCCTGCCTCAGCTATTAAAATATTAGAATTACAGTATGCACAACTACATCTGGCTTCAGGAGTTGGATGTGGTGATGCACCCCTTTAATTTCAGCACTAGGGAGGCTCATGTAGGAAGATCACTGTGAATTCCAGGCCAGGCTGGTCTACAAAATGAGCTACAGGTTGTTCTGGGTGACAAGGAGACCCTGCTTCAAAAAACAAAGACAATGGGCTGGAGAGATGGCTTAGCGGTTAATTGCTTGCCTGTGAAGCCTAAGGACCCTGGTTCGAGGCTCGATTCCCCAGGACCCACGTTAACCAGATGCACAAGGGGGCGCACGTCCGGAGTTCGTTTGCAGTGGCTGGAGGCCCTGAAGCGCCCATTCTCTCTTTCTATTTGCCTCTTTCTCACTCTGTCACTCTCAAATAAATAAAAGTACCAAAAAATTTTTTTTTAATAACAAACAAAATCAAATAACAAAAACCACAATGTACATTTGCAATTTACACAGAATCTGTTCCTTACCTGCTGGTGGCGAGTGCTGGGAAAGGTATACTGGACAGAATGGGAAGGATAACGACTTTGTTCTGTGCTGAAAGCTCCTTGGTTGGGAGGATAACCTGAACTTGACATTATCAGTAAAGAAGTCCTCACTGGGCTGTGAGATCAAGTCCAACAAACAATCATGTTTCTAGGAAACAACCTAAACAAGACAGGGAAAAGAAAATACATAAGAACTAAAATACCAAGTGTAATTTTAACAAATTACAACTACAGCAACAGAAATTAAGCCACAATTACCAATAGAAGTTTTTTGTCTGATTATTTACTTAATTAGAGAGGTTTGGTAAACATTTAAAAGTCTTTGCCTTCATGAAAAAGGTCATTTCAACATATAGCTAACAATATAATTATCTATATACATTGAATTAAAATCCTATCAATGTAGCTTCAGGGATGGCTCAACAGCTAAGATCACTTTCAGTCTGGCGAGATGGCTTAGCCATTAAGGCGCTTGCCTAAGGACACATGCTCAACTCCCCAGATTCCACATACGCCAGATGCACTGGGCAACACATGTGCAAGCTGAGGTTCAACTGCAATGGCTGGAGGTCCTGGAGTGCCAATTCTCTCTCTTTCATAAATATTTTAAAACTTAAAAAAAAAAAGATTGCTTGCTACTTAAGCATGAAGACTCTTCTGGTCAAAGACCTTCAAGTTCAACTCAGAATCCATATAAAAAGCAGGTCATGGCCACACATGTGTGCTACCCAAGTCATCAGGGGCAGAGAGTACAAACCACATAATCACATGATAGACGGGCTCAAGGTTGAGGGAAAAGAATAGACCCTTTCTAGAAGATTTACATGGATGAGTGATAAGTGAGGTACACCGCACATTCTCCTCTGGCTTCTGCACACAGAGGTGCATACATCACACCACACAGGTACTCTACATACATCCAAATGCAAAAAAGAAAGAAAGAAATCAATCAATCTTAACAATGCTTGGTTGTGTGAAGTCCTGGGTTCAATTACCGACATAAAAAACAAAAGTCCAGGCTGGAGAAATAGATGGCTCAGTGATTAAGGGATTTGCGTGCAAAGCTTAAGGACCCAGGTTCGATTCCCCAGAACCCATATAAGCCAGATGCACATGGTGGAGCATGTGTCTGGAGTTTGTTTGCAGTGGCTAGAAGCCTTGACATGCTCTTGTGCACTCTCTCTTGCTAACTCTCGTAAAATAGATAAAAATAAAATATTTTGGGCTGGAGAGATGGCTTAGTGGTTGAGGCACTTGCCTGTGAAGTCCAAGGGCCCAGTTTCAATATCCCAATTCCCACATAGAGCCAGATGAACATAGTGGCACCTGAGTCTGGACTTTGTTTGCAGTAGTTACAGGCTCTGGTGTGCCCATTTACACATATAGTCTCTCTCTCTCACATACAAATAATAAAATATTTTTTAAAAATATATTTTTTTATTGGGCTTCTGCGTGAGAAGGAAAAAACTTAGTAGCAGAGGCCAGTAAGTTAAAAAGCAGATATAAAGGGAAGAGAAAGGAAGGGAGGAGGGTACTTAATAGGTTGGTATTGTATATATGTAAGTATAATAATTGAGATGGGAATGTAATATAATGGAGAATGGAATTTCAAAGGGGAAAGTGTGGGGGCGGAGGGAGGGTATTACCATGGGATATTTTTTATAATCATGGAAAATGTTAATAAAAGTTGTGAAAAGAAAAAAAAATATATATATATATTTATTTAAATCTGGGTGCTAAAGAGATGGCTTAGTGGTTAAGGTGCTTGTCTGCAAAGCCTAAGGACCCATGTTCAACTCTCCTGATCCCACATAAGTCAGATGCACAAGATAAGGCAAGCAAAAGGTCGCACATGCCCAATAGGTGAGGCAAACATCTGGAGTTCAATATCAGTGGCTGAGGCCCTGATGCACCAATTCTCGCTCTCCCTCTCTCTCTCTAAAATACTAAATTAAAATTTTTTTAAAAAAGACAAAGTTCTTGGGAGGCAGAGGTAGGAGGATCACCGAGAGTTTGAGGCCACCCTGAGACTGCACAGTGAATTTCAGGTCAGCCTGAGCCAGAGTGAGATCCTACCTCGAAAAACCAAAATAAATAAAAAATAAAAAAGACAAAGTTTACAAGAAAATCTGGGCCATGCATGACGGGGCACATCTTTTTATTTTAATAATTTTGTTGTTTATTTTTACTTGAGAGTGACAGAGAGGAAGAGGGAGGGAGGGAGGGAGAGGGAGAGAGAATGGGTGCGCCAGGGCCTCCACCCACTGCAAATGAACTCCAGATGCATGTGTCACCTTGAACATCTATCTGGCTTACATGGGTCCTGGGGAATCTAGCCTCGAACCGGGGTCCTTAGGCTTCACAGGCACGCGTTTAATCGCTAAGCCATCTCTCCAGCCCCATGGGGCACATTTTTAACCCCAGCATTCGGAAGGCAGAGGTAGGAGTTTGAGGCCACCCTGAGACTACATAGTGAATTCCAGGTCAGCCTGGGCTACAGTGAGATCCTACCTTGAAAAACCAAATTAAAAAAAAAAAAAAATCTGGGCCGAGGACATGGCTCAGTGATTAAAGATTAGGCTAAACAGTGAATTCCAGGTCAGTCTAGGCAAGAATGAGACCCTACCTCGAAAAACAAAAATAAATAAATCTATCTGCAGGAGACCTGGCACTGAAAAACTAGTAAATGACTTCCTGTAAGTAACTGAGAAATAAATATTTTATAAAGAAAAGATGCACAGTTCCAACTTTGAGGGTTCTGAAAGTCATCTATAAAAAGTCCAAACATATTTATAAGCATTGTACAGAGAAAAAAACTGTCTTCATTAAATAATTATGTTATGCCTTTTAATGTATGACATAGGCCTGAAAAAATAACTGCCAACATTTTTAAGACACTTCCAGTGAAATTAACAAGTGGAAGCTTTATTTTGGGATTATTTATTTATTTACGTATTTGGAGACAGGGTTTTATGCAGCCTACGTTGGCCTCTAGGTTGATAGGGACTCATGACCATGCTTTGAACTCCTCTGATCCTGTTGGCCTCCCAAGTGCTGGGATTATGCATGAATCACAGGACACCTGATTTAGTGTGGGTTTTTTTTTTAATTATTTTTAAACTTTTTGTTTGTTTTTTTTTCAAGGTTTTACCCATACTTACTTTACCTTAGGCTGATCTGCAATAACAACTCTTCACCAAAGTAAACTAGAAAAGGGAGCCTGCAAATACACAATTCAATTTTTAGCTGATCAAATAATAAAACCTGATACAAAATATGGGATAGGCTTCTTCCACTAGGAATAGACAGTAAGACCTTATAGCTAAGGACTCCATATGCTTGGGCTGCAAAATCACTGAGAAATCTTGCTGGAGCTGAGCTGAAAACCTCCACTGTATAAACCAACTAACAGAGGTAGGAGAATCACCAACAGTTCAAGGCCACCGAGACTACAAAGTTAATTCCAGGTCAGCCTGGACCAGAGTGAGACCCTACCTAAAAAAAAAAAAAAAAAGTGACCCTGACATGTGGCCAGAGAAGATAACTGACAAGGAAGGGGCTGAGTCAGTCCCTAGAGACATGTCCAAACATGCCCAGACATGTCCCTTACACCCCAATCAAAGACATACAAATGTAGCTGCTGCTTGCATAGCCAATCATTTAAAAAGATTACCTAAGCCCACCTGATATTCCCCAGGTTGTGCTTAAAAGGGGCCCCTGTGCTCCTCTCAGGGTCGCCATTTTGCATGAATGGTTGACTCCCGCATGCTGGCTGATTCTACAAAATAAACGATCTTTGCTTTTACATACTACTTGAGTCTGGGGTCTTTATTCAGCGATTTTTGAACTCTTAACATTTGGGGGCTAGCCCAAGCTCACTGGATACCCCCCCAGACTCAATAGTGGAGCTTTTCATTCTCCGCACACTTGTTAATATGTAGGAAAGCTACTGATTTCTATGTACTTATTTTTTATCCTACTACATTGCTAAAAGTGTTCATCAGTTCTAACAGTTTGCTGGTAGTTTTTAGGGTCTTTTATGTATAGAATCATATCACCCGCAAATAGTGATAATTTGATCTCTTCCTTTCCAATTTGAATCCCTTTTATGAGTGTTTCTTGCCTTATTGCTATAGCTAAATACTATATTAAATAAAAGTGGGGACAGTGACACCCTTGTTTTGTTCCTGTTTAGTGGGAAAGCTTCAAATTTTCACCATTTAGTATTATGTTGGCTGTAAGTTTGTCATAAATAGCTTTTATTATGTCGAGATATGTTCCTTCTATTCCCACTTTCTATAATACTTTTACCATGAAAGGATGTTAGATTTCTTCGAATGCCTTTTCTGCATCTATTGATATGATCATGTGACTGTTGTCCTTCAGACCATTTATATGATGTATTACATTTATTGACTTGCATATGTTGAAGCATCCCTGCATCCCTGGGATAAAGCCAACTTGGAGTGAATAATCTTTTTGATATATTCTTTTTTTTTAATTTTTTTAAAAGTTGTTTTTTTTTTGTTTATTTATTTGAGAGCGACAGACACAGAGAGAAAGACAGATAGAGGGAGAGAGAGAGAATGGGCGCACCAGGGCTTCCAGCCTCTGCAAACAAACTCCAGACGCGTGTGCATCTGGCTAACGTGGGACCTGGGGAACTGAGCCTCGAACCGGGGTCCTTAGGCTTCACAGGCAAGCACTTAACCGCTAAGCCATCTCTCCAGCCCTTTGATATATTCTTATATTCTGTTTGCAGTATTATTTTGTGCAGAATTTTTGCATCTATGTTCATGAGGGAGATTGGTCTGCAATTTTCTTTTTTCATTCTGTCTTTGCCTGGTTTTGGTATGATGGTGATGCTGGCTTCACAGAAAGAGTTCAGTAGAATTCCTTAGAATTCCTTCCTTTTCTATTTGCCAATTGATGAACAGAGTGTGATATTGAAGTTTCCCACTACAATTGTGTTTGATGTTATCTGTGACCTTAAGTCGAATAGTGTTGTCTGATGAAACTGGGAGCTCCCATGTTAGGTACATATGTTTGGGATTGTAATGTCCTCCTGCTGGAATGTTCCTTGAATCAGTATAAAATGACCTTCTTTGTCTTTCCTCACTAATGTTGGTTTGAAGTCTATCCTGTCAGATATTACCATAGCAACCCCTGCTTGTTTCCTAGACCCTTTTGCTTGACATACTGTTTTCCATCCTTTCACTCTACTATCTTTTATTGAGAGAGGAGTTTCCTGGAGGCAAAAAAACACCAGGATCCTGCCTTTTAATCCACTCTGCAAGCCTGTGTCTTTTGGATGGTGCATTGAGGCTACTGTATTAAGAGTTATTATTGAAAGGTATGCATTTATTCTCACCATTCTTAGTTTGTAGTGTTTCCTGTTTTCCCTTTACTTGTTTGTTTTAACTGTTATTTGGGTGTGGTTTATTTTTTTCTTTTTCCTCCTGTGTGTTTTGCTTTCTCTGTGGCATTAAGAACACCTTCAAGTATTTTTTGTAGAGCTGGTTTAGTTGTCATAAATTCCTTTTGCCTGTTCTTGTTGTGGAATATTCTTATTTCTCCAGCAATCTGGATAGCTTTGCAGGATAAAGTAATCTTGATTGACAGACTTTATCTTTCATAATTTGGAATATGTCCTTCCAAGCCCTTCTGGCTTTTAAAGTTTGTGTTGAGTACTCTGCAGTTGTTCTGATGGGCTTGCCTTTGTAGGTGACTTGCTTCTTCTAACTGCTTTCAATATATTTTCTTAAAAGAAGCTTTTTTTAAAAAATTATTTATTTATTTATTTGAGAGCGACAGACACAGAGAGAAAGACAGATAGAGGGAGAGAGAGAGAATGGGCAGGCCAGGGCTTCCAGCCTCTGCAAACGAACTCCAGACACGTGCGCCCCCTTGTGCATCTGGCTAACGTGGGACCTGGGGAACCGAGCCTCGAACCGGGGTCCTTAGGCTTCACAGGCAAGTGCTTAACCACTAAGCCATCTCTCCAGCCCATCAATATTGTGTGTTTAGTAGTTTTACTGTAACATGGCGAGGAGAGGTTCTTTCCAGGTTTTGTCTGTTTGGTGTTCTAAAAGCTTCTTGTATCTGTATCGCCCTTTCTTTCCCAATTTGGGGAAATTTTTCTTCTATGATTTTCTTCTATGTTGAAAACACCTACTAAGCCCCTGGATTGAAATTCTTCTCCTTTTACACCCTGAATTCTTATGTTTGATCTTATCATAGTGTTCCAGATATCTTGAAATTCTCATTCATACCTTGCTATTAGCTTGCCTTTCTTTTTGTTAGACTGTATTAGATCTGCCACCTGGTCTTCTATTTTAGATATTCTGTTTATTCTGTTCTTGCCTTCATCCATTCTACTGGTGAGACTTTCCACAGAGTATTTTTTTTTTATTTCATTGACTATATTCTTCAGAGCCAGGATTTCAGCCTGATTTTAATTCAGTATTTCTATTTCCTTACTCATGTCTTGTAATGACCTATTTATTTCATTAAGCTGGTTTCCTGTGTTCTCTTTCAGAAGTTTGTTTTCTTCTTTGATTCCCTTCATTTCTTCTCTGATTTCTTTGTCATACATTTTCTAAAACAGTCTCATTAGTGATCATTTCTGATGGGTTTATAGATTTTTGTGGGACTGTCATTGTCTTGATTCTTTGGGTTTTTTGTATTATATTGTAGCGACTTTTGCATCCTGATTGATCTGATGTATGGGTTTTCTACTTATTTGCAGTGTTCCCAGATGTGGCAATCCACCTACCCTCAGGATATGAGTTCAAGGTGCCAGGTGTAGCTCTTGTCCCCTAATCAAGCCACAGAAGTAATCCTAGGTGTTGAGTTTGCTTGCTAAGCATGTATTCTAGTGGACTGGGTGGAATAATTTACTGGCAAATTCTAATCTTCAACATACACAATCAATAAAGTAACATACACAATCAATAAAAACCAGTACAAACTATGCAATTGTAGGGGTTTAAACAGATAGTAGTATAAAAGCCAAATCCCTAAGGGTCTGTGTTGTTCTACACCCTTAATCTTGTCAGCTGGAAGGTAGAGATTTCTGTTTTAAATTGGGTTTAAGGTCAACCTGGATCTGGATTATGCCCTGCCCCCAATAATGACAGAAGCAAGAAACAAAGGCCCTATATATATGAAAGCAGAGGCAACAATATTCAATCCCCAAATAAAGGTTGCTTGAAAATGGTAGAGCCAACCAAGAATATGTACCCCATAACCTGCCCTGACAAGAAGAGATTACCTGTGTACCCTTTTTTTTTTTTTTGTCACTCAGCCTTGTTACCTTTTGAAGTGGCTTCCAATCTCACCAATGCTGAGCGCCCACCTCGATCCCTGTTGTGCTGTGCAGCTGTACCTCTGATCAGCTCTGCTGGCTGCGCTGCCACTGGCGGCTGAATGCTGGAGGTTCACAGTTCTGATGGTGGAGGTTGGGGCTGTTCATCCTTCTGGAGTTGCTCTCACTTTCAGTAGCTCTTTAGTTAATCTCAGTTGTCTTTCCTTCAGATTTTTAACTTTGTAAGAAGGCTGATGGAGTTGAAAAATGTAGTGCTTGGTCTCTGTGGGTGCTGCAGCCTGACGCACCTGGCGGGACTGTGCCGATGGCGGGACACAGGCCGCCAGAACCTCAGTGGGACTCTAGCCATTTTCCTCCTTTCTGGTGGGTCTTGGTCTCTCCGTTTTCTCCACTGTGTCTAAGAATATACCTATACTCCTTCACTTTTTGGAAGAGTGCATTTTGCTGTGGTTTTGCTTAAATCCTCCCTATGCTGGTTTGCCATGGCTCCTATGCTGCCATCTTACCCGGAAGTCTTAGTGGATCATTTTTTAGAGGAACAATTTGTTCTCCGCCAATTGGTGAGGTGGGGCACCCCACTGTACTGTGATGTCTTTGTTATGCTCTGTTCTTTGTTTTTCAGGTAAATCAGGTTCTGGTGTCTGGGAACAATCTGGAGGCCCACCAAGGTCAGGCAGATGCCTCGTCTGGGCCAGAGCGTTCCAAGGATGCTCTGGACACCCATCTGCTGGAGCCTGAGAGCTCGTCTAGTAAATACTGACGGGCATGCCCATCTGGCGGTCCCCTTCATGGGAAAGGTCACCATTAGCATCGTTTTGGTTTCTTTTTCACTTCTTGGGGTATTTGTTTCTAAGTCTGAGTGTTTGTGTCTTGTTCACAGCGAGTTCCACCCCAATGGACCTAGTCACACTTCAAGGAATTTCAACACCTGGCAGACAATTTGGGTTTAACAGTACAGTCAGGAAAACTAACCATCTTTTGCAGGAATGAATGGCTGATTTACAATGTGGGATGGACAGAGGAAGCCACTGTGCTTCCACCTCCCTCCCCACCATTTACAAAGTTAAAGGTATTGTGTATGAGAGTCCTGGGCATCCTGACCAGGCCTCACACATCATGGTCTGGCAATATCTAGTGTAAAGATCCCCTCCTTGGCTTAGTCCCTTTTTACCACCAGCCCCAGCAATCTTGTCAGTCAAGGAGTCAAGACCACCGAAGGACTGCAAGCCGGCAGTCCTGCCCCCTTCTGTACTGAAGAGGACCTGTACTCTCCTCCCTATGCACCTGCCCCTGCACTAGAACCTGTACCCAAGTGATAGCTGCCGATCCGGGCCCAGGGGAAGGAGAAGGAAACATGAGGAGTCCTCCCCACACACGGGCCCTGACTGTGAAGCAGGCAGACTCCACAACAATTATGCTGCCTCTATGGGTAACTGCCACCCCCCAAATCAGGACAGCCAGCAGTTTGTGACTCATATCCCTTTTTGTACCACTGAGTTATATAATTCGAAGATGCAGAATCCAACGTTTTCTGAGAAGCCCTCAGCCCTCTTAGACTTGTTAGATTCCATAATTATAACCCATCAGCCCACTTGGGATGATTGTCAGCAGCTCTTACAAGTTCTTTTAACTACAGAGGAAAGGGAGAGAGTTCTAGCCACTGCCCGCAAGCTGGTTCCTGAACTTACCGGACAACTGTGCAGGCTGACGTGGATGCAGCCTTTCCCTTAAACCTGCCCGGATTGGGATCCCAACAGCCCTGCAGGTAAGTAGAGACGAAGAGTCTACTGCCAGATTCTGATGGGGGGGTCTCCGAGAGGCTGCAAGGAAGCCCACAAATTTATCTAAGGTAGGACAGGTTATATACAAGGTAAAAAGGAAAGCCCAGAGGCCTTTTTAGAGACTATTAGAAGCATGCTGGACCTATACACCCCTGGACCTGGTAGCAAGAGAAAATCAGTCTGACGTGAACATGGCTTTTGTCAACCAGGCAGTGCCAGACATCCGCAGGAAACTCCAATAACTGGACAGTTTCTCGGGTAACAGATGTCAGAACTTGTAGCAATAGCTGAAAAAGTTTATAATAATAGAGAAACTCCAGAAGATAAACAGACTAGAGGATTAGCTAAAATACTATTGGCTGCCATGGGAAAATATGACCCAAGGGAATTAAAAACCATGGCTTATGGAACAGACAGGAGCAAACCAGCCCCACAATTGAGAGGGGAAGGACCCCGTCTCCAAAAGGGCCAATGTGTTTATTGCAAAGAGATGGGACATTAGAAAATGAAATGTCCAAAAATACAAAGGGACAAAAACCCTAAATTGCTGATAATAGGAGAACTTAGTGACTGAAGGCGTCAGGGCTCATGTCTCCTCCATGAGCCCTGGGTAACCTTGAAGGTGGAGAGGAAACCAGTGGAATTCCTGGCCAATACTAGGGCTCAGCATTCTGTCCTGAAACAACCTATGGGGACCCTGACCACCAAAAGAACATGGGTCCAACGAGCCCTGGGACAAGTCAATGTTCATAGACTACCCAAAGAAAAGTGGACTTAGGAATGGGATGGGTAACCCATTCGTTCATGGTCATCCCTGGGTGCCCATATCCACTCCTGGGGGGAGAACCCTTGACTAAAATGAGGGCATAAAACTCTGTCAGCCCCGAGGGAGTACAGGTTCTCAATCAGAATGGTCCTGTACATATGCTGCCATATCTGAGGGAACAATGGGAAAGGACTCCCAGTGTATGGGCAGAAAGAAATCAGACCAGGCTTGCCAAGCATAGGGACCCAATCATAGTCCAACTGAAGTCTAATGCTGGCCCAATCCAAGTCCATAAATACCCAATGCCCCAAGAGACCAAACTAGGTATAACCCTTTACATAAACTGACTTTGGGATCAAGGGATATTGGTACTCCAGCACTCCCCTAGAATACCCCTCCTCCTACCAGTAAAGAAGCCCCACTCCAATGACTACCGACCCGTGCAGGACTTGAGGGAAATTAACAAATGCATGGAAGACATCCACCCCACAGTGCCGAATCCATACACTCTGCTGAGCACTTAGCCACCTGAACACAATGTGTACATGGTGCTGGACCTTAAGGATGCATTCTTCAGTCTGCCACTGGCCCCAGCCAGCCAGCCTGTTTGCCTTCGAATGGAATGATCCAGAACATGGATTCAATGGCCAATTAACATGGACTAGATTGCCACAAGGATTCAAGAATTCACCTACTGTTTTTTAAAATATTTTATTTTTAAACTTTATTTTTATTTATTTGACAGAGAGAGAGAATGGGCGCGCCAGTGCCTCCAGCCACTGCAAATGAACTCCAGATGCATGCGTCCCCTTGTGTATCTGGCTTATGTGGGCCCTGGGGAATCAAATTGAGGTCCTTTGGCTTTGTTGGCCAACTCATTAGACAAATACACCAGAATACTCATCTAGGTAAACAGAAGATTGAGGACTTACTTAGGCAAAAGGCAACAGAAGTCATAGCCCAATCCCATGCCTGCTGCCTGGTAAATGCAAGAAGTGGAGTTTCCCAGTTGGGAATCAGAGAAAGAGGAAGGCAACCAGGAGTAAATTGGGAAATTGACTTTGGAGATAAAACCTGGTTTGCATGGATACAAGTATTTAGTGGTATTTATAGACATCTTTTCAGGATGGACTGAGGCTTTTCCAACCAAGAATGAGACTGCCACAACTGTGGCCAAAAAAGTATTGGATGACATCATTCCAAGGTATGGTTTACCTGTTCTTTTGGGGACCAGCCTTCATCTCACAGGTAACCCAGGCCATAGTTAAAATTGAGGGGACAAATTGGAAACTCCATTGTGTGTATCATCCCCAGAGTTCAAGACAGGTAGAAAGAATGAATCGGACCCTAAAGGAGACCCTAACTAACTTAACCCTTGAAACCCAAGTTGTGCCTAAAAGGGGCCTGCTTGCTCCTGGGGGCCACCATTTTATATGAATGGTTGACCCTGTATGCTGGCTGATTCTGCAGAATAAACACTCTTTGCTTTTACAGACTATTTGAGTCCGGGGTCTTTCTTCAGTGATTTTCAGACCCTTACAATAGAGAAAAAAAACAAATCAGGAGCTTGGAAGATGGTTTCACAATTAAAGGTGCTTGCTTGCAAAGCTTGAAGGCCAGGTTCAATTCTCAAACTATCCATATAAGCAGGATGCAAACACACACAAAAAAATAAAAATTTTAAAGTTTGACTATAAGAACAAGGGAACCAAAAAGAAGAAAAAGAAATAAGCTGAGCATGGTGGCATACATCTCTGGGGAGACAGAAGTGGAGGATCACTGTGGGTCTGAGGCCAGCATGGGAATACAGAGTAAGTTCCAGGTCAGCCTGAGCCTGAAAAAAAAAAAAGAGAGCACCAGGTGTGGTGGCGCACACCTTTAATCCCAGTACTCGGGAGGCAGAGGTAGGAGGATCTCCATGAGTTTGAGGCCATCCTGAGACTACACAGTGAATTCTAGGTCAGCCTGAGCTAGAGTGAAACCCTACCTTGAAAAGCCAAATATATAAATAAGTAAGTAAATAAATAAAATGAAATTTCATTTCTTAAATGACTAGTTGCTAATCCTCTTCTTGATAAACAGAAAGAATAGCATAGGAAGTAAGCATCAGTCACTGGAGTCGAATTAAAAGATTGAAGCTGGGCATGGTGGCACACGCCTTAAATCTCAACACTTGGGAGGCAGAGGTAGGAGGATCACAGTAAGTTCAAGGCCACCCTGAGACTACCTAGTGAATTCCAGGTCAGCCTGGACTAGAGTAAGACCCTACCTCGAAAAGCAAATAAATAAATAAAGTTGAACAGTATCTGAAGAAAATAAAGACACTATTTTTGAGCCCTTGTCAGATACCACTCCAAGGACTAAGGCTTTATGTGCATGGGCTCACCTGAAAGTCTAATCGCATTACTGTCAAAGCCACATAGGCTCAGTATTTTGCCAAGGAAATCCTTTTAACCCAAAGACAGACATTTTCAAGTTCATATTCTATAGCCTCCCCTTTTACTAAACTAACATTAAAAGCAAAATAAGACTAAAGAACAGACTCCACTTCTAAAGCATATACTAAAATAAACAAGGGGTGGAGAACATCTGATTTTAAGCAAAATTTACTTAGTTCTTTTTTTGTTGCTGTGGTTCTATTTTTTTGTTTTTGAGGTAGGCTCCCACTCCTTTATTTGTTTATTTAGTGGAGAGAGAGAGAGAAAGAGACAGATGGAGAGAGAATGGGTGTGCCAGGTCCTCCAGCCACTGTGAACAAACTCCAGATGCATGTGCCACCTTGTATATCTGGTTTACGTGGGTATTGGGGAACTGAACCTGAGTTTGAAGGCTTCACAGACAAGTGCTTTAGCCACTAAGCCATCTCTCCAGACCCCTAGACTCTTACGCTAGACCAGAATGACCTCACAATCATAAAGATACATAGTCCAAGGTTAGTCTGGAACCCACAGTGATCCTCTGCCTCCTAAGTGCTAGGATTAAAGGTACATACCACTAAGTCCAGCTCAAAATGTACTTAGTTTTATGGGGAGGGAACAATACCAAATTATGCCAAATATCTGTGAGGGCAAAGACTGCTCAATTCTGCTCTGGCTTTAGCAGCAGTCAGGGCTGAGCTCTCAGTAACATTCCACCAGCATGTCCCATTATTCTTCCACACATACCCTAGAACTCCCAAGCCTAGGCCTCTCCACTACAATGTTTGTCTCATTGTCTCCTAACCAGACTTCCTACTTCAATACTTTTTCCACACAGAAAGCAAACTGTTCTTTTTAAAGAACATAAATCAGAACATGTCACTCTTCTGCTTAAGTCTCCCTCCGCAAAGGCTTTTATTACAAATTCAACCTACTTGAGGACTTGACCCACACAAGACTACCTTGACTTAGCCTGTCTTGTCACTCACTACTGGGCAGCAGTAATATGGGCCTGCTTTCAATTTCTTCATGGTACAGCCAAGTCCATCCTAGCCTCAGGCCTTTATTCTTCTGTACACCTTGCCTTGAATCATTTATGTAGCTGGCTCCTCCTTAAATTTGGCTCAAATGTCATCTCCCATCAAGCTACTAAGTAAGGTCCCTATAGTTAATCCCACTCACACAGCCATTTTTGTTCCTTTATACTTTTTTAAAAATGTATTTATTTATTTATGAGAAAGATACAGATAGAATGGATGCACCAGGGCCTTTCACCACTGCAAACAACCTCCACATGCATGTGCCACCTTGTCATTTGGCTTTACATGGGTACTGGGGAAACCTGGGTCCTTTGGATTTGCTGGCAAGCACCTTAACAGTTGAGTCATCTCTCCAGTCCCTTTATACTTTTATCATGATTTGAAATGAGAAACTTTGAATTAAACTCTTTATCCCCACTATAATAATACAAACTTCTTAATTCATTATTTATTGGATAAGAGAAATAATAAATGTATAAAACACATTCAAAGCAAGCCCCAAAATATAGATATATAAGTTTATTTGAACAACGAAAGCACATAATACCAAATTTCCCAAAATTAATGTAAATGTCAGTATCCCCAATCAATATTCAGTATTCTCAATAAAACCTCAGTAAGGTTTCTTTCTGAACTCACATCAGAACTGCCATGGCCTGAAATAACCAGGGTAAGGAACAAGTGACTAACCCTACCATTACTAAAACCATAAAATAATACCAATTTAAAGAGCCAACACAAGAGTGTATGTAGAGAAAACAATTAGACAAATCAGAAACAGTCCCAAATACATGTAGTAAATAATAAAACTTGCAATTTTAACTAGTACTGGGCAAAAGGGCTGTTCAATGTATGGGTGGATTCAACTGACTATCTGGGAGGAAACATGTATAATTACACATAACCCTTCAAAGTCATCATCTCTACTTTGTTTACTATACTAAATAAAATTCCAGATGGATCAGAGAATTACAAGTTTAAAAGAAAAGAAACTAGGGCTGAAGGGATGGCTTGTTGGTTAAGATGCTTGCCTGCAAAGTCAAAGGACCCAGGTTCACTTCCCCAGGACCCATGTAAACCAGATGCACAAGGGGGTGCATGCATCTGGAGTTTGTTTGCAGTGGCCAGAGGCCCTGGTGTGCCCATTCTTGCTGTCTCTCTCAAATAAATACACATCTATGTTTTAAAACTATAAAAGAAGGGGCTACAGTGAGGACTCAGTGGTTAATGATGCTTGCAGAGCCTAGAAACCTCAGTTCAATTCCGTAGTACCCATGTAAAGCCAGATGAGAAGAACTGCATGCATGGCATGTGCACTCCCATACACATAAAAATAGACATAACAGATAAACAGATATAGACAGACAGATAATAGACAGACAGACATTTCAAAAAAAAACTGGGCGTGGTGGCGCACCCATTTAATCCCAGCACAGGGAAGGCAGAGGTAGGAGTATTGCCTTGAATTCAAGGCCACCCTGAGACTACATAGTAAATTCCAGGTCAGCCTGGGCTGGAGTGAGACCCTGGGCGGAGGGGTGTACTTATGTATATAGGTATTCAGTCAACATCTTTCTCTAACTCAATAGCTCTCTTTTCTATGGCAACTAATGAGAAGGGGGAGCTTTTGTTTCTTTTTCTCCTTGTTTTGGTATTCTGAGATAGGGTGTCATGCAGACCAAGCTGCTTTGTGGCAAGGCTGACCTTGAATTTTGGATCCTCCTGGCTAAGCACCTCTGGAGCTGGGATTACAAGCATGAGCCACAATACCCTGTGGCTTTTTTGTTGTTGTTGTTCATTTTTACTTATTTATTTGAGAGTGACAGAGAGAGACTGAGAAGGAGGCAGAGAGAGAGAGAATGGGTGTGCCAGGGCTTCTAGCACTGCGAATGAACTCCAGACGCATGCGACCCCTTGCAATTCCTGGGGAATCAAGACTTGAACCAGGTTCCTTAGGCTTCACAGACAAGCACTTAACCACTAAGGCATCTCTCCAGCCCAACTATGTGGCTTTTTTTTTTTTTTTTTTTTGGTTTTTCGAGGTAGGGTCTCACTCTGGCTCAGGCTGACCTGGAATTCACTATGTAGTGATCCTCCTACCTCTGCCTCCTGAGTGCTGGGATTAAAGGCGTGCACCCCCAAGCCCAGCTCTGTACCAAGTTTTTATCTTTAGTACCAACTCTTTCGCTAAAAGCCACATAGTCGGAGCCAGGCGTGGTGGCGCACGCCTTTACTCCCAGCACTCAGGAGGCAGAGGTAGGAGGATCACTGTGAGTTCAAGGCCACCCTGAGACTACATAGTGAATTCCAGGTCAGCCTAAGCCAGAGTGAGACCCTACCTCGAAAAACCAAAAATACATACATACATACATACATACACAAGTAAAAGAAACTGGTACAGTAGTGAACAAAAGAGTCACTATATAATGACCTCATATGCATAATATTATGTATAAAGAGGAAAAAACCTGAAACTACATTTAACATATTATGTCTATACAGTGTTTTCCACTTCTTTATATAGTCCAATATTGAACTTCTACAAAATATTACTTATAAAAAAACACAGGAAATTTTTTTCCGAGGCAGATACTACCTCATTCTAGCCCAGGTAACCTGGCACTCTGTAGTCCCAAGCTGGCCTCAGACTCACAGCAATTCTACTACTTCTGCCTCCCAAGTAGGATTAAAGGCATGTACCACCATGGCCAGCTGAAAACAGGATTTTAAGATAACATATCCTCCATCCTGCATTACAATGGCTTTGTGTAAATCTACAGTAATTGTTCAATATCCCCTCCCCGGACAGTGTGCATACTCCTACAGTTGATACATTCACAAGTGCCTATTTTAGGCCTTAGCTCCTAGAAAGCACATGTTTTGATTTAATTATGAATACCTTTTTCCCACTCCTTTTCTGAGACAATCTCCTTAAGCACAGGTTGGCCTAGAAGTCACAACTATCAGCCTTACTAGACTTGCTAAACATCAGGACCATATTGTGTACCACTATGTCCAACTTCATTCCAATTATTTTAAAAATGACTTAAAGGAACCTATTTAAAAGTAATGCTACTTAGACTCTTCTCGAAAAAAAAAAAAAGAAAAAAACAAGTAATGCTACTGGGCATGGTGGCTTATGCCTGTAAATACAACATTTAGAAGGCTGAAATAAGAGGGTCACAAGTTGAAGGCCAGCTTGGGCTATATAGTTCCAGGCCAGCCTGAGCTACAGAGTGAGAACTTATCTTAAAAAAACAAGGGTTGGAGAGATGGCTTAGAGGTTAAGGTGCTTGCTTGGAAAGCCAAAGGACCCAGGTTCTAATCCCCAGTATCCACATAAAGCAAGATGCATAAGGTAGCACATGCATCTGGAGTTCGTCTGCAGTGGCACAGGCCCTAGTGTGCCCATTCCTTTTCTCTCTCTCCTTCTCACAAATAAACAAACAAAAATTATATGATCTGGCATGGTACTGCAGACCTTGAATCCCAGCACTCGTGAGGCAGAGGTAGAAGGTTCACTGTGAATTCAAGGCCAGCTTGAAATAGAGTGAATTCTATGTCAGTTTGGGCTAGACTAAGACAAATAAGATAAATAAATAAGCCAGGCATAGTGGTGCATGCCTTTGGAGGATCACAGTGAGTTTGAAGCCACCCTGAGGCTACAGAGTGAATTCCAGGTAGGCCTCAGTTAGTGAGACCCTACCTTGAAAAAAAAAAAAAAAACTAAATAAAAATTTTTTATAAAGTTATGTATAAACATCTTTGAACAAAAGTTCAAACCTTTTCAAAGTTACATATTTATGTTATTTCCAGGAGAAATTAACTACCTAAAAAAAGATAATTCTCAATCAATAAATGTAATACATTATATAAATGGGTTGAAGGACAAAAATCATATGATCATCTCATTAGACGCAGAGAAAGCGTTTGACAAAATCCAACATCCCTTCATGATAAAAGTCCTACAGAGACTGGGAACAGAAGGAACATATCTCAATATAATAAAGGCTGTTTATGGCAAGCCTACAGCCAACATATTACTAAATAGGGAAAAACTGGAAGCTTTTCCACTAAAATCAGGAACAAGACAAGGGTGTCCACTGTCCCCACTTTTATTTAATATAGTACTGGAAGTTTTAGCCATAGCAATAAGGCAAGAGACGCACATAAAAGGGGTACAAATTGGAAAGGAAGAGATCAAGTTATCATTATTTGAAGATAACATGATTCTATATATAAAGGACCCTAAAGACTCTACCAGCAAACTGTTAGAGCTGATAAACACCTAGAGCCATGTAGGATACAAAATAAATACACAGAAATCAGTAGCATTCTTATATGCTAACAACAAACATACAGAAGATGAAATCAGAGAATCACTCCCATTCACAATTGCATCAAAGAAAATAAAGTACCTTGGAATAAACCTAACCAAGGAAATAAAGGATCTCTACAATGAAAACTATAAAACACTCAAGCGAAAAATTGCAGGAGACACTAGGAAATGGAAAAACATCCCTTGTTCCTGGATTGAAAGAATCAATATTGTGAAAATGGCAATCTTACCAAAAGCAATCTACACATTTAATGCAATCCCCATCAAAATTCCAATGGCATACATCACGGAAATAGAAAAAACAATCCAAAAATTCATCTGGAATCACAAAAAACCTCAAATATCTAAAATAATACTGAGCAACAAAAATAAGTTGGGAGGTATCACCATACCTGATTTTAACCTATACTACAGAGCCAAAGTAACAAAAACAGCATGGTACTGGCACAAAAGCAGATATGCAGATCAATGGAACATAATAGAGGACCCAGATATAAGCCTAGGTAGCTATAGACACCTGATATTTGATAAAAATGCCAAAAATACACATTGGAGAAAAGACAGCCTCTTCAGCAAATGGTGCTGGGAAAACTGGATATGTATCTGTAGAAGGATAAAAATAGATTCTTCTCTCTCTTCATGCACAGAATTAAATCCAAATGGGCTAAAGACCTTAACATCAGACCTGTAACTCTGAAATTGCTAGAGAAAAAAGTAGGGGAAACCCTACAACATATTGGTCTTGGCAAAGACTTTCTGAATATAACCCCAATTGCTCAGGCAATAAAACCACACATTAACCACTGGGATGTCATGAAATTACAAAGATTTTGTACAGCAAAGGACACTGTGAGTAAAGCAAAGAGGCAACCTACACAATGGGAAAAAAATCTTTGCCAGCTATATATCTGATAGAGGATTAATAGCTAGGATATACAAAGAACTCAAAAAGTTAAATAATAAGAAGTCAAACAAGCCAATTAAAAAATGGGCTATAGAGCTTAGAAGAGAGTTCTCAAAAGAAGAAATATGGATGGCATATAAGCATCTAAAAAAATATTCTACATCCCTACTCATCAGGGAAATGCAGATTAAAACTACATTGAGATTCCATCTCACTCCTGTCAGATTGGCTGCCATCATGAAAACAAATGATCATAAATGCTGGCGGGGATGTGGAAAAAGAACTCTTCTTCTACACTATTGGTGGGAATGAAAACTGGTCCAGCTATTGTGTAAATCAGTGTGGAGGTTCCTAAGACAGCTAAAAAGTGATCTACCACATGACCCACCTATAGCACTCCTAGGCATATATCCTAAGGACTCAACCCAGTTCCTTAGAAGTACGTGCTCAACCATATTTATTGCCACACAATTCATAATAGCTGGGAAATGGAACCAGCCTACATGTCCCTCAACTGATGTGGTACATTTATACAATGGAGTTCTACTCAGCAGTAAAGAAAAGGAAAAAACTCAGTAGCAAAGACCATTAAATTAAAAAGGAGATATAAAGGGAAGAGAAAGGAAGGGAGGGGGGTACTTAATAGGTTGGTATTGTAAGAATAGATTAACAGGGGTGAAAAGGCCCAAAGTGAGGTCAGGGGAAGAGATTGAGTAAGGAAAGGTGGAGGGAGGGCTAATCAAAATATAAGAGGATGCAAATAAATCATATGGAATCCTCCGGTTTCAGACAACAGAACACTCAGGAGCCATAGATCGTTGTTAGAAAATTTTTCAGTGCCAGGGATGGGATAACTTCAGGTGAGTTGTTGGCCAAGGAGGTCCCTGGTGCCCCCAAAACATTATAGGCCATTGCTAAGGCCCTTGGTTTCCCACCAGGAATATATGGTAAGACCCTATTGCTGAAGACTACACATACTTGGGCTGCAAGGCCACTGAGAAATCCTGCTGGAACTGAGCTGATAACCTCCTCCATGTAGACCAGCTGACAGAAAGCTGGAAGAAGCCACTCTACATGTAGTTCAATGGGAGAAAGAGATACCACCAGTGAAGATACTCAACAGTGGACACTGCAAGCCTTATAATTGGCTAGCCAGCCCAAATGAGCCAACAGGTGTAATAGTGGCATGTCTGTCATGATGGAAACCAACTGCCCTCCAACTGGACTGGAGGCCCACTCCTTGGGGGAAACACATCCCTGATACAGAAAACTTAAAACAGTCATGAGCCCCAGGGATGTAACATCTGCTGATGTCTGGAAAAATGTATATGCTATGCTTATCAAACTGCCCAGTCAGCACTTCTCTTAATGTTCATACCCTTATATTAACGCTACTCTCACTTTGGGTAGAGAATCTTCTCTTTTCAGATGGCAGTGACTTTGGGATGACTCAGAAGGTATCATAGTGCTGGAAAGAAATGACTGGAGTACTAAGTAACATCTCGATCACACCTTCCAAGGCTCCTACTCTAATGCGGAAGAGGTGGCAGAAAGAATATAAGAGCCAAAGGAAGGGTAGGACTCCTTACAACATGCTCCTCCAGATATAAGACGGCCTGGATATCCATGACCTCATAGTGCCTGATACTACCTACACGAGACCATCATAAGAGGAGGAAAAGACCATGACATCAAAATAAAAGAGAGACTGATCTAGACGGGGAGGGGATATGATAGAGAATGGAATTTCAAAGGGGAAAGTGGGGGGGGGGGGAAGGAGGATATTACCATGGGATACTTTTTAAAATTTTTTTTCTCAATTTTTATTAACATTTTCCATGATTATAAAAAAAGAACATCACAAAAGAGCATAGAAAAAGAAGAAACATTTTTTTGTTCTTTTTTTCTTTTTCTTTTGTTTCTTTATTTTGTTTTCTGAAATAGGATCTTGCTATGTAACCCTTAGCTAATCTTTAGCTTGCTATGTATATTAGGCTAGCTTTAAACTTTCAGGGATCCTCCAGTTTCTTCCTCAAAGTATTGAGATTACAGGCAAGAACCACCACGCAGGGATTGAAAATTTCAAAATAGATATATTTAACAGCCCAAATAGAATAAGCAAATATGTCATATTTCAGTATTTATTGGAAGATTATGAACTTACAAGAGAACAATACATCTTTTCCTGTAAATTTTATAGCATGAGTATTTTTAGAAAATTAAGGGTTAGGAATGTGGCTCAATGGTAGACTAGTTGCCCAACATGCTCTGCTTTAGACTGCCAACAGTTTGGGGTGGGGGGCAACAGGTGACAAACTAATTATAAATGGCTTTTCAACATAAAATCAAGATGATTTTGATGCCCCATGCCTGTAATTCCAGCACAATAAAGGCAAGGCAAGAAGACTGATAATTAAAAAGGGAAGAAAAAAAGCAGGACATAGTGGTGTAAGCCTTTTAATTCCAGCACTCAGGATGCAGAGGTAGGAGGACCACTGTGAGTTTGAGGCCACCCTAAGATTACATAGTGAAGTCCAGGTCAGCCTGAGCCGAAGAGAGACCCTACCTCAAAAAAACAAAATAAAATAAAATAAATTATATATATATGTGTGTATATCTATCTATCTATCTATCTAGAGGTCAGAGTAAGTGAAACAAGCAAATCACCAAATTTATAAAATACTCTGCTTGGGTCTGTGATTACTACTCACTAGCACAATAAATTTTCATCACGACAATACTGAAAACTGAAAATCCTTAAATGTCACTAGGTCAAGATAAACTACAAGTGGGATTGGGACACGGTTCCATAGTTAAAGATGCCTGCTTGCAAAGCCTGATTAGCAGGGTTTGATTCCCTAATACCCAGACACAAGAGGCCATGGCGCACCTATACCCTCTCTTGGCTCTGAAATAAATATGACATCTGTTTTTTGAAAATTCAAAGTAGGCGGGTATGGTGGGACACGCCTTTAATCCCATCACTTGGGAGGCAGAGGTAAGAGGATAGCCATTGCATTCAAGACCACCCTGAGACTACAGAGTAAGTTCCAGGTCAGCCTGGGCTAGAGGGAGACCCCTACCTGGAAAAAATTAATGAATGAATGAATGAATGAAAGAAGAGAGAAAAAATAAATCTAGGGGTGAAGAGACTACACAGTTAATTCTAGGTCAGCCTGGACAGGAGTGAGACCCTACCTCAGGGGGGAAAAAAAAACACCTACCACAAAATACCAAAATAAAAGCCAAATGCTCTACACAGCTGCTGCTACGTAGCAAAACCTTGTTATTGTTTTTGTTTTCTTTTTTAATTATACATTTGTGTGTATGTCAGTACACATGTGGCACCAAAAAAAAAAAAAAATTACACTTTACATCTGACTTTACTTGGATGCATGGAGAACGGAAACCAGCCAACACCCTCTCTACAAACAAGGACCTTTAGTAGCTGAACCATCTCCTCAGCTCTTGTCAGTTTTTCAACACTCCTAAGGAGTCCTGAGCAGGGCATACTGGCGCACACCTTCAATCCCAGCACATGGGAGGCTGAGGTAGGAGGATCTCTGTAAATTCAAGGCCACACTGAGACTACAGGATAAATGGGTGAATTCCAGGTCACCATGGGCTAGAGTGAGACCCTATCTTGAAAAACCGAATTAAAAAAAAAAAAAAAAAAGATACTGTCTTGACTATCAAGACTACTTTTTGGAGCTGGACATGGAACTACCTGGTAGTTCCATGATCTGGGAGGCTGAGGCACAAGGATCTCTGGTCTTCAGGTATCAGAGACCAGCCTGGGCAGCAGCATATCAAGACCCTATCTCAAAATAAATAACTTAAAAAGAACAAATGGAAGTAACTAAATATGAAAGAGTATTATCATTTCCAGGCACCAATAAGAATTTGAAATTACAATTAAGACAGACATAATTAAAACTGAGGTTAAATAAAAAAAGAGAGAAAGGAAAAACTCCCTGGCATGGTAGTGCATCCCTGTATTCCCAACACTAAGAGGCAGTTGCCACAAGTTTAAAGTCAGCCTGAATGACAGAGTGAGACCCCATCTCAAAAAACCAAACAGCAGGGCTGGAGAGATGCCTTAGCAGTTAAGAGATTTGCCTGCAAAGCCAAAGGATCATGGTTTAATGCTCCAGGACCCACATAAGCCAGATGCACAAAGCGGTACATGCTCTGGAGTTTGCAGTGATTGAGGCCCTGGTGTGCCCATTTACTCTCTTTCTCCCTCTTTCTCCTTCTCAAATAAATAAAATATTAAAAAAAAAAAAAAAACCAGCCAGGTATGGTGACTCATGCTTTTTATTCCCAGCACTGGGGAGGCAGAGGTAAGAGGATTACTGTGAGCTTTAGGCCAGCCTGGGACTAGTGAGAGAGTTCCAGGTCAGCTTGGGCTAAAGTGAGACTCTGCCTGGAGGGAGGGGGAGAATTAAAAAACCAAACACAGACACAAACTGAGAAATAACCTCACACTAACCTACATCAATCCCTGGAATATCCCAAGCCCTTGCTTTAAAACAATAATGGCGGGCTGGAGAGATGGCTTCGCAGTTAAGCGCTTGCCTGTGAAGCCTAAGGACACCGGTTGGAGGCTCAATTCCCCAGGACCCACATTAGCCATATGCACAAGGGGGCGCATGCATCTGGAGTTCATTTGCAGTGACTGGAAGCCCTGGCGCACCTATTCTATCTGCCTCTTTCTCTCTCTGCCTATCGCCCTCAAATAAATAAATAAATATTTAAAAACAAAAAACAATAATGGCAAGAAACCCTCAGCATTTCACCAAATAAAAATAAAAGGCTAGGTGTGATGGTGCATGCATTTAATCCTAGCACTTGGGAGGCAGACATAGAAGAATGGCAGTGAACTGGAGGCCACCCTGAGAGGTGAGTTCCAAGTCAGACTGGGCTAGAATGAAACCCTACCTTGAAAAAACAAAACATAAATAAAAGAAAGAAAAAGGAAAGCCAGGCATGGTAGTGTACACCTTTAATCCCAGAACTAGGGAGGCAGAGGTAGGAGGATCACTGTGAGTCTGAAGACACCCTGAGACTACATAGTGAATTCCAGGTCAGCCTGGGCTAGAGTGAGACCCTACCTTGAACCACCACCAAAAAAGAGAGAAAAGAAAGAAAAAGGAAGGGAGGGATGAAGACAGACAAATCTTTGAAAATTGGAATAATCTACGCCTGCCTGATCCTGGGACAAATTTCTACTCAATTAAATTCAAACAAACAATAATTTCCCACATTTATATCTTTTTTAAAATTTTTTACTTAAAGACAATCTAAACATTTAGAGTTTCACTTTTTATTTAAATCAATGAGATTATCTAACTTAAAAAATATTTTTTTCCGGGCTGTAAAATTGGCTTAGCAGGGCTGGAGAGATGGTTTAGGGATTAAGCACTTGCCTGTGAAGCCTAAGGACCCCAGTTCAAGGCTTGACTCCCCAGGACCCACATTAGCCAGATGCACAAGGGGGTGCATGCATCTGGAGTTTGTTTGTAGTGGCTGGAGGCCCTGGCGCACCCATTATCCCTCTCTCCCTCTCTGTCGCTCTAAAAATAAATAAATAAAAATGAACAAATAAGTTTAAAAAATATTTTTAAAAAATGGCTTAGCAGTTAAGGCACTTGCCTGTGAACCCTAAAGACCTAGGTTCAATTCATCCAGATGCACAAGGTGGTGCACATATCTGGAGTTTGTTTGCAGTAGAGAAGCATTAACATGCCCATTCTCTCTATCTGAGCGCCCCTCCAATAAATAAATAAATAAATTTTTTTAAAAAATTTCCTGGCTGGAGAGTTGGCTTAGTGGTTAAGGCACTTGCCTGCAAAGCCTAAGGACCCATGTTTGACTCCAGATCCCACCTTAGCCAGATGCACAAAGGTGAGGCAAGCGCAAGGTCACACATGCCCACTAGGTGGCACAAGGGTCTGGAGTTCAAGGTCAGTGGCAAAGGCCCTGGTGCAGCAATTCTCTTTTTCTGAAATAAATATTTTTTTTAATTAAAATTTTCCCCCATGGGGAGAATCACAGCTATATAAATGTCTTCAGACAACAGGTCTATTTTGGTAAGTTGTGTGAATACATTTTTCTTTCCTTTTCTTTCTTTTTTGGTTTTTCAAGGTAGGGTCTCACTCTGGTCCAGGCTGACCTGGAATTAACTCAGTCATCTCAGGGTGGCCTTGAACTCATGGCGATCCTCCTACCTCTGCCTCCCAAGTGCTGGGATGAAAGGCGTGCGCCACCACGCCCGGCTTGAATACATTTTTCTAATTAGACTTCTGCATTTACTTATTCAAAAAAAAAAAAAAAAGGGGGGCTGGAGGAACGGTTTAGGAGTTAAGGCAGTTGCCTGCAAAACCAAAGGATCCAGGTTCAATTCTCCAGCACCCACATTAGCCAAATGCACAAGGGCTGGAGACCCTGGAGTGCCCATTCTCTCTATCGGCCTCTTTCTCTCTCTGTCTGTTGCTTTCAAATAAATAAATGAAAATTTAAAAAAAAAAATTTAAATTGCAGCCAGGTGTGGTGGTGCAAGCCTTTAATCCCAGGAGGAGGAGGTAGAGGTGGGAGGATCTCAGTGAGTTCAAGGCCACCCTGAGACTAATAGTGAATTACAGGTCAACCTGGGCTAAAGTATGACCCTACCTCAAAAAGCCAAAAAAAAAATAAAATCTGCAGTGTCAATATTCTACACACGTGCTCACACAGTTAAGCACCCACAGCCTCCTAGTGCTTCATAAAGATAAAATCAGACAAGGGCCTGTCCTGCTTTCAAGCAGAGATAAACATGTACCTAAATACCTACAATACAAGGTGGAAAGTCTCAGCAATCTGTGAGATTTACAGATAAAGTCACAGGGTCACAGAGGACCTGCTACTAACTCACACAAACAGCCCTTTCAACTTGGTTCAAACAATTTCATAATTATTAACTCCCATTAGGCTCACAACAGCAAATGCTACAGGGGCAGTTGTTTTTCTAATATTATAGAAGAGGAAACTGAAGCACATAAAGGTTGAACATATCCCAAATTACCAGTTAATAACAAAAAGAAGTAGAACTCTTAGTATTACATTTTCTCTGGGGGAGAAGTTCAACATATGGCAAACCTTTCCTATAATGAAAGAGAAGTACTTTGGTATTGTAAGCAATCACTCTCTAGTGTGTGCATTTTATATACACACATGCACCTTGATTTCATTAACAGGTGCATTTCAGGCAAGACAAACTGGGAAGTGTAATCAAAATAAATTTCCACTAAATTTTTAAAAATATTTTTTTATAAGGGAGAGAGAATCGGTGTGCCAGTGCCTGTAGTCACTGCAAACAAATTCCAGACACATGTACCAGTTTGTGCATCTGGCTGCGCACTGGGGAATCAAACCTGGGCCAGCCAGCTTTGCAGACATGTGCCTTTAACCACTGGACCATCTCCCCAGTCCTCTCACTGGATTCTAATAAATTGGAAAAAAAAAATTCTCTCTAGTAATCTGTAGTTATTTCTTCTGTAACTCGTACTCATGTCCAGATGAGAATTTTTAACTGATCAAATCCTGCAAATATAAATTAGTTCACCCAATACATTGGGAGACCCAAAACATTTTCTCAAACTATTAAAAAGTAAACGTAAAAGGCCAGGTGTGATGGTGCATACTAGTAATCCCAGCACTCAGGAGGTAGAGGCAGGGGCATCATAAGATGGTGGCCATCCTGGGCTACACAGTGAGTTCCAAAAAGTGCTACAGTGTGAAACCCTGTCTCCAAAAACCTGATGAATTAGGGTTTTTTTTGGGGGGGGGGGATTTTTTTCTTTTTTATGTGCAAGCACAGAGAGAGAAAAGAGACATTGGAGAATGAACACACCAGGGCCTCCAACCACTGCAAATGAACTCCAGATGCAAACGCCACTTTGGGCATCTGATTTTGCCTGGGTACCAGGGAAACAAACCCAGATGGTTACTATTTGCAGGCCAGCGCCTCCGGGTCCCCAGATGAATTATTTTTTAAATATCGCACACCTCAATCAATTCTTCAGTTATGCACCAGATAATCCATGTGAGCCAGAACCATCAACAGATATTAATCAAGATATGCTGAACAAATGAATGAATATGTGTACGTACTTAAAAATCCCAGGCCCGTTGCTCTTCGCATAATGCCATGTTCAGCCTCCTATTATTCTCCCAATAGGGTGCACACAACGAATATAAATTTAAATATAATTAGTAAACAATCAGGGAAGCAAATCAGATGCAGGTGAATATACTAATCCCAAAGATTACACTACTCTCCAAGGTTAACTCTGGAACGTCTAGAACAGGACGCACAGCATGCAAATCCCCTGAGCAAATACTTCTCACAACTACCACTTATTCCCACCCATTCCCTTTAAGTACATGAGTCTTCCAGATGCAGTCCACTTGAAGCATGCTACCTTCTCTCCGTTAAGACTGATTTCCTCAAATCCTAGTTGCCGCCGTCCCCCACACCCATCCAGGCCCCACACACACTACACATACACACAAACCTACGAAAAGAGGAGCGCTCGCCCGCTTGGCACACAGAAACACCAATAACAAACGGCGAGAGGTAGACGGTTCGGACCTGTGCATCTTCAGCACCGCCAACCCCTCCGCACTGACACCGCGAAGAACACCGGATTAGAAAGATGAACTAGTTTGCTCCCCACGCACTTGTCCATCGCTGTCACCCGCCCTGGACCGTGCCACACTCGCCACCGACTCCCGCCGCTGCGAGGGTGCTCGGGCCTGTCACCTGCGCCTGCCCCACCCGGGGACCTCAGCTCGGGCGTCGTCTCCGCTCCGGCCGCCCCCCCCCTCCCTCCAGCCTTGCAGGATCCGCACGTCCTCTCTCCACAACGACGGACATCTCGGGTTGACCCGGGCCCGAGCTCGGGGGGGGGGGGGGGCATTCTTCCTCCAAACTCCGTACGCTCCCACTAGTCCGGCCGAGCTCCCCGGCGCGCCCCACTCGCCCCAGAGGACGGCCGAGAGGAAGAGGCCTGGGCGGCAGCGACGTGTCCCGACCCCGAGCGGTCCCTTCGCCACGGGCAGACAAGCCGCGGCGGGGTAGAGGGATGGCCGGGGCCCTGCGACTCCTCGGAGGCTCCCGGACGATCAGCCAACACCCTCGTCCTCCTCCTCGCCGAGACCGGGCTGCGGGCGCCGGGGCCTACTTACCAGAGCAGACGGGAGCGTGGGAGCCGGCGCACACCACCACGGCCTGGGGCGGCGGGGCGCGAGCCTCTCTCCGTCTCCTCCGCCCTCCCCCGGCGCGCGGCCCTCCGCCCGGCCCGGGCTCGGCCTCGGCGAGCTGGACGTTCACTCCGGCCGCCGCCGCCAGCGCCGCCGTCGCCGCTGCTGCTGCTTCGCCACCTCGGCCGCCATCTTGACTCAACCCCCCTCTCCCTCCTCCCCTCCGCTCCGCTCCGCTCGCCACCACCCCCTCCCTCCCTCCCTCCCTCCCGGACCGCGCGGCCGCGGCCGCGGCCCCGACGCCGGCTCCGCCTCCTTCCGGAGCCTCGGGACCGGACTCCGTCCTTCCCCCGGCCGAGCGCAGCCCCTACCTCGCTCGGGTTTCCTGGGTCCAACCCGCGCCACTTCGCTCCGCGCCGCGGCTCCCCGAGGCTGAAGCCCGCGCGGGCGCCATCGCGTACCCGGGCCTGGAGCGTCACCAGCCCCTCCGCCCCGCCACGCCCCGCCCGCCTCGAGCCGGACACTCGCGCGCGTGCGTGCGTGCGTGCGTGCGTGCGTGCGTGCGTGCGCGCGCTCAGGCGTGGGAAAGAAGAGGACGCTGAAACCTGCCGCTGGCCCCGCGACCCCCTCCCTCCCCCTCCCCGCCCTTCTGCGGGTCGGCCGCGGCCTGGAGGGAAAAACCCGAGCCCACGTGGCCCCGGGGAGCTAATCCACCTAGCCGGCACTTGAACGCCGCCCCCCACCGCCCCGGTCACCACCGCCCCCGGGTCTTCTCCGAAATGGCGGGCGACGCCAGCTTGCTCCTGAATGTGTAACTCCAGAGGAGTTGCGGCCCTCCTGACCCACACTCGGCCCTTCTCTTCGGATGAAATGACGTTTTCTATAACCGCATATTTATCCTTGAGAACAGCTACCATCCTTTCCAGCCCGAAATAGAAACAGTAAACACAAAGTTGATGTAGTGAGCCGTTTGGGAAAACTTTTTCTTCCTTTTTTTTTTTTTGGTCTGGATAACGGACTGTCTATATAATTATAAAACTCCCTCCTTGAATTCCTCAAGATTTTTAAATTTTAAAATTATTTTTTTAATGTTTCCTTTTTTTTTTTTTTTTTTTTTTTAGCCTTGCATAGTAGCACAACGCCTGAGACTCGGGGAAGGCGTGAAGATCGCTGCAAGTTCCACTATAGCCTAGTTAGTCTATACAGCAAATTCCAAGTCAGCCAGTTACAGAGAGCGATCCCATTTCAAAATAGTAACAATAATAGGAATAAAATACTTCCTTTTAAAACCCACTCGATTGTAAGAAACACTACATCGGACAGCATAGGGTTCTTGAAAGCCGGCACAAGAGTTTCTAAACCCTGCATCAAAAGGAGAGCATACATCTAACAGGCTTAAACCACAACGCACTCAACCACGGAACTCAATTTCAGCGGGTTCGGGTTTCCAGCCCGGACAGGGTCAGCGCAGACTTCGCGCCTGCGCAGGCGCGGTGCCACTCACCCAGCATGGAAGTGCTGGGCCTCCTGTGTGTGTTTGTGGCGGTCCTAGTGTGGGGATTCCTCCGGGCATGGGAAAACGCAGAACAAATGACGACTCGGGGGGATACTGGCCTGCCGGGAGTCGGAAGCCGGGCCCTTCTGGTGATCGCGCACCCGGACGATGAAGCCATGTTCTTTGCTCCCACGGTGCTGGGCTTGGCCCGCCTGAAGCACCTGGTGTCGGTGCTCTGCTTCTCCACAGGTAAGGAGGCGGAAGGACGGTCGCTGGAAGCCGGGGTTGTGAAGGGACTTGGAACACTAATCCATCTCAGTCGGCTTCTTCCCAAACGGTTTTCTGTTAGAGAAAGCTAAGTGAATACACCGACGGTCCCTTTGTCTGGACTCACCACGGGCTGAGCATGGGAGCGGCGGGCTTCCGAGGTGGTTAGGTCCACAGCGAGCCTACTCCGTTCTTTTCTAGCAGGATTGAGAAGAAAAGTAGTTGCGAGCCATTGGTTCCATTCAGTACCTGCATTTCCATTGGAAACTGACTACTTGGGGGTTTTGTTTGAAGACAGGAACTTACTCTGCAGCTCAGGCTGACCCAGGCGATGATCCTCCTGCCTCAGCCTCCCCAGTCCTAAGATTGCAGGCAGAAGCCACTGTGCTGGGCCCGTACTCGATATTCTGTGTAACCAGTGATTTGCAGATGGATCAAGAATAATAACCCTATAGATTAAAAATGAGCCATAAGGGCTGGGAGAGATGGCTAAGCGGTTAGGGCGCTTGTCTGCAAAGCCTAACGACCTGAGTTCCATTCCCTGTTGCCCACATGCAAAGTGACACATGAATCTCGAGTTCATTTGCAGCGGGTTAGAGGACCTGGTGTACCCATTCTCTATCTCTCTCTCTGTTTGCAAACAAATGAAAATATGTTTACAAAAATAGGGGCTGGGCTGGAGAGATAGGTTAGCGGTTAAGGCGCATGCCTGCGAAGCCTAAGGACTCAGATTCGATTCTCCAGATGCACATGGTGACGCATGCATCTGGAGTTCATTTGTAGTGGCTAGAGGCTCTGATGTACCCATTCTCACTCTCTGTCTCTCTTTCTCTCCCTCTCTCTGTATAATAAATAAGTAACAATAAATTTAAAAAAAATAGGGGCTGAAGAGATAACTTAGTGATTACAGCCTAAGCACCCAGGTTCGATTCTCCAGGTCCCATGTAAGCCAGATACACATGGTGATGCATGCATCTGGAGTTCGTTTGTAGTGGCTAGAGGCCATAGTGTGCCCATTTTCACTCACTGTCTGTCTCTCTGTCTCTCTCTGTGTCTACTAAATAAATGAAAATAAATTTTAAAAACATATAGGGGCTGGAGAGATAACTTAGTGATTAAGGCACTTGCCTGCAAAGCCTAAGGACCCAGGTTCGATTCCCCAGGTCCCATGTAAGTCAGATGCACAAGGTGGTGCATGCATTTGGAGTTCATTTGCAGTGGCTAGAGGCCCTGGCATACTAATTCTCTTTTTCTCTTTCTTGCTCTCTCCCTCTTTCTCAAATAATAAGTTATTAAAATAAAAAAATAAGCAATGAACATACTATATTGTGCACTAAACGGAATCTCTGCTCTATGATGCCTGCTCAACTCACTTTTGCCTCTAATAATAGCAAAGGGCTTCCTGCTACTTTGAAATCTGTTTTATTCTAGAAATATGTATATGTTAAATCAGAGCAGTTAAGTCAGATGATGTGATGGAGAGCAATTTTCTGCATACTTTTAGTGTTCATCTCCACCTCCAAAGATAGGACTTGTGTTATGGTAGAAAAAGATCAAACAAAACAAAAATTGACCATGATGGTTTAATTAAAACTATAATGCATCAAAGGAAGAAATACGAATGGCACTAGTCATCAGGGAAATGTAGATTAAAACTACATTGAGATTCCATCTCACTCCTGTCAGATTGGCCACCATCATGAAAACAAATGATCATAAATGTTGGCGGAGATGTGGAAAAAGAGGAACCCTTCTGCACTGCTGGTGGGAATGCAATCTGGTCCAGCCATTGTGGAAAACAGTGTGGAGGTTCCTAAAACAGCTAAAGATTGATCTACCATATGACCCAGCTATAGCACTCCTAGGCATATATCCAAAGGACTCATCTCATTTCCTTAGAAGTACGTGCTCTACCATGTTTATTGCTGCTCTGTTTATAATAGCCGGGAAATGGAACCAGCCTAGATGTCCCTTAACTGATGAGTGGATAATGAAGATGTGGCACATTTATACAATGGAGTTCTACTCAGCAGTAAAGAAAAATGAAGTTATGAAATTTGCAGAAAAATGGATGGACCTGGAAAGGATTATACTAAGTGAGGTAACCCAGGCCCAGAAAGCCAAGCGCCACATGTTCTCTCTCATATGTGGATCCTAGCTACAGATGATTGGGCTTCTGCGTGAGAATGAAAATACTTAGTAGCAGAGGCCAGTAAGTTAAAAAGGAGACATAAAGGGAAGAGAAAGGAAGGGAGGAGGATACTTAATAGGTTGATATTGTATATATGTAAGTACAATGATTGTAATGGGGAGGTAATATGATGGAGAATGGAATTTCAAATGGGAAAGTGTGGGGGTGGGGAGGGAGGGAATTACCACAGGATATTTTTTTATAATCATGGAAAATGTTAATAAAAATTAAAAAAAAAAAATAAATAAAAAAATAAAAAAAAAAACTTGAAAGAAAAAAAAAAAAATTTAAAAAAAAACTATAATGCACAACTTTGTAAATTAAACAATCAAATTATATGCATACAATGGGTAATTTTGTGATATGCTAAATTATACTGCAATAAAACTGAGCTTTAAAGTTGCCCATGGGTTATTACCCATTTGATTGTGTACAGATTATTTTAATACAATTTTTTTCACAGGTATCACATTTTATACATTCTTTCCCCTTATTTCATATTTCCTTCCTTAACTACAGAAGACTGAATCAGTAAGTTAGTAAATGTAAGGTCAACCTGACCTACTGTGTTTTAAAACAAACAAAAAATGTTAGGGGTGGGACTGCAAAAATGTAGTCAGGCATGGTGAATCATGCCTTTAATCCCAGCACTCTGGTGGCAGAGGTAGAAGAATGACTGAGACTACATAGTGAACTCCAGAGAGAGACCCTACCTCCAAACCCTCCCCCCTTACCCCCGTGCAAAAAAAAAAAAAAAAAATGGGAATGCATGCTTTTAGTCCCAGTTACTCAGTAGGTTGAAGCAAAAGGCTTATTTGAGGCCATGAATTCAAGGCCAGCCTGGACAGTGTAGTTAAGACCCATCTCAAAAGCAAATGTCTTAAGGTTTGTTTTGTAGTTATAGAAATTGTACCTAGGGTCTTGCATAAGCTACTCAGGTGATCTACCACTGGGCTACATCCCCTGCTGAATTAGATTTTTATGGGTTTTGGTGTTTTTTCTTTGTTTGTTTGTTTTGGAGGTAGGCTCTCATTCTAGCTCAGGGTGGCCTTGAACTCACAGCTATCCTTCTAACCTCTCCCAAGTGCTGGGATTAAAGATGTATACCACCACACTTGGCTTGAATTGGATTTAATTTCTTTTTTATTGACAACTTCCGTAATGGTAGACAATAAACCATGGTAATGTAATTCCCTCTTTCCCCCCACTTTCCCATTTGCAACTTCACTCTCCCTCATACCCCTTCCCCCTCTCAATCAGCCTCTTTTATTTTGATGTCATTATCTTTTCCTCCTATTATGATGATTTGGTGTAGGTTGTGTCAGGCACTGCAAGATCATGGATGTCCAGGCCATTTTGTGTCTGGAGATGCACATTGTAAGGAGTTCTACCCTTCCTTTGGCCCTTAAGTTCTTTCTGCCACCTCTTCCACAATGGATCCTGAGCCTTGGAAGGTGTGATAGAGATGTTTCAGTGCTGAGCACTCCTCTGTCACTTCTCAGCACTATTGTGCTTTCTGAGTCACCCCAAGGTCACCACCATCTTTTTGAAAAGAGAAGCTTGTCTAACCAAAATTGAGAGTAGCATTAATATATGGGTATGAATATTAAGAGAAGTGCTTACTGGGCAGTTTGATGAACATAGTATATACATGTAGCCAGACAGCAGCAGACGTTACACACCTAGGGCTCAAGACTACCCCTGTCATAGGTTTTCAGTATCAGGCATGTATTTTCACCCATGGAGCGGACCTCTAGTCCAATTAGAGAGCAGTTTGTTTCCACCATGACAGATGTGCCACTATTGCACCCGTTGGCTCATTTGGCCTGACTGGCCAAATATAAGGCATGCAGTGTCTACTGTTGAGTATCTTCACTGGTGATTTATTTCTCACCCATTGAACTGCATGCAGAATGGCTTCTTCCAGTTCTCTGTCAGCTGGTCTACATGGAGGAGGTTATCAGCTCAGTTCCAGCAGGATTTCTCAGTGGCCTTGCAGCCCAAGTGTGTGGAGTCTTCAGCAATAGCGTCTTGCCATCTATTCCTGGTGGGAAACCAAGGGCCTCAGCAATGGCCCATTTTTTAGGGGCATCAGAGATCTCCCTGGAAGGTATCCCATCCCTGGCACTGAAAATTTTTTAGCAACAATCTATGGGTCCTGAGTTTGTCCAGAAAAGTGGGTTTCCATATGATTTATTTATATCCTCTTAGATGTTTGTTATTTTTCAGAGGGAGGGTCTCACTCTAGCTCAGGTTGACCTGGAAATCACTCACTCGGCTGGCCTGGAACTCACAGCCTCTTACTTCTCCCTCTGGGGTACTGGGATTTCAGGCCTGGACCCAGCAATAAGTAACTCTACCTGGCCAACAACTCCCTGAAAGGTATCCCATCCCTGGCACTGAAAATTTTCTAGTAATGATCGATGGCATCTGGGTGTTCCATTGTCCAAAAAAGTAGGTTTCTAGGGGGCCAGCCCCCAGGGTGCTAAGCTGAGGAAGAAGCGGGGAGCTGCTGCTGACGAATTTCTTGGAGCCATCTTGGATGAGCCTGGCTCATAGGTGGCTTCTAGTCCTGCCAGGGAAGGCAAGGTAGCACCTCCTTGGGCCTCTGTCCCTGGCTGACTACTTTTTAAAAGGCTATCTTGCCCCTGTTCCTCATTCAGTGGCATAGGGGAGATGGAGATAAAACTGGCCTGAACCACCTTCCGTGTCCTGGATCCCCTACAGGATTTTGGCCTATCGACCAGTGTTCCAAACACTTACAATCAAATCTCAGCATTAGATTTGGAGTCATTCTGAAGCAGCTATATTATGCTGGTCCTGTCACTAATCTGGGATTTGATATTCCTGAGGCTTTAAGTGCTGGCCAGCCTTCCATGCAGGATGTTGGTGGCCTTTGTTTTCATGAGTCCCGTGTGCACCACCCAGTGATCTTTCTCTGCTGATGCCTCTTCCAAGCTGAAGCTGTGCTAATCACAGGAAATACCAGAGAGAAGTGCAGGCATGGTACTGTGAACAGCATATCAAGTTAGGCCTTCTCCCCACCCACCCATCCACCTGCTGCTGTTCCCATCTCGGAGTCCTCAAGTAGCTATAGGACACCATCCATCCAGGTTTCCCCACTGACTTCAGGAACAGTCGTGAGGTGCACTGCATTCGAGCCATCCTTGTTGGAACAGAACATGTCCCTGTTAACGACCTCCCATGGCTCTTGCTTAACAATAAGCGCTATCATGGACCAGAGACCCCACCTTGGAGCTTAGACTCTGTCCTTTAGTCTGTCCTTAGACTCTTCTGCTGAGTAATCCCTGAAGTGACCACTGCGTGACCGCAGACAGTGGCTGTGAGATTGAATCATATCAATATCTGCTGCACCCTGGCCAAGTAGATTTCCTTCCCCAACCTCTGCCACCTTTGTGGGGTTCCCTGAGAACCACCATCTGTGGCTAACAAAATAGACCATGATTTTCCAGTTCACTTTTCCCTTAAAGAATAAAGAAATGGGTGGAATTAATTTTAATAATAAATAATAAAAAAGTAGGTTTCTATATGGCTTATTCATATCCTCTTAGATTTTGATTTAGCCCTCCCACTTTTCCTTTACTCAGTCTCTTCTCCTGACCTCTCTTAGGCCTTTCTGACCCCATTAATCTGGTCTTCTACTTACATATGTCCAATACCATCCTATTAAGGCCCTCCTCCCTTCTGTTCCCTTTATATCCCCTTTCTAGTTTACTAGCCTCTGCTACTGAGTTTTATTTCTACTCACATAGAAGTCCAATCATTTGTAGCTAGGAGCCACATATGAGAGACAACAAGTGACATTTGACTTTTGGGCCTGGATTACCTCACTGAGTATAATCCTTTCCAGACCCATCCATTTTCCTGCAGATTTCATAACTTCATTTTTCTGTACCACTGAGTAGAACTCCATTGCGTGAATATGCCATATCTTCATTATCCACTCATCAGTTGAGGGACATCTAGGCTGATTCCATTTCCTAGCTATTGTGAATAGAGCAGCAGTAAACATGGTTGAGTAAGTACCTCTAAGGTAGTGAGACAAGTCCTTAGGATATATGCCTAGAAGGGTTATAACTGGGTCATATGGTAAATCTATTTTTAGCTGTCTCAGGAACCTCCACACTGATTTCCACAATGGCTGGACCAGATTGCATTCCTACCGACAGTGTAGAAGGGTTCCTCTTTTTCCTCATCCTTACCAGCATGTATTGTCACTTGTTTTCATGATGGTAGCTATTCTGACAGAAGTGAGATGGAATCTCAATATAGTTTTAATTTGCATTTCCCTGATGGCTAGTAAATTGGATTTTTTTATTGTTTTATTTATTTATTTGTTTGTAAGCATAGAGAATGGGCATGCCAGGGTCTCTTGCCACTGCAAACCAACTCCAGATACATGTACCACATTGTGTATCTGGCTTTACATGGGTACTAGGGAATATAACTTTTGGCTATTAGGCTTTGCGAGTAAATACCTTTAAACCACTGAGCCATCTCTCCAGGCTTTGAATTGGATTTTAGCATAGAAATGAAAGATTTTATTTTTTAAAATGTTTTATTGTTTATTTGCAAGCAGAGAGAGAGAATGGGTGCACCAGGGCTTTCTGCCACTGAAAATGAACTCCAAATACATGCAACACTTTGTGCATCTGGCTTTACATGGGTACTGGAGAATTGAACCCAGGCCAACAGGCTTTGCAAGCAAGCTCCTTTAACCACTAAACCATCTGCCTAGCCCAAGGAAAGGAGGATTTAATTAAATTATGAGAAGCTATAAAAGAAATGCTATTTAGAGAAGTGATTGTTTTAGAGCTAAAAAATTTCACAGTGACAAATAGTGCCTATGAACCATGAAAAGATGCAAGTGTTAAAAAAAAAATGATCCAGGCATGGTGGTGCTCGCCTTTAATCCTAGTACTTGGAAGCAGAGATAGGAGGGTCACTGTGAGTTCAAGGCCACCCTGAGACTACATAGTGAGTTCCATGTCAGCCTGAGCCAGAGTGAGACCCTACCTCGAAAAACAAACAAACAAACAAATGCAGTGGTACTAATCTGACAGAAATACAGAATGAAGCTGACATGATAGCACACACCTTTAACCCCAGCACTTGGGAGGCAGAAGTAGGAGGATTACCGTGAGGTCCATGTCAGCCTGGGCTAGAATGAGACCCTTCCTTCATGGCAGGGTGGGGGAGGGGAGAACGTGCTATAGCTTCATTTCAGTAATGAGCTAGACTCTATTTTTATGCATTCTTCTCATTCTGTCCCATACATGTACCTATCATATTTAGAAAAATATAATTCCTCCGTTTGTTTGGCTTGTTGATGACCATCCATAAATTGGAAGTTAAAGAAAAAAAATACCATTTCCATAAACAAAAGTCAGGGGTGGGTGCTGGGGAGATGACTTGGGTTAAAAGCGCTTGCTTTTAAAGCCTGCTGGCCTGAGTTCAGTTCCCCACTACCTATGTAAAGCCAGGTACACAAAATGGTACGTGCATCTGAAGTTCATTTGCAGTGACCAGAGACCCTGGTTTGCTGATTCTTTTTTATAAACTAGTATAAATGTAGTCCTTTTGGGAATAATGAAAAACCACACCATTCACAAAATGGCTAGATTGGTTGGTAACATAGTATATGGCAATATTTCCTGATCTTAGCTGTTAGATGTATACTTGTTGATTTTTTAACTTAAATTATCCTTAAAAATTGTTTTATCAATTTTAAAGATATAATTTGTATCTGATAGTCATACCTCATAATTGAAAGATTTTTTATTGAGTAAAAATCAAGTCTCTCTCCCTCTCTCTCCCTCCTTCTCTCTCTCTCTCTCTCTCTCTCTCTCTCTCTCTCTCTCTTTTTCCCCCAAGATAGGGTCTCGCTCTATTCCCAGGTTGGCCTTGAACCCACAATGACCTCTGCCTCCCAAGTGCTAGGATGAAATGTAGGGACCACCATGCCCACCCCAAGTTTTTTTTTGTTTTGTTTTTATTTTTATTTATTTATTTGAGTGACAGAGAAAGAGGGAGAGAGAGAGAGAGAGAATGGGTGCACCAGGGCCTCCAGCCACTGCAAACAAACTCCAGACGTGTGCACCCTTTTGTGCATCTGGCTAACGTGAGTCCTGGGGAATTGAGCCTCGAACCAGGGTCCTTAGGCTTCACAGACAAGCGCTTAACCGCCAAGCCATCTCTCCAGCCCCCAAGTTTTTTTTTTTTAATGTTTCATTAAATTAAATTGAGGTGAGATATACTTAACATAAAATTTGCCATTTTGAACATTTTTAAAATATTTTATTCATTCACTTGACAGAGAGAGAGAATAGGCGCGCCAGGGCCTCCAGCCACTGCGCACAAACTCCAGATGCATGTGCCCCCTTGAGCAGCTGGCTAATGTGGGTCCTGGGGAATCAAACCTGGGTCCTTTGGCTTTGCAGGCAAATGCCTTAAATGCTAAGCCGTCCCTCCCGCCCAATTTTGAACATTTTTAAGTGTTCAATTCAGAAGTAGTAAGTACATTTACAAGATTATATAACCATCACCTTTTCCATCATTCTGCCCATTAAGCAGTAACTCCTATTCCTTCCAGTTGCTAGCAGCAACCATTCTACTGTCTGTGAGTTTTACTATTTAGGTACCTTATATAAATAACTATAATTTTTTTTATGTCTGGCTTATATTAATTTGTGTAGTTTTTGTTTTTTGGTTTTTTTTTTTTTCCCTGACCTGGATCTCGCTCTGTAGTCTCAGGCTGACCTTGAGCTCATGGCGACTCCCCTACCTCTGCCCCTGGCCTAATTAGTGTAATTTTTTAAAGTTCATCAGTATTGTGGCATGTATCAAAGCTTCTTTTCAGTGTTTTATTTTATAAGCAGAAAGATCGAGAGAGAAAAAGACTATGAGCATGACAGGTCCTCTAGCCACTGCAAACTTAACTCTGGATGTTATGTGCCACTTTTCATTTAGCTTTATATGGGTACTGGGGAATCAAACTGGGTTATTTAGTTTTGTGGGCAAGCACCTAACTGCTGAGCCATTTCCCCAGCCCCATGTTTCAAAACTTTGTGTGGGCTTGAGAGTTGAGAGATGGCTCAATGGGTAAAGGTGCTTGCTTGCAAAACCTGCCAATCCAGGTTCAGTTCCCCAATACCCATGTAAAACTAGGTGCACAAAGTGGCATATGTACCTGGAGTGTGTTTGCAATGGCAGAAGGTCCTGGTACTTGCGCACATGTGTGCTCTCTCTCTTTCTCTATCTCTCCCTCTCAAATAAATAATTTGGTTGGGGGGTCGTTGAGGTAGGGTCTCGCTGTAACTCAGGCTGACCTGGAATTCACTGTGTAGTCTCAGGGTAGCCTCAAACTCATGGCAATAATCCTACCTCCCTCTCCCAAGTGCTGCGATTAAAGGTGTGTGCTACCACACCTGGCATAAATAATATTTTTTAAAAAATTTTTCTTTATGGCATAGTCTCACCATGTAGCCCAAGATGAACTTGGACTTGCAATCCTCCTGTCTCGGCCCCCTAAGTGCTATAATTACAGGCCTTTGCCACCATGCTAGCTACTGTATCCCTCTTGGTTTTTCAGGAGGGTGGCGGTAGTGAGGTGGTGTATTACTGGAGATTAAACCCAGGGACTCATGACTATTGAGCAAATGTTCTACCACTGAACTACACCCTAGCTAGACTTCATTCCTTTTAATGCCTGAATATTTGGAGACTGTGTGTGTGTGTGTAATGTGTATACGTACATGCATATATTTGTGTTACATTTTGTCTTTTCATTGTTTATTGATACACCTTTGGGTTTTTCCACTGTTTGGCTATTATGCATAATGCTTTGTAAACATAAATGTGCAAGTATTTGTTACAGTACAAGTTTTTAATTATTTTGAGTATATTCTTGTGAGGAGATTGCCCAGTGGTTAAAGGTGCTTGCTTACTTGCCAGCTAAGATTCAATTCCCCAGCCACCCACATAAAGCTGGACAGGCATTCCCTTGTAGTGGCAGGAGTCCCTTGCACACTCATACACACACTTGCAAATAGATAAATGAATAAACCAAAAAGAAATAAAAATTTAAAAAATAGCCAAGCCGAGTGTGGTAGTGCACACCCTTAATCCCAACACTCAGGAGGCAGAGGTAGGAGGATCACCATGAGTTCGAGGCCACTCTGAGATTGCACAGTGGATTCCAAGTCAGCCTGGACTAGAGTGAGACCTTACCTCAAAAAACTAAATAAATAAATAGAATAAATGAATATATGCCTGTGAGTACATTCATTCACATGATACTTCATTGTTTAAGTTTTTGACAAACTGTTACTCTGTAGCTACGCCATTTACCTTCCTACCAGCTTTGCACTATACTTCCACCTTTCTCTACACCCTCACCCATCAGTCAGCTTTCCGTCTTGAGAACTATCCTAGGGGGCACTACGTGATAGTGTGTCGTGGTTTTAATCTTTATTTTATGTTTGTTTTACTGAGGTAGGGTCTCACTCTAGCCCAGGTTGACCTGGAATTCACTGTGTAGTCTCAGGGTGGCCTCAAACTCATGGCGATCCTTCTACATCTGTCTCCCGAGTGCTGGGATTAAAGGTGTTGCCACCACACCCCACTGATCTTTATCTTCTTAATAATCAGTGGTGATGAAAATCTTTTCACATGGTCATTTGGTTGCTATTCTTTTTTCTTTTTCTTTTTTTTTTTTTTTTTTTTTTCCCTCGAGGTAGGGTCCTACTGTAGCCCAGGATGACCTGGAATTCACTATGTAATCTTAGGGTGGTCTTGAACTCACAGTGATCCTACTTCTGCTTCCTGTGTGCTAGGATTAAAGGCATGCACCACACCCAGCATCATTATTCTCTTTAGAAAATATCTAATGAAGTCCTTATCTTTTTTTCAACTTTTTGCTCGTTTGTGTGTATGCATGTGTATGTGAGGTATGTATGCATGTATACGTGCCCTTGCAGTGCCCCACCATGCTAGCCCATGGCAGAAATCATTAGCCTGCGTAGAACTGAGTGGAAGTCTGGTGAACCACTCCACTATTGCACCTGATCTGGTTTGGTTATTTTTTGTTTGATTTTGTTTTTTTCAGTAGGGTTTCACTCTAGTCTAGGCTGGTCTCTAAACCCATGGCAATCCTTCTACCTTTCAGCCACAGGAATGCTGGGATTAAAGGCATGTGTTTCCATGCCTGACCTTCACCTGATCTTCCCTAATTCCAGAGCTTGCTGGGCTCTGAAGATTCTCTGGTCTTTGCTCCCTTATGTGGGCTGGGCTTAGAAGCTGGAGTGGCCACACCCAGCTGTTAAATTTAACTGAGATCTGGACAGGCTCAGGCCCTCATAACTTGTACTGGAAACACACTCTCCATTTCTCCAGCCCTTTCTTTGGTTTTGGTTTTTCTCAAGGTAGGATCTGAGGCTGGTCTGGAACACACAGTGATCCTTCTACCTTGGCCTCCCAAGTTTTGGTATTAAAGACATGCACGGCCATGCCCCACAGTTGTTTTGTTTTGTTTTTGTTTGTTTTTGAGGCAGGGTCCTACTCTAGCCCAAGCTAGCCTGGAACTCACTGTGTAGCTCTGTAACCCAAGCTGGCTGGCCTTGAATTTACAGAGATCCTTTTACCTCAGCCTCCAGAGTGTCAAGATTACTGACTATAAATACTTTTTTTTTTTTTTTTATGTTGGGGATAGAACCTCAACCTTGTGCATGTTAAGCATGTATTCTACCATTGAGCTATACATCCCCAACTTAGTCATTAATTCTAATCTTATTGAATGGGAAGGGGAACAGGGTCAAGCCATTTTGGTCTAGTATTCTATATAGTCTAGTCTGATCTCAAACTCACTGACATTTCTTCTGTTTCAGTTTCCCAAGTGCTGAGATTATAGGTGGGAGCCACCGTGCTTAGCTCTAGTTTCAGTTTTAAAATCATGATTTTTTAAAAATATTTTTTATTTATTAAGTTGAAAGGGAGAGAAAGAAAGAGAGAGGGGGGCAAATAGAGAGAGAATGGGCACACCTGGGCCTCTAGCCACTGCAAACAAACTCCAAGCACATGCACCACCTTGTGCATCTGGCTTATGTGGGTCCTAGGGAATAGAACCTAGGTTCTTTGGTTTTACAGGCAAATGCATTAACCTCGAAGCCATCTCTACCCCTAAAATCATGATTTCTTAATGTGGGTTATGTATACTTATTTTAACAAAAGAGTGTCCAGTCCTCCAGGCTTCACTGCCTACTGCCTTTTATCTGTCCAACTATAGGTTGGTGGTCCCCTTTTGCTATCTCTAGAATGAGTGAACAGACAGCCCTCCACCGTTAAATCTACCACTATTTGTTATCCTCAGGAAATTACTACAATCAAGGAGAGATTCGTAAGAAAGAACTTTTGCAGAGCTGTGATGTTTTGAGGATTCCACCATCCCGTGTAACAATTATTGACAGCAGGTAATTTGTCTTTTAACAATGTGGAAATTCATTGGCAATAAACATACATTGATACATTCAAAGATGCAAAATAAGTAGATCTCATTTGAAAGATCTACTTTTAAAAACCTCACATTGATGTTTTGTTTTGTTTGTATTGAAACAGGTTCTCACCAGATAGCCAAGGTTAGTCAGAAGTTTGGCATGTTGCCAAATTGATCGCCATCTCCTGTTTCTGCACCCTAAATGCTAGGATTATAAACCCATGCCACCACATCAGACATTCTCATGTTGGCACATTTTTTTTTTTTTTTTTTTTTGAGATAAGGTCTCATAAATAGTCCAGGCTGGCCTCAAATTCATTATGTAATCAAGTATGACCTTGAATTTATGCTCCTCTTTCTTCCATCTCCTAAGTGCTAAGATTCCAGGCCTATGGTGCTAGGGATCCAATCCTGCAAAGCCTAAGGACCCAGGTCCGATTCCCCAGTGCCACATGAGTATGGAGTTTGTTTGCAGTGGCTAGAGGCCCTCTGGTGCACCCATTCACACACTCTCTCTCTCTCCTTTATATCTGTCTTTCTCTCAAATAAATCAATAAAATATTAAAATGCTAGGTTTCTAATTGTTTTTTGCCTCCTGTTTGTCCAGTTGTCACTTTTTTTTAAATATCTACAGTGCAAATAAGTAAATAAATTAAAAATATGATGGCTGAGGATATGGCTTAGTGACTAAAGGCACTTGCTTAAATGTCTAAACATATTTTTTAAATACATTTTTTTATATTTTTTTATTTATGTGTTTGAGAGACAGAAACACAGAGAGAATGGCCATGCCAGGGCCTCCAGCCATTGAAAATGAATTCCAGATGCATGTACATCTGGCTTACATGGGTTCTGAGGAACCAAACCTGAGTCCTTAGGCTTTGTAAGCAAGTGCCTTAGTCACTAAGCCATCTCCCCAGCCATCATATTTTTAATTTATTTACTTATTTGCATGTGAATGCCAGTGACCAACTTGACATGGATGCTAGAGAATCAAACCCAAGCCAGCAGGCTTTGCAAGCAAGTGCCTTTAACCACTAAACCATCTTGCCAGACCCCAGTTGTAATTCATTTATTTATTTGAGAGAGTTGCTTCTTGTCATGTATTTGGTCACAGTGGTAGGAAAAAAAATATATTGTCTTAAATACTTCCAGTCATGATCCTTATTTTTATTTAAATACTTACATTCATTTGAAGCCCACATTCTCTCATCCTTTGCTAGTGAGCCTATTCTTCCTTTCTTTTTCCTATGTCCTTTTTTTGTTTTGGTTTATTGTGCTGAGGATGGAACCCAGAACCACATGGCTGCAAACTGTCCTTTATTTTGGGTGGAAGAAGAGGGTGATTGGGTTATGTTTGGTTTTGCTATTAGTACATTAATTGTATATAATAATGAGTTTCATATATTTTCATACATGAGTATATTTTGATCATATTGATCCTCTATCACCCTCTTACTCTCAATGACCCTTTTCTTTCCATCTAGTTCCTCTTCCACTTTCATGTCATTTGGAGATGGGGGGGGTGGGACCTAATGAGTTTAATCAGGGTTCCTTACAGGAACATGGTTAAGGAGCTATTTACAGAAGCACTGGCAATTTACCCGTGGCTACACCAATGAGGAAAATGTCTTTCCTTATCTCAGCAACTACTAACTGTTTATAAATCCTCATGAAAGGTCCAGCCTCATGAGCCCCTCCCCATCATAATGGAATGTTGACTGGCCCAATCTTGTGCAGGTAATTGCAGCTGCTGAAAGTCCTGGAGTGTGATTGCCATGTCATGCCTGGACGTGCATTCCATAAAACTCCACCCAATCCTCTGACTCTTAAATTTGTTCTTCCTCTTCTGCAATGTTCCCTGAGCCTTAGAGGAAGTGATATAGATGTCCTACTTAGGACTGAGCTCTCCATAATCACTTATTCTCAGCACTTTGATCAGTTCTGGTCTGTTCAGTAAACACTGCCTTCAGCAAGAAGAAAATTCTGATGATTGTTGAGACCAGAACTAATCCATGGGCATAAACAAAAATATTTAGAAGGCAGTTTGAAGGGCTGGGGTGGTGGCTTCATGGTTAAATGTACTTGTTTGCAAAGCTTGTTGGTCTTGGGTTCAATTTCCCAGCAACCACATCAAGCCATATGCACAGTGTCACATGTATCTGTGATCACAAGAGACCTACAATGGGGGAGGGCCAGGGGTAACCAAAGCTCAAAGTCAGCAAACCAGCTAGTCTGCCATTGGTTTGCAGTCTGGCAGTTCATTTGTAGTGAGAAGAGACCCTGTCTCAAAGAAGCTGTATCATAGACACCTCAAAGTTATCTTCTAACCTCTACATGCATGCCATGGCATGCACATCCATACACACACACAAACACAAGTTTACTTAAAGGCAATTTGTCATGCACATACTATCTGTTTAGCAGAGCAATACCTTCCCCACTAGTGCCTATGACCAAAGCTTTTGACAGTACCAGATGTGAATTCCTTCTTGTGGAAGGGGCCTCAAATCCAATCAGAAAACAATTACCTATAATCATAGTAGGCATTGTTGTAAACCAATGATCACTTATTAAGTTGAGAGGACACTCCTATTTATTTAGAACCCTACAAAGAAATAAGAAAAACAGGGCTGATGAGATGACTAGATCTTACCAATTAAGGTGCTTACCTGGGAAGCCTAAGGACCCATGTTCAACTCTTCAGATCCCATGTAAGCCAGATGCACAAAGGTGAAGCAAGCATAAGGTCACATGTGTCCACTAGGTGGTGCAAGTATCTGGAGTTTGATTTCAGTGGCTGAGGCCCTGATTCACCAATTCTCTCTGTCTCTCTCACTTTCTCTAAAATAATAAAAAAAATTTAATCCAAAAAAAGAAAAAGATTAATCCCAGCACTCGGGAGGCAGAGGTAGGAGGATTGCCGTGACTTCAAGGCCACCCTGGGACTACATAGTGAATTCCAGGTCAGCCTGAGCTAGAGTGAGATCCTACCTCAAAAAAGGGGGGGGGGGGAGAAAGGAAGAAAGAAAAAGAAGGGACTGGAGGGATAGCTTAGTCATTAAAGTGTTGACCTGCAAAGCCAAAGGACCCAGGTTCGATTCCCCAGGACCCACGTTAGCCAGATACACAAGGGGGCACACATGTCTAGAGTTTGTTTGCAGTGGCTGGAAGCCCTGGCACACCCATTCTCTCTTTCTCTCTCATTCTCCTCTCCCCCTCTTTCTCTGTTAAATAAATAAAAATAAAAATAATTTTAAAAGAAAAAGAAAAACAGTTTAGGATTAGAGAGATGGCTCAGCAATTAAAGGCACTTGCTTGCACAGCATGACAATCTGAGTTTGATTTCCCAGTACCCATGTAAAGCCAGATGCACTAAGTGACACTTATATTTGGAGTTTGTTTGCAGTGGCAAGGGGCTCTGGCATGCTTATCCATACTCTCTCCCTTCCTTTCCTTCTGTCTCTCAAACATACGTGTGTGTGTGTGTGTGTGTGTGTGTGTTTGGTTTTTCAAGATAGGGTTTCACTAGCCCAGGCTGACCTGGAATTCACAATGTACTCACCGGGTGGGCCTGAACTCATGGTGATGCTCCTACCTCTGCCTCCCAAGTACTGGAATTAAAGGCGTGTGCCCCTGCGCTTGGCTGAATATTTTTTTTAAGCTTATATTTTTCTATCTTATTTACTTGGTAAATCATAAAGTGTTAGGATTATTCAGCAGAATTTCTTCCCATTCTCTGCCAGTGGATCTTGCAGTACTTTAAAGAGCATAGATCAAGGTATGACCAGACTGAAACCACCATCACTTCAGGCTATTAAACTGTGTAACCTAGGCAACTGAATTAATTTCTGTTTCTAAACTTCTTACTCTGTAAGCCTTGAAATGCATAGTTTTTGAGTTGATTTGTGAAAGAAATCATTGGTGGATATTTTCATTTGATTTCTCCCCACTAATAGTAATAGTAAAGAGTTTCTGTCAGGCACCCCATTTGCCCACAGAGTCCTGCCTGTGCAGTTTCTGCTTTGGCCCAGCAATACCAGTTATATTTTCAGGGCCTTATCTGACTTGTGAGAATAGTAATGAAGTCGAAGTCAAATAACTTGATCAAGATTTTTACTCATCATCTCTCTGAATTACATTTTCATGCATGTTACGAATATCATGTAGCTTTCAGTATCAGTTCCCTACTTGTGAAATGCTGCACTGGAGGGATGATTAGCTTGTAAAAATAAATACTTTGAGCAGGGCATGGCAGCACAAACCTTTAGTCCCAACACTTGGGAGGCTGAGGTAGGAGGATCACCGTGAATTTAAGGCCAGCCTGGGCTAGAGTGAGATGCTGCCTCAACATACCCTGACCCCTGCCGGCAGAAGGGGAAAAAAAAGGCTATCATTCAGTTTGTAGGTAAGTGCTCCACCATTGAGCTACATCCTCAGTCTTGATAACATCTGATTGGGTAAGTTCAAAAGTCCTTAAATTTTCATATTACCTTTAACCCTCTTATAAACCTTGTAGTCTTCTGGCCCTCATTCTTGCTTATGAGTGGCAAGAAGGATTGGGTTTCAATACTCCTGAGGACTCAGAGGGGAACACCTGATTATGAAGAGCTAAAGCCAAAATAATATTCCCGGGTATAGCCCATTAAAGTGCTATAGGGATAAATGACTGACCGGCAGAATTTGTATGGTCTCACAACTGTTTGTAAGAAGAGAAGATATGTGTTTGGCTGATGGGTACATGAATTCACCTGTGTGTGTGTAGCAGCTTGCTTCTCATTGTTGGGACAAAACATCCTACCAAAAGCAGTTTATGGGAAGAAAGGATTTATTTATTTCTCAAGGAAGCTTCACTATGGTAGAAAAAGCTGCCTTGCTTTGTTATGTATCCACAGAAGAGAGACAACAGCAAACATGAGCTTATTCTGAACATACTGTAGGCTTGGACTACCTCAACCCCAAGGCCCAGCCCCTAGCAATACACCTCCTACAGCTCCACCTGCCAAGGACTCCACCTTCTGGGAACTAAGTGTGAAGCTATGGGGCACCTTGACATTCAGTCCAGCACAGGGTGTGTGGGTGTGTGAGTGCCTGCGCACTGGCGGGCAGCATCAGGTGATCCTGCTCCATTGCTCTTCCGCCTGCTGTAACTTTGAGCCAGAGCCTTTTTTTTTTTTTTTAAATATTCTTACTTACTTGAGAGAGAGTAAGTATGGGAGGGTCAGAGCCTTCTACCACTAGAAACAAACTCCAGACACATGTACCTGGCTTTACATAGGTAATGGGGACACCCCAAATCAGGCTTTGTAAACAAATGCCTTCAAATACTGAATCATCTCTCTAACCCCAGGGCTCTTTTTGTAATGATTTAGGCTCAGATGATTTTCAAATCTCTACTCCCCAGTGAGACTGGGATTACAGATGGGTGTGACCACACTCAGCAGCTTTTACATGGGATCTGGAGATTTGAACTCAGTCTTAGGCTCCCTTAGGCAAAAAAAAAAAAAAGAAGAAGAAAATGGAAACCATGGCTTACCAACTGTTTATAATGTCCTAAAAAGTTGTTTTTCTTCTGCTTTCTCTCTCTGAAATAAATATTAAAAGTTAAAAAATAACAAATAAATGCATAAATTCTTTTTTTTAATGTTTTTTTATTTATTTGAGAGTGACAGACAGAGAGAGAAAGAGGCAGATAGATAGAGAATGGGCACACCAGGGCCTCTGGCCACTGCAAAGGAACTCCAGATGCGTGTGCCCCCTTGTGCATCTGGCTAACGTGGGTCCTTGGGAATCATGCCTCAAACCGGGGTCTTCAGGTTTCACAGGCAAGCACTTAACCGCCAAGCTATCTCTCCAGCCCAAAAATTCATTTTTTTAAAGTTTTTTAAGGGAGGGTCTCACTCTAGTCCAGGTTGACCTGGAATTCACTATGTAGTCTCAGGCTGACTTCAAACTCAGCGATCTTCCTATCTTTGCCTCCCGAGTGCTGAGATTAAAGGCGTGTGCCATCATGCCTGGTGAAAATTTTATATGAGTTTCTGGTGTTCTACTTTTAGATTTTTTTCTAAGGTTTCATCATACTGCAAAAAAAAAAAAATCATTTTTCCTAGTATTTATCTTAATAACTGTGACATTAGAAAGCTTAAAATTTGCCCAGTGTGGTGATGCATGCCTTTAATTCCAACACTTGGGAGGCAGAGGTAGGAGGATCGCTGTGAGTTCAAGGCCACCCTGAGACTACATAGTGAGTTTCAGGTCAGCCTGGGCATGAATGAGACCCTACTTCAAAATAAACAAAAGCAAGAAAAAAAAGAAAAAGAAAGAAAGCTCAAAACTTTATAGGTTAATTTAGCTGAGCAAAAGAAATAGAATCCAGTATCTGCTAGGAAGCAGAAATGAGCTCACTTTGCTAGCAGTTCCTGGAAGTCTTTGTTCTCCAATAAATCTGTATGAATCCTGTAGTGAAAGAAGCCATGAAGCAGATTCTGAGACTGTTGGGGTCATGTTGGTAACTTAACCCTCTCCTCTTGAGACTCAGTAAGAGCCTTCCTTCTACAGAGAATCAGAAAAGACCATATACTTGGAGCCAAAGTGGATATGATCAAGTATCCTCTCTCTGTGAGAGAGTAAAATAAAACCTGCAGTTCTTTTTCCAAATGCTTCAAGTCTGGGCTGAGATTCAAAGGCATAATTCCAGCCCTGTTGGCAAGACAAGACAGGGCTCCCAAAGGAGTCAAAGGACCAGAATATTTCCTAGAAAAACCAGGCAAGGAGACCAAAATGGACCTTGCTGATATGGGCTGTCATGTGAAAACTGAAAGCTGCTTCAGTATTACAAAATTATTCTGGGAACCAAAAAGAAACTGGGCCTATTTCAGGCCTGGAGCCTTGCCTCGCCTTATCTTGCCAACAGGTCTGGAAATATGCCTTTGAATCTCAGCACAGAGAGAGGTGGGGGGAGGGTGGGAAGGAAAGATGCTAAAAAGGGGAGGGGAGGGAGAACATACCAGGTGTTGATAACATGCCTGTAATCTAGACTGTTCCAGAGGCTGAAGTGGGAGGATCTAAGGCGTAAGGCCAGACTGGATTATATTATGAGTTCACAGCAAACTACATTGAAGAAGGAAAGGAGGGAGGGAAGGGGAAGAGAACAAAGTGGTCAGATTTTTTTAATATTTGCATGTTGTTTCTGGGAATTGAACCCAAGGCAAGTTCCCTAAGCTAGAATTTTATATTCTCCTGCCTTATCCTCCCTAGTTAGTAGCAGGGATTACAGATTTGTGCCAGCATATAACAGCTCATAGATTTGGTTTGGTTTTCATGACAACGTCTGTAGCCCAGGCTAGCCTTAAGCTCCCTATATAGCTGAGGATAATTTTGAACTTCCAATCTTCCTGCCTCCGTCTCCTAAGTTACAGCTATAGAAATGTGCCATCACAGTACATGCGATGCTCAGACCCAGAGCCATGTGCATACTGGGCAAGTACTCTACCAATTGAGCTATATACCAAGCCATCATGGATATTGCAGTACGTTTTTTTTTTTTTGGCAGGGGGGGTTCGAGGTAGGTTCTCACTCTAGCCCAGGCTGACCTGGAATTCACTATGGAGTCTCAGGGTGGCCTCAAACTCATGGCAATCCTCCTACCTCTGCCTCCCAAGTGCTGGGATTAAAGGCGTGCGCCACCACGCCTGGCTTGTTTTTTGAGGTAGGGTCTCATTCTAGCTTAACCAGGTCCGGAACTCACTCTGTAGTTCTAGTTTGGCCTCAAACTCAGTGCTCCTCCGACCTCTGCCTCCTGAGTGCTAGGATTAAAGGCATGCACCACCACGCCCAGCAATTAATTTTTATTAATGCATATGTATAAAAATTTTAAAATCTTACTGGAAGATAACCCTCATACTAACCTTTCCTTTATTTTTATTTTTTGGGTTTTTCAAGGTAAGGTCTTACTCTAGCCTAGGCTGGCCTGTTATTCAAATTCACTCTGCAGTCCCAGGCTGGCCTCAAACTCAGCTGTCCTCTTACTCTGCCCCCCAAGTGCTGAGATTAAAGGTTTGTAACAACACGCCCAGCTTTTTTCCTTTTATATTTTATTTACTTGCATGTTTGTGTGTACCTGCCAGGGTCTCTTGCCAGTGTGTTGGTTTTACATGGTTGCTGGGGAATCAAACCCAGGCCAGCTGGCTTTTCAAGGAGATACCTTTAACCACTCAACCATCTCTCCAGCCCTCTTTTCTGCTTTTTTTTTTTTTTCAAACCCAAAATATCTTTTTTAACTGTGCTCATTTACTTATGTGTATGAGTATGCCAGGATCTCTTGCTAAGAGAATCCACCTTTACATAAATGGGGAATTGAACCCCGGCCAGGGCTGGAAATATGGCTGAGTGGTTAAAGTGCTTACTGAACCCGGGCCAGCAGGCTTTGCAAGGAGGTTTTTTTAACTCCTGAGCCATCTGTCTAAACCTCGTTATAACTTTTTGTTGTTTGGTGTGCCAGAGTTTCTTGTCAGTGCAAACAAACTCCAGATGCATACACAAATTTTAAGTGGGTGCTGGGGAATAGAATCCAGGCTGGCAGGCTTTGCCTTTTTTTTTTTATTATTATTATTATTATTATTATTATTATTGAAACTTCCATAATTGTAAACAATATCCCATGGTAATTCAAGGTAGCCTCGTTAATCACTTTTAATCACTGAGCCATCTCCCTTGTCCACTGTTACTATTTTTCACCTTTGTTTCAAATTAATGGATTAATCTACTTTCTAAACATATACGGTCTTCTTCCCAGAAACTTTCCTGCACAAATCTCCATAATATTACTACTTTGCTTTGTCAGGATTTATGTCATATTCCTTTTTTTTTTTTTTTTTTTTTTTTTGAGATAGGGTCTCACTCTAGCCCAGGCAGAGCTGGAATTCACTCTGTGTTCTCAGGGTGGTAATCCTCCTACCTCAGCTTCCCGAGTGCTGGGATTAAAAGGCATGTGCCACTATGCCCAGTTTTGTCATATTCCTTTGAAAAACGGTTATTCTCACCAGATACTGACTCCGCCTGTACCTAAGTTTTGAACATCTCAGCCTCCAGAGATGTGAAAAGTAAATTTCTCTTCCTTTGTTTTTGTTTTTTAAAAAAAAAGAAGGGAGAAAAAAAGGAAATATTTCTTATAGTTGTTTAATCCTAATCTTATTTTGAGTCCTTGGTTTAGCTCCTTCTCAACTGGTGGTTTCGATTCATCTCATACAAAGTCCTTGGTCAGTGTATTTTGGTCTACAGAGTAAGTTCCAGGGCAGCCTGGTTGAGAATCAGACCCTATCAAAAAGAAGAGGAAGAAGGAATAATAATAATACTATAGCTGGACTTGGTGTCAGGAATACCTCTTTGCTATTCACCAGCACATGGGAGGTAGAGGCAATAGAATCAGGAGTTCAAAGTCATCCATCATTGGCTACATAACAAGTTAGAGGCCAGCCTGAACTACGTGAAACGCAGTCTCAAGAAAAACAAATTGTTGTCTTTAAACTAGAAGGACATCTTGGGCAGCTGCAAAATTATATTAGATAGTCACCCCTTCATATCAACAAGTTCTGCAGTGAATTTAGCATCATCAATCAGATTTTTTTGACGTTTTATTGACAACCTCTGTACATATAGAAAATATACCATGATCATAATCCCCTCTAACCTTCTTCTCTTTCCCCACTGCCAAATTCCCTCTCCACTGAATTCCTTCTTTCTAACTTGTCTCTGGTTGTGTCATTCTAGTCTAGGCTGACCTGGAACTCTCTCTGTAGTCCCAGTCCCAGGCTGGCCTTGAACTCACAGCAATCCTCCTACCTCTGCCTCCCCAGAGCTGGGATTAAAGGCATGTGCAACCATGCCCAGCTCTCTTTCTTTTACTATGGAGACGCTTATGGCTTGGGTATATTCTCTTCTTCACCTTTTGGTAATCTTCTGGAGACAAATTTATTGATATAAGCATTAGAAATAGCTTTTGACTTGTTTTTCCTTCAAAATATGTTTCTCTTGGATCATTCATTGTCTCTGTATCTCATAGCATTGATCAAAGATCACTAAGAGCCCCTGAGGATGGTGAGGCTTAATTTTGAGGACCTTCCATGTCCTGCTGAAAGTCCTAGGTATACCACATACCATATGGCTACATACCTTCAGTTTCTGGGCAGCCTTTATAGTATTAGACAGATAGATTTCACCTCTTATTTATGGTTTTCAAAAATGATTTTCTTATTTTATCAAAATTGATTCTATTTAACATTTATTTTCTAGTTGTTTTCAATGGAGTTTGAGGGCAGGGAGTGTGGTTAATCTCTGGTTTTCCACTTGACAGGATTTAAAATTACCAAGAGAACAAATCTGAGTATGTCAATAAGGTATTTTCTTGATTAGTTGAGGTGGGAGAATTTACCCAAACTATGGGCAGCAGCCTCCCATGGGCTGGATTCCTGGGCTACATGAAAAGGAGAAAGCTAGCTGAACATGCAGCGTTCATTTTGCCTTGTAATTCCTCTGTTCTGGTGTGATACCAGCTTTCTGCTTCTGTCACACTTTCCCTGCTATCATGGCTTCACGCCTGTACAACCAAAGTAAACTCTCCTGAGCTATTTCTGGTTGGGTGGTTTGTCCCATAATGAAAGAATAACTGTTACAGAGAACAAAGTTAAAATGTAACATGTACTGTAGTTAGAAGTATGAATTTTAATTTTAGGTAACTGCTCACAACAGAAAGGGTTGATGTGAGGACTGTAAGACCAAAGAAAAGGAAATGGGGTAAGCCAGATGCACAAGGTGGCACATGTGTCTAACATTCATTTGCAGCCACTGGAGGCCCTGGTGCGCCCATTCTCTCTATCTGCCTCTTTCTCTTTCTCACTATCTCAAATAAATAAATAAAAATATAAAAAGGGGGGGGGAAGGAAATGGGGGAAAATACAGTATGATACAAAGAGTTCTTGTCCAGGAGAGTGAGAGAGAGACAGAGAGGGAGAATAAGTGCACCAGGGCCTCTAGCCACTGCAAAAGAACTCCAGACACATGTACCACTTTGCATCTGGCTTTACATGGGTACTGAGGAATTAAACCTAAGTTGTTAAACTTTACAGACAAGCAACTTAGCCACTGAACCATCTTGCCAGCATGTTAGTGGAAATTTTCAATTCACATCACCATAAGAAGTGATACTATATCACTATGAGGTAATAAAAAGAAAATTTGGGGGGCTGCAGAGATGGCTTAGCAGTTAAGTTGTTTGCCTGCAAATCCAAATGATCCAGTTCGATTCTCAAGGACCCACTTAAGCCAGATGCACAAGGGGGCACATGCATCTGGAGTGAGTTTGTTTGCAGTGGCTGAAGGCCCTGGTACACCCATTCTCTCTCTCTCTCCCTCCCTCTCTCTTTCTCTCTCTCTCAAATAACTAAATAAAATTTTTAAAAAATATTAAACAAAAAGAAAAAAAAAATTTGAAAAAACCTGTAGAGATCTAAGAAACAGTGTTACCGTAAGAGTTAACACTTAGGGGTGTAAGGTAACTGAGGGTTACTTTGTGACAGGAATCAGGCCCTCTTCATAAATTGGTCAGAGATATTGTGAAGGGGCAGGTAGTGATCAAATTCTGCTCATGAGGTGGTTTGGACAAATGATTGAGGACTGGAGTCTCAGGTATTAACGTGATCTCTGAATTCTTCAGAGGGCACCATCCCAGGAATTCCTTTGAGTCATTTTCGGGGCTAGATATATTGCAGTTCTCTGGCCTACATTGAGGTTTTTGGTTCCTAATTTAGAAATCTGCCCAAGTTCAGACTCTGCCTTCTCTGAGAGTTATCCCTGGGCATGCAGCGCAGGGCAACATAAGCCTTATACAGAACTAGATGTAGTCCAGAGGTTTTCCATGTTGTGCTGGTGAAGCAAGTTCTGCTTTACTCAGCTCTACTCAGTGTGCCTCTGTGGAGGGCAGAGGTGAGGTGGGGAAACAGAACAGCCTTACCCCTCAAGGAGCTTCTGATTTACTGAGGAGACATGAAGATATCAATATTTAGCATGCTATTTGGTTAAGAGTAAAGAGCTTTAAAAGGGGTGGGCCTGGAGAGATTGCTTAGCGGTTAAGGCCTTTGCCTGCAAAGCCAAAGGACCTTGGTTCAATTCCCCAGGACCCATGTTAGCCAGATGCCCAAGGGGGTGCATGCGTCTGGAGTTCATTTGCAGTGGCTGGAGGCCCTGGTGTGCCCATTCTCTCTCTTCCTCTTTCTCTGTCAAATAAATAAAAAGAAAATATTTTTTTAAAAAGCCAGGCATGGTGGTGCATGCCTTTAATCCCAGCACTCGAGAGGCAGAGGTAGGAGGATCGTCGTGAGTTCGAGGCCACCCTGAGACTCCAGAGTGAATTCTGAGTCAGCCTGGGCTAGAGTGAGACCCTACCTTGAAAAACCAAAAAAAAAAAAAAAAAAAAAAAACAGATGCCAGGCATGGTGGTGCATGCCTTTAATCTCAGAACTCCCACTTGGGAGGCAGAGGTGGGAGAATTACCATTGAGTTAGAGGCCACCCTAGACTCCATAGTGAATTCTAGGTGAGCCTGGACTAGAGTGAAACCCTACCTCAAAAAAAAAAAAAAAAAAAGCCAACATAGCTGGGCGTGGTGGCTCACGCCTTTAATCCCAGGGGAGGCAGAAGTAGGAGGATCGCTGTGAGTTCAAGGCCACCCTGAGACTCCATAGTGAATTCTAGGTCAGCCTGGGCTAGAGTGAGACCCTACCTCAAAAAAAAAAAAAAAAAAAAAACAACCAAAAAAAGCCAACATAGTGCCACATACCTTTACAAAACTAGATATGGTTTTTACACCTTTAATCCTACCACTTGGGAAGCAGAGTTTGGAGGATCATGGTGAGTTCAAGGCCAGCCTGGAGCTACACAGTGAATACCAGGTCTGCCTAGGCTAGAGTGAGGCCCTACCTCAAAAAGGGAGGTGGGGTCTGGAGAAATGGCTTAGCAGTTAAGGTGTTTGCCTGCAAAGCCAAAGGACCATGGTTTGATTCCCCTGGACCCATGTAAGCCAGATGCACAAGATGGCACATACATCTGGAGTTTATTGGCAGCGGCTGGAGGCCCTGGTGTGCCCATTCTCTCCCCATCTGCCTCTGTCTCTCAAGTAAATAAATATAAATAAATTTTTTAAAAATTTTTTTGAAAAGTGGGTTGAAGTGGCACATGCCTTTAATCCTAGCATTTGGGAGGCAGAAGTAGGAAAACCACTGTGAGTTCCCAGGTCAGCCTGGGCTAGAGTAAGACCCTACCTTGAAAAAAAAGGGGGAAAGAAAAAACTATCAGAGGCCCCAAGGTACATAATACGAACATTTAGAAGCCATCCTGACAATAGTCCCAGGAATTCCCTAACATTATTGTTGAAACCACTCATATGCAGGAGTTTTTTATTTTGTTTTTCTTTAAGGAGTTCTTTTATTACAAGCAAGATGGTAAAAGCATAGTGCATGATAGCAGGTGTCATAGTCAGTTCCACATTGCTGGGATGAACATTCAAACCAGTGTTTAGAGGAGGGACGGGATTTATTTCAGGCTTACAGATCCAGGGGAAGTTCCACCAATGGCAGAAACCTATTTACTTCCACATATCCAAGCAGAGAGAATAACTACGGAAAGCAGACATCGACACGAGCAAACACAAGAGCCTGACAGAACATAAGCTGTCCACACACCTTTGGGCTGGACCCCAGTGACACCTCCTCCAGCCAAGTGACTAGAGATCCATGTTACAAACTTAATAAGACCCATGAGTCTATGGATAACATACATTCACATGAAAACCACCACAGTAGGTAATATGGAGTATTTGCTGTCCTCTGAGTCATCTCTTTTCTCTGGGAATTTCCTGTTTCTGAAGTGAAACGTCAGAGTAATAATCATAAGAGCTGACATTAAATGGCTGGTGCTAGTCTACATGCTTTAAATGTATGGCTCAGTTCTCAGTCCTGTTTTGCACCTTCTACTGTAGAGGTAGAAAAGTGAAAGAGGTTGAGTAACTTGTTCAAGGCTTTATATTACCCCGTTGTCTCATGTCTTCTTTAGGCCGTGCATGTGCTCTCTGTAGCTCTAGCTTTCCATGGCCCCTGCCCATCTAAATAGACTTGCTGGAGCAGTATTTTGTATATGCACATACACTTTAATATGCAGACTAGGTGTACTATAGTTACCTAAGGCATTTATGAAAACACCAGGTACAACCAGGTAGTGCATACAATCCCAGCATTTGGGAGGCTGAGGCAGGAAGACTAAGAGTTTGAAGGGGAAAAAGAGAGAGAGAGAGAGAGAGAGTTCCTGGGGAGATGGCTCAGTGAAGAAAGCTTGCTGCTCAAGTATGATTGCCTGAGTTCAAATCCCCAGAACCCAAGTGAAAGCTAGATGTTGTAGGGGCATCTGTAACCCCAGCATGTCTGCAGTGAGGAAGGAAGCAGAGACAGGAGACTTCCCGGGAAGCCCCTGGGTCAGCTAGCCTGGCACACTGAACCTTGGACAAGGGACCCTGCGCTAAGAATCTGTTTACTTTTTTTTTTTTTTCCTAGTTAGGCATGGTGGCACATGCCTCTAATCCCAACACTTGGGAGGTACAGGAAGTAGGATCTGAAGTTCAGGGTCATCCTCACCTATATAGTAAGTTTGAAACCTACCTGTGCTACTTATACCAGACTTTGACTCAAAAAAAAAATTTTGTTTGTTTGTTTGTTTGCAAGAAGAAAGAGACCAGGCATGGGCACAGCCGTGCAAATGAACTCCAGGGGCATGTGATACTTTCTGCATCTGGCTTTATGTGTGTACTGGGGAATTGAACCCAGCCTATCAACCAGACTTTGCAAGCACATGCCTTTAACTGGTGAACCATCTTTCCCCTCCCCTCACTTTTTTGTTTTTTGTTTTTTGTTTTTTTTACATTCTTATTTTCCAGATGCTCTCAAGGCAAAGTAATGGGATTTGTTTGTTTTGCTTTTTTTGAGACAGAGTCTCATAACACTGATACTGTAGGTGTGTACCCAGTTTTTAGGTCGTGCTGGGGATGGGACTCAGGGCTTCATACTAGGCAGGCACTTTACCAACTGAGCTACAGACTCAGTCCCCAAAGGAATGTTTAAAAGGCTCTGTGCTGGAGTCTCTGAATTGCAATTTCAGATTGTTGTGAGGGAAAAGTAGAGTACACAGTGGGTTAGGTGGCCTTGGAGTGTGCAATTTGGGATTTGGTCTTTTGCTTAGGAGAATAGGCATGGGAGCAAACTTCCTGATAAGAAGGCAAGTGTGTATTCTCTAACAAAGAGCTGTGAGGTAAGTACTTCCTCAAGTCAGCTGATATTCTCAGGAAAACCTTTACATGTTCCCCCCAACAAGTGCTATCCCCTTGCCCACTGCACAAGCCAGTATGGCCTTAGCTCTGACCTCCTCTGCACCTTACTCAGCCACAGAAGCTGCTCACAGGTCTTGGTACTTGCTTCTTGGCTGGGGCTCCCTTAGCCTCATGCATCTTCTCAATTTCTACCTGCTGAACAGAAAAATAAAAGTGTTCCGTTTTTCACAGTGCACTACAAATTTGCTTTTTATCACCCATTTCTCCTTTTTTGTAAAGTTTAGACTTTATTAGATTGAGAAAAGGAAAGAAAAGAGGTTATGAATAGACCTGCCATGAGAAGGCAGGAGGGGGTGAAGCCCCACATTTCTCCTTTTTTCGCCGTCTACTGCAGTGTCTTCTTGAAATTGACAAGGGTGAGGAGAAAGACTTCCATCAACTTTTTTTTTCACTGATCTTGGCTGAGACGGAGGAGAATCTATATGTCTGTTTGTATTAAACCAGCCAACTAAGTGTCTATAGAGGATAGCTGTGATAAGGGAACAGTGACGATGTGGGCAGTTTTAGTCCCTTGGCCTCCAGATGGATATGCAATGGGCTCATTTAGAAGTAAAGTCAGGGCTGGAGAGATGGCTTAGCAGTTAAGGTACTAGCCTGCAAAGCCTAAGGACCCAGGGTCGATTCCCCAGGACCCATGTAAGCCAGATACACAAGGTGGCACATGCATCTGGAGTTTGTTTGCAGTGGCTGAAGGCCTTTGCATGCACATTCACTCTCTCTCTCTTTCTGTGTGCCTCTTTCTCTCTCTGACTCTCCCTAAATAAGTCTCCCTTAAAAAGTAAATAGAAAAATATAAAAGTATTTAGAAGTAAAGTCAGAGCAGGACCTGTAGAGTATGCATAGACCAGAGTACTGAAAGAGGCAAAAAAGTGCCAGGCGTCTAAGCCTCCTGTGCTCAGAGGAATCAGGATGGCCTGGAGGGTGAGTGCCAGGAGTTGGGATCTAGCAAGAGCTGACTCTAGAGTAAGCAAGTGCCGTTCTGGACATAAAGCACTTAGTTAGTTTGTCCAGTTCCTATAAAACATGAGAGCCAAAGGATTTTTTTTCTTTTTGGTTTTTCGAGGTAGGGTCTCACTCTGGCCCAGGCTGACCTGGAATTCACTATGTAGTCTCAGGGTGGCCTTGAACTCATGGTGATCCTCCTACCTCTGCCTCCCAAGTGTTGGGATTAAGGGTGTGTGCCACCATGCCTGGCCCAAAACATTTTTTAAGCATGAGTCATTGTATCTCCCAAGCATTCAGATCAAGATTATAATCTTGTATTTCATTCATCAGTTTTTACAAAGTTACAGAGCTAAACTCATGTCCTACCAGAGCTTCCCTAGCACTACTACATCATTCCCCGTGTTTCTACTACAGCCTATCTAATCCCTAGCCTACTCGTCAGCACTTGTCCCATGTTCTCCTTATTTTGCAGGTAGTTTTCTGGAATGATCCTCTGTGATCTCACAGTTACTTTCAAAATATTACCTGAGAAAGAGTTTATTCAGTGTTTTTCTCATATGATAATCTGTCTCTTGACTGTCCATACATACATAACCTCTCTTTTGGACTTATTTCCAGGACAAGCTATGATTTCTTAACCTTTTTTGTAATTGAGATAGGTTATGGGTGATTGCTCAACTTAATAACACACCCGTTTCTTCATTAGTTCCTATGAGACTGAGAATGTAGATCAGTAAGGCCTGACTGACATGGAAGTCAACTCTGTACCCCCCGGCTGGTCTCAGATTGAATCCTCGTACCTCAGCCTCTTGAGTGCAGGATTGAAGGTGTGAGCTGCCACACCCTGCTCTTTATACTGCAGGGACCCTCTGTAGTTCAGGCACTATGTACTAATTGCTTGTGACCAGCTATTAAACTTACAGTAGGACCTGTACTCCCTTCCTTGTGGCTGCTAGAATTATTTACAAGGAGGGGAAGTTCATCCTGCATCTGCCTCATCGTGAACTTGGATGGCCACCAGGACATTGCCTATGAAAGCTATTTTTATAAACTCTCAGCTGTATACTCCCCATGCTTGGTCACCAGACCCTTGGCATGCTGGTGGTTAGTAAATGTTTACCAGTCCAACGGGCAGTCTCCAGCTATTCTGTCCCAGTTGTTTTTGCCAACCCCTTTTGCTGGCTCTTGATTTGCAGTTCTTCAAATTTCTGTCTTCATTCCCACTGACAAGCTGGTTCTGTTCTCACATCTGTGCTGTAGACACTACCAGCCTCAGTGTATTCCTTCTGTGGATGTGTCTGGCCCTCTCATACAGCATAGCCTTCCTCCCTACTTCTAGTCATCCTCTGCTCAGGTGGAACCGAGCTGTTATTTGCACCATCTTAGGTCAAGCTGTCCTCATCTCCTATATAGACTTATGTGGAGGCATTGTCACTCATTCATTGTTGCCCAAGGTTATATGCCTTTCTAAAACAAATTGAACAAAAACTATTAAAAGGCTCCCTGTTGTGACTAGCTGTAATCCAATCACTATTTGCTTACCTGTCTTTGTTTTCTGGGATTTTTTTTTTCCAAGGTAGGGACTCACTCTAGCTCAAGTTGACCTGGAACTCACCCTGCAGTCCCAGGCTAGGCTGGCCTTGAATTCACAGTGATCCTTCTACCTCAGATTCTTGAGTGCTGGGATCAAAGTTCTGCACTACCACACCTGGCCTTAAGTAAGTATTCACGGGAACGATGCTTAACCACTGAGCCATCTCTCCAGCCCTTCGTTTGTTTGTTTGGTTGGTTGGATTTTTTCAAAGTAGAGTCTCACTGTACCCCATACTGACCTGGAATTTACTATATAGACTCAGGTCTCAAACTCACAGCAGTCCTCCTGCCTCTGACCCCCAGTGCTGGATTAAAGGCATGCACCACCATATCTGGCTGTTTTCTGGGATATTTGTGGTTGGTTGATTTATTTGAAAAGGGGTCAGCTAGGACTGGAGAGTTGGCTTAGCAGTTAAGGCACTTGCCTGCAAAGCCAAAGGACCCAGGCTCGATTCCCTAGGACCTCCATGGCACATGCATCTGGAGTTTGCTTGCAGTGGCCAAAGGCCCTGGCATGCTCATACTCATTCATTTTCTCTCTCTCTCTCTCTCTCTCTCTCTCTCTCTCAAATAAATAAAAGCAATATTTTATTGAAAAGAAAAAGGGTCAACTGGCCTGAAACTCATGATGTTCCTGTCTCAGCCCCCCAGATGCTGAGATCACAGGTTCGTATCACCATGTCCAGCTTGTGTGGTGTTGCTGCTGCTGCTTTGAGGCAGAAGTAGGGTCTCACTCGGTAACCTGGGCTGGCCTAGAACTTTCAGCATCCTCTTGCCTCAGCCTCCCAAGTGTTAGGATCACAGCCATCACAACTGGCTTCAGCCACTTTAACAGAATGTTGAAGGTCCATGTTGTCCTGGCTCTGTGCTTTACATCTGGGGACTAATCATGTAGGGTACCATGCCAGTTGTTGACTAAGCACCCCTTTGTAGGTGTCATAGCCTATTCTTCATTTCTCCAGGTCAGAAATTTCATTCCTGGCTACTCACAGCCATAATCTGTCAGTCCCTCTCCCAGCAGCTCCAGTTGTGCCCTTCGCAGAGACCTCTACCCAAGTAAAACACTGGCACCAACACGAGAATGATTCTAGGAAGATTGGTTAAGCAAAGTTGGAGAGTATTAAGAAGTAGAAGGGGGAAAAAAAATAGAAGAAAAAGGTTCTCCGAGAAAGAGAACAAGAAAAACACACCTAATAAAATATTTGTGGAGGGCTGGAGAGATAATTTAGCAATTAAAGTGCTTGCCTACAAAGCCTAAGGACCCAGGTTCAGTTCTCCAATGCCCACATGAGCCAGATGCACATGGTGGCACAAGCATCTGGAGCTCGTTTGCAGTGGCTATAGGCCTTGGCACTCCCATTCTCTCAATCTCAATCTCTCTCTCTCTCTTTCTCATAAATAAATATAAAACAATCGTGGTTTTGTTTCTTTTTGTTTTTTGAGGTAAGGTTTCACCAGTCCAGACAATCTGGAATTTCACTATGTAGTCTCAGGGTGGCCTTGAACTCAAGGTGACCCTCCTACTTCTTCCTGAATGCTGGGATTAAAGGCGTGCACCACCACGCCCGGCTCTAGTTGCGGGGTTTTCTTTAGAGTTAAAGTCACCTAAGCAAAAAATAAGACATGCTGAGTGGGTATAAGCCCTCAAAGGAAGGTACATACATGTCTTAGCATTAGTCATATATACCATTTTGGTGGCCCTCCAGTTATATCCCTAAAAGTTGTAAGAAACCATCCTTTCCTTTTAACATTGTTCTTTTAGTAAACAAAGTTTTAGCAGGTACTGTCCCAGGTTTAGGAATAAGATTTAAGGTATTTTCTTGGTGGGCCATGTAGCCTGTATCGCTGATGTTGGAAGTTTGAAGTCATTTGAATTCTAAAGTCCTCTCTCTTTTCTCATCAGTACAAGCAAAACAGATCTCTGTGACAGAGCTTGTGCCCTCTTTCCATGTCATTATAGTTTTCCTTAGCTTTCTATCCTGCCTCAGTTCCTCTGCTTTAAACTACCTTGCAGAGCCAGGCATGGTGGCACACACCTTTAATCTCAGCACTTGGGAGGCAGAGGTAAGAGGAGTGCCACCCTGAGACTACATAGTGAATTCCAGGTCTCCCTGAGGTAGAGTGAGACCCTACCTTGAAAAACAAAACAAAACAATAATAATAATGCAGACAGGTAAAGTGTTACATGCCTTTAATCCCGGTACTTGGAAGGCAGAGGTATGTGGATTGCCATGAGTTTAAGGCCACCCTGAGACTACATTAATGAATTTCAGGTCAGCCTGTACTAGAGCAAGACCCTACCTTAAAAGATAAAAAATAAAAAATAAACCCTTCCAATCAGTAATTTCCAGCAAAGCCTGGTGCCACAAGCCTATAATCCGAGCTACTCAGTAAACTGAGAGAAAAGGTTCACAAGTTCAGACCTAAAAGGACTGACATGAGCTTTTTGTTTAAATAGATGAAGAATTGGGGCAAAGATTAAGAGGTATGCACGATTAAGGAATCTTGGATAGACTGTGATCTGGTTGGTCATTATTATTCTGCTCGGTGGCTCCTGAAAAGCCCACATCACTTGAGGGAGTAATCTAGCTCACATGAGATGATTGCCCCTGCTGGGTTGGGGCAGCCTCTGTTTCACTGTGCTTCAGCTTTGAAAGAGAAGGAGATAATTTTTGTGAATCTGGGGCAAATTAACCATGTTTTTAATCATAACTCCTCTCCACCCATCCACCCCACACCAAATCCAGGGCCTTGCTAATGGTAAGCAAGCAACTCTTTGACCACTGAGCTGTATCCCCAGCCCCCAGATAATCCTCAAGTGATTAACTTGCAGAAGTTGCTGGGAATCTGGCTCCATGTAAGGGAGTCAGAGATAAAATGAAGACAGAGGTGTTGAGCTTTACTCCTGCTCTGAGATCCTGTAGGCCGAGGTGAAGAGTAACTGCTTTTTTTAGCAAAAGCAGCTTCTAAGTCCTGTTACCTCCCCCCTCCCTTTGGAAAGTAGAGGAGAGAGGAAGAGAGGTTTGCCTCTCAACCAGTCCTTTTGGGGACTGGCTAGGACAAGCAGAAAGCTCTGGCCTCTGCAGTGAGTTCACTGAATAGATTCCTTTCTGTTTTTCAGTAGCCACATTAAACATCTAATTGGCAAGTTGTGAAGAAAGATTTCCCACAGGAGCTAGCCCTGCTTTGTCACAGTAATAGGAAGTACGTCCTTTCTGAGAAGATGAGCGCAGGTGGCTTTCTTTTTTTTTTCTGATTATTGAAAAGATTCTATTTTATTTTACTTTTTAAAAGTTTTTTAGTTAACATGCAAAAGTTTGAGTTTCATCATGAAACAGTCATATATGAATATTATTGTACTTTTTTCACATTCATAACCACATTACCCTGATTTCTAAACTGTACTGATATTCAAATCAAAGCCTCAGAGGACTCTGTGGCAGCTTGGACATCTTTATAACTCACACTGAAGCAGTATTTATACATATGAGAGACCAACAAAAATGGGATCCTGGTGCTCAAGGCTGAATTAACTAACTTCTGATGGTTATGCTCCACTTATCTAACAGACCTTATCTTTCTCTGTTTTGCTATCTTAAAAGGGAAATAGCCAGTGATTCCCTCCTCCCACATTAGCACTTACAATCCGCAGAACACCTGCAAAGGACAAGGTCTGGTTGAGGCAAGATAGAAAGACAAGGAAATTGTAGAGAGGAAACAGAAGACTTCAGACTTCATGTGATTTCAAAATGCAACCACCACTGAGAGGGGCCTGTGGCTCACCAAGATGCTACCTTAAGTCTTGAGCACTCTCTTCTCTTCCCCTTGGTCAGTGACAGTGCCTGCTGTAAAGTTGGTTCACTAAAATAAGTCCTTTAGCAGGGCATAGTGGCATGTACCTTTAGTCCCAGTACTTGGGAGGCTAAAGAGGATCACCATGAGTCCCAGGTCAACCTAGCCTAGTGTGAGACCCTGCCTTAGGGAAAAAAAAAGAAAGAAAAAGAAAAGAAGCCCTTCAGCTTTTAAGCTGGCTGGGAATTGTACTCTTTACACAGCATTGGAGGGAGGAGATTGATGGTTTCCTAGCAACCTTTAGAAACTAACTTGAAAATCCCCAAATCCCTACATATATCCATTATAAAGAAAGTTGATTGTGACCCTAGACTCCTAGACAAGCCCACATCTGTTACCAGGTGTGTCTTTTTTTCTTTCCCTTTCCTGGAGCACCATTTTCCTTTTCAAACTTGTAATGAAGTTCTCAGCTTTGCTTCAAAAAAAAAAAAATCACTTTATCTAGAATTTATTTTAGCATCAGAAGCCAGGAACCCTGGCTATTGCCTGGGTGGAGGTCTCTAAAGCAAATTCCCTAGGTTGGTAGGAGGGGCAGGATAAGACAGAGGGTGACCAGGAGTGTGACTTCTGTCCCTGCTTGTCACCACTAACATTTGACCAGCTCAGACACTAACACTAGAATATTTTCCACAAGCTTCTAACACTTCTGATGTGCCAATCCCTTTTACATCCCAGGAGAAAGGGTTCCATTTGGGACCTTTAAGTCTATGTAGCTAAAGATCTTTTGGGATATTTGCTTGATCTAGATATCTAAACAGCTTGAGGATGAAGTGGATGCTTCATAGAGTGGGCTGATTTTAGCACCCTCTCTTTTCAGTCCTTTTCCCCATCACTTTTCCTGTTTGTCTTACTAGACAGTGGTGGCAGAGATTCCCTGAAGTTGCTGGTCCTATATAGAATGTTGTCTCTAAACTTCATTTAGCTTAGATTCAATTTCTTCATATTCTTCCCAGTCTCCTGCACTCTAGCAGGCTCACTCCAACTTAGCCTCAGTACCAACAGATAGCCCACCTCTTACGATGACCCATGCAGCCTTCCATGCTCTGGGCTTGCTTGCCTCGATGTTACTTGGAACCCTGCTTACCTTTGCCCACTTTAGATGACAAAGAAATCAAATTTAGAAATGTGCCTGAGGAGGGTGGAGGAGGGGCCCCTGATTCTTCCAACACTGGCTGCATAAGCCACAAGACCAAATAAGGGTGTGTGAGCAGCCTCCATCTGTATTAAAGTTCAGATTGCACTGTACAAAAGTAAGTGGGGCTTGGTTTTCACACAGATAAGCTGTTACCTAACCCTGATTGAGCTCCAGCTGCAGAGTCAGCATCTTCTACCTCTGCACAGGACTCTGTCTAGGGAAGGAAGGCCCAGCCACAGGCTTACTCAGCGTTGGCAAAGAGGAAAGGGGCTTCCTTTCCTGAGTGTGGTGACTGAAGGGACCTACTTCCCCGCTAAAGGTTCTCCCAGAGTGTTGTGGCACTTCTCAGGGGCTGTAAGAGTGCCAATAATGGGTGAATCATTGTAATCTGTAGGAAAGGTCATAGCTTAAGGATATTCTGCCAGTAGAAAAACAAACGCCATTTTTATAAACTCATACAGGCTTAAGAGGCCAGCTTGCTTACTAAATACGGAGGTCCAGGGTGAGGCTGGGAGTTTGGAGGCATTTTTGGGGCATAATGATATTGTGTTTGCTAAGTCCACCCTCCCTCTCCTCCCCATCGTTACAAGTGCTTGTTAAGTTTGTAGCTGTCAAACCAAAAGATTAGTAAGATTTTGAGGCAGGACACAAAGATAGGGAAAATTACAGAGTAATGTGAAGATAGTAAGGAGCTCCTCACTCAGCCTTTTTGAAGCTTCTCACCAGCTGACAATCAAGAATTCCATCATAATTAATGTTTGCTGTGTTTGCTGTAAAGGGTGCCAGCATAAAGGTTTTTTTTTGTTGTTGTTTTTTGTTTTTTTGTTTTTGAGGTAGGGTTTCATTGTAGCTCAGGCTGACTTGAAATTCACTATGTAGTCTCAGAGTGGCCTTGAACTCACAGCAATTCTCCTACCTCTGCCTCCCAAGTTCTGGGATTAAAGATGTACACCACCATGCCCAGCTATTTCTTTTTTTTAATTTTATGTATATATATATATATATTTGGGCCTAAAGAGGCAGTTAAGATGGTTGCATGTGAAGCCAAAGGACCCAGATTCGATTCCTCAGGACCCACATAAGCCAGATGCACAAGGTGGTGCATGTGTTTGAAGTTTATTTACAGCAGCTGAGGAGCATGGCATGGTGGTGCACACCTTTAATCCCAGCACTTGGGAGGCAAAGGTAGGAGGATCACTGCGAGTTTGAGGCCACCCTGAGACTCCATAGTGAATTCCAGGTCAGACTGGGCTAGAGTGAGACCCTACCTTGAAAAAAAAAAAAAAATCCAGTTCTGCTTCATACTGGCTCATCCAGAAAAATTATTTCTTCTCAAAGTCAAGAGGGTACATGCCTTTAATCCCAGCACTTAGGATGCTGAGATAGGAGGATTGCCATGTGTTTCAAGGCAAGCCTGGGCTATAGGGTGAGTTACAGGTTAGCGTGGACTAGAGTGAGAGACTGCTTCCAAAAAAAGCTAAAAAAGAAAAAAGAAGGCTGAAGATATGGCCCAGCCATTAAAGGTGCTTGCTGGCAAAGCCTGATGGCCCAGGTTTGATTTCCCCAGTACCTACATAAAGCCAGATGCACAAAGTGGCACATGCTTCTGGAATTTATTTGCAATGGCAAGAAGCCCTGGCGTGCTCAGTCACACACATTCATGTTCTCTCTCACTCTCACTCTGTCTCTCCTACCAAATAAATAATATTAAAGGAGAAAAAAACAAATCTAGCTTCTTCTGAGTCTAGGTCCCTGAAATATTAAGGGATGTCCAAAGGCTGCGGCTTGTGAGAGCTTGGAGCAGTAACTCCACCCTGTTTCTGCTGACAAGTTGACTTCCTCAGCTGTGTTTGATGGCTGCAAAAATACTAAACTCAGGGGCTGGAGAGATGGCTTAGTGATTAAGGAGCTTGCCTGTGAAGCCTAAGGACCAAGGTTTGATTCCCCAGATCCCACATAAGCCAGATGCACATGGTGGCACATGCATCTGGAGTTCATTTGCAGTGGCAAGAGGCCTGGTGTGTCCATTCTCTCTTTTTTGCTCTCTCTCATTCCCCCCCCCATAAGTAAATGTAAATAAAATATTTATTAAATGTATATGGAAGACCTTGATTGGTTGGTGGGAGAAAAGCACAGACTCAAAATGAGCCCACCAGTAGGGGAAAAAGGACCATGAAAAACTCTTAGATGGAAGGCAAACTAGGAATAAAACAGGGCTAACCATGATCACCATCTTGATGTCAGGTTCAGGTTCAAACTAGAATTCTAATCTTGCCAGGAAAGATTGATGAATGTTCTTTTGGGCCTGCATCCCTAACTGACTACCTACGAAAGAAGGCCACCTTGTTTCTAATCTATCAATATTCGTTGGGGTGCTGCCCTAGAATTATAGAAACGGATTCTTAGAAACAAATTGCATAAAGTTATTTTAAAAGAAACTGACTTTCTTAAAATTTTTTTTATTTTTATTTATTTATTTGAGAGAGAAAGAGGCAGAGAGCAAGAGAGAGAATGGGCGTGCCGGGGCTTACAGCCACTGTAAACAAACTCCAGGCGCATGTGCCCCTGTGTGCATCTGGCTAACGTGGGTCCTGGGGAATCGAGCCTCGAACCAGGGTCCTTAGGCTTCACAGGCAAGCGCTTAACCGCTAAGTCATCTCTCCAACCCGAAACTTACTCTTGAAGTCGGGCATGGTGGTGCACACCTTTAATCCCAGCACTTGGGAGGCAGAGGCAGGAGAATCACCAAGAGTTTGAGGCCATCGTAAGACTGCATAGTGAATTCCAGGTCAGCCTGAGTTAGGGTGAGACCCTGCCTCAGGAAACCAAAAGAAGCCAACTCTTGGATTTGTTTACCTAAGAGTCGCTACCTGCTTCCCAGAGCAGAGACTGAAAGAGGAATACTAACCCTGGAGTCCTTTAAACCACGGTGAACCTGCTGCTTTTGCTCTTGCCCCTGCTCTGATGTTTCTGTGGCTGTAGCATCTGCTGACAGGCATTCGTTGGTATTTTTATTGAACAGCAAAAAAAAAAAAAAACAGTACCAACTTGAGCATTACGTGGGCAAAGGGCAAGGAATTTTTGACTCCAAGTAATTCTTTAAACATTTGTTAAAGGAAGGGATTCTGGGGTTTCACCTGCTGAATGAGCTTTGCTAATCAAGAACACACACACACAAACTCCGTATACAAATGCTCTCACACTAAGCTCGCCTGTTGCTTCCATTCGTTCTGTGGGCAATTCATTATTTTTAGTGTGTTGCTTTCAACAGTCAGCATATTTCACTCACACACATTGTTCTGGGTCAGCAGTGCAACCTGGTCACTGAGGAAGTAGGGCAGAGAGCAGAGCGCCTCTTAACACTCCTTGTCAGTCCTGGTCATCTGTGCCATTCAGGGCAAAGGTAAACTAAGGCAGTGGAAACCTGGTTCTGTGATCTTAAGCAGGCTGATTACATGATTGTAAGTTTAACTTCAGGGCAAGTTACAAGACGGGAACTTAGCAGAAAAGCATCTTTCCTATGTTCTATTCTTACAGTTCATTTCCACATTTGTCCCTAAAACATAGCCCTGTGTTTGGTTTATGGTGTGTGCTTCGTCCAGGTCAGCTAAATGTGCACTGTTGTTTCTTTCACAGCCCTACCCTGGTGTCATGGGCCCTTGGCACCCCTACCTCCCAATGCCCCCTTCCTACCATGGTTGTTTGCCTCAGGATCAACCATTTGCTTCTACCCAAGGGTTTCACTACCATTTTGCAATCTCAGGTGCCCAAGTGTGCTGAGCCCTAAAGCTTGGAGAGCAAACACTCTACAGAGATACATAATCTCTCACCTCTGCCTGGACAGGTGGAGAGCAAACACCCTTCAGAGATAAGTACTCTCTCACCTCCTCCTGGACAGGTGGACAGTTCTAAGATGCTTTACATACAACTTTTTAGAGACCCATAGGACCACACAACTTTGACCTGGGCCAAGTCAATAAAGCCCCCCTCCTTCCCAACTTCCCTCCCTCTGTGGCCTACTCCTGCTCCCCAGAGTCCACACTGCCCAATAAACTAGGTCTTCCCTCTACCCTGTTTTCTAGGAAGCTGAGGCATAGTTGTCAGAAGGCTTGGGTATATTCAGAGCCCTTGGTTTGGAAGTTCTCTCACACTTGTTTTCAAAATATAATTCCTTTTCATGTATTTCTAGTTCTCTTTCATGTGACTGTGTCTTGTGAGTAGAGCAAAATTCAAGTTTAGGGACTGTGGTTTTGTTCCTGTATACATTCCCTATCTTGAGTGTATCCTTAGTTTCTGAATGTGCCTCAAAAAACTGTGTTATTTTTAGCATTTTTTATAAGCCCCAATTAAGGAAACTGAGATATTGTACCCTGGTGGTAAAGCTGCCAACAACTGTCCTTATGAGTATGAATATCTGCCTGCACTGACTTTGGTCCTTAAGTTTCTCTGTTTCCTTAAGATCACTTTATAGAAGCTTAGGGCCAAAGGGCACACAATTACCTATGGCCAAATTGCCTTCTTATTGTAGTATTTAAGCTTCCACTAGCACTATGACTGCCCCTGCCCTGAGTTCTTCTCCACAGTCATCTTGCTTTATTCTTTTTTTTTTTGTTTGTTTTTTTGAGGTAGGGTCTCACTCTATCCATGCTGACCTGGAATTCACTATGTATTCTCAGGGTGGCCTTGAGCTCATGCTGATCCTCCTACCTCCACCTCCCAAGTGCTGGAATTAAAGGTGTGCACCACCACACCCAGCTTCTTTCATTCTTCTGAGAATCAACATACACTGTTATTTCAGCAGTTTCATTGCTTCCTTTATAAATTAATTGCCTGTTCTCTTTAGACAATCTTTTCTTTTTTAAAATATTTTTATTTTAAAGCCGGGCATGGTGGCGCACGCCTGTAATCCCAGCACTCAGGAGGCAGAGGTAGGAGGATTGCTGTGAGTTCAAGGCCACCCTGAGACTCCATAGTGAATTCCAGGTCAGCCTGGGCTAGAGTGAGACCCTACCTCAAAAAACAAAACAAAGAAACAAAATAAAATATTTTTATTTTTAGTTGTTTGTTTGAGAGAAAGGGAGAGAGGGGCAGATAAAATGAGAGAACAAGAGAATGGGCATGCAAGAGCCTCCAGCTGCTGCAAATGAACTCCAGATGCATGTGCCACCTTGTACCTCTGGCTTACCTGGGTCCTGGGGAATCAAACCTGGGTCCTTTGGCTTTGCAGGCAAGTGCCTTAACTGCTAAGCTATCTCTCCAGCCCTCTTTCTTTCTTTTTTTTAAAAATAATTTTATTTATTTGAGAGAGAGAGAGAATGGGTGTACCAGGGCTTCCATCCACTACAAACAAACTCCAGCTGCATGTGCCACCTTGTGCAGCTGGCTTACGTGCCTCCTAGGGAATCGAACCAAGGTCCTTTGGCTTTGCAGGCAAGCACCTTAACCTCTAAGCCATCTCTCCAGCCCTTTCTTTTCTTTTGATACAGTCTCATATAGGGATTGAGTTCTAGGTCAGTCTGGGTTAGTGTGAGACACTACCTTGGAAAAAAGAGAAAAACACCGTGTGATAGATTTGAGCTGTAAGGTCAGCATTAGAATGTTGAGGTTCAAGAACAGCCTATGGATCAAAATGGCAATGGTAACAGATGAATGTGCTGTGCTGCACACTATCCTGCAGGAGGCTGGTCCTGGAGAAATGCTGAGGCAGAAGCATATGTGGTCTCTGTGGTCTATAGGAATGGTGCTCAGTCTCCTTTGGCACTGCATGAGATCTGCCATCTTGCATCTGACAAAACTAGTCTTTTTAAGGTGAGCTCTATCCCTATACAGCCTCCTTAGGGCCTATGTAATTTTACATATAAGTGAGTAATTATCTTCTAACCAGGTCTTCCCAACCATAAAAGAAAGTAATTAAATTAGACTTGTCAGAGTGTATATAAGGATTAGAAAATAAATACACATAAGCATTAAAGCACCTTCAAGCCAAGCTTGGTGGCCCTGTGATCTAGGCTACTCAAGAGGCTGAAACAAGGGAATTGAAAGTTTGAGGTAAGCCAGGCTATGGAAGAGTTGCAGATCATCCTGAGTAAAGTGAGACCCAGCCTCAAAACAACAATTATTTCATGGACAAAATGGCAACTCCATCTCTAGTCAACCTGTACAAATGCCAGTCTGCCAACATGGTTGTCAAAACAGAATTAGCTGGGTGTGGTGGCACACACCTTTAAATTTTAGTTTCAGAGTAAGTTCTAGGTCAGCCTGGGCTAGATTAAGACCTGCCTGAAAGAAGAAAATACAAAATGTTTTAACTTGTGCTTCGGATTTGCAGGGATTTCCCAGATGACCCAGGAGTACGGTGGGACACAGAGCGTGTGGCCAGAGCTCTGCTTCAACATATAGAAGTCAGTGACACCAACCTGGTAAGTCACCCCTCGTTTCTACAGCTTAACCTGTGGCTGCCTTCCCACTTCCAGTCCTGCTCCATGGCTACACTATAAAGAGGCTCAAACCTCCTGTGCTCCCTCATAAAACCACCAAAAAACAAATACATAAATACTTCCTGTTAGATCATTTGTCCGACCAAATAAATGAATTATCAACTCTCAGATAGAGGAAGGAGGCAAGAGGTTTGTTAGTTGGTTGGTTAGTTTAAAAATATTTTTAGTTAGTTAGTTAGTTAGTTGAGAGAGAGAAAGAGCAAGGCAGATAGAGAGAATGGGCACACCGGGGCCTCTAGCCCCTGCAAATGAATTCCAGACACATGCACCACCTTATGCATCTGGCTTAAGTGGATACTGGAGAATCCAACCTAAGTCCTTAGGCTTCACAGACTTGTACCTTAATTGCTAAACCATCTCTCCAACCTTGTTTGTTTGTTTTTCCAAACTCTATTCTTCCCACCTGTCTCTTGCCTTCTGAGAATACAACTTCCAGGAGCCTGCATTATGGCCTTTCCCTGGCATAGACCTTCCCCTTGTATCAAGCAATTTCACAATTAAAACATTATTTTTACTTTAAAGATAAATGATATGCAATGCCATAATTCTGTTGTGGTTTTTTTGTTTTTTAGGTAGGGTTTCACTTAGCCCAAGCTGCCCTGGAACTCTATAGCTACAGACACCTTGAACTCATAGCAGTCTTCCTACCTCAGCCTCCCAAGTGCTAGAATTAAAGGTGTATACCACCATGCCCAGCTAAATAAAAGAAAGGAAAAAAAAGTCATAATTATTTTTTATTAAATAATTTTTATTGACAACTTTCATAATTAAAACAATATCCCATGATAATTCCCTCCCTCCCCCTTCTTTCCCCTTTGAAACTCAACTCTCTATAATATCTCTCCCCCTCTCAATCAGTCTCTTTTTTTTATTTTGATGTCAGAGTCTTTTCCTCCTATTATGTTGGTCTTGTGTAGGTAGTGCCAGGCACTGTGAGGTCGTGGATATTCAGACCATTTTGTATCTGAAGGAACACATTGTAAGGAGTCCTACCCTTCCTTTGGCTCTTACATTCTTTCTGCCACCTCTTCTGCAATGGACTCTGAGCCATGGAAGGTGTGATAGAGATGTTTCAGTGCTGAGCACTCCTCTGTCATTTCTTCTCAGCACCATGGTGCCTTCTGGGTCATCCCAAGGTCACTTCCATCTGAAAAGAGCACTTTTTCAAAGAAGCTTCCCCTGACTTCTTGGTCCATCCCTTAGGGATCCCCACATTATCTTACCAAAAGTGAGAGTAGCATTAATATATGGGTATGAACATTAAGAGAAGTGCTTACTGGGCAGTTTGATGAGCATAGTTTATACATTTAGCCAGACAGCAGCAGATGTTACACCCCTAGGGCTCATGACTACCCCTGTTGTAGGTTTTCAGTATCAGGGATGTATTCCCTCTCATGGAGCGGCCCTCCAGTCCAATTAGAGAATTAGTGAATTCCAGGTCAGCCTGGGCTAGAGTGAGACCCTACCTCGAAAACCCAAAAAGAAAGAAAGGAAGGAAGGAAGGAAGGAAGGAAGGAAGGAAGGAGGGAGGGAGGGAGGGAGGGAGGGAGGGAGGGAGGGAGGGAGGGAGGGAGGGGGGAGGGGGAGGGGGAGGGGGGAAGGGGGAAGGGGGAAGGGAAGGGAAGGGAAGGGAAGGGAAGGGAAGGGAAGGGAAGGGAAGGGAAGGGAAGGGAAGGGAAGGGAAGGGAAGAAGGAAAAAGAGAGAGAGAGAGAGAGAGAGAGAGAGAGAGAAATTAAGGGATGGATAGACCTCACAATAAAGAGTGCTGGGATTATGAGTGCATGTCACCACACCCAGTTTTGTTTTGTTGTTTCGGCAGGACCTTGCTATGCATACCTGGCTGGCCTTGAACTCACTATGTAGCCTAGGATGGCCTTGATCTTTCTGTTTCAGTCTGCAGAATGCTGGTATCACAGGCATGACCCCTCATGCTCAGGTCCCTTCTTCAATCTTTAAAGCAGATCACGTCTGTATTGCCATACGGCCTTTCTTCCTATCTCTTCCCTCTCATAAGTACTCTTGAGGTTACCCACCACCCTAACCAGAATAATCTCTGAATCTCACCTTCGAATTGAGGGGATGGGGCCCTGCAGCAGTCATTACAATCAGCCACACCCATGGTCACACGCCATCGATGTGTTCAGAACTCAATTCAGATGTTCCAGAATTTGGAAAGTTTCAGGGATTTGAATCTTTGCCCTTTCCTTCCCAAAGAAATGATGACAGTGCTAGGTGTGGAGGTGCATGCCTTTAATCCCAGGTAGAAGGTTGCAGCCTGGAGCTATAGAGCGATTCCCGCCAGCCTGGGCTAGAGAGAATCTACCTCAAATGAAAAACAGGGGAGGCTGGGAACATTGCCTGCAAATCCAAAGGACCGAGGTTCAAATCTCCAGGACGCACATAAGCCAGATGCACAAGGTGCATGCATTTGGAGTTCATTTGCAGTGGCTGATGGCCCTGGTGTGCCCATTCTCTCTGTCTGTCTGCCTCTTTCCTCTCTCAAATAAATAAACAAAATAAATTTTTTTAAAAAAAAAGCCAAGGGGCTGGAGAGATGGCTCAGCAGTTAAGGCGCCTGCCTACAAAGCCTAAAGACCCAGGTTTGATTCCCCAGGACCCACGTAAAGCCAAGGTAGCGCATGCGTCTGGAGTGTGTTTGCAGTGGTTAAAGGCCCTGGTGTTCCCATTCTCTCTTTCTCCCAAATAAATAAATGGATACCAAAATAAGAAGAAAAAAATGATAATAACTACTTTGAGAAATCATTCAGATAGGCTTGAATGAACCCTTCCTCCCCCATCTGTCTCTACAGGTGGTGACTTTTGATGCAGGGGGCGTCAGTGGTCACAGCAATCACATTGCTTTGTACATGGCCGTGAGGTATGATTCTCTGGATAATATACTTGGAAGATGGTTTATTCACTTGCTTAGAAAACCTACTATTGCATTTGAAACCTACTACAGCTCTTGTTGGCCCTGTTGTACATCCTCTTTGCAACACAATTTGTAATAGGAACCTCTTAAACAGTGGAATTTTAATGTTTTTTTATTTTTAGATGTTGGGGTTTTTGTTGTTGGTAGTGGTGTGGGTTTTTTCTGTTGTTGTTTTGGTGTTTTTAATTTGTTTCCTTGTTTTTATATTTTTGGTTTTGATTTTGGTTTTTCGAGGTAGAGTCTCACACTAGCCCAGACTGGCCTGGAATTCATTCTTTACTCTCAGGGTGGCCTTGAACTCACGGGCGATCCTACCTCTGCCTCCCAAGTGCTGGGATTAAAGGTGTGAACTACCACGCCCGCCTTGTTTCTTTGTTTTTTGAGGTAGGGTCTTACTCTAGCCCAGGCTGAGCTGGAATTCCCTATGTAGTCTCAGGCTGGTCTCCAACTCTACAGCAATCCTCCTATCTCTGGGTCTTGAGTGTGCCACCACACCCAGCCTTTTGTTTTGTTTTGTTTTTTATGCAGGGCCTCCTAAATTCTGGGATTATAGGTATTCACTACCATGCATTCCTTAACAATTGAATTTTTTTTTTTTTTTGAGGCAAGCCTAACAGACTGCTTTTGTTGTTGTTGTTTTTTAATGCAAGAGTAAGAGAGACAGAGAGTGAGAGAGAGAATTGGCACCAGGGCCTCAAACCAGTGCACTCGAACTCCAGATGTGTGTCCCCCTTGCGCGCATGTGCAACCGTGTGTGCCTGAGTCACTGTGCATCTGGCTTACATAGGACCTGGAGAGTTGAACATGAGTCCTTAGGCTTCATAGGAAAGTGCCTTAACTGCTAAGCCATCTCCTCAGCCCTTAACAGTTGAATTTTATTTTTACCCCCTGGTTACTGCAAATGTAGTAACTGATTTCATTTCTCTTTTTACTTTGGCCACAGAAAGGCACATGAAAAAGATTTCTATGAATGACTGAGGCTGTGGGTGGGCTGCTACATTTTATCGTCTTCATCCCATTATAGCACCTGAACATATGAGTGAGTGAGCCTGTGGGCCCGTCTGCCCAGTTTTATCTTCTTTTTTTTGTGGGGGGGAGGTTTCAAGGTCGGATCTCCCTGTAGCCCAGGCTGACATGGAATTCACTATGTAGTCTCAGGCAGGTGTTTCAACTCAGAGCAATCCTACCTCTGCTGAAATTGAAGGTGTGCACCACCATGCCCAGCCCAGTTTATCTTCTTCATCCTTTTATACACACTTATTTTGTCATGTTCCATTATGGACTTTGTAGATTATTTCCAGTCTTTCTTTAGAGAAAGAAGCTGTGCATACATAATGTCAAATCTTACTTGTGCAAAACATGTTGATGCACGCATGTCATCTCAGCCCTTGGGAGGTTGAAGTCGGAAGATTTCAAGTTCACACCCATCTGGGCTATATAGCCAGTCATTGCCTCAAAAAGAACAAAAGATCCCATTGTTTTTCACAGACATTCTACTGATATTTATCTACATTTTACCAGTGAAACCAAAATGGAACCTCAAAGACATTCGATGACTTAGGGTCACACGAATACAAACTATGTTTCCTGTCCACTAATGAAGTGCTGTTGCTGGACCCGGGTCACTAGTGTGCTGGGCCTGACCATGGTATTGATGAGAGAAAAGAGCAGCTGGTAGAACTTATTTTGACCCTTCGTCTAAATATGTTCAACATTTTTAGACTGAAGCCATGAACTATGTTGGAAACATCTTCCGCAGCATTAAGTCCAACCTTCTCATTTGCTGGAGGCAGTGAAGGGGTTTGTCCAGCACAAAGCTCACTGATAGCAGAGATAGAACAAGAGTCTGAGAATCCAAGTTCTCTATTCTTTCTGTAGATACACATGAAAATAGATCCAACTTGAGGGCTCTGTAGGCTTGTTCTTACCCACATACTCATTCCAGACAGTCTTCCCTGATTCATTAACTGTAAAAATGAAGGGAAGCCACACTGCTCCCCCTTCTGTAAAGACTGCTCACCTGACCCAGCCAGAGGCCCTAAGTGTAGATATGTGTTGTTACAGTTTCTTGGTCCCACTCAAGACCTCTGGGTCCATCCCCAGGGCTTCCTTCAAAGCCTTGCTCAGTAAAACTCTCTCCACATGGTGAGGGCTGGGTGTGACTTCCAGAGGTGGCCTCCAGTATTCATCATCTCTGTCTAAATTTGTTTTGTTTTGTTTTGTTTTGTTTTGTTTTGTTTTGTTTTTGAGGCACACCCAACAGACTAGCCTTTGTTTTTTTTAATGACAGAGAGAATGAATTACTGAATTGGCCTGCCAGGGCCTCCAGACTCTGTACTTGAACTCCAACGGTGCACACGTGCACACCGCCTTGCGCTCATGTCACCTTGTGCATCTGGCTTACGTGGAACGTGGAGAGCTGAACATGGGTCCTTAGACTTTGCAGGCAAGTGCCTTAACCACTAAGCCATCTCTCTAGCCCTATTTTTAAAAAATATTCTTATTTAGTTATTTGAAAGGAGAGACAGAGAGGGAAATTGAGAGAATGGGCACACTAGGGCCTCTAGCCACTGCAAATGGACTCCAGGCATCTGGCTCATGTGGGTCCTGGGAATCAAACATGGGTCCTTTGGCTTTATAGGAAAGTGCCTTAACTGCTAAACCATATCTCCAGCCCAAGTTTTACTATTTTTTAAACAGTTTTATCTTATTTTGGACATATTTATTTGTGTGTATGAGTATAGATGGTCTAAGGTCTCTTGCCAGATACATGTACCACATGTAAATTCCAGATACATGTACTACTCTGGGTCTGGGTGATGGAGAATTGAGCCCAATCCTGAAGGCTTTGCAACCAAGCACCTTTAACTACTGAGTCAACTCCCTAACCCCCAATGGTGAGTTTTTTTGAACTATTAAATTACTATATTTGTTGAGGGACGTACAGAGCCAAGGAAAAACACCCATGTGGCTAGACATTCCATGTGGAGGGCCTGGAAAAACCATGGAAAGAAAAGAGAAATTTCAAGGAGTTCCTGCCATGTTGGGAGCTGGAGGTAATAAAGGAGCCCATGTGGAGAGTAAGGGCTCAGGGTTCCTCCTAGCTGGTGGCACATGCCTTTAATCCCAGCACTTGGGAGGCAGAGGTAGGAGGATCGCCAAGAGTTCAAGGCCACCCTGAGACTACATAGTTAATTCCAGGTCAGCCTGGATCAGAGTGAGCAGAGTAAGACCTTACTTCGGGGGGGGGGGGGGGGGGGGAGAAAGGGAGGGAGGGAGAGCCTCTCGGTAGGTCAGGACTGCTTATGGTTGGGGTCTCTGCCTCTAAGTGCCTAGTAGGTCCTTCTCCAGTTCTCATCACCAGATTATCCACTCCAAGGCAGGACTATATCAAGGGCACTCCTGAGAATGTGAAACAAGTCACCTTCTTCTCAGGATCCCAGAAACTATTGTCAGGGTTTTCTACTTCTCAGGACGTGGCAGGGAGTCAGTTTCATGGGTTTGTCAACACTTTCAACTTTGCTACTTTAACCCCTTCTCCCAAGAGGCCTTATTTATATATATGTGTCTGTGTATGACAGGCTGGGCTACTCACCACTTCTTCTCTGTCCCCAGCCTTCAAACAACAAATCCAGGAAGCAGTCCAGAGGCCAGTGATATTGGACATCTCTAATCATCTCTCCTCTTAGGGCTGTGAGTTCAGAATAGTTTGCATTGTCAGAAAGCAGGAATGGAGGGCTGGAGGGATATCTTAGCTGTTAAGGCACTGCAGAGTCAAAGGACCCAGGTTCGATTCCCCAGGACCCACGTTAGCCAGATGCACAAGGAGGCGCACATGTCTAGAGTTTGTTTGCAGTGGCCAAAGGCCCTGGCACACCCATTCTCTCTCTCTCTCCCTCTCTATGTCTTCTGCACCCTCTTTCTCTGTCAAATAAATAAATTAAATTAAAATTGTTAAAAAGCAGGAATTGGGAACATCATAAAGGAGAGAGGCAACACCAGGGGGGAAGTGTTAATTTGAAATATTCTCTCAGGCTGGAGACATGGCTCAGTGGTTGAAGGCTGTTGCTTGCAAAGCCTGTCAGCCTGGATTTAATTTCCCAGGACCCACATAAAACCAGATGCACAAAGTGGCACATGTGTCTGGAGTTCATTTTTAGCAGCAAGAGGCCCTGACACACCCATATATACAACACATACACTCTCTCTCATAAACAAATTTTAAAAATTATTTTTGAAAACTAAAATATTCTGCTGGGTATGATGACACACACCTCTAATCCCAGCATTTGGAAGGCCAAGGTAGGAGGGTCACTGTCAGTTCAAGGCCAGCCTGAGACTACATAGTGAATTCCAGGTCAGCCTGAGCTAGAGCAAGACCCTACATCAATAAATAAATAAATAAATAAATAAATTTTTAAAAGTCTCTTGAGGGACTGGCACAGCAGTTAAAGGCACTTGCCTACAAAGCCTACAAGCCCAGGTTTAACTCCCCATTACCCACATGAAGACAGATGCACAAAGTGGCACATGCATCTGGAGTTCGTTTGCAGAGACTGGAGGCCACAGCACACCCATGCTTGCGCTCTCTCAAGTAAATAAAGCTTTGGGTTTTTTGCTTGTTTGCTTGCTTTGTTTTGTTTTTAATAACTTTGCAGGGTCCAATGTAGTTTCCTTTATCTCTAATGAGCAGATATTTTACCAGATCATTTCATAAGCCATAGACAGGGTATAGAATCCTAGAAATCTGAATAATGACTTACATGAAGTAAACCACCTGGGAGTCTGGGGAGGGCGAACATGGGACCTGCGGGCCTTCCTTCAAAAGCCCAGCCTGTGAACATACCCTGTTCTTTTCTTCTTCCAGGGCCCTGCACTCAGAAGGGAAGTTGCCTAAAGGTAAGGCCTGCTCCTTTTGCAAAAAGCCATTAGTTTGCAACCCCTCTAAGAAACTTATTGGGGAAAAAAGTGTGTATATGGTCAGCCCTCCATATCTGCACATTTTATATCTATAGATTTTACATGTTAGGGGTGACATCTGTACTGAACATGTTCAGACTCTTGTCATTAGTCTCTAAATAAGACAGCTATTTCCATGGTGTTTACATTATATTAGGTATTATATATGTATATGTATGTGTGCTTTGTTTGTTTGCTTGTTTGTTTTTGTTGTTGTTTTGAGATGGGGTCTTACTCTCACTCAGGCTGACCTGGAACTCACTTTGTAGCTCATGCTGGCCTCAAACTCACAGTGGTCCTCTTATAAGTAACCTAGAGATATTTTAAGGTTACCAGGAAGACGTGGGTAGATTCTGTGTAAATACTGTGCAGTTTGAACATAGATAATTGTGGAATCTGTGGGCATTCTGGACAGTTCCCCTTGAGTACTGAGGGATCCCTGTACACGTAGAGGCCCCTGGCTATGCAGAGGAAAGGGCTGGAAGGCAGGCCACTCTTCACGACTCAGCTAGGTGTGCATGGCAGGTCCAGGTTGTTTCCACTGGTAAATATATTATCAGCAGGGCCCATGTCGTATGTGCCAGGCTTGTCCCCACACCTGCCTAGTTTCCTCACAGGGTAGGTTGGCCTTTTTCAAAACCTCTGGTACTCTGGCAGTTTGTCCATTCAAACTTAACTTTCAGCCCACATTTCTTTTTTCTTTCATGGTGCTGGGGGTTAAACTCAGGGCCACGCACAACCTAGGCAAGCACTCTAAATTTAATTTATTTATTTATTTGAGAGCGACAGACACAGAGAGAAAGACAGATAGAGGGAGAGAGAGAGAATGGGCGTGCCAGGGCTTCCAGCACTGCAAACGAACTCCAGACGCGTGCGCCCCCTTGTGCATCTGGCTAACGTGGGACCTGGGGAACCGAGCCTCGAACCGGGGTCCTTAGGCTTCACAGGCAAGCGCTTAACCGCTAAGCCATCCCTCCAGCCCTAGGCAAGCACTCTAGTACTGAGCTACAGATATAAGTGCCAAACACATACTTAAATGCTTGAGGTAGGAACTCTTCCTCACCCATAGGAAGTGACAGGGCCCCACTGGCATTTTCTATTTACTGTATAGCATGTCTGCTTAACTTCTCTAGTCAGCTGTTTTTGTTTGTTTGTTTGTTTGTTTGTTTGTTGAGGCAAACCCAACAAGCTGACCTTTTTTGTCTTTATGTAAAAGTGCATGTGTATGAGAGAGAACTGGCATGCCAGAGCCTCCAGCCACTGCAGTCGAATTCCAGACATGGGCATCACCTTGTGCACACGAGTGACCTAGCGCACTTGTGTCACTTTGTTGCAGTCCAGTTCGCACTGCTGGTAGAAATCACCGAACCAAGAGTAGCTTCTGGGAAAAAGAGGTTTATTTTGGCTTACAGGCTTGAGGGGAAGCTTCACGATGGCAGGGGAAAACGATGGCATGAGCAGAGGGTGGACATCACCCCCTGGCCAACAGAAGATGGACCACAGCAACAGGAGGGTGTGCCAAACACTGGCATGGGGAACCTGGCTATAAAGCCCTTAAGCCTGCCCCCAACAATACACTCCCTCCAGGAGGCATTAATTCCCAAATATCCATCAGCTGGGAACCTAGCATTCAGAACACCTAAGTTTATGGGGGACACCTGAATCAAACCACCACACACTTTATGCATCTGGCTTACGTGGGACCTGGAGAGTCAAACATGAGTCCTTAGGCTTCGCAGGCAAATGCCTTAACTGCTAAGCCAGCTCTCCAACTCTCTAGTCATTCTTCTTTTTAAATATCTTATTTGTATTTATTTATTTGACAGAGAGAGAATGGACACACCAGGGCCACCAGCGACTGCAAACAAACTCCAGATGCTTGCGCTCCCTTGTGCATCTAGCTATCATAGGTCCTGGGGAACCAAACCTGGATCCTTTGGCTTTCCAGTCAAATGCCTTAACCGCTAAGCCATCCCTCCAGCCCCTTGTAGGCCAGGGCGGCGGGGGGGGGGGGTCAGTCCCCAGGGGAACACCTGGCTGGAAGCGACACAGCTACTCACGTCTCCCCACCCCTCCCAACCTAGGCTGTTCTGTGCTCACACTTCAGTCTGTGAATGTGCTACGGAAGTACCTGTCCTTCCTGGACCTGCTCTGCTCTCTGCTGTACCCTCAGGATGTCCTCTTCGTGCTCACCAACAAAGAAGTGGCACAGGCTAAGGTGAGGCTTGTGACCTCCTTGATGCCCCCACTCAGAATTGGGGCTCAAGTCCCCCAGCTCCTCAAAACCCTGCCTTGACAGAATCTCTCACAGACTTTACACAGGGTTCAGCATCTGCTTTGCCCTGAATATCAGATAGACTAGGTCAGTAGACCTGAGAGACATAAATTTCCAATGATTTGGATTTTTGTTCTGATTACAACATTTTAAATAATTGAATGGCACATACTTACTTTAGGAAACTTAGAAATACATAGAAGCACCAGGTGTGGTGGTGCACACCTTTAATCCTAGCACTTAGGAGACAGAGGCAGGTGGATTACTGAGTTCGAGGCTACCCTGAGCCCATATATATATATATATATATATATATATATATATATATATATATATATATATATATATATATATATATATATAAGTTGTCCCATGTTGTTACATAGTCGTATTGCAGTGGCTCCTCTTGCTCACGGTGCAGGAACGTCCTAAAAGATATCACAGATCCCTTAGTGTTGGACGTGTCGGGTTACCAGTTTCCCACTGTTGCACATGGAATAGTGCTGTCAACTTTTATCCAAGAGGAATTGAGATCTGCCAGAGGGGGGCTGTCTGTGTAGAGTCACAGAGGCAGATTCCAGAAGTCCATTTGCCAGTTAGGAAGAGCCACACCCACTGAGCCTCTCATGAATACTCTTAGCTTGCAGTGGAGTAGGTGACTCTGAGAACCATTGCAGAGGATGGAAACAGTGGGTCTAGGAGAACCACTCCAGATGACTTTAGGTGCAACCTTCAGTAGACGTCAGTCTACCACAGAGAGAAAGGAACAACATGTTGAAAACTGAGAGCTGTTTTATTAAAATGCAAGATAAGCCGGGCGTGGTGGCGCATGCCTTTAATCCCAGCACTCGGGAGGCAGAGGTAGGAGGATCGCCGAGAGTTCGAGGCCACCCTGAGACTACAGAGTTAATTCCAGGTCAGCCTGGACCAGAGTGAGACCCTACCTCAAAAAATCAAAAAAATAAATAAATAAATAAATAAATAAAATGCAAGATAATGCCGAAGAGATAGCTTAGCAGCTAAGGCATATGCGAAGCCTAAGGACCCAGGTTCAATTCTCCAGGTCCCACATAAGCCAAATGTACATAGTGGCACATGTGTCTGGAGTTTGCATGCAGCAGCTAGAAGCCCATTCTCACTCTTTCTCTCTGTCTCCCTCTCTGTCTGGTGTAATAAATAAAAATAAAATCTTTTTTAAAAATGCAAGATAATGTCACACACACTTTTTTTTTCTTTTGCTTAGCCTTATTTTCTAAATTTTCCACAATAAATAGTTGTACCTACTAAGAAGCACTTAAATAGATGCTGAGAGTGTATAATGAACTGAAACATTAATTTTCTCTTATTTGCTTAATAGATCATTAATTTCAGGGGATTGAGACAGGGTCTTACATAGTCCAGGCTGGCCTTGAATTCTTGATCCTCTGTCTCAGCCTCCTGAGTGCTGAGATTATAGGCATGCACCAGCTGTTCTTTATTATTTGTGTCCTGCTTTATTTCACGGAGAAATTTCAATTTCTTGGGAGGCATTGTTTCAATGATTGCCAAAGTGAGAGACAAGTATCTCTTTAAAATATCTTCCTTCCTGCCAGGATGTTTTTAAATATTTTATTTATTTGTATAAGAGAGAGAGAGCCGGGCATGGTGGCACACATCTTTAATCCTAGCACTCGGGAGGCAGAGGTAGGAGGATCACCTTGAGTTCAAGGCCACCCTGAGACTACATAGTGAATTACAGCCTGGGCTAGAACGAGACCCTACTTCAAAAAACCAAAAAAGAGAGAAAGAGAGAGAAATGGGCACACTAGGGCCTCCTACCACTGTAAACAAACTCTAAATGCATGTGCCATTTTATGCATCTGGCTATATGTGAGGAATCAAACCTGGACAGTAAGACTTTAAAGTAAGCACCTCTAACTGCTAAGCTATCTTTCTAGCCCCAGGATGATTTATTCTGTTCTTTTTCAGATCTTTTACACTTGAAAGATTAGCTATTTCTTTTTTTTTTTTTTTTTTTTTTTTTTTTTTAATGAGAGAGAATTGGTGTGCCAGGGCCTCTAGCCACTGAAGTCAAATTCCAGACATGTGTGCCACCTTATGCACATGCATGACCTTGTCTCCTTGTGTCACCTTGTGCAGGGAGTCAAACCCAGGTCCTTAGGCTTTATAGGCAAGTGCCTTAACTGTTAGGAGCCGTCTCTCCAGCTGCCCACCCCCCACCTTTTTTGTTTGTTTGTTTGGGGTTTTTTTGAGCTAGGGTCTCGCTCTAGCCCAGGCTGACCTGGAATTCACTGTATAGTCTCAGGCTGGACTAGAACTCATGATAAACCTCCTACCTCTGACTCCCAAGTGCTGGGATTAAAGTGCCACCATGCCTGGCTCATTTTTCATTTTTAAAAAGCACTATTAATTCCTTTTGAGATATTCATCATAGTTTCAATTGTAAGTTTCTTTTCAATCCATAGCTTCTTTTGGGCTTTGCTTTTGTTTTTTGAGGTAGGGTCTCATTCTAGCCCAGGGCTGACTTGGAATTCACTATGTAGACTCAGGATGTAGACTCAGGATGATCCTCCTAACCTCTGCCTCCTGAGTGCTAGGATTAAAGGCATGTGCCACCACACCCAGCTTGAATTTTTTTTGAGGCAGGGTCTCACTGTAGCCCAGGCTGACCTGGAACTCACTCTTGTAGCTCAGCAGACTCATGGCAATCTTCCTACCTTAGCCTCCCACTGCTGAGATTATAGGTGTGAGCCTCTGTGCCTGGTTCAATGAATAACGTCATAACAGAGTGTGTTGGAGTTCACAAACTGAATATTGATTTCATTATTTGACATTTCATATTTGTGAATGCACCCACTTGCAAAAGTTCATTTATAACTTCAAGAGCAATGCTAGCTTTTATTCTGTGGCCATTCACAGACGAACGAGTGCACTCACAAAGCACTGTCAAGTTTGTGCTGCCTGGCATACATACTACTCATAGAGGAGATTGTGCAAAGTGATCCAGCTTTCACACAGCAAAAAAAAAAAAAAAAAAAAAAAATTGTCCTTTCCATAGTATACTTAGTGCCACGTTTTATTGTGGCAGTTTCAGGGAACAGTCCATTATGGAAGGGAAGGTTAGTGGCAAGAACATGAAGCAGCTGGTCACACTGTGTCCACAGTCATGAAGCAGAAGGATAAGTGCTAGAGTTCAGCTCATTTTTCTCCTTTTTATTCAGTCCGAGACCCAAGCCCTTAGAATGGTGCCACCCACAGTTACGATGGGTGTTCCCACCTCAGTCAGTACCATCTTGTAACACACAGCCCTGCCCAGAGATTTGTCTCCTGTGTCTAGATCCTGTCACGTTGACAATGTTAACTATTACACATGTAGGCCAAACTGACCTCAAACCCAAGACTGACCTGTTCCCGGAGTCCTTAGAATCAACACCTTCTCCCAGCATGGGATTCTTGAGAAATTTACAAATTCTTGGGATCTGTTGTTTCAATAGTCTAATAACCAAAAGGAGAGACAAGGTCTTCTCAGAATTCCTACCAGGATGGTTACAATCTACATTCTTTGTTTTTAGAACTCAAGCTCGAGGTGCAATATGCCTGACCTAAAACAAATATTATAAACAAAACAAAAGCAGTAGCCATGGTTAGGACACATTCAGTTAGCATCAGGTAGCCACGCATAAGAATCGGTTCTCCATGACCCTTGATTTTAGTTACTTTGGGAAGGGCTGGCACAAGTGACTGCTTTGTTGTTGGCTTTGAAACTATGACACCTAGGGTGACCTCAGCCTCACAATCCTGCTTCAGTCTCTGTTGCAGTCAGCTTTGTGTTGCTGGCAGAAAACACCCGACCAAGAGCAGCTTGTGGAGGGAGAGGATTTATTTTGACTTACAGACTTGAAGGGAAGCTCCACAATAGCAAGGGAAATGTGGCATGAGCAGAGGGAGGACATCACCTCCTGGCCAACATCAGCTAGACAACAGCAGTAGGAAAGTGTACCAGATACTGGTAAGGGAAAGCTGGTTATAACGCCCATAAGCCCGCCCCCAACAATACACTGCCCCCAGGAGGCTTTAATTCCCAAATTGCAATCAGCTGAGGACCTAGCATTCAGAACACCTAAGTTTATGGAGGACACCTGGATCAAACGACCAGGGTCTCCCAAGTGCTAAGATTATAGGAAAGTGTCAGTGTGTCCAGTGTGACTCCACTTTGATTCTGACACCTCCCCTCATCTCTGAACATGATTCTCTGAAGATATCATTAGCCATCTATTTGCTTAGTCTTTATTGTCCCTCTTCACCAGTTCATCTGATCTGATCTCATGTTGGGGGATGGGGACTAAGTGACAGGCTGTTGTAGTCCAGTTCGAATTGCTGTTAGAAATCACCCAACCAAGAGCAGCTTCTGGGAAAAAGAGATTTATTTTGGCTTACAGGCTCAAGGGGAAGCTCCACGATGGCAGGGGAAAACGATGGCATGAGCAGAGGGTGGACATCACCCCCTGGCCAATGTAAGGTGGACCACAGCAACAGGAGGGTGTGCCAAACACTGGCATGGGGAAACTGGCTATAAAGCCCATAAGCCCACCCCCAACAATACACTCTCTCCAGGAGGCATTAATTCCCAAATATCCATCAGCTGGGGGGCTAGCATTCACAACACCTAAGTTTATGAGGGACACCTGAATCAAACCACCACACAGGCCATCAGGGAGTTAAGGAGCACTACTAGTAACATAAACTCATTTTCTGATACGCAGTGCATCTCATGTATACAGCAACAAAATATTTAGTTTGTAAATAAATGTAGACCAGGGATTTAAATAGCAGAAATGGGGCTGGAGAGATGACTCAGCAATTAAGGTGCTTGCCTGAAAAATCTTAACCCAGGTTTAACTCCCCAGTACCCATGTAAAGCCAGATAAGCCAGATGCAGAAAGTGACACATATATCTGGAGTTTGCAGTGGCAAGAGGCACCATCATACTTAAAACAAAAAAGGAGCCTGATTAAAATACACAGCAGAAAACATAATGCAATTATCTTTTTTTTGTTTGTTTTTGTTTTTCAGAGTGGGGTCTTGCTCTAGCCCAGGCTGACCTGGAATTCATATTATCTATTTGTAAGCAGAGAGAGATAAGCAGAGATAGAAATGGGCGCACCAGGGCCTCCCACCATTTGCAAGCAATTCTCCAGATGGATGCACCACTCCATACATCTGACCTTACATGAGCACTGGGGAACTGAAGCCAGGCCATTGGGCCTTGCAAGCAAGTACCCTTAACTGCTGAATCATCTCTCCAGCCCTTGGTCATCCTTTAATTTTAAGATTATAAATTACCTCTCTTGTAAATCCTGTAACAAGATTTTCTTTTTCTCAGCCTTAGTTTCCAAATTTAACTTTATTTTTTGTTTTTGGTTTTTTGAGGTGGGGTCACTCTAGCTCAGGCTGACCTGGAATCCACTATGTAGTCTCAGGCTGGCCTCAAATTCACAGTGATCCTCAAAAAGAATTCCAACATAAGTTGGGGAGATGGCTCAGGCATTAAAGGTTCTTGCTTGCCAAGCCTACCAGCCCAAGTTCTGTTCCCTGGCACTCGCTTAAAGCTGGACACAAAGTCACAGACATCTGTAATCTCAATGTGTCTATAGTGGTGGGGGGTGGAGCCAGGAGAATCCAGAAGCTTGCAAGACAGAGGGCTGGAGAGATGGCTTAGCAGTTAAGCACTTGCCTGTGAAGCCTAAGGACCCTGGTTCGAGGCTCGATTCCCCAGGACCCATGTTAGCCAGATGCACCAGGGGGTGCACATGTCTGGAGTTCATTTGCAGTGGCTGGAGGCCCTGGGCGCCTATTCTCTCTCTCTCTCTCTCTCTCTCTCTGTCGCTTTCAAATAAATAAAAACACAGGAGAGATGACTCAGTGGTTAAAGCATGTGCTTGCAAACCCTAAGGACCCAGGTTCTGCTTACTCCCTAGTACCCACATAAAGCAAGATGCACAAAGTGATGCATGCATTTGGAGTTCATTTGCAGTGGCTGGAGGCCTGGCCCATTCTCTCTCCCTCCCTCCCTTCCTCCTCCCCCCTCTCTCTGCATGCAAATAAGTAGAAATACTTTAAAGAAAAAACAGGGAGGAGCTGGAGAGATGGCTGAGCGGTTAAGGTTCTTGACTGAGAAACCTAAGGACCCAGGTTCCATTCCCCAAGTACCCACATGAGCCACCTCAAAAACAGAAAAAGGCGGTAACAGTAAGACACAATGTTATTCACACCAAGATAATCGTTGAAGACTATTCTGCCTATAACAAGTTCTCTCGCTGCCCTTAGCATCATCTGCTATAAAATGATGATGTGGGGGCAGGGGTAGGCACTGAAGAGATGGCTTAATGGTTAAGTCACTTGTCTACAAAGCCAAATGACCCAGGTTCAATTCCCCAGTACCCATGTAAGCCAGATGCACAAGGTGGTACATGCATCTGGACCTCATTTGCAGCAGGTGGAAGCCCTGGTGCACCCATTCCCTCCCCTGCCCCCCCGCCAATAAATAAATAAACATGAAAATCATACAAGGAAAATAAAAGAGATGATGAGGGGAGATACTCAGGAACTACAAAAGAAGCCAAATAAAGTTCTAGCTCAAAGTGTATTAGTGGGAGAGAGGATTTCAGGTGAGGGTCAAAGACCTGAAAGCAATAGAAACAGCTCACGAGCAAGTGTCCCTAATTGGTCCTTTCTGATTCTTCTAGAAAGCCATGTCCTGCCACGGTAGCCAGCTCCTCTGGTTCCGCCACCTCTACATTCTGTTCTCCAGATACATGAGAATCAACTCACTGCAGTTCCTCTGAAGCCTTGAAGAGTTTTCAGATCTTCAGAACAAAGGAGAGACTGGGAGTTCAGGTGTGGAGCCTAGAGCTAGTTTATAACCTAAGGCCCAAAAAGATCCCAGCAAAGACTCTACAGAGGAGAGGCCATGTAAGCCAGTGGACCATGCAAACTCAGCTTCTCCCCCTAGAGGAAAATTTTAAACAGGACAGGGGAGATGGCTCAGCAGCGAAAGGTGCTTGCTTGCGAAGCCTGCTGGTTCAGGTTCAATTCCCAGTACCTACATAAAGCCAGATGCACAAAATGGCACATGTGTCAGAAGGGGTGCTGATTCCCAGCACTCGGAAGGCAGTGGTAGGAGGATTGCTAGAAGTTCAAGGCCAGCCTGGGACTACACAATGAGTTCCAGGTCAGCTTGGGCTGAAGTAAGACCCTACCTCAAAAAGAATTAAAAAAAAAAAAAAAATTATTGCTGAAGACTTCACATGCTTTGGCTACAAGGTTACTAAGAAGTTAAACTGGAACTGAGCTGAAAACCTCCCTGTAGACCAGCTGACAGAAAACTAGAAAGAGCTGCGCTGCATGTAGCCCTATGGGAGAGAGAAGTCATCAGTGGAGATAAACAGTGGACATTGCAAGCCTTAAGTTTAGCCAGCCAAGCCAGATGACTAAATGGGTACAATAGTGGTATGTCTCTTATGGGGGACACCAACTGCTGTCTAATTGGACTGGAGGCCCACTCCATGGGAGGGAATACATACCTGGTACTGAAAACCTACTCAAAAGCCTATGGTGGAGGAGGTCATGAGCCCTAGGAGTATAATGCTGCTCTTATCTGGCTAAGTGAATATGTTATGCTCACCAAACTGCCCTTATCTTAATATTCATACCCATTAAAGAAGCTTTTCATTAAAGAAGCTTTTCTTTTCAGATGGTGGTGACCACTGTGGTGACCCAAAGGCACCAAATTGCTGAGAAGAAGTGACAGAGGAGTATTCAGCACTGAAACATTTCTATCATACATTCCAAGGCTCAGCATCCATTGCAGAGCAGGTGGCAGAAAGAATGTAAGAGACAGGCTGGACAGATGGCTTAGCAGCTAAGGCACTTGCCTGCAAAGCCTAAGGCCCCAAGTTCAATTCCCCAGTACCCACATAAGCCAGCTGCACAAGGTGGCACATGCATCTGGAGTTTGTTTACAGTGGCTGGAGGCCCTGGTGTGCCCATTACCTCTCTTTCTCTGTCTCTCTCCCTCTCTCAACTTTTTTTTTTTTCAAGGTAAAGTCTCACTCTAGCTCAGGCTGACCTGGAATTCACTTCATAATCTCAGGGCGATCCTCCTACCTCTGTCTCCTGAGTGCTAGAATTAAAGGTGTGAGCCACCACACTCAGCTAAGTAAAATATTTTGAGGGAAGGGGGTATGATAGAGAATGGAGTTTCAAAGGGGAAAGTCGGGGGAGGGAGGGTATTACCATGGGGTATTTTTTATAATCATGGAAGTTGTCAATAAAATTTGGAAGAAGCTGGGCGTGGTGGCGCATGCCTTTAATCCCAGCACTCGGGAGGCAGAGGTAGAAGGATTGCCATGAGTTCGAGGCCACCCTGAGACTCCATAGTGAATTCTAGGTCAGCCTGGATCAGAGTAAGACCCTACCTCGAAATACAAAAAAAAAAAAAAAATTGGAAGAAAAAAAGATATATATATATAAAGAAGAATGTAAGAGCCAAAGGAAGGGTAGGACTAGTTACAATACAGTCATTCACACATAGGCTGGCCTTGATAACCATGACCTCGCAGTGCTCAGAACCCCTACACTAAGACCCTCATGTCAGGAAAAGACGATGACATCAAAACTAAAGAGAGATTAATGGAGAGAGGGAGGGGATATGATGGAGAGTGGAGTTGTGAAGAGGGAAATGGGGAAAGGGAGGGAATTATCTTGGTTTATTGTCTATAATTATGAAAGTTGTCAATAAAAGTTTAAATATGAAAAAAATGATGCATGCATCTGTAGTTCATATTCAGGAGACCCTGACATGTCTATTCTCTCTGTCTCTCAAATAAATAAATGAAAATATTTTTCCAAAAGAAAATTCCAAAGAACCAATAATAAACCAACCCAAGGCTTGGTAAGGGCTTCTTGATGCATGCTTTAAGGTAAAAGGAGTCAAGTGTGAGCCAGAGAGCACTCACTCCTACAGTAAGTGGCCCAGTCACCTCCCTCCTCTACACACTGGTGTATTGAAAGCTCAATCTCAGCTGGGTGTGGTGGTGCACCCCTTTTATCCCAGCACTTGGGAAGCAGAGGTAGGAGGATCACTGAGCTCGAGGCCACCCTGAGACTACATAGTAGATTCCAGGTCAGCTTGAGCTACAGTGAGACCCTACATGGACACACAAAAAGAAAAGAAAGAAAAACAAATCTCTACCACATGATTTTACAGAGAACACACCCAAACCATAGACACCAAATATGAGCTAGAGCACACAAACCAGTCTGTATTGAATTAGCTCAAGCATAATTCCTTGGATTTTTTTTCTTTGTGACCGCATTGGAACTTGAGTCTAGGAAAACCACAGAGATGGCTATGTGGTTCTTCCCCTCAAGGAGCTACTAATCAAATCTTTGTTTTTTTGGAAGAAGTAAGGAAAAGGAAGAGAAAGCTAGAGTCTTACTTTTTTATATTTATTTATTGCCCATCCATTCCCTCCCCCAATCAACCCCTATGAGATAGGGTCTCTCACTGTAGCCCTGGCTGATCTAGAGAACTATGTAGCCCAAGGCTGGCCTGAAACTCATAACAATCCTGCCTCTGCCTCCCAAATACTGGGATTTAGAGTCTGTTTTTATACTCTCAAGAACCTGATGTTAGCAGGAAAGGTTGGTATACACTTGTAATCTCAGCACCTGAGAGGCAGAGGCCTGATGGCTACATATTTGAGGCCTGCCTGTACTACACAGGAAATTCCAGACCAGCTGAGGCTGCATAGTGAACTGGTTTTTCAAGCAACCAACCTGGTGTTGTCAAACTGTCCTACAAACAAAATCTGAGACATCTGCCTTGGAAGCTACTTGAGAATCCAGCTAAGGGTCCATGGAAGTGGCCACAGGCAGGGAAGCTTGGGTAAGGAGGCTAGCTAGTGGCCCCTTGATGTACAGTTTGGGGGTCCGGGGAAGGGTTAAATTCCATTCACATGCACCCAGGCCTGTGGGCCCCAACTTTTTGTTTTGTTTTTCAAGGTGAGGTCTTGCTATCTTGCCCAGACTGACCTGGAATTTACTATGTAGTCTCAGGCTGGCCTCAAACCCACAGCGGACCACTGCCTCCCAGTGCTGGCATTAAAGGCATGCCCCACCACACCCAACTAACCCCAACTTTTGAATTCTTATTCAGGTGAAAAACATGGACTCTGAGAAGAATAAATTGTGAATTGTCCAGTTTATTTTAGGGAAAGTTAGGATCCAGGGAGAAGGCTAGCTTGAAAACCTACCTACACCTGAGGGGAATTCTCCCCCTTCCCAGATGGAAAGGGGGAGGCAAGGTGGAATCTCCTTCACAGAGACATGTGGTAAGAAGCTTCCAGAGAAGGCAGATGGTATGTGGAAAGCAAAGCCTGAGAGTGCAAGCCAAGATTCCCTCCACCTTCACTCACACAGGGGTGAGAAAAGACTTAAGAAGTAGGATAGTGGGCTGGAGAGATGGCTTAATGGTAAAGGCAATTGCCTGTGAAGCCTAAGGTCCCAGGTTCAATTCTCCAGGTCCCACATAAGCCAGGTGCACAAGGTGGCACGTGTGTCTGGAGTTTGTTTACAGTGGCTAAAGACCCTGTTGTGTCCATTATCTCCCCCTTTCTCTCTATCTCAAATAAAAATAAATAAAATTTAAACAAAAAGAAGTAGGGGGTTAAGGAAGACATTACCATGAGATATTGTTTACGATCATGGAAGTTGCTAATTAAAAAAAAGGGGGGGCCGGAGAGATGGCTTAGCGGTTAAGCGCTTGCCTGTGAAGCCTAAGGACGCCGGTTCGAGGCTCGGTTCCCCAGGTCCCACGTTAGCACAAGGGGGCGCACGCGTCTGGAGTTCGTTTGCAGAGGCTGGAAGCCCTGGCGCGCCCATTCTCTCTCTCTCCCTCTATCTGTCTTTCTCTGTGTGTCTGTCGCTCTCAAATAAATAAATAAAGAAGTTGATCAGGGCTAGAGAGACAGCTTAGTGGCTAAGTGCTTGCCTGGGAAGCCTAAGGACCTAAATTCAATTCCCCAGTACCCATGTAACGCAGGTGCACAAGGTGGCGCATGCATATGGAGTTTGCTTGCTGTGGGTAGAGGTCTCGACATGCCCATTCTCTTTCTCATAAATAAACAAAAGTGAAAATATTTTTTTAAAAAGGGGATAGTGAGGGACTCGGGGCTTCAAGAAGATAACACATGTGGCAAAACAGGAAAGCACAATTGCAAACAAAAGTTCCCCTCCCCAGCCAAGCTGGGAAGAGGGCAGCTTACCAAAGCCAGGACCAGAAGACCAGGGCGCCAGCAGAGAAAGGATCAAGAGAGACTTACGTGTGCCATATCCATTTATGGATTAAACATTCATTTCGGATGAGCCGCCGGGCTTGGTGGCACATGCCTTTAATCCCAGCACTCTGGGAGGCAGAGGGAGGAGGATCGCCGTGAGTTTGAGGGACACCCTGAGAATAAAACGTGAATTCTAGGTCAGCCTGGGCTAAAGTGAAACCCTATCTCCAAAAACAAAAAAAAATCCAATTCAGATGAGCCTTGTCCTCAGACTCAGTTACATAAGGTAGGGACCTGATTGGTTGGTGGACTCAAAAGGCTGACCCAGGAGGGACCTAGCCACCCAGATGTGCTCAGCTGAGAAGACCTGAGTGTTGTTTGCGGCCATCTTGGATGAGGCTGGATCAGATGTGGTAGGTTCTAGTTCTGTCAGGGCAGAAAGGCAGCAACCATGTTCTCCTTGGGCCTTTGTCCCTGGCTGTCTGCCCATTAAAATAATAATAATAATAATAATAACAACTTTCTTGTTCCTGCTCCTATTCCTTCTTCATCCTTGATACCGGAATTGTCAACAACATAACTTGGCAAGGAACCAATCCTTTCTCTGCCTAATGACAGTTGCAAGCCCAGAGGACTAAACCATAGAATGCATTAAGGAGCATGGCAAAGAGAGCTCACAGCACTAAGGAAGATTAGCTGCTGTTGCTCTCCTGAGGGAGAGAAAGTAGGCATTAGACAGAGGGACTAGCGATTGCAAAAGATCTCAGTATGCATTGCAGTGAGCATTCTCCATAGCAGCAGGTTACAAAGCTGTTTACCCAAACTTGGATGTTTTCTAGTGTCACTATTTTCTTGAATTCCTCCTTTTGCGTTCTGGGTTTGAGAAAGAGGAAGCAAGACAAAACATTTCATGGCCCCAAGATTTATTTAAATGTCAGGAAAAACTGGCAGGATCTGAAGCCATGGAGAAAGCAACTTCAGGGTGCTGGGTAGTGAGAGTATGAAGGCTTTATGGGTTGTGGGTGGAGAAAAAAGGGAAGTGCCCTTCAAGGAAGGGGCCTTGCTCAATGTTGACAGGTAGGGAGACAGACATTAGTGTGCTTAGAGGGCATTGAAGGAGAACCTTCTTGTTGCTGGGGCAGAACACTCAACTAGAAGCAGCTTCTGGGAGGAAAGGGTTTATTTCAGGCTTACAGTTGGCAAAAATGCATGGCAGAACAGGGCTGGAGGGATGGCTTAGTGGTTAAGGCGCTGCCTGCTAAGCCAAAGGACCTCGGTTCGATTCTCCAGGACCCACATAAGCCAGATGCACAAGGTGGCACATGTGTGTGGAGTTCATCAGCAGTGGCGGGAGGCCCTGGCACACCCATTCTCTCTCTCTCTCTCTCTCTGCCTCTATCTCAGATAAATAAATAAAAATAAAATATTTTTAAAAGAATGCATGGCAGAACAGAGGCTGGACATCCCACCTTGTATCAGCTGGCAGTAATCAACAAGAGTGAGATGGCTGGCACTGGCAAGCTGGGCTAAACCTTAAGGTCCACACTCCAGTGACACACTTCCTCCAGTAAGGCTGCACCTCACAGAGGCTCCACCAGCCTGGGGTTGAGTATGAAGCTTAATCACAAACTCATGAGGCTATGGGGTATCCCCAGATCCTTGTCTTATAAATTTAAAGAATTAAAATCCACATACCAGGGCTGGAGAGATGTCTTAGTGATTAAGGCACTTACCTGCAAAGCCTAAGGACACAGGTTTGATTCCCAGTACCCACATAAGCTAAATGCACAAGGTGCCACATGAGTCTGGAGTTGTTTGCAGTGGCTAGAGGCCTTGGCATGCCCTTTCACTCTCCCTTCCTCCCTTTTTCTCTCAACTAAATATATTTTTAAATAAGCATTTTTTTTTAAGTCCATAGACCAGCCAGGCATAGTGGCTCACTTTTAATCCCAGCACTCGGGAAGCAGAGGTAGGAGGCTCTCTGTGAGTTTGATGCCAGCCTGAGACTGCATAGTGAATTCCAGGTCAGCCTGGGCTAGAGTAAGACCCTACCTCAAAAAACAAAATAATAATCATAATAATAATAATAAGGGGAAATGGGCTGGAGAGATGGCTTTACAGTTAAGGGGCTTGCCTGTGAAGCCTAAGGACCCAAGTTCTACTCTGTAGATCCCACATAAGCCAGACACAGAAGGTGACACAAGAGTGCAGATTCACATATGCATACCAAGTGGCACACGTGTCTGGAGTTTGATTACAGTGGCTGAAGGCCCTGGCACAACAATTCGCTCTCTCTCTTGTGCGCTCTCTCTCTCTCTCTCTTTCTCTCTCTCTCTCTCTCTCTTGCTCTCTCACATAAAAATAAAAGGCCAAAGCCAGGCATGGTGGTACACACCTTTTAATCCCAGCACTCGGGAGGCAGACACAGGAGGATTTAGGCCAGTCTTGTTGAGCTTGCCTGAAAAAAAAAAAAAATCACCATAGTGCTAAAAAGTGACAGGAGAGATGGTGGTTAAGGCACTTGTCCTAAGTTTTCATTCTCCAGTACCCACATAGCCAAGCACAAGGACAGCCAAAGGAAGAATAGGACGGCTTACAATGTAATCTTCCAGACATAAGATGGCCTTGATACTCATGAACTCACAGTGCCTGATAAGACCTACACAAGACCTTCATAATAATTGTAAAAAATAATGACATCAAAATAGAAGAGACACTAATTGGAAAGAAGGGATTCAGTGGAGGGTGTCTTTGAGAGGGGAGAATGGGGGTGGGAATCATCATGGCTTATTGTCTATACTTATGGAAGCTGTAAATTAAGTCTTTAAAAAAAAAAATACCTAGCCAGCCATGGTGGCACACACCTTTTATCCTAGCACTTGAGGGGCAGAGGTAGGAGGATTGCCATGAGTTCGAGGCCACCCTGAGATTACATAATAAATTCCAGGTAAGCCTGAGATAGAGTGAAACCTTACCTTGAAAAAACAAACACACACACACCTGAGGGCCGGAGAGCTGGCTTAGCGGTTAAGGCACTTGCCTGCAAAGCCTAAGGACTCATGTTTGACTCTCCAGATCCCACATAAGCCAGATATACTAGGTGGCACATGCATCTGGAGTTCATTTGCAGTGGCTAGAGGCCCTTGCACACCCATTCTCTCTCTCTCTAATAAATAAATAAAAATATTTTTTTAATTAAAAGTAGTTAGAATGCTACATTTTATATTTGTTTGAAGAGGAAGGGGGGCGCAGCAGCTGGTTTAGCGCCAGGCCATCCTGGGCCTCATAGTGAGACCATACATAGGAGAGGCGGGACGAGGTGGGAAGGGGAACGACAGACCACAGAACAACCCAATGTGATTCACTTCACTGCCTTCCCAAGACTTCTTGGAGTGGCCCTTTTGGCTCTGAACTCATGGAATTCATACCTTCCCAACACACATAGCTGTGATCATTCATAATCTTCTAGTTGTAATTGTGGTTCACGTCTTTACGTGGTTCATGTCTTATTCCTCAATTTAGATGCAAGCTTTTTTTTTTTGTAACCATCTTAATAGTGCTCAGTAAGCATCTGTTATTAAGTAACAGGCCTCAGAATAGCAAAATTCAAATGAAATGAGGAACCACAATATTAATGTTAAAAATATTTATTTTCTAAAAGATCACACAAAAGTTGGCAAAAAGAAGTAAAGTCAACTATCTTACAATCATATCTGGGCTAAGAACAAACAGCTGCCTAAAGAAACTCGTAGCTAGAGCAACTGTAGGGACCAGGATAATGACTGTCCAATGCAGACAGTAGCCCAGGTCAGACACGTTGGGGCAGCGCTGATGCACCTTTCCAGTACAGAAACCAGAGTTCATTCTTTAGACATGTTCTTGATGGTCTTGTGCTCTTTCATGGCCTTCTCCCACTCATTGCCATTGAACTCCTCAGTGACCACACTCCTCACGGTGCCCTCATCCAGGCAGTGTGGGGCAATTCCTAGGGCCAAGTGACACAGAGAAAGAAGGGTTCCAAGTGTGGTTAAGTCCAGACAGTGCATGAGACAAACTCCCTACTGCAGGCAGTATATAACACATTTCTTTTTTTCTCCCTCCCTCCCTACTTTCCTCTTGTCCTTCCTTCCTTTTTCTCTCTCTCTCTTTTTTTTTTAAACATAGGGTCTCACTCTAGCCGAGGCTGACCTGGAATTCACTGTATTCTCAGGGTGGCCTTGAACTCACGGTGGTCCTCTGCCTCCCAAGTGCTGGGATTAAAGGTGTGTGCCACAACGCCTGGCTCCTTTTTCTCTTTTCTGTTTGTGTGTGTGTGTTTGAGGCAAGGTCTCACTAGCCTAGGCTGACCTGGAACTCACTACCTCAGACTGGCCTGAACTCATGGTGCTCCTCCTACCTCAGCCCCCCTAGTGCTGGGACTAAAGGGTCTCTTGCTGCTGCGCACTCCAGACATGCAGGCCTATTCCCCACCAGTTCCCTTTCTATCCTTAAAATCTCTTCACAGTTCTACAGCACCAGTGAACAAAAAAAGAAACCAATTCTGGGGCTGGAGAGATGGCTTAGTGGTTGAGGCACTTGTTTACAAGCCTGACGGCCCAGGTTCGAATCCCCAGGACACACATAAGCCAGACACACAAAGTGCCGCATGCCTCTGAAGTTCATTTGCATTCTCTCACTCTCTCCCTCGACAGCTTACAAATAATAAATTAATTAAAAAAAAAAAAGTCTGATAAAGATTTTACTATGGGCTGGAGATGGCTCAGCAGTTATCAGCACTTTCTTGCAAACCTTGCTGGCCTGGGTTAGATTCCCCAGTACCCAGGTTAAGCCAGATGCACAAAGTGGCACGTGTGTCTGGATTTCATAGGCAGTGGCAAGAGGCTTTGGGGGCCCATTCTCTCCCTTCCTCCTTCTCTCTCCTCCACTCTCTCAAATAAATACACAAAATTATTTTTATTCTTTTTTGTTGTTGTTTGTTTGTTTTTCAAGGTAGGGTTTCACTCGAGCCCAAGCTGACATGTGTAGTCAGTCTCACGGTGGCCTCAAACTCATGGTGATCCTCCTACCTCTGTCTCTCAAGTGCTGGGATCAAAGGCGTGCACCACTACACCTGGCCAAAATTACTTTTCAAAAAGACTTTGTTAGCTAGGCATGGTGGCGCACGCCTTTGATCCCAGGACTTGGGAGGCAGAGGTAGGAGGATCGCTGTGAGTTCGATCGAAGCCAGCCTGAGAATACATAGTGAATTCCAGGTTAGCTTGGGCTAGAGTAAGACCCTACCCCAAAAAACCTAGGTGCTGGAGAGACAGCTTAGTGGTTAGGGCACTTGTCTGCAAAGCCAAAGGACCCAGGTTAGATTCCCCAGGACCCACATAAGCCAAATGCCCAAGGTGGCACATGCACCTGGAGTTTGTTTGCAGCGGCTAAAGGCCCTGGCATGCCCAATGTCTGTCTGTCTGTCTGTCTCTCTCTCCATCTCTTTCTGCCAAATAAGTAATCAATTTGTTAAAAAGACTTTGTTATCTGGGATGCAGACCCTTCACCAGAACCAACCTTACAGCCTATTACAGGAAAAAAAAAAAGCTGCCAGGAACCTCATTCCAGCACCCCTGCCCTGGCAGGAGGCAGACCAACCATGTTCACCTGTCCAAGTAGCATTCACACCCCAAACACCCGGGGGTCTTCCCATCCCAAGCTCACTGTCTACTCACCAAAGCCCCCAGGGTTGGAGCGGGGAGTGTAGAAGCTCTGGACACCGCACCTCTTACAGAAGGTGTGTTGAGCTTTGTGCGTGTTGAACGTGTAAGTCGTTAGGCTCTCGGCTCCCTAGGTGAACAGAGAGAAATGAGCTTCCTCTTTTTACAGAGCTTTTTCTTGTTTCTCTTCTTGTTCTAGCTCAGGTTGACCTGGAATTCACTGTGTAGTCTCAGGCTGGGCTGGCATTGAACTCACAGCAATCATCCTACCTCTGCCTCCCAAATGCTGAGACTAAAGGTATGTGTCACCACACCTAACAAGAGTTTCTTTTTCTTTTCTTCTCCCCACCCCTTGTTTTTTTAAGGTAGGATCTCACTCTAGCCCAGACTGACCTAGAATTTACTCTGTAGTCTCAAGCTGGCCTCAAACTCACTGTGACCCTCCTACCCCAGCCTCCCGAATGCTAGGATTAAAGGTGTGCACCACCAATGCCCAACTAGCCCAAGATTTTTACTTTTTATTTTTTATTTATTTATTTATTTTTATTTATTGGTCTTTTTAGGTAGGGTTGCTCTAGCCCAGACTAACCTGGAACTCACTGTGTAGTCTCAGGGTGGTCTTGAATTCTTGGCAATCCTACCTTTGCCTCCGGAGTGCTGGGATTAAAGGTGTGCACCATCAAGGCCTATCAAGAATTTTAATATCCGGGCCTGGTGGCACACGCCTTTAATCCTAGCTCTCAGGAGGCAGAGGTAGGAGGATCACCATGAATTTGAGGGCCACTCTGAGACTACAGAGTGAATTCCAGATCCGTCTAGACTACAGTGAAACCCTACCTCAAAAAAACAACAAAAAAAATTTTTTTAATTAAAAAACACAGCCAGTGGGCTGGAGAAATGGCTTAACAGTTAAGGCACTTGCCTGCAAAACCTAAGGACCCAGGTATGATTCCCCAGAACACATGTAAGCCAGATGCACATGGTGGTGCATGTGTCTATAGTTTGCTTGTAGTGGCTAGAGACCCTAGTCCACCCATTCTCTCTCTTTCTCTCCCTCTCTCACTAATAAATAAAAAATAGTATTTTTTAAAAGGGTCAGGTGTGGTGGTGCATGCCTTTAATTCCAGCACTTGGGAAGCAGAAGTAGGCAGATTGCATGCAGTGAGTTCAAAACCACCCTGAGACTACATAGTGAATTCCAGGTCAACCTGAGCTAGAGTGAAGCCCTACCTGGAAAAAACAAAATAAACAAATAAAAAGAAAAACACAGCCAGGGGCTGCCTCCTGAATGCTGGAATTAAAGGCATGCACCTCCATGCCTTGCTGTGTTTTTGTACACCTGACTTATTTTATTATTATTATTATTTGTTTGAGAGAGAGAAAGAATGGGCATGCCAGGGCATTCCAGCCACTGCAAACGAACTCCAGATGCACACCCTTAATCCCAGCATTCAAGAGGCTGAGGTCGGAGGATCACTGTGGGTTAATAGGCCAGCCTGGGGCCAGAGTGAGAGCCTGCCTGGGGGTGGTGTGGCTCTGGGAGCTCAGAGCCCTTGAAAGGGTCCAGGAGTGCTTAGCATGGCTTCTACCCTCTCTGGCCCTGGTCTTCAACACTGACCTTCAGGAGCTTGAAACGAGAAGCCGGAACAATGAAGTGTCTGTTCTGCTTCTTCTTGCAAATGCTACAGCTACAGAGAGAGAACAGATTCCAGACTGTGAACTGCCATCTACATCGCACACCCACCCAAGCCCGATGCCTGGAGAACCAGGTGCACAGGACACCTGAGGCTTCTGGTCTGTGTGGCAGTGAAGCCTGCTGGTCCCAGAGCCAGCAAGGGAGGCTACGCCCCACTCAGCAGCCCAGGACCTCATTTTTGCTGCCCATTCACCCCCAAAGCAAAACCTTGGACTTAGCAGACACTTAAGAAACAAATATCAGGCACTGTTAAAATCTCAGCCTCTGAGACATTCACTACAATCAGAAAAAGAAACTTAGTTCTACCTGTTATCTCCACATTAGAAACAAACTCTGAATATTTTACCCCAAAATGCCAAATTGGAAGTTTAATCAAAATCTGTTCGTTTGGGCTTGGGTGATATCACATGCATTTAATCCCAGCACTCAGGAGGCTGAGGTAGGAGGTATATATATATATATTCATTTCAATCTACCTTTAAAAAAATATTTATTTGGGCTGGAGAGATGGCTTAGCGGTTAGGCACTTGCCTGTGAAGCCTAAGGACCCCAGTTCGAGGCTCGACTCCCCAGGACCCACGTTAGCCAGATGCACAAGGGGGTGCAAGCATCTGGAGTTCGTTTGCAGTGGCTGGAAGCCCTGGCGCACCCATTCTCTCTGTCTACCTGCCTATTTCTGTATCTCTCTCTCTCTCTCAAATAAATAAATAAAAATAATTTAAAAATATATATATATATATTTATTTATTTGAGAGAAAGACAATAGGCATGCCAGGGCCTCTAGCCACTGCAAACCAACTCTAGACATATGTGTCACCTTGTACATCTGATTTATGTGGGTCCTTGGGATTCAAACTTGGGTCCCTAGGCTTCACATAAAGCCCTTAACTGCTAAGCCTTCTCTCTGGTCCTGCTTTTTTTTTTGGTTTTGTGCAGCAGCAATGAATACTGAGCATCGTAAGTACATCTGAAGCCTTCAATTTACCTTTTTTGGTTTTTTTTTTACTTTAATTTTTTTTTTAATTTATGACAGAGATAGAAAAAGACACACATACAGGGAGAGAAAGAATGGTGCCAGGGCCTCCAGCCACTGCAAACGAATTCCAGTCACATGCGCCACGTGGTGCATCTGGCTTTCGTGGGTCCTGGGGAATTAAACCTGGGTCCTTAAGCTTCACAGACAAATGCCTTAAGTGCTAAACCATCTCTCTAGCTCTGTTTTTTTTTTAATTAATTAATTTATTTATTTATTTATTTAGGTTTTTCGAGGTAGAGTCTCATTCTAACCCAGGCTGACCTGGAATTCACTATGGAGTCTCAGGGTGGCCTCAAACTCACAGCAATCCTCCTTCCTCTGCCTCCCTAGTGGGGGAATTAAAGGCGTGCACCACCACGCCCGGCTTTTCTTTTAATTTTTAAAAATTGGGTTTTTTTTTTTTTTCTTTTCTTTTTTTCAAGGTAGGGTCTCATTCTGGCTCAGGCTGACCTGGAATTAACTATATAGTCTCAGGGTGGCCTCAAAATCACCATGATCCTCCTACCTCTGCCTCCCGAGTGCTAGGATTAAAGGCATGTGCCACCACACCCAGCTGTTTTAATTTTTTGGTTTTTTTCAAGGTAGTATCTTGCTCTAGTCCAGGTTGACCTAGAATTCACTGTGTAGTCTCACGGTGGCCTTGAACTCATGACAATCCTCCTCCCTCTGCCTCATAAGTGCTGGGATCGGTTTTGTTTTATTTTAATGCAGGGTCTCACTTTTAACCCAGGCTGGTCTCCAACTCACTGTAATCCTTCTATGTCATCCTCCTAAATGCTAGGATTAAAAACGTACATTACCATGCCCAGTAACCTGTTCTTTTAATACATTTATTTTATTTCTTATTTTTTTTATTTTTTAAATATTTTGTTATTTATTTATTTATTTGAGAGAAAGAGGCAGAGAGAGAGAAATAAAGAATGAGTATACAGGGCCGCCAACCACCAGACACATGTACCACCTTGTACATCTGGCTTAAGTGGGTTCTGGGGAATCAAACCTGAGTCCTTTGTTTTTGGGCTTTGACAGGTGAACCACCCCTTACCTGCTAAGCCATCTCTCCAGCACTGTTGCCCCCTCCCCAAGGTAGAGTCTCACTCTAGCCCACGCTGATGGAGCAGTCACTCTTGTTGTTCCAGGCTGGCCTTGAACTCACAGTGATACTCTTACCTCTGCCTCCCGAGTGCTGGGATTAAAGGCGTGCGCCACCAGGCCCAGCTTATTTTATTTTTATTTATTTTTCTTTTTTTAATTTTTTTTAATTTTTATTAGCATTTCCCATGATTATAAAAAATATCCCATGGTAATTCCCTCCCCCCCCCACTTTCCCCTTTGAAATATTTCTTTTTTTGAGACAAGATCTCATAGCCCAAACTGGACTCCAGCTCACTGTGTACCTCAGGATAACCTTGTACAACTTTTATTTTAAAATTTACTCATTTGCACATGTAATTGTGTATGTGTGATATACCAGAGCCTCTTAATGCTGCAAACAAATGACAGAGATTTATGAACACTTTTGGGTCTGGCTTCAAGTGGGTGGCTTGAGAATTGAACCTGAGTTGGCAGACTTTACAAACAAGTGTCTTTAACCACTAAGCCACTTTCTCAGTGCCAACCTTAAACTTCTGATCCTTCTGCCTACACCTCCCTCTTAAATTCTGGGATTATAGGAATGTTCCACTTCACCCAGTTTATGTGGTGCTGGGAAATGAATCCAGAGTTTTCTTCATTCTAAGCAAGCACTTTACCAACTGAACTATATCCATAGACCCAATCCACCTTTTGAAAAATTCTGATTTACAAGATTCTCCAACAAATTATGCCACCCTATTTCTTTCCAAATCTGGACTCTATTTCAGTTGTTGCTGTTGTTGTTGTTTTGTTTTGTTTTTTGAGGTAGGGTCTCACTCTAGCCCAGGCTGACCTGAGATGCACAATGTAGTCTCAGGGTGGCCTTGAACTCATGGTGATCCTCCTACCTCTGCCTCCCAAGTGCTCAGATTAAAGGTGTGCACCACCACGCCCAGCATGGACTCTTTTTTTTTTTTTAATTTTATTTATTTATTTATTTGAGAGCGACAGACACACAGAGAAAGACAGATAGAGGGAGAGAGAGAGAATGGGCGCGCCAGGGCTTCCAGCCTCTGCAAACGAACTCCAGACGCGTGCGCCCCCTTGTGCATCTGGCTAACGTGGGACCTGGGGAACTGAGCCTCGAACCGGGGTCCTTAGGCTTCACAGGCAAGCGCTTAACCGCTAAGCCATCTCTCCAGCCCCCAGCATGGACTCTTATTAGTAGCCTAGACAGGTCTCATTTGAGTAACTTCACAGTATTTATTATTCATATATAATCTAGGTACCATTTAAAGGCAAAAAGGATTGGACCCTGCTGAGTAATCAGGTACATACCAATGACTAGTCCAGAGTCCTTGCTGTATCATAATGTCAGGGAAGGTGCCAAGAAGCAGGCCTCCACTGATCCTGGTGGTAACATGTGTCTTATCCCAAGAATAACGTAAGAGTGCCAGCACATGGGTACTCGGGGTGCACACGCTCCGTGCATTTGCCTCTTGGCTGGACTCCTACAAAGATTCTGCCTCAAGTTCCTCCCTCTACCTGATCCACCTATAGCTAAACACTCCCAAAACATCAGTGGTATCACTCGCAGGGGTAACTCTACCAGCCAAGGTCCTGAAAATCCTGTTCTTTGCCACCTGGGACTGCAGAAGCTGTAGGAACTCCATGGTACGCACACACACCACATCTCTCCCTCTCTCCCTCCACACCCCGTCTACAAGCTGTCATTCTGAGTAACTTCGTTCAGACTTTTGGCCGACCCTGACCTTTCAAAAACAAATTTTATCATTGAAAACTTCAAGTCATATATAATGAGAACAAGTAGAACAATGAATCCTTATGTACCAACGACCTGACTTCAACAATTATCAGCTCAAGGCCAGTGCTGTTTCATCTATGCCCCAACTCCCCAGATTATTTGGAAGCACTGCCTTTTAACATCTAAAGTCTTCTACACCAAGTTAGGAAGAAAATACTCACTTGCAGTCAAAGATGTGCAAGTCGGCTGAGGCCCAGACTTCAAAACGAACTGCTCCACAATGGCAGCCTCCCGTGTGCTTCACCAGGCCTTGGTATTCACTGCATGAAACAAAAACCAGAGCAGTTAGAACTCTAACAGGCAGCCAGAAGCCTTATGGCATGATGCCCTTACACTGTATTGTTAAAGGAAGACAGGCTCGGACAAAAATCTTTGCAATAGGACAACCAAGTACATTTCTGCTTTTTTGTTGTTGTTATTTGAGAGAGAGAGAGAATGGGCACATCAGGGCCTTCAGCTGCTGCAAGCAAACTCCAGATACATGTGTCACCTTGTGCATCTGGCTTTCATGGGTCCTGGGGAATCAAATTTGGGTCCTTTGGCTTTACAGGCATGTGACTTAACTGCTAAGCCATCCCTCCAGGCCCATTTCTGCTTTAAAAAAAAGTTTTTTAGAATTTTTAGTTTGTGTGTGTGTGTACGTGTATATGCGCATGCTAGAGTCTCTTGCCACTGCAAATGAACACCAGACATATGTGGCACTTTGCATCTAGGTTTATGTGGGTGCCAGGCAAGTTGAATCCGGGACTTCAGACTTTGCAAGCAAGCACTTTCAACCAGTGAGCCATCCCTCTAGCCCCCAGGGTTTTTAAGTTTTTATTTATCTGTGTGGTGGGGAGGGATGCCAGGGTCTCTTGCCACTACAACCACCACCAGATGTTGGGTGGCTGGAGAATTGAACACAAGCTTTGTAAGTGCCTTTAACCACTGAACCAACTTCTCAGCCCCCAAGAGGCACAATTTTATAAAAGAATGATTTAGAACCTTTGGTTCATGTGCTCTCTATATTCCTTTCCTATATTTTTTAAGATTGCAAAATAAAATGTTCCCAGAATTCAGAAAATATGGGTCAGGGAAAAAGCCTATCTCAACCCACCAACATTTTTATATTTCAACTAATCAGTAAAAAATTTAGGGCTGAGGCCAGGTGTGGTGGCACACGCCTTTAATCGCAGCATTTGGGAAGAAGAAAGTAGGAGGATTGCTGAGTTTGAGACCATCCTGAGACTACATAGTGAATTCCAGGTCAGCCTGGGCCAGAGTGAGATCCTACCTAAAAAATAACAATAAAAAAATAATAATAGGGCTGGAGAGCCAGTCATGGTGCTTCATACCTTTAATCCCAGCCCTTGGGAGGCAGAGATAGGAGGACCACCATGAGTTCAAAGCCACCCTGAAACTACATAGTGAATTCCAAGTCAGCCTGAGCTACAGTAATACCCTACCTCGAAAAAAAAAAAAAAAAAAATAGGGCTGGAAAGGAGGCTCACCGGTTAAGGCAAGTGCCTACAAAGCTTAAGCACCCAAGTTCAATTTCTCAGTACCCATATAAAAAGCCAGATGTACAAGGTGGCACATCTGTCTAGAGTTTGTTTGCAGTGGCTACAGGCCCTGACACACCCATATTTTCTCTCTCTCTCTCTCTCTCTCTCCCCCCTTTCTCTCTGCCTCTTTCTTAAATAAATAAATAAATAATTAAGCAATATATTTTTAAAAAACTGTATTTAGGACTGGAGAGATGGCTTAGCAGTTAAGGTGCTTGCCTGCAAAGTCTAAGGACCCAGTTCAATTCTCTAGGACCCACGTAAGTCAGATGCACAGGAGGTGCATGCATCTCGAGTTCATTTGTAGTGGCTGGAGACCCTGGTGCACTCATTCTTTCTTTCTCTCTCTCCTTCCCCTTTCTCAAATACATAGATAAAATATTTTTTTTAATTTTTTAAAAAACTATTTAATCTGAGAATGGTGGCTCAAGCCTTTAATCTCAGCACCCGGGAGACAGAGGTAAGAGGATCGCTGTGAGTTCGAGGCCACCCTGAGATTACATAGTGAATTCCAGGTCAGCCTGAGCTAGAGAGAGAGAGAGAGACCCTATCTCAAAAAAAAAGAAAAGTGTATTTTTAAAAATGTTATAAGCTAAGGGGGAAACCAATCACCCTCTAATTTTATTGGAGGCCTGCTCCATGGGAGGGAATACATCCCTGATACTGAAAAACTACAACGGGGTAGTCATGAGCCCTAGGGGTGTAATATCTGCTGGTGCCTGGCTAAATATAAATAATATGCTCACTAAACTGACCAGTAAACATTTCTCTTAATGTTCATACCCACTTATTAATGCTACTCTTATCTTTACTTAGAGAAGCTTGTCTTTTCAGATGACAGTGACCTTGCGATTACTCAGAAGGCACCATGGTGCTGAGAAGTGACAGAGGAGTGCTCAGCACTGCAATATCTCAATCACACCTTCCAAGCCTCAGGGTCTATTGCGGAAGAGGTGGCAGAAAGACTGTAAGAGCCAAAGGAAGGGTAGGATTCCTTACAACATGCTCCCCCCAGACACAAAATGGCCTGGATATCCATGACCTCACAGTGCTTGACACTACCTACACAAGACCATCATAATAGGAGGAAAATATCATGACATTAAAATAAATGAGAGACTGATTGAGAGGGGGAGGGGATATGAAGGAGAGTAGAGTTTAAAAGGGGAAAGTGGGGGGGGGGGAATTACCATGGAATCTTGTTTACAATCATAGAAGTTATCAATAAAAATTTAAGAAAGGGGGAAAAAAGCTGTAAGCTAAGCACCAAGGAAAGAGGAGAGAGCAGCAAAGGAAATCCAGAAGACATGACTACCGCCCTTAACAACCTTAAGTAGCCATCAAACTCCTCAAATATTTGATTGTGATCTTGATAAAGACAGACACTATGAAACAGTGAGACAGGGACTCAGCTGGGTGACTTGGATAAGCTTTCTGAGATGACAACTAAAGCTTCTGTAATTTTGCTCATGCTCTAGGACTCTTCATGTGCATGACTTTCTACATGATTTGACACATACTTCTCCTCCAGCCAGGCCCAGATCTGAATACTAATATTCAATGAACATCATAAAATCACTTCCAAAAGGACCAACCACTCTCACAAATAAAGAATGAGAAGGAGGGTGCTGAAGAGATGGCCTAGTGGTTAAGGCATTTGCCAAAGGACTCCAGTTCAACTCCCCAGAACCCACGTTAGCCAGAGGCACAAGGGCATGCATCTGGAATTCATTTACAGTGGATGGAGGCCCTAGTGCACCCATATTCTCATTCTCTCTCTCTCTCCCTTTCTCAAATAAGTAAATAAATATATATATTGAAAAAAAAGAATGAGAAAGCATTTCACTGACTTCTGGGCAATAGTCACAGGAAAAGCAGCTTGCTGCAGTTTTCACTTGCCATCTAATTAAGAAACGAGTGTTCTTTCAGGTTTCTTATGAAAATAAGAATTTATATTTCCATATGAAAATAATGTTCGTGTAAAAATAAAAATCCGCCTGCCAGGCGTGGTGGCACACACCTTTAGTCCCATCAGTAAGGAAGGAAAGGTAGGAAAAAAAAAAATCCAAACATTACCATATTTGATAACATTTACAATGAAAGCTTCATAAGATCTTTATGCCAAGAGGGATTCACTTCCCTCCAAACTTTTCTTCTATATAATGTTTTTTTGTTTGTGGCCTCAAACTCTGGACGAACCTCCTATCTCTGCCTTCCAAGTGCTAGGATTAAAGGCGTGCACCACCACACCCGGTCATACAATACTTTAAAAATATTTCTATTTTTTTATATTTATTTATTTATTTGAGAGTGACAGACACAGAGAGAAAGACAGATAGAGGGAGAGAGAGAGAATGGGCGCGCCAGGGCTTCCAGCCTCTGCAAACGAACTCCAGACGTGTGCGCCCCCTTGTGCATCTGGCTAACGTGGGACCTGGGGAACCGAGCCTCAAACCGGGGTCCTTAGGCTTCACAGGCAAGCGCTTAACCGCTAAGCCATCTCTCCACCCATTTTCTCTTTCTCATTCTCTGCTTGCAAATAAAAAATATTTATTTATAAAAATATTTCTATTTTTTATTTGCAAGCAGAGAATGAGAAAGAGAAAATGGGTGCACCAGGGCCTCCTGCCTCTGTAAACTCCAGATGCCTGCACCACTTTGTGCATCTGGCTTTATGTGGGTACTGGAGACTCAAACCTGGGCCATCAGGCTTTGCACACAAGTACTTTTAACCACTGAGCCATCTCTCCAACCCATCTATATAATATTTTAACAAAACTGTGTTATATGCATTTTTTTCAACAAAAAGTTTAGGGGATATAAAAATAAATGCAAGTACATAATCATGCCAATCTAATGCGTAAAACCTTTACCAGGTTTTTTGTTTATTTGTTTTCTTGGTTTTTCGAGGTAGGGTCTCACTCTAGACCAGGCTGACCTGGAATTTGCGATGTAGTCTCAATATGGCCTCAAACTCATGCCTCCCAAGTGCTCGGATTAAAGGCATGAGCCACCATGACCAGCTGTTTGTTTTTTAAGGTAGTGTACTGCTCTAGCCCAGGCTGGCCTTAAACTCACAAGGATCCTCATCCTCGGCTTCTCAAGTGCTGGGGTTATAGGCATGAGCCACCACACCTGGCAGAGGGAGACAGAAAGAGAATAAACACACCAGGGCCTATAGCCGCTGCAAACAAATTCCAGACACATGCACCACTTTGTACATTTGGCTTTATATGGGTACTGGGGAATCAAACTCAGGTTGTCAGGCTTTACAGGCAAGCGCCTTAACCACTGAACCATCTCTCAAGCCCAATGCCAACATTTTTAATAACTTTGTCTGGACCATTATCAAGTTGTTTCAGAGGAAAATATTATTTCAAATTTGAGGGTTTTTTAAGTATTTCATTTTTACTTACTTATTTGAGAGAATGTGCAAGCCAAGGCCTCTAGCCACTGCACGCAAACTCTGGACTAGGTGTCACATTGTCCATCTGGCTTACATGGATCCTGGGGAATCGAACCTGGGTCCTTTGGCTTTATAGGCAAGCATCCTAACCGGTAATACATCTCTCTAGCCCATGAGTTTTACATTTCTAAAGACTATCTTGTTTTCATGTGTATATGTGTTCACATGTAGGCATGTGCGAGTATGTGTGTGTGCACGTGTGTGTGCACGTGTGTGTGGAGGGCAGGTGACAACCCCAGGGGTCATGCTTAGGTGTGATATCCACCTCTTTTTTGAGACCGGGTCTTTCAGTAACTTGAAGCTCACTAATTAAATTCGACTGACTGGCCAGCAAGCTTTAGGGATCTGCCCATCTCTGCCCCTCCAGCACTGGGATTACAGACACACACCACATGCTCAGTATGTGCGTAAGTGCTAGGGGTTGAACTCAGAACCCTATTCTTACAAGGCAGCTCTGGTTTCATTTTTGGTTTCAGACTGGGTCTCTTGTGGCACTTGAACTCACGACATAGCCAAGAATTGAACTCCTGATCTTCTGATCCTGCTTCCCCCTCGCAAATGCTAGCATTACAGGTGTGGATCAATCACCATGCCTGGATTTTTTTTTTCTTTTTCTGAGAAAAGGTCTCACACTAGCCCAGCTGGACTCAAACTCACCAAAATCCTCCTGCCTCTGCCTCCCAAAGTGCTGGGATTACAAAGGTGGGCCCATGTCCAGGTCTGAAGATCGGTAATTATATCCCTTATACCTAGCAGCAGCGGCTGGCATGTAACAATACCCAAGTCTCAAATACCTAGTCCCAAGTGCCCAGTCTCAAATGTTTCATAGAATTACATATATATAGTCTGGCGTGATGGCACGCACCTTTAATCCCAGCACTTGGGAGGCAGAGGAGGATCGCTGTGGGTTCAAGGACACCCTGAGACTACAGAGTTAATTCCAGGTCAACTTGGGCTAAAGTGAGACCCTACCTCGCAAAACAAAACAAAACAAAACAAGAATTTGTTCTGGATTTAAAAAAAAAAAAAAAAACAGTTATAGGGTAAAATGAAAAGGTGAAGTACACTGAAAGCCAAATAAACACCCCATTTCCCAGACAGTGCGTCACAACCAAATGAATTTCTTCTGGAACAAGGACAGAGGAACATTTTTGTTGTTAAGGAATCGCAGTTCTCATATTGTTTGTTAGGCAACTGCTACGTTGCTCTTAGTTTTCCTAATGTTTTATTGTTCTTTTCAATTCATGAAATAGGTGGCAAGTGGGAGCTCGATCACCATTTCTTGGTAGCACAATGGTTAAACAGGGCTGCGATCCACATGACATCTGGGAAACAGAAGGCAATTCGGGTCAGAATAGTTTAATAGCTCTTTTCCAAATCGTGGGTCTGTGAGAAGCTCGTCCGACCATCTAGAAAGCTGGAAGCTCTTTAGAAGCGGAGACCGAGAGGCTTGGGAAGGAGAGCGGGCCGGCCAGCCACTCGGGATGCCCGGTCTGCGGAGAGCACACAAAGCATCCCTAGCAGCGTCGGGGCACAGCTTTGCGCGCGCTTCCCTCCGGCATCAATCACCGCCACCCCCCGCCCGCGCCCTGCACCCTCTCCCGGGGACAGCCTGGAACAATGGGACTCCGCCGCTCCGTGCGCTCCGCAACCTGCTCGGCTTCCTACCTTGCCCTCCCGCCCGCTCTCCAGAAACCGCACGTGCAAGCACGGGGCCGCGGGGTGGGAGGCAGAAGGATCGGGCAGCGGGGAAAGCGTGGACTTTCTCTGCTTTCCACGCGGAAAGCCCCTCCCGGGGCGCCCAAGAGTGCAGACCGACGACGTCCCACCTCGGGCGGCCAGGAGCATCCTCCGCGCGCCCCGCCGCCCCCCGCCGCCCACGAGCGCGGAACCGCTCCGCGGCTGGCGCCGACCGCTCCGCGCGGCTCCGTTGGTGCGCTCCCGCCGAGGTCGCCGCGCCGGCGGCCGCGAGCCCGGCTCCCGCACGGCCGGCCCATCCCGGCCCCGGGCCCGCACTCACAAGGTGTCCAGCAGGAGCTTGGCGGCACCTTCGAAGCTGAGCCGCTGCCGCTTCTGGAACGTCTCCCAGCGCTCCCGCTGCTCGCCCAGGTCGAGCGTGGACACCGAGGACGCGGGGGTCGCCGGGGTCGGCGGCGGCGGCGGCGGCGGCGGGAGCGGCGCCGGCTCGGCCGCCGGCGGCTCCTCGCAACCCGCCTTGTGGGCCCGCGGCGGAGACATCTTCGACCGCCGCTTGGCCGACGGCTGCCGGCTCCCGTCCCCGGCCCGGTTCGTGGAGCGCCGAGCACGGCTGTCGCCCCGGGCCGAGGAGGAGTCCGAGGCCCCCGGCCGCCGCGCTTTCGCCCGCTGCGAGGCCGCCGCGCTCCTCGCCCGCCGCATGGCTCCCGCAATCTGGTGCGCAGGCCTCACGGCTCGGCGCGCCCCCGCCGGCCTGCGCGCGCCCCCGCCGCCCCGACAACCCGCAGGCCCCGGCGGCGGGGGTGGGGTGGGGACGGGTGCCAGGCGCCCTCCAGCTCCGCGGGCTCGGGTGCCCGTTTACCTGTCCGCGAGCCCGACACCCACCCTGCGGGGCCGCTCGCTCGGGCCAGGCGCCCGCGCCTACTCCGCTAGATCCTGCGGGCGCCCCCGGGACCGCGCCTCCGGCCTGCGCTCGCGGAGACCTGGAGCCTCGCTGGGTCTGGCATGGGCGCTGAAGGCTCAGAGACCCCCGCGGGTTTCGAAAGCCAAGTACCCCGGGGCCTCGGAGACAGCTGAGGTCAGGCCTGGATTCACAGGTACTGTGGAGCCCGCAGCCGCGGGGAACTTCGTCTCCAAGATGGAGACATGGCACGGCCTTGCAGAAACCATCGATCCGCGGGCAAGAGCAGGCGTGTGGAAATGGTCTGACACCTGCTACCTGCAGTGTACACCGCAGCTGAAATTACAGTTCGTTTTCTTTAATTTGTGTGTGTGGTCTCTCTCAAGCCCAGGCTGGCCTTGAACTCACGATGATCTGCCTACCTCACTTCCTGAATGCTGAAATTAAAGGCCTGTGCCACCACAGCCAGCTAAAATCAAGGTTCTTAAACTTTTGTCTTTTTTGGTTACGTTATAAAGCAGTGTTCATACTGATTTTATTGTCATTTTTTAGGTATGTGGGGATCAAACCAAAGTCCTTGTGCATGCTGAGTGAGCAACATCCCCAGCCTCAAATTTAGTTTTGAATTTTAATAAATGAATGAATCCTGCTTGACATTCTGTTCACACGGTTTTACATACTATGGCACCAAAGTTTGAAAACAAAAAAAATCACAAGAATCGAGCTGGAGAGATGGTTTAGTGGTTAAGGCACTTGCCTGAAAAGCCAAAGGACCCAGGCTTGATTCCCAGTACCCAGGTAAGCCAGATGCACAAGGTGGCATATGCATCTGGAGTTTCTTTGCAGTGGCTGGAGGCCCTAGCACACCCATACACATTCTCTCTCTCTCTCTCTCCAACAAATAAAAATAAATATATATATTTTAAAAATCAAGCCAGGCATGCTGGCACACCCCTTTAATCCCAGCACTCGGGAGGCAGAGGTAGGAGGATTGCCATGAGTTCAAGGCCACCCTGAGATGACAGAGTTAATTCCAGGTCAGCCTGGACCAGAGTGAGACTCTACCTCGAAAAACCAAAAAAAAAAAAAAAATCATAAGAATTAGCCTGGCATGGTGGCACACGTCTTTAATCCCAGCACTTGGGAGGCAGAGGTAGGAACACCTCTGTGAGTTTGAGGCCACCCTGAGACTACATAGTGAATTCCAGGTCAGCCTGGGCTAGAATGAGACCCTACCTTGAAAAAAAAAACAAAACAAAAATAATAATAAAAATAGAAAATCACAAGAATCGCTGGTGTAACCCAGGATTTCTTTATACACTTTAGTTGCTTGATTTTACATTCTCGAAAAAATAACATTTTCTTTTGCTTGTTTTCCTACTTTTTTCTTCATGAGCTTAAACTTTCTTCTTTATTAATTCCATCTTTGTTCACTTAAATACTTTATTGAATTAAATGTACAGTCCAGCTGGGTGATGTGGTGCACACCTTTAATCCCAGCACTTGGAAGGGGGAGTTAGGAGGATCAAGGCCACCCTGAGACTACATAGTGAATTTCAGGTCAGCCTGGGCTAGAGTGAGATCTTACCTCAAAAAAACAAAAAAAGTAGAGTCCCTTTATCTTCCAAGTCTTTCTAACAATGAAAATATTAATGACTATAAATTTTCCTCTAAATATAGCTTTAGCTCTATTCATTAGGTTTTTAAATTTTTTTTATTATTTTGATAGAGCTAGTCAGAACGGGGCAGACAGAAAATACAGGGGCACTAAGACAAACTCTAGACATATGCACCACTTTGTGCATCTGACTTTATGTGGGTACTGGGGAAATGAATCCAAGCCATCAACCAAGTGCCATTAACTGCTGAGCCATCTCTCCAGCCCTCACTATTTTTTTTTTCTTTGTGCTACCTTGTGCATCTGGCTTACATGGGTCCTGGGGATTCTAACCCGGGTCCTTTGGCTTTGCAGGCAAGTGCCTTAACCGCTAAGCCATCTCTCCAGCTGCTCATTAGGTTTTAACATAAAATGTTCTCTCCTTAAGGTTTTCTAGATAGTATAATATATAACATATATATAATATACATAATATATGATATGTAATATATTATATAACTCCAATAAAGAAAACAAATTATGTAGATGTGTAGATAATACATCCAAAGTGGCGCTTGCTTTGGCAGCACATATACTAAAATTGGAACGATACAGAGATTAGCATGGCCCCTGTGCAAGGATGACACCCAATTTCATGAAGGGTTCCATATTAAAAAAGCTGTCTTTTTGTTTGTATGATTCCCCCCCCTTTTACTTGTTGTTTTTGAGGTAGGGTCTCACTCTAGCCCAGGCTGACTAGAATTCACAATGTAGTCTCAGGGTGGCCTCAAACTCACAGCAATCCCCCTACCTCTACCTCCTGAGTACTGGGATTAAAAGCATGAGCCACCACACCCAGCTTTCTCTCTCTCTCTCTTTTTGTTTTTTGTTTGTGTGTTTTTTGTTTTTTTCGAGGTAGAGTCTCATTCTAGCCCAGGCTGACCTGACACTCACTCTGTAGTCCAGAATGACCTCAAACAGTGATCCTCCTGCCTCTGCCTTCAGAGTGCTGGGATTAAAGGTGTTCACCACCATGTCTGCCAGACACGTTTTTTTTTTTTTTTTTCTTTTCTTTAACAACTTCCATGGTTGTAAACAATATCCCATGGTAATGCACTCCCTCCCCCTACTTTTCCCTTTGAAACTCCATTCTCCTTCACATCCCCTCCCCCTCTCAATCAGTCTCTCTTTTATTTTGATGTCATCATCTTTTCCTCCTAGTATGATGGTCTTGTTCAGGTAGTGTCAGGCACTGTGAAGTCATGGATATCCAGGCCATTTTGTGACACTGTCTTTTGATAAGTGGAGTTTTGTTTTGTTTTGCTTTGTTTTGTTTTTCGCAGTAGCGTCTCACTCTCGCCCAGGCTGACCTGGAATTTACTATGTGGTGTCAGGGTAGCCTTGAACTCATGACAATCCCTCTACCTGTGCCTCCCGAGTGCTGGGATTAAAGGCGTGCACCACCACACTAGGCAGTAGAAATTTTTCTTTTTCTTTTTAATTTTTTTTATTAACAACTTCCATGATTGTAAACAATATTTTTATTTTTTAATTATTTTTGTTTCATTTTTATTTATTTGAGGATTACAGAGAGAGAGTGAGAGAGAGAGAAAGAGAGAGAGAGAATGGGCGTGCCAGGGCATCCAGCCACTACAAACAAACTCCAGATGTGTGCGCCCCCTTGTGCATCTGGCTAACGTGGGTCCTGGGGATTGAGCCTCGAACTGGGGTCCTTAGGCTTCACAGGCAAGTGCTTAACCGCTAAGCCATCTCTCCAGTCCAATATTTTTATTTTTTATTTTAAATATATTGTATTTATTTATTTGAGAGAGGGAAAGACAGAATGGGTATGCCAGGGCCTCCAACCACTGCAAACGATCTCCATATGCATGCAACCCCTTGTGCATCTGGCTTGCATGTGTCCTGGAGTGTCAAAACAGGATCCTTTGGTTTTGCAGGCAAATGCCTTAGCCACTAAACTATCTCTTCAACCCAGAATTTGTTTGTTTATTTTTATTTATTTATTTGAGAGCGATAGACAGAGAAAGAGGCAGATAGAGAGAGAAGGGGTGCGCCAGGGCCTCCAGCCACTGCAAATGAACTCCAGATACATGCAGCCCTTGTGTATCTGGCTAAGGTGAGCCCTGGGGAATTCAGCCTGAACCCAGGTCCTTAGCCTTCTCAGGCAAGTGCTTACGTGCTAAGCCATCTCTCCAGTCCCCGGAATTTTTATTTTGATGAAGTTCAATTGCTTATTTTATAGTTAATGCTTATTTTTTTTCCAAGGTAGGGCCTTGGGCTGGGAAGATGGTTCCACTGTTACGTCACTTGCCTGCAAAGCCTAAAGACCCAAGTTCAGGTCCTCAGTACCCAAGTAAAGCCAGGTGCACAAAGTGGCTCATGCATCTGGAGTTTCCTTTTAGTGGCTACAGACCCTAGTGTACCCATTTTCTCTTGTCTGTCTCTCTTCTCTCTGTCTCTCTCTACTTGCAAATAAGTAAGCAAATAAATAAATTATAAAGGTAGGTTCTCACTCTAGCCCAGGCTGACTTGGAACTCTGTAGTCCCAGGCTGGCCTCTGACCACTGCCTGCTTAGTGCTGGGATTAAAGGTATGTGCCACCACTCCCAGCCATGGCTAGTGTGTTTTTATGTCACATTGGACTCTGACTACCCCAACCATCATGAAAATTTTCAGTGTTAGCTCTTATATATATTATCTATGTCAAATTAATTTTGCACATAGTATGGGTATAGGCCAGATTCATTGTTGTTTCATCTTTATTTATTCTTTATCAAAAATCAAAAAAGGAGACATAGAAAGAGAAAGGAAGGGAGGAGGGTACTTAATAGGATGATATTGTATATATGTAAGTAGAATGATTGAGATGGGGAGGTAATATGATGGAGAATGGAATTTCAAAGGGGAAAGTGGGGGGGAGGGAAGGGATTACCATGGGATATTTTTTTTATAATCATGGAAAATGCTAATAAAAATTTAAAAAAATAAAAAAAGAATTAAAAAAAAAGAAAACCAATGACAATAAATGCTAGTGAGGATGCAGAAAAAAAAATGAAAAAAATAAAAATAAATCAAGTGATCGAGGCTGGAGAGCTGGCTTAGTAGTTAAGGCATTTGACTGCAAAGCCAAAGGACCCAGATTCGATTCCCCACAACCCATATGTACCACATGCACAAGGTGGCACATGCGTCTGGCGTTCATTTGCAGTGGCTATAGGCCGCTACACTCCTATTCTCTCTCTTCCTCTGCCACTTTCTCTCTCCTTCTCGCATGAATAAAATTAAAAAAAAAAACAAAAAACTTTAAGCTGGACATGATAGTGCACACCTTTTAATCCCAGCACTTGGGAGGCAGAAGTAGGAGGATTGATCACTGTAAATTCGAGGCCACCCCAAGAGTACATAGTGAATTCCAGGCCAGCCTGAGCTAGAGTGAGACCCTACCTCAAAAAACAAAACAAAACAAAGAAAAAAAAAATTTTTAAATCACGTGATCCAATACCAGTGTGCCTGTGTCTCCACCTTCCATTCTGTTTCACTGTTGTGAAACCTATCCTTACACTAATATCACTCTGTCTTAACTACTTAAATTTCTTACTTCCAAAGTCAAAATCCTCTAGCTTTGTTTTGTTGGTTTTGCCATTTTAAACTATTTCGATTGATTTATTTGTGAAGATAGAGCAAATGGGCATGCCAGGGCCTTTTGACACTGAAAACCAACTCCAGATGCATATGCCACTTGATGCATTTGGCTTTACATGGATACTGAGGAAATCAAACCCAGATCATTAGGCTTTGCAGGCAAGCGCCTTAACCGCTGAGCCATCTCTCCAACCCTGGTGTTTTGGCCTTTGAAAAACAAACTTGTGAGTATGGGGATAACATTCAAACTACCACACTCTCCTAAATTATGTGATTACTATATATAGAATCAATTTTTGTATTTTTTAATTTATTTTGTTAAATATTTTATTTATTTATTTATTTATTTGGGAGAGAGAGAGGGAAAGAATGGGCGCACCAGGGCCTCCAGGCACTGCAAACAAACTCGACACATGCACCACCTTGTGCATCTGGGTTACATGGGTCCTGGGGAATCAAACCTGGGTCCTTTGGCTTTGCAGGCAAGCACCTTAACTGTTAAGCCATCACTCTAGCCCTATTTTGTTTTGTTTGTTTGTTTGGTTGGTTGGTTGGTTGGTTTTTCAAGGTAGGTCTCACTCTAGTTAAGACTGACATGGAATTCACTATGTAGTCTCGGGGTGGCCTCGAACTCTCAGTGATCCTCCTACCTCTGCCTCTGGAGTGCTGGGATTAAAGGCATGTGCCACTATGCCTGGCTTTATCTTTGTTTTTTGTTTTTTTTTAATTATTTATTTATTTGAAAGAGAGGGAGAGAGAGGAAGAGAGAGAATGGGTGCGCCAGGGCTTCCAGCGGCTGCAAATGAACTTGACACATGCACCACCTTGTGCATATGGCTTATGTGGCTTTGTAGCTTACTATGTGCCACCACACCCAGCAAAACTTTTTAAAATACTTTATTTACTTGAAAGAGAGAGAATGACCACCCTGAGACTACATAGTGAATCCCAGATCAGCCTGGACTAGAGCAAGACCTTACCTTGGAAAACCAAAGAGAGAGAGAGAAGAGAATGAGCACACTATGACCTGTTACCATTGTAAACAAACTCCAGGTGGCATGTGCCACTTTGTGCCTCTGGCTATACATGGGTACTGGGGTATCAAACCCGGGCCATCAGGCTTTGTTAGCAAGTCCCTTTAACTGGTGAGCCATCTCTCTAGCTCTTGCTTCTACTTTTTAAAATTAGACTAATATATCTTTTATTTTATTTTAGTAAATCTTTGGTGAATTAATTTCATTCCTAGAGTCAGACTGTTGGAGGCACATACCTTTTTAACTTTCTTTTTCACACTTGAGTTTTCAATACAGTGTGATGATGTAGCCCAGGCTGGCTTCAAACTCACTAAATTGCTCAGGCTGCCTAAAACTTGAACTCCAAGACTGGTGTGGTGGCACACACCTTTAATCCCAGTGCTCAGGAAACAGAGGTAGGAGGATCACTGTGAGTTCGAGGCCACCCTGAAACTACATAGTTAATTCCAGGTCAGTCTGAGCCAGAGTGAGACCCTACCTCAAAAAACAAAACAAAACAAAAAACTTGAATTCCTCCTGCCCCAGACTCCTAAATGCTAGGATTACAGGCATATAACAACATATCTGGCTCCTGAATTTCTGGGGTTTTTTCTTTATTTAAGAGAGAACAAGAGAATGGGTGCACCAAGACTTTCAGCCACTTCAAACGAACTCCAGACACATGTGCCACCTTGGTGCACCTAGCTTATGTGGGTCCTGGAGAATTGAACCTGGGTCCTTTGGCTTTGCAGATAAGTGCCTTAACCACTAAAGCCATCTTTTCCAGCCCCATTTTAACTTATTATTATTATTTTTTTTGTTTTGTTTTGGTTTTTTTTGTTTGTTTGTTTTATTTGAGAGCAACAGACACAGAGAGAAAGACAGGTAGAGGGACAGAGAGAGAGAATGGGCGCGCCAGGGCTTCCAGCCTCTGCAAACAAACTCCAGACGCATGCGACCCCTTGTGCATCTGGCTAACGTGGGACCTGGGGAACCGAGCCTCGAACCGGGGTCCTTAGGCTTCACAGGCAAGCGCTTAACCGCTACGCCATCTCTCCAGCCCTTGTTTTGTTTTTTGAGGTAGGGTCTCACTCTGGTCCAGGCTGACCTGGAATTCACTAGGTAGTCTCAGGGTGGCCTCAACTCATGGCTATCCTTTTACCTCTGCCTCCCAAGTACTGGGATTAAAGGCGTGCGCCACCACACCAGTCTTGGAGTTCAAGTTTTAGGCAGCCTGAGCAATTTAGTGAGTTTGAAGCCAGCCTGGGCTACATCATCACACTGTATTGAAAACTCAAGTGTGAAAAAGAAAATTAAAAAGGTATGTACCTCCAACAGTCTGACTCTAGAAATGAAATTAATTCACCAAAGATTTACTAAAATAAAATGAAAGATATATTAGTCTAATTTTAAAGATATATTAGTCTAATTTTAAAAAGTAGAAGCAAGAGCTAGAGAGATGGCTCACCAGTTAAAGAGACTTGCTAACAAAGCCTGATGGCCCGGGTTTGACATTTTTTAATGAAAAAAAAAAAAATAGGTGGAATTTTAAAAATGTTTACTTATTGCTGAGTCCAGGTCTGAAATCCCAGCACCCCAGAGACAGAAGTAAGAGGCTGTGATTCCAGGCTAGCCTAGTGAGTGACTTTCAGGTCAGCCTGAGCAAGAGTGAGACCCTCCCTCAGAAAAACAACAAATATCTAAGAGGATAAAAATAAATCATATGAAAACCTACTTTTTTGGGCAATGGAACACTCAGGAGCCATAGATTGTTGCTAGAAATTCTTCAGTGCCAGGGATGGGATACCTTCCAGTGAGTTGTTGGCCAGGGAAGTCCCTGATGCCCCCAAAACATTATAGACCCTTGGTTTCCCACCAGGAATAGATGGTAAAACCCTGTTGCTGAAGACTCCACATACTTGGGCTACAAGGCCACTGAGAAATCCTGCTGGAACTGAGCTGATAACCTCCTCCATGTAGACCAGCTGACAAAAAGCTGGACGAAGCCATTCTGCATGCAGTTCAATGGGAGAGAGAGAAATCACCAGTGAAGATACTCAACAGCGGACACTGCAAGCCTTATATTTGGCCAGCGAAGCCAAATGAGCCAGCAGGTGCAACAGTGGCACGTCTGTTATGGTGGAAACCAACTGCCCTCTAAATGGACTGGAGGCCCGCTTCATGGGAGGGAATACATCCCTGATACTGCAAACTTAAAACAGGAGTAGTCATGAGCTTTAGGGATGTAACGTCTGCTACTGTCTGGCTAAATGTATGTACTATGCTCACCAAACTGCCCAGTAAGCACTTCTCTTAATGTTTATACCCTTATATTAATGCTACTGTCACTTTTGGTAGAGAATCTTCTCTTTTCATATGGCAGTGACCTTGGGATGACTCAGAAGGCATCATGGTGCTGGAAGGAAGTGACAGGAGTGCTCAGCACTGCAGTACCTCTATCACACCTTCCAAGGCTCAGGGTCTATTGCGAAAGAGGTGAAAGAAAGAATGTAAGGGCCAAAGGAAGGGTAGGACTCCTTACAATGTGCTCCCCCCAGACACAAAATGGCCTGGATATCCATGACTTCACAGTGCCTGACACTACCTTTGTAATAGGAGGAAAAGATCATGACATCAAAATAAAAGTGAGACTGACTGGGAGGGGGAGGGGATATGATGGAGAATGGAGTTTAAAAGAGGAAAAGTGAGCCGGGCATGGTGGCGCACGCCTTTAATCCCAGCACTCAGGAGGCAGAGGTAGGAGGGTTGCCATGAGTTCGAGGCCACCCTGAGACTCCATAGTGAATTCCAGGTCAGCCTGGGCTAGAGTGAGACCCTACCTCAGAAAACCAAAATAAATAAATAAATAAATAAAATAAAAAATAAACGAGGAAAGTGGGGGGAGGGAAAGCATTACCATGGAGTATTGTTCACAATCATGGAAGTTGTTAATAAAACAAAATTTGAAAAGGAAAAAAAAAGTAAAACAACAAATAGAGGCTGGAGGGATGGCTTAGCAGTTAAGGCATTTGCCTACAAAGCCAAAGGGCCCAAGTTCGATTTCCCAGGACCCACATAAGCCAGATGCACAAGGTAGTGCATTCATCTGGAGTTCATTGGCAGTGGCTGGAGACCTTGGTGCACCCATCCTCTCTCTCTCTCTTCTTTCTCACTCTCAAATAAGTAAATAAAATGTATTTAAAACATTTAAAAATAACAACAACAAACAGAGCTGGAGAGATGGCTCAATGGTTAAGATTAAGGTGCTTGCTACAGCCAGATGTACAAAGGAACACCTGCATCTGGAGTTTGTTTACAGTGGCCACAGGCCCTAGTGTGCCCATTATTTTTCTCTCTGTGTCTCTCTTCTTGCAAATAAATAAATACAAGTATTTTTTTAAAATTTATTTATTTGAGAGCGACAGACACAGAGAGAAAGACAGATAGAGGGAGAGAGAGAATGAGCGCGCCAGGGCTTCCAGCCTCTGCAAACGAACTCCAGACGCGTGCGCCCCCTTGTGCATGTGGCTAACGTGGGACCTGGGGAACCGAGCCTCGAACCGGGGTCCTTAGGCTTCACAGGCAAGCGCTTAACCGCTAAGCCATCTCTCCAGCCCAATACAAGTATTTTTTTAAGTTAAAAAAATATAAGAAGCCTCAATCTGGCCAGGCATGTTGGTGTATACTTTTAGTCCCAGCACTAGGGACGGCTGCAGGAGGCTAAGGTAGGAGAAATAGCAACTGGTGTGGGCACAGCTCTGGCAGGTTTGGTCTCCAGACCTACAGGACAGAGCAGAGGAAGGAGGTGAGACATGAAGACCCAGAGTGCTGACAAGCACACTGTTACCTGATATAGGCTGATCCCAGCCACCAAGAGGCCTTCTGAGCACCCAAGCTAAGGCCAGTGACCAAATGAGTATTAAAAGTGGCCAGGGGCTGGAAGGATGGCTTAGCGGTTAAGGCACTTGCCTACAAAGCCAAAGGACCCAGGTTCAATTCCCCAGGACCCACTTAAACCAGATGTACAAGAGGGTGCATGCATCTGGAGTTCATTTGCCGTGGCTAGAGTCCTGGTGTGCCAATTCTTTCTATCTCTCTGCTTGCAAAAAAATAAAATAAAATTTAAATTAAAAAAAAAGTGGCCGAGTATAGTGGTGCACAACTTTAATCACAGCAATCCTCCTACCTCTGCCTCCAGAGTGCTGGAATTAAAGGCATGCACCACTATGCCCAGCTCTCTTTTATTTTGAAGTCACCATCTTTTTCTCCTATTATGAGAGCCTTGTGAAGGTAGTGCTAAGCACTGCGAGGTCATGGATATCAAGGCCAATCTGTGTCTACAAGATTGCACTGTAAGCAGTTCTACTCTTCCTTTGGCTCTTACATTCTTTCCACCACCTCTTCCACATTTGGACCCTAGGCCTTGGAAGGCATGATCAAGATGTTTCAGTGATGAACATCTCTCTGTCATTTCTTAGCACTATGATGATGCCTTTTGGGACTTCTCAGTGGTCATTACCATCTGAAAAGAGAAGCTTCTCTAGCCAAACGTGAGAGTAGCATTAATATGTGGGTATGAATGTTAAGTGTTCACAGGGCAGTTTGGTGAGCCTAATACATGTCTTTAGCCAGACAACAGCAGGTGTTACATTCCTAAGGCTCTGACCTCTTGTATTCCGTCAGAGTGGGCCTCTAGTCCAATTACAGAGCAGTTGGTTTCCTCCATAACAGACATGCCACTATTGCACCCATTCAGTCATTTGGCCTTGCTGGCCAAAATTGAGGTTTGTAGTATCCATTGTTTTCACTGCTAATGATTTCTGTCTCCTATAAGGCTGCATGCAGTGAAGCTTTTTCCAGCTTTCTGTCTGCCGGGAGAAGGTTTTCAGTTTAGCCCCAGCTTGATTTCTCAGTGACCTCAAGGCATATGAAGTCTTCAGCAATAGGGTCTTTCCATCTGTTTCTGGTGGAAGACCAAGAGCCTTGGCAATAGCTTGTAATGTTTTGGGGGCATCAGGGACCTTCCTGCCCAACAATTCACTGGCAGGGTATCTCATCCCTGACACTGAAATTTTTCTACTAACAGTCTATGGCTTCTGAATGTGCCATTACCCAAAACAGTAGGTTTTAATATGGCTTATTCATAATATATTGAATTTTTTTGTTGTTGGTTTTTTGAGGTAGGGTTTCACTCTAGTCCAGGCTGACCTGAAATTCACTCTGTATTCTCAGGGTGATCTTGAATACATGACAATCCTCATAGCTCTGCCTCCCAAGTGCTGGGATTAAAGGCATGCATTGCCATGCCCAAATATCTTGAATTTTGATTATCCCTCCCCTCACCTTCTTTAACTCAATCCCTTCCCCTGATCCCACTTAGACCATTCCACCCCAGTAATCTGTCCCTCTACTTTCATATCTACAATAACTTCCCTTAAGTCCTCCCCTCTCTTTCCTCACTTATAGCCCCCTCTTTACCTTCCTGGCCTCTGTTACTTTTTCCCCAAATCACATACAAATCTAAACATTTGTAGCTAGGATCCACATATGAGAGAGAACATGCTACATTATTAGCCTTTGTGGGCCTGGGTTATCTCATATTGTATAATCTTTTCCAGATCCATCCACTTCCTTGAAAATTTCATAATTTCATTTTTCTTTGCCGCTGACTAGAACTCCATTGTATAAATGTACCACATCTTCATTATCTATTCATCAATTGAGGGACATCTAGGCTGGTTCCATTTCCTAGCTCCTGTGAGTAGAGCGACAGTAAACATGGATGTGCAAATATCTGGAAGGTAATAAGTAAGAGTCCTTAGTATATTGTATATAGTATAGTTGTATAGATGGGTCATATGATAAATCTATTTTTAGTTGTTCCAGGAACCTCTACACTGATTTTCACAGTAGCTCTACCAATTTACATTCTTACCAAACAATGTAGAAGGGTTCCTCTTTTTCCGCATCCTTGCCAGCATTTTTTGTCATTTAAAAAAAGATCATTTTGCCGGGCGTGGTGGCACATGCTTGTAATCCCAGCACTCGGAAGGCAGAGGCAGAAGGATCGCCTTGAGTTCGAGGCCAGCCTGAGACTTCATAGTGAATTCTAGGTTAGCCTGGGATCTGGGATAGAGTGAGACCCTACTGAAAGGACTAAGCTGGCCATACTCCATTTTGTAAGCTGACCATAGGAACTCCATTTTGTTAAACACTCTCCATATTGTTCATGTACTCTTGTTGATCCAGAACAACAAGGTATTTCCCTGTAACTGAGCCAACCAGTGAAAAAGCCAGATCCCCTCTCTGAATACCCTCTATTTTCGCCAACATCCTGGAATCAAAACAACTAGCTCCTTAACTACAGTTACATGGTTACAATGTATTTCTCCACCTGGAACCCACAAATCCTGTTAAAGGTCACCCCACTCCTCCAGTGGCTGTAGATTGTTTGCCTAGAACTTGGTTGTGCTTTTCCTGGTTGTGATTTTTCTTTTAAAAGCCTGTAAGCCACTCCTTCGGGGTCACAGTACCAGCTCCTTAGTCTGGCTGCATCCCTGATCCACCAGCTGGGTCTTGCCTTGGCTATAATATACTTTTTCTGGTTTTTGAGCTAGAGCAGTCCCTGCCTCATTATTTATGCAATTCCTGACCAAGCCTTTTGGAAGCCCCAGCAAGATTAGATTGCGCACCTTGAGGCACGGGACCCCTGTTTCCAGGCCAGCTGGTAAGTCTATTGTAGTTTTGAATTTCTGGCTTTCTGTTGTCAGATAATCTAGGGCTCAAAGGAGTACAGGGGGACGCGCTATTGGTCTCAGAGCCGGAGGGAACTGGGGGACGTCTTGGCCCCTTCACTGTCCACAATCTAAGAGCCTGTTCATGAAAATCAAAAGTGGCTTTTTTTTTTTTTTTTTTTTTTTTTTGCAGGCATGCCTTTAAGTCTAGCACTTGGGAGGCTGAGGTAGGAGGATTGCTATGAGTTTGAGGCCATCCTGAGACTACATAGTGAGTTCCAGGTCAGCCTAGGCTAGAAGAAAACCCCACCTCAAAAACAAAAACAAAAAAGGTGGCATTTTTTTTCCTATTGGAGTCAAATTCATAGCAATAGAAAATAAAATGGTAGTTGCCAGGTGCTGTGTGAGGAAAGGTAGCTTGTGTTTATGGTACAGAGTTTCCGTTGGTAAAGATAAAAAGTTTAAGGGCTGGAGAGATGGCTTAGCAGTTAAAGGCATTGGCCTGCAAAGCCAAAGGATCCCGGTTTGATTCTCCAGGACCCGCGTAAGCTAGATACACAAGGGGGCACATGCATTTGGAGTTTGTTTGCAGTGGCTAGAGGCCCTAGCATGCCCATTCTCTCTTTCTCTCAAATAAGTAAATGAATAAAATATGTTTAAAAAGATAAAAAAGTTTAAGTTTGTTAGGTGTGGTTATGCATGCCTTTAAATCATAGCACTCAGAAGCAGAGAGAGGTAGGAGGATTAATGTGAGTTTGAGGCCAGCCTGGGGCTACCAAGTAAGTTGTATACAGGATTTTATGAAAAAGGGATCTGAACATAGAACAGTGCGCATGATTTACTTTCCTACAAAGCTCTGCTCTTGAAGTTCCTGTTTTGTGGGGCTGGGGAGATGGCTCAAATGGTTAAAGGTGTTTGCTTGCAAAACCCACTAGTCCTAGCTCAGTTCCCCAGAAGCTACGGTAGGACAGAACCACAAAATGGCACGCTTGTCTAGACTTCATTTGGTGTGAGCCAGGTGTGGTGGCCCATGTCTCTAATCCCAGCACTCGGGAGGCAGAGGTAGGAGGATCACCACGAGCTCAAGGACACCCTGAGACTACAGATTGAATTCCAGGTCAGCCTGAGCTAAAGTGAGACCCTACCTTGAAAAAAAAACAAACAACAACAAAAAGTGAAAGGCCCAAGAATTCAGAAGCCCAGAAATACTATCACGCTCCAAAGGGAGCTTAAGCGGGCCCCTGCATACCTCAAACTCCAGGCTTTACTCTCTGTTGGAAGCAAGTAAAGAATCCCTCTTCTCATTATATCAGAGGCCGCTCCTAATATAAAACTAGGTAAAAATGGCATGAGATAGCCCTCAAGGATGGGAAATGAGTAATGAAGTGAACCACTTATTTGGTTTCTGTAAATAGCCTGCACCATAAGCCTTAATAGCCCTCACTGTAAGCCTTAGTAGCTCGCACCATAAGCTGTAGCAGCCTGCCTCAGACCACCAAGGTCATAGAAGGCTGATACCATACTCTGCTACCCCCACCTAAGGAACTGCGCAAATGCTGACCTCCAAGGTCATAGGAGACTGGTACCACACTCTGCTACTCCCACCCAAGGACCTGCGCAAATGCTGACCACCGAGGTCATAAGAGAATAATTGGTCCACAAGGGGCTTGAACAAATTAAACTAATTGGCTCAGAAACTATGGGATGGCACAAACTGACTGGCTCGCACCCCGCGGGCTCCTGATATTAGAAAATGATTGGTCTAATGCACAGGCTTTGTTAGAAACCCTATAAAAACTGTCCCGTTCCTGCATTCAGGGCTCTGCAGTCCTCTACCCCTGTGCGGTGTACGACTGTGGGCCCCAGCGCGCTTGGAATAAAAATCCTCTTGCAGTTTGCATCAAGACCGCTTCTCGTGAGTGATTTGGGGTGTCGCCATATCCGGGCAGAGCATGGGGTCCCCCTCCTGGGGTTTCTACAAAAGAATCCCTGGTGCTGTCTGTGTCTGTTTCTGTTCCTGTCTTTCTGTCTCTCCCTCTCCCTTGTCCCTTGCAAATTAAAAAAAAAAAAAAAAAAAAAGTTCTGGGCTGGAGAGATGGATTGGTGGTTAAAGTCACTCTTGTAAGGCCTGATGGCCCAGATTTTATCCTCCAGTACCCACATAAAGCCAGATGCACAATGTGGTACATAAGTCTGGAGTTCAGTTTCAGTAACAAGAGGTCCTGGTGTGCACCTATTTTCTTACACTCTCTTTCTCTATCTGCTTGCAAATAAACTAAATCAAGTTCCTACTGTTGGCAATAATATTACAAAAATTCAGAAGCATACGAGTAAATAATGGTACTGTCATATGCAAATATGCCTTCAGATAATGATATTTGTGCTTGAGATGGCAAAATCCCCAGGCAGAACTGTTGTGTAGCCACGTATCCGCCACTAGAGGGCAGAAGACCATGCCATATGGACAGCGCCAACACCTGACAATGCAGTTAAAGAGCACTCACTGCTTCATACCCTGGAGTTAAAGTACTGAACTACCTGTAATGGGGAAAGGAATTTGACAGAGGCTAGGGTGGCGGGCCAGGTTGGCCTCTCTCAACCATAGCACACACATTTCTCAGTTTATGCGACAGGCCTCATTTCTTGTCTTTTGGCATTTATTTCAAACTTTATATCTTTATAACCTGCCTGGGGTAAATACTGGTTTTTTTTTTTTTTTTTTTTTTTTTTTTGGCAGGAGGGGGGTTTCAAGTAGGGTCTCACTCTAGCTCAGGCTGATCTGGAATTAACTCTGTAGTCTCAGGGTAGCCTTGAACTCACAGCATTCCTACTACCTCTGCCTCCTGAGTGCTGGGATTAAAGGCATGAGCCACCATGCCTGGCTGTGTGTGTGTGTGTGTGTGTGTGTGTGTGTGTGTGTGTGTAATTTATTTATCTGAGAGAGAGAGAAAGAGGTAGAGAGAGAGAGAATGGGAGTGATAGGTCCTCCAGCCACTGCAAAGGAACTCCAGATGCATGCGCCTCCTTGTGCATCTGGCTTACATGGGTCCTGGGAAACACCTTACCCACTAAGCCATCTTCTCCAGCCCAATACTGTTTTCTGAGCATCCGCAGGACACCACTAACCTGGAAACAATCACAAAAAGAATCTCAATTGGCCGATACTGTTAAATAGTGGCGCGGCACGCCTTTAATCCCAGCACTCAGGAGATAGGAGGTTTGCTGTGAGTTTGAGGCCAGCTGGAGACTAATTCCAGGTCAGCCTGGGCTAGAGCAAGAATCTACCTCAAAGAAAAAACAAACAGAGGAATATTCAATGACACGTGTTTACATGTGTATGTGATTGAGTGAGTAGTGGACCCAGAGCCTTGTGCATGCTAGGTAAACACTCCCACCAAGCTTCTGCATAGGCTTTGGATTTCTGAGATAATATATTCCAAGATGCAGCTCAAGCAGATTTAAACTCACTATGTAGACTAGGGAGGCCCTGAATTCTCATACCTTCCTGCCTCTGTTTTCAGAATACTAGGATTACAAGTGTAGCCACCATGCACATCTCAATGAAACTTAAAGACAAATTAGCCAGGCATAGTGGCACAGGCCTTTAATCCTAGGGGGCTGAGGTAGGAGGATAGCTGTGAGTTCAAGGGCCAGCCTGGAACTACAGAGTGAGTTCCAAGTTAGCCTTGGCTACAGTGAGATCCTACCTCGAAACAACAAACAAAAAAAGCTGAAAACTACAAGTGTCAGACTTTGGAGTTGCTTTCAAATTTGAAATATTTTAATGGAGTTTTACCATTTAACTATCCATAATTCAAAGATTTAAAATCTGAAATTTTCAAGTACAACTTTCCAACTTCTGAGCAGTTTGGATGGATTTTTGGATTAGGGACTCACAACTCATCAGCAAAGAGTTCCCAGTTTTATATTTGTATCAGCATTTAGCATTGTCAGACTTTTTCAATTTTTGCCAAAGTGATAGGAAAATTTATTTTTTCAGAAACGGAGTTTACAAACTCTCCTTTAGTATACTTTATGAATATTGGCATAAGGGGGCTAGGGAGATTGTTTAGCGATTAAGGCACTTGCCTGCAAAGCCAAAAGACCCAGGTGTGATTCCCCAAGACCCACATAAGCCAGATGCACAAGGTGGTGCATTTATCTGAAGTTCAGTTGCAATGGCTAGAGGCTCTCGTATCCCCAATCTCTCTCCTTGCCTCTGTATTTTTTCTTTTCTTTTTTCTTGTTTTTGAGTGGTTGAAATGGATTTAAATTTTTTTAATGTTTTTTTTTTATCGACAACTTCCATAATTATAAACAATATACCATGGTAATTTCCTCCCTCCACCCATCTCCTTGCCTCCTTCTCTCCCTCTCTCTCTCTCTCATAAATAAATACATAAATGGCTGGTTAGATGACTCAGCAGTTAAGGTGTTTGCTTGCAAAGCCCGCTGACCCAGATTCAATTCCCCAGTACCCACCCACACAGAGCCAGATGCTCAATGTGGTACATGCATCTAGTGTTCTGCAGTGGCAGGAAGCCCTGGCATGCCTATTATCTCTCTCTCTCTTTCTGTGGAATAAATAAATATTATTTAGCAACCCAATGAAAAAATGGGCTATGGGCTGGAGAGATGCTTCAGTGGTTAAAGATGCTTGCTTGTAGCTGGGCGTGGTGGTGCACACCTATAATCCCAGCACTTGGGAGACAGAGATAGGAGGATCTCCATGAGTTCAAGGCCACTCTGAGACTACATAGTTAATTCCAGGTCAGCCTGGACCAGAGAGAGACCCTACTTTGAAAAACCAGAAAAAAAAAGATGCTTGCTTGTAAAGCCTGGTAGCCTAATGGCTATAGTATAATTCTCTAGTGCTTGTATAAAGCCAGACATGCAAAGTGGTGATTATGTACGGAGTTTGCAGTGGCAGAAGGCCCTGTCATGACCATACTCCTCCTCCCTTTTTGTCTGCTTCTTTCTCTATCTTTCTCAAATAAATAAATAAAAATATTTGGGGGGGCTGGATAGATGATCCCGCAGTTAAAGTATCTGCCTGCAAAGCCTAATGACCTGGTTTAGATTTTCCAGTACCCACGTAAAGCCAGATGCACAAAGTGGCACGTGTAACTGGTGTTGGTTTGCTGTGGCTGGAAGCCCTCTCACACCCATATTCTCCCTCTCTCTCTCTCTCTCTCTCTCTGTGAAAATAATAAATAGATAAATAAAATGTTTTTGATAATAATCAGAACTTGCCTTAAAATAAATAAATAAAATATTTTTAAAATCATCTAGCCAGGCATGGTGGCATACACTGTTAATCCCAGCACTTGGGAGGTAGAGATGGGAGAATCACCATGAGTTCAAGGCCAATCTGAGACTACATAGTGAATTCCAGGTCAGCTTGGTCTAGAATGAGGCCCTACCTCAAAAAACCAAAAACAAATGAAATAAAATAAAATACAACAACAAAAAAATAGAAGAGACAATCGGGCGTGGTGGTGCATGCCTTTAATCCCAGCACTTGGGAGGCAGAGGTAGGAAGATCCCCATGAGTTCAAGGCCACCCTGAGACTACACAGTGAATTCCAGGTCAGCCTGGGCTACAGCGAGACCCTACCTCAAAAAACCAAAACAAAAAAAAGGAAAGTAATTGGAAGGGGGAGGGGATTCAATGGAAGGTGGATTTGAGAGGGGGACAAAGAGGGTGGGAATTATCATGGTTTATTGTCTGTACTTATGGGAGCTGTCAAAAATTAAAAAAAAATAGTTTAAGAATTAATTTTTAAATTTGTTTTTAAAAGGTAGGGTCTCACTCTAGCTCAGGCTGACCTGGAATTCACTACGTAGTCTCAGGGTAGCCTCGAACTCACAGTGATCCCCCTACCTCTGTCTCCCAAGTGCTGGGAATAAAGGCGTGTGCCACCATACCTGGTTTAATTTGTGTGTGTGTGTGTGTGTGTGTTTGTGTGTAGGTGCACCAGGGCCTTGCCACTGAAAACCAACTCTAGATGCATGTGCCACTTTGTGTATCTGACTTCATGTGGGTACTGGGGAATTGACCCCAGGTCTGAAAGCTTTGCAAGCAAGTGGCTTTAACCACTAAGCCATCTTCCCAGCCCTTGGCATTACTTTTTTAAAAATTTTTTTGTTTATTTTTATTTATTTATTTGAGAGCGACAGACAGAGAGAAAGAGGCAGATATATATATATATATAGAGAGAGAGAGAGAGAGAGAAAATGGGCACACCAGGGCCTCCAGCCACTGCAAACGAACTCCAGACTTGTACGCCCCCTTGTGCATCTGGCTAAAGTGAGTCCTGGGGAATCGAGCCTTGAACAGGAGTCCTTAGGCTTCACAGGCAAGTGCTTAACTGCTAAGCCATCTCTCCAGCCCTACTATTTTTTTTTTTAAGACAGGGTCTTTTGTAGCCCAAGGTAGCCTCTGTGTCAGTAAAGCTGTGCTTAAACTTTTGATCCTCCTCTAACCGTCTCCCAAGTGCTCGGAGTACAGGTGTGCCGTTCCTTTCGTTTTGTCACCACTGACAACTTTACAATTGGCAGAATCATGAATTTAGTCTGAAAATTAAATGATATATTGAACTTTTATATAGTATGTCTAATATTTCCTGTCTAGTACACTAAAGAGACAGAAGATGTAAGTAGTCTTATAAATCGAGATGTTAATTTTGTTGACTGTATTACAAGTAAACCTAGATTAATTATAGGAGTATTCCTGAAAGCAGCCCTTTGCTCCTAATTTGCAGCCAGAGGGATTGGTTATAATAAAGAATGCAGTTTCAGCTATGTAAGGAACTTCTTATCTTAAATTAGAAGTGCAGGGATCACCTTGTAGTGCTATACATATGTATATTAAGCCACTATTTCCAAGCATTGTATATTGTTGAAGTTTGTTTGACCCTTGAGCCAAGAATCTTAGGTCATTCACTTATTGCACATATTTGTTGAGCAATTTCTGGGTGGAGGAGGGATTGGACTTGCTGACTGGGTAGGATCTGACCTCCCTAAGAGCCATGGTCTCAGTACCAGGAAGTAGGTTGTGGCCTTGCTTGTGGAGTTTTTGTTTTTCCAAGGCAGGGTCTTATTTTATCCCAATGTGGCCTTGAACTCACAGAGCTCTTCCTATGTCTGCCTCCCACCTGCTGGAGTTCTGGAATTAAAAACATGCGCCACTATGACTGCCCAGCAAAATATTTTTTATTTATTTCCAACGATAGAGGAGAGAGAACACACCAGTGCTTCTTGCTATTGCAAACTAACTCCAGTGGCATGCACCACTTTGTGCATTGGCTTTATGTGGGCACTGGGAATCAAACCCAGGGTGTCAGGCTTTGCAAGCAAGTGCCTTTAACCACTGAACAATCTCTCCAGCTTGCTCATGGAGATTCTGAGAGGGTTTTTGTGGTGGATCCAGACTTTTGGCCATATTTCCTCTGAGCTGCACCTCCAGCCATTTTTTAATTTTTTTTTTTTTTCTGAATAGGAAGAATCTCCCGTGTTCCCTGAGCTCAAGTAATCTTTGTACTTCAGTCTCCTAAGTGCTGGGGTTGCAGGCATTGGCCCCTCACCTGGCTTCTTTGTCTTTTTACCCCTTGGACATAGGAAGCCTCAGTGCAGCCTCCATTGTGAACCTATAAATAACCTCAAGTTGTGTCACATAGCAGGTTCTCTACCCACTCCTGCCTTCCACATGTAGCTCTCTGTGCTTCCTTCCCTTAATCTAATAGCCTCTCTAAACCTTTAATCCCAGCACTTGGGAGACAGAGATAAGAGGATCACTGTGAGGTAGAGGCCAGCCTGAGACTACAGGGTGAATTCCAGATCAGCCTGGGCTAGAGTGAGACCCTACCTTGAAAAAAAATAAAAAAGAAATAAAAAAAAAAAGAAAGCCAGGCGTGGTGGCGCACACCTTTAATCCCAGCACTCGGGAGGCAGAAGTAGGAGGATGGCTGAGTTCAAGGCCACCCTGAGACTACATAGTGAATTCCAGATCAACCTGAGCTACAGTGAGACCTTGCCTCAAAAAACCAATAAATAAATAAATAATAAAAAGACAAACAAGCCAAAAAAAAAAAAAGATATGATCCTTCAGGTCAGACATTATCTCATTCATGGCTGCCTAGAGCCATACTTGGCACAGAGAAAACACTCAGTAAATATCTGTTGGCAGAGTGGCATACTCCTGATCATACCAACCAACACTGCTTGGAGAAGGACTTGACAATCCCCACCCCGACCCCACCACACACCATACAGAACAGTGACCCTTTTGTTGCAAGGGGGCATCTTCCTTGCCCAAGCAGACACATCTAGATCCAGCCTGTGTCCACAGCCCTTGTATGGCTCCTGGAGAGGTGGCGCCTCACTTTCCATTCCTAGGCACAAATTGAATGGTGAGGTCATGGTGGGCTCAAACACGCTGTCTGCAGTGCTGAGAACATAAAGAACCTTGATGACTGACTGGGGGAACAAGTGTGAGGCAGAGAGCAATGGGAGGCTGAGAGAAGGCTCTAGAAATGCAAAAGGGCCTCGTCACCAAAGTAAAACCGGAGGGGGCGGGCAGGGACTGGGTGGACTTGAGGAGGCTGTAGAGATGCATCTGTGGTCACAATGGTCAAAGGCACTTGCTTGCAAAGCCTGCTGGTCCAAGTTCAATTCCCCGGTACCTATGTAAAGACAGACATGTAAACTGACACAAGTAACTGGAGTTCCTTTGGAATGGCAAAAGGCTCTCTCTCTCTTCTTTTTGTTTTTCTCAAATAAATAAATAGATAAATAAATACATTTTTAAACAGGGCGTTCAGGTCTCAGAGTGACCTGATGGTAAAGGGCAATAATGAGCAAGGTGCTCCCAGAAATAAAACCAAATGTTAATTATTAAACAGCAATTGCAAGTTGACAACAGAAATGTGGTCCAGGAGAGCACCAGAACAGGATGCCCTGTAAATGTCTGTTTAAGCCAAAGACTTCTGAGAACCAACAAACACAGGAACAGCTTTAAAAACACTGTGTAAAGCAGGGCGTGGTGGTGCATGCCTTTAATCCCAGCACTCAGGAGACAGAGGTAGGAGGATCACCGTGAGTTTGAGGCCACCTTGAGACTCCATAGTGAATTCTAGGTCAGCCTGGGTTAGAGTGAAACCCTACCTTGAAAAACAAAACACAAAACAAACAAACAAACAAACAAAACACTGTGTAAGTCCTCCTTTTGTAAGAAAAATTGCCTTTATATGGGAAATCTACTTTTGGAAAAGGTTTCCTTTCCCAGTATGAGGAAGACGATGTGTAGGCACTAGTCAAGTGTCTTTTCAGAATTTGTAAGAAGTGGTCTGGGGAGATAACTCTGTAGTTAAAGGTACTTGCTTGCAAAGCTAGCCAGCTTGAGTTGGCATGGGTTCATTTCCCCAGTATTCACATAAAGCCAAATGCACAAATTAGTGCATGTGCCTGGTGCTTATTCTCAGCAGCAACAGGCTCTGGCATGCCCATCTCTCTCTCACTCTCAAATAAATATATTAGAAAAAAAGTAAGAGGGTTTTTTTTTAAAAAGATTTTATTTTTATTTATTTATTAGGGACAGAGAAAGGGAGAGAGAGAGAGAGAGAGAGAGGGAGGGAGAGGGAAAGAATGGGTGCACCAGGGCCTCCAGCCACTGCAAATGAACTGCAGACGTATACGTCACCATATGCATTTGGCTTTCGTGGGACCTGGAGAAGCAAACTGGGGCAGGCATGCACCTTAACTGCTAAGCCATCTCTCCAGCCCTTTTTTTTTGTTTTGTTTTTTTGAGGCAGAGTTTTACTCTACCTCAGGCTGACTTGGAATGTAGTCTCAGGGTGGCCTGGAACTCATAGTGATCCTCCTACCTCTGCCTCCCAAGTGCTGGGATTAATGGCATGTGCCACCATGCGCACCTTTGTAAGAGGCAATTTAATCAGTTTTTCCATAATCACAATATTTGTCTACTTTTTTTTTAATTTTTTTTTTATTTAAGAGCGACAGACACAGAGAGAAAGACAGATAGAGGGAGAGAAAGAATGGGCGCGCCAGGGCTTCCAGCCTCTGCAAATGAATTCCAGACGCGTGCGCCCCCTTGTTCATCTGGCTAACGTGGGACCTGGGGAACCAAGCCTCGAACCGGGGTCCTTAGGCTTCACAGGCAAGCACTTAACCGCTAAGCCATCTCTCCAGCCCTACTTTTAATTTATTTATTTGCAAGCAGAGTGGGAGAAAGATCAAAGAAAGACAGACACAGAGAAAATGGGCACGCCAGGGCCTCTAGCTACTGCAAACAAACTCCAGATGCATGTGTCCCTTGTGCATCTGGCTTATGTGGGTACTGAGGAATAGAACCTGGGTCCTTTAGCTTCTCAGGCAAATGCCTTAATCACTAAGCCATTTCTCCAGCCCTATTTTTATTTTTTTAAAGTTTTTAAATTTTTTTTAATTTTCTTTTTTTGGGGTAGGGTCTCACTTTAGCTCAGGCTGACCTGGAATTCACTGTGTAGTCTCAGGGTGGCCTCAAACTTATGGTGATCCTCCTACCTCTGCCTCCCAAGTGCTAGGATTAAAGCCATATACTTAAAGATTTATTTTTATTTATTTATTTATTTATTAGACACAGAGAGTAGGGGCGAGAGAGAAGGAATGGGCATGCTGGGGCCTCTAGTCACTGCAAACTCCAGATGCATGTGCCACCATGGGCATCTGGCTTACATGGGACCTGGATAATTGAACCTAGGTTCTTAGGCTTCACAGGCATGTGACTTAACTACTAAGCCATCTCTCCAGCCTTGTCTACTTTTTAAAATATATTTTTATTTTTATTTACTAGAGAGAGAGAGTGTGTGTGTGAGCCTTCTGCCCCACACGTGAACTGCAGATACATGTGCCTCTTTGTACAGCTGTCTTTACATGCCTCATGTTGCAGTCAGCTTCACAATGCTGGGATGAACATCCAAACCAGACATAGTTTATGTGAGGAAGAAACTTATTTGAAGCTTACAGGTCTCCAAGAGAAGTTCCATAATGGTGGAAGAGGCTAGCCTCTTTTCACAGATTCAAGCAGAAGGAAACCATCACCAAAATAGGCAGTACCACAGCAACCCCAAACAGCAAACAGCCAGAAACTAAGCAGAGACGAAACTGTTCTGCATATATTTAGGCTGGAAGTCATATCTGCCCAGAAACACACTTTAGGGGTGGGCCCCCAGGATGTACCCAAAGTGACATCTCTTCCAGCCAGGTGGCTGAAAATCCAAGTTACAAGCTTTAGTAATGTATGTCTATTTGGGGATATGCATTCAAACTACCATACATGGGTACTGGGGACAGAGCCCAGGACATCAGGCTTTGCAAGCAATCTAAGCAATCTCTCCAGTACCATTCTTAAAAAAATGTTTGTTTTTTTTTTTTTTTTTTTTTTTGAGAGAGAGAGTGATAGAAAGAGAGGAAGAGAACAGGCATGGCAGGGTCTCTTGCAGCTGCAAATGAACTCTAGATGGATGTGCCACTTTGTGTGTTTGGTTTAATGTGAGTACTGGGGAGTAGAACTCAGGCTGTCAAGCTTTGCAAGCAAACACTTTAAAAATATTCTATGTTTTTTATTTATTTGAGAGAGAAAGGCAGAGAGAGAGAGAGAGAGAGAGAGAGAGAGAGAGAGAGAGAGAGAAAGAGAGAGAGAGAGAGAAAGAGGGAGAGAATGGATTGCTAGGGCCTTCAGCCACTACAACCAAACTCCAGATGCATGTGGCCCCTTGTGCATCTGTCTTATGTGGGTACTGGGGAATCAAATGTGGGTCCTTTGGCTTTGAAGGAAAGTGTCTTAACCACTAAGCAATCTCTGCAGCACAGCAAGCAAGCGTTTTTAACTTCTGAGCCATCACTCCAGCCTTACTCTTTTTTTTCTGTCCCCCACCCCCTGCCGAGGTAGGCTCTCACTCTAGTCCATGTTGGCCTTGAACTCACAGCAATCCTCCTACCTCTGCCTCCCAAGTGCTGGGATTAAAGATGTGCGCCACCACGCCTGTTTTTTTTTTTTAATTAAAATATTTTATTTACTTGAGGGGAGGGTAGATAGAAAGGGCATGCCAGGGTCTCTGCAAATAAACTCCAGATGTATGCGCCTCTTTGTGCATATGGCTTATGTGGATTCTGGGAATCGAACCTGGGGGCTTAACTGGTAACCCACCTCTCCAGTCCCTTGTTTTTCATTTTGTTTGTTTTTATTATTTTTATTTATTTATTTATTGAAAAAGTCCATAATTATAGATAATAACCCATGGTAATTCCCTTTCTCCCCTGTTTTTTTTCTTTTTTTGTCAAGGTAGAGTCTTGCTCTGGCCCAGGCTGACTGGAATTCACTCTGTAGTCTCAGGTTAAACTCACAGTGATCCTCCTACCTCAGCCTCACAAATGCTGGGATTAAAGAGAATGTACTGCCATGTTTGGGAGAAGGAGAAAAGGAGAAGGAAAAAAGAAAGGAAGAACTATATGTCGTCTAACTTACAGGACTGTAAGGTCCTACTGTCAGTCTTACTTAATAATGAGCCTAAGCTTGGTGTGGTGGCGCACGCCTTTATCTCAGCATTCGGGAGGCAGAGGTAGGAGGATCACTGTGAGTTCAAGGCCACCCTGAGACTACAGAGTGAATTTCAGGTCAGCCTGGGCTAAAGTGAGACCCTACCTCAAAAAACAAAACAAAACAAAAAAGCTGCTGCACTTGTGTGGAAGGTTCTACAAGGCCAAGTGACTGAACATCATGATTATGGGGAGTCAAAATGTTGCAAACCAGTTTTCTGGACATTCAGAATGTTAAAGTGAAGGACGTGGTGAGTCCTCTGGTGCAAAATTCCAGTATTTCTTAGGGTCGTCTATGATCAATCATGCTGACAACATTGGAAATAAAAGTCTGTGTGTCACCTCTGTCAAGGATGACTGCCTGCTGCTGGTGTGAGTGACATGGAGATGGCCACAGTCACTGTGTGGCCACTGGTTCTGTGATGGTAGAATCTTTCATCTCGACTTTATTTATATATTTATATTTTAATTTTTTTGGTTTTCTGAAGTAGAGTCTCACTCTAGCCCAGGCTGACTTGGAATTCACTCTGTATTCTCAGGGTGGCTTTGAACTCATGACAATCCTCCTATCTCTGCCTCCCAAGTGCTGGGATTAAAGATGTGTGCCACCACGCCCGGCTCGGCTTTATTTTTATTTATTTAATGATTGAGAGAGAAAAAGAGAGAGTGAGAGAGACAGAATTGGTATACCAGGGCCTCTAGCCACTACAGTCAAACTCTAGACACATGCACCACTTTGTGCACATGCATCACCTTGTGTCTGGCTTACATGGGTTCTAGGGAGTCAAACCTGGGTCCTTAGGCTTTGCAGGCAAGTTCCTTAACCACTAACCCATCTCTCTAGCCCTCATCTCTCCTTTACTGTTTACTGTCACCCCTGCATTATCTTCAACAATAAAATCTACCTAATCTTTTCTTCAGTACTACCTCATTGTTGACTTACCACTGCTGATGGGCCTTCTTTTTATCTTTCTTTTCTTTTTTTTTGGGGTAATGTAGTTTCTTTTTTTTTTTTTCCAAGTGTTTTGAGGTAGGGTTTTGCTGTAGCCCAGGCTGACCTGGCATTCACTCTGTAATGGCCGGGTGGCCTCAAACACCCAGCAATCCTCCTATGTCTGCCTCCCAAGTGCTGGGATTAAAGGCGTGTGCCACCATGCTCGGCTCAAGCCTTCTCTCTTAGCTCTGGTTTACGTTTCTTTTTTTGCTTGTGTGGGTGCACATGCAGTGTGTGTGTGTGTGTGTGTGTGTGTGCATGTGTAATATGGTATGTGGTGTATGCACATGTATACCCTTGTGGTGCCCCATGTCCTTGCCTGCAGGGTCGCTCCCCTAAAGTGGTCAGAGTGGAACATCAGGTCCATCTTGTCCATTGTTTTCCCGCCTGGAGTCTCCTTTTGCACTGATTCTGGGACTTGCAGGGCTCCCTTGGTTCTCAGGTCTTGGGTCTCTGGTAGTACTGGGGTTGCAGGCATGTGCAGCCATCCCAGAGGTTTATATGGATGCTGGGGAATCAAACTCAAGTGCTCTCTGGCCCTCATGCTTGCATAACACGTGCTCTTACTTGCTGAGCCATCTCTCCAGCCCTTTCATGTGTCAACATTTTGAGACAGGGTCAAACTCTAGGCTATCTAATCAAATAACACAGACTGGCCTCAAACTCCTGGCAATCCTTGTGCACTAACATTCCAAGTGCTGGGAGTATTGGGATGAGCCACTTCACTTCACTTCAACATTAAAGGCATGGGCCACCATGTCAGCTGCTTCAACATTTCTAAATATTCAATCTGGGAGATAGTTCAGCAAGTCAAGAGTGCTTGCTTTGGGGGCTGGAGAGATGGCTTAGTGATTAAAGTGTCTGCCTGCAAAGCCAAAGGATCCCAGTTTGATTCTCCAGGACCCACATAGGCCAGATATACAAGGGGGAACACGCATCTGGAGTTTGTTTGCAGTGGCTGGAGGCCCTGGTGTGCCCATTCTCTCTCTCTCTCTCATATAAATAAATAAATAAATAAATAATAAAATATATTTTAAAAGAGTGCTTGTTCTTGGGGCTGAAAGATGTCTCAACAGCTAAAGGCACTTGACTGAAAAGCCTGGCAGTCTGGGTTCAATTCCCCAGCCACCCACTTAAAGCTGGATGCACACACACAAAATTCGTAAGTCATAAGTGTCTCTAGAATACTTTCATGGTTACAGTAGTGCACATCTGTGATTCCACAGGTGAGAGGTGGAGGTAGAAGGATCATGAATTCAAAGATAGCCTTGGCTACATACTGAGTCCACCACCAGTACATGACACCTTATCTCAAACTATCAAAACCTGATGTCAGGAAAACAAAAGCTTTTTTTTTTTTAAACAAAGCATTTATAAATTTATTTATTTGAGAGAGACAGAAAGAGAAAGAGGCAGAGAGAATGAGAGAGAGAGAGAGAGAGAGAGAGATAGATAGATAGATAGATAGATAGATAGATAATGAATGGGTGCACCAGGGCCTCCAACTGCTGCAAACTCCAGATGCATGCAACACCTTTGTGCATCTGGCTTATAAGAGTACTGGAGAGAATTGAACCTAGGTCCTTAGGTTTTGTAGGCAAAGTGCCTTAATTGTTAAGTCATCTCTCTAGCCCGAGTTCTCCATTTTTAAAAAATTATTTGCATGTGTACATCTTGTTGCAAAAGAACACCAGAAGCATATGTCCAGCTATGTGGTTACTGGGGAATCAAACCTGGGCTGACAGACTTTGTAATCAAGTGCCTGTAACACTGAGCAATCTCTCCAGCTTTCACACTTTTTGTTTGTTTGTTTGTTGTTTTGTTTTTGGAGGTAGGGTCTGAGTCTAGCCCAGGCTGACCTGGAATTCACTATGTAGTCTCAGGGTGGCCTCGAACTGATGGCTGTTCTCCTACTTCTGTCTACAAAGTGCTGGGATTAAGTGCAGTGCACCATAATGCCCGCCAAATAAAATCACTTAGAATCTGTTTGGTTTCTCTTTAGTTTTTTCAGGAACTGTATAGGCAAAAACCATCTGTCTAAAGCCACTAAATGTCTTCCCCCGCCCCCAGCATCAGGGTTAAAGGCACACCCCACTCTCTTCTTACAGGGATTCAGTTGTAGTCCTCACACTTGAGCAAGGGCTTTTATACACTGGACCATCTCCCCAGCCCTAATTGTCCACTTCTTCAATTAATTTACAGATTTCCTTGTAAAATTACAAGAAACGATATATTAACAACATTTTTATTATGAAGTCATCTTGTTTCCTTGGGGGAGGGAACCTGTACGCCTTCCTTTCGAAAACATTTTCTGTGTTTAGGTACCTACATGACCTACTTTGGGAAAACAACAAATCAGGAAGCACTATGACTAAGTTCCGGGCGAGGGCTAGAACTTACTCCAGTGACGTCACCACACCAGTCACGAGATCCGCGTTCTATCTCGCTCAACCAGCCCATCACAATGTATGACTCAGGAAGTGCTGCTGCTTGGGGAAACAAGTTTCTAATCACATAAGGCTCACGGAAACGAAACAAAAACAAACTTCCTAAGCTACTCGTTCAAAAACTTTGAAATCACTTCCCAAATTAAACTCTTTCCACTTGTTCCTTATTCTAAACAGTACACCTCGTTTTTATGTCATTTTAAAGTTACCTGGATGTTATTTCTTCCTTTTTTTTTTTTTTTTTCTTTTAAGGTAAGGGTCTCCCTGTGGCCTAGAATGACCATAATCTCACTCTGTAGTCCCAGGCTGGCCTTGAACTCAGAAGTGATCCTCCCCTTGGGGGCTCGGATTGAAGGCGTGAGCCAAACCCGGCTGCCTTTTGTCGTCTTGTTTTCGAGGCAGGCCCTCGCTCTCGCCTTGCCTGACCTGGAAGTCAGGGGCGACCCTCCTTCCTCACGCCGGGCTTTGTCGTTCCGAGGCTAGGCTGGACCCCATGAACTAGCTGCGGAGCTGGGAGAGGGGTCAGAAGCTCGCTGGGCTTGGATGTCTCGTCAACAGCGCCGCTCAGCCACCTAGGAAGGGCTGGGGGGGGGCTTTGGGTGGTGCAAGGCATGCAACCCGGATAGTCTTAACGAAAGCCTCAGGAGTTAATGGCCTTTTCCTGAACGCAGCTTATCTAAATCTGCGCTTCTTCTAGACCAACGAAGGCTGGTAGCTCAAGAAAACAGCAATTTCCGCGGTTCCTTCCACCCCCATGACTGCGCACGAAACCCTGATCTAAACGTATCGCGGGAGACAGCGACCACACCCAGGGAGGGCCAGGGTCACTGCAATTTTGTTTTATTTATTTATTTGTATACTAAGCCCTTGGGCGGCAGAGGTACTCGTCTCCTGCGGGTCGAAGAAGCCCGAGGACGAGGGAGGTGCAGGCACCGCTGGGCGTCCCCGGGGAGCCTCGGGCAGGCCCGGAGGAGCGAGCAGTATGGCCGCGGAGCAACAATAAAAAGCAGCCTGGCCCGGCGTGGTGGCGCACGCCTTTAATCCCAGCACTCGGGAGGCAGAAGTAGGAGGCTCGCTGTGAGTTCGAGGCCACACTGAGACTCCATAGTGAATTCCAGGTCAGCTTAGGCGACAGCGAGACCCTACCTTGAAAAAAATAAAAACAAAAGGAGCCAGGGGGAGCGCTCCGCGGGCGCGGGCGGGAAAACAGCAGCGCGCCGCCCCCTTCCGCCCTCCCGCCGCAACCTGACCCCCTCCAGACACTAAAACCCTCAACGGCAAAAACGGGTGGGAAACCAACGGCAAAAGACCTCCCCCACCCTTCCTCCACCTCCGACCGGAAACACCCCTCTTGGGGCATGCGCACTTGGTGACTTGAGAATGTCGTTAAACCGTCCCTAGCCCCTAGCCCAGCAACAGCAGAACCGCCGCCCGTCTCGCTCCAATCAGAGCCGGCCTCGCCTTGTTACGCTTCAACCAATCAGCGTCGGCCTCTCAAGGAAATTTCCAGAGCTTTCCAGGGTGGGCCCTTGAGCCGGATTCATCCGCCGGCTGATTTTTTCCCCCCCCAATCTCTATTCATAAAAGAGAAGATAGATTGCCTGGAGAAAAGGATAATTAATTCCTATACATCTTCTCTGTAGGGAGTTGAGGAATTTGAGGCTCGGTTGAAAAGCCCATCGGCCGTTGCGGGAGGTGAGGCCGCGCGGACTACTTTCAGCGGCGCACGGATACAGAGGCGACGTAGCAGTGATCAGTCAGCCAGCCACGCTGCATAAATCTGGGCTCCGCCGGATCGCGGCGGTTAGTGACGCGTTGTTTCTCGGGGAGCTGTCTTCTCTGCAGTTTTTGTGTTCCCGGACAAGTTCAGCCAGCTGCCGTGTGTTTTCCTTCGTTAACGGGTACGGGCCTGCGGCGGTGGAAATCTTGGTGTGTGAGTGGAGAAAGGGGTCTGAAGGAAAGAGCTCCGGCGGGCTGCGGCAGGCTGGGTGGGGGATGGGCGGGCGGGCGCGGGTACGTGACGCGGCGGCGCGGCTCAGGCCTTCCCGGAAGCGCGGGCCTTGCTTGCGTGCGCCGAGCCCGAGTGGGCCGGCGCCCGCTCCCGCGCCGGGGAGCTTAACGGACCTGATTCCATCGCGGTTATTTCAGAGGGGGAAGGCCAGAAAAAGGTACTCCTGGGATTTTGGCAACCTTTTTGTCTGATTTTTGAGGTCTAGTCCAGGGTGGCCTCGAACTCACGGCTCTGCCTTCCGAGGGCTGGGATTAAAGGCGGGCGCCACCACGCACTCCCCCTTTTTTTTTCCCTTAGGAAACTATTTCTACGTGGTCTAGTTTGTGGGAGCAAGTTCCTCAGTATCAGGAATTGCGTATTAAGAAGTTCTTGGCTTCTAAATAGCTCGGGATTGGGATAATTGCGGATGGAGAACTTTATAAAATAGTGAAGAAGCCATCTTGGCTTTTTGGATTTTTATTTTATTTAGCTTCGGCAGGATGTTAGTCAGGTTTTTTCTCAGTCAAGGCGATCTTCCTGAGAGTTCACATCAAAGCCATAGGACATCACGATCGGCCATTTTGTGGTTGTGGTGGTTCCCCCCCACACACAGTGGGGTTTTCAGCGATCCACTTACCTCTGCTTCCCGAGTCCTAGGATTAAAGGAGTGCGCCACCAAGCCTGGCTTATTTTGTTTTAAATGGCCGTTTTGGAATTACTAGTTTGGAACCATAACTAAGCCGATTTTGTTGAAGTGAATACTGGCAGGAGTCTTAAGCCATTCTGTGGGGATAGAACTGTCGTCAAGTTTTTATTGCACATTAAACGTAAATAACCTTTCCGTTTTTAAACTGTAGGTCAAAATGCAGATCTTCGTGAAAACCCTGACCGGCAAGACCATCACTCTGGAAGTAGAGCCCAGCGACACCATCGAGAACGTGAAGGCCAAGATCCAGGACAAGGAAGGCATCCCCCCTGACCAGCAGCGTCTCATCTTCGCCGGCAAGCAGCTGGAAGATGGCCGCACTCTTTCTGATTACAACATCCAGAAAGAGTCCACCCTGCACCTGGTACTGCGCCTGAGGGGTGGCATGCAAATCTTCGTGAAGACCCTGACCGGCAAGACCATCACCCTGGAAGTAGAGCCCAGCGACACCATCGAGAACGTAAAGGCTAAGATCCAGGACAAGGAAGGCATCCCCCCTGACCAGCAGCGTCTCATCTTCGCTGGCAAGCAGTTGGAAGATGGCCGCACTCTTTCTGATTACAACATCCAGAAAGAGTCCACCCTGCACCTGGTCCTCCGTCTGAGGGGTGGCATGCAGATCTTCGTGAAGACCCTGACCGGCAAGACCATCACTCTGGAAGTAGAGCCCAGCGACACCATCGAGAACGTGAAGGCCAAGATCCAGGACAAGGAAGGCATCCCCCCTGACCAGCAGCGTCTCATCTTCGCTGGCAAGCAGCTGGAAGATGGCCGCACTCTTTCTGATTACAACATCCAGAAAGAGTCCACCCTGCACCTGGTACTGCGCCTGAGGGGTGGCATGCAGATCTTCGTGAAGACCCTGACCGGCAAGACCATCACCCTGGAAGTAGAGCCCAGCGACACCATCGAGAACGTGAAGGCCAAGATCCAGGACAAGGAAGGCATCCCCCCTGACCAGCAGCGTCTCATCTTCGCCGGCAAGCAGCTGGAAGATGGCCGCACTCTTTCTGATTACAACATCCAGAAAGAGTCCACCCTGCACCTGGTACTGCGCCTGAGGGGTGGCATGCAGATCTTCGTGAAGACCCTGACCGGCAAGACCATCACTCTGGAAGTAGAGCCCAGCGACACCATCGAGAACGTGAAGGCCAAGATCCAGGACAAGGAAGGCATCCCCCCTGACCAGCAGCGTCTCATCTTCGCCGGCAAGCAGCTGGAAGATGGCCGCACTCTTTCTGATTACAACATCCAGAAAGAGTCCACCCTGCACCTGGTACTGCGCCTGAGGGGTGGCATGCAGATCTTCGTGAAGACCCTGACCGGCAAGACCATCACCCTGGAAGTAGAGCCCAGCGACACCATCGAGAACGTGAAGGCCAAGATCCAGGACAAGGAAGGCATCCCCCCTGACCAGCAGCGTCTCATCTTCGCTGGCAAGCAGCTGGAAGATGGCCGCACTCTTTCTGATTACAACATCCAGAAAGAGTCCACCCTGCACCTGGTCCTCCGTCTTAGGGGTGGCTGTTAATTCTCTAGTCCATTCCCAGTGGTCAAGGATGGCATTACTCTGCACTAGCCATTTACCCCAATTTAAGTTTAGAAATTACCAGTTTCAACAATAGCTGAATCTGTGTTCAAAATGTTAATAAAGGTTTTGTTGCATGATAAGCATATATTGTGTCGTGAAATTCTGTAGCATGGGAGTCAACTATGGGCACTTTTTACAGGTTGTTGGCATTGAAAAGTAAGCAATTTGGAAAATGGAAGTTTTTTTTCCCAGCTGAAAACATTGTTCAAAGCAGAGGACCCTGTTGGCTGAGCTGCTTGAATGGTAAGTACTGTTGGTCATCTTGGGTTGTGCATTTTAGTGTAAATGCACTGGAATGAGTGGATGAGTAACCTAAGCTTTGGTTAGTGCTAAATCTCTGGCCAGGACTACAACTGGGGAGGTGGTACTGAAAAGATTAAGTCCTTGGAATTAAGTAAATATTTGCCGTTGGAGCATTAATTAGCTTACTGTATAAACCCAAGATTTTTTAGTCTATGAATCAATTCTGAATGGGACTCCTGCAGTCTCACTATTCGTGGTTCTCAAAAAGCTAGAAACACATTTTGCCAACTAAGTGATTTTTTTTTATTTTTTAAGCTTATCTTCAGACTGAGAAGTGTGTGCATCCTAAGGTTTCTTGTTAACTGAACACCCACCTGGTTTACATGGGTGGCAGACTGAGCAGGGGCTTTACTAACTAGTGCTTGAGTCATCTTCCCAGCCCCTCCTATTAGGTATTTTAGCAGACAGCTAATTTTTTTTCTCCGAGATAGGGTCTTGCTGTATCCCAGACCTAGAATTCACTCCACTCAAACACTGATCCTTCTACCTGTTTTCTGAGTGCTGTGATTAAAGGTGTGCACCACCATAACCAGCTAAAATTTTAATATTTCTGTTGGGGGGGGGAATGGGTAGGCTAGGACCTAGCCACTGCAAATGAACTCTAGCTGCTTGTGCCACTTGGTGCATCTGGCTTTACGTGGATACTAGAGAATCAAATCCAGGTCCTTAAGCTTTGTGGGTAATCAACTGCTGAGGCTCTCCAGCTTTTGTTTTCCGAGGTAGGAACACCGATCCTGCCTCTGCGGGGATTAAAGACCTGGGCTGCCAGGGGTCTATTTAAAGAAAAAAACCCATGTTTGTGGGGGTTGAGGGAGCCTGGGAAGATGGTTTGGTGGTTACTGGCACTTGCTTAAAAATATCAGCTATGAAGGGCACAACTGGAGCATTAAGTCTGGGGTTGATTTCCCCGGGACAGTAAAACAACGTGGTGTGGTTCATTACTGTAGTTCTCAATGGGGGAGGTGGAGGTAGGATCAGAAAAGGCCAGTTTGTATGGGGACTCACTCCAGCCCATGCTGACCTGAAGCTCAGTGATCTACCTCTACCTCCCAAATGCTGGGATTAAAAGCTTAAACCACCACACCAAGCTAGCACTTTTTTTTAACTTCCAAAATATTTGAGAAAGTAGGAAGGAATGCTAAGGCCTCCAGCCACTACAAATGAACTCCAGATGCATGCACACCCTTGTGCCATCTGACTTACGTGGGTACTGGAGATTTGAACTGGGATCCTTCCATTTTGTAGGCAAATGCCTTAACTCAGCCATCTGTCCAGCCCTAGCCCAGTTTTAAATTTTATTTTTTCTTTGAGGTAGTTTCACCCTATCCCAGGCTGACCTGGAAATCACTATGTAGTCTCAGGGTGGCCTTGCACTCATGGCGGTCCTCCTGCCTCTGCCTCCCACGTGCTGGGATAAAGGTGTGTGCCACCACACTTAAATATTTTTATTTGGGGGCCAGGGAGATGATTTAGGCATTAAGGCGCTTGTTGGCAAAGCCAAAGGTCCCATGTAAGCCACATGGAGAAGGTGGTTTGCAGCAGCTAGAGGCCCTGGCGTGCCCATTCTCCATTTGTGTGTCTCTTCTGCTTCTCCCAAATACTTTTATTACACAGAATGGGCACACTAGGGCCATTAGCCACTACAGATGCATGTGCCACCATGTGCAACTGGCTTATGTGGGTTGTGGGGAATCAAACCTGGGTCTTTTGACTTTGCAGGCAAGTGCCCTTCCAACCCATCTTTCCAGGCTGTGCCACAGTTTTTTAAATTTATATTTATTTGAAAGCAGTGAGAGAATGGGCATGTGAAAGCCTCCAGCCACTGACTGCAGTCAAATTCCAGACACATGTGCCACGTTGTGCTTCTGGCTTTATGTAAGCACTGGAGAATCAAACCCAGGTTGTTAGGCTTTGCAGGCAAATGCCTTAACCACTGAGCTATCTCTCTAGCCCCAAACAATTTTGTTGTTGTTTTTCAAAGCAGGGTGTCACTCTAACCCAGGATGACCTGGCACTCTTGTAGTCGCACACTGGCCCCAAACTCAGCAATTCTACCACAGCCTCCTGTGTGCTGGGATTAAAGGTATTCATGCCTGCTCTCTTCTCCACCCCACCCCCCCTTTCTTTTTGTTTTGAGGTAAAGTCTCACTGTAGCCCAGTCTGATGTGAAATTCACTCTGTGGCTCCAGGACGACTTTGAACTCAGTGATTCTTTTACTTCAGCCTCCAGAGTGCTGGGACTAAAGACGTATGCCACCACTCCTATTTATTTGCAAACAGTGTTGGGAGGGTGGGAATGGGTATTCCAGGGACTCTAGCCATTGCAAACAAACTGCAGATGCATATGGGTACTGGGAAACTGAATCCAGGCAGTCAGGCTTTGCAAGCAAGCGCCTTTAATAGCTGAGCCATCTACTCAGCCCACAAGCATTTTATTTATTTATTTTGAGGAGGTAGGGTCTCTATCCCAGGCTGACTGGAACTCAGTCTAGTCCCAGGCTGGCCTCGAACTTACAGTGATCCTCCTACCTCTGCCTGAGGTAGGAGGAGTGCTGAGATTATGAAAAAACAAAACAAAATAGATGTATCATGGTAGGGAGATAGTTCAATGGTAAAGGTGCTTGCCTGTAAAGCTCCCCCCCCCCCCACACCTGGTCTTTCTCCCTCTCTGCTTGCAAAGGAAAATATGTTTTAGAAGGGGTGGGAGCAGTTGTGGTGGCACACCCCTTTTATCTCAGCACTTGGGAGGCAGAGGTAGAATCATAGTGAGTTTGAGGCCACCCTTAGACTCACTACATAGTTAATTCCAGGTCGGCCTGGGTTAGAGTGAAATACTACCTCGAAAAACCAAAAAGAAAAAAAAAAAGTGCCCTCCCCCCACCCCCAACCCCGCTGGAGAGATTGCTCAGTGGTTAAGGCACTTGCCTAAAAAGCCTAACAACCAGGGTTTGATTGACTAGTACCCTTGTAAAACCAGGTGGCACAAAGTGATGCATACATCTGGAGATGTAGCAGCAGAGGCCCTGGTGTGCCCCTTCTCCCCACTCTGCTTGCAAAAAAAAAAAATAGCTGTATCACTAAGAAGTTCCAACCAGTCATGGTGATGGCTTCACTGAAGCTGCTTTATTTCAGTTACTTGTTCACATCCTAGATAGGCTAGCATCTCCCAACTTAAGCACAGCTAGTGGGGTGCAAGAGGGGCTATGAGCACCCCTCTCTTCTACATTATTACAGTGGACCTAGGTGTCATGGTAGTAGTCTATTTCATTGGTTTTTGTTTAGGTTTGGTTTGGTTTTTCGAGGTAGGGTTTCACTCTAGCCCAAGCTGACATGGAATTCACCATGTCTCAGGGTGGCCTTGAACTCATAGCAATTCTACCTTTGCCTCCCAAGTGCTGGGATTAAAAGCATGCCACCATACCTGGCCTCTATTTTGTTGATTTTTTAAAAAAAATTTCTTTATTTGAGAGAGAGAAAGAGAATGGGCATGCCAGAGGCTCCAGGCACTGCAAATGAACTCCAGATGCATGTGTCCCCTTGTGCAGGCTTACTTGGAGCCTAGAGTTGAACTGGGATCCTTTGGCTTTACAGGCAAACTCCTTAACTGCTAAGCCATCTCTCCAGCCTCTATTTCTTTGTTATAACTGAGGGGCAAAGCATATGTAGGTCACCGCGGCAATAACCTGTATTCCATGATGGTGATGGCCATGTCTGGCCCAGAGGAAACTGTTATACCCTAACAGCCCTCCAGCCCTCAGGGTAATATTTTTAGTTAGATATTTGCTAGCTCACTCATTAGTCATCTTGGAGCTGCACTCAGCATTCACATTCCTGAAACTGTAGTGAAGGTTAAAATCCCAGATCAGGAACTAGCATCAAAAAGTGTGTGAGCTGGGCAGGGTGGAACATGCCTTTAATCCTAGAACTAGGGAGGCAGAGGTAGGATTCTCGTGAGTTCAAGGCCACTCTGAAACTACATAGTGAATTCCACGTCAGCCTGGACCAGAGTGACACCCTACCTTGAAAAACAAAACAAGCCAGGCGTGGTGGCACACACCTTCAATCCCAGTACTTGGGTGGCAGAGGTAGGTGGATCACAGTGAGTTTGAGGCCACCCTGAGACTACATAGTGAATTCCAGGTCAGCCTGGACTAGAGTGAGACCCTACCTCGAAAAAAAAGAAAAACAAACTGTGTTGGGGGAAAGATGGCTTAGAGGTTAAGGTGCTTGTCTGCAGAGCCTCAAAACTCATGTTTGACTCTCCAGGTCCCATGCAAGCCAGATACACAGTGACACAAACACACAAGGTCACACATGCTCACAAGGGGGTGTATGCATCTGGAGTTTGATTGTAGTGGCTGGAGTCCCTGGCACGCCAATTTCCTCTCCTTCTCCCTCTCTCACAGTGAGGTCAAGGCCATCCTGAGACTACATAGTTATTTCCAGGTCAGCTTGGGTACAGCCAAGACCCTAGGGGAAAAAAGTGTGTGAGCCAGGTGTGGTATCACACACCTTTAATTCCAGCAATTTGGGAAGCAGAGGTAGGAGGACCCTTGTGAGTTAGAGGCCAGCCTACAACTATAGAGTGAGTTCCAGGTCAGCCTGGGCTACATCAAGAACCTACCTTGTGGGAGAGGGAAACTGCATGTGACAGAGAGACCAGCCCACTTACCCCTTTTGGCTTGCCTAGAAGGAGCCCTTCTGAAAGCTGTTTGTGTAGGCTTTAGGCCTGAGTATGGTCTCCTATAAAAGATGCAGTGGCTGCTCTTCTTTCAGTCCCAACACCCTGGTACCGGTTTTTGTGTTTTGTTTTGTTTTGTTTTGTTTTTTCTGAGGCAGGATCTCATTCTAGCCCAGGCTGACCTGGAACTCACTCTGTATTCTCAGGGTGGCCTCAAACTCATAGCCATCCTCCTACCTCTGCCTCCTGAGTGCTGGGATTAAAGGTGTGCGCCACCATGCCCAGAATTGGTACAGATTTGTTTTTTGGCTTTTCCAGGTAGCGTCTCACTCTGGCTCAGGCTGACCTGGAATTCACTATGTAGTCTCAGGGTGGTCTTGAACTCATGGCGACCCTCCTACCTCTGCCTCCTGAGTATTGGAATTAAAGGTGTGCAGCACCACGCCCTACAGGGTACAGATTTTTTAAATTGCCCCTTAAATTAACCTACTCCTCTACCGACCCCCTTGGCTTTTCTTGGAAGCCAATGGAAAGTTTACTGGAATGATATGGTATGACTCCTATCTCCACGCCTGCCAAAATCTTGGGAAGGAAGAAGGTACAGAGCCACCCAAGGACAGGGCCAGGAAGCTAGAAAACAGGGAGTTCTGGAATGGAGAGATGTCTCAGCAGTTAAGGCACTTTCATTCATTTGCAGTGGCTAGAGGCCCTAGCATGCCTATTCTTTTTTTTTTTAAATTTTTATTAACATTTTCCATGATTATAAAAATATATCCCATGGTAATTCCCTCCCTCCTCCACCGACACTTTCCCCTTTGAAATTCCATTCTCCATCATATTACCTCCCCATCTCAATCATTGGACTTACATATATACAATATCAACCTATTAAGTACCCTCCTCCCTTCCTTTCTCTTCCCTTTATGTCTCCTTTTTAACTTACTGGCCTCTGCTACTAAGTATTTTCATTCTCACGCAGAAGCCCAATCATCTGTAGCTAGGATCCACATATGAGAGAGAACATGTGGCGCTTGGCTTTCTGGGCCTGGGTTACCTCACTTAGTATAATCCTTTCCAGATCCATCCATTTTTCTGCAAATTTCATAACTTCATTTTTCTTTATCGCATGCCTATTCTTTATATGCCTTGTTTTATCTCTCTCTCCTGCAAATAACTTAAAAAAAAAAAACATTAGAAAAAGCGAAAACAGGGACTTCTAATGAAGAGGTTGGTTAATGATGTTGGGGTATAGTAGGTTAGAAGACGTTGCTTTGCTCTGTTCCCTCCCCTATCCCCTTTTCCTTTCCTTCCCTTCCTGTCATGTAACCCAAGCTGGCTGGCCTTTCTGTGGAACTTTCTATGTAGCTGAGGATGACCTTGAACTCCTGCTCCTCCTACCTCTACCTACCTCCAGAGTGCTGTCTTGTCTTTCCTTTTCACATTATTTGTGGGTTTGAGTGTGGACCGAATCTGCTATTGGTCTTCTTCACCTTTCTATTTGTTTGAGGCAGCGTTTCACACTAGCCCAGGCTGACCTGGAATTCACTCTATAGTCTCAGGGTGGCCTTGAATTCACAGCGGTTCTCATACCTCTGCCTCCTGAGTGCTGGGATTAAAGGTTGCACCATCATGCTCTTTTCTTTTCTTTTCTTTTCTTTTCTTTTCTTTTCTTTTCTTTTCTTTTCTTTTCTTTTCTTTTCTTTTCTTTTCTTTTCTTTTCTTTTCTTTTCTTTCTTTCTTTCTTTTCTTTTCCTTTCCTTTCCCTTTCTTTCTTTCTCTCCTTCCTTCCTTCCTTTCTTCTTTCTTTCTTCCTTTCTTTTATTTTTATTTATTTATGTGAGAGCAACAGACACAGAGAGAAAGAGATAGAAAAAATGTGTCAACAGGGCCTCCAGCCACTGCAAGTGAACTCCAGATACATGCGCCACCTTGTGCATCTGGCTTATGTGGGTCCTGGGGAATTGAGCCTCAAACAGGGGTCCTTAGGCTTCATAGTCAAGCGCTTAACTTAACTGCTAAGCCATCTCTCCAGCCCCACCACCCCTTTTTTTTGAAGAAAGATTTCTTTATTGTTCAATGCTGCATACATGCCAAGCTAATTGGTTCATGAGCTCTGGGGTTCTTCTGTCTTTGCCTCTATCTCACTGTAGGAGGGCTGGGATTTCAGACACCCACTACTCTTTTTCTCTCTCTACTTCTATCTCTCAAATAAATAAATTAAAAATAAATTTTAAAAAGTATATATTTTTTGATTTATTTGAGACAGAGAGAGAAAGAGGTAGAGAGAGAGAATGGGTGCATCAGGGCCTCCAGCCACTGCAAATAACTCCAGATGCATGTGCCCCCTTGTGCATATAGCTTACGTGGGCCCTGGGGAATATAACCAGGGTCCTTTGGCTATGCAGGCAAACGCCTTAACTGCTAGCTCCAAAATAAAATGTTTTGTTAAGATTTGCTTTATGTCCTAATATAGGGTCTATTTTAGAGAATGTTCCATGTGCTGCTGAAAAGAATGTATATTCTGCAGCCTTTGGATGAAATGCCCTGTATATATCTGTTAGGTCCATTCCTTCTATGACCTCATTTAGTCCAGATGCCTCTCTGTTTATTCTTTCCCTGGATGACCTGTCAATTGATGAGAGTGGGGTGTTAAAGTCACCCACCACCACTGTGTTTGGTGTTATCTGTGACCTTAGTTCTAATAGTGTTTGTTTGATGAATTAAAATGTTTTTATTTATTTCATTTTTATTTTTTATTTTTTTTCAACTTAAGTTCTGCTAATTTATTGTAACACTGTCATGTCCCTAAAACAACCAACAAGAGAGTCATATGATGTTCAGCAGTATCTTAGGCAACAACCACATATGTAAACTATGGACGATGACATCACTAGTGACTCAATATAATTACACCCTTGCTCCTAAACCCTGTCTTTCTTTCTTTTTTTAAAAATTTTTATTAGCATTTTCCATGATTATAAAAACATATCCCATGGAAATCCCCTCCCTCCCCTCCACATTTTCCCCTTAAAATATTTTTTAAAAAGATAAATGAGGTGGAAGATATGCGCAATACCCTGGTTTGAACGTTATACTTGTATACATGTTCTGGAAAGTCACATGGCACCCCATAAATATGTACAATTATTATATCAAATAAAAATTTCAAAGAAGGACCTGGGGAGATGGCTCAGCACTTAAAAAGGTACTTGCTTGGTTAAAGCCTGTCAACCCAGATTCTACTTCTCAGTACCCATATCAAACCAGATGCACAAAGTGGTGCATGAGTCCAGAGTTCATTTGCAATATCAAGAGGCTCCTGGTATGCCCATTCTCTCTTTGGTACTCTCTCTGTCTCTCTCTCTCCTTTCAATAAATAACTAAAAGTATTTTCAAAAAATACTTAAAAGCCGAGCATGGTGGTGCATGCCTTTAATCCCAGCACTTGGGAGGCAGAGGTAGGAGGATTGCCGTGAATTCAAGGCCACCCTGAGATGACATAGTGAATTTCAGGTCAGCCTGGGCTAGAGTGAGACCCTACCTCAAAAAAAAAAAAAAAAAAAAAATCAGGGCTGGAGAGATGGCTTAGTGGTGAAGCACTTGCCTGTGAAGCCTAAGGACCCCGGTTCAAGGCTTGGTTCCCCAGGTCCCACGTTAGCCAGATGCACAAGGGGGCGCACGCATCTTGAGTTTGTTTGCAGAAGCTGGAAGCCCTGGCGTGCCCATTCTCTCTCTCCCCCTCTATCTGTCCTTCTCTCTGTGTCTGTCGCTCTCAAATAAATAAATAAATAAATAAAATTAAAAAAAAATCAAAAATAAATAAATAAATAAATAAAGACAGGAGGGGAAGGAGAGAGAAAGGAAGTAGGGAAGGGGGAGAGAGAGAAGGAAGACAGGAAGGGACAGAGAGACGAGAAAGAAAGAGAGGGAAGGAGGAAGGAAGGGAAGAAAAAGAAAACAAATAGAAAGTTGGGTGTGGTGGCACACACCTTTAATCCCAGCACTCAGGCGGCAGAGGTAGGAGGATCGCTGAGAGTTCGAGGCCACCCTGAGACTACATAGTGAATTCCAGGTCAGTCTGGGCTAGAGGGAGACCCTACCTGGAAAGAAAGAAAGAAAGGGAGAGAGAGAGAGAGAGAGAGAGGGGGGGGGGAGAAAGAAAGGAAAGAAAGAAAGAAAGAGAAAAGAAAAGCAAAGAAATAGGCATACTTCCCATGCTAATCCTGAGAGGATGGAAGACACTCTAACACAGTCTCAACTGCTACCAAGCCTTGAGTCACAGCCAAGGCCTCAGTGGCTACTCCACTCACAACAGCAGCGTGGAGAAAACCCACGACATACGTTTGCTTCAAAATGGGAGACATTAACTGGGAGAAGTACAGCTTTGGAGATTTTGGTAATTACAATTACAGCTTTGAACTGCCTCCTAATCTATTTGATTCTGCTCCACGCCACCCAGAATCCCTTCAAATCAGCAGCTATGCTTTGGTCATAGTCTATATCCTGGTGATCCTGCTGAGCCTTCTGGGAAACTCCTTAGTTATGCTGGTCCTCTCATACAGCTGGAGTACCTGCTCTGTCACTGATGTCTACCTGCTGAACCTGGCCATCACAGACCTGCTCTTTGCCCTGACCTTACCCCTCTGGGTAGTGTCCAAGGTGGACGGTTGGACCTTTGGCACCCCCCGTGTAAGATGTTCTCCCTTGCGAAGGAAGTCAACTTCTGCGCTAGTAACTTGCTATTGGCCTGCATCAGTGTGGACTGCTACCTAGCCATTGTCCATGCCACACGCACGCTGATCCAGAAGCAACACTTGGCCAAGTGTGTATGCTTAAATATGTGTGTGCCCATCCTTTATTATCTGCAAGGCCATCTACCCACCCTCTTTCAGCCCAGTCTGCTGCCCCCCTTTATCATCCACAAGGCCATCTACCCACTCTCTTTCAGCTCAGTCTGCTATGAGGACCTGGGAAACAGTACAGCCAAGTGGGTGGGAGGTGCTGCGTATTCTGCCCCAGACCTTTCGTCTTCCTCCTGCCACTGGTGGTCATGCTGTTCTTTCTCAGGTTCACAGTGCATACACTGAGCAGAAGCACTGGGCCATGAGGGTCATCTTTGCTGTTGTGCTCATCTTCTGGCTCTGCTGGTTGCCTAACAACCTGGTCTTGCTTGCAGACACCCTCATGAGAACCAGGGTGATTACAGAGACCCGTGAAAGTCACAATGACATTGACAGGGCCTTGGATGTCACTGAGGTCCTCAGCTTCCTCCACTGCTGTCTCAATCCCATCATCTACACCTTCATCAGCCAAAAGCTACGCTATGGACTCCTCAAAATCATGGCCACCTATGGCCTAGTCAGCAAGGGCTTATTTGCCAGAGAAAGCAAGCCTTCCTTTGTTGGCTCTTCAGGGAACACCTCTAGTACCCGCTAAGCCTGCTCACCTAAACTGCAGCCCCTCACAGTTATGGGAAGGTATAGAGGCCACACTGTCACCAGGCTCCCATTGCAACACCACCTTGCACATTCATACGCTTACGGAAAGAGTTGGTCCAGTCTACCACTGGGCCTGAAACACAGTTTTCTAAAAAGTGAAAAACTAAAGGCACAGTATTATCAGAAGAGAGAAAGAGAATAACAAGTGTTAGCTAGGAATTACAGAAATTGGAATTCTTGTATATTGCTGGTGGGAATGGAAAAAGGCTCAGCCACAGTGGGACAGAGCATAGCAATTTTCCTTAATGCATTATATATAGACTTACTAGTGGTCCAGCATGTGCACGTCTAGGTATCTACCCAGAGGAATTGAAAGCGAAAGTTCAGATCTTCGCACATCGCTGTTCATAGCAGCACTCTTCACAATATCACAGGTGAAGGCAACTCAAAAGGAAAAAGATCTATACTATCTGAAGAGCAGTTCAAATGACTGTCAACAAAGGAACAGATAAGCAGAATGTGGGGACACACACAATGTGATACCATTCCAGAATAAAAATCAAGAAAGGACTGACTCATGAGCCTTAAGACCACAGTGCTAAATAAAACGAGCAAGACAGAAAGGACAAATATTGTGATTCCACTTAAACAGTACCTAGAATAGTCAAATTCACAGAGACAGAAAGTAGAATAGTGGTATGGAGAGGCTGGTGGGGGGAAGAATGAGGAATTAGTGTTTAATGGGTGCCAAGTCTCCATTTGTGATGATGAAAAAGTTCAGAAGATGAGTATTGTGGTCACGGCACGATAGTGTGAAAGTGCTTAATGCCACTGAACTCTGTGTTTACGATGGTTAAAGGGAGGATGGTGGCTCAATGGTAGAGAACTTAGCATTCATGGGGCCCTAGGTTTGATCCTCAACATCTCAAAAACTGTCAAGATGGTAATTGTTATGTATATTTTACCTGTCTTAAAACTAAAAAGCTGGGTCCAATAAAGCATTTAAAATATTTTATTGGGCTGGAGAAATGACTTAGCGGTTAAGCGCTTGCCTGTGAAGCCTAAGAACCCCAGTTCGAGGCTCGATTCCCCAGGACCCACGTTAGCCAGATGCACAAGGGGATGCATGTGTCTGGAGTTCGTTTGCAGCAGCTGGAGGCCCTGGCACACCTATTGTCTCTCTATCTATCTGCCTCTTTCTCTGTCACTCTCAAATAAAATAAACAAAAAAATTAAGAAATATTTTATATTTATTTATTTGACAGAGAGAAAGAGGGAGAGAGAGACAGAGAGAAAAGGGGTGCACCAGGGCCTCCAGCCACTGCAAATGAACTCCAGATGCGTGTGCCACTTTGTCATCTGGCTAACATGGATCTTGGGGAATCAAAACTGGGTCCTTTAGCTTCGCAAGCAAGCACCTTAACTGCTAAGCCATCCCTCCAGCCCCCCAAAGGCATTTTAACCACTGAACCAATGCAGAAAATATCTACCTATTATTTCTTATAAAGTGTGATCATGGGCTGGAGAGATGGCTTAGCAGTTAAACACTTGCCTGTGAAGCCTAAGGACTATGGTTCAAGGCTCGATTCCCCAGGATCCATGTAAGCAAGCTGCACAAGGTGGCACATGCATCTGGAGTTCATTTGCAGTGGCTAGAGTGCCCATTCTCTTTCTTTCTCTCTCTGTCACTCTCAAATAAATAAAAAAAATTAAAATGTGATCATTAAATGTCTTTATTTATTTATTTATATTTTTGGAGGTAGGGTCTTACTGTAGCCCAGGCTGACCTGAAATTTACTATGTAGTCTCAAGGTGGCCTCGAACTCATGGCGGTCCTCCTACCTCTGCCTCCTGAGTGCTGGGATTAAAGGCGTGTGCCACCATGCCCAGCATTAAATGTCCTTTCAAAACAAAAAAGGAATATTTAAAGAGGGCTGGGAAGATGGATCAGTTCTTAAAGGCTCTTGTTTGCAAAGCCTGCTGGCCTGGGTTCAATTCCCCAATGCCCACTAAGTCAGATACCCAAAGTGGTGCATGTATCTAGAATTCATTTGCAGCAGCAAGAAGCCCTAGTATATCTATTTTCTCACTTTCTCTCCTTGTCTCTCTTTCTCATGAGAAAATAATTTTATAAAAGAAGGCAAACCAGGCGTGGTGGTGGATGCCTTTAATCCTAGCACTCAGGAGGCACAGGTAGGAGGATTGCCATGAGTTCAAGGCCACCTTGAGACTACATAGTGAATTCCAGGTCAACCTGAGGTAGAGTGAAACTGTACCTCAAAAAAAAAAAAAAAAAAAAAAAAAGGTAGACTGGGCTGGAGAGATGGATCAGTGGTTAAAGGCTCTTGATTGTAAAGCCTGACAGCCCAAGTGTGACTCCCTGCTACCCATGTAAAGCCAAATGCACAAAGTGGTACATGCATCTAGAGTTTGTTTGCAGGGGCAGGAGCCCCTGATGCACACATACTTTTTCTCTCTTAAGTAAATAAATATGTAAATACATTTTAAGGGGCTGGAGAGATAGCTTAGCAGCTAAACACTTGCCTGTGAAGTCTAAGGACCCTAGTTCGAGGCTTGATTTCCCAGGACCCATGTAAGCCAGATGCAAAAGGTGGCGCATGCATATGGAGTTTGTTTGCAGAGGCTGGAGGCCTGACGCACCCATTCTTTCTCTATCTGCCTCTTTCTCTGTCTGTCTCACTCTCAAATAATAAAAATAAATGAAAAAATTTAAAATATATTTTAAAATAAAGAAGGTAGGCATGGTGGAGCAGACCTGTAAACCCATTTACTTGGGAAGTTAATTCAGAAGGATCTCAAGTTCAAGGGCTTACTAGGATACAGAGTGAGTTCATAGCCAGCCTGGTAAATTTAGTGAAACATTGTTTCCAAATTAAAAAAAAAAAATAGAAAGCGAGGTTAGAGAGATGACTTAGAGGTTAAAGGCACTTATTTTCAAAAAAAAGATGGCTTGGGTTCAATTCCCCAGTACCCACGTAAAACCAAAGTGGCACATGTGTTTGGAGTTTGTTTACTGTGGCAGGAGGCCCTGGAGCACCCATTCTCTCTCTTCTGATTCTTTCTGTCTCTGTCTCAAACCGTTAAGTAAATAAAAATACTTTTTGAAAGCTGCATGTGGTGGTACACACCTTTAATCCCAGAATTCAGGAGGATCACCATGAGTTCAAGGCCACCCCAAGACTACATAGTGAATTCCAGGTCAGCAAGACCCTACCTAGAAAAACTAACATATATAATATAATATTAAAAAAAGAAAAGCTGAGTGAGCGTGGTTGTGCACGCCTTTAATCCCAGCACTTGAGAGACAGAGGTAGGAGGATTGCCATGAGTTTGAGGCTACCCTGAAACTTCATAGTGAATTTCAGGTCAGCCTGGGCTAAAGCAAAACCTTACCTCAAAAAAAAAAAAATAGTATAAAATAAAAGTAAATAAATAAATAAATAAAAAGAATCCAGGCTAGTGTTGCATATCTGTAATTCCAGCACTTGGAAGGTAGAGGCAGGAAGATAAAGAGTTCAAGTCATCCTTGGCCACATGGAACGTTCAAGGCCAGGCTGGGCTGCATGACACAAGAGAAGGAAGGAAGAATGTGAAGAGTCTGAAGATATAAGGACATCTTGTCTTTTTGGGCCTTGGCCACTGTCATGCAGTTGATACTCTGCTCTCTCTTTTCTGCAAAACCAGGAAACCTCAAGACTGCTTAAAAGCTTCCAGTAATGTGCTGATTTCCAGTAAGTGGCTGCTCCTCAAAATGACTGACTTCATGCACCTAAAATAATGTTTTGTCTCTAGCTCAGCTCTTTCCTCTCCACTTGTACACTAAGGGAAACACAGGATGGTCCCGAGTTCTGCCTACTAGGCTCCAGTGAATGAAGCCTGATATAGGTCTAATATGGAAATTTATGCTGAGATGTAAGGCCTGAGCCTGAAGTCACACAGCAAAGTAAATACAGCAGCTGAGCAGACTCTCTCAAATATCCCAAGTCATCGGAAGCAAGGGAAAATGTAGAGATTCTGACTCTAAGATACCCAGAACAGAAGAGCATCAGTCCTATTCAGAAAAGGCAGGGCCTAACAGCTTTGTTGGGTGTGAGCTCCCCATCAGGAGGATCACCATGAGTTCAAGGCCACCCTGAGACTACATAGTGAATTTCAGATCAGACTAGGCTGGAGTGAAACCCTACCTCACAAAACAAAAATAGGGCTGGAGAGATGGCTTATGGTTGAGGCACTTGCCTGTGAAGACTAAGGACCCAGGTTTGATTCCCCAGAACCCACATAAGTGCACATAGGTGCATGCATCTGGAGTTCATTTGCAGTGGCTGGAGGTGCACCCGTTTGCACTCTCTCTCTCTCCCTTTTTTTCTCTCAAATAAATAAATAAAATAAAATAATTTTTAAAAATGTGCTTATACACATTAGTTGATGGGACATGATGTCAGCTGCCTATAATCTGAACCCTGGGAAGGCAGAGGAGGCCAAGGCAGAAGGATCAGGAGTACAAGGCTAAGTATCCTATAATAAGTGTAGGGCCAGCCTGGATAAAAGAGAACCCATCTAAGCCATTACCCAGTCCTATCTCCCTTTTTGTTTTGTTTTTAGTTCTACAGTTTCTTTTATTTTTTGGCCTGTGTGTATGTGTGGCGTGGGCTGGTATATGCAGGTCTGTTACCCTTGCAGCACCTCATGCGCTCACCCGTGGTGTCAGGAGCAGAATGACAGGTGTCCTCCTGCTCCATTGCTTATCTACCCATTCTTTCTTTTCTTGAGAGAGAGAGACAGAGAGACAGAGAGACAGAGAGAAAGGCAGATATAGAGAGAGAACAGGTATGCCAGGGCCTCCAGCCACTGCAAACCAACTCCAGACACATGTCCCACCTTGTGCATCTGGCTTTATGTGTGTACTAGAGAATCAAACCTCAGTCCTTTGGCTTTGGCAGCAAGCACTTTAACCGCTATGCCATCTCTTCAGCACCCTTCTACCCGTTCTTATTTGAGTCAGAGCTCTTACTAATACCTGAGCTTGCTGTTTTTCTGCAAGGCGGGTTTATTTCCTGGTCTCTTGGCTCCCATTTGCAGCTCTGGGGTTACAGGCATACGTGGTCACACTCAGCTGTTGATGTAGGATCACCAGAAGCACATGTGACCACTGAACCAGCTCTCCATTTTCTTTCTTTTTATTTAGTTATTTAATTTTGGTTTTTCAAGGTAGGGTTTTGCTCTAGCCCAGCCTGACCTGGAATTCACTATGTAGTCTCACAGTGGCCTTGAACTTGTGACGATCCTCCTATGTCTGCCTCCCAAGTGCTGGGATTATAGGTGTGCACCACCATGCCTGGCTAAAAAAATTTTTTAAATATTTATTGGAGAGGGAGAGAGCGAGAGGGTGGGGGGGAAGGAGGGAGAGAAAGAGCAAGCATGGGTATGCCAGGGCCTCTTGCTACTACAAACATTTGAACTCCAGATGCATCTCTACTTTCTGCATCTGGTTTTACATGGATAATGGAGACTCAAACAGAGGCTTTGCAAGCAAGTGCCTTTAATAGCTGAGCCATCTCTCTAGCCCCGAGTTGTTAAAAATTATTTTGAGAGAGAGAGAGAAATGGGCATGCCAGGGCCTTCAGACACTGTGCATGAACTCCAGATGTGTGTGTTCCCGTTGCTGTATGTCTGTCTATGTGGGACTTGGAGATTCAAATATGAGTTCTTGGGCTTCCCAGGCAAGCATCTTAACTGCTAAGCTATCTCTCCAGCCCCCATTTTTTTTTTTTATTTTTATTTTTTATTTATTTATTTTTTTTTTAATTTTTATAAACATTTTTCATGATTATAAAATATATCCCATGGTAATTCCCTCCCTCCCCACCCCCACACTTTCCCGTTTGAAATTCCATTCTCTATCATATTACCTCCCCATTACAATCATTGTAATTACATATATACAATATCAACTTATTAAGTATCCTCCTCCCTTCCTTTCTCCACCCTTTATGTCTCCTTTTCAACTTACTGGCCTCTGCTACTAAGTATTTTCATTCTCACGCAGAAGCCCAGTCATCTGTAGCTAGGATCCACATATGAGAGAGAACATGTCAGCCCCCATTTTTGAGAGTTCCTAAACTCATTCTGAACTCTTGGTGCTTGTCCATTTGTTTTGAGGCACCATCAACGATGGGTTGGGACTTTGCTGTGTTGGGATCACTCATACTTCTGTTAGAACCCTAACTCACTCATTGGTTTGCCAAATTGAATTTTCGTAGAATTGAACTTTTGTCAGGACACTGGGATGATAGAGGTGCACTACTGAATCTGGCTTTATGTGGGTTTAGGGGGATCCACATTCACATCCTCACACTTAATCGCCATCTCCCCAGCTCCTGCCCCGAGTTCTTTAGCCAGCGCACTAACCCCGGAAAACACGAGCCTCACTTGTCCACCCCTTGCCAGGCATGCTCAACCCTCAGGCCCTCAGGCGGTGGGGAAGAGGTTTCTTTGAAGGTTGCTGATTGCCAAAGGGAATGCACCAAGAACAAAAATCATGCCACCTCAAAAGAAGCTGGACCTCGAGCCACACATGCATGGTTCCACTCACCTGGAAATGGCAGAGCCTGCCAGTTTGGAAATCAAATGCCAGCTGTGATGGTTAACCCTGATTGTCAGCTCGATGGAACCTGGAACCAACTCTTTTTCCAATCTTTTTATTTATTTATTTATTTGAGAGAGAAAGAGGTAGAGAGAGATAAAGAGAGAATGGGCACGCCAGGACCTCCAGCCACTGCAAACAAACTCCAGACGCATGTGCCACCTTGTGCATCTGGCCTACATGAGTACTGGGGAAATCGAACTTAGGTCCTTAGGCTTCGCAGGCAAGTGCCTTAATGGCTAAGCCATCTCTCCAGCCCTGGACTCAACTTTTGTGGGGTCTGTGAGGGTCTTTCTTGTAATGATATGCTAAGGGGGGAAAGACTTTCTGGTGGAGTCCAGCAACAGAGTGGAGGGAAAATCAGTGTTATTTTGCCCCTCCTTCCTGTGAGTGCTTTGGCCCAGCCAGACCTTCTCTAACATCAGAACTCAGCTTCTTTGGCCTTCCAGTGTAGACTGAAGACCAGTGGCTCTCCAGGAACCCTTTAGGCCCTCAGGGCCGGGTTGTGACCAGTGGAACGTTTAGTCTTGTGGTCTGAGCTGCTACTGGGTTCTCGGGCTTTCCAGCCTGCAGACAGTCATTGTTGGACTTCCCAGCTCATACTGAGGCAGGATCAAAAGACAGAGAAAGTTAGAATGACAGGGAAAGAGGGGCATGGGAGCGAGGGCATTCTGTTCCTGAGGCCTGGTCTAGTTTTACTGACAGAAGACTTTAGACTTCAAACACTCTTGATAAGAGGAACACAGAAGACTTGAGGCTTAAATTAACTCCAGACTTTGAGCATCACTGATGGAGGCCAAATGGCCCACTGAGGTAATACGTTGTCTAGTGTGCCTGTGTCTGTGTCTAGAGCAGCATGAGGCCCTGGCCCACACATTTTCATTCTCTCCCTCAAAGAAATTAATATATACATACATATACATGGTCACAGAATTTAAATCATTTTAAAATATTTTTATTTATTTGCAAGCAGAGAGAGAGAGAGAATGGGCATACCAGGGCCTTTAGCCACTGCAAACAAACCCCACATGCATGCACCACCGTGTGCGTCTGGCTTTACGTCGTTACTGGGGAATTGAATCAGGGTCATTAGATTTTGCAAGCAAGCACTTAAACTGCTGAGTCTCTCTCTCTCTCTCTCTCTCTCTCTCTCTCTCTCTATATATATATATATATGTATATATATATGTATATATATATATATATTTATATATACTTATTATTATTTTAGTTTTTAGAGGTAGGGTCTCACTCTAGTTCAGGCTGATCTGGAATTCACTATGTAGTCTCAGGGTGGCCTCAAACCCATGGCAATCCACCTACCTCTGGCTCCTAAGTGCTGAGAGTAAAGGTGTGCACCACCATGCCCAGCTCTCTATATTATTTTAAAAATATTTTATTTTTATTTATTTATTTGTCAGAAAGAGAGAAAGAGAGAGAACAGGCATATCTGGGCCTCCAGCCACTGCAAACAAACTCCAGATGCATGTGGCACCTTGTGCATCTGGCTAACGTGGGTCCTGGGGAATTGAACCTGGGTCCTTTGGCTTTGCAGGCAAACATCTTAACTGCTAAGCCATCCCTCCAGCCCACTATATATTATTTTAAAAATATTTTATTTTTTGAGCCGGGCGTGGTGGCGCATGCCTTTAATCCCAGCACTTGGGAGGCAGAGGTAGGAGGGTCGCCGTGAGTTCAAGGCCACCCTGACACTACATAGTGAATTCCAGATCAGCCTGGGCTAGAGTGAGACCCTACCTCAAAAAAAACAAAACAATAAATAAATAAATAAATAAATAAATAAAATTTATTTATTTATTTGAGAGAGAGAGAGAGAGAGAGAATGGGCATGTCAGGGCTTCTAGCCACTGCAAAACAAAACAAAACAAAAAACTCCAAATGAGCTGGGCGCGGTGGCACATGCCTTTAATCCCAGCACTCAGGAGGCAGAAGTAGGAGGATCGCCGTGAGTTCGAGGCCACCCTGAGACTCCTTAGTGAATTCCAGGTCAGCCTGGACTAGAGTGAGAGACCCTACCTCAAAAACAAACAAACAAGCAAACAAACAAAAACCAAAAAAAAAAAAAAAAAAAAAACAAAAAACTCCAAATGCATGTGCCACCGTGTGCATCTAGCTTTATGTGGATACTGGGGAATGGAACCTGGGTCCTTCGGCTTTGCAAGCAAGTGCCTGAACTGCTGAGTCCTCTCTCCAGTCCCATTTTATTTTTAATATTTGAGAAAAAGGCAGATAGAGAATGGGCATACTAGGGCCTCTAGCCACTGCAAAGGAACTCCAGATGCACATACCACCTTGTGCATCTGGCTTAAGTGGCTACTAGAGAATCAAACTTGGGTTCTTAGGCTTTGCAGGCAAGTGCTTTAACTGCTAAGCCATCTCTCCAGCCATACATATATGTCTTTCTTTCTTTCTTTCTTTCTTTCTTTCTTTCTTTTTATCTATCTATCTATCTATCTATCTATCTATCTATCTATCTATCTATCTATCTACCTACCTACCTACCTACCTACCTATCCATCCATCCATCTATATATGTATGGTTTTGTTTTTTTTTTTTTTTTTTTTTAGGTAGGGTTTCATTCTAGCTCAGGCTGACCTGGAATTCACTATGTAGTCTCAGGGTAGCTTTGAACTCACAGTCATCCTCCTACCTCTGCCTCCCAAGTTCTAAGATTAAAGGTACATGCCACCACGCCTGGCTCCCCCATATATTTTTTTTAAAGTCATCTTGCCAAGGACAATAAATTTTGTGCTCACTAGGGGCAGATAATGCATTCCCAAAGACATCTCCATCTAGGGTGTCAGGAGAGTAAGTAGGCTGTGCTTACTTAGGGTCAAAATAATCTGTAACTTTGAGTGTAACACTCCTTGCTCATTCTTGGGTCTGGTAAGTGCCTCTCATATCCACCCTTCCACTTTGTTTACTAAGGAAAATTCATTAACTTAACCTTGTTATTGTGTCCTTTAAGAATATGGGAGAAAAGGGAGCCATGGTCTCCTAGCAACCTTTAAGGATGTAATTTGAGAGTCACCAAATCCCTATATATACTCATTACAAACAAAGTTAATTGGGAGCCTTCCCCGGAGACTTCTAGAAGGTGTCAGAACCCAGACTCCAAAGGATATGACTCAGCGTCAGAGAAGCCCACTCCTGTTTATCAGGTATGTCTTTTCTGGAGCATCTTCAGTTTCTATCATTTCTTTAAAAAAAAATATTTTATTTGAAGCCAGGCGTGGTGGTGCATGCTTTTAATCCCAGCACTCGGGAGGCAGAGGTAGGAGGAGCACTGTGAATTTGAGGCCACCCTGAGACTACATAGCAAATTCCAGGTCAGCCCCGGCAAGGGTGAGACCCTATCTCAAAAAACCAAAAAAAATTTTTTTTTTTAAAATTCATTTGCTTATGAGAGAGAAAGGGAGAGACAAACAGACAGAGAGAGGGAGATAATGGGCGTGCCAGGGCCTCCAGCCACTGCAAACAAACTCCAGATGCGTGCTCCACCTTGTGCATCTGGCTTAATTGGGTACTGGGGAATTGAACCTGGGTCCTTAGGCTTTTCAGGCAAGCACCTTAATCGCTAAGCCATCTTTCCACCTCCCACTTCCTATCTTTTTTTTTTTTTTTGGTTTTTCGAGGTAGGGTCTCACTCTGGCTCAGGCTGACCTGGAATTCACTATGTAGTCTCAGGGTGGCCTCGAACTCACGGCGATCCTCCTACCTCTGCTTCCCGAGTGCTGGGATTAAAGGCGTGCGCCACCACGCCCGGCCCACTTCCTATCTTTTAATAAAGTTATCAATTCTGCTTCCCAGTCAGCTCAACTTACAATAGTCACCTGAAATATCCTGGCTCAGATCTGAAACTATTGCATGTTAAGAATTGTAGTTCAGAAGCTGGGTGTGGGGGTGCACACCATGAATCTCAGCACTTGGAGGCAGAGGTAGGAGGAACGCCATGAGTTCTAGTCCACCCTGAGACTACATAGTGAATTCCAGGTCAGCCTGGGCTAGAATGAGACCCTACCTCGAAAATCAAAATACAAAACAAAAAAGAGAATTGTAGTACAGGGCTGGAGAGATGGCTTAGCAGTTAAGACACTTACCTGCAAATCCAAAGGACCTAGGTTCAATTTCCCAGGACCCATGTAAGCCAGATGCACAAGGTGGCACATGCATATAGAGTTCATTTGCAATGGCTGGAGGCCCTGGCATGCCCATTCTCTCTCTCCCTCTCTTTCTCTCTCTCTCTCTGCTTCTTTCTTTCAGTCTCAAATAAATTAAAAAAATATATTTGTTAAATGAATTGTAGTATAGCCTGGGAAGATAGCTTAGTGGTTAAGGCACTTGCTTGCAAAGCCCAAGGACCCAGGTTTGATTCCCTAGTACTCACATATCAGCCAGATGCATAAGGTGGCCCATACATCTGGAGTTTGTTTGCAGTGGCAAGAGGCCCTGACTTGTCCATTCTCTGTCTATCTGCCTCATTCTTTCTCTCTCTCAAATATATATATTGTTTTTCAAGGTAAGGCCTCACTCTAGCCCAGGCTGACCTGGAATTCACTATGTAGTCTCAGAGTGGCCTTGAACTCATGGCAATCCTTCAACCTCTGCCTCCTGAGTGCTGGGATTAAAGGCATGTACCACCATGCCTGGCTTTAAAATATTTTTTTTTAGGGCCAGAGGGATGGCTTAGCAGTTAAGGTGTTTACCTGCAGAGCCAAAGTACCCAGATTCAATTCCCCAGGACCCACATTAGCCAGATGCATAAGGGGACATATGCATCTGGAGTTCATCTGCAGTGGCTGGAGGCCCTGGCATGCACATTCTCTCTCTCTCTCTCTCTCTCTGCCTCTTTCTCTGTCAAATAAATAAATAAATAAAAATAAAATATTTTTTTAAAAAGGAGTTGTAGTATAGCCTGGAGAGATTGCTCAGTGGTTAAAGAAGCTTGTTTGCTAAAGGCTGCTATCCTAGGTTGGATTCCCAAGCACCCACGTAAAGCCAAATGCAAGAACTGGCACATGAATCTGGTGTTTTCAGCAGCTAGAGACCCTGGCATATCTACACACAAGCACATGGAAATAAATAAAAATATATTGTTTTAATTTTTATTTATTTGAGAAAGATAGAGAATGGGTGTGCCAGGTCCTCTAGCTGCTGCAAATGAACTCCAGATGTATGTGCTACCTTGTGCATCTGGCTTACGTGGATTCTGAAGCATTGAACCTGGGTCCTTTAGCTTTGTAGGCAAGCACCTTAGCCACTAAGCAATGCCTCCAGCCCAGTTAAAAATATTTCTATATGCTGGGCATGGTGGCACACACCTTTAATCCCAGCACTTGGGAGGCAGGGCTAGGAGGATCATTGTGAATTTGAGGCCACCCTGAGACTACAGAGTGAATTCCAGGTCAGCCTGGGCTAGAGTAAGACCCTACCTCGAAATCCCCCTCCAAAAAATTTTTTTTTATTGTCAACTGTGGTAGCACACACCTTTAATCCCAGCAGAGGCAGGAGGATTGCTGCCTGGGACTACATAATGAATTCACATCAGCCTGGGCTAGAGTGAGACACTACCTCAAAAAAAAAAAAAAATTAAAATTAAAACAAAATTTTTTGAGGCAAGTCCAACAGTCTGGACTTTTTCTTTTTTCTTTCTTTCTTTCTTTTTTTTTTCTTTTTTCTTTTTAATGTGAGAGAGTGAGAGAGCGAGTGAGCAAGCAAGAGAGAAAAAGAATGAAAGAGAGGATTGGCATGCAGGGCCTTTAGCCACTGCAGTTGAACTCCAGACATTTGCACCCCCTTCTGTGCATGTGCGTCCTTGTGTGCTCCTGCCATTGCTTACGTGGGACCTGGGGAATCCGGCACGGGTCCTCAGGCTTTGCAGACAAATGCCTTAACTGCTAAGCTAGCCCTCCAGCCCACAAAAAATATTTTTTTATTAATTGCAGTATACAAATTTTACCGTAGAAAGTTTTGTACTCTTATAGAAACAATGGTTTTGCCAGAGTATATAATGTATGCCTGTGGACTCGACACCAGGGATTTGGAAGCAGGAGGGTCAGGAGTTCAAGGTCAGCCTTAGTTATATAGAAAGTCTGTAGGCCCGTCAGGTGTACATGAGACCCTGTCTCTCAAATAAATAACTCAATAAATGTAGAATATTTTAATATTTTCCTACCATCATTCCTCAGCATGTAACTACCAAATTAGTATATCTTTGAGATATATTGCTGCTTGATTTTATTTTATTGTTTATTTTTATTTATTTATTTTTTTGAGGTAGGGTCTCACTCTAGCCTAGGCTAACCTGGAATTCACTTTGTAGTCTCAGGGTGGCCTCAAATTCATGGCGATCCTCCTACCTCTGCCTCCAGAGTGCCGGGATTAAAGGCATGCACCACCACTACTGACTGAGTTTAAAAATGGCTCTTTAAACATATGTATACCATCTTGTACTGTGCATTTGATTAATAAAATATTGAAGATAGTCCATGTCCTGCAGCACCAAATATTCAACAAAGATTTACTTCTTTTTAATATTTTTATTTATTTCTTTGAGAGAGATAAAAAGAAGAAGACAGAGAGAGAGAGAGAGAGAGAGAGAGAGAGAGAGAGAGAGGCAGATAGAGAGAGAATGGGCACCAGGGCCTCTAGCCACTGCAAAGAACTCCAGATGCATGTGCCACCTTGTGTATCTGGCTTATGTGGGTCCTGGGGAATTGAACCTAGGTCCTTTGGCTTTGCAGGCAGGCAAATACCTTAACTGCTAAGCCATCTTTCCAGCCCTTAGTTCTTTTTTTTAAATGTATAACTTTATTTTTAAATTTTTATTTATTTATTTATTTGACAGAGAAAGAGGGAGGGGGGAAGAAAGAGAGAGAGAGAGAGAATGGCATGCCAGGGCCTCCAGCCATTGCAGACGAACTCCAGATCCATGCACCCCCTTATGCCTCTGGCTAATGTGGGTCCTGGGGAATTGAACCTGGGTCCTTTGGCTTTGCAGGCAAATGCCTTAACTGCTAAACCATTCCTCCAACCCTTAATGTATAACTTTATTATTGACAACTTCTATACTTACAGACAATAAACCATGATAAGTCCCTCCCCTCCCCCACTTTCCCCTTCACAACTCCACTTTTCATCATATCCCCTCCCTCTCTCCATTAGTCTCTCTTTTATTTACTTATTTTTTGGTTTTCTGAGGTAGGGTTTCACTCTGACCCAGGCTGACCTGAAACTAACTATGTAGTCTCAGGGTAGCCTCGAACTCATTGCGATCCTCCTACCTCTGCCTCCTGAGTGCTGGGATTAAAGGTGTGCGCCACCATGCCTGGCTGTCTCTTATTTTGATGTCATTGTCTTTTTCTCCTATTATGAGGGTCCTGTGAAGGTATTGCTAGGCACTGTGAGGTCGTGGATATCGAGGCCAATTTCTGTCTGGACAGTTGCATTGTAAGCAGTCCTACCCTTCTTTTAGCTCTTACATTCTTTTCGCCATCTCTTCTGCAATGGACCCTGAGCCTTGGAGGGTGTGATAGAGATGTTTCAGTGCTGGACACTCCTCTGTCACTTCTTCTCAGCACTGTGTTGCCTTTTGGGTCATCCCAGTGGTCATCGCCATCTGAAAAGAGAAGCTTCTGTAACTAAAGAGAGAGTAGCCTTAATATGTGAATATGAACATTAAGTGTAGTGCTTACTGGGCAGTTTGGTGAGCATAATATATGCATTTATCCAGACAAGAGCAGGCTTTATACTCCTAAGGCTCATGACCTCCCCTGCCATAGGCTTTGATTAGTTCTTCAGTACCAGACATGTATGCCCTCCCATAGAATAGGCCTCCAGTCCAATTAGAGAGCAGTTGGTTTCCCCTAGAACAGACATGCCACTATTGTACTCATTTGGTCATTTGGCCAGGCTGACCAAACTTGAGACTTTCAGTGTCCACTGTTTTCACTGCTGATGGTTTTTATCTCCCATAGGGCTGCATGCAGTGCAGCTTTTTCCAGCTTACAGTTGGCTGGTCTACAGGGAGGAAGTTTTCAGTTCAGCCCCAACTTGATTTCTCAGTGACATTGCTGCCCAGGCATGTGAAGTCTTCAGTAATAGGGTCTTACCATCTGTTTTGGCAATAGCCTGTAGTGTTTTGGAGGCAACAGGAACCTCCCTGGCCAACAACTCACTGGAAGGTAACCCATTCCAAGCACTGAAAATTTTCTACTAACAATCTATGGCTTCTGGATGTTCCATTATCCAAAAATGTAGGTTTTCATATGTCTTATTCAGAATATCTTGAATTTTGGTTGACCCTCCCCCCACCCTCTTTTACTCCATCTCTTCCCCTTGCCTCGCTTAGGCTATTCCCCTCCCTGTAATCTGTTTTACTTACATATATACAATACCATCCCCTAAAGTCCTTCCCTCTCCTCCCTCTCTTATAGTCCTTTTCTAGCTTACTGGCCTCTGCTACCAATGTTTGGCTCCAGCTCACACACAAGTCTACACATGTGTAGCTAGGATCCACATATGAGGGAGAACATGTGGCGCTTGGCTTTCTGGGCCTGGGTTACCTCACTTAGTATAATCCTTTCCAGATCCATCCACTTCCCTGCAAATTTCATTTTCCTTTACCTCTGAATAGAATTCCATTATGTAGATGTACCACATCTTCATTATCCATTCACCTGTTAAGGGACATCTAGGTTGGTTCCATTTCCTAGCTATTATGAATAGAGCAGCAATAAACATGGTTATGCAAGTATCTCTAAGGTAGTGAGAAGAGTCATTAGGATATATACCTAGGAGTGCAATAGCTGGATCATATGGCAAATCTATTTTTAGCTGTATCAAGAACCTCCACAGTGATTTCCACAATGGCTGTACCAGACTACATTCCCACCAACAATGTAGAAGGGTTCCCCTTTGTTTGCATCCTTGTCAACATTTGTTGTCATCTGTTTACTTGATGATAGCCATTCTTTTTTTTATTATTTTTTATTTTGAGGTAGAGTTTTTCACTCAAGTCCAGGCTGACTTGGCATTCACTATGGAGTCTCAGGGTCATCTTGAACTCATGGCGATCCACCTACCTCTGCCTCATAAGTGTTGGGATTAAAGACATATGCCACCATGCCCAGCTGATGATAGCCATTCTGACAGGGGGTAAGATGGAATCTCAAAATAGTTTTTTTTTCTTTTGTTTTAAAAAATATTTTATTTATTTATTTGACAGAGTGAAAGAAGGAGACAGAGAGAGAGAGAATGGGTGTGCCAGGGCCTCCAGCCACTGCAAACGAACTCCAGATGCATGTGCCACCTTGTGCATCTGGCTTACATGGGTCCTGGGGAATCGAACCTGGGTCCTTTGGCTTTGCAGGCAAATGCCTTGACTGCTAAGCCATCCCTCCAGCCCTCAAAGTAGTTTTAATTTGAATTGCCCTGATGGCTAAGAATGTAGAACACTTTTTTAAAAAAGATATTTTATTTTTATTATTTAAGAGAGGGAAAGAGGCAGAGAGAGCTGGGCGTGGTGGAGCACGCCTTTAATCCCAGCACTCAGGAGGCAGAGGTAGGAGGGTTGCCATGAGTTCGAGGCCACCCTGAGACTACAGAGTGATTTCCAGGTCAGCCTGAGCTAGAGTGAAGCCCTACCTTGAAAAAGAAAAAAAAAAAAAATTGGATATGGTGATACCACCAGCCTTATTTGTGTTGCCCAAAATTGTTTTGGATATTCAAAGTTCTTTGTCCTTCCAAATGAATTTCAATATTGTTTTTTTCTATTTCCACGAAGAATGCCATTGGAACTTTATTTTATTTATTTATTTTCAAATTTTTATTCACAACTTCCATAATTATAAAAAATATCCCATGGTAATACCCTCCCTCCCCCCACTTTCCCCTTTAAAACTCCATTCTCCATCATACCCCTTCCCCTTCTCAATCAGTGTCTCTTTTATTTTGATGTAATGAACTTTTCCTCCTATTATGATGGTCTTGTGTAGGTAGTGTCAGACACTGTGAGGTCATGGGTGTCCAGGCCATTTTGTGTCTGGGGGGAGGACGTTGTAAGGAGTCCTACCCTTCCTTTGGCTCTTACATTCTTTCCGCCACCTCTTCCGCTTTAGACCCTGAGCCTTGGAAGGTGTGACAGAGGCATTACAGTGCTGAGCATTCCTGTCACTTCTTTCCAGCACCATGATGCCTTCTGAGTCGTCCCAAGGTCACTGCCATCTGAAAAGAAGATTCTCTACTAAAAGTGAGAGTAGCATTAATATAAGGGTATGAACATTAAGAGAAGTGCTTACTGGGTCGTTGGATAAGCATAGTATATACATTTAGCCAGACAGCAACAGACGTTACACCCCTAGGGCTCATGACTTCCCCGTTTTAAGTTTTCAGTATCAGGGATGTATTCTCTCCCATGGAGCGGGCCTGCCATTGGAATTTTAATGGGGATTGCATTAAATGTGTAGATTGATTGCTTTTGGTATGATTGACATTTTCACACTGTTGATTCTTCCAATCCAAGAACATGGATGTCTTTCCATTTCCTATTGTCTTCTGCAGTTTCTTGCTTGAGTGCTTTAAAGTTCTCATTGTAGAAATTGTTCACTTCCTTGGTTAATTTTTGTTTTGTTGTTGTTTGTTTGTTTTTATTTATTTATTTGAGAGTGACAGACAGACAGAGAAAGAGGCAGAGAGAGGGAGAGAATGGGCGCTCCAGGGTCTCCAGCCCCTGCAAACAACCTCCAGAAGTATGCACCCATTGTGCATCTGGTTTACGTGGGTCCTGGGGAATTAAGCCTCAAACTGGGGTCCTTAGGCTTCACAGGCAAGCACTTAACCACTAAGCTATCTCTCCAGCCTCCTTGGTTAGGTTTATTCCAAGGTACTTTATTATTATTTTTTTGATGCAATTGTGAATGGAAGTGATTCTCTGATTTCATCCTCCACATAGTTGTTGTTAGTTACTTATTTCTATGTGTTTATTTTGTATCCTGCTATGTTGCTAAAAGTGTTTATCAGCCCTGACAGTTTGCTGGTAGAGTCTTAAGGATCCTTTATGTGTAGAATCATGTCATCTGCAAGCACTGGTAATTTGATCTCTTCCTTTCCAATTTATGTCCCTTTTATGAGTGTCTCTTGCCTTATTGCTATGGCTAAGACTTCCAGTACTATATTAAATGAAAGTAGGGACAGTGGACACCTTAGTCTTGTTCCTGAATTTAATGGAAAAGCTTCAAGTTTTTCCCCATTTAGTATTATGTTGGTTGTAGGTTTGTCATAAATAGCTTTTATTATGTTGAGATATGTTCCTTCTATTCCCAGTTTCTGTAGGATTTTTACCATGAAGGGAAATTGGATTTTGTCAAATGCCTTTTTCTGCATCTATTGAGATGATCATATGGCATATATGTTTAGGATTGTTAATGTCCTCCTGTTGGAGTGTTCCTTTAATCAGTATAAAATGATCTTCTTTATCTTTCCTCACTAATGTTGGTTTGAAGTCTATCTTGTCAGACTTTAGGACAGCAATCCCTGTTTGTTTCTTAGGCCTGTTTGTTTGAAATACCATTTTCCATCTCTTCACCCTAAGACAGTGTCTATCTTTTATCTAGAGGCGAATTTCCTGGAGGTAATAAACAGCAGGATCCTGCCTTTTAATCCAGTCTGCAAGCCTGTGTCTTTTGGTTGGGGCATTGAGGCCATAGATATTAAAAGTTATTATTGAAAATATGTGTTTATTCTCACCATTCTTCTTGTTTTGTAGTGCTTCCTGGTTTCCCTTTACTCTCTCTTGTTTTAACTGTTATTTGAATATGGTTTATTTTTTCCTTATGTGTTTGCTTTGCTTTTTCTTCAGCATGAAGGACTCCTTCGAGTATTTTCTTTTTTTTTTTTTTTTCGAGATAGGGTATCACTCTGGTCCAGGCTGACCTGGAATTAACTCTGTCATCTCAGGGTGGCCTTGAACTCATGGCAATCCTCCTACCTCTGCCTCCCGAGTGCTGGGATTAAAGGCGTGTGCCACCACGCCCAGCTTCTAGTATTTTCTGTAGAGCTGGCTTAAATTCCTTTAGCCTGTTTTTGTTGTGGAATGTCCTTATTTCTCCAGCTATTTGGATAGAAAGCTTTGCAGGATAAAGTAATCTTGGTTGACAGTTGTTCTCTTTCAGAAGTTGGAATACATCATTCCAAACCCTTCTGGCTTTTAATGTTTGTGTTAAGTAATCTGTTGTTATCCTGATGGGCTTGCCTTTATAGGTGACTTGTTTTTTCTCTCTAACTGCTTTCAATGTATTTTCTTTGGTTCGAATGTTTAGTAGTGATGCCCTGCCTTGGGGGAGGGGGAGGCTGAATGCATTCTCTGGAGGTTCATGGTTCTGACGGTTGGGGGAGGGGAGAGTGCAGGAAGCCTGGCCTTGAACTGGAACTGCTCAGCTGGTCCCACCTGTGTCCCCTTCAGCAGCTCCTTCGCTGATCTCCGCTGTCTCCCCTTCAGGTTTGATGAGGTTGGAAAATCCCCTTGTTTGGTCTTTGTTCCTGTAGCTGGGTTCTTGGCTGGGCAGGTGCCTGGGTGGGATTCTGGCTGGTTTCCTCCTTTTTGGTAGATCTTGGTCTCTCTTGCTTCTCTGCTGTGGCCAATAAAAACCTATGCACCAGTGCTGGAGAGATGGCTTAGAGGTTAAGGCATTTGCCTGCAAAGCCAAAAGACCCAGGTTTGATTCCCCAGGGCCCACGTAAGCCAGATGCACAGATGGTGCACACATCTGGAGTTCGTTTGCAGTGGCTGGAGGCCCTGGTGCACCCAGTCTCTCCTTCCCTCCACCTCTCTCTCCCTCTTTCTTTCTCTGTCAAATAAATAAAAATATTAAAAACCTATACACCAGCTGGGCATGGTGGCGCACACCTTTAATACCAGCACTTGGGAGGCAGAGGTAGGAGGATTGCCGAGAGTTCAAAGCCACCCTGAGACTACACAGTGAATTCCAGGTCAGCCTGGGCTAGCATGAGATGCTACCTTGGAAAAAAAAAAAAAAAAAAGAGAACCTATACACCTTCACTTTTTTGAAGAAAAGTATATTTTGCTGTGCTTTTGCTTGAATCCCTCCCTAGGCTGGTTTGGTTTGGTGTGACTCCTATGCAGCCGTCTTACCAAGACTTAATTCTTTAATTTTTTTCCCAGTTATCTTGGAGTTTATTTAATGTTTTCATGCAATACACACCACACTTGGTTTTTTAAAATAACAATTGCAACAAACAGCAGGAAGAATTTAAGAATGCTGCACTTGTGATCCATACAAAGCACCAACATTTTGGGTTGTACATAATTAAAGAAATATCTCACTTTTTGAAATATTGTGATGGCCAATACATAGAGGCATGCCTTTATGTGGGCACAGTAAAGCAGTTTAGAAAAGGGGAGGGAATAACATTGGAACTATTCAATTTCTTTAAAACCACTGAGCAAGAAAAGTAACATTGAACTTCCATACTGATTTTATACAACTTTTACACAGTACCTTGACTTAAATCCAAGAGCAAAGTTAAGACTCTCCTCTATTTTTGGTAAACAACTGTAGGGTGAATTTAGATGACTCCCCCCTGGATTTTACCTGGAAGTGGCCTTTTTAATACTTTATTTAAAAGAGGGCAGGTTTGGCACTTTTATACTGATGTCACCAATGTTAATATTTCTTGGGATCTCAGGAAGATTCATATTCTTTACAGCTGATACAGCATGGGCTGGAGCTCCTGCTAAGCCAGCCTCAGGTTTCTCAGCTTATTCTGTGCATCAATCTGTGTAACGATCTCATTCATGTTAGTCTCCAAGACCATTTCCCCCATCACCATTTCTGAAAGGATATTGTGAACCTTGTCTATATGGAATATTAAATCCAGTTCACAGACTTTTTCAAAACATTTGTCTAATGTTTCCACCAACACTTGAATTAGATCTAAAATGTCAAGTTCGCTTTCTGAGGAATCCACACAGAAGACAAAATATAGTGTTGCATAATGTCTATAAATCAGTTTGTTGTCAGATCCTCCAATTAATAAGATGTAGCTCCATAGGTCACAGTAAGATGCCCAGCTTAAGACTGATTATCGAAGTCCTCCTTCTAGGAAATTACAAATATTCTCATCTCTCTTAGACGCCAAATGGAAAGTCTCCCTGATGATTTGCTGCTGCCTATCTGCACTGTAAGGCAGGTAGAACTTGGACAGCCATGGCTTCCCATGGTTGTTGAAGATGAAAATCGCCTTGATCATGGCTGGGCCAGCCGACAGGGTGGGCATGCTCAGAGGGGGGGTCTGGGGGGGGTGCCGGGGCGGAGGCGGGGCGCGAACCTCGCTGAGAGGGACGTCGCCTGCGATCCTTCCCCACCTTCCCCCTCCCTCCCGTGGCCAAGACTTAATTCTTTAGGTAAAAGTAAGCAAACACATCCATTGTATTGTGTAAATTGACTTTCATCTTTAATAGATGGTAAAAAATTCTATGTACTATGCCAATAAGCTTTTTTTTTTTTTTTTTTTGTAGGGTCTTACTCTAGCCCAGGCTGACTTAGAATTCACTATGTACTCTCAGGGTGGCCTTGAACTCACAGCAATCATCTTCTCTCTGCCTCCCTAGTGCTGGGATTAAATGCCTGCACCACCATACCTGGAAACCAATGAGCTCTTTTAAAATAAAGTCCTGGGCTAGAGAAATGGCTTAGCAGTTAAAGTGCTTGCCTGTGAAGTCTAAGGACCCAGATTCAATTTCTCAGAACCTATGTAAGCCAGATGCATATGGTGGTGCATGTGTCTGGAGTTCATTTGCAGTAGCTAAAGGTCCTGGCATACCCCTTCTCTCTCTCTCTCTCTCTCATAAATAAATAAAAAAATATTTTTAAAATCCTTTATGACTATCAGTATATGTTTGATTTATATGCCAGTTTTGAGGCAAGTTTTCACTGTAGTCCAGCCTAATCTGGAACTCACTCTGTAACGTAGGCTGACCTTGAACTCATGGCCATCCTCCTACCTCAGCCTCATGAGTACTGGGATTAAAGATGTGTACCACCATGCATGGCCTATAGATCTATTATATATACCTATATATCTGGGGTCACATCAAAGTTTTAGTCAGGCTGGATAGATGGCCCAGAGGTTAAGGCATTTGCTTGCAAAGCCTAACTATCCAGGTTCAATTCCCCAGTACCCATGTAAAGCCAGATGCACAAAATGGTGCAAGTATCTGGAGTTCATTTGCAGTAGCTGGAGGCCCTGGTGTGCCCATTCTCTCTCTCTTCTGTCTCTGCATGCAAATAAATAAAATATTTAAAGAAGAGCTAGAGGGATGGCTTAGTGGTTAAGGCATTTGCCTGTAAAGCCAAAGGATCCAGGTTTGATTTCCCAAGACACATGTTAGCCAGATGCAAAAGGGGGTACATGTGTCTGGAGTTCATTGCAGTGGCTGGAGGCCCTGGCATGCCCATTCTCTCCCCAGCCCCCCGCTCTTTTTCGGTCAAATGAATAAATAAATAAATAAATAAATATATTTAAAGAACTTCAGACAAAAAAGAATTATGAGTCCAAAAAGTTTAAGAGGCTTTTTACCTAGTCTATAGGAATTAGATACGGACCAGATGCTTCTCCACACAAGGATGTTCAAATCCCAATGACATGTGTTAACAGTGCTGTCATCCCGAGCAGATGCATTCCTTTCTATAGCCTCCTATCCAAATGGAGGCAGCTGGAGCTGGAGAAATGGCTCAGGGCTTAAAAGTGCTTGCTTGCAAAGCCTAACAGCCTTGGTTTGATTCCCCAGCACCCACTTAAAGCCAGATGCACAATGGCACATGCATCTGGAGTTCTTCTGCAGTGGCAGGAGGCCCTGGCATGCCCACTCCACATCCTCTTGCAAATAAATAAATATAATTTTTTTAAAGATTACAAATGGAGGTATGTCTGCTTTATGTATCTGGCTCCAGCATCCCTGCAAAACCCGAGTGAGCACTCTACGGGCTCTGTCTCATCCTGTGACTTGGGAGGGGAGTAAAGGAGGGGTGCTACGTGTGCAGTTAAAGGAGATCTGCCACCCTAAATGAGATGCACAGAACAGACCATGATGTCAGCCTGCATCCGGCCAGGAGAGGGTGCTGGCCGTGATCTGGGGGAGAGCTCACAAAGCGGAGGCCAGGGTGGGAGGCCCAACTGAGGCTCAGCGGAAGGGAGGTGGGGGAGGCCAAGAGGGGCACGAAGGGAGAGGGTGAGGGCCAGCTGAGGTGGGGTGGAGGAGTGAGGGGGGTGATGTTGAGATGAGAGGGAGGAGGGGCTGCTGGGGTGGAATGGGAAAGAGATGGAGGATTGTGGTCGGACCACGTTGAGATGGAAGGGAGGTGGAGGGCGAAGGAGGTGGAATGGGGGAGCGGGGAGAAGTTTGGTGGGTTGAGATGGGAGGGAATGAGGGACCTGCTGAGGCAAGGCAGAGGAGGTGCAGGGAGAATGAAGGTGGAACCACTGAGGTGCTTTGAAAAGGAGTGTGGAAGGGAGCCTGGTGTGGTGGTTCACGCCTCTAATCCCACCACTTGTGAGGCAGAGGTAGGAGGGTGGCTGTGGTGGTTTGATTCAGGTGTCCCCCATAAACTTAGGTGTTCTGAATGCTAGCTCCCCAGCTGATGGAGATTTGGGAATTAATGCCTCCTGGAGGGAGTGTATTGTTGGGGGCGGGCTTATGGGTATTAAAGCCAGTTTCCCCATGCCAGTGTTTGGCACACCGTCCTGTTGCTGTTGTCCACCTTCTGTTGGCCAGGGGGTGATGTCCACCCTCTGCTCATGCCATCGTTTTCCCCTGCTATCGTGGAGCTTCCCCTCGAGCCTATAAGCCAAAATAAATCTATCTTTCCCAGAAGCTACTCTTGTTGGGTGATTTCTACCAGCAATGTGAACCGGACTGCAACAGTGGCCAAGAATCCTAGGCCAGCCTGGAACTGCAGAGTGAGTTCCAGGTGAGCCTGGGCTAGAGTGAGACCCTACCTTGAAAAGAACAAACAAAAAAAGAGGATGGAAGGGAGCTGGGTGGGTGGGGAGGTGCAGGGGGTGTGGGTGTTCAGCTGAGGGAGGTCGGAGGTCGATGCACAGAGCACAGGTGGGTGGACACAGGGGCACATGAGATCTTGGAACCCTATCTTCTGCCTCCCCTGGGTCTCTGGGTGGATGTCCTTGGCTCGGTCCTGTCTTCCATTGCAGCCCTCTGTTGTGACTACGAGCAGTTATGATTAACGGGGCCCTGAAAGTAAATGGACACTGACACAAAGGGAGAGATGTCTTCAGCTTTGTAAGGAATATTGAGCAAAACACACAGCTCTCACCTCACCTCAAAGGGAGATAGTTTATTCCCGAGCCATGCATGGGTGACCGTGGCCCTAGAACACAGTTCATGTTCTTGTGTGGTAACAATTTCACGAAGCTGTTGCAGTTACAGAACAAGTCATAAACCAAGGCCCATTTCAAATACATTGGTGAGAAACGTCAGGTAGACCAGTTACAGCAAAGCGAGGAAATCTCTGCTATAGGCTTTCGATGATGACGTTCTCAGCCTTGGGTTGGCAAAAGCTGGTGATCTGTTAGTATGTTCCAAAAAGCTTGCACCTCACTGCCTGATAGTCAAGAAGCTGTTCGGTCAGATTCAGAAGTGGGTAATAGATGTCTATTGAGGGACTAAAGGTAGCCCAAGGTAAGTTGACTCTGATCCTGCAGCGCTCATCTCTCTGTGATTACAGAGCTCTGTCCCTTCAGCTTTCTTCGAAGCAGAGGCAGAGCTTTTCAGGAATTTCAGTTTATAGGAGAATCCTTCAAGGAGTCTTCTCCGCGCCCCCCCCCCCCCCGCCATCTCCCTGAGCATCCACCAGAGGCCAGAAGTGTCGAAAGAAGGATCTGGTCTTTCCTTATTTCTCCTTCCCTAAAGGATTTCCCCGCCCTAGAAACCCAGCATGAGGACTGCAAGACTCCAGACACCTGGCATAGAAACTGGACTGACCAGTAAAGCCCTAACCAGTAAAGCCTTATTAACTCAAAGAGATTAAGTGAATTGTAAGTTTACAGTGGGTTTTCTGATTTCTGGAGAACATCTTCCTGTTGTACAGGGGGGCTCTGCCTTCTTTGCTTCTCTTAAGCTGTGCAATAAAATCTTTCCAAACTTCACCTTTGATAGTCTGTGGATTTCATTCATTGACTTCCTAAGGCAACCTGGATACCACAGACTCAGGGGACATTATGTGTGATTATGGCCATTTGGAGCCCAACTCAGAGCAGAGAACCAAGAACGGCCCCGTTGCTCTCAAAGCCACCCCAAATTCCCCAACCAACTGGGTTCTGTCTGACACATCCTTGGATCAGTCTGACACATCTGTCTGCGCGTGGTGGCTCACCTTGTCTGCGGGTCTCTGGGCCCCAGGTCCCCTCTGTGCTAAGACTGCTGTTGCTTTGTGTTGACTCAGTTCTCCTTCTGTCCTTTTCCCCCTTTAATTTGAGCTGCGACTCCAGATGTGAGAACATCTGCATCTTCTGTTCTTCTCGCTGCTAAAACTAGATATCCATTTTTGGGCAGCAGTTGTTGGGGATGGAAACTCCCCAGAGGGGAAGGGGCTTAGGTCTGGACTCTTAGATTTGGCCTTAGGCCTGGCAGGGACTATTCTGGGTCCTGGGAGAAAAGCTTACATCTGGGCCTGGCAGTCCCTGGGGAGGCGTGGGAATGGGGCAGGTCACGTTCTGTGGGATTAGGAATTCTCCCAGGCCCAGCACTCTGCCCTGGCAGCTAGATTTTGATCCTTTTCTCCAGAAGGGACACTTGGCCCCAGCAACTGACCCTTTAAAGTATCCTTGCCCTCTCTGAGGACCGCTTAGCTTACCGACCCCTCCTTCTCCTCTTCCACAGCGTGTCTCCCTTGCTCTAAGAAGCCTGTGCAATCTGAGGAAGTTGGCTTGTTTCTTTTCTTTCTGAGGCAGGGTCTCACTCTAGCTCAGGCTGATCTGGAATTCACTATGTAGTCTCAGGGTGGCCTGGAACTCATGGTGATCCTCCTACAACTGCCTCCCAAGTGCTGGGATTAAAGATTTATGCCACCATGCCTGGCTCTTGTTTTTGTTTTTTTTTTTTTTGAGGCAGGGTCTCACTCTAGCTCAGGCTGACATGGAATTTAGTATGTAGTCTCAGAGTGGCCTGGAACTCACAGCAATCTTCCTAGCTCTGCCTCCCGAGTAGCTCATTTCTTTCCTGTCAGTCTCAGACACAGTCTGCTGTAAGAAGCTCCATCTCTCCCCTTACCTGGCTCAGAGACACATTTGGGGATGGGTACAAAGAGAAATAAAGGCAGCAAGCCCAGGTTCTGGCTTGTGTCTACTTCTATTCCCCAGCACCCCCAGAAGTCCCACCTTTCTTCCCTTCTAAGGCCAGGTGAAATACTCTGGACATCTCTCTTCTGAGTTTGAATTGGATTGTTCACCTACAAGAGATCTCTCTCTCTCTCTTTCTCTCTCTCTCTCTCACACACACATGTATGTGTGTGTGTGTGTGTGTGTGTGTGTGTGTGTATGTTTAAAGTCAATAGAGTGATTCTGGCTTCAGGACCCCCTCCTCACAAGAGGACTCCGTTATCTTTGGTGTTTACTTTTGCTTCAAATAAACTTTGTGTTTCTTGACTTTAAAAAAAGAAGTCAATGGCAATGGTTTGAAATAGTTCAAAGAATACACATTGAAAGGAAAGTTGCACTCTCCTTCCTGATCTTTAAGTTTGCCTCTTCAAAAGAACAGGTCTGGAGATCTGGTATACTTTTTTTTTTTTTGGTTTATCGAGGTAGGATCTCACTCTGGCCCAGGCTGACCTGGAATTAACTATGTAGTCTCAGGGTGGCCTCAAATTTACAGTAATCCTCCTATAGCTGCCTCCCAAGTTCTGGGATTAAAGGCATGTGCCACCACGCCAGGCTCAAAAAAACCAGTTTTTATCTTTTATTTGCAAACAGAGAGAAGAAAGGGAGAGAGAGAATGGGCACGCCAGGGCCTCTAGCCACTACAACAAATGAACTCCAGATGCATGCACCACTTTGTGCACCTGGCTTTATGTAGGTACCAGGAAATTAAATCCTGGTCATTAGGCTTTGCAGGTAAGTGCCTTAACTGCTGAGCCATCTCTCCAGCCCATGGTATTTTTTTTTTTTTACGTGTACTTATTTAAAAATACTTTTTGTTTTTTGAGGTAGGGTCTCACTTTAGCTCAGGCTGACCTGGAATTCTCTATGTAGTCTCAAGGTGGCCTTGAATTCATGGTGATCATCCTACCTCTGCCTCCCAAGTACCCAGCTAAAAATAGCTTTTTTAAAGAATGTGATTTTATTTATTGGGGGGGGGGCAGAGAAAGAGAGAATGGACATGCCAGGGCCTTTAGCCACTGTGAACAAACTCTAGACACATGTGCCCCCTTGTGTGCACGTGTGACATTGCGTGCTTACATCATTGTACATCTGGCTACATGGGACCTGGAGATTGGAACGTGAGTTCTTGTTGTTTTTTTTGTTGTTGTTGTTGGTTTTTCAAGGTAGGGTCTCACTCTAGCCCAGGCTGACCTGGAATTCACTATGGAGTCTCAGGATGGCCTGGAACTCACAGTGATCCTCCTACCTCTGCCTCCCCAGTGCTGGGATTAAAGGCATGCGCCACCACGCCCCGCTGGAACGTGAGTTCTTAAGCTTCACAGGCAAGTGCCTTAACCACTAAGCCATCTCTCCAGCCCTAAAAAAAAAAAAACTTAAAAAAAATTTGGGGGTCTGAAGGGATGGCTCAGTGGTTATGGTGTATGCCTACAAAGCCAAAGGACCCAGGTTCAACTACCCAGGACCCACGTTAGCCAGATGCACAAAGGGGCGCATGTGTTTGAAGTTCGTTTGCAGTGGCCAGAGGCCCTGGCACGCCCATTCATTCTCTCTCTCTCTCCTCTCCCTCTTTCTCTGTCAAGAAAATAAATAAATAAAAATAAAATATTTAAAATATATATGTTTTTTGCCAGCCATGGTGGCTCACACCTTTAATCTCCAGCTCCTATACTTATTTTTATTAAAGATCTCTGTGATTCAAGGTCATAATTGGCTACATAATTTGAGGACACATGACATCTTGTCTCCAAAAGCAAAAAATAAAGCTGGGCATGGTGGCGCTTGCCTTTAATCCCAGCACTTGGGAGGCAGAGGTAGGAGGATTGTCATGAGTTTGAGGCCACCCTGAGACTACATAGTGAATTCCAGGTCAGCCTGGGCTAGAATGAGACCCTACCTTGAACCCACACCCCCCCCAAAAAATAAATAAAATAAAGCTGGGCGTTGTGGCACAGGCCTTTAATTCCAGCACTTAGGAGGCAGAGGTGGGAGGGTTTCCATGAGTTCAAGGCCACCCTAAGACTCCATAGTGGATTCTTGGTCAGCCTGAACCACAGTGAGACCCTACATCAAAAAACAAATAAACAAACAACAAAAACCAAAAACCAGAAACAACTCTCCCAAAACCATATTAAATTCAAACAAAAGAAATTTAACAAAAGCTGCAAAATATGAAGTGAAATAAAGCATCATGGGAAATATGTGGCCTAAAGCCTGCTTTGGGAATTGGTTCCATAAGGATGGGAGAGGGGTTTTTCTTTGCATGGAAAGGACAATGAGGCTTTTTGAAGAAGTTTCTTGAAACATGAATGTAATGAAATCTTGCTTTTAAGCTTCATTTATTTCCCTTTAAAACACAGGCATGGTTTAGCAGTTAAGGCCCTTGCCTGTAAAGCTAAAGAACCCAGGTTTGATTCCCCAGGACCCATGTAAGCCAGATGCACAAGGTGGCACATGCATCTGGAGTTCATTTTCAGTGGCTGGAGGCCCTGGTGCACCCATTCTCTCTCTCTCTCCAGCCACTAAAAATTATATATATATATTGCCGGACATGGTGGCACATGCCTTTAATCCCAGCACTCGGGAGGCCAAGGTAGGAGGTTAGCTATGAGTTTGAGGCTATACAGCAAATTCCAGATTGGCCTGGACTAGAGTGAGACTCTACCTTGAAAAATCACAAAAAAAAATGTGTACATGTATAATTTTATTTTTTTGGTTTTTCGAGGTAGGGTCTCACTCTAGCCAGGCTGACCTGGGATTTACTATGTAGTGTCAAGCTGGCCTCAAACTCACAGTGATCCTCCTACCTCAGCCTCCTGAATGCTGAGACTAAAGGCGTGCACCACCAAGTCCAGCCCAAGTACATGGTTCTAATATGCCCTCTCAGGTATGTCTTATTTTTTCCTGTTCTCAAAGGAGAGTTCCACTTAAGGATCTTAGTAGATGTCTTATATAAGATTTTGGAGGCTTGATAGGGTTTTAAGGCCCCCCCCCCCATTTCTTTTTGTCTTGGGTGGAATTACATCCTGATAAAATGAAGTTATGGGCACAAGGTTTGAAGGAGGTTGGGATATGTCATGTTTCTTTTTTTTTTTTCTTCTGGTTTTATGTGGTAGGATCTCACACTAGTCCAGGCTGACCTGGAATTCACTATGTAGTCTCAGGGTGGCCTTGAACTCACAGCAGTCCTCCTATCTCTGCCTCCTGAGTGCTGGGATTAAAGGCATGTGCCACCATGCCTGTCAAGATATGTCATTTTTATGTTAAATGTATTTATTTATTTATTTAAGAGAGAAAGTACATGGTAGTGCCAGGGTCTCTTGCCACTGCAAACAAGCCCCAGATGTATGTGCTACTTTGCACATTTGGCTTTACATGGGTACTGGGGAATAGAACCCAGGCTGTCAGGCTTTGCAAGCAAGTGCCTTTAACCACTGGGCCATCTCTCCAGCCTGACATGCCTTTTACTGTAAATGGTATTTCTTGTGAGATCCCTAGAAAAGTACAGCTTTATAGCTGGAAAAAGAGAAAGACCATATGCATTATGCCTTAAAACATGACTCATTGCTATTTTAACATTCTTTTTAAAAAAAAATATGGAACACTTCATGAATTTGTGTGTCATCCTTGCGTAGGGGCCATGCTAATCTTCTCTGTATCATTCCAATTTCAGTATATGTGCTGCCTAAGCGAGCACTGCTATTTTCACATTCTTACTTGAAAATATCTCTATGTAAAATAAATATTGTCTCTTATGTTGGCAGCCATCACAGCAAGTGTTCATTGTTCTGGAATTCTTGACATTCAGCTGGTGAGAGGCTCCCTTTTCTAACCATGTCCCCATAATTCTCCCTGTCTTTCTATTTTGCATCAGCTTCCATTTGCTTATTGCGAATAATGCTGCTTTAACATAGTGTACAAGCACTTGTGTGGTCACATGTTTCCATTTCTCTTGAAAACATACTTAGGGCTAGAATTTCCCAGTCGTATGTTAGCTCTATATTTAATCTTCCAAGGAAGAGCTGGACTACTTTCCAAAGTGGACACCCCATTATACAATCTACCAGCTATGTGGGAGGATTCCAGCCCCCCAGTCTTGCCAATACTTGTATCTCTTAGTACGGTCATTACCATCCTCGTGGACATGGAATGGAATCCAGTTTTCTTCCCTTTCTTTACTTTGTTTTTTAAATTAGCATTTAAATTTAAATTTATTAGAGAGAATGAGACAGGAAAACAGAGAGAAGAGTGGGCATGCCAGGGCCTCCGAACTCCAGACATGTGCGTCACCTTGTACATCTAGCTTACATGGATACTGGGGAGTTGAACCTGGGTCCTTTGGCTTTGCAGGCAAGCAGTGCCTTAACCACTAAGCCATCTCCTGCCCTCCCCCTTTTTTTCTTTTCCCTCAATATCTATATACATATATATTTTTTAGAGATAGATAGTCTCTCTCTAGCCCAGGACGACCTGGGATTCACTACGTAATCTCAAGGTGGCCTCAAACTCATGGTGATCCTCCTACCTCTACCTCCTGAGTGCTGAGATCAAAGGTATGCACCACTATACATGTATTTATTTTAATTTTAATTGTCATTTGGGACAGGATCTCAGGCTTCTGAGTGCTGGGATGACAAGAGTGAGCCACTATGCCACGCTTCATTGATTTGCATTTCCCCAAGGACTTTTTGTAAGCTGACTTTGATTTTTTTTTTCTCTTTTTTTTTTTTTTTTGAGACAGAATCCCTCATTACAGTCCAGGCTGATTTAAAACACACTATGTAGCCTGTTGCAGGCAGGTTCACATTGCTGGTAGAAATCACCCAACCAAGAGCAGCTTGTGGGAAAAAGAGGTTTATTTTGGCTTTCAGGCTCAAGGGGGCAGCTCTACAATGCCAGGGGAAAACAATGGCATGAGCAGAGGGTGGATATCACCCCCTGGCCCACATAAGGAAGACAACAGGAACAGGAGAATGTGCTAAACACAGGCAAGGGGAATCTGGCTAAAACACTCATAAGCCCGCCCCCAACAATACACTCCCTCCTGGAGGCTTTAATTCTCAAATCTCCATCAGCTGGGAACCTAGCATTCAAAACAACTAAGTTTATGGGGGACACCTAAATCAAACAATCACATTCTGACCCCCATAAACTGATATCCATACATGATGTAAAATACAATGCATTCAGTCCAACTTTAAAAGACCCAATAGTTTTGCTGGGCGTGGTGGCACACGCCTTTAATCCCAGCACTCGGGAGGCAGAGGTAGGAGGATGACTGTGAGTTCAAGGCCACCCTGAGACTCCATAGTGAATTCCAGGTCAGCCTGGGCTAGAGTGAGACCCTACCTTGAAAAACAAAAACAAAAACAATAAAAGACCCAATAGGTTTTATCAATCCCAGTGATGTTCAAACATCCTCATAATCCAAGGTCTTTTAACAGAGCCACAATACCAAAAAAATCCTCCCAAAACCCATAATGGCAGAGAATAAACATTCACAATGCAAAAGATGTCACTGGGCATAGCAAAAAAATATTTAGCCAATACAAGATTTAAAACAATCAGGGCAAACATCAAATTCTGTAGCTCAAGTCCAACAACTCTATTCAGTGACAAATCTCCAAGTCTGATAATTCTAACCAGCAATAAGTCTCAGATATTCCAATTCCACCCCTCCAGCTAGGCTACTCACAGTCCTGGAAAACTTCATCAGGGCTAGCAGCTCCTTAGCACCCATCTCGTGGTCCCGGCATCTCCACTGAGTCTCTACTGCAAGCCACGGTTCATCCTAATGGCCCCATGAGGTATCCATTCAGGCAACCAACAAACCTGCTTCACACTGCCCATGGCCGTTTCCAAAACACAAGACCGTGTTGCAAACTCAATGACCCTCTCTTTTCTGCATTTCTTATACTCCACAATACCAGGTAGGGTGCCAGTTTGTTAATTCAGGGGGGAATAAAGCAGACTTTGAAGGACACTCCTTGAGCACTCAGACTCTCTTCAAAAGAGTCTACATTCTTCCTGTTGCCCCAATGCAGGTCAGCTGGCCAATCTCAAAGGTATAATCTCCCAATTGTAGCTGAACAGGCAGCAATTTACCCAAAGTTTTTTTTTTTTTTTTTTTTTTTTTTTTTGTTTATGTGCCGTATCTCTCTGCTCACACCAGTTCATTTCTACACAAAGCAACTTGCACAACTTCTCAGGACACGGGCATAACAGCAAGCCTCTTTCTCACCCTCATAAGCTAAACATCACATAGTTCTTACTGCATTCAGGCCTTTCAACTGTGACCAGAATAGTCCATCAAGCTGTACTTACAGCACTTCAAGGCATCTCTTAGACCAAGGTTTCAATCCTTCCACATTCCTCTTGAAAATCAGCTCCAAAAGGCAAAAGCCACACAGTCAGGTGTCTAACAGCAATCCTACTCCTCGGTACCACTTTACTGTTGCAGTCAGGTTCACATTGCTGGTAGAAATCACCCAACCAAGAGTAGATGTAGGAAAAAGAGGTTTATTTTTGTTTACAGGCTTGAGGGGAAAACGATGGCATGACCAGAGGGTGGGCATCACCCCCTGGCCCACATAAGGTGGGCAACAGGAAGAGGAGAGTGTGCCAAACACTGGCAAGGGGAAGCTGGCTCTAACACCCATAAGCCTGCCCCCAACAGTACACTCCATAAGTGGGCCACCACACCTGGCTGGAAAGTTTTAAAACATATTCTGTATCTAGTCATATGTATGTAGGGCTTTTGTTTGTTTATGGTGTAAAAAGAACAATAAATTAATTAAAATTAAAAGGGTGATAAATAAATAGAAAGCTGGACTATAGCTCAGTTGAATATTTGCTGAGCCCTGCACAAACCTGGCATAGTGGTGCATGCTGTAATTCATTTGGGAGGGAGAAGCAAGAAGATTTGAACTTGAAGGCCATCTTCAGCTGCATATCAAATTAAAACAGCTAGCCTGGGATTCACAAGAACCCATCTATAAATAATAAACACATAAACAAGGAGACAATGGATAAGTAGGCGTTAGCTAGAGCTAAGTGCTGTGTTTGTGTGTGGGGGTGTCCTCTGTAGAGTACCCTGGCAGGTGGGACAGCCTGTACAATGGAAGAGACCAGGCATACTTGGGACAGTAAAGTATTCAGGTGGTCTAGAGCCATGCTGGCCAGTATGGCTGAATAGTCTGTTTGCTGAATGTGATGGTCAGTCTCTGGTTGTCAATTTGACAAGATTTAGAATCACTATGGAAACAAAGCTCTGGATGTGTCCGTGAGAGATTTTCTTTTTAAAAATGATTATTATTTATTTATTAGAGAGAGAGAGAGGATGAGCACGCCAGGACCTCTAGCCACTGCAAACAAACTCCAGACGCATGTGCCACCATGTGCATCTGGCTTACATGGGACCTGGAGAATCAAACCTGGGTCCTTAGGCTTTGCAGGCAAGCACCTTAACCACTAAGCCATCTCTCCAGTCCCCGTGAGAGGTTTTCTATCTTAGGCTAATTGAGAGAGGGAGACCCATTCTAACTGTGGGCAGCACAATTCCATGGGCTGGGGCCCCAGACCGAATAGAAAGGAGAGTTAGCTGAGCAGGAGCATTCCAGCTTTCTGCTTCCTGAGTGCGGATGCAGTGTGACCAGCCATCTCCATGTGATGCCTTCCCTGCCTTGATGGAATGTACCTCCTGGAACTGTAAGCAGCTTCCTGTCAGATCACAGCAATGAGTAAAATAACTAATATGCTGAATTTATTTACTGAATTTTGTATTATAACTGATTCACATCTGAAGAGCTGGCTGGCTGGTGGCTCATGCCTGCGATCCCAACACTAGGGAGGCAGAAGCAAGAAAACTGCTGCATGTGTCCATGCTGAGTTCCAGGCCAGCCAGGGCTTCTAGTGAGACCTTGTCTATCAACAACAACGAACAAAAAGCCTTTAAGTCTGTTTAGGATTGGGAGTGAGTATATCTTAGTGGCAGAACATTTGTTTAGTATGCAACAGGTCCTAAGCAATAACAGTTTTAAAAAATCTGAATAATGGGGCTGGAGAGATGGCTTAGCGGTTAAGCGCTTGCCTGAGAAGCCTAAGGACCCCAGTTCGAGGCTCGGTTCCCCAAGTCCCACATTAGCCAGATGCACAAGGGGGCGCACGCGTCTGGAGTTCGTTTGCAGAGGCTGGAAGCCCTGGCGCTCCCATTCTCTCTCTCTCCCTCTATCTGTCTTTCTCTCTGTGTCTGTCGCTCTCAAATAATAAAAATTTAAAAAAAAATCTGAATAATGGTTAGTGACTACCATATTGGACGGCACAGGTCTTGAGTGCAATATCACGAAGGACAGGGTTACACTAAGAGAGGAAGGTGAGGCTGGAGAGACGGCTTAGCAGTTAAGGTGCTTGCCTGTAAAGCCTAAGGACCCAGGTTCGATTTCCCCAAACCCACGTGTCAGGTTTGCATTGCTGGCAGAAAACACCTGACCAAGAGTAGCTTGTGGGGCAAAAAAAAAAAAAAAAAAAAGGATTTATTTTGGCTTACAGACTTGAGGGGAAGCTCCATGATAGCAGGGGGAAATAATGGCATCAGCAGAGGGTGGACATCACCTCCTGGCCAACATCAGATGAACAACAGCAACAGAAGAGGAAGCTGGCTGTAAACTCCCGACAATACACTACCTCCAGGAGGCTTTAATTCCCAAATCGCCATCAGCTGGGATCTAGCAGTCATAACTATAAGTTTATGGAGGACACCTCAATCCAACCACACATTCTGCTCCTAGCCCCCTGTTGAAGTCAGGTTCACACTGCTGGTAGAAATCACCCAAGAGCAGCTTTTTTTGTGTGTGTGTGGGGAGAAGGTTTATTTTGGTTTAAAGACTCGAATGGAAGCTCCATGATGGCAGGGGAAAACGATGACATGAGCAGAGGGTGGACATCACTTTCTGGCTAACATCAGGTGGACAACAGGAACAGGAGAGTGTGCCATATACTGGCATGGGGACACTGGCTATAACACCCATAAGCCCACCCCCAACAATACCCTGCCTCCAGGAGGCTTTAATTTCCAATTGCCATCAGCTGGGCAACCTAGCCTGCAGAACACCTAAATTTATGGGAGATACCTGAATCAAACTACCACACCAGACATGATGTAAAATACAATGCATTCAGTCCAACTTTAAAAGTCCCCACAGTTTCATCAATCCCAATGATGTTCATACATCCCCATAGTCCAAGATCTTTTATTTTTATTTTAAAATTTTTATTTTTATTTATTTGAGAGTGAGAGAGAGAGAGAGAGAGAGAATGGGTGCACCAGGGCCTCCAGCCACTGCAAGTGAACTCCAGATACATGTGCCACCTTGTGCATCTGGTTTATGTGGGTCCTGGGGAATTGAGCCTTGAACAGGGGTCCTTAGGCTACACAGGCAAGCACTTAACTGCTAAGCCAGCTCTTCAGCCCCCAGTTCAAGATCTTTTAACTGAGCCATAATACCACAAAAGCAAAAATAAAAACAAAAACAAAAACCCATAATAGCAGAGAAGAAACATTCACACTGCAAAAGACAGCATTGGGCATAGCAAAGAGATTTTCAACCAATATAAGATTTAGACAGGACAAACATCAAACTCTGTAGCTCCAAGTCCAACAACTCTAGTCAGTGACAAGTCTCCAAGTCCGATAACTCTAACCACTAAGTCTCTGGAGTTCCAATCCTGCCCTCCAGCTAGACTACTCACAGTCCCAGAAAAACTTCTTTTGGTGACAGCAACTGTCCTTGGCAGCCATCCCATAGTCCTGGCATCTTCACTGGGTCTCCACTGCAACCCACGGTTCATACTCATGGCTCCATCGGGTCTCCACACAGGTGACCCAACAAGTCTGCTTCACACTGCCTATGGCCATTTCCAAAAACCAAAACTGTGTTGCAAATTCAATGATCCTCTCTTTCCTGCATCCGTTATACTTCATAATACCAGGTAGGCTGTCAACTTGTTAATTCAGGGGGAAATAAAGCAGACTTTGAAGAGCAGGACACTCCTTCAGCATTCATGCCCCTTCAGTGACCCAATGCAGGTCAGCTGACCTAATCTCAATGGTTGTAATCATTAATGCAACTGAAGCTGAATGGGTAGCCATTTCAGCCTAGTAATTTAATTTTTCCTGTTTCATATCCTTCTGCTCACACCAGTCCATTTCTATGCAATGCAACCCTACACAAATTATCAGGACATGGGCATAATAGCAAACCTCTCACACAAACTGCTTCTAGCAGTTTAGCCTAGTCCAGGCAAAGCTCTTTCTCATCCCCGTAGACCAAACTTCACAGTCCATAGTTCTTACTGCATTCAGAATTTTCAACTCTGACCAGAATGGCCCATCAAGCTGTACTTATGGCACTGAAAGGCATCTCTTAGGCCAAGATTTCAAATCCTCCCACATTCCTTCTGAAAATCAGCTCCAAAGGGCTAAAAGCCACAAAGTCAGGTTTCTTGCACTAATGATCCCACTTTTTGGTACCAACTTTACTGTTGTAGTCAGGTTCGCATTGCTGGAAGAAAACCCCCAGCCAAGAGCAGCTTATAGGGAAAAAAGGGTTTATTTTGGCTTACAGACTTGAGGGTAAGCTCCATGATAGCAGGGGGAAATGATGGCATGAGCAGAGGGTGGCCATCACCTCCTGGCCAACATCAGATGAACAACAGCAACAGAAGAGTGGGCCAAACACTGGCAAGGGGAAGCTGGCTATAATACCCATAAGCCCGAACCCAACAATACACTGCCTCCAGGAGGCACTAATTCCCAAATTGCCATCACCTGGGGACCTTGATTCAGAGCACATAAGTTTGTGGGGCACACCTGAACCAAACCACCACACCACATAAGCCAGATACACAAAGTGGCACATGCATCTGGAGTTTCTTTGCAGTAGCTGGAGGGCCTGGTATGCCCATTCTTTCTCAAGTAAATAAATAAAAATAAAATATTTTTTAAAAAGAAAGAGGAGAAAGGGAAGAGAAAGGAAGGGAGGAGGATCCTTAATAGGTTGATATTGTATATGTGTAATTACAATGATTGTAATGGGGAGGTAATATGATGGAGAACGGAATTTTAAATGGGAAAGTGTGGGGATGGGGAGGGAGGGAATTACCATGGGATATATTTTATAATCATGGAAAATGTTAATAAAAATTAAAAAAAAAAAAAGAAAAAAAGAAAGAGGAGATGGTGGAGTGCCAGGAAAGGCTATCTAGAGTCACAGGGTTGTGTAGAGTTTGCATTTCACTCCAAGTGTCATGGCTTTAAGCAGAAGACTGAGGTGACCTGCCTTTTATTTATTTATTCATTTTGGTTTTTTGAGGTAGGGTCTCACTGTAGCCCCGGCTGACCTGGAATTCACTATGTAGTCTCAGGGTGGCCTCAAACTCACGGTGATCCACCTACCGCTGCCTCCTGAGAGCTGGGATTAAAGGTATGCACCACCATGCCTGGCCCTAGCTTTTATTTTTAATTTAATAAAAATTTAATATTTTATTTGCCGTGGCTTTTATTTTTATTTTAATATTTTATTTATTTGCCAGGCATGGTGGCACACACCTTTAATCCCAGCACTCAGGAGGCAGAGGTAGGAGGATCACCGTGAGTTTGAAGCCACCCTGAGACTACATAGTGAATTCCAGGTCAGCCGGGGCTACAGTGAGACCCTACCTTGAAAATATATATATCTATTTGTTAGAGAGGGAGAGAGAATGATGGGCACACCAGGGCTTCTAGCCACTGCAAACAGGCTCCAGATGCATATGCCATCATGTGCATCTGGCTTACATGGGTTCTGAGGAGTTGAACCTGTATCCTGTCTTCAAAGGCAAGTGCCTTAACTGTTAAGCCATCTCTCTAGCCCTTATTTTTTAAATTTTTATTTATTTATTTTTACTTGAGACATAGAGGGAAGGAAAGAAAGACAGAGAATGGGCATGCTAAAGTCTCTAGCCACTGCAAGCAAATTTCAGATGCATGTGCCACATTGTGTGTCTGGTTTATGTGGGACCTGGAGAATCGAACCTGGGTCTTTTAGGCTTTGAGGTCAAGTACCGTAACCAAGAAGCCATCTCTCCAGCCCTATTTATTTATTTAGTTAGTTAGTTTTTGTTCAGTGATTGATGATGGGGATCAAACTCCGGGCCTTACACGTGTTAGGCAAGCCTTTGGTTTGTTTCTATAAGGAGAATGCACTATGAGCCTGTTGGTGGGCCCAGAGTGAATGAGACAGGGAGACCAGTGTGGAGGTGGCTGACGTTTTTCTGGGAAGAGAAGCTAGTGGTTTCGACCGAACAGACAAACTTTGGCGATAAAACTGGGGCAGCTTGTGTGAACAAGGGAGAGGGAGAGGAGTCAGTCCCAGGACTCCCTGGATCGCTTATCTCCAAACCCCAAAGCTGAGCCCCGACTACCGCTGTGCAGCCAATTTCGGCCTCCCGCTGCCCCACCTGCTGGTCAGTGCTGGAAGTCCTCTTACCTAAGGAACTTGGACGTCTGGGGTCGGGGGGACGCGGGAAACCCCCTCCTCCCACAGGTGAGAAGGCGTCTGGGCCGGTGGGGCTGCACGTTTTGGAATAGCTCTTGGGCTTGAACCGCTTCTCTCCCCCGGGGCTGTCCCGTTACTTTTCCTTCCCTAGGTGATGGGTCAACCTGCGCCTAGCTGTGAGCCAAATGGCTTCTGGAAAGCACATGGTGGTGGTAGGAAAGGGCATGTGTGTGTGTGTGTGTGTGTGTGTGTGTGTGTGCAAAAAAAAAAACAACAAAAAAACAACCCACATCCCGCTGGGCGTGGTGGCGCACGCCTTTAATCCCAGCACTCGGGAGGCAGAGGTAGGAGGATCGCCGTGAGTTCGAGGCCACCCTGAGTCTCCAGAGTGAATTCCAGGTCAGCCTGGGCTAGAGTGAGACCCTACCTCGAAAAAAAAAAAAAATCCCCACATTCCACATCCCATACATCCCATGTCAGCTCCAGCTAGAGGCAAGACCCCCAGCACCACAGGGCTGCCTCCGATTGCCCCACCCCTACCTGGGACCTCAGGCTAAGCAGTGGGGGTGGGGGGCGGATGCAGGGGCGGGGCGCAGTCTTCCCGAGAGCAGGGTGTGGCCAGTGGGGCAGATGGTCACTCTCCGGTATCCAGGCGGTCCTAACGGGGCACCCGCGCTGTCCACGGACAGACTGCAGCCCTCCCACCACCAGCCGTAGCTGGGAAGTGGGTGAGGGGGATCCCGCGGCCCCTCAGCTGTCAGCCCCTCCCGGCTGCACTTCCTCTCGCCCGCCCGCCGCTGCAGAAGGCGGCTGGGGATCCCCGGGGCCCGCCGCCGCCGCCGCCGCCACGCCCCGGCTTTGGCCTGCGAGGTAAGTCGGTGGGCAAATCCAGGGGACGTCAGACGGTGCCACGCCTGACAGCAAACGATCCGCGTGGGGGAAAGCCGAGTGGCTTCTCTTCGCTTATCCAGATTGGAGCCAGGGTCTTCCTCGTGGACCCCCAGGCCTCTGCTTCCAGGGTGGGGGGCTCCCAGGAGATAGGTGTAGGCGCTGGCTGGGGCAGACAGCTGTTGCTGCTAGAGCCTGGGGAGTAGTAGTGGGCGAAGCAGCGTGGGCCACGATTTGCTTGAGGACGTAAGCAAGGCTGTGCCAGGAAGGATGCCTCTGCCCTAGCTGGGCAGAAAAGATGGTGGGTCACAACTGCAAGGGTGAAGGTAGCCAGGAAGGTCCCCTGGCTATTGTGGAAAATGACCCACCCAGGTCTCTGAGAGCCTGTGGCTGCTTGGGAGTGGACCCAAGGGCCCCCACTACCACTGCCCCTCAGGGCCCTGGCCCTCTCTACTCCTTCCTCCCAGCGCTATACCCTTGCTGTCCCCTGACCCAGCTCTGGCTCTTTCCTTCTTTTGCTCCTACCCAACCCGGGACAGTGGGGTCCCCTCAGACCTCACTATGGCCCTCCCCTTGCCATGTGATGGAGGCTGTGGTTGCAGCTTTTCCGTAGGGTGGGTGAGGTCGAGCCGTCAGCTGACTCCGGTCCCAGCCTGGGCCTGAAGTAAGGAGGCCACCCAGCTTGTCGGCCATTGAGAAGAGCTGTCCCAGCACTCGCTCAGAAGCCCCTGTCCTGGTGGCATTTGGTGCCCCCGGGGACATGAGTCAGACTGAAAATATAGATGGGTCCTGAGAGAATCTGAGCGTGCTTGAAGAGGAACATGGTGATGCAAAATGAGGTGGTTTCAGACACAGCTCTGTCAGTAGCTGGTGACGCTGAGAAAGTCACTTCCCCTTTTCTGAACCTCAGTCCTGACAACGAAAGGAGGAGTTTTCCCCCAACAGCTCCCTCTGAGATCTCCCCTCTGCACCAGTCTAGCAAGTGCACTTTTATCTGTGCTGGCGGCTGGGCTAGGGTGGGGAGCCGGTCAGCCCTGGGCACGACGTTTTGTAGAAAAAGGGTGGTGCTATGAACACAAACATGCATTATCCATGGAATAAGGGTTAAGGTCTCCCAGGCATCAGGACTTCCCCGGGGGGGGGGGGAATTGGGGACAGTCGTGACTCTTCCTGGGAGACAATGTCAAAGAGAACCCCCATCAGGTCCCAGCCCCTAGGGCATGGCCGCCCTCCTGTGGCTGGCTTCCCATGCCCTTTCCTGAGCCTCCTCCCTTTCGGGCTCATTTGCTCCGCTGTAAGGCTGAGCTCGTACCCTGTGGGGCAACTTGCTCTCAGCTTCTCAACATCTCCTTCTTCAGGTGCCAGTCAGGCCAGCCCCATCAGGGGTTGGGAGGAAGAAGGGATCTCTGATATCTCCAGTGCCATAGAAGTTTCTGGCTGTAACAGACAGGCTCCTCCTCTACGATGACCTCACCCTCCAGCCCCCCAGCTTTCAGGCTGGAGACTACCGAGGGAGAGGAAGAAAATGGTACTGACGGGAAGACAAGGCAGCGTGGGCCGCCACCCATGGAGTCACCATTCCAGGGCGAGGACCGGAATTTCTCCCCTCAGATCAAAGTGAATCTCAACTACCGAAAGGGGGCAGGTGTCAGGTAAGGCAGTAGATGGCGATGGGGCAAGAGGGCCACCCCTTCACACTCAGCTCCCACAGAGCACCCCAAGTCAGACTCAGTGACCAAACCAGGCCTAATAATGCCTTTCTCCCTCCATAGTCTGGCTGCGGTGGCTTCTAATCCTAACAGACCGATTTCTGCTGGGCTCTCTGGGGTTGCTCCTTCCAGAACCTTCCCCATTCATGGCCTTCTGTCAAGGTCAGGTTTTTGCAGGGCACACTCTTTAGTCCCAAGTATGCAACTGCACTGTCAAGTCCCCCCTCATCAGTGCTCTGACTCCTCCACCCATCATGGCGCCCGTGTCACTGGTGTGGGGACCTGGATCCACAGTGCATTCAGGACAAATGAAAATGTACCAAGTGCTTCCTTTGCTCTGCCTCAGAGCTGAAGCTGTCGCTCAGGCAATATGGATCCCAGGTGTGGGATGGGGATGGGGGTGGGGGTGGGGAGGTGATGGGCTTCTGCTCATAGTCCTCTGTGCTTTGCTTTCCCTGTGGTCTGGCTACTGGCTAGCACTGAATCTGCAGGTTCTGCTTCCCATCCTGCTGGGGGCTGGGAATGCTGAACCTAGCTTTTCCCTTGGGAGGCTGGAGAAGTCTTACAGGTTAGCAAGACTGCCAGGAAAGTCCATCCCTCCCTGCTCACGCCTCAGATGTGATCACCAGCCTTGGCCCCCTGTGCTGTTTGTGTGGGGGAACCTTGGGCAGAATCTTGAAAAATATTTAATTTGGGCTGGAGAGATGGCTTAGCAGTTAAGCGCTTGCCTGTGACACGGTTCGAAGCTCGGTTCCCCAGGTCCCACGTAAGCCAGATGCACAAGGGGGCGCATGCATCTGGAGTTCGTTTGCTGTGGCTGGAGGCCCTGGAGTGCCCATCCTGTCTCTCTCTCTCTCTCAAACAAACAAACAAATAAATAATAAAAAAATTTATCATTAAAAAATATTTAACTTATTTATTTGAGAGAGACAGAGAGAAAGAGGGAGACAGAGAGAGCTAGAGAAAATGGGTGTGTCAGGGCCTTCAGCCTCTGCAAACCAACTCCAGATGCATGCACCACCTTGTGCATCTGGCTTACATGGATCCTGGGGAATCATACCTGGATCCTTAGGCTTCACAGGCAAGAGCCTTTACTGCTAAGCCATCTCTCCAGCCCTCTCGGGTAGATTCAGCAGCAGCAGAGCCAGGATGCATGGGAAGCTTCTGCCAGCAGCGTAGCTGGCCTGATAGAGACAGAATGTCCTTTGAGCTTCAGCCCTTACCCTTCATGGCTTCGCTGTTCGAAGACCTCAATCCCATCTTCAAATGGCCCCATGTCCCAGCCAGCCAGTCCTCAGGGCTACAGCAGAGCCCCTCATGGTCACATTGTGACTATGCGATCTGCTGAGTGGATGATGCTGTGTCTGGCCAGGGAGACGCAGACACTTTGCTGCTGTTGAGGGGACAAGGACCGGCTGTGATCTCATCGTGGCTGTGTGGCTTCAAGATTGGCTCATTCCCTAGGAGATTTGTTTGCGTTTTGAGACAGATCTTTTTAAAAATATTTTATTTATGTATTAAGCTGGGTGTGGTGGCTCACGCCTTTAATCCCAGCACTTGGGAGGCAGAGGTAGAGGATCGCCAGGAGTTCAAGGCCACCTTGAGATTACATAGTGAATTCCAGGTCAGCCTGGGCTAGAGTAAGACTCTACCTCGAAAAAAATAAAATATATTATATTTATTTATTTGAGAGAAACAGAGAGAGAGAGAAAATGAATGGGTTCACTAGGGCCTCCAGCCACTGAAAATGAACTCCAGATGCATGCACTACCTTGTACATCTGGCTTTACATGGGTCCTAGGGAATCAAATCTGAGTCTTTAGGCTTTGCAGGCAAGCACCTTAACTGCTGATCCATCTCTCTCAGGGTGGTCCCCAATTTGTGGTGAACCTCTTGCGTGGTGGGGACATGCCACTCTAGACCAGGCTGACTTTGGAACTCACTCTGTCTCCCAGGCTGGCTTCTAACTCAGAATCCCTTATACTTCAGCCTCACCAGTGCTAGTTAAACACATGAGTGGCCTCACCCAGCTTTCCACGGGAGATTTTAAGCTGAGACCTGAGGGTCTCTAAAGCATGAAGTAGCCTCCTGCCTCTTACTTTGTCTCCTCATAACTCTTGTTCATGATCTCAGGACTTAAGTGGGCCTGTGAATATAAGACCCAGACCTGCTTATTAATGATTGTAGTTTGGGTCTTTAACTTGCTATGTGCCAAGCCCTCTAAGTGCTGAGCACTTTGTTTATATTGTTTCTTTGCATTCTTAAATTAGCCGTGGAATATTCCCATTTTTCAAAGAGGAAAATAGATTAAGAGAGGTTGTCAGGTTGCAACCAAGTGACTCGCTGAAGGAAATAGACATGACGCCAGGCAACATCTCCCTCACCAGAGGACGTCAGATCCTGTCTGATGAATTACAAGGCCTTTTCTAGGCTGACTTGGAGAAACTTCTCAGAAGTGTGACTTCGCAGTGAAACCAGGGTCAGCATTTGTGACCCCATGTGACATTCTATTTCTGGGGAACAGCCCAGCCCAGAATCTCTCTAAAGGGTTCAGATAGGGCCTGGCCTTCGACAGTTCCCACAGCAGCCCCAGTTCTGCACTGAGACTAATGGAGAATAGGGTGATTAAATTCTCTATCATTCTTGAGAAAAGTAAAGAGCTTTTTGGTTTTTTTTGAGGTAGGGTTTCACTCTAGCCCAGGCTGACCTGAAATTCACTATGTAGTCTTAGGGTGGCCTTGAACTCATACCAATCCTCCTACCTCTGCCTCCCAAGTGCTGGGATCAGTCTTGTGCCACCATGCCCAGCACCTGTTTTTTTTTTTCCTGGTGTTGGGGATGGAATTTAGGGCCTTATGCATATTAAGCAAGCACTTTAGCACTGAGCTATACCTCCAGCACCCTCTCCATTTCCTTTAAAAAAAAATTTTATGCTTTTTTTTTTTTTTTTTTGGTTTTTTGAGGTAGGGTCTCACTCTGGTCCAGGCTGACCTGGAATTAACTCTGTAGTCTCAGGGTGGCCTCGAACTCATGGCGATCCTCCTACCTCTGCCTCCCGAGTGCTGGGATTAAAGGCGTGTGCCACCACGCCTGGCTTTTATGCATTTTTATTTATTTGAGAGCAACAGACAGAGAGAGAGAAAGAGGCAAATAGAGAGAAAATGGGCATGCCAGGGCCTCCAGCCACTGCAAACAAACTCCAGACGCATGCACCCCCTTGTGCATCTGGCTAACGTGGGTCCTGGGGAACCGAGCCTCGAACCAGCATCCTTAGGCTTCACAGGCAAGTGCTTAACTGCTAAGCCATCTCTCCAGCCCTCCATTTCTTCTTTGCAGTCAGTGATGAATGCAGCAGGCATCCGTTTCCAGGTACCTCCTGCAACTCTGATCAAACCATACAAAAATTCAAGGGTCACCCTAAGGGATAGGTCTGGGATACCAAGTCTTGAAACACGAGGCATCAGGGAACCTGGAAAATTATAAGCACTTCATACTGAAGATTACCAGGGATGAACAGAGCCATGGGCGTGCAGCATATTAGTATCCTGACAAGTCTTTCTTCTTCACCTGGGGCTTGGAGCATGTGGGGTTTCCTTAGTTGGCCCTAGGAAGGAAGAGATCCTCAGAAGATTTCCCGTGTAACCTGTGGGCTACACAGGGCTTGTAGACTCCCTGCAGATGCTTCCTGGGGTAGCGGCTTTCTGCGGGTTGGTCCTTCTCCAACATGAATCACAATCTACATCCCCCCCCCCACAGTGAAAAGGACCCAAACCGCTTTGACCGTGACCGACTCTTCAGCGTGGTGTCGCGGGGTGTCCCTGAGGAACTAGCTGGACTATCAGAGTACCTGTGCCGGACCAGCAAGTACCTCACTGACTCGGAGTACACAGGTAGACCCTGCCCTGTGGTGTCCACTGTGTTCTGCAGCAGAGGCGCCGCTGTTCTTAGCAGCCCAGTGTCTGTGCGGGGAGCAGAGCCTGCCTCTGCCACCCTAGTCCATTTCAGTGGCTGAATGGACACTTAAAAGCTCTTTCTCTCTCTCTCTCTCTCTCTCCCTCTGTTACTGAGACACAGTCTATAACACATATACCATACACTCACCCATCACCGAGGGTCATTGCCCCAAATCTAAATCCTTTTATTGTTTGGTCTGATTAGACAAATAACATGTGCATATTAGAAGATTCAAAGCCATAAGGAAATGTATGAAGGCCACAGAAAACCAGCCACAACCTGGCCCACTGTTAATGGTTTGGGATCATCTCAGACTTTCTTAGCACATTAGATATATGTTTGTAAAAATGAGGTGTTGCTGGGATGGAGGGATGGCTTAGCGGTTAAGGCATTTGCCTGCAAAGCCAAAGGACCCAGGTTTGATTCCCCAGGACCCACGTAAACCAGATGCACAAGGGGGTGCACGCGTCTGGAGTTTGTTTTCAGTGGCTGGAGGCCCTGTCGTGCCCATTCTTTGTCTTTCTATCTCTCTCCCCCACTCTTTCTCTATCAAATGAATAAATAAATAAATAAAAATATTTTTTTAATAATTAATTTATTTATTTGAGAGCGACAGAAACAGAGAGAAAGACAGGTAGAGGGAGAGAGAGAGAATGGGCGCCCCAGGGCTTCCAGCCTCTGCAAACGAACTCCAGACGCGTGCGCCCCCTTGTGCATCTGGCTAACGTGGGACCTGGGGAACCAAGCCTCCAACCGGGGTCCTTAGGCTTCAAAGGCAAGCGCTAAACCGCTAAGCCATCTCTCCAGCCCAAAATAAAATATTTTTTAAAATGAGATGTTGCAACTAATTTGCAATGTGATAGTCCATGCCCCCCTAACAAACTTAGTACATCTTATTCTTTTTCTTCCTTTTAATTTTTTTGTTTTGTTTTCAAGGTAAGGTTTTACTCTAGCTCAGGCTGACCTGGAATTCACTATGAAGTCTCAGGGTGGCCTCTCAAACTCTTCACGATCCTACTACCTCTGCTTCCCAAGTAGTGGGATTAAAGGTGTGTGCCACCATACTTGGCTGAAATTTGTTTTTGAGATGGAATCTTGTTATGAAGCTCAGGCTAGCCTTGAACTCACAACCTCCCGCTTTAGCCCTCTGAGTGCTGGAATTATAGAATTGTGCTGCCACACCTGGATTCATTTTACATTCATTTCGCTTGTCTGTGAAGCCTAGGGACTCGGGTTTGATTCCCTAGTACCCATGTAATCCAGCTGCACAGGGTGGCACATGTGTCTGGAGTTCGCTTGCAATGGCGAGAGGTTCTGGCATGCCCATTCTCTCTCTTTCTCTCTCTCTCTCTCTGTGTATGTGTCTAAAATAAATAAATAAATAAAATATTCAAAAATTTTTTTTGAGTGGCACATGTGTCTGAAGTCTGTTTGCAGCAGCTTGGAACCCTTGGTGCACCCAATGTCTCTCTTCTATTTCTCTCTTCTGCAAATAAATAAATAAATAATATATGTACATAGTTTTAATATTTTATTTGTTTATTTGAGGGAGTGAGAGAGGCAAATGGAGAGAATGGGTGTGCCAGGACTTTCAGCTGCTGCAAACGGACTCTAGGTGCATGCGCCACCTTGTGCATCTGGCTTTCGTGGGTACTGGGGAATTGAACCTGAGTCCTTAGGCTTTGCAGGCAAATGCCTTAACCACTAAGCTATCACTCCAGCCCTTTGGGGGGGGGTAGGTTCTTGCTCTAGTCCAGGCTGACCTGGAAATCACTATGTAGTCTCAGACTGGCCTCGAACTCACAGTTATCCTCCTACCTCTGCCTCCCAAGTGCTGGAATTAAAGGCGTGCACCACCGTGCCTGGCTATTTCTTAAAATTTATTTGAGAATGAGAGAGAATAGGGGTGCCAGGGCTTCTTGCCATTGCAAACAAACTCCACATTTTGAGCTACCTGGTGCATCTGGCTTTATATGGGTACCGAGAACTCAAACCCAGGCTATCAGACTTCACAAGCAAGTGCCTTTAACTGCCGAGCCATCTCCCCATGCCCATTTTACACATTTTATAGCATTTTCCATTTCAGTTCATGTTTCAGTCACTTTAGCCACTGCTGAGCAAGATTTTGTTATTGTTTCTCCAGCTTGCTGTGTGTGTGTGTGGGGGGGGTGTTAGTATTTGTATGTCTGTGTGCCCTTGCAACTGTGGTGGCTGGAGCCAGACTCCAGGTGTCTTTCTCTATCACTCTTTTGCCTGTTTTTATTTGAACCAGAGTCTGTCTCTCTCTTTCTTCTCTCTGTCTCCCTCTGCTTGCAAATAAATTAAAAAAAAATTTTTTTTAAAGGAAAATGGTTGAAGGAGCTACTTGTAAATTCTGCCATGGATATTCTTTGTTTCTTCCTTCCTTCCCTTTTTTTTTTTTTTTTAAGACAGGGCCTCAAATTCACTAGTAGCTGAGAATAACCTTGAACTCCCTCCCCCCTTTAAAATATTATGATTATGATTATTATTTGGTTTTTCGAGGTAGGGTCTTACTCTAGCTCAGGCTGACCTGGAATTCACTACGTAGTCTTAGTGTGGTCTCAAACTCACAGCAATCTTCCTACCTCTGCCTCCTGAGTGCTGGGATTAAAGGTGTGCGCCACCATGTCTGGATTAAAATATTTTTTATTTATGTATTTGAGAGAGAGAAGAGCAGGCAGAGAGTGAGAGAGAATGAGTATGGGCATGTCAGGACCTCCTGTCACTGTAAAGGAACTCCAGATGTATGTGCCACTTTGTGCATCTGGCTTTATGTGGGTACTAGGGAGTTAAACCTGGGCCATCAGGATTTGTAAGCAAGCACCTTTAACTGCTGAACCATCTCTCTAGACCCTTTTGTCCTTTAAAAAAAAATATTTGTTGGGCTGGAGAAATGGCTTAGCAGTTAAGGCTCTTGCCTGCAAAGCCTAAGGATCCATGTTTGATTCCCCAGGTCCCACATAAGCCAGATGCACAAAGTGGCACATACATGCAAGTGTGCAAGGTTGCACATGTGCACAAGTGGCTAGAGGTGCTGGTGTACCCATTCTTTCTCTCTCTCTTTCTCATTAATTTTTATTTATTTATTTGTATGTGCACACATGTGTATGCATACATACATGTGTGTGTGGGGAGGCATGCCAGGATCTTTTGCTGTTGCAATTAAACAACTGTGCCACTTATATCCAGCTTTATGTATGTGCTGGGGAATTGAACCCAGGCAGATAGGCTTTACAAGCAAAGAGCCCAGCCTTGCCATACAAGCTGGCTGGCAGCCTGGTGTTCCATTCTGGAGGACTGTGGCGTGTTTCTCCCTCCCTTTCTTGCAGAGGGCTCCACAGGGAAGACATGTCTGATGAAGGCTGTGCTGAACCTTCAGGATGGGGTCAATGCGTGCATCCTGCCACTGCTGCAGATCGACCGGAATTCTGGCAACCCTCAACCCCTCGTCAATGCCCAGTGCACGGATGAGTACTATCGAGGTCACAGTGCCCTGCATATTGCCATCGAGAAGAGGAGTCTTCAGTGTGTGAAGCTCCTGGTGGAGAATGGGGCAAATGTGAATGCCCGGGCCTGTGGCCACTTCTTCCAGAAGCACCAAGGAACTTGCTTCTATTTCGGTGGGTGAACTGCTCTTGAAGATGTTGAGGCACAGAGAGATTAAGACCTTGTCCAAGGTCATCATGGTTAGTGATTGGCAGAGCTGGCACATAAACCCAGCCTCACCCTGATGGGTCTTACTTCTACTCACCAGGCTGGATAGATGCAGTTTGCTTAAAGAGATTCTTTATCCTTGATTGGTCAGAGATGCTCTGCATGTACACAAGCCCAGCTTAAAAGGAGGAGGCTGCAAGAACTGCCCTATGTCAAGACTCAACCAGGCAAAAACCAGGTGTAGCTCAGCGGTAGAGCATGGGCTTAGCATGTGGAAGGTCCTAGGTTTGATATTTTCAAGGTAGGGTCTCACTCTAATTCACTTTGTAGTCTTTCAGGGTGGCCTCAAGCTCATGGTGATCCTCCTGCCTCTGCCTCCCAAGAGATTGAAGGTGTGAGCCACCATACCCAGCCCTGGGTTCGATTTTTATCAGAAAAACTCCAAACAGGGCTGGAGAGATGGCTTAGCGGTTAAGCGCTTGCCTGTGAAGCCTAAGGACCCCGGTTCGAGGCTCGGTTCCCCAGGTCCCACATTAGCCAGATGCACAAGGGGGCGCATGCGTCTGGAGTTCGTTTGCAGAGGCTGGAAGCCCTGGCGCGCCCATTCTCTCTCTCTCCCTCTATCTGTCTTTCTCTCTGTGTCTGTCACTCTCAAATAAAAAAAAAAATTAAAACTCCAAACAAATGAAAACAAACAAACAGGCTGGAGAGATTTCTCAGTGGTTAAAGGTGCTTGCTTGCAAAGCCTCTCAAGATGGGGGTTCATTTCCTCAGTACACACTTAAAGCCAGATGCACAAAGTGGTGCATATGCTTGGAGTTCATTTGCAGTGACAAGAGACTCTGGCATGCCCATTTTCTCTCTCTCTCTCAAATAAATAAAAATATAAAAACAAGCCATATATATTTCTTTATATATATATATAATATATATAATATACTTAAATATTATATATAATATATCATATTATATATATATAATATATATTTATATATATAATATATATAAAATCCTAACCAAGCTGGGTGTGTTGGCACACACCTTTAATCCCAACACTTGGGATTAAAGTGAGTTCGAGGCCACCCTGAGAATACAGAGTGAATTCCAGGTCAGCCTGGGCTAGAGTGAGACTCTACCTCAAAAAAACCAAAAAAAAAAAACCCACAAAAAAACCCACCACCACCAACAACAATAAAACTCAAACCCAAAATAACTTGATCAGGCAGAATCTAAATAATATATTATTTATTTATTTGTAAGAAGAGAGAGAGAGAGTGAGAATTAATATGGGCTATGGGTGCACCAGGGCGTCCAGCTGCTGCAAAGGAATTGCAGGTACATGCGCCACTTTGTGTACCTGGCTTTACACGGATCCTGAGGAATCAACCCTGGATCATTAGGCTTTGCAGACAAATGCCTTAACCTCTAGGTCAGCTCTCCAGCCTGATCTGGCAGATTCTAAATTAAGGGGTGGTGAGCCTGGGCTTTGACAAAGAAGAGAAAAAGAGACAGGGGAGAGAAGAAGGACCTTGTTGGTGGGTTCTGCACCCTTATTTGGTAGCTGGGCCTAACCTACATGAGGGAGGTCTGACCTTCCGTCTGAGGAGCAGCAGTAGATTGGTGGAAGCCGGGAGGCCTGAGGTACAAGCTTCCCCCTCGGCCCACAGGCGAGCTGCCCCTTTCGCTGGCTGCGTGCACCAAGCAGTGGGATGTGGTGACTTATCTCCTGGAGAACCCACACCAGCCTGCCAGCCTACAGGCCGCTGACTCCCTGGGCAACACGGTCCTGCATGCCCTGGTGATGATTGCAGACAACTCTCCCGAGAACAGCGCCCTGGTGATCCGCATGTACGACGGGCTCCTGCAAGCGGGGGCCCGCCTCTGCCCCTCTGTCCAGCTTGAGGACATCTGCAACCTGCAAGGCCTCACACCCCTGAAGCTGGCCGCCAAGGAGGGCAAAATCGAGGTGAGTACTGCCTCGAACCCCCTCCCTGCCTCGCTAGGCTTCGGCAGGCATCACCCACAAACTAATGCAGGACAAGTTGGGGATGCTGGGTTAGGGTACAGATCTTTTCACTTTTCACTGAAACACTCTCACAAGTAAGAGAATTTCCAATGAGCACATCTCTGTGAGTCGGCTTCTGTTGCTGTGACAACATACCCGAGAAAGGAGGAGAGATGTCGTTTGGCTCATGGTTCCAGAGGTCTCAGTCCACGGTCACTTTGGCGAAGCATTCGTGTCCCTCAAAGGAGGTCCCGCATCACAGCAGAGATCATGGGTAGAGCAAAGCTGCATATCTCGTGGTGGTTGGGGAGCAAAGAAAGAGGAAGGGCTTGAGTCCTCAAAATTCCTCCTAGGTCCCATATGGCCAATGCTTACTTGAAAAAAATTTATCGAGGCCAAGCATGGTGATGCACACCTTTAATCCCAGCACTAGGCAGGCAGAGGTAGGAGGATCACAGTGAGTTCAAGACCAGCCTGGGACTACAAGGTGAGTTCTGGGTCAGCCTAGGCTAGTGTGAGACCATACTTCAAAGAAACCTCCAAAATTCAGGCTGGAGGGATGGCTTAGCAGTTAAGGCATTTGTCTGCAAAGCCAAAGCACCCTGGTTCTATTCCCCAGGACCCACATTAGCTCGATGCACAAGGTGGCGCATGTGTCTGGAGTTCATTTGCAGTGGCTGGAGGCCCTGGTGCACCCATTCTCTCTTTCTCCCTCCCTCCCTCTTTCTCTGTCAAGTAAATAAATAAATAATTTTTAAAAACCTCCAAAAATAAAAAATAAATAAACATCACTAGTTTTTTTTTAAACAAACAAACAACAACAACAACAACAAAAATGGAGAGTGGGGGCTGGAGAGATGGCTTAGCGGTTAAGCGCTTGCCTGTGAAGCCTAAGGACCCCAGTTCAAGGCTTGATTCCCCAGGACCCATGTTAGCCAGATGCACAGGGGGGCGCTCGCGTCTGGAGTTCGTTTGCAGTGGCTGGAAGCCCTGGCACACCCATTCTCTCTCTTGCTCTCTGTCTCTTTCTCTCTCTCTTTCTGTTGCCTCAAATAAATAAATAAAAATGAACAAAAAATTTAAAAAAAACAAAACATGGAGAGTGCATGTGTGCACAAGAGAGAATTGGCATGCCAAAGCCTCCAGGCACTGTAATCAAACTCCAGACACGTGTACCATCTTGTGCACATGTGAGACTTTGCATGCTTGCATCACCTTATGCATTTGGCTTATGTGGGATCTAGAGAGTTGAATATGGGTTCTTAGGCTCTGCAGGCTTTAACCAGTAAGCCATCTCTCCAGCCCTTATTTTCTTTTTGTTGAAGTAGGATCTCACTCTAGCCCAGGCTGACCTAGAATTCATTATGTAGTCCTAGGCTGGCCTTGAACTCACAGTGACCATCAGTAGTGGTTTCAACACTTTTTCCTACCTGCCTTCTAACTTTCCTGGAGCATCTGTTGGTGTGTGTGCACCTTACTTTGTTGTCTAAGGGAATGACTGTGGGGCTTGTACAAGCCACTCTCCAGTCTGTGCCTTTCTTACCCCTATTCTTCAGGCATGAAATCAAATTACTTCTTAACCTCTTTGGGTTAGGGATACCTTTCTGGTCTAAGCTCCAGAGTCCGATCACAGAGTGCATATACATACAGCTGATGGTCCTTGATTTCAAGGGATCTCAAGTCCCCAGTCTCTTTGCTATCTGAGGAGAGCAGAAAAGGTGGACATGGGGCAGAAGCGGGGATAAAGAAAGAGCCAGGATGGCTGTCAGGCTGTGCCTATGTGGGGTTGTAGGCCGAGCAGTTCACTACGTAGCTGGATGTGTCTAAGAGCTTGAACACTCTAGGCGCATGTACACGGCGTTGTGAGCATGTGTATATGAACATGGTGGGCAGCTCTGCAGGGGGCTGAGTATTTCCTAGCCCTGGCCCAACATCAGTCCTGGGAAGGGGCCCTGCAGGCAAGCTTATGTGACTGTCTTGCAGATTTTCAGGCACATCTTGCAGCGAGAGTTCTCAGGACCGTACCAGCCCCTGTCCCGAAAGTTCACTGAGTGGTGCTACGGGCCTGTCCGTGTGTCACTGTATGACCTGGCCTCTGTGGACAGCTGGGAAGAGAACTCAGTGCTGGAGATCATCGCTTTTCATTGCAAGAGTCCGGTGAGGTGATAAGGAATCTTGTAGCCGGGCGTGGTGGGTGCATACCTTTAATCCCAGCACTTGGGGGGGGGGAGGGGCAGAGGTAGGAGGATAGACATGAGTTCAAGGCCACCCTGAGACAACATAGTGAATTCCAGGTCAGCGTGGGCTAGAGTGAAACCCTACCTCGAAAACCAATATATACATACATACATATATATCACTTTATAGCCATGAAGCCTGGGACCTTTTCAGGGATCCTGCAGGTGTAGAAACCTGCTTCTCACCCCCTTCCCTCCCTTTCCCTTGACCCTTGCATGGAGGGCCATGAGGAGGGTCCCTGGCTCTACCTTCTTCTAACGGTACCTGCGCCCTTCCTGCTCCAGTACCGACACCGCATGGTGGTTTTGGAGCCACTGAACAAGTTGCTGCAGGCAAAATGGGATCTGCTTATCCCAAGATTCCTCTTCAACTTCCTGTGTTACCTGGTTTACATGCTCGCCTTTACCTCCGTTGCCTACCACCAGCCTGCCCTGGAGAAGGCAAGAACCGGGTGGGGTGTCCTGGGGGAGACGTGCTGGAGACAACCTTGGCGTGAGAGGAGGCAGGGGACACCATCCCATCCTAATGATCCTAATGGGGGCTGGGCAGCTTGAGGGGAGTGCCCAAGCTTTGCTGGAAACCAGCTCCCTAAGTTTAACTACATGATAGTGAAGTCTTCCTGATTCTTGCCCGATGTGAGTTAAATATTCTGGGTGGTCGGCACCGTGGTAACTAAGGACTGCTTATACTAATAGTCTGGGTGGTGGGCTCCCTTCCTCAGCTTACTGTTAAGGTAAGGGAGGCATAGAGAATTTAAGTGCATTACCTAAGGTCATACAGACTGTTAGTGACAGAGGTGACCTAAGCCCAGAAAATCTACTTACAAACCCCACATTCCTAACTGTGACTCGGTGTGATTCTCGAGGGACTGGAACCCAGCTCTTTGCTGTAGCCCATGTTCTGTCTGCCGTGGCCTCTCCATACTGCAGGCTCAGAATCCTCCCTCAGCTGTGGCTCTTGGCGGGCTAGCTGCTGGGGCCAAGGCTCATCTTTTTTTTGTGGTTACTTTTATTTATTTATTTGAGAGCAACAGACAGAGAGAGAAAGAGGCAAAGAGAGAGAACGGGCACACCAGGGCTTCCAGCCACTACAAACAAACTCCGGACATGTGCGGCCCCCTTGTGCATCTGGCTAACGTGGGTCCTGGGGAATCGAGCCTCGAACCGGGGTCCTTAGGCTTCACAAGCAAGTGCTTAACCGCTAAGTCATCTCTCCAGCCCCCAAGGCTCATCTTATGGGAGTGTTTGTGCCTTTAGCAGGCCTTTACCCCACTGAAAGCAACTGGCGGGAACTCCATGCTGCTGTTGGGCCACATCTTGATCCTGCTTGGAGGCACCTGTCTTCTCTTGGGTCAGGTGAGGACTACTCTCCCCCCCACCCCCGCCACATCCCATGTCCCCACGTACCTAGCTCCCAGCCAACCCAGAAGCAAACCTGGAGTTTTGCTACAGTGAGTTTAACCACGGTCTCTTCACTGATGGGGAAACTAACTCCCATGCCCAGCCCCACCCAGGCCAACCAGCCTCACCCCAGCAGAGGTTCTAGCCTTGCCTTCTGGAACCTTGTGCTTTCTGGGGTACTGAGGTGTAGTTGGTGGCTTCTCTTGTTAGCAGCACAAGCTCTGCTTCCCCAGGAATCAAGCCAGAGTCTCTCAGCTGGCCAAAGTGCTCTTCACTTAGGGAGAACACACGGTGAGCTAATGGTGGGTGGGCTCAGTCTAACTCCTTCAGCAAGAAAGGACATCTTGGGCTGGAGAGATGGCTTAGCGGTTAAGCGCTTGCCTATGAAACCTAACGTTAGCCAGATGCAAAAGGGGGCACACCCGTCTGGAGTTCGTTTGCAGTGGCTGGAGGCCCTGGCACACCCATTCTCTCTCTCTCTCTCTCTCTCAGTCTCTCTCTATTAGCCTCATTCTCTGTCTGTCGCTCTCAAATAAAAAAAAAATTAAAAAAGGACATCTTGATTCCTGCAACAGGCTTGCGGGACTCAGGCTGGACACCAAGGCACGGGGAGAGTTTTAGAGGGAGCAGAATGTGGGCACTGGAGAACAGGATACTCCAGTATAGGATCAGGGAGAGAGGACAGAGAGGGTAGAGAGGACCTCTCCTTTGTGCATGCAGTACACAAGTTCTTCATCTGGATCCACAGGGACCAGGGGTCTCCACATTGCCCAGGCTGACCTCGAACTCCTGGCTTCAAGTGCTCCTCTTGCCTCAGACTTGTAAGTAGCTAGGACTATGGGTGCATGCACTGTATCCTTCATGGTTGCCTTCTTTGGAGGGCCAAAGGCTATCTGGAAGCCTGGCGTGGTGACTCACACCTTTAATCCCAGCACTTGGGAGGCAAAGGCAGGAGGATCGCATGAGTTCGAGGCCACCCTGAGATTACATAGTGAATTCCAGGCCAGCCTAGGCTAGAAAAACCTACCTCACAAACAACAACAACAACAAAAATAAATAAAAATAAAAATCTATCTTGAGAGCTAGGAAGATGGCTCAGTGGGGTAAAAGTGCTTGCTTGTGAAGCTAGTTGGTCTGGGTTTGTGTCCCAAGCCCCACGTGTAAGCAAATGTGGTGCAAGCATCTCTTGTTTGGTTGCAGAGGGAGCACGCATGCTCACTCTCACCTTTCAGAAGGACTCCTGAGACCCTCCCCTCATCTCAAAGCTACTGCCTTCACTGAGCATGGTGGCGCATGCCCACGAATCCCAGCCACTGCTGAAATCCAATAGTTTGGAGTTTAAGGCCAGGTTGGGCTGTTGAGAAAGAAAAGTAAAAAAAAAGCTACTGTCTGGGGCCCTCGGAAGGTAGCTGGCCAGTTCCACGCAGCAGGAAATATGTGGGCGCTGCAACCCAGGCTCCCAGGGGCAGCGCAGAGTGCAGGGCTCACAGCCGCTGTCCCCCCTCTTCCGCAGCTATGGTACTTCTGGCGCCGACGCCTGTTCATCTGGATCTCGTTCATGGACAGTTACTTTGAGATCCTCTTGTACGTGAGTCTTATTCCTTCCCCACGCTGTCTCGCGGGGCCTCGGAGGGATGGCTGTGGCAGAAGGAACCAGGTTGGAGTTAGAGGCCAGGCCACGGGGCCCCAGGGAATTCTAAGAGACAAGGACCTAGTGCCTGCCAGACCTGGGAGCCCTGGCTGCTGTCCAGCTGGGCCCCCATCCATGTTCCTGTCTTTGTGGGTCCTTTCTGGAGTCCTTGCCACATAACCTACAGAGGCCCAACTCCCTCCATGTAGGGTCACTTCGCAGGGGACAGCAGTAGCGAAATAACTGGCCTCAAATAGAGGTCAGGCTGGGACCAGTCCGGGTCCCAGGCAGATGGAGGCTCTGTGAGATGAGAGAGGTAGTGGAAGTGGAAGTGGTAGTTGGTGCTCGCCAGAAGGGGAAGTCAGAGGGATACTGTCCAGTGTCCTGGAAGTTGATCTAGACCTTCCTCCCATGCAGTCTGGTCCAGGCCCTGCTCACAGTGCTCTCCCAGGTGCTGTGTTTCATGACCATCGAGTGGTACCTGCCTCTGCTTGTGTCCTCGCTGGTACTGGGCTGGCTGAACCTGCTCTACTATACACGTGGTTTCCAGCACACGGGCATCTACAGTGTCATGATCCAGAAGGTGAGAGATGGGGCTAGCTCAGGTGCAGGGAGACCAGGCAAAGCTGGATGCCATCACCCAGCGGCCTTCTTTTGGCTGCACAAGGCAGGACCATGTCTCAAAAAGGAAACAGGTAAAAAAAAAAAAAAAAAATTCTTTCCCTTTTAGGACCGAATAATATTCCGTGATATGGATGGACCTCATTTGTGTACCTGTTCATCAGTGGGTGGGCTCTTGCATTGCTTCTACAACCTGGCTGTTGTGGACAGTATTGTGCATGCACCCCTGTCTTTCAATTCTTTTTATATATTTGCATACTTGGAAGTATAATGGGATCATATTATAATTATTTTTAATATGTATTTGTTTTATTTTATTTATTTGCAAGCAGAGAGAGAGATAGAAGAGAGACAGACAGAGAAACAATGGGCACACCAGGGCCTCCCGCCACTGCAAACGAACTCTAGACACATGTGCACCTTATGCATCTGGCTTATGTGGCTCCTGGAGAATCGAACCTGGGTCCTTTGGCTTCGCAGGCAAACACCTTAACCACTGAGCTATCTCTCCAGCCCTAATATATATATTTTCAAGATAGAGTCTCATTCTAGCCCAGGCTGACCTGGAGCTCACTCTGTAGTCCCAGGCTGGCCTCGAACTCACAGTGATCAGCCTCCCAGGTACTGGGACTAAAGGCATGGGCCATGTGCCACCCTGCCTGGCTGGCCATATACATACATACATACATACATATATACATATATATATATACATATATATATATATATAATTATTACTTTGGTTTTCTGAAGTAGGGTCTCATGCTAGCCCAGGCTGACCTGGAATTCACCATATAGTCTCAAGCTGGCTTGAATTCACAGCAATTCTTCTATCTCTGCCTCCCAAGTGCTAGGATTAAAGGTGTGTGCCACCACACACAGTAGGAAGAGAGAATGGATGCATTGGGACCTCCAGCTGCTGCAAACTCCAGCCACTTTGTGCATCTGGCTTTAAGTGTGTGCTGGGGAATCAAACTCAGGTGTTTAGGTTTTACAAGCAAACACCTTAACCACTGAGTCATCTCTCTAGCCCTCTCGAGGTAGATTCTCTAATTTTTTTGTTTATTTTTATTTATTTACTTGAGAGCAACAGAGAGAGAAAGAGGCAGAGAGAGAGAGAATGGGTGCACCAGGGCCTCCAGCCACCGTAAACAAACTGCTTCTGGCTAACGTGGGTCCTGGGCAATCGAGCCTCGAACCGGGGTCCTTAGGCTTCATAGGCAAGCACTTAACCACTAAGCCATCTCTCCAGCCCTTGAGGTAGATTTTTAAAAGATCCCTCTGATCAGTGGGCTTTACAGATCGGTGTATGAGGGGGTGTATATGGGAACCATGTTCATGGGGTTTTATGTAGTGGACTGACCACCTGGTCTGGCTCTTGGGTTTGTCTTTCAGGTCATCCTGCGAGACCTGCTCCGCTTTCTACTGGTCTACCTAGTCTTCCTTTTTGGCTTCGCTGTAGGTAAAGGTCCCCTCTGGCCCCTGCCCACCCTGCACACCTTCTAGGCTGCCTGGCGGTCTCGCAGGCTGAGAGCCCTTTCCTACTCGCCCACAGCCCTGGTGAGCTTGAGCCGGGAGGCCAGGAAACCGACAGCCCCAATAAGCCACAATGCCACAGCAGAGGCAGAGGAGCCCAGGCTAGGCCAGGAGGAAGAGGAGGAGGCGTCCCCGTATGGAGGCATCCTGGATGCCTCGCTGGAGCTCTTCAAGTTCACCATTGGCATGGGCGAGCTGGCCTTCCAGGAGCAGCTGCGCTTCCGCGGTGTGGTGCTGCTGCTGCTGCTGGCTTATGTACTCCTCACCTACGTCCTGCTGCTCAACATGCTCATCGCCCTCATGAGCGAGACCGTCAACAGTGTGGCCACCGACAGCTGGAGCATCTGGAAGCTGCAGGTGCCGCTACCAGAGAGGGGCCCCTCCCCACCTCAGCCTGAGACCCGGCGATGCCGCTGGGTGTGTTTGGGACCCTGCTGAGCCTGGCCCACCCCAGCAGGGGCTGCGCAGAGTCCAACATTCAGCTGGGTGGTCTCAGCGAAGCAGCAGCAGCCCCCAGGCTCTCCTACCCATTCCTTCCTTCCTAGGGTTGTTGTGAGGACAAGCTAAGCTCGGAGGTGAAGTATTCAGTTCAGAGGAGGTAGCACATAGTAGGTATATAGCTGGTGCATAGTAGGTGTCAATGTGGCAGCCACTTTAACCATGGGCATCATTATCAACTGTGCCTTATTATTATTATTATTATTATTATTTGAGTTTTTGAGGTAGGGTTTCATTCCAGTCCAGGCTGACCTGGAGTTCACTATGTAGTCTCAGGGTGGCCTTGAACTCATGGTGATTCTCCTACCTGTGCTTCCCGAGTGCTGGGATCAAAGGCATGCACCACCACGCCTGACTCTGTGCCTTATTTTTAAAATTTATTTATTTTTTTATTTTAGAGCGAAAGAGACAGAGGGAGAGAGAGAATTGGCATGCCATGGCCTCAGCCACTGCAAGCGAACTCCAGATGCTTGAGCCACCTGGTGGGCATGTGCGACCTTGCGCTTGTCTCTCCTTTCTGCATTTGCTGTGCCCTATTTTTTTTTCTCTTTGATACAGTGTCATGTCTCACTGAGGTAGCTCAGGATAGCCTCAAACTTGCTATGTAGCCAAGGATAACCTTGTAGTTCTGATACTTCTGATCTTCCTGGCTGTGCCTTCCAGGTTCTAAGATTATAGGCATGTGCCACTAGGTCCAGTTTATGTTTTGTTTTGTTTTTTTTTTTAAATTTTCCTGTTTGTGAGACAGGGTCTTGCTATCTAGTGCAGGCTGGCCCCCAACTCACAAGAATCCACGTGCCTCAACCTCCCAAGTGCTGAGGTTGTAGGTGTGAGCCACCAGGCCTGTTATTGGGAGGGTTAGGGCAGTTCCAGAAGCTCCATCCGGCAGAGAACACGAGAAAGTCCTGCCTCGTGGAGCTCCATTTCTGAGCTCTGCACTTGTAAAATGTGGTGAGGGGTGGGCCTGATGCAACACCCAGCTAGGTAAAGCAACAGCTGCACGTCACCTTCTTCCCCGCAGCCCTCGTGTTTCTGCCTCTCCAGTGCTGGGCTTACAAGGCTTACAGCACAATGCCCAGCATTTATTTATTTATTTACTGGGAAAGAGAAAGAGAGGAAGAGGTAGATAGAGAGGAAGAATGGGCATGTCAGGGTCTCCAGCCACTGCAAACAAACTCCAGACGCATGTGCCACCTTGTGCATCTGGCTTACATGGGTACTGGGGAATCGAACTTGTGTCCTCAGGCTTTGCAAGCAAGTGCCTTAACCACTAGGCCATCTCTCCAGCCCGACATCCAGCATTTTACATGGATGCCAAGAATCTGAACTCAGATCCTCACACTTGAAGGGCGAGCACTTTACCCACTGAGCCATCTCCCCAACCTAGCTTGACCAAGGAAAGGTTGGGGTGGCCTTGGCCAGTTGATACAGGGAGAGCCTTGCTCAGGAGGCTGAGCTTTGCTACCCAGTCATGGCTGCCCTTGGTCATGGCAACAGAGCCCTCATCTGTGAGGCTTTGTGTGAGAGGAGCCACAGGGCTTAACATGCACCGGCGGACACGCAGAGTCAGAAACCATGTAAGAGCAAGTCATCGTTGAACCTCCCTTATGTGCCATCTTCCTAACACACATCTGAGGGGTGTTTGCCTCAGTCTGGAGACAGGAAACAGACTCAGGTGATTGGGCTTTCAAACCACACAGGTGGTCTGCTGCAGGAGCTAGAGTAAGTCCATGTGCTTGGTGGACCTTGGGTTATACTTTATGTTCCTGTTCCTCTTGCCCTGCGTGCCTTTTTCTCTAGGCTGCTCTTCTGATGTATTATTATTATTATCATTATTATTGTTTTTCTGAGGTAGGGTCTCCAGCCCAGGCTGACCTGGAATTCACTATGTAGTCTCAGGGTAGCCTCGCACTCACGGCGATCCTCCTACCTTTGCCTCCCAAGTGCTGGGATTAAAGGCATGCGCTACCACACCTGGCTTCTGATGCATCTTTTGCCCCCTCCCCCCCAGAAAGCCATCTCTGTCTTGGAGATGGAGAACGGTTACTGGTGGTGGAGGAGGAAGAAGCAGCGGGCAGGTGTGCTGCTCACAGTTGGCACCAGACCTGATGGTAGACCTGACGAGCGCTGGTGCTTCAGGTGAGCAAGGTGGGCATTTTGGGGGGGGGGAATGGAGATCTTGCTCACCCAGAAATCCTTGGGGCCCACCTGCAGCACAGGTTGGCTCCATGCTCCTGAAAGTGGGGACGGCTGCCAGGAGTCAGGTCTGCTGAGAGAGGCAAGGCCCAGGAGCAGGGGAGGACACCACCTGGGCAAAAGATGCAGGAGGATCTCAGAGCCCTGTCTGCTCCTTCCTGTCCCCGGGGCATAAGCTGAAGGTCCCTTCCCTCAGTGATCCCTGACTTCCCCTTGGATGAGAAGCTAGAGTGTGCTGGGGTCACCCTGGCTGCTCCATCCCCCCCCCCCTGCAGTCATCCCAGACTAATCTTGGAGCTATGGCTCCTTCCACAGAGATCTATCCTTTCCACACTCAGAGAAGATGGAGTCATCAGGAGAGGGGAGGAGATGGGCAAATGCCCAGCCAAAAACAGACACTTAGGAGGCAGCAGCTGAGCAGGGGGCGAGGCTGAGGGTTTCCTGTGTGAGGAACAGCTATAAAGGAAACCCGGAACCCAAAGTGCAAAAACACAGCTGGTTGGCAATTCCTTGCCTCTGGTTGCTCTGGGCAATGCAGGCCGCTGTGACTAGCCCGGAAGCCCTCTTCCTCACATGGGCACCGGGTCTTGGGGGATCTAGTGTGATTGCCACATGGACAGGGTTCAATGGATGGTCCAGTGACCTGCAGGGAAAAAACCAAACCAAAACAAAACATTTCCTTGTTATCCTGCCCTACACAGTTCAGACACTTGGTGGTGGGGTTTGATTCCAGTCTGGAAAGCATACTGGCTTTCTTGTCTTCCAGAGTGGAGGAAGTGAACTGGGCTGCATGGGAACAGACACTGCCCACTGTGTGTGAGGAGCCATCGGGAGCGGGCATCCCTGGTGAGGAGCTGTGGGCCTGAAGACATTATTCTGGTGCCCGTGCGTGCATGCGTGTGTGCGTGCATGTGTGTCTGCTGGGCCCCATAGCCTGGAGGCTCTGGGATCCAAAACCCTCTTCTGAATCTGCTTTGTAGCTGTGCTCATGCCCGCTCCTCCCACAGGGATTGGTCCCTTGAGCACTTTTCCTGTCCTCTCCCCCTGGACTGTTCAGTCACTCGTATCCTTTGCTCAATCGGCTGGTTCCCAAGGACCTGTCCCATAAGGCCTGGGCAAGCCCTGGGTCTGTCCCCCTCCCTAAGACCCCTTCCTGCTCAGGTGGCATATCCTGGGGCCCTCAGAGCACAGCCTTGTTTGGCAGGCCAGCCTTGCTGACCTGAGATTTCCCTCACTGCACAAGCCCCTTGAGCCCCACAAAGTCGCTTCCTGTACTTCCTATGCCTCTCCTCATCAGGGTCTTTCTGTTCTAGCACAGTAATGTCCTTTTTGTTTTTTCGAGGTAGGGTCTCACTCTAGCTCAGGCTGACCTGGAATTCACTATGGAGTCTCAGGGTGGCCTTGAACTCACGGTGATCCTCCTACCTCTGCCTCCTAAGTGCTGGGATTAAAGGTGTGCACCACCATGCCCAGCTAGTAATGTCCTTTTATACCTTCACCTAGCTGCCTCCACCAAGATGGGCTCTTTCCTCCCACCTCAAAGGCCTATTCTGAGGATGAACTCTCCCTGTAGCCTACTTTTTCTTTCTTTAACCTTTGAGTTCTCCCATCTCAGCTTCCATGGGTTCTCTTTCTTTCCCTTTTTTTTTTTTAAAATTTTATGTATTTATATATTTGAGAGAGAGAAAGAGGCAGATAGAGGGAGAATGGGGGCACCAGGGCTTCTAGTCAGCTGCAAACGAACCCTAAATGCATGCTCCACCTTGTGCATTTGGCTTCATGTGGGTGCTGGGTAATCGAACCTGGGTCCTTCAGCTTTGCTGGCAAGTGCCTTTACCACTAAACCATCTCTCCAGTCCCCTTTCCCTTTCTTGCCCAGTGTTACCTGCTTGTGCCTGTGGTGGCAAACCCTCCCCAACATGTTCTTCCTGAGTTGCCTGTGACCCCTGTTGTAGGGAGGCTCCATGGGCATCCTTCTGCTCACAAACCCACTGGTCTCCTGAGCCTACATGCCAGCAGGTTTCATTTACCTTCTTCCTCCCTCCATTTCAATGCCAGGATACTGTGAAAGTCACCCTGCCCCTCATCTGGCCCCAAGCATTCCATGCTGAGAAATCTTGTACCCCACTGCCTGCTGGCCACATCAGCTCTGCATTCCAGATGCTAACAGTCATGGTTGTCCTAGAGGGTAGCATGTATGTAACTCCACCCCTCCACCCGGGACAGGGGAGGGCCTCTGCCCGCCTCCTCATTTAATGCTAATGCCCTTGACCTCACCCCTGTGTCTCTGTAATGTGGCTCAGCTTGCACCCCCAACCTTCAGACAAACCTTTCTGCTCCAGATCTGTCCCACTCCATTCTGGCTACTACAGACACAAACTTCACATGGCCCATACTACATAGTTCCTGGGAGGCTGTACTGCCATGGCGTGGAGGTCAGGTTAGGGCTGTTTTCCCATTCCCCACACCACCATTGATGTGGCAGCTACTCTCCTTGCTCTTTGCTTCCCTGGCTCTTGTCTCTGTCTAAATGTGCCCTTCCTTCCCTCAGGGTGCCCACATCCACCCCCTTTCCTATTCATGGACTCCCTCTTTTCTCTGCCCTCCCTGAGTGCATGATACGTTTCTCCCGCTCTTCAGTACACCTCACATGTTCTGGTCTCTGACACAGCCTGTCAGCTCTGGGACTCGAAGCTTCTGGGGAAAGGCAAAAGGCTCCCGACTGGCTCATGGCAGGGGTTCAGGAGACACAGGTTGGAGGAGGGAAGTCAGGGGACTGGGGAGATGGCTCAATTGTTATAGGTGCTTGCTTGCAAAGCCTGCTGGCCCAGGTTCAATTCCCCAGTACCCATGTAAAGCCAGATGTACAAAGTGGCACATGCATCTGGAGTTTATTTGCAGCAACAAGAGGCCCTGACATGCCCCTACTTTCTCTCTGCTCATAAACAAATAAAGTTTTTATAAAATACATCTTATTTAGCCCGGCGTGGTGGTGCCCGCCTTTAATCCCAGCACTCGGGAGGCAGAGGTAGGAGAATCACTGTGAATTTGAGGCCACCCTGAGACGACATAGTGAATTCCAGGTCAGCCTGAGCTAGAGTGAGACCCTACTTTGGGGGAAAAAAAACCCCTATATATATACAATTTATTTATTTGAGAAAGAGATGGGGGGAGAGGGGAGGAGAGATTGGGTGTGCCAGGGCCTACAGCCACTGCAAACGAACTCCAGATGCGTGCACCCCCTTGTGCATCTGGCTTATGTGGGTCCTGGAGAATAGAACCGGAATCCTTTGAATTTGCAGACAAATGCCTTAACTGCTAAGCCATCTCTCTAGCCCAAGTTTTTTCTTTTTCTTTTTTTGTTCCCTGAAACAGTCTTGCTCTAGCCAGACTTACCCAGAATTCACTATGTAGTCTCAGTGTGGCCTCGAACTCACAGCACTCCTCCTCCCTCTGCCTGCCCTGAGTGCTGGGATTAAAGGCGGGCGCCACTACGCACGCCTGGCTAAATATAGTATTTTTAAATTGAAAAAGGAAGGAAGTATGGACAGCGGGGGAGCTCTAGAATTACCTGCTGTCCACAAAGCATGGTGAGCTTTCAAGGCTTTCAAGGCCGACACCTGCCTTCAGGGAAACAACCAAGGTCCAAGCCAGTGTTTCTCATTCTGTTTGCAGGCTCCACAAAGAAGCCCGTCCTAGGCTTGCAGCCTGGGGAGGACTGTGCCTCAGAGGAAGACCACCTGCCCCTCCGGGTGCTCCAGTCTCACTGATGGCCCTGGTGCAACAGCAGGCTGTCAGGGTACAGTGGGGAATCTTTACACCCATACTTGCTAGCTCTGAGGTTTTGAATGTTGTTGGAAATATAAAATTTTTTTTTCACAACCAAGTCTTCTGGAATTATTATTTGAGCAAAGTTCCTGGGCCCCAGGGTTTTGCATGTCTCTGGGTGCCCATCTAGATGTGGGGCTAGGCTGTCCCTACCCTTAGCTTGGCTCAGAAACCCTTACTTGCCACACTCCACTCCCTAGGACTGTCCTTTTCCTAGTGGCAGGCCATGGGGCACGGGAGGGGCCACAGAGGAAGCTCCTCTTTTCTTCTATCACAGACCCGGGCTTACAGCTACCTCCTTTGAGATTTCTCATCCGCCTTGAGCTTCATGCTCAATTTCCCATCTCTCCATGCCATTCTCTGCAGGAGAGCCAGAAGGGCCTTTTAAAGATACAACATGCACATCTCACCCCTGTGTTTTGAAGGCCTCAGATTTTCCACAGCCTGCAGTGTCCAGATGGATCCCATCGGTGTTTTGTTCAAGTATTTCCAGGCATTTTGCCCCCTGTGTTCCTGTGCTTTCAGGGGAGTCTGTACTTTCATTTAATTCTTTTTCTTTGGTAAGATCTCTCGCTAGCTGGAACTCACTGTCGTCTCAGGGTGGTCTTGCACTCACAGTGATCATACCTCTGTCTTCTGAGTGCTGGAATTAAAGGAGCACACCACCACGCCCGGCCCTAAATTATTTTTATTTATTTATTTGATTTTTAAAATTTTTATTTATTTTATTTATTTGAGAGTGACAGAGAGAGGGAGGAAGAGAGAATGGGTGAACCAGGGCCTCCAGCCACTGCAAACAAACTCCAGACTCATGCGCCCCCTTGTGCATCTCGCTTATGTGGGTCCTGGGGAATCAAGCTTCGAACTGGGGTCCTTAGGCTTCACAGGCAAGTGCTTAACCACTAAGCCATCTCTCCAGCCCTCTTCCCTGTTTTTGTTGCAGTCTCACTGTTTTGCAAGCTTCTGGATTCTCCTGGCTCCACCTGTGAAGCCAAAGGACCACGGTTCAAGAAAAATATCTTTTTTTTTTTAAAAAAAAATTATTTTTATTCGTATTTATTTATCTACTTGACAGAGAACGAGAGAGAATGGTCGCGCCAGGGCCTCCAGGCACTACCAACGAACTCCAGACGCGTGCACCCCCTTGTGCATCTGGCTAACGGGGTCCTGGGGAATCGAACCTGGGTCTTTTGGCTTTGCAGGCAAATGTCTTAACAGCTAAGACATCCCTTCAGCCCAAAAAACATTTTTTTTTTTTTAAGTCTAGAAAAAGGCCGGGTGTGGGATGCATGCCTTTAATCCCAGCACTTGGAAGGCACAGGTAGGAGTATTGCTGTGAGTTCGAGACCAGTTAGGAATGAGTGTGACTGTAGCTCGAAGAGAAAAAAAAAAAAAAAAGCCTAAAAAAAGAAAGCTCATAAAGGACCAATAATTCACTCAAGACCTCACAGCCCAGCAGTAACACAGGAGCTCCCCCGCACGGCCGCCGAAGCTTTTGCGCAGGCGCCGTGGAACTCCTCCCAGAGCTTCTCTACCCAGAATTCCCGGGTCCGTGGGAGAAACCACAGGCTCATTAGGACGGGGGGCGTCATCGTTAAGTGGGCTGGAGGTTCCCGTGAGTCTTTGCCAGTCTCACCCCCCCCATACAGTGAGGAGTGGCACATCCCGACTCCTTAAGAGCCTGTGGTCTCGGCGCCCGCGTCCTCTTCCTCGTGGCACCATGGAGGTGAGTCTTTTTGTGCTGGCTTACCATGGGCGGGGAGCTAAACCGGAGCGGGGTCGGACTGCCGTGAAGGCGGAGGTGCTCCGGGCCCGCGCGCCGGCGTGGGCGGAGGCTCATTTGATTTTGCGTTTTTATTTTTCCCTGGTAGAACCGCCGGAGCCCGGGATCCGTGCAGCCTGGAGCTCAGGGTCCAGGCCCGCCGTGGAGGCGGCGTCAACGCGGGACAGCTGGGTATGTAGCTGGAGATTGGGGTGCAGCCGGTGGGAGGGTTTCGGTGCAGCCACGAGGAGCAGTCCTGACTGTTCTGATGATAGTAGTCTTAGGAAGTGCCGTCAGAAGCGATAACTGACGACGTTTATTCTTATCTGACTGCAGTCGCTAAAGACATAGGCCTGTTGTTGAGCATGGTTTAATTTGCCCTGAAATCTTGCTTTTTTTTTTGGTCATTTCAGAGAAGAGCGCGACATTCCGGCATGAGGTAAGGGCCTGGTTTCGGGAGTCTTAATGGGTAGCTACAAATAGTTAAACTGCATGTGCTAAGGTTAGGTATTGGGAGCCGCAGTTGCAATACACTTTAACATGTTGGGGTGTCCTGCATATAGGAGGAGCTACTGGAACCGCATTTAAAATTTACTGCTTTATGCAGAAGCAATTTCCTGTGCTGAAACTTGGTTTTAGATATTTCAGTCTGCTTTCAGGGTTGCTTGACTGCTGTGATGAAAATAATTGTTAGGAAGTGCCGTCAGAAGCGATAACTGACGATAACTACTCCTGGCTGATTGCAGTCAACGAGCTCTCACCAGTTGCTGGTGGTTGGGGAGAACTTGATTTACTGTGACAGAATTGCGTGTGTTCTCAGGTTGGACTCGACCGTGGAGGATCGACAGGATTAGAGCCAGAGTGCCTTTGGCACCCTTCATGAGGTAGGCTTTGGTCTGAGACACGAGCAGCTGGGTCAGATTTGGTTGACAAGTGTATGAAGTAATGGTTAATGTTGGTGGGCATGAGGAAGCAGAGCAAGTGCAAAGAAAAGGGCTGAATTTGCTAATCTTGGGCATTAAATAGCCTCCGGATGTGGAAGTTTTTTCTCATTCCTGCAAAGGGGACAAGAACCTCGTGAAATTTTTTAAAAGATGAAACAGACCTTTTTTTGGTTTATTCGAGGTAGTGTTTCACTCCGGCCCAGGCTGACCTGGAAATCACTCTAGTCTCAGGATAGCCTCCTGAGTTGTGGGATTAAAGGCATGTGCCACCACACCCAGCCCTAAGATCAGACTTTTCAAAGAACTTGGAAGTGCACTTTTAGTCTTAAGTGGCTTCAAATGTCTAAGTAAGGCTTTTAATAGAAACACTATTCTATTCAAATGTTTAAGTAAGGCTTTTAATAGAAATACTATTCTATTCTTGCAGTCCAACTTCAATGTGTGCCTTGCCATCCCCCAGGTTTTGAGAACTGGAGCATTCCAGTTGGTGCCAGCTCAGCCTAGGAGGAGGTAAGTCTGGATTCAAACAATTCCTCACAGTCAATAACAAGCAGCCAGATAACTGTTTGAATAAAAAGATATCATATGATGAAATCACCCAAAATAGCTGGAATTACCGGCAGATTGGTGGTGGTGAGCCTATGGTTTTCTGAAGATATCTATTCTGTTGCTAATGCTGTTAGTTGGAACAGAAGTGATCCTTACACTTAGATTTTTTTGCAGGCTACCTTTCCCCAGAGGATGCAAAGAACCAGCAGCTTTGGTATCTGGCCGTTCTTTGACAGCCAAGAGATGGCTTAACGACTTACTACACAGGCACACTCGGGTATTCATCAATCTGCCTTCCAGAAGCTTTTTTTTATACCTTTTTAATAATGAACTGTTCACAAAATTGTTTGGCAATGTACTTGGAGTAATGGGCTTTTTAAGCCAAGAAGCTGTTCTAAAAATTAACTTTGTGCAGTTAACTAGAACTATAATAAAAGCATGGTCTTTGGTATTGGTTCTTAAAAGTGTGTATTTGAAGAAATTAAGCAGTGTCAGTATCAGCAGTCCAGCTTTAACATTCACGCTTGTAAACTTAGGGTCGGTCTAAGCTGCCTCACAACTATAGACTCAGGACAAAAGTTCAAAGCATTTAAGGCACCTATGCTTGATCCTAGTCCCTGCTGCCTGTCCATTGATGCATTTGAGTCATAATTTGGCTCTTAGGTAGTACCATGCAAAGCCTCCATCTTACCTGCCAGGAGGCTGTAGGCCAGCTCTTGATGCTGCAGGCCTGTTTTGCCTTTAGTTTCCCAGTAGGCCCGCTGCACTTGTCTCTGTCCTGCGAGTTCTGATTGATGACTAAAATCTGGAACCCTTAGTTCCCGATTTCCAGTGGTCCTGGCTTCTGTTTTGGGCTTTAGGGATGTATTTATCACTCTAGGAACTGAAATTGTGGAAAATGGTCTTTATAAACTGGTAAGATTAGTGCAGTTCTGGCTGGACAAGGGGAGTTGGGGCTGAGCTGGGAATCCTAGTACCTCAGGGGCAGGTACTAGGATTTGGGAGAAGAGGGCCAAAGGGAAGCACCCCTTTATTGGTGCTACAGGCTGCCTTTTTGTGGGTAGGGTTGCCCAGGCTATTAATTTGCAATGCCCTGAACCTCCTGATGGAGTAGCCCATAACTTGAGCCAGTTATCTCACAAAGACTCCCTATTCCATTTCCATGTCACGTCTGAATTACAGCCTCCTTACTTGCTTGGAGACCTTTGGCAGGTGCTGTAGGACTCCCTCCAGGGTCCTGCGGGCACACACTTCCTTCCCTGGTCTCCTCCCCACTACCTGGTCCCTCTCCCAGCTCGAGGATGGTTGGTAGGTGGCCTTGTTTGGGAGAGCGCTTGCGGAGGCTGAGCAGGAAGGGCTGGGGCAATGAGAAGATGTCCACATTGTTGCCCAGGTCAATCCATGTGACATTGGGGAACTTGCTGGGGTCCTTAAGGGTGTCAGTGAGGTCACGCAGCAGGGCCCTGGTCAGCCTGTTGCCATTGAGGGCTAGCGTGGTGAGGCGAGGCAGAGTGCTGAGTGCTGGCAGCAGCTGCAGGACCATGTCGTCTGTGAGGCCTGTGAAGCCCAGCTCCACACTGTCCACCTGCTCTCCACAGCGCTGCAGATAGCTGGTTACCCGCTCCAGGTCACGGGAGGTCAGCGGGATGCCTGACAGATCCACTGTGTTGTCTGGAGGGTTCCCAGCCAGGACGGCTTTGAGACTGGAGGAAAGACATAGGCAAGGTTCAAGCAAGTGGGGCAGGCCTTCCCCACACCTCCCCCAGAGGCAGCAGTGGGGACTGTGGAGCCAGACCTCTGTTGATTCTAGAGACCATTTTTGCAAACCTTGAAAGTGCCAGTATGGAACAATCAACCTACATGCCCACAGGAACAGTGGTCTAGGCTGCCATTATTGAGGGTCCTCAAAGGAAGGGGGCCACATGTTTCTGTATAATGCTTGTTTTTGTCTTCACTCCTTCCCTGTCACAGTTGTTCGCCTCAGAAGGGGAGCTGCCATGCCATGGGGTGGTTGTGGGAACAATACTTGCAAAGCATGTAGAATAGGGCTTTCTGTAGGGAATGAGTGAATATTTGCTGCTCTTTAGTCACTTAGGTTGAGAGTGGATTCTGTAAACTCATCTCTCAATCAGATGGGGGTGGGAGATCCTCAGAGGCCATAGGACAGCAGATTGGCCATTGGCTACCCCTAGCTCTAGAGCCCAAACCTTTGCCTTGGTGGTAAGCGAGTTCCCTTTCCCCTGCTTCCACTGGTGAGAACCATTCTCTGGGTTTCCAAGTGCCCCAGGCAGCCCTGACTCCCCCAGCCATGGGGGAGGTAGGGAAGGTGGTGGGATTCCCAGCCTGCTCATACCAACAGTTTATAGAGGTCACACTTTACCAAACCAATTAAGCCCTTAACCTTGGGTACTTCTGAAGCTAGGACAAGTCCCAAGTTCACTTATTTTGCCAACCCCCTCCCTCCCCCCCATTGGGTCCAGCCCTAGGTAGTTTGAAGGTGACCTTCAAGGCATGAACGTTAATCTGCTTGAGTGCAGCCTGGCATAGGTTCAGCATGACTTGTGTGGCCTTCTATTATCAATGTCATTAATAGCCAGCCCCACATAAGTATGGTGGAGTCAGGCAAGGGTTTGAACTAACCACCACTTCCCCAGCATTGAGGTCTGGGCCAGTAAAATGACAGGATCTACACCCTTTAACAAATGCTTGAGCTCCCTCTTTGCACTCAGATCAGTAAACACTGGACAAGAGCACATCTATATCACTAGGCAAGAACAGAAGAATAAGACTAAGCTTGTAGTCTTCTGAGGCAGTTGAGCTGACATGGGGAAAAAAAAAAGGCATGGGCCATGAGAACTTGAGAGTGTAGAAAGGCCTTGACCCTCTGTGTAGAACTCTGCTGGGAGGCTGATAGGGAGGGTGGGAGAAGTGAGGCCAGTGAAGGGATGAGGGACTTAGATTTCATTAGGGTATGATGACAAGCCACCTTGAGTGAGCAGGCTTTCATTTACAAAACAGCCTGGGGCTGGAGAGATGGCTTAGTGGTTAAGCGCTTGCCTGTGAAGCCTAGGGACCTCGGTTCGAGGCTCGGTTCCCCAGGTCCCACGTTAGCCAGATGCACAAGGGGGCGCACGCGTCTGGAGTTAGTTTGCAGAGGCTGGAAGCCCTGGCGCGCCCATTCTCTCTCTCCCTCTATCTTTCTCTCTGTCTGCCGATCTCTAATAAATAAAATAAAATAAACAGCCTGGGTGTGCACGTGCTGGGAGAACAGAAGAGGCCCCTAGCTGGGCAGGGACCATGCCTGTAATCCCAGCTCTTGGGAAGCTGAGGCAGGATTGTGAGTTCAAAGCCATCTTGGGACTAAATAGACTGTTTCAAAAATACTCCATCCCAAGGGGCCGTGGAGATGGCTCAGTGGGTAACAGTGCTTGCTGAGTAAGCATGGGGACCTGAGTTTGATCCTTAGCACCCATGTAAAAAGCTGAGTGTGGGGGCACACGCCTTTAGTCCCAGCACTTGGGAGGCAGAGGTAGGAGGATCGCCAGGAGTTCGAGGTTACCCTGAGACTACATAGTGAATTCCAGGTCAGCCTGAGCTAGAGTGAGATCCTACCTTAAAAAAAAAAAAAAAAAAAAAAAAAAGCAACAAAAAACACCACCAACAAAAATAATGAAATCCACATTACAGAAGCCATGCATGGTGGCATCCCAGCACTTGGAAGGCAGAGGTAGGATCACAGTGAATTCAAGGCCACCCTGAGACTACACAGTGAATTCCAGGTCAACCTGAGCTAGAAACCCTGCCTTGAAAACAAAACAAAAAGCTGAAGCTGGGTCTGGAGAGATGGCTTAGCAGCTAAGTGCTTGCCTGTGAAGTCTAAGGACCCCGGTTTGAGGCCTGATTCCCCAGGACCCACATTAGCCAGATGCACAAGGGGTGCATGTATCTGGAGTTTGTTTGCAGTGGCTGGAGGCCCTGGCACGCCCATTCTCCCTCTCTCTGTATATCTGCCTCTTTCCGTCGCTCTCAAATAAATGAACAACAACAACAAAAGCTGAAGCTGATGTTGCCATTGACACAGCATACAACCCTTGCCCCCAGTAAAAAAAGATGAGGAGGCCTGAGAGATGGTTTAGTAGTTAAGGTGCTTGACTGCAAAGCCTAAGGACCCAGGTTAAATTCCCCAGGACCCGCGTTAATCAGATCACAGAAGATGTGTTAGAGTTCAAATTTCTAGCTTCCAGCTTTGTGACAGTAAAGAACTAGTTCACAAAGCCGCCTTGTGGCATTTCAGGTCTCATAGCTTCCTGTTCTGACCCCACCCGTGTAGAGTCAGCCCCTCACTGTCCAACTAGTGAGGCCTCCCCAGGATCCCTGTCTTCTCTCAGTTTGGGCATGGGAGATCATGCTCTTGTGCATACTTTGCAGTCTGCAGAGAGCCACCAGGACGTGGCACCAAGGCCTTGTCTTCAGCAGACAAGCCAGTCTGCAAGAGAGCTTGCTGTGGGAAGCCTGCCTCCCACTGGTTCCCCACAGTGCTGCCTGCTCTTCTGTGGTGCTGTAGCCCCCTAGTCTTCTTCAGAGGCCACAGGAGGGTCTTTGCTACTGCAATCCAGGCACAGGCTCTGGGTCCCCCTTATGGGACTTCCCAGAGAACGTTTTTGGCAGGGAGAGTAAGACCCTGTAGCTCAGGCTAGCCTCAAACTTGAGACAATCCTCCTGCCTTACTCTCCCAAATGCTGAGATTTCAGGTATGATCATAAGTAGTGTCATAGACTCATGTCTGTGAAGGAGTGTTTAGCTTAGGTTAGGTGAGGTGGCAAGACCCCTCTGAGGGTGGCACCAGGCCTCATTTCTCTGCTTCCTGACTGGATGCAATGTGAACTCTTTGCTGCCATTCATTCACTGTCACAGTGGATGAACTGAACTGCCAAATGGATCCAAAATAAACTCTTTCTTCCTAAATTGCTTTTGTCAGGGATATTGTCACAGCAAGAAAACTAATACAACTTGCCAATTCTTGTGCATGGAGAGAGAGAAGGATCTATTTTCATCCTTCTGCAGATATATATCCAGTTTTCCCAGCACCATTTGCTGAAGAGGCTGTCTTTTCTCCAGTGAGTATTTTTGGCATTTTTGTTGAAGATCAGGTGGCTATAGCTACTTGGGCTTATATCTGGGTACTCTATTCTGTTCCACTGATCTACATGTCTGTTTTTGTGCCAGTACCATGCTGTTTTTGTTACTATGGCTCTGTAGTATAGGTTAAAATCAGTTATGGTGATACCACCAGCCTTACTTTTGTTGCTCAAAATTGTTTTAGATATTTGAGGATTTTTGTGCTTCCAAATTAATTTTTGGATTGTTTCTTCTATTTCCATGAAGAATGGCATTGGAATTTTGATGGGGATTACATTAAATGTGTAGAATGTTTTCGGTAAGATTGCCATTTTCACAATATTGATCCTTCTGGTCCAAGAACAAGGAATGTTTTTCCATTTCCTAGTGTCTTCTGCAATTTCTCACTTGAGTGTTTTAGTTTTCATTGTAGAGATTCTTCACTTCCTTGGTTAGGTTTATTCCAAGGTACTTTTTTTTTTTTTGATGCAATTGTGAATGTGAGTGATTCTCTGATTTCATCCTCTGTATTTGTTGTTGGCATAAAGGCAGGCTACTGATTTCCATGTATTTATTTATTTATTTAAATGATAGTTAAAAAATTTTTTGTTCATTTTTATTTATTTATTTGAGAGCAAGACAGAGAGAGAAAGAGGCAGAGAGAGAGAGAGAGCCACTGCAAATGAACTCCAGACGCGTGCGCTCCCTTGTGCATCTGGCTAATGTGGGTCCTGGGGAATCGAGCCTCGAACCAGGGTCCTTAGGCTTCACAGGCAAGCGCTTAACCGCTAAGCCATTTCTCTAGCCCTATTTATTTATTTTTAAATATTTTATTATTTATTTATTTGACATAGAAAGAGGGAGGGAGAGAGTGAGAAAATAGGCATGCCAGGGCCTCCAGCCACTGCAAATAAACTCCAGACACATGCGCCCCCTTGTGCATCTGGCTAATGTGGGTTGTGGGGAATTGAACCTGTGTCCTTTGGCATTGCAGACAAATGCCCTAACTGCTAAGCCATCTCTCCAGCCCCATGTATTTATTTAGTATACTGCTACATGGCTATAGGTGTTTATGAGCTCTAACAGTTTGCTAGTAGAGTTTTTAGGGTCCTTTATGTAAAGAATCATGTCATCTACAAATAATGATAACTTGATCTCTTCCTTTCCAATTTGTATCCCTTTTATGTGTGTCTCTTGCCTTATTTTATAGCTAAGACTTCCAGTACTATATTAAATAAAAGTGGGGACAGTGGACACCCTTGTCTTGTTCCTGATTTTAGTGGAAACCCTTCATGTTTTTCCCTATGTTGGCTGTAGGCTTGTCATAAATAGCTTTTATTATGTTGAGATATGTTCCTTCTATTCCCAGTCTCTGTAGGACTTTTATCATGAAGGGATGTTGGATTTTTGTCAAATGCTTCCATGTTAGAGAGCTTTATTTTTATTTTTATTTTTATTTTTATTTTGGTTTTTCGAGGTAGGGTCTCACTATGGCCCAGACTGACCTGGAATCCACGATGTAGTCTCAGAGTAGCCTTGAACTCACAGCAATCCTCCTACCTCTGCCTCTCAAGTGCTGGGATTAAAGCAGCCCAGGCTGACCTGGAATTCTTGTAATTCTACTTTCGCCTGAGTTCTGGGATGAAAGGTGCGTACCACCACACCTAGCTCGGGCTGGAGAGTTAGAAACTCATCCCCCTTTCTCAGCTGCCCTACGTGGAGCATACGTCCCCAGCTCTCACCCTCCGCACCAGGAACCTTGTTTCAGCATCTCTCATGGACCTGGAATACCCACTGGGCTGCTTTTCTAACCTTCTCAGGCAGGCTTCCAGACATCAGTTCTGATGAGGGCCCTTTCCTAGGCACCCTGTCCCAGGAGGGTATCAGTCACTGGGGCCGGGGCAGGGCAGACCTGCCACACAGGACTGTGACTCACCAGGCCTGCGGCTTCCTCTTCACCAGCCCCCGGTGCCGCCTCCACTGTGAATGTGGGCTGAGGTGGTAGGTCAGCTGCCGGCACAGCTTCTCCATAGCTCCTAGCGCGTCACCTTCCTGTAGAGGCAACCACAGGCAGGGATCCCTGAGACTTCATGGTGCAGTTGAAGGTGCCCAGGCCACCCCCCCCCCAGGCTTCCTGGGCCCTTGGGAAGAGATCAGTGCCACAAGTCTGAGCAGGGGGAGGGGGACAGGCTATGCTGGCTAGGTGAGCGTCCCTGGCAGGGAGCACCTTGTCCACATTCTTTGCAGGGGGGTGAACCCAAGGCCTCCATAATGCTAAGCAAGTGCTCTGCTACTGAGCCACACTCTCAGCCTCTGCACAATGCTGTTATGCTTTGTGAATTAGTTGCTATCACTGAAAAACTGACATTTCTATAAAGTCGGGATAGCAGGTGATCTGGCAACGATGGGCTGGGGTAGGCCCCTTGGACAGGATGTGCCAGCGTGCCATGGCCCCCACAACTCCCAACGCCCAGGATCATTCTGCCCTCACTTGCTCAACAAACTTTTTTTTTTTTTTTTTTTGAGGTAGCCCAGACTGACCTGGAATTCAACTATGTAGTCTCAGGGTGGCCTCGAACTCACACCAATACTCCTACCTCTGCCTCCCAAGTGCTGGGATTAAAGGCGTGCGCCACCACGCCCAGCGTCATCATTCTTATTATACTGAAGAGGAACTGAGGCTCTGTGACTTGGGACTGATAGAAAGGCAAGAGAAGGAGACTTTGAGGAAGAGGGGAGGCAGGAAGCTGGGGCTGGATGCTTGGAAAAAATGACAGCTCTAAGCAGGGAGGCCCGAGAGTGGATGAAAGAACTCCAGATTGACCCTCCACCTCTAGCTCTCCACAGCCTCGCTGCTCCCTGTCACTTCTGTCTGAAAATAAACTGGAATCACCTGGCACTCCAGACAGTCTCACTGATAACCCCTGGAGTTGATGTCAGAGTCCTAGACTTGATTCTTTTTTTTAACATTTATTTTATTTATTTGAGAGACAAAGAGAGAAAGATGTAGGTGAGAGAGAAGGATGGAGGGAGGGAATGGGTGTGTCAGGGCTTTCAGCCGCTGCAAACAAACTCCAGATGCATCTGCCCCCTTGTGCATCTGGCTTATGTGGGCCTTGGGGAATCAAACCTGGGTCCTTTGGCTTTGCAGGCAAGAGCCTTAGCTGCTAAGCCATCTATCTCTTCAGCCTGACTTGATTCTTTTTGTGTGTGCAGTGTATGTAGCATATGTGGTGAGTGCAAGTGTGTATGTGTAGATGCACACACCCTGGGCACGTGCAACATCCTCCCCTATCGTTCTTCCACCCTACTTCCTTGAGACAGGGTCTCTTTTTTTTTAATATCTTATTTATTTCTTAGAGACAGAGAGAGAGAGGGAGGGAGAGAATGGGCAAGTCAGGGCCTCTAGCTACTGCAAATGAAGTCCAGGTGCATGCACCACCCTGTGCATCTGGCTTAGGTGGGACCTGGAGAATCAAACCTGGATCCTTAGGCTTCACAAGTAAGTGCCTTCACCGCTAAGCCATCTCTCCAGCCCTTTTAAAATATATTTTAAAAATTATTTATTTCTTTGAGAGAGAAAGAGGCAGGTAGAACAAGCATGCCAGGGCCTTCAGCTGCTACAAACAAACTCTAGACACATGTGCCACCTTGTGCATCTGACTTACATGGGTCCTGGGGAATCAAGCCTGGGTCCTTTCGCTTTGCCTTACCACTAAGCCATCTTTCCAGTCCTGAGACAGAGTCTCTTACCTCTTACTGAACCTGTTGCTTGCTTGTTTTCTTTATTTTTTATTTGGTTTTTCAAGGTAGTGTCTCACTAGCCCAGGCTGACCTGGAATTTACTACGTAGTCTCAGGGTAGCCTTGAACTCATGGCGATCCTCCTATCTCTGCCTCCTGAGTGCTGGAATTAAAGGTGTACACCACCACACCTGGCTTTTATTTTTATTTTTTCTTATTTTTGCCTAGCCTGGTCATTGAGTCCCTTTGATCCTCCAGCCTCTGCTCCCCTCAATGCTGGGTTTACAGGGATAAGTGGCTTTTTATATGGGTGGTGCAGATTGAACTCCAGGTCTCGTGCCTGGGCAAGAAGTACTCCTACCCACTAAGCCATCTCCCCAGTTCCCTAGACTTTGTTTCTTGCTTACTCAAGACATATGTGGTGGGTGGTAGGCAATGCTGCTGGCGATAAGGCAGGGGATGCATCATGAGGTCTGCGAGACAAGTCAGTGGAGAGGAATGGCCAATAAGGTTTGCATCTTGGGACTTCCTTTCTTTTTATTTATTTATTTATTAATTTTTTTATTAATTAGTTTTGGATTCAGCAAATACAGTCAGTTTGGTACCATTATTAGGCTCATCCGTGACTTACCCCCTCCCCTTGGCCCCTCCTTGTTGAGGTATACGGGTCATGCATTGTGGAGTTAGCCCTCAGTTATGGATGGGACTTCCTTTCTGACTTAAAGGTCTATAGAGTGGTGGGCTGCAGGTAGACAGGGTCAGAGAGCCACGCACATGGAAGAGGTTGACACTGGCCGAGACCATATATCCAAACAATGGTGCATAGGGCCAGGAGAATGTGGGCAGGGTGGAGAATGAGAAGTCAGTGATTTGGGCTTGTGACTTGGACAGAAGGCAAGGGACAACAGAGGAGAAACAGGTGACAAGGCAGGAATGCTCATGCGGGGGGCCATGTTGAATTAAAGGGGCCCGGGCACATTCCTTAGCACCTGGTTGAATCCCTGGCCAGGGAAGGAGCTGAGAGGGACACGGCACACACAGGAGATGGGGAAGGTACAGAGAGGCAGGTGTGAGTCAGGCCTCAGGCAACCAGAGCAGAATGGGTGCTCGGACACTCTTGGAGGCCACTGGATCACCAATGGGGATCCTTTCCCAGCATAGACTTGGAGGATAATGGTCAGGGCTGGTCACAGCGAGGACTCACTTGGGTTAAAGAGTGGGCTGTGAGGATGAGACACAGCAGAGATGCCACGCCTGGAGCTGTGGCTCTCCATTTTGGAACCCCCAGGAGAGTGTCTAAACCTCGGATTATTATGCGTGGGTGTGCAGCTCTGGTAGGGAGATCAAAAAAAAATTTTTTTTGGTTGTTTTTGTTTTTCAAGGTAGTCTTTCTCTGGTCCAGGCTGACATGAAATTCACTAAATTCTCAGGCTGGCCTCGAACTCACAGCGATCTTCCTACCTCTGCCTCCCGAGTGCTGAGATTAAATGCCTAGCTTTTTTTAAAGCATACAAAATAATGGGTTTCATCATGACATTTTCTTTCTTCTTCTTTTTTTTTTTTTGGTATTTTGAGGTAGGGTCTCATTCTAGCCCAGGCTGACCTGGAATTCACTATGTAGTCTCAAGGTGTCCTCCAACTCGTGGCAATCCTCCTACTTCTGCCTCCCAGGTGTTAGGATTAAAGGCGTGCGCCACCACACCTGTGTGTTTTTATTTTAAAAGATTTTATTTTTATTTATCAGGGACAGAGGGAGAGAAAGAGAAGGAATGGACACTCCAGGGCCTCTAGCCACTGCAAAGGATTCCAGGATGCCCCAGAACAAACGGTTGTGAACTTAAGGGAGCGGCTGAGTCCCTCAAGATCAGAAATGAGCTCTGCTCCAGCTCTTCCTCCACTTCCCAGGGTTTCCAAACCGCGCAGGGCCAGGGCCTCTGCCGCAACCTTCCAGGCTTTGCGGGAGAGAACAGATAAACAGGGCTGCTAGAGCAGCGTTGCTGCCACAAGGGGGCAGCCGTGCCCAGGGCGACCTGCTCTGCAGCTACCAGCGGGGAAGCAGGAGCGCTGGTTCTATGGGCGGAGCAGGCATAGATGCCCTAACTAGTTAAGATTTGAATTCAGAATAAATGTGAGTCACGACCCCTCAGAAGCTAGCTCCTCTCTGCTCGTCTGAACTAAACAGACAGCTAATCTCTCCTGCGGTGCTTGAGATTCATAGACTGGGGCCTCAACTGTGCCAGGCAAGCACTTTACTGCAGGACCCCCACCTCTAGCCCCACAGCTTAGCGGTTAGTGAACGTTTCCCACACGTAGGCATATCCCTCGTGCGCATATGTACACGAACTCAGTTCTGTGCCTCAGGGCAAGCCTAACATCCTCATTTTACAAATGAGGGAACCGAGGCACAAAGTTAAACATGTACCCTGTACCTGCTGGCTGAGTTACTAACTTCCCACTCTGCTCTCCTTGTGAGAAATCCTGTGCTTTGCATAGCTAATCAAAGTTTTTTTTTTAAAGTATTTTATTTATTTATTTATTTCAGAGAGAGAGAGAGAGAGAGAGAGATATGAATGGCAGAGGCTGATAGAAATGGAGGGCGATAGAGGGGGAGAGAGAGAATGGGTATGCCAGGGGCCTCCCAGCCACTGCAAATGAACTCCAGATGCACGTACCACCTCCTTCCTAGGTGTGCGGCAGCCACAGGACTTGTGTTAAGGACTTGCCAAGGAGCCCTGTGACACCAGGCATCCGCATGTCATGTCCAGCACTTTGATGGGTGGCTGCCAGCTCTTTTCCCGGCATTTCCTTTGAAAAGTAGCACAGCCTGTGGGTCTTTTGTGTAACCACACCCCACGCTGCCAAGGTCCAGAGGGGTGCTGACCCATGCAGCAGATCTGCCCTTTTTCTGGAACCTGGTCTTGAAAATGAGACACATCCATCCCTAGGGCCTGGAGCCCTGATAAGTGAATTGGGCTCTTGAGTGGCCATATTCTTGACCATGTGTGAGGATGCAGAAGAGAAAGAGGCAGAGGGAATGGAGAGGGGATCAGGAGAGGGGAAGGGTGGGTTCATACAGCATGCGTGCTTGGTAGTGCTGAGCTTCACACACACTGCTGTGTCTGTGGTATAAATTCTTTCTCATTGAGCTGGCTTGACCGGGAGTCTGTGAACTGCAACTAACCATGGGGTTGTGGAATCAATTCTGTAACTCTTCTTCCCACCCACGTAGAAGGAATGTGAAGGAAGGGAGACTCCAGGCACTGCAGCCTTTCCAGACCTGCCCAGAGGCCTTAGGGAAAGATCTGGTTGAAGAACATCTTGGTGACCTGTTGGAAAGATCTGTGCTCAAGGCTGGGGAGAGAGCTCAGGCAGTAAAGTGCCTGCCTTGCAAGCACGAGGACCTGAGTTTGATCCTCAGTATCCATGTTAAAAAAACAAACAAATAAGGCCAGACATGGTGGCACACACCTTCAATCCCAGCACTCGGGAGGCAGAGGTAGGAGGATCGCTGTGAGCTTGAGGCCACCATGAGACTATAGCTAATTCCAGGTCAACCTTGGCTAGAGTGAGACCCTACCTCAAGAAACAAAACAAAACAAAAAACCAAAAACAGAATGAATAATGTGTGCTCAGTGCAGCCCTCTCCGTCTCTCAACCAGATGCCAAATGCCACCTTTGTTTTCCCCAGGCACCTTTGCAATCGCTCCCAGGACTCCTGTACTCAAAGGCTTCTCTCACTGGCTCATTACATATTGATTACCCAGCTTAGCATGCCCTGGAACCATTCAGATGGACAGTGTGCGGGTTTTTCTGGTTACCCTCTTACCAGAGTCCACTCTCTGCCCCTCCCTGTTCTCAGAGGGCTGCGTTCTAAAGACTCTCACCCCCATCCGCCCTGCTTCATCCTATGTGGGAACCAACCTGCTAGACAACTTCCCTTGTCCTTGCCTCATGGTGTCCCTGCATAGTCTCCTTCCCACACTGTATCAGGATCACCTAAGGGATCAACAGGATGGCAGATGTGATTTCCAAGGTGGGTATCCTGGTTTCTAGGATTTGTTCGCTCTGCGATGTGGGACACGCAAGCACTCCTGTAGCGAGGCCTATGTGGCAATGAACTGAGGCGTCTGACGCCAAGCCTGTAGTCTACCACCTTGGACACGGGGCTGCCCTTCTGGCACTTGCAGACCTGGCTGATGCCCTAGCTAAGTTGCCCCTGAACTCCTGACCTAGAGACTGAGCAGCAACAAATGTCTGCGGTGATTCTCCTGCCTCAGCCTCCCGAGTGCTGGGATTAAAGGTGTGTGCTACCACACCTGGCTTCTAATTTGACTTTGAATTTACTTTTTTTTTTCAACGACTTTATTTATTTATTTGAAATAGAGGGAACAGGCACGCCAGGGCCTCCTGCCACTACAATCTCCAGATGTAGGCACCACTCATGCATCCAGCTTGATGTGGGTCCTGGGGAATCCAATTTGGCTTTCGGGCTTTGCAGGCAAGTCCCTTCAATTGCTGAGCCATCTCCCCAGTCCCTGATTTTATTTGTGACACAGAATCTTGCTATGTTGCCCAGACTGGCCTTCAACTTCTGGACTCAAGTGATCTTTCTGTCTCAACCTTCCAAGAAGCTGGGTACAGCACGGTATATCACCACATTGGGCTTTCTGTCACTGCAAACCTCTACTTTGTAAGATAGTTGGCTATGCTGTATTAGATAACAGCAGGGTCTGGAAGAAGCCTTGTCTTCTCTTCTCTGTTTCCTTTGTCTTCCTCTCTTCCTTTCCTTCTTTTTCTTCCCATCCCTTTCTGCTTTCTTCTTCTTCTTTTTTTAAACCAAAAGAGGTGAGGTTTCACTCTAGAACTTACTCTGTATCCCCAGGCTGGCCTTGAACCAACCCTCCTACCTATGCCTCCCGAGTGCTGAGATTAAAGGGGTGTGCTACCATGCCTGGCTACTTCTTCCATTTTCCTAAAAAAAAAGTATTTTATTTATTTGGGAGAGAGGGAGGGAGGCATATAGAAAGAGAGAGAATGGGTGTGCCAGGGCCTCTAGTCACCGCAAAAACAAAACAAAACAAAAAACACACCAAACAACTCCAGATACATGAGCTACCTTGTGCATCTGTGAGTACTGGGTACTGGGGCACTGAACCTGGGTACTTAGGCTTCAAAGGCAAGTGTGCCTTAACTGCCATCTCTCCAGAACCCCCTTTTTTATTTTTGAGAGCCAAAGAGAGAGAACTGGTGAGCCAGGGCCTCAAGCCAATGAAATTGAACTCCAGATGCTTGTGCCACCTAGTAGGCATGTGAAACCTTTTGCTTGCCTCACCTTCGTGCTTCTGGCTTATGTGGAATCTGGAGAGTCATGGGTCCTTAGGCTTCGCAGGCAAGCTCCTTACCCACTAAGCCATTTCTCCAGCCCCACCCTTCCCTTTTTTAAAAAACTATTTTATTTATGTTTTTGTTGTTGTTTTTTAAAGGTAGGGTCTCACTCTAGCTCAGGGTGACCTGGAATTTATTTGGTAGTCTTAGGGTGGCCTTGAACCCATAGTGATCCTCCAACCTCTGCCACCCGAGTGCTGGGATTAAAGGCGTGTGCCACCATGCCTTTCTTTATGCTTTCATTTTTTAAATTTTTTTTTGAGAGAAAGAGAATGAATAAGCATGCCAGGGCCCCCAGCCACCTTGTGCATCTGGCTTACATGGGTCTTGGGGGAATTGAACCTGGGTCCTTTGCTTTGAAGACAAGCGCCTTAACTGCTAAACCATCTCTCCAGCCCTGCTTTCATTTTTGAGGCAGCATCTATGTATCTTGTCTCGAATTTCTGATCCTCCTGCCACCACTTCCCAAGTGCTAGGATTACTGGTTTTGCCCCACCACACCTAACTTGAAAGAGGCATTTACATCCGATTTCAGCAACACAACTTCCTTCCATTGCCCCTTCAGTGGTGATAACTTTCTAACTGTTGTGGTCATTGTTGTCTCCATGTCTTCCTTTTTTTTTTTTTTAATCTTGTCCACGGACCTTTCTCTTAACAATTTGTAATGGTATGTGTTTCCTGCTTCCTGCCTGGTGTAGAATGTAACTTTGAGCAAGACGGATGACCGACCCTGTTGGGCTTATATTCTAGTGGAGAAAGTGCATAGTCAAGTAGTCCCTAGGTAAATATGATACCATTCAGATCCTAAATGGTCTTTCCCTCTTTACCCCAAGTTCATGAGTTAAAGGCTTGGTGCCTTTGGGAGGTGGTGGAACATTTACGAGATGGGGTCTTGTGGAAGGTACTAGATCATTGGGGGGGGGGGTGTAATGAGTCAAACCTGAAATGTGTCCCTATGTTCATGGTTGTTTTTTTTCCTTTCTCTCTGAGGTAGAGTTTCAGTCTATCCCAGGCTGACCTGGAATTCACTATGGAACCTCAGGATGGCCTCGATCGAACTCACGGCGATCCTCCTACCTCTGCCTCCAGAGTGCTGGGATAAAAGGTGGGCGCCATCAGGTCCGGCATGCTTATGTTTTGAACCTTTGTTTTCTTGTTGGTGGTGTGCTGTGCTGGGAGGCTGCCGAACCTTTAGGAGGTCTGGCCTGGCTGGAAGAAGCAGGTCACTTAGGGTCTTTCAAGGCCATAGCTCACTCCGGCTTCCAGGTTCCAGTCTTGCTTTCTGCTTCACAGTTCACCTCGAAGCGCACACAAGAGCAGGGGCTCCCACTGCCAAATGAACTGAGCTGCCCCACAATGCACCCCCTGGTATGATGGTTCAAACCCTTCGGAACCATAAACCAGAATGAATCTTTTTGCCCGTAAGTTGTTTCTGTCAGGTCTTGTAGTCACAGACACAAAGGTAACCAGGATACAGCAAGCTGTTAAAGGGGACAATGGGACCTCAGCCATCTTTCATACCTGGACAAGAACTGACCATGCCTCCTCACACACACCATGTGCTCCACCACGATGTTCTCCCACCAGCTCAACTGGTCATGGACTGAAATCTCTAAAATGCTTGGCTAAAGAAAACTTTTCTCCCCCCACCTTTTTTTTTTTTTTTTTTTTTTTTTTGAGGTACAGTCTCACTCTAGCCCAGGCTGACCTGGAATTCACTTAGTCTCAGGGTGGCCTCAAACTCACAGCGATCTTCCTAGCTTGCCCTCCCGAGTGCTGGGATTAAAGGCGTGCACCACCACGCCTGGCCCTTTCTTTTCTTCTTCTTTTTTTGTTCCTGAGAGGTAGGTCTCCCTCTAGCCCAGGCTGACCTGGAATTCACTATGCACACTCTAGTGTTGGGGTAGTGTCGAACTCACAGTGATCCTTCTACTTCTGCCTCCTGAGTGCTTGGATTAAAAGCGTGTGCCACGCCTGCCTAGCAACCTTTCCTCTTTTTAAGCTGATTATCTCAGGTATTTGGTACAATAATGGGAAAGCAACTGACACAATAAGCAAAATAACTCCAGAGACTAGAAAGGGAAATGGAGCCAGGCATGGTGGTCCCTTTAATCCCAGCACTTGGGAGTCAGAGGTAGGAGGATCCTGCGAGACCCTGCCTCAAAAAACTTAAAAAAAAAAAAAAAAAGGAAGAAAGAAAGTAAAATGGAGAAACAAATGGGGAAAATAAAAAGGGTCCAGGGGCTGGAGAGATGGCTTAGTGGTTAAGGTGCTTGCCTGCAAAGCCAAAGGACCCAGGTTTAATTTTCCAATACCCACATAAAGCCAGATGCACAAGGTAGCACATGTGTTTGGAGTCTGTTTGCAGTAGCTAGAGGCCCTGGTGCGCCCATTTTCTCTCTCTCTCATAAATAAATACATACATTTTTATTTCTTATAATTAACAACTTCCATGATTGTAAACAATATCCCATGGTAATTCCCTCCCTCCCCCCATCTTCCCCTTTGAACCTCCACTCTCTATCATATCCACTCCCCCTCTCAATCAGTCTTTCTTGTTTTTTTGAGGTAGGGTCTCACTCTAGTTCAAGCTGACCTGGAATTCACTATGTGGTCTCAGGGGTGGCCTCAAACTCACGGTGGTCCTCCTACCTCTGCCTCCCATGTGCTGGGATTTAAGGTGTGCACCACCATGTCCAGCCCACATATATATTTTAAGGGCCCAAGACAGAGCTTGGTTGGGAAGCTACAGGAGTAAGGCTGGTTCGAGGCTCTGGGAGGACATCTAGGCTCAGTGCAAGTGCAGAAGGAGGCACGGCCAGTGGCAGCTTCTGCTGTACAAGGAGAGAGCTAGCTCCCTCATTGTGAGAGGTCCTGGGTGTGCCAAGAACAGAGAGGAGCCCAAGTGGCTGGGGAGGTGCAGATGGAGACCATCTCCCCACCCTCAAGTGCTAGGGCGGAGCCTCAGGCCTCACACATGCCACACCCCAGCAGAGGACCCCACTGCTGAGCTACTGCTTTGGCGTGTGAGCAAGGCCCCTGTAGGTGCTTCTCGTGAATCATCTCATTTAACTCTCAGCAGGAGATATGACTTTGATACCTATTTTAGAGTCAAGGAAAAGAAAGTTCTGGTAATCATGTAATTTGAGAAAGGTTGCATCATGCAATGCACTGACGACTTAGGTGTCCCCTCCCATTTGAGTGTTGAAATCCCCGGGTGATGTTATTACGAGATGGGGTCCTTGGGAGGCACTCAGGTAGTGTGAGTGGGGAGCTTTCCTGATGGGATCTGCAGCTGTAGGATTTAGAGAACTTCTTGCCTTCTTTATACCTGGTAAGGACACAGGAGAAGGCGCCGCCTGAAACTAAGATGAGGGCTCGGACACTGGCCTTGTACCTCCAGCTTCCAGTGCTGTGAGAAACCAACTTCTGTCTATAAGCTCTCAAGAATATAGTGCTTCCGTGGCGCACGGCTAGTATAGCCCCCCAGCCCCACCAGATGGAAGGGAAGGGAAGGGAAGGAGCTTGGCTCTCTCTCCTAGCCCAGCCTGGCTCTCCGAGTCTGACAGTCCAGCTCCAGGTTCTAGAGTGGCCTCCAGTCACCTCTGCAGCCCTCATGGGAAATGCAACCTTTCTTACTATTTCATTACCCCACGTCTGGTTTTCTCAACTCAAAAGGGCATACATACGTGAAAGGTAAAAATATATTTCAGGGCTGGAGAGATGGCTTAGTGGTTAAGCACTTGCCTGTGAAGCCTAAGGGCCCTGGTTCGAGGCTTGATTCCCCAGGACCCACGTTAGCCAGATGCACAAGGGGGCACACACGTCTGGAGTTCATTTGCAGAGGCTGGAAGCCCTGGCGTGCCCATTCTCTCTCTCTCCCTCTATCTGTCGTTCTCTCTGTGTCTGTCGCTCTCAAATAAATAAATAATTAATTAAAAAATATATATTTCAACTTTTTGTTCTGAAAGCTCCATTGTCCACCATCCCTCTCACCTGTAGGCAACTGAATTTCTGTTCTAGAGAAAGCAGGGGTCAGCATACTACAGGGCCTCCTCCCTGCTTGGATCCCTGTAGCTCCTGGCACCAACTAGCATCTCTCTCAAGGTGGAAGCCTTGGGGTTCCCATTCCACCAGCCCTCATTACTGGCTTTTCTTGCTGCCTTTGAACCCACTATTCCCGCCTTCTGTTGACCCTGGCAGGGTCCCAGGCCCCACAGACAGTTCCTCTCCTGCCAAGGACAAAAGTCCTCTGAGAAAGCTAGACATGGGGTAAGCCTCAGAGGCTTCCTTCCCCCTAAGCACAGTTCCAGCTTCTTGGGTGGTGACCACAGTTAGGTCTGCGCTGTGTTCAAAGAGACGCCCACCTCACACCCCAGGACCTGGCTGGTTCAGACCACAACTGCCTACCGGCTTGGGGCAGTGGATGTAGCGTGCCAGGCTGATGATGAGGTCGTGGGTGATGGGGTCCACCAGGTTCCGGAAGCTGGCATAGCGATACAGAACGTCATCTAATGAAGTCGACTCCATGCCCAGGTCCTGCAAGAGCAGAGGATGCCCAGAGGTCAGAGGCGAGGATGCGTAGAAATGCTATCCAACTTGTCTGGTGCCCAGACCTGGATGCAGACCCTGGGGACAGCCAGAGCCTAGACAAGGAACCATCTAGAGAACAGCTCTCAGGGGACAAATGCAAGCTCCTGCCTGTGTCTCTTATCTCTAGCAAAGATGGATGCTGCCTCTGCGGCTCCCCAGGTCCCAGTTTGTGAACCTCTCCCCAGAAGGCATCCCTCCCCAACCCCATAAACAGCCTCCAGCTTTCCCAGGAATGTGCTGGGGCCTACTTCATGGGGGCAGCGTTTGGAACTGGCACGTCCAGCAAAAATCCTCTGCCTTGGGACAGGACTGTTCATTGATTTTTTTTTTTTTTCTTCCCGAGGTAGGGTCTCACTCTAGCCCAGCTGACCTGGAATTCACTCTGTAGTCTCAGGCTGGCCTTGAACTCTGCCTCCCGAGTGCTGGGATTAAAGGCGTGCGCCACCACGCCCGTTTGTTTATTGATCTTTCTTTGCATTTCTGTCCTGCCTCTGAGCTCACTCAGCCCACTCCTTCTGCAGAGAACCCCAACTCTGCGCTCCACGGCCTCAGTGGGTTGAGTTCTATGGACAGGCTGCCAGGCACCCAGAAGACAGCCCCAGCAGGGCTCCCTCAGAGAGGGCAGCGAGAGGAAGGAGGGGGACGTGTGCGCCCCGAGTGGGGCAGGGTGGCAGCAGAAACCGTGCAAGTGGCGCGGGGAGGGGGTTCTTCTGGGCCAAGATTTGGGGGCTGATAGGATTCAGGTCATGCTGCCTCAAAATATGACACTGTGCATGTGAAGTCCTAACAGAAGCTGGCAGGCAGGCTGCAAGGCACGTCTCAGGTGAGGCGCAGCCTCATCCCAAAGGGCTCCGGAAGCCTCAATACACCAGGAAAAGAACAGCTTCACTCTAAAAGGCACAGAGATGCCAAGAACCTGAACGAGCTTTGCCTAGGCTTAGCCAGTTTACCGTCGTTAGATTGTTTTGTTTTGCTTTTTTGAGGCAGGGTCTCGCTGTAGCTCAGGCCGCTCTGGAATTCACTATGGAGTCTCAGGGTGGCCTCGAACTCACAGAGATCCTCCTACCTCTGCCTCTCGAGTGCTGGGATTAAAGGCGTGCGCCACCACGCCCAGCTCATCCTTAGATTGTATCCGTTTGTTTTCCAATGCGATGTCCACACACCGTCTGTAAGAACACAGATGTCTGCTCTGCTGCTTTGGGCCTTTATTTTGGTGCTGGGGATGGAACTCAGAGCCTTGTTTGTACCTGCTAGGAAAGTGTTCTACCACTGAGCTACACCTCCAGCCCCTGTTTCTGAAGGTTCCCCCATGTCACACAAATCTTGCATTATATATTTTTCTTTTTTTTTTTGAGGTAGGGTCTCACTCTAGCCCAGGCTGACCTGGAATTCACTCTGTGGTCTCAGGGTGGACTTGAACTCACAGCAATCCTCCTTCCTCTGCTTCCTCAGTTGCTGGTATTAAAGGCGTAAGCCACCATGCCTGGCTAAATATTTCATCTTGAATTCTTATTTCTAAAAATTATTTTCTTTTTTTCTTTTTTTTTATGAGAGAGAGAATATATTGGCACACCAGGGCCTCTTGCTACCGCAATCGAACTCCAGACGCGTGCGCCACCTTGTGCGCATGTGTGACCTTGCATCACCTCGTGCATTAGGCTTACATGGGATCTGGAGAGTTGAACATGGGTCTTTAGGCTTTGCAAGCAAGCACCTTAACTGGTAAGCCATCTTTCCAGCCCATATTTTTGTTTTTCTATGGTGAACTTTTTATCATAGGTGTCTCAGCCATGAACCTTAGGACAGAAAAATGTAATTGTTCTTCCTTAAGGAGGCACCACATACTCTGCAGAGACCAGGGTCAGCCTTGAAGTGTTGCTAGTGGGGTCATGAGTAGTGAGCCCCAAGGGCTCCAAGGGATGCTGAAGACCCTGAGGTTCTTGCGCAGTGCCAGGGAAAGAGCAGCCCACAACTCTATGCCCAAGCTTGAGTGTCCTACTGGCCTGGCTGAGCTTGGCAGAGCTTTCTATTTAGAGAGGCAGAGGAACATGCTTTTGGGAGTGTTAGACTAAAAACTAAGTCACCTGGTCCAGGACAGGTGACTGAATTCCAGGAGGGGCACATTCCTGTTTTTTAGTGGGGTAGTCTGAACTTCTCTTAACATCTTTCCCATGCCTGCAAGGAAAGAGGTTGTACCTTGAAACCAAGGCCCATACAGGTGACTTTTTTTTTTTTTTTTTTTTTTTGAGGTAGGGTCTCACTCTAGCCCAGACTGACCTGGAATTCACTATATAATCTCAGGGTGTCCTCAAACTCACTGCAATCCTCCTACCTCTGCCTTCCGAATGCTGGGATTAAAGGCATGCACCACCACGCCTGGCCTAATCCTTTTCTTTAAAAAAAAAAAATTATTTACTTATTTGAGAGAGGGAGGTGAGGGACAGAATGGGCACACCAGGGCCTACAGTCACTGCAAATGAACTCCAGATGCATGTGCCACCTTGTGCATCTGGCTTACGTGGGTCCTGAAGAATCAAACTGGGATCCTTTGGCTTTGCAGGCAAACACCTTAACCACTAAGCCATCTCTCCAGCCCCCAGGCTGACTTCCTGCACGGCTGATATTTTGGGCAGGAGGGGCAGGCCTAAGCCTCAGACTCTGTTCTGCTCCGCAAGCGTTGATGCGTCCTCACCCACCACTGGGGAGTGAGCCAGGCCAGCGGTGATGGACGGAGGGAGGGGAAGTGGCCCTGTGTTTTGGTGGCTACACGTGTGCACAAAGGAAGACTGAGCGAGGAGGGCAGGGGGAGTTAGGTGGATAAGCGGAGGTCAGAAGAGCCCTTGAGATTGGGGCCATGGATCTTAACATTGCAGCTCCTGGTTTCAGACAAATGCACAAGCAATCAAATTTGCTGGTGAGGAAAAACCAAAAACTAGTCTGGAGAGATGGCCTAGTAGTTAAGATGTTGGCCTGTGAACCCAGGTTTGAGTTCCCAGTCCCCACATAAGCCAGAGGCACAGGGTTGTGGCACATGTGTCTGGAGTTCATTTGCAGTGGCTGGAGGCGCACCCATTCTCATTCTATCTGCCTCTCTCTCTCCCTAATAAGGAAATAAATATTTTTATAAAGAAAAACTGAAGACCCAGGACTAGGCAATGGACTTCTTGTGCTCTTCCACACCATCCTATCTCTCTACACTTCTAGACCAGCCGAGCCCATCCTCTTCTAGAAGGTCTAAGGCAACACCACCGACTATCCCAGGAGGTGGGCAGGTCTGAAAAGATGCAAAGGCTCTGAGTGCCCTGGTGCTGGCAGTGGGTCTATCTCACTGGCTTCTCACAGTTGTTGCTTGATGTTGGGGAGCAAGGATCCCCCAGGAGGATATGCTCTGGACAACAGAGTCACAGGCAAATGCCCTGTAGCTGGGGTGCGGCTTCCAGGACTACCACAGGAAACTGCAGCCCGGGCCCGGGCAAAGGCCACTGGACACTTTATTGCTTTCTTTCTGTCCGACCCCACCTAGGTCCACAGAATACTTGGGCTGCTCTCAGGCACATCATGGTCCAAGGATTTCAGGCCTCCTTGATATGTGTGTCTCTCCCCACTACCACCGTTTCCTGGGGACATCTGTGTCACTGACTACAGGAAGCTGAATCCTGAGGAAGAGGAACTAACCAGATAGGACTTCAGGGTGTCCCAAGAGGTGGCAGGCTGGGCCACAGACCTGGGGCTCCTCTGACTGGTGGTGTCCCACGGGATCCCCTGGTATTCACCTCAGCCCTGTCTAGATGCCTGGCCTGATGCCCACACAAGAGAAATGAAGAATCAAATGCAGATGCGGTCTTCGCAGGCACTAGCCTTGGCGGGGCTGCTTTGCCATGCAAAACACGAGGTGCCCAGGAGAAACCCACCTTCCTCACAGTGGGTCTAAGCAACACATCTTTAGAAATGGCGTGCACAGCTCCTTACCAGAACATCTAGGACCTTACAGTCAATCAAAAGGTGTGCCTGAGTCACTGTTGGTAGAGGTTACACTTCAAGAAGGCGTGTGGCTGGCCTGGCCCCAAGACACTACCTCTCTGTGACTTCAGCCGCTGGGCTCAGAGGGCACAGGTACACAGGGCATCTCACGCAAGTGGGGCCCACACATGATATGAGCTTGGATAACTAGGTTTGGGGACATTTTGTAATGGGACAAGGGGCGATGGGCCTGGGGTTAAGGCTATGGGCTTCCAAAAGGTGAGGACAGATTCACATAGGAGGTCAGAACAGCATGGTCTACAGACTGCGTGGAGGGGCCCTTGAGACCCTGTGGGAGCTCTGGAAGGGACAGCATAATCTGTGTTGCGCTGGATGCGTTTTCTTTGTGTACGTGTGTGTGGTGTGTGTGTGTGTGTTCATGCAAATGCATGTGCATGTGTGCAGCCAGAGGGCAACCTTGAGTGCTGTTTCTCAGGTGCTAGCCGTCATTTTTTTGGGACATAGTTGCTTACTGGCTTGGAACTTGCCAAGTAGGCTAGACTAGACTGTCTGGCCAGAAAGCTCCAGGGATCCATCTGTCCACACCTCTCTAGAGTTGGGACAAATGTGTGTGCCATCATTCCCATTTTTTTGTTGTTCATTTTTATTTATTTATTTGAAAGTGGCAGAGAGAGAGGGAGAGAAAGACAGATAGAGAGGGAATGGGCGTGCCAGGGCTTCCAGCCACTGCAAACGAACTCCAGACGGGTGCGCCCCCTTGTGCATCTGGCTAACGTGGGACCTGGGGAACCGAGCCTTGAACCGGGGTCCTTAGGCTTCACAGGCAAGCGCTTAATCGCTAAGCCATCTCTCCAGCCCTCATTTTTTTTTTTCTTAGATAGAATTTCACTCTAGTCCAGGCTGACCTGGAATTCACTATGTAGTCTTACGGTAGCCTCAAACTCATGGAGATCCTCCTACCTCTGCCTCCCGAGTGCTGGGATTCAAGGCGTGTGCCACCACACCTGGCTCTCACTTTCTTTTTCAAGGTAGGGTCTCACTCTAGCTCAAGGCTGTCCTGGAATTTACTATGTAATCTCAGGGTGGCCTCGAACTCATGGCGAGCCTCTTACCTCTGCCTCCCAAGTGCTATGATTAAAGGCGTGCACCACCACGCCTGGCCTTCTTAGTGCAGTTTCTGTTGTTGTAACCGTAAGGTTTATATTTGGCTCATGGTTCTGAAGACTGGGAAGCTCAGTACAGGTGGGCACATTTGGCTGAGGCCTAATGCTGTGTCGTAACATGGCAGACAGCATCACATGGCATGAGAAGAGGGGACAAAGGAGCTGACCCACTCTGTAACAGCCTGCACTCAAGAAAATGAGTCTATTCCCGTTTCTAAAAAAGATACCAATCTCTTGAAGTTCCACTTCATACACAAACTCCAGCTGCATGGGCTACCTTGTGCATCTGGCTTACATGGGCCCTGGGGAATTGAACCTGAGTCCTTTGGCTTTGAAGGCAAATGCCTTGACCACTAAGCCATGCCTCCAGCCCCTGACTTTTAGATTTAAATGTAAAAATGGCCTGCTGATCAAATCTGGCATTTTGTACTTAGGAATGCACACACAAGTATACACCATTTGGTACTGAACTTGCAAGACCATTGTTGCATCTTGCTCCCCCCACACAGTTAAGACTTACACTTTTACTTTGTATTATCTTAATTTTTTTTTTTAAATTCTATGAGAGAGAGAAAAGGTGTGTGTAAGGGCACACCAGAGCTTCTAACTGCTGCAACATGCACCATTTTGTATGTCTGGCTTTGCATGGGTACTGGGAAATTGAACTTGGGCCAGCAGGCTTTGAAAACAAGTGCCTCTAATGGCTGAGCCATTTCCCCAGCACATCAATATTCTTGTGCATCAGTCTCCCAGTACCTGTTTCTTTTCAGAAGAATCCATGGGTAAGTTCTTTTCTGAAATAGGGACCATGGAAATCCCACCACGGGGATGTCACACCTGAAGACAGCCCTAGGCTCAACAGAACCTCGTCACAGTGCCGTGCCGCTTGGCTGCTACTTGGTAAAGGAGATGCATCTGCGGCAAGTGAGGTTTCTCTTTAGCTGCTTTTTCAAGCCCAGGGCTCCTGTTGGGCTGTCTTGGACTGTGTGTCTTGAAAGGTCCTAGCACACTGCTCTTCCCTTGCTAAAAAACAGTTCAACAGGGCCGGAGAGATGGCTTAGTGGTTAAGGCGTTTGCCTGCAAATCAAAGGACCCAGGTTCGATTCCCCAGGTCCCACGTAAGCCAGATGCACAAGGGGGCGCATGCGCCTGGAGGTCGTTAGCAGTGGCTGGAGGCCCTGGCACACTCATTTTCTCTCTCTCTCTCTCTGTGTCTGCCTCTTTCTCTCTTGCACTCTCAAATAAATAAATAAATAAATAAATAAAATATGAAAAACACCAGTTCAACATACAACGTACCCAACAATTCATTTAGTACCCTTGTGACAATCTCTCAAAGTCATCAAATGGGCATCTCATTCGTGATGACCTCAAATTCCTAAAATTCCTTCCCAGTATCTCTCCAACTATCTCCTTTGGGCTTCATTTTCTCAGCACCACCCCACAAACCCTCTCTTACTAATACAAATCAGCCTGTCTTCCCTGGGCTGATCCATTCCCAGATCTAAAAGCTCTTTTCTTGCCCCCAAGCCCTGAGAAATTGGAAGCTTTGTGCACTGTTGGAAGGAATGTGAAGTGGCACGGTCACTGTGGAAAGCAGCCTGGCGGTTTCTCAGAAAACATAGGATGACCCTGAAGTCCAGCAATTCCCTGTCTGGGTACACATCCCAAACTGGAGCAGGGTCTCAGAGACACAGCAACACTTCACACCACCGAGAGAGTGGACAGATGAATGAAGAAAGAAAATGTAGCACCTGTCAGCCTTGAGAAGGAAGGAAATTCTGATGTGTGTGCCAATAGGAAGAACTTTAAGGACATGACACTTGGGGCTGAAAAGATAGCTCAGTTGGTAAAGTGCTTGCCATGCAAACATAAGGACCTGAGTTCAATTCCCAGTATCCACATACCACAGTGTCAGGCATAGTGATGAATGCTTGTCATGCCAGCACTGGGGAGGTAGAGACAGGCAGATCTTTGGGACCATTCCAGCCTAATTGGTGAGTTCCAGGCCAATGAGATACCCATCTCAAAAAGAAAATGTAGATAATGCCAGGCCTGGTGGCTCACACCTTTAATCCCAGCACTCAGAAGGCAGAAGTAGGAGGAACACCTTGTGTTCAAGGCCACCCTGAGACCACATAGTGAATTCCAGGTCAGCCTAGGATAGACTGAGACCCTACCTCAAAAAAAAAAAAAAAATGTAGATAGCCAACATTCAAGTCTGTCTTTTGGGGGGGCTTGAGAGATGGTTTAGCAGTTAAGGCACTCGCCTGCAAAGGCTATGGACCCAAGTTCAAGTCCTCAGTACCACATAAGCCAGATGCACAAGGTGAGGAGTGTGTTTGTAGTGTCTAGAAGTCTTGGTGTGCCCATTCTTTTTATCTGCCTCTTTCTTTTGCTTTGTCTCACTCTCAAATAAATTAAAATTTTTAAATATTTTTATTTTTATTTATTTATCTGACAGAGAAAGAGGGAGACAGGGTGAGAGAGTGGGTGTGCTAGGGCCTCCAGCTGCTGCAAACGAACTCTAGACACATGAGCCCCCTTGTGCATTAGGCTAAACTGGGTTCTTTGGCTTTGTAGGCAAATGCCTTAACTGCTAAGCCATCCCTCCAGACCAGAAAAAAATATTTTTAAAATTTATTTATTTATTTATTTGAGAACAACAGACAGAGAGAAGGAGGCAGAAAGAGAAAGTAAGCAAGAGAGAGAGAATGGGCACGCCAGGGCTTCCAGCCATTGCAAACGAACTCCAGACGCGTGCGCCCCCTTGTGCATCTGGCTAACGTGGGACCTGGGGAATCGAGCCTCGAACTGGGGTCCTTAGGCTTCACAGGCAAGTGCCTAACTGCTAAGCCATCTCTCCAGCCCAGAAAAATATTTTTTAAAAGATTGTCTTCTGGCCCCCACATGCACATGCTCTCACATACACACCTGCCACACACAAGCACTAGCGAGAGGACGTTATGCTGAATGCAGTAAGCCAGGTACAGAAAGACAAATGCTTTATGAGTCCACTGAGGCCCTACAGCAGTTAAGCTCCTGGAGACAGCAGAATGGCGGTTGCCCAGGAACAAGGAAGGGGAACGTGGGGCCGTGTTTTGCGGATTTCGAGTTTCTGCCTTGCAAGATGACAAGTTCTGGAGACTGGTTGCATGGGGTGAATACGCACAACACTCGTGAACTCTACCCGTAACGACGGCCACAACAGGGCTGAGTTTGCAGATCAGCAGGCTGTACCTGCCTGGCATTGGCATGAGCACAGCTGGGGGCCCCATCCTCAGCACCAGACCCATTACCCCCTAAAAAGTAAAAACAAACAAAAAGAACCCCACAAAACAGAACTGGTAAATTTTTACGTCATATGTATTTTCCCACAATTAAAAAAAAAAAAAAAAAGGGAAAAGTGCCCAAGACCCAGGCAGGCAAATATAGCCACCTTCTTGTGACAGGAAAGAGAAAAGATAGGGTCAGCTCAGGCTGACCTGGAATTTACTATGGAGTCTCAGGGTGGCCTCGAACTCACAGCGATCTCCCTACCTTTGCTTCCCAAGTGCTGGGATTAAAGGCATGCGCCATCACTCCTGGCAATCTTTCCTTTTTTTAACCACCCCCCTTGCATATCATGTTAGGTTATTAACTTTTTTATTAAGAGAAAGGGTCTCAGCTGAGCTCATCTTTTAATCGCAGCTCTAGGGAGACTGAGGTAGGAGGATCACTGTGAGTTCAGGACCAGCCTGGGTCTACAGAGAGACCCTGCTCAGAAAAACCAAGGGGGAGGGGGGGGCTGAGCAAAAAAGAGAGAGAGAGAGAGAGAGAAGGAAGGGGGGAGGGAAAGAGAGGGGCAGGTAGACAGACAGACAGACACAGGGTTTCATTATGCTGTCCTGGCTGGCCCCAAACACCTGGGCTAGGCTCAAGTGATTCTTCTGCCTTAGCCTCCTGCGTAGCCTCCAGGCTGACAGGTATGAGCCACTGTACCGAAACCGTTTCTGCCACAGTGTGTCCAGTGGTGAGTATATTTCTTCTGAATTACCTTGAAAGAAGCTGGGGTCTTCCCATCTACAAACAGACTTTTCTGCAGCTTGTGTCTTCCTGCGGAAAACTGCCGTTGTCAGGAGTCTCTGCCTTCCACGTCACCGGTTTCACATTCTGTGGCACCATTACCACATTCACTGTTGCCGCTAAGAACCACAAATTGGCTAGCATTTCATTTCCTTGCAATTCTTCCTTTGATCATTAAACTCCCTTTTCATTTCATCTTGGCCTCTCTGTGGCCTTTTGTTCCTTTCCCACCAAGTTCATTTCTTTGGGAATCCTGCCATTGATCAATTTCTGAGGTCAGGTACGGGCTCCACGGTATTTGTTGTACCTCCTGGGTTCTCTCCTCTCCTACTTGCTCACTCTCAGAGGCAAGACGGAGGGACAAACTTCCACCATCGGCATGGCCGTCTTTCCCTAGGTAAGAGCTTTGTTTGGTTGAAGAGACCAGGCCTGGATGAGTACAGGCATTAGTTACTGTGACTCTGACCTTGAAGAGGGACATCTTTGCTCACCCTGAAGCCTGCATCTTCAAATCAACAGGTGCAATAATGGCCGAGTCGATGGAAATTTACAGCAGTGTCACCAGGACATTTTACCCAGCTATACTGGACGTGGGTGGTGTGAACAGTGGCCGTGCCTCCCGGGTCACTCTCTCTTCCTGCCTGTGGTCTCTGAGCTGCTTGCTCTGAATGGCTGTAGACTCGAAGCTTGGGCAGGTAGTTGGTGGGGTCTCTGCCCAAGCCAGTCTCTGACCTTCTGGCTGGTGAAGTCCTCAGGCTGAGGGAGCAAAGTGGCTTCCTGCTTCAGGAAGATTCAGATTCTTGATGGCACCGTTCCTTCTTCAACCAGCCCCTCCTGTCTGACAGACAGGAGACTCCTCTCAAATCAAATTGTCTGCCTGTCTTTGTTTGCAATTTTTCCAGCATTGGTCTTTTTCTCCTTTTATGGGGGGAGGGTTGGTTTGTCTCCTGAGGTGTGCTGGGGGAAATCAGAGAGGGGGCACTTTTTATCTTAAACCTCAATCCCACTTTCCCTTGGAAAGCCATGCCTTGCAGGCAGGGAGCTGGCGTGCGTCTCTCCCCTCCTCAGGGCGGGCATGACTCCACAGTTTCCGCATCAGCACTGCAGGCAGGCGGTGGCTCTGAATGCTAAGCAGAGAAGGTGGGGACAGCCTCAATCTGACATCGCCAGAGCCCCAGTGCACAGAGCTACCTAATGAGCTTGTAATCAAACACAGCGCGCCAGAAGGTAATTAATTAGTGTCCAGAGGGCAATCAGGAAGCTAGCTGCCTCTCCTGCAGGCTCAGGGACACCCCAGGCCGCTTCTCCTAAGGGAGGGGACCCACCAGGGAACACCAGGTGGCAGCTGGTGCCAGAATTCCCATTCCCTTCCCTGTGACATTCTAGCTTGCCTTCCAGGGGAATCCCGGGGGAAGGAGGGAAATGTCAGGTGCTGTTAGGGAAACACAGCCTGGGGAAGCCACCAGGGAGAGAGGACAGAACATCTAAGGCTGAAGGAGCCAGATCAGAGACTCGCTTTGCCTAGGTAGACAATAGTATCTTAGGGAAGAGGGGCAGAATCTTTTTTTTTTTTTTTTTTTTTTTGCTTTGCTAATTTGTTTATTGTCAAACATAACTTTTGAATCAATTCGCCATTGGTATGGAAGAATCCATTCCCAGCCTCAGGGGATTCACACAAAAAAAGTTTTTCTTTCTTTCTTTCTTCTTTTGGTTTTGGTTTTTCCAGGTAGGCTCTCACTGTAGCTCAGGCTCACCTGGAATTCACTATGTAGTCTCAGGTTGGCCTCGAACTCACGGCGATCCTCCTACCTCTGGAGGGACAGAATCTTAAAGTGTCACAGGGAAGGGAAGGGAAAGGAGGGGAGGCCTGGGGTGTGTGCACACACCTGATGTGAGAAACAGATGCGGGACGTTGTGGGTTAAACAGTAGATGCCCAAAGACATGCCTATGCCCTCATGCCTGGAACCCGTGAAAGTGACCTCATTTGGGGGGGGGAGGTCTTTGTAGATGTGATTAAGGATCTAGAGATGAGATCACCCTTGTTTGTCCAGGTGGCCCCAAATCCAACACAGGCGTCCTTAGAAGAGACAGAGAAGTGGTGATTTGAAGGCGGAGGCAGAGCTGGGAGGGATGTGGCGCCCACCACCAGAAGCTGCAAGGAGAAAAGAACACAATTCTGTTGTTTGAAGTCACCCAGTCGGTGGTAATTTGTCACGGCAGCCCTAGAAAACTAGCTCACGGGCTCAAGCCCGCACTCTCCTCGCAGGCGAAAGGAACACAGGCGCTAGGACTGCGTGCTGCCAAGATCACAGCCGAGGGCAAACAAGGGTGGCACTGCCAACAACCTTTCCATCTCCCCAGCCCTGGGACTTGTGGGGACTGTTGGCCCCAAGGTGGTCTCCGGCTCAGTATAACAAAGCATACTTAAGTTTATTTATTTGCAAGGAGAGAGAGGGAGAGGGAAAGGGAGAGACGGGGAAGAGAGACACACACACACAGAGAGAGAGAGAGAGAGAGGGAGGGAGAGAGAGGGAGAGAGAGAGAAAAGATAGAGAGAGAATGGGCACGCCAGGGCTCTAGCCATGCAAACGAACTCCAGACGCTTGCACCACCTTGTGCATCTGGCTTACGTGGGTCCTAGGGAATCAAACCGAATTCCTTGGGCTTCACAGGCAAGCCAAAGGACCGAAGTTTGATTCCCCAGGACCCACGTAAGCCAGATGCACAAGGTGGTGCGTGCGTCTGGAGTTCATTTGCAGTGGCTGAAAGCCCTGGTGCACCCATTCTTTCTCTCTCTGCCTCTTTCTCCAACAAAAATACACAATTAAAAAAACAAACTAGGGCTGGAGAGATGGCTTAGCAGTTAAGCGCTTGCCTGTGAAGCCTAAGGACCCCGGTTCGAGGCTCGGTTCCCCAGGTCCCACGTTAGCCAGATGCACAAGGGGGCGCACGCGTCTGGAGTTCGTTTGCAGAGGCTGGAAGCCCTGGCGCGCCCATTCTCTATCTCTCCCTCTATCTGTCTTTCTCTCTGTGTCTGTCGCTCTCAAATAAATAAATAAAATATTTAAAAAAAAAACAAACTAAGGGTAAATAGCCACAGAATGCTTGCCTAGCATGTGCAAGGTCCTAGGTTCCATCCCAACACTGCAAAAAATGAAAAAAAATAAAGTAAGTGCAGAATGAATCTGTGACACGGGCTCGAACGCAGACAAATCCCGAGGACCTTCTGCCAGGTGAAATGAGTTGCAAGGGGACAGCAGCTGCCCGAGTCCACTCAGATCAGGTGCCCATAAATACACACGCGCACAGGCAGGAAGTAGAACAGTGGTTGCAGGGGCTGGGGGGCCTGAAGGCTATTGTTTAACTGGTAGATTGTTCAGTTTGGGAAGATGGAAAAGTACTGGAGATGGCCGGAGGTGATGGTGCCACACTGGCATAAATGTATTTAATACACTGAAAAACAGTCCAGACTATAACTTTGTGTGTTACGGTTTGAGTAAAGTGTCCCCCAAAGGCCATGGGGATAAGGTCTGGTCCCAGGAAGTTCAGTTTTGCTTCATGATGTTTTTCCCACTGAGGTGTGCTGCAAAGCACGGGGGTCAACTGACCACATACTAAAATCTCCAATCTCTGAGCCAAAGCATCTCTCTCCTGCGCTTCAGGTATCTTATCCGTTACCGTAGTGAAAAGGTGACTGGCATATCATACGCACTTGACTGCAATAAAGAAATGAGCTCCCGGCTTTGGGAAGTGAGCAGAGGTGAGGTCCTCACTGCTTATCATGGCTGCAGTCAGAACTCGGTGTCACAGAGGAAATATGTTCTAGGGAGGCTTCCTGCTATGCTTGCTAACAGTGTGGGCAAGGATGCAAGATCCTGGGATTCACGAGGATGCTGTTAACTAGCTGGAGAGGCGAAGCTCTGTGGGACAGAAGAACACAGAAAGAATCAAGCAATAAAAACAATCTAACCCAGTGGGGTGTGATGGCGTGCGCCTTTAATCCCAGCACTCGGGAGGCAGAGGTAGAAGGATCACTGTGAGTTCAAGGCCACCCTGAGACTACACACTGAATTCCAGGTCAGCCTGAGCTACAGCAAGACCCTACCTCAAAAAAAACCCAACCAACCAACCAACCAACCAAAAAACAACCTAACCTAGTCATGAAGACATCTTATTGGAGGAGGGGTCGGTCATGGTGGACAGTGAGGGTCAGGGACAGGAAACAAGTCACTTCCAGAAGCCTGGGACTCAACGCTCCTGGGGGTGGACGCTCAAAATTGAGTGAAGGGCTCTGGAGACTGGAACTGTTTCTCAGTCACAGGTGTCCCCAGCCCTGAACCAGCTAAAATTAAACAGAAGGAAATCAAGTCTGAAGAAGCTTAGGAATGTACACACCTGGTATGCCACACATTTATGAAGTCAAGAGAATTATGCATGTCAGAGCATCTGATAGGTTCCACCTTCCAATTTAAAATGAGTAATGGAGAAATTGATTTTGGGCTTATGATTTTAAGCAAGACACTGAAGGGAGATTCAGTCAAGTTTATAATGCTTTTGAAATATGTTAGAACTTCATACTCACTATGTGTGTGTGTGTATGTGTGTGTGTAGACAGAAAACAGAAAATAGGAGATTTCAACAATTGCATGGGAGCCCAGGATGGGTGTTCATAAACTTAAGAGAACTGGGTATATTAAATTTAGAAAAATTACTTCAACGAGCTGGAGAGATGGCTCAGTGGTAAAGGCATTTGCCTGCAAAGCCTAAGGAACCCACGTAAAGCCAGATGTACAAAGTGGCGCACCAATCTGGAGTCCATTTACAGCAGCTGGAGACCCTGGTGTACCCATTTTCTCTGTCTTTCTTCTATCTCTGCTTGTAAATAAATAAATTTGTAAAAAATCACATCACAATTCTTAAGGAGGTCTGGAGCATAGTTTTGTGGTTATGCGTGTCTAGAATACCAAGGCCTAGGGTCCATTTCTAGAACTACCAAAAGAAAACTTTAAGGAAATTTAATGACCTAAGCTATAGTCACCCCACCGACACTTGAAAACAACTATTTAGCAAACAGGATAATGAAATTAGTAAGTTAACTTAAATATTAACTGATAAAATCCCTGTTTGAGGCTGGAGAGATGACTCAGCTTTTAAAGGCACTTGCTTGCAAAGCCTGGTGGCCCGGGCTCAAATTCCCATCACCTACCCTTGTAAAAGCCAAATGCACAAAGTGGCACCATGTATCTGGGGTTTATTTGCAGCTGCAGGAGGCCCTGGCACACCCATTCCTTCTTCCATTCCCTCCCTCCCTCCTTCCAAATAAACACATACTTAGAAGAAATTAACAAAAAAGAAAATCCCAATTTGGTCATGTGCTGCAAAATATTTTTGGCAATAGCAGACAGGAACAAAACACTGATCCCAGAGGATTACAATGGAGCCCAGGGATGTCACAGCCATCGCAACATCCTAGCTCACTGTATTGCCTGTGTGATACCAGCGTGAACACATTCACAGCACACCATTATATAAAGCACATAATAGCTAATATGAATAAACAAACAGTATTGGTTTATGTATTTGATCCACTGTATACACATGCATTCATTTTTATTTATTTGAGAGAGAGAGAAACAGACAGACAGATGGACAATGGGCATGCCAGGGCCTACAGCCACTGCAAACAAACTCCAGATGCATGTGCTCCCTTGTGCATCTGGCTTACATGGGTCCTGGGGAATTGAACCTGTGTCCTTTGGCTTTGCAGGCAAGGGCCTTAACCACTAAGCCATCTCTCCAGCCCTGCACATTCATTTATTTTTAAGAGTGAAGAAAGAGGCTGGAGAGATGGCTTAGTGGTTAAACACTTGCCTGTGAAGCCTAAGGACCCCGGTTTGAGGCTCGACTCCCCAGGACCCACGTTAGCCAGATGCACAAGGGGGTGCATGCGTCTGGAGTTTGTTTGCAGTGGTTGGAGGCCCTGACGTGCCCATTCTCTCTCCCTCTCTCTGTCTCTCTCAAATAAATAAACAAAAATAACAAAAAAAAATTTAAAAAAAAAGAGTGAAGAAAGGTGTATTACAGGCAACAAGAAAGGAGTAAACAGTCTTAGCTACAGATGATTGGGCTTCTGCGTGAGAATGAAAATACTTAGTAGCAGAGGCCAGTAAGTTAAAAAGGAGACATAAAGGGAAGAGAAAGGAAGGGAGGAGGGCACTGAATAGGTTGGTATTGTATATATGTAAGTACAATGATTGAGATGGGGAGGTAATATGATGGAGAATGGAATTTCAAATGGGAAAGTGTGGGGGGGGGAGGGAGGGAATTACCATGGGATTTTTTTTATAATCATGGAAAATGCTAATAAAATTTTAAAAAAGAAAATAAACAAGACCCCCCAAAACTGTAAAAAAAAAAAAAAGAAAAAAAAAAGAAAAGAAAAAAGAAAGGAATAAACAGAATCATTCCAAACCAGTGTCTTCCCAGGCAAACAAATCAAGGGCTTTTCTTGGGGAAACTCATCTATATTCATATACGAAAGGCTCTATCATATGGGGACACTGTTGAGCATGCTCACTTTAACAATATGCTTCCCCACACACTGCATAGTCCTACATTACAAAAGAAAAGAAAGCCAGTTGTGATGGTGCACGCCTTTAATTCTAGCACTTGGGAGGCAGAGGTAGGTGGATTGCTGTGAGTTCGAGGCCACCCTGAGACTACATAGTGAATTCCAGGTCAGCCTGGGCTAGAGTGACCCTACCTCGAAAAACCAAAAAAGGAAAAAAAAAAAAAAAAAAAAACCAACAAAAAAAAAACAACCAACAACCACCAGGGTGAACACAGATGGGCACGGCAGCACAGAGCTGTAATCCTGACATTACAGAAGGGGAGGTGTGAGGATAGATACTTGAAGGTCAGCCTTGGCTCCAGTCTGAGTTTGAGGACAGCCTGGGTTACACAGGACCATTTCTCATAACAAAAACACAGGTATTAGGGCTGGAGAGATGACTTAGTACTTAAGGCACTTGCCTGCAAAGCCAAAGGAGACAGACAGGTTCGATACCCCAGAACCCACGTAAGCCAGACGCACAAGGTGGCACATGTGACTGGAGTTTGTATGCAGTGGCTGGAAGCCCTTCTGCACCCATTCTCTCTCTACCTGCCTCTGTTTCTCTCAAGTAGATAAAAATATTTTTAAAAAAGCAGGTATGCCTGCTCCTGAATGGAGAATTTTGCTTTTATTTTAGAGAGAGAGAGACACACACACACACACACACACACACACAGAGAGAATTGGCCAGCCAGGGCCTTAGCCATTACAATCAAACTCCAGACGCTTGCGCCACCTAGTGGGTATGTGCAAGCATGCGCTTGCCTCACCTTTGTGTGTCTGGCTAATGTGGGATCTGGAAAGTCGAACATGGGTCCTTAGGCTTTGCAGGCAAGTGCCTTAACCACTAGGTCATCTCTCCAGCCCCGAGAATTTAGTTTTATGATTCAAATTTACTAGGTTACTTATAAGGGTAGGCCAGAACGACTCCACAGTCTTCACTGGTCCCTTGTAAATGTGCCACTGGGCCTCCTGGTTTTGGATGTTAAAGCTCAAACCATATGGCACAAATTCTAGGGGCATCTTCTTGGCTGTTTCACACCACAGTGGGATGCATGTGAAATTCTGCCTATATATTTTTTATTGCTATTTTAGTGTATGCTCCTTATTTTAAAAAGTTCACTGTAAAACAGGATGCTATGTTATGCCAGTAGCTGCCTCATCCATCTGGTGTTTACCACATCTTCTTCTCTTTTTCTTTTTTCTTTCTTTCTTTTTGTGAGCCAGGGTCTCATTATGTAGCCTAGCCTGGCCTGGAACTCAGCATGCTTTCTGATCCTGCCTCCTGAGTGCTGAGGCTATAGGTGAGGCTCATCAAATCTAGCTTTCCTGTGTCTCTGACTACAACTGTAGCCATGCTGAGTGACCAACGTGCACCATTGTGAGGCATGTGTAACTCTAGGGCGTTTACACAACAAAAACCAATGACGTGTTTCCATGTATGTGTGTGTATGAGTGTGTACATGTGCAGGTGTCTGGGGACTGAACTCAGGTACTCAGGCTTGAACGGAGAGCACTTTTTCCACTGAGCTGTTTCCCTAGTCCAGTGAAAAGTTTCTCAGAACCCGCAGCTGTCAGTAGCCTGTGTGTACACAAACGCTACCCAAGAACACCAAGCTTGCAATCATGCAGACAAAGGGCTTGTCCTGAAGTTTCTTGTGGGGAATGAGCACTTATGCATCCAGATGGGCACAGCTGTCAGATTGAGAGCTTGCAAATCACCAAAGCAAAGCCAACTAGCAAAAGCAATACAAGCAAATGCCATACTCTCCTCTCCCAAGAGAAACCCCCATTGTTCAGGACATCGCCCGGCCCTGGTGCCAGCCTTGGTGGTCATTTTTCTCTCTCTCTCTCTAATTTAAGATATTGTATTTTTTTTTTTATGAGAGAGAGAGAGAATTGGTGTGCCAGGGCCTCCAACCACTGCAGACAAACTCCAGACGCATGCACCACCTTGTGCATCTGGCTTACATGGGACCTGGGGAATTGAACCAGGGTCCTTTAGCTTTGCAGGCAAATGCCTTAACCACTAAGCTACCTTCTCCAGCCTGGTGGTAATCTCTTACGGGCAGTCTCATGGGCCCATGGCCCGGTGCCAGTGGGTGCTGCCAGAGAGTCTGCTCTGCAGAGGCCAAGCCAAGAAGCTGCTGATGGAGGCCCACAGCCTCCGCCTTACCAGTCCAACCTGGCCAACAGAGAGGCTCTCTGGTCACCTTTCGGGGCCGCTGTCCTCACAGGGCCAGGCAGGACTCTCAGAACCCTCCAAAACCTACAGTCCCTCAAGGAATTTGTGCAGCCAGGTATTGAACAGACTGACTCCCCAGTGGTGGACACAGGCTTCGGTGACCAGCTCAGCAGGATGCCACAGACCGGGGGAGGAGGATGCTCGGCAGTTTTGCTCAGTGACGAGATGTGACTGTGCGCTGGGCTTTAACTTTGCAGTCTCAAACTGACGTCCTCTGCATGAAGCAGGCCTCTAGAAGCAGATGCCCAGCTACTGCCCCCTACAATTTAATTAAACCCCAAGAAACAGCAACGATAACGAATACATACCAAAGGATGCCTTTTCTGTATGTCTGCTTTTTAACTTACTGGCACAATCATCTGTAGCTAGTGGATGCCTTTTCTTTAGAAAAAGGATTTGATTTACTCTCCCAGGGTCACAGCCACCCTAGACATAGGTCAGGCTGGGCAGAAAACCCAACTCTGGGGCAGGCCCTGAGTCACTGTTTGGAGCAGGGCCAGCCCTCCTGCCACAGTGGGGCTTCCTCATCTACAGGATGGAGGGTCCAAGCAGGAGAAAGCAGAGGACACCAGGAATTCAGCAAATGAACACTTTTTTCTTTTGGGGCATTTTGGCTCCTGTATTTTTCTTTTTATTTTTTTTTTTTCAGGGCTTGGATGGAACCAACCCAGGGCCTCTAGTATACCAGTGTCTCTGCTAAGCCTCCCTTTTCCCCAGTGCTATGCATCTGCAGTTTTTTATTTAACCAATTTATTTTCCCAGCTGCACTTTCACTTTCCTAGAGCCTCTTATGAAACTGGGATTTTGTGTGTGCGGGGGGGGGGGGGGGTAAGATGGCCTCTAAGGTACCCAGGCCAAAATACATTCCCTGAATTTTTTTTTTGTTCACTCAGCACCTTCCTAATCTCTCTGCTTGGGCAATGACTGACTCAGTTATTTATACCTTTTGGAAAATGCATTTAAGCACATGTGTCCCTCCCCATGGTAAATTTTGTCCCATGTAAAGGAAAGTTTTGATCCACCATCAAAGAATTTTGGGTCAAGAAGCTGAGGAAAGACCTAGAGAGCTAAGGCATCCTTTTGACTCCCTAGTAACCTGGTTCCCCTGCAGAGGAGACAGGAACTGCCCATTTCTCAAAGTGTGAAACTGAGGCTGGAGGGTGAGCTCCCTCAGCAAGGGAGTAGTAGGGACAGGAGGAACCTGATCTCTCAGACTTTTTTTTTTTTTTTTTTTGAGGTAGGGTCTCACTCTGGCCCAGTCTTACCTGGAATCCACTATGTATCCTCAGGGTGCCCTTGAACTCACAGTGATCCTCCTACCTCTGCCTCCGGAGTGCTGGGATTAAAGGAGTGTGCCACCATGCCCCTCAGCCCCAGACATTTCTAACTCTACTTCTCCCAGCCATCAGTACTTGGGAGTTAAAGAGTATTAGAACAGAACCAATAGATGTTTGTGCATATGTGGAAAGAGAGGGAGAACTTGGTTTATTTTAAGGACCTGGCTCATGTGACTGTGGGGCTGGCAAGTCTGAGATCTGCGGAGCAGGCCGGGTGGGCTGTAGAGCGAGGGAAGACTCAACGCTGCGCACTCGTGTGGAGGACGTGGGGAGACAGAATTCTTCTTCCCGGGTCCCGGGGCCGAGTCTTTTCTCTTAGGGCTTCAACTGATTGGACAAGGCCCACCCATGTCATGCAAGGTCATCTTTTTAAAATGCCAAGTCTACTGATGCACCTAAAAAATACCTTCAGTAGCTGGGCGTGGTGGCACACACCTTTCATCCCAGCACTCGGGAGGCAGAGGTAGGAGGATCGCCGTGAGTTCGACGCCACCCTGAGACTACATAGTGACTTCCAGGTCAGCCTGAGCTAGAGTGAAACCCTACCTCGAAAAACCAAAAAAAAAAAAAACAAAAAAAAAAAACAAAAACCCCAAAAAACCAAAAACCTTCAGTCAGATCTAGACTAGTGTTTGACCCAAAGCTGGATGCCAGCCTAACCAAGCTGACACATAAAATTAACCATCATAATATGCTGAGCGTCTTTACTACCTTAAATCTCTAGGTCAGAGGCAAGGCCAAGGCCAAATTTCCAAGAATCTGGACTCAGACCTTTTGCTGCCCTCCCTCTGGGCCGAAGAGATGAGTCACACTGGATGAGGAGGAGCTCAGCTGGAATCCAGCTCACTCCCTGCCTCAGGAGGTGGAGGAGGGAGAAGAGGAGGGAGAAGAGGGGGGATTCCCCCAGGATCCTTAAGCTGGCTTTAGGGCGAGGCCCTGCCTGAGCAGGAGCTCAGTGGCTTGTCACCAAGGGTGCCTGTCAGTCTGGGCAGTGGAGAGGGCAGGGACTGGCAAGGAATGAGCCACAAATGCTCTTTCACAAGGCCTCTCAGCAGGAGCTGTGTGGACCCAGTCAGGCAGTCATCCCCATAGGGCCCTGCTCCCTAGAGTCAGTTGAGAGTGGGTGTGGCCTGTGGCAACAGAGAGGAATCAATGAGTTATCAAGGAGACATGTCCCTGAGGGCAGGAAGGGCCTTTCCCTGGTTTCTGGGAGGCTCCTGACCATGTCCAGAGTCCACGGGCACTGGGAGGGAGGCGGGTGGGGCTAGAAGAAAGGCAGGGAAAGGAAAGGCCAGAGCCACAGAGGTAGCAGAGGACCACAGCTATCTTCCAGTATCCCCTGTCCCTGGATTATGCCCATAGTATTTCTCATAGTGATGTTTTGTGCCATCACAGGCACCATCCAGACAGAAGTTGTAGATACACACTTGCTCCCAGGTTCCTGATGGGCTGTCCTGGCCATTGGATTTCCTTGCCAGTTTTCTGGAAGTTTCTGGCAGCTGGAGCATGCAGAGCCCAGAGGTAGTGTCATCTAGTAGTGGGTAAGAGGCCCTGCGTTCTGTCCTCAGCAATATATACACACAAAATTTTTGTAATCCCATCCTAGCACTTCTCTCTTCCCATTGTGGTCCGACTCCCAGAGTATCCTCTTCTGGGTCCTGGCTCACGGACCGGCCTCTCTTTGAGATGTTCCCTAGTGCAACTCATTTCTATTGTTCTTATCCTGCCCACTCAGGCCAATTTGCAAGCAGCAAAAGCCTCTCTTCGGAGAGGTGAGGGTTCTTGTAACAGGTAACCTGGATGCTTTTTTGTCTGAGTTTCTACTTTCCAAACTAGCCCCCACCCCTGTGTCCTTTATGGTCCCTGGGAACCCCTGGACACGTGTGATGCCTGACACAACTCAAGGATTGGGAAACCCCAAGTCTACAGATGAGGATCAGGGAAGTTCAGTGGATTGGCACCCGCTAGGAAAAGCTAAGTCAACTGGAATTACTGAGTGTGGAGGATCTGAGGTTATGAGACATGTCCGGAATACACACCCCCAGAACTGCGAGGGGTGGAAATGTGGGCAGTCTGAGAAGCTGCAGGAGAATTCCTAGACCTTATGAGTGCATGAGAAAGGACAACATGATGTCACCGCTTGTGCCCTCGGGGCTCCAGACAGGGCTGGACTCCAGATCCACTCAGCAAACCTTCCATTCTGTCCGTCGCTCTTTAAGAGGTGGGAGTAAAGCTGGGCGAGGTGGAGCACACCTTTAGTCCCAGCACTCGGGAGGCCAAGGTAGGAGGATTGCCATGAGTTCGAGGCCAGCCTGAGACTACATAGCTACAGCGAGACTCTACCACAAACAAACAAAGAAAACCAGAAGAGGTCGGAGCATTGAGCTGGAACTTTCAAGAAGATGCCCAATTGCTTCAGCTTTCCACTAGGACAATACGGCAAGCATTGGCTGAGAAGCAGAAGTCAAGCTCTGGCTCGTTTTACTGTCCCTTGCCTTAGGTGATATAAAGCTGTGCTCAGTGAGGTGGTGGGAGGAAGGGTAGAGCTCCCAACTGATACGCTGGTAAAACTCTGAACTGCATGATCTCACCAAGACTCCTGGGTACCACTGCGTACTGCATTAAGGGCAGGGTTGAACCAACTAGAAAAACTTCTGCTTTTCAGAGATGCTGTATGGGTTAGAAGCTGTCGGTGACAGAAACCCCAGTGATAAGGGATACCCTGGCCTTCATACTCCCAAGTCCCTTAGCTGTACTGGGCTGCTGGGAGCAGAGACATAACCATGTTCTAATGGGGAGGCAGTGAACTTTCGCCAGTGTCAGTTCATTATTTCAGCCCATCTTTTTCTTTTGTTTTTCAAGGTAGGGTCTCACTGTAGCCCAGGCTGACCTGGAATTCACTATGTAGTCTCAGGGTGGCCTTGAACTCATGGTGATCCTCCTACCTCTGCCTCCCGAGTGCAGGGATGAAAGGCGTGAGCCACCACGCCTGGCTTGTTTCAGCCGGTCTTAATTAAACCTTACTATTACAATGAATGACGGCACCACGTTGCTGCCAATCCATACAGCTCACAGCCTCGGACACAGAAGTTGCTCTGTGCAAAGGGTAGAAGTGAATAGAGAGATCCACAGGTGACAAAGTTACCAAGAAGTGATGAGTTTGTGCTCAGCCCGAAACAGGACATCTCAACCACACCTTCCAAGGCCCAGGAAACCTCATGGAAGGTGGGGAGGTGCAAAGAACTTAAGACCAAGAGGATGGGAAGTCGGGGCTGCGGAATGTGTCTTCTGGAGACAAGTCTGCTCTACTCAGGGACTCACGGCCGATGGGCTTTCCTTTTCCTGAATCAATATATCCTCCTAGAGGAGGGAGGAGCCCGTGAGAACCCTCATCTGCAAAAGTAAATAGTGGAAACTGATGATTGCTGAGAGAGGGAAGTCTCCTTGAGGTGGTGGGGGGGAAGGTAGCCACTGGAGGACTGTACATTCTCTAATCAATAGCCTCCCACCTATGATTATGCAAGCAACCTTAATTTAAATCAGTGGGTCATAAAGAAAAATAAGGTGTTAGTAGGATAGGGATCTAATGGGAAGAAGGGTTTTAGTGAGGGGGAGAAAGGGAGAGTAATTTGGGGGAGAACAGGGTCAAAATGCATTGTATCCATGTACGAGATTGTCAAAAATAAATTTAAAAGTGATGTTGTGGAAGAGCACTTAATGACATGGCAAATCTCCACAGAAAGTTTGATCCACTCAGCAAGCAGCTATCAGGGTTCATGCTTCTTGTTAAATGTCAAATGGATCTGTAGTGAAGCGAAATGCTAATAAAACTGAAAATAAAAAAAAAATGGGGCTGGAGAGATGGCTTAGTGGTTAAGGCACTTGCCTGTGAAGCCTAAGGAGGCAGGTTCGATCCTCCAGGTCCCATGTAAGCCAGATGCACAAGGTGGCACATGTGTCTGGAGTTCTTTTGCAGTGGCTAGAGGCCCTGGTGCGCCCATTCTCTCTCCCTCTCTAATAAATAAATAAACACACACACACACACACACACACACACACAAAGATAACGTCTTGCTGGAAGTGTCTCTTGGAACGTATGCTCAGGGCAGTGATATTCCCCATCCAATCCCACCCTCAACCTTCCCTTGCTCTATTCCTGCTCCTGCCATAGCAGAGTGGGTCCTCTGGGACCCAGAAGCAGCGCCTCCACGCCGCCTTAGAGGAGGAGACCCAAACCACCCATCTCAACTCAGGGAGCCTTGTAAACACTGTGTCGTTCACTGGGATGGACCCAGGTTTCCCATACCCCTCTAGCCATCACTGGGTGGCACAGCGCCTTAGGAGAATGGGTCCTGGCCCAAGCCTGTGTGGTTCTATATATACCACAACTCCTCTGAGCTCTTTGTGCCTCACCTGGGGAGCTGGGGGAGCTCCTCTTCCCCAAGGAGAGAGGAAAAGGCTGATCCAGGCGATCGGGACCTTGGACCTGCCTACTCTGTAGTGGCAGGGAGCCAGGAACCACAGTGTGCCAGCTGGTCAAGAACCCCTCAGGCCACTGGGGTGCCCTCAGTCAGCACCTACCTAGTGGCAGGGGGACTAGGGCTCTTCCTAGGAGCACTCTGCAGCCAGTGGCCCTCGCTTGCTCACTTACGGACTAACAAGGAAGGTTGGGGTGGGATGCCAGGTGCTGTGACCACCCCAGGCTGCAGCATGGTAGCCGCTGTGCTGTGAAGGTCAGGGTGGGACTCCTGACCGTGAGGGCCAGATGTTAGGCAGCGTCTTCTGGTGCTACTTGCCCACAGCTCTAAGGCGGGGGCATCCCGTCTTGCCCCTGCCCCTTGGTCACCTGAGGCACAAGCTCAGAGGTACATTAGGAACCAGGTGCGAGGACTGAACTTCTGGCAGGGGTAGGAGTCACTGGCTTCCACCTTCCCAGGCTGTAAGTGCCAGCTCCCTCCAAATGGGCGGCTTCAGTGGACAGGGTTTCCTTTGGGGCTCTTCCATTCCTTGCCCAGTGTCCCCTGCTAAAAGGGGGGGGGGGTTGGAGAGATGGCTTAGTGGTTAAGATGCTTTCTGGCAAGGCTAAAGCTAAAAGACCCAGGTTCGATTCCTCAGGACCCATATAGAGCCAGATGTACAAGGTGGCACATGTGTCTAGAGTTTGTCTGCAGTGGCTGGAGGCTCTGGTACGCCCATTCTCTCCGCCCCCCTCAGATAAATAAATAAATAAAAATTTTAAAAAAGTGTTCATTATTTATTTGAGAGTGACAGATACAGAGAGAAAGGGAGAGAGAGAGAGAGAGAGAGAGAGAGAGAGAGAGAATGAATGGGTGTGCCAGGGCCTCCAGCCCCTGCAAACAAACTCCAGATGCGTGCACCCCCTTGTGCATCTGGCTAACGTGGGTCGTGGGGAATCAAGCCTTGAACTGGGGTCCTTAGGCTTCATAGGCAAGTGCTTAGCTGCTAAGTCATCTCTCCAGCCCAATAACTAAGTTTTAAAGAGAAGAGGGGAGTCTGGCGAGTGTCCTCGGGCAGGATGCAGCTGTGGGCGGTGACTTGAGAGGGTCTCCCGGGGCAGCACGGAAGAGACTAAACTTCCCAACTAGCCAGTGGCGGGAGGCTTGTGCAACTTCTGGACTGAGTGGCTATGGCCACATATGAGCCCTATGGGTTGGTGGGGGGCGGGGAAGGACGGGAGAGAGACAGCAGCCAGTGTGTACCATGTGCCTTGAGTCTGCGTATGACCCCTGCAGCTGCTCTCAAGTCAGTGATCCGAGCTAGGAGCCGGAATCCGAGCAGCCATGCGGAACTCTGATCTCTCATTAGCTGCCTACAACCTCCATGGCGCCTCTGCTCCCTTCTAGAATGAGCACCTTGGCCCAGAACGGGTGTTCTGATTCCTAGCAAAGGTAGCCCCGCTGTGTAGCTGGACACTGCCTGACCTTGTCTCTTGGGTCCTGGGTCGCTATGGTCTTCCCCACAGGGCCGCTTGCTATACCTTTCATGCCAGGAGCCATGCCTGGGAGTGCAGGCACTGTTGCTGAATAAACTGATTCAGATGGCTTTTTTCTTTGTTCATCTTCCATACACACACACACACACGCACACACACACACACACACACACACACATTTTGAGGTAGGGTCTCACTCTAGCTCAGACTGACCTGGAATTCACTATGTAGTCTCAGGGTGGCCTCAAACTCAGGGCAATCCTCCTACCTCTGGCTCCCAAGTGCTAGAATTAAAGGTGTGTGCCACCATGCCCAGTTTGGACACTGCTTTTCATAATATCTTCAAAACTCTACCATCTGTACTTTAAATAATATTGTACTAACCTCACAAAAGTATTTAAGGAGCAAGGTGGCACACACCTATAATTCTAGTACTTTGGATGCTAAGGCCTGCAGATTACAAGTTTGAAGTCACCATAGGCTATAAAGTGAAAACCTGTCTTAAAAAACAAAAACTGGGGCTGGAGGGGTGGCTTAGTGGTTAAGGTGCATGCCTGTGAAACCTAATGACCTAGGTTTGGTTCTCCAGGTCCCACATAATCCAGATAGATGCACATAGTGGCACACACATCTGGAGTTCATTTGCAGTGGCCAGAGGCCCTGGTGTGCCCATTCTCACTCTCTCTCTGTCTGTAATACATGAATAAATTTTTAAAAAATCTTAAAAAAAACTAGGCTGGAGTGATGACTTAGTGGTTAAGGTGCTTGCCTACGAGCCTAAGGACCCATGTTCGACTCTCCAGATCCCATGTAAGTAAGACAGATGCACAAAGGTGACGCAAGCATAAGGTCACACATGCCCACTAGGTGGTGCAAGCTCCTGGAGTTCAATTTCAGTGGCTGAGGACCTGGTGTGCCAATTCTCTCTCTCCTTCTCTTTCTCTCTCTAAAAAAAAAAATTTAAACCCCAAAACTACTATTATTATTTTTATGAGAGAAAGCAACAGCAAGAGTAAGACAGAGAGAAAGAACTGGCGCACCAGGGCCTCCAGCTACTGTAACTGAACTCCAGATGCATGCACCACCTTGTATGCCTAGCTTACGTGAGATCTGGAGAGTCGAACATGGGTCCTTAGGCTTCACATGCAAGTGCCTTAACCACTAAGCTATCTCTCCAGCCCCAGCCCCCCCAAAATATTAACTTAGGAGTAAAACTAACATGAGAAAATGTTTGATGGATCAGAAATTCACACAGTGTCAGGCATAATGGCCAGATATGGTAGTGCATGCCTTCAATCCCAGCATTAGGGCAGCAGAGGTAGGAGGATCACTGTGAGTTCGAGGCCAGCCTGAGAGACTACATAGTAAATTCCAGGCCAGCCTGGGCTACTGGGCTAGAATGAAACCTTACCTCAAAAAAAAGCAAAAAAACAAATCCACACAGACACAGACCAAGTTGCTAATGCCTGCTCTCCCTTGCTAAGGGAGACGACCAAAAGGAGCTAAGACCCCTTCCTTGACCACTGGATGGACGCCTCCAGTTCTCATGGCATCACTGCCAGTCTTCCAGCTTGAGCAAATGGGAAGGGTGTAGAGTGAGGCCTGCCCAACTCAGGCAGACTAACAAGAGATGTCTTGTGTTTTGTTTTGAGACAGAGTCTCATGTAGCCCAGGCTGCCCTTGAGCTCCTGATTCCTCTGTCAACCTCCCACTGCTAGGGTTTCAGATATGTGCTAACATGCCCGCCATCCCCCAAAGACACTATCAAAAGTCCGCTTTTCACCCAGGCAGACAGAAACACTCAGCAGAGGAAAGAGCTACACAGAAACAGAGACAGAGCAGCCACAGGGGCAGAGAAAGACACAGGTAGACCACACTGGAGGTGTGGTGTGTTAACCCGGCTTTCTGCCGCTGTAACAAAATGCCCTGGGTGATTTACAAAATAATTAATTTAGCTTGCAGATGAGGAAGCCAGGAAGTCTAAGAGCATGGCACTGCATTTCCTGGCCCAGCAAGCATGTGTCGGTTCAGCCTCCCTTTGTCCCCTGCCCCCCGCCAAGGTAAGGTCTCACTCTAGCTCAGGCTGACCTGGAATTCACTATGTAGAGAGAGAATATATATATATATACACACACACACACACACACACACACACATGCATACATATATATATATATGTATACACACACGCATATATATAAATCTTTTTTTTTTTTTTCTGAGGTAGGGTCTTGCTTAAGCCCAGGCTGACTTGAAATTCACTATGTAGTCTCAAGATGGTGGCCTTGAACTCACAGTAATCTTTCTACCTCTGCCTCCCAAGTACTAGGATTAAAGGCATACACTACTACATCCATATCTTATTTATTTATTTTCAATTCGAGAGAGAGAGAGAGAGAAAGAGAGAGAGAGCGAGCATACCAGGGCTTCTAGCCACTGCAAATGAACTCCAGATGCATGTGCCACCTTGTGCATCGCGCTTTACGTGGGTACTGGGGAATCGAACCTGCATTGTTAGGCTTTGCAGTTAAGTGCCTTAACTGCTGAGCCATCTCTCTAGCCCCACCACAGGGATCCCACCCTGATGACCTTATCTAACCCTGGTGACCTACCAAGACCCCCCCCCCCACATGCCATCAGCATATGAATTTGTGGGTTAGCTTTCCAATATGTGAACTTCTGGAGGTCACACTGGAACCACAACACACGGGCCTCGGGCTCAAAGCAAGGCCGTCTCTGCAGGCAAACATGCTTAGGTACTCCCTACTCTCAGCTGGACTGCATGTCTATCCTGGTTAAGATAAAGTTAGAATCATCAAAATGCCACGTCCCTTTGAGCAGCAGCTGTCAGCAGAACTCCATATGGCTGTTGGAGCCAGCAGTCTGAGCTAATAAAAGTTAAAAAAAAAAAAAAAAAAGCTGGGAAATGCTCCCAGAGAGACATGTGGGCACAGTGCCCAGGCCTGGGTGGGTGGGGTAGGGAGAACAGGCACTGTCAGAAGGGGTCCTTGCCTCTGCTGAGTGCGCCAAGGCCTCTATCCTCAGTTTGAACACCCAAGCCTTTTAGTAAAGGTGAGCCCGATATAGCAACTGAACCTGCTAACTTAGATAAGTGGGCCCCTCCCCATTCCAGTTTCTCTTAGTGGGAGTGGATATGATAGTGAGAGAGTAATTGTGTTCCCTCCCCTCCGAATGCAGATGCTGAAGTCCTCACCTCCTGATGTCTATAGCATTCTAGCCTTTGGAAGAAGTGCCTTTCTGAAATACGCTCAAGGGCTCGAGAGACTCAGTGACTGACAGTGCTTGCTTGTGGGATCTGAGGGCCCAGGCTCAGTTCCCCAGCACCCAGGTAAAGATGCAGAGTGGGACGCATATTGCAGTGGTGGGAGATCCTGGAGTATCCATTTCTGTTTCTCACTCTGCTTGCAAATAAATCAATAATTTTAAAAAATATTTTATTTTTACATATTTATTTGACAGAAAGAGAGAGAGAGAGCGCGTGTGAGAAAGAGAGAATGGGCATGTGCCAGGGTCTTCAGCCACTGCAAACATATTCCAGACAAATGTGCCACCTTGTGTATCTGGCTAACTTGGGTCCTGGGGAATTGAATCTAGGTCCTTTGGCTTTGCAGGCAAATGCCTTAACCACTAAGCCATCCCTCCAGCCTGTGTGTGTGTGTGTGTGTGTGTGTGTGTGTGTATGTGTGTATTTTTTTTTTAAAGAGGCCTTTTCTTTTTTCCCACATGAGGACACTCATTACCTGAACATGGGCCCTCACTAGATGTCTAATCTGCCTAAGACTTATCTTGGACTTCCAGCCCCTAGAGTGTAAGAACTAGATTTCTGTTGTTAATAAGCCACCCAGCCTCTGGTATTTTGTTATAGCAGTCTGAAGGGACTAAGGTAATTGGTAGGAATACAGCCAGGAGGACCAGGGCAGAGAGAGAGAGAGGCGGGGGGGAGGGAGGGAGGGAGGGAGGGGGAGAGGGAGGTTGGGAAGGAGGGAATATGAATGAATGAATAAATATGAATATGTGTGTTTCTCAAATGATACCCATAATTTTGCAGGGAAGGAAGGAAGACAGATGGCAGTCTGACCGTGCCTGCTTTGGAGAGGGGAATTTCCTCCAATGTTGTTGACCTCACCTCCTGGACATCGGATAGGGATGCTGTAGAGAGACATTGGTCACCTGGGTAACGCTTCAGTAAGCAGCTCTCACATGCAGGCACTGGTGGGGTGCAGGGAGCAATCAGTGGACCTGAATGTGGGGAGCGCTACCTGGCCTGTGCTTAGAGTGGAAATACTTGAGAAATCTGAGCCAAGCTCAGCAGGCTCTGGAGAGAGCACACCAGGGCCAGGGGCCAGGATAAGTGCATCAGAGAGGCATGTAAAATCCAGACTGGGGCTGGAGAAACGGTTTAGCAGTTAAGGTACTTGCCTGTGAAGCCTATGGATCCAGGTTTGATTCTCCTATACGAACGTAAGCCAAATGCACAAGGTGGGGCTGGAGAGATGGCTTAGCGGTTAAGCGCTTGCCTGTGAAGCCTAAGGACCCTGGTTCGAAGCTCGGTTCCCCAGGTCCCATGTTAGCCAGATGCACAAGGGGGCGCATGCGTCTGGAGTTCGTTTGCAGAGGCTGGAAGCCCTGGTGCACCCATTCTCTCTCCTTCTATCTGTCTTTCTCTCTGTGTCTGTCGCTCTCAAATAAAAAAAAAAAAATGCACAAGGTGGCACATATGTCTGGAGTTCATCTGCAGTGGCTGCAAGGCCCTGATGCACCCATTCTCTTTAGCTCTATATGCTTCTCTCTCTCTCTCAAATTATATATATAAATTATATATATAAATATATATGTATGTATGTATGTGTGTGTGTGTATGTATGTATGTGTGTGTGTATATATATAAAAATCCAGACTCCAGACTATAACGGTTTACTGACCATGGGCCATGTACCTGATATATGACTTCAGCCCTAGAAAGCCTGTACCACACTGTGTGTCAGGAGCTCAGAAGAGAGAAAAGGAGCTCCTGGTACTCTCAAAGAAGGTGGCTTCGGCCCCATTAGTCCTCAAAGCCAGGGTGACTGACTCAGCCGCAGGCCCTGTGGTCAGCCTGGCCACTACAGAGGCCTGCGACACTGGGAGCCTTAGAAAGCAACAAAGCAGGCCTGATATCCAACTGTATCTTTATTACTGCAAAAGCCTGCAGACAGCCCCAACCAAGCGAAGGCCGGCGGATTTCAAAAAGGAACGGTTCTTTGTGGAGGGAACACACGGATCCCGCAGAAACCGGGAAGTCCGGCTCTCCTGTCAGGATCGCTCTCCTCTGGCCTCCCCAGCAGAGGCCCCAGACTGCACCTGCCTGATGGAATCCTGTGGTGCCACCGAGGCTGGGCACCATGCCACTCCTCTCTCCAAGAACACCTCCGTGTGGCAGGTTGCCAGGCACAGTCAAGCCTGTGGACATCATGCCCAGAAATCCAACCACTCGGAAAGCAATTGCACAGGATCTCCTGCCGTAACGACAGTCTGGTTAAGTCAGCATATAGGCATATGGCCGTGGGGGGGGGGGGATCCAAGCACTTTCTGAGGACACATGGTGACGACAGTCTGTACACACATTTCCACAAGTACCAAGGTTTACTAAGGAGTACCACAAGCCCACGGCTTCTCAGTTCTATCCCAGTGACACAGTAGTTCTTCTCTGCCCTCAGGAAACATATGACCTTGTCTAACAAACCAAAGGTCATCAGGGGAAAAACCAGGGATGATTAGATGCTTTGAAGTACGGTGGGATCCTGGCAGTCAGAAGTTGAGCTGACGTGCCTAGGACGGTGGAATGGTGTACATGCATTCCAGGTACAGGACAAAGAAGAGCAAGGCTAATGGTAAGGACCTCTTCTTTGCTCAGTGTGTGTGTGTGTGTGTGTGGGGGGGGGCTTTCCAATAGGCTTGCTTACAGAGAGTCTCTCAGGTAGGGTGAATGTGCAGGGTGATTGCTAGTCATCCTGCCAATACCTTTGAATCATAGGCTGGCCTCCTGATATGTTTCAGTAAGTGATAAGCTGGAGAGTCTCCAAGCAAGGAAACTCTCCCCAGATCCAAGAAGGAATCAGCCCACCACAAACTCCTCACGGTTCTGGACCATTTTCTATAATCCCCACCTGGAACAAGCCACCTGGGGGAGGGGGAGGGGACTCAGAAAGGAGCGGTCATGCTGAACCTGAGCTCTGCAAGCAGGGTTCAGGGGCTCTGACTGCTCTCTGAAGTTCTCCGCAAGGCTGTATGGGAGTGCATCTATCGGAGGAGAGTGCGTGTAGCTCTTTCAGGGACTCAGAAAGATCAAGGACTCAAAGACATTGAGAACCACAGGAGATAAGGATCCAAAGTTTCCTCCAGCCTTGTAGATGCACTGAGTACAAACATCTCTGGTACCTAGCATGCACGAGGCCCTGGGCTTGACCCCCAACACTCAACGGGGTGTAGTGGCACATGTCTGGGATCCTAGCACTCGGGAGGTAGAGGCAAGGGGGATCAGAAATTTAACGTCCTCCTCAGTTACACAGTGAGCTTGAAGCCATCCTGGGATACATGAGACCCTATCTCAAAAACAAAACGAGGGTCTGCAGAGATGGCTCAGTGGTTAAGGCACCTGCCTGCCAAGCATAACGACCTGGGTTCAATTCCCAGTACCCATGTAAAGCCAGATGCACAGGGTGACACATGCATCTGGCGTTTGTTTGTAGTGGCTGGAAGCCCTGGCACATTCATTCTCTCTCTTCTCTTTCTGCGTGCAAATACAAAAATAAATAAATAAGTAAATATATATAAATCTTGTACCAAACACATAATCAAACACAGAAGAAAGTGCTATGTGAATGGTGGCGGTGATCAAAACTGGGAAGGAAAATAGTATTTGGAGAACAGCAATGTCAGTATGCAGCCCAAATTCAGCTGGATATTCCTCTACTTGGTCTCAGGGCTCTAGAAAATGCTCCACTTGTTTGCCATGGGCATGTGGATATCCTTGGGTTCTCCTCCCACAAAGCCTAGGGCCTATGATCATTTTCTGGAAGGGCCTTGATCCCCATATTTCAGACAACACAGGGCAGTTCTCCAGGTCCACAGTCCTCATCCATTGGCCAGAGTTAACATCGGGGGTGTCAGAAAAGGGAGCAGTCTGATTATCTCCTGCCTTTTCCCAGGCGTTCACTGAGAAGGTGCCAGCAGACAGGATGCACAGGCAAAAGACCCTGCAGGGAGAAGCTCAGGTTCCCCACAATGGTTATACTATCTCTACTATACACTATTGTCCAAAGGTCTGCTCACTCTCCTTGACCTTCAGCCTTCTCTTGGAGAATTCTAACTGGTACTTGAAAATGCTGGCTTTACTTCAGTTTCCTACGCCGTCAAGAAGGGCTCGGCAGTGGCTGCAATTTTTTGGTATTCCACCCCCCCCCCAATAGCACTCCTCCCAGGACCTGGGGAATAGCATGTGATCAGCACAACCTTCTTACTGTCTAGAGTGCAAATGGGCTATAATGGTCTGGAAAATCCATTTTCTGTTTGCAAGTGAGGGGGTTACTGTGAAGGTTTCCAATTTTCAAAAGACAAAGAGAAATACACATTGCTAAAGTTTTATGGTGTGGAATGCCATCTTTCGTTGACGATTCAATTCGGGGAAGGCACTTGGGGATTCAACAGTCTCTTGGGCATCATTCTGGATGTTGTTTGGAAAAGAGGATCTTCCCCAAACCCCAAGTCTCTTCTGCTCCTCTCTCCCTGTGCAGTGCAGCCTAGGGAACACACTCCAGAGAAACATCGCACCAGAGATAAGGGTGTGGGGGAAGGGATGCTATAGAATCCAGCGTGTATGTGCTCCCTTAGATTATAGGAGCTCCTCCCAGGAAGTTGGCTTTCCCATCTGTAATGGGCAAATCTCACAAAGGTCACCTGAGGTTTCCCACTCCCCATCTGCAGTAGACTGCATCTTTGCTGAGGCTCATCTAGCAGAAACATAGGGCCTGTGAGTCTGCACTACAAAGCCAGGCCGAGACAACCTGATGGCCTCATCTAGCAGAAGCATAGGGCCTGTGAGTCTGCGCTACAAAGCCAGGCCGAGACAACCCGATGGCCATCCTCGAAAGACACAGGAAGGAAAAACAAGCCCAAGAAGCAAGTGACAACGTCAGCCCCCTGGTCAGATCTGCAGTCTGTCCCTAACCAGTTGGTCAGGACCAGGCGGAGAGCAGACTGCCGTGAGAGAATCCATTCCAGCTGGCCAAGAAACCAGATCTCGCTCCATTCTCACCAAGGCTTTGGCAGGCACTCACGGCCAGACCCAGCCAAAGTTATGGGAGGTGAAACATCTTCTGCTCCCCAAAACACGACGCAGGATGTCTTCTGGTGAGCAAATGACCTAGCGAGTGATTATTTCACCAGCCCTGGGGCCATGCCCTTGGACTCTTAAGAAGCTGGGTTCAGTAAAAAACTGCGCATTCCTCGCGGACCCCTGGAAAAGGGTGACCACCGGTGGGCAGAGAGGGACCAGGACCCGGGAGGTCTCCCAGCATCTCCTCCCACCAACCATCTCTGCAGACTTGAGGAGCTCAGCGGGGACAACGGTCCAACAGGTCCTCTTCACTGGCCTCACAGGGCCAGCAGGTCACTGCTTGGACCAAGAGGCCGGAACATTCAGCAGGAGCTCCGAGGCACCTGCTACCAGACAGGGCTCCATCCTCGCTGTGGGGTGGGGGGGGGACTGGGCGGTGCCCTCGCCAGTCTCCCCCGGGAGGGGTGGGGCTCCCCCGGGGTCAAGTACGCTCCCCCCCAGCCCTCCCCGAGCTCACCTGGCGCAGGTGCTGCAGCAGCGTCCCCGCCTCCTCCCGCCGGCCCTGGCGCACCATACGCAGCAGCTCCTGGACCATGCCGACGCGCCGGTGGTACGGGGGCAGCCCCGCGCCGGCGCCCGCGCGCCCCGCCTTGTCCCCGGCTCGCAGCAGCAGCGACGCCCAGAAGTCGGATCTGTCGCGGCGGGGGCCGGGAGCCGGGCCGGGGCTGGGTCTCTCCGCCAGGCTGCCTTTGGTCTGCCGAGTACCCATGCCGCCGCCGCCCGCCGGGATCGTTCGTGCTGGGCCTCGAGGCCGCGTCCCCCTCCCGAGCGCGCCAGCCTCCCGGGCTGCAACTTTGGGGGAACTGTTGCGCGCGGGCGGGCGGCGCAGGGGCGGGGGCGGCGGCGGCCCGCGCTCCCCTCGCTCCTCCCTCCGCGCTCCCCGGGCGCGCACCCCGGGCGCTCGCCGCCAGCCCGCCGGCCCGGCCCGGCCCGGCCCCGCCCCGCCCCGCCCCGCCCCCGCGCCGGGGCTCCACGCTGCCGCGCCTCCCTCCCTCCCTCCCTTCCGCCCCAGCGCCCGCTGCCGCTTCCCGCCGCCGCCGGGCTCTGGGCTGGGGGGATGTCGGGCGCCCCCGCCCCGCCTGGTCCCTGGCGCTGCGCCCCCTGTCGGCCACCGCGCTGCACTTCTTGGCGCTCGCGCACCGGGTACTGGCCCTCGGTCAGCACCGGGTCTCCCCGATGTTTGCTTCCGCGATTACCTGCGACCACATCGTCCTAGGTGCTGGCTAAAAAGCGCAGCCTCGGGCTTAGCCGTTCAGGCACTTGCTGAAGGACCCAGGTTCGATTCCCCAGGACCCATGTAAGCCAGATGCACCAGGTGGCGCATGCGTCTGGAGTTCGTTTGCAGCGGCTGAAGGCCCTGGCGAGCCCGATCTCTCTCTTTCTGTCTGTTTCTCCCACCCCCCTCAACAAATAAAAGTTTTTTTTTTTTTTTTTTTTTTTTTTTTAACTGCAGCCTCGCAGGCCTTTTCGTGGGGCCTGGAGATGTGCATTCTCTAGCTAGCATCCTGGGTGATTCCGACGCATGATCCTTGGAGCACTTACGGGCGATGGTGGTGATAGTGGTCGGTGCATGGATCCGGGCCAGTAACTGGACGTGTGTGTTGGGTGTATGCGGTTTTATGGAGAGGGGCTTTTGCTTCATCAGGCTCTCGCACGGATTTGGACCGAAAAGGTGTGAAGAGAGCGTCCGCTCTTGCTCGCACACTTCCGAGTGGCTGCCTTGGAGGTCGCGGAAGTGTGGCTGCCGGTTTCACAGTTTGCTAGCCTCTGCGTTACTTGTGGTGCTTGGAAAGCCCACTGAGGTTCTGCCCAAGGAAGGCTAAGACACTTTGGGACCTTCCCTCTGACAAACCCAGACATCCTTGGAGGCTGGCAGCTGTGTGGCAGCAATTGTGTGAGCTGTCCGCTGATCCAGGCCCTGGGTGCTGTGTTAGGGCTTACCTACATGTGCATTGTAGGGCCATGAAAACAAACTACTGAGGCTTAAGGCTTCCAGACTCCTGGCTTGTCCTGTTGGGATAACACTATGAAAGTCTCCACCTGTTTTTATCCTTCCAACTCTTGACAAAGAAAAGAAAAATTACTCCATGACACTTCATTGTAAAGCAGAGACTGTTCAGGACTGTTGTCAGTAGAATTTTGGGATGAGGGAGAGGAGGGGATTAAGTTCGACTGGGAATGCAGTAGGAATTTGTAACCCTGTAAGCTGTTGGAGGATGAGTAAAGTGATCAGACAGTGATCAGATATTGGGGAGCCATCAGACCTCCAGAGCTCTTGTTAAGATACTTGGCAGGATTCTTCTGCAAAACTGGATTTTACAAGGACATGCACGGATGGGCCTCAGAGAGGGACCATGACAAGTGTGGCCTCGCAGAGAATCTTGCCAGTGGACAGAACCCAATCAGATGCGCTCCAGAAATGAGAGACCCTTTTCCTACTGGCGCTCATAGGATCTTCCCACAGGTGTCTTCTCCATCAACCCTGACCTTGAGGATGAGGTCCTGGCTCTTCCCCAGCAAGCTTCTCCTCCCTTTGAACACCCTGCTTCCATGTGTTCATTGGGAGCTCTATAAGCTGGCTTCACAGAGCTTATAACATGCACTGCCGTTGTGTGCAGAAAGCCCCTGTTGGTGTCTTGAGAGCCCAGTTTGAGAAATACTCCTGTGTCTCTAATCTTTGGCCTGCAGGACCACCTCTCAGAGTGGCCACAAAGGAAGCCCATCGACTAGACCCCTCCCAGGGAGATCAGGCACCATCCACTTGCAAACAGACCCCGCAACCCCAGCTAGCAGACTGGCCCTCTTGAGGTTATATAGTTGAGGAAATCCCATCTCTGATGGGAGCTGAATTTTATTCCTCTTCTGAATCCATCTTCCCTTCACTCCGTCTGCTCCAGTCACCAGTGGCCCCACCTTGCTCCTTCCTTCTCAGCCAAGCTTTTTAGAGAAGCCTTGTATTTACCGTCACGACTTTTTTTTTTCAGGGTAGGTTTCACTCTAGCCCAGGCTGACCTGGAATTCACTATGTAGTCTCAGGGTGGCCTCGAACTCACGGCAATCCTCCTACCTCTGCCTCCCGAGTGCTGGGATTAAAGGCGTGTGCCACCACGCCCAGCTGCGTCACAACTTCTTTACCTCCATTCACTCCTCATCCACTACAGTTTGGCTTCTGGCCACACCACAGCTTTGAAATGTGTCTTGCCAGTGACCTAGTTGCTAAATTCAGTGGTTACTTTCAGTCTTCATCGTACTTGACTTTAAAGTAGCATCTGATCCTGTCACCTATTTCATTTTGGCTGTAACTACTTTCTAGCTGGGTGTGATGTCTCACCCCTATTACCTAGCATTGGGAGGCTGAGGCAGGAGGATGGCAAATTTGAGGCAACATAGTGAGTTCCAGGACAGCCCAGGCTACTGAAAAAGACTTTAAAGAAAAAGAAAAAAGAAAGAAAGAAACTCCAAGCTGGGCATGGTGGCATATGCCTTATGCCTTTAATACCAGCACTGGGGAGGCAGAGATAGGAGGATCACTGTGAGTTCAAGGCCAGCATGGTACCACGGAGTGAGTTCCAGGTCAGCCTGGGCTCGAGTGAGACCCTACCTCTATAGTATGAAAACAAAGAAGTAGTACTGGAGAGATGGCTTAATGGTTAAGGTGGATGCCTGTGAAGCCTAAAGACCTAGGTTCAATTCCCCAGGACCCATGTGAACCAGATGCACAGGTGGTACATACTTCTGAGGTTCATTTGCAGTGGCTGAAGGCCCTGGCATGCCCAATGTCTCTCTCTTTCTCTGACTGTTTTACTCTCTCTCAAATAAATTTTAAGAAGAGGGGCTGGAGAGATGGCTTAGCAGTTAAAGCACTTGCCTGAAAAGCCAAAGGACCCAGGTTCGACTCACCAGGACCTACATAAGCCAGATGCACACACATCTGGAGTTCATTTGCAGCAGCCGAAGGCCCTGGTGCACCCATTCTCTCTCTCTCTCTCCCTGCCTATTTCTCTCTTTCTCAAATAAACAAATAAAAAATATTTGAAAAAATTTAAAAAGAGAAAAAAAAAAGCCCCACAAAAAACCATGATGGAATGTGAAGTTGTGAAGGGGAAAGTAAGGTCAGGGGAGGGAATTTCCGTGATTTATTATCTATAATTATGGAAGTTTTCAAACAAAACAAAACAAAAACAAACAAACAAAAAGAGTCTAGCTCTACACGCAGCCCATGTATTTAATCCCAGCACACGAGAGGCTGACGTAGGAGGTTGGCTGTGACTTGGAGGCCAGCCTGGGACTACTGAGTAAGTTCTAGGTCCGCTTCGGCTAGCGTGAAACCCTGTCTTCAATCCCTGCTGTTGTCACCTTCATGTTGCCGGGACAAGACACCTGACCAAAAGCAGATGATGGGAGAAAAGTTTTATTTGGCTTACAGTCTCAAGGGGAGGCTTCATGATGGCAGGAAAAAGGCTGGAGATCGCCTCTGCCACAGCAAGTGGAAGCCAGCAGCAGAAGGGTGAGCTGAACTTTGGCAAGGGGAAGCTGGCTCGAACACCTGAAAGCCCACCCCCAAGAGCATGCCTTCTCCAGCAATGCTCCAACTCCCAGACTGCCACCAGCTGGGGACCATGCATAAGTTTTTGAGGGACATCTGATTCAAACCACCCTCCCTCAACAACAACAACAACAAAAGAAAGAGAGGAAGAACGAAAAAGAAAAGGAAGGAAGGAAGAAACTGAACTGTCTCAGCTTGCAGGGAAGTCTCCTATAGATTTCTTTCTTTATGCAGTGCTGGGAATGGAACCTAGGGCCTCCTGCACGCCAGGCAAGTGTTCTGCCACTAAGCTATGCTTCCAGCCCTTTTCTTTATTGAGTTCCTCTGGAGCTGTCTTTCTTTCCCGCATCTTTCCTTGCTGCTTTTCAAGGTACCGTATTCTTTGTAGGCGCTGTCATTTGCACACATGGCTTTTCCGACCATGCACACTGCTAGCTGTGCCTCTCTCCAGCGTATGAGCTAATAAGTTGCCCGCCATTGATGGTGGTTATTGGCAGAAGATGCAAGACTGCGGGCTCAGAGATCAGGGGCTGGATTGCTCGGGGCCAACTGAGGAGCATGAGTGTTGGCATATTCTCATCAGTCCCCTTTGCCGCCAAGCCCTGCAAGGGCCATGTGCTGGGCCCAGATGGGAGCTCCACATACAGCTGGTTTGGTTTGCATCACGGCTTGAGAATCATGGAGCCTGGGGGATCTACTGTTGACAAGCACAGCAGTAAGCAAGCCTGCTCTTTGTCCTAGAGGGACACAGTACCTTGTCTTTCAAGGTTGCTTGCTGCAAACACTGCACTGAGATGTTCAGGTAAAAAGCGGCCAGGATCTTGTGCGCTCAGCTTATACAGCAAGATGTGTAGGAGTGTCAGATTCAGGGCTGGAGAGATGGCTTAGTCGTAATGCACTTGCCTGCAAAGCCTTACAACCTGGGTTCGATTCCCCAGTACCGACATAAAGCCAGATGCACATAGTGGCTGGAGGCCCTTGAAATCCTAGTCTCTCTCTCTCTATCTACCTATTCCTCTCTTTCTCTCAAATAAGTAAGTAAATAAAATATTAAGGAAACATTTTACTTATTTATTTGTAAGTAGAGACACAGAGAGATAATGAGAATGAGAGAGAGAAGTGGGTGAGCCAGGGGGCCTCTTGCCACTACAAATGAACTCCAGATGCATATGTCACTGTTTTGCATCTGGCTTTACATGGGTACTAGCAAGTCGAACTTGGTCTGCCAGGATTTGCCAGAAAGTTTCTTTAACTGCTAAGTCTCCCCAGTCCCTTATTTATATTTTTCAAATTTAATCTTTTTTTTAAAGACAGGGTTTCATGATATAGTTCAGGCTGGCTTTGAATTTGTGATCCTTCTACCTTAGCCTCCCAATTACTGGGATTATAGGTATGAGTCACCATGTCCATACAGTCCATAATTTTAGAGGTTCAGTCCATGCTCAGGTGAATTCATTGCTTTTAGGCCACTGACACAGGGCTGGATGATGATGGAATGGAATGTATGAAAGAACAAAACTGTTCGCTTTGTATCTGGGAAGTTCCACTCAAGGGCATATCTCTGGTGGCCTCTTAACAGTTCTGCAATCTGGGATACCTTCCAGTGAGGTTTTTGGTCAAGGCAGTCCCATAGGCCCAAGATACCACATGCTTCAGTTGTAGGGCACTGAGAGAGGAAGCTGGAACTGAAGCTGGAAGCTTCTACCTGCTATCACAGTGCAGGAAGGTGCTATGTAGGTGGCTGGGGGATAAGCCACTGATAACTTTAATTAGCGGAAGACCCTGCATGATCCACAATAACTGACCAGGCAAGATGTGCCAACTGGACAGCCTGGGTTCCGTTTCCCAGGACCCACATAAAGCCTGACGCACTAGTAAGAAACCTGGCACCCTCTCTCTTTCTCTCTCTGTTTCTTTTCTTTTTTTTCTTTCTTTTTTTTTTTTTTTGGTTTTTCGAGGTAGGGTCTCACTCTAGCCCAGGCTGACCTGGAATTCACTATGGATTCTCAGGGTGGCCTCGAACTCATGGCGATCCTCCTACCTCTGCCTCCCGAGTGCTGGGATTAAAGGCATGTGCCACCACGCCTGGCTTCTCTCTGTTTCTTAAGTAAATAGGTAAAAAATATTTTTAAAATGTGCCAACTGGTGCAATAGTTGCATGACTGTTATGGGGTAACCAGCTGATCTCTGAAGGATTTGAGTTGTGCTCTATGGGAGGGAATTCACGCCTGGTACTGAAGACCTCATCAAAAGCCTATGGTTGGGGAAGTCATAGGCCCTAGGAGGGAAGGTACTACTGTTGTTTGGTTAAATGGATATGTTGTGTCCATCAAACTGCCCTCTAGATATGTCTGTCCATGCCCGTAGATTAGTGCTGCTCTCAGCTTCGGTTGGAGAAGCTTCTTTTTGCCATGGTGGTGACTGGGGAGACTCAAAACTCATCAAAGTGCTGAGAATAAGTAACTGTCAAATACTCAGCCCTAAATGGGCCATATATATATCATCTCCTCCAAGGGTCAGGGAACGCCGTGGAAAGAGGTGGTGGAACGTGTACAAGCACCACAGGATGGGAAGAGGGTAGTGGAATGTCGTCTTCTGGACGTGATGAGGCAGCTGGTCACAAACTCACACCAGCTGTGCTGAAACTGCACAAGATTGAGCCCATCAACGTTCTGTCATAGGTGGTGGAGGGGAGCATGAGACCCCCACCCATCCCTGAGGAGGTATTGACAGTTAATGGGTGCTGGTTGTTTTCTTCAGTGGTGCAGCCACTGGTAAGTAGCCCGTCTCCCACCCACGATCATGCAAGCACACCCAGTTCAAGTCAGTGGGACACACGTCAAAGTAGAAGTGGGACCAGCTGGGAAGAAGAGGTTTAGCAGGAGAGGAGAGGGAAATGAGAAGGTAATGAGGGTGCATATGGCCAAAAGACGTTAAACATATACATGTATAACCATCATCAAAATGGATGTCAAGAATAAAAGAAAGGGCTGGGGGGGATGGCTTAGTGGTTAAGGCGTTTGCCTACAAAGTCAAAGGACCCAGGTTCAGTTCCCCAGGACCCACGTTAGCCAGATGTCACAAGAGGGGGCGCACGCATCTGGAGTTCATTCACAGTGGCTGGAGGCCCTGGCATGCTCATTCTCTCACTCTCTCTCCTCTTTCTCTCTCAAATAAATAAATAAATAAATAAATAAAATATTTTAAAAAAGAATAACAAAAAAGGAAAAAAAAAAAAAACCCCAAGATTTCCACGTTGTACCAATTGTGCCACAGGAAGGGCTCATCAGAATTTCCTAGAGCCGCTGATTCAGTAGGTCAAGAACTATTAGGGTTTGAATCTGAATTGTCTCCCAAGAACTCTGACTTAGAAGGCTTGTTTGCCCAGCTAGTGGCACTGTTCATGGACGCTATAAAGGCGGGACTTACTGGCAGAAGTAGGTCACCAGGGGCTGGCCTTTGAAGGTTATCCCCAGCCCCTGGTTCCTGCCATACTTTCTGCTCTCTGGTCGGCTGTGGTGTGAGCAACTTTGCATGAGTTACTTTCTCATTGCTGGGACAAAATACCTGACCGAAATAGCTTAAGAAAGGAAGGGTTTCTTTTAGTTCACAGTATGAGGGGACAGTCCATTAGAGTGGGGAATGGCTGACCACATTGTGTAAGCAGTCAGGAAGGAGGGAGGAAGGGAAGGACAGGTAGAATGAGAGAAAGGGAGGGAGGGAGGAAGGAAGGGAGAGAAGAGAAAGGAACAATGCTTGTGCTTTGGTTTTCTTTGCCCTTTATTCCTTTCTATTCAGTTGAAGACGCTAGTCCACGGGATGGTGTCATCCAGAGTGGTGTTTCCTAGGTGAGTCTCAAGCCAGTCAAATTGCCGATGGAGATTAACCATCACAAGCCTCCTCCATGTGGCCTTGCTCCCATGGACCAAAGGCTCTCTAGTGCCTGCCTGGCCATCATAGACGGGGACCCTGAAACTGTAAGTCAAATACATCTTTTCTTCAAGCTTCTTCTGTCAGGTATTTTGGCCATAGCGATGCTGAAATAGTGAACACAAAGGCATTTTCATTGCTGAGGAGTTGCTGGGAATGCTAATGGTGCCAGTCAGGTAAAGTCCAGGACCACACTTGCAGAAAAGTCAGAGGAGCTAAAGTGTGGGAAGAAGGAGAGACAGTGAGGGCTTTTGGCTCTTGAGGTCTCATGATTTTGAAGGGGAAAGTTCATTTCTGGACTCAAAAGAATTTAGGATGTTGAGCTGGGCATGGCGACATGTTACTTTAATCCCAGCACTCTGGAGGCAGAGGTATGAGGATCATTGTGAGCTTGAGGACAGCCTGGGACTACAGAGTGAGTTCCAGGTCAGCCAGGGCTAGAGTGAGACCCTATCTCAAAAAGAAAAACAAACAAAAAAAAAACCCCCAACTAAATAATTTAGTATGCTCAGGAGACAGAGGTAGGAGGATCACTTTGAGTTTGAGGCCACCCTGAGACTACATAGTGAATTCCAGGTCATCCTGGGCAAGACCCTACCTTGGAAAACAAACAAACAGGGCCGGAGAGATGGCTTAGTGGTTAAGCGCTTGCCTGTGAGGCCTAGGGACCTCAGTTCGAGGCTTGACTCCCCAGGACCCACGTTAGCCAGGTGCACAAAGGGGCACATGCGTCTGGAGTTTGTCTGCAGTGGCTGGAGGTCCTGGCATGCCCATTCTCTCTCTCTCTCTGTATCTGCTTCTTTCTCTCTCTCTCTGTCACTCTCAAATAAATAAAATAAACCAAAAAAATTTTTTTAAAAATGAAAAAAAATTAAAAAAGAAAAACAAACAAACAAAAACAACAAAAAAGAATTTAAAATGTTGCTGAAAGTACCGACCCTGAAAGTACATCAACACATAACATAGACACATGCACACGCACACGTGCACACACGCTGATATGTGCCACAAAGGGCTGTGTCTCTTAGTTGACAAATACTCCCTGATTCACCAAACTTAGTCAGGCTTCTCAACCCTCTTCGAGTCCCACCTATGCATTTCCTTGTAAAATCCAACTTTAATGAAGAACCCTGCCAAGTCTGTTTAGACAGAACCCCCATCTTCAGTATCTGATCACTCTATGATAAGATTATTATTATCATTATTATTCTGTATTAACTTCCTGGCCAAGCTTGCTTTCAGTAAGAATTCTGTTAGGGGATAGTGAGATGGCATAGTGGTTGAGGCGCTTGCCTGTGAAACCTAAGGATCTAGGTTGGATTCCTCAGTACCCACATAAGCCAGGTGCAAGTGATGGCACATGCATCTGGAGTTTGTTTGCAGTGGCTAGAACCCTGGTGTGCCCCATTCATATTCTCTCTCTCTGCCTCTTTCTCTCATAAATAAATATATATATATATATATATATATTTGGTTTTTCGAGGTAGGGTATCACTCTGGTCCAGGCTGACCTGGAATTAACTCTGTCATCTCAGGATGGCCTTGAACTCACGGCAATCCTCCTACCTCTGCCTCCCGAGTGCTGGGATTAAAGGCGTGCGCCACCACGCCCGGCTAATAAATAATTTTAAAAAGAGGGGGAAAAAGAATTCTGTTAGGTCAGTTTAGCCAGAAATCCCTCTCTTGCTATTTCCTCTTCGTAATTTTCCATCCACTGACCCTTACTCTACCCCTTGGTTATAAATTCCCATGCCTGTGCTTTATTCAGAATAGAACTCAATCTCTCTCCTCCTCTGAAAGACTGCTGTAATGGTTCCTATTTCTGGGGCAGTAGTCCTGAATAAAGTCTTCCTTAGCTTACTTTAACAAGTATCATTGAATAATATGTTTTCTTTTTTTAAAAAAATTATTTATTTGAGAGAGAGAGATAGAGATTGAGAGAGAGAGAGAGAGAGGGACTGGGCATGCTAGGGCTTCCAGCCTCTGCAAACGAACTCCAGACGCGTGCGCCCCCTTGTGCATCTGGCTAACGTGGGACCTGGGATAGGAAACCTAGGTCCTTAGACTTCACAGGCAAGCACCTTTACCGCTAAGCCATCTCTCCAGTCTAACTTCTTTTCTTTGACAGGCACATTTGCTTCTCAAGGGAAGGCCTGTCCCCTTTCACAGGTGTCTAGTTTAGACCAGCTCTTTGTAGCTTTTCTGACATATGTGCCTTCTTTTGGTAGGAGGTAAAATGATTAATGGTCCCTAAATGGTGATATATGCCAGGGACAAATGTAAGCCCCTATGAGTTAGTCTGAAATTCATACAGTGTAAGCAAACCACTTGTGTGACATCTCAAGCATCCAGTGCAGCTGTTTATTTTTATGAGAGAAAGAGAGAGAGAGAGGGAGAGAGAATTGGCTTGTCTCAGCCACTGAAATTGAACTCTAGATGCTTGTGCCACCAAGTGGGCATGTGCCACCTTGTGCTGGCCTCACCTTTGCGCGTCTGGCTTATGTGGGATTTGGAGAGTAGAACATGGGTCCTTAGGCTTCACAGGCAAGTGCCTTGACAGCTAAGCCATCCCTCCAGCCCCCAGTGTAGCTCTTGATCGGGACCTAGAAGCTTGAAAATACCTCCTGAGACCTTTACTGGTGAACATATTGTCAGATGGTCAGTGATTCATGAGAAAATGGCCAACCAGGAAGAGTGAGGAAGAGAGAAGGAGGGAGGGAGGAGGGAGGGCAGGAGAGCTAGCGTCCAGTTCTCTGCGCAGCCCGAGCTGTCTTTTGCCCAAGCACCAGAGGCACACACCCTGGGAGCGCTATCAAACCTGCAGACAGGATGACTTCAGACTGTCCCTTCTGCTCCTCTAATCACCTCCTTACTGCTCCCTGCGTGGCTTGCTTTAATCTAGTTCCTTGTTTTGTCATGGGAGCTCATCCACTCACCATCCACAGCGTAACAGAGAACAGAGTCTGGAAACATCCGCAATGGTATGTCTGTCCAAGGACTACAGATGAAGGGTTTTTTTTGCTCCAGGCTTGGCCCTCTTAGGAGACGGTGGAGACTTTAAGAAGTGGGGCCTCCTGAGAAGCCTTAGGTCATTGTTGTGCCCTGTATTCTTCCAGCCCTTCTGTGGCTTCCTTTCCTTCCAGCTGCCAGGAGTGGATCTGAGCAGCTTCCTCAGAGGTTCTTGCCATAGATCCACATGGAATAATGGTGTCAGCTGATCGTGGGCTGGAACCTCCAAACCTGTGAGCAAAAACGAACCTTTCTTCTTTATAAGTTGAATATCAAGGCATTTTGATATAGAAACAGGAAGCTGACTAGCACTTGGCATGAATGACAAGGAATCAGGTTTCTCTTTTACCCTTGGTCTCTGCTTTCCCACTCCTTAAGAAACCTGCATCCCTAGTCTGGTGTTTGCCATTCCTTTCTGCTTTACATTATTTTAAAATTTCATTCTTATAATGGAAAGTTTCAAATGTACAAATATTTCGAAAGACTAGTCAAATTTTCTTTTGTCCTACTCTTAGCCCTTTCCTATTTCTACTTTTTCATATTCCAAGTATTTTCTTTTTTAAAAATTAATTTTATTTATTTATTTGCAAGCATAAAGGAGAAAGAGAGAAAGAGAGAGAGAGAGAGAAAATGTGCATGAATGGGCATAGAGGGCCTCTAGCCACTATAAAAGAACTCTAGACGCATACACCACCTTTGTGCATCTGGATCCTTTTTATTTCTTTATTTCTTTTTCTTGTTTTTCAAGGTAGGGTCTCACTCTAGCTCAGGCCTGAGAATTCACTATGTAGTCTCAGGGTGGCCTTGAAATCACGGCGATCCTCCTACCTCTGCCTCCTGACTGCTGGGATTAAAGGCGTGCGCCACCACACCTGGCTCTTTCTTTTTCTTTTCTTTTTAAGCTTTTTAATTTTCAGTCAGGGTTTTGCTAAGTTACTTAGGCTGACCTTGAATTCACTTTGTAGCCCAGGCAGGCCTTGAATCTACAATCTCCCTGCCTTGGCCTCTAGAATATTTGGAATTATAGGTCTGTGGACGGTTTCTATATCCTTTCGCAATCATTTGTATGTTTGTATATGTTTCTAAAGGCTCTCTATACTCACTGCTGGTTAACCTTATAGAAACACATCTTGCTGTATGAATATTGTGTTAAGCAACATTTTTTTTTCATGTAACCATGTGTCAGTAAAACCTGCGTTTCTGCCCGTCACTGTGGTCCCTCGACTGTGTGTGAACTGCGTGGCCCACCGTGTGCTTGCTCCTTGGCTGATGTTTCCTCTGCCACTGATGGCCACTCAGTTTGCTTGCGGGTTTTTATTCCTTGAAGAGTGCAGCTGTGGCTACTCTTACAATTCTTGTTCTATACCTGGGAGAGCCCAGAAGTGGAGCTGTTTAACTTTAGAACTAATGGTTGTTGAGTGGTGACACCAAGTTACTGGCCTCTCACCCCACACTATTTTATGCGAGATATCTTCCTCCATATAAATCTACTTTTTCCCTCTAGGTCTACTACCAATAGGCTTATAATCCCCTCCGCCCCCCCCCAGTTTTTGGACATAACATGGAATCTTATTTGAATCTGTAATGCACGTTTCCTCAGCGACTATTGTCTCACCAGCTTAGGCTGTGATACTGAAATACTGTACACTAAGTTTTTTTCTTACATGGAACTTGCCACCCTTCTCTCTTTTATTTTATTTATTTTTTTTTTTTTTATGAGGTAGGGTCTCACTCTAGCCCAGGCTGACCTGGAATTCATTATGTAGTCTCAGGGTGGCCTTGAACTCATGGCAATCCTCCTACTTCTGCCTCCCAAGTGCTGGGATTAAAGGCGTGAGCCACCATGCCTGGCTCCCTTCCTTCCTTTCTATTTCTTTTTTTTAAAAAAGATTTTATTTATGAGAGAGAAAGAGACAGATAGAGAGAAAGAGAGAATGGGCGCACCAGGGCCCCTAACCACTGCATACGAACTCCAGACACATGTGCCCCCTTGTGCATCCGGCTTACATGGGTCCTGAGGAATCGAACCCAGGTCCTTAGGCTTCACAGGCAAATGCTGTAACTGCTAAGCCGTTTCCCCAGTCCCCTCTTTTCTATTTCTTTATTTGGGAATAGAAATGTTCATTCTATGATAGTTTCCTCATTGTGTTTTGTAAACACATAGCTTGCCTGATTTCACAGGTTAGCAGTTGAAAGCTGGGCACGATGGGCATCCCAGCCCTCAGGAGTGGAGGCAGGAGGACCAAGGGTTCAAGGTCATCCTTGACTAATTAGGGAGTTTGAGACTAACATAGGCAACACAAGACCCTATCTCAAAAAAGCAAAAGGAACTTTAGTTGATGTGTAGTGTAGACTTTGGACTTTAGGCTAGTTGATGATATATTTAGTTCAATTTTTTTTTTTTTTTTGCCACTATTGGGATAGAATTGCATGCAGCAAGCAAATGAGTTTTGGAGACTTAACCACCAGGAAAATAAATGCAAAGCAAAACAACACTGAGATTACATTTCAGCCAGTCGGAATGGCATTTATTAAGGACAACAAATGCTGGTGAGGGTGTGTGTGAGGGGGTGGAGGGAGGCACACACACCATTATAACACTGCTGGTGGAAATACAAGATTGTATAACCACTATGGAATTCAGTATGGGAGTTCCTAAAAAAAAAACTACAAGTACAAATACCACAGGATCCAGAGTTTATTTTTTTTAATATTTTATTTATTTGAGAGAGAGGGAGAGAATGGGCACGCCAGGTCCTCTAGCCACTACAAATAAACTCTGGGTGCATGCACCACCTTGTGTTTACATGGGTACTGTAGAATCAAACCCGAGTCCTTAGGCTTTGCAGGCAGGTACCTCAGTCATTGAGCCATCTCTCTAGCTCCCTATCATCTATTTTTAAAAAGACTATCTTCAGTACTTCAATAAAACCTATCCTTGGGCTGGGGAAATGGCTCAGTGGTTAAAGGTGTTTGCTTGCAGAGCCTATTGGCCTGGGTTTGACCAGCATTCAAAGCCACAGTACCCATGTACGAGCCAGATACAGAGTGTTGTATGCATCTGGAATGCACTTGCACTGGCAAGAGGCCTTAGTATACCCATTATTTCTCTTCTCAAATAAATAAATAAAATATTTAAAAACAGAGCAAGAAGCCAGGCGTGGTGGTGCACACCTTTAATCCCAGCACTTGGGAGGCAGAGTTAGGAGGATCACTGTGAGTTTGAGGCCATCCTGAGACTACATAGTAAATTCCAGGTTAGCCTGGGCTAGAGTGAAGCACTACCTTGAAAAACCAAATAAATAAGTCATTAATTAAAAAAAAAAATAAACAGAGAAAGAGCTGAGTGGGGTGGTGTACACTTTTAATTCAAGCACTTGCGAGGCCATGAGTTTGAGGCTAATCTGAGTTACAGAGTGAGTTTCAGGTTAGCCTGGGCTACAGTGAGATTCTGCTTCATAAAAACCCAACAAAATTCAAAAGCAGGCCTGAAGAGATGGCTTAATGGTTAAGGCACTTGCCTGCCAAGCCTAAAAACTTACATTTGAATCTTCAGGTCCCATGTAAGCCAGATGCACAGTGACACAAACACACAATGTCTCACATGCACACAAGGGAGCGTACAAGTCTGGAGTTCTTTTGCAACAGTTGAAGGCCCTGGTGCGCTCTCCCTCTCTCTCTCTCTCTCTCACTCTCTCTTTCTCTGCCTCTTTTTCTCTCTCTCTCAAATAAAAAAAATAAAATAAAAAGCAAAAGAAGAAAATGAGTTTTGGGGGGCTTGGTATGGCATGGAATGCTACAGACTGCATTGTGTGCCCTAAGTAGTCATGTATTGACGTCTCGGTCTTCAGTGTGGTACTTGGAGATAGTACCTAGAGTTATATGAAGTGTTGAGGGTGGAACTTTTGAGACCATAGGGAGCTTACTGTCTCCCCATCCCCACCCCAAGAAAAGGCCATGTGAGAACATAGCCAGAAGCGGTAGACAAACCAAGAAGACAGTCCTCACCAGAGCTTGCCTTGTGTCCCCTAACTCGCAGCCTCTGGAATTGTAGGAAGTAAATTCCTGTTGGCTGAGCTGCCCATCCTTTGTTATGGCAGTCCAAACTAAGGCAGCTGGTCACGCTGACCCCTTCATGTGTCTGTTTCCTTTTCTTTTTCTTTTTCTTTTTTTTTTTAATATTTTTTTAAATTATTTATTTATTTATTTGAGAGCGACAGACACAGAGAGAAAGACAGATAGAGGGAGAGAGAGAGAATGAGCGCGCCAGGGCTTCCAGCCTCCGCAAACGAACTCCAGACGCGTGCGCCCCCTTGTGCATCTGGCTAACATGGGACCTGGGGAACCGAGCCTCGAACCGGGGTCCTTAGGCTTCACAGGCAAGCGCTTAACCGCTAAGCCAGCTCTCCAGCCCTCCTTTTCTTTTTCTTTCTTTCTTTCTTTCTTTTTTTTTTTTTTGAGGTAGGATTTCACTCTAGCTCAGGCTGACCTGCAATTCACTATGGAGTCTCAGGGTGGCCTCAAACTCACGGTGATCCTCCTACCTCTGCCTCCCGAGTGCTGGGATTAAAGGCGTGCGCCAACATGCCCGGCTCCTGTTTCCTTTTCTACTAAATGTCTGTTCATATCATAGTCTGTTGTGCTATCAGGCTGTTGAGTTTGTTTTATACTGCTGCTGTAAAAAAAAATCAAGGCAATCTTGGCAGATTAAAACAACACAACTTTATTCAGAACAGCCACAAGTCGAAATAACTTAGGTGCCCATTGACAAATGAATGGCTACACAAAAGGCAGTTTATTCATACAGTGAAGTGTTATTCAACCTTAAAAGGAGGGCACTTGGGTTGGAGAGATGGCTTAGCATTTAAGGTGCTTGCCTGCAAAGCTAAAGGACCCAGGTTTGATTCCTCAGGACCCATGTAAGCCAGATGCACAAGGTGGCACATGAGTCTGGAGTTCATTTGCAGTGGCTAGAGGCCTTGGCATGCCTATTCTCTCTCCCTCATAAATAAATAAAAATAAAATATTAGAACTAGAGGGCTGGAGAGATACTCAGTGCTTAAGGCACTTACCTGCAAAGCCTAAGGACTCGTGTTCTGCTCTCTAGATCTCATGTAAGCCAGGTGCACAAAGGTGAGACAAGCGCAAGGTTGCCCATGGCCACTGGATGCTGCAAGTGTCTGGAGTTCGATTGCAACGGCTGAGGCCCTGACATGCCAATTCTCTCCCTCTCTCTCTCACTTGATCTCTCTAAAATAAAACACTTAAAAATTTAAAAAAATTACCTCCATTAAAAGAAAAAAAGAATAACTACCTAGTAGGGTCTGCATATGTAATAAAACGAGAGAGAGAGGCACACACACAGAGAGAAAGATAGATAGATATAATAGGCATGCCAGGGCCTCTTGTGGCTGCAAATGAACTCCAGATGCATGGGCCATTTTGTGCACCTGGCTTTTCATGGGTACTGGGGAACTGAACTCCAGGCCAGCATGCTTTGCAAGCAGGTGTTTTTTTTTTTTTTTCGAGGTAGGGTCTCACTCTAGCCCAGGCTGAACTGGAATTCACTCGGTATTCTCGAGGTGGCCTTGAACTCATGGTGATCCTCCTACCTCTGCCTCCAGAGAGCTGGGATTAAAGGCGTGCACCACCATGCCCAGCTAAGCAAATGCTTTTAACTGCTGAGCTATCTCCCCAGCCCAATATTTTTATTCATTGAACTTGATTGAATGGACATTCTCCAGATCCTGCATCAGGCTCTGGGGCTCCCAACAACAGTGGGACTCCTGGACTCTGCTCAGAGCTCATGGTCTGGGCGGAGCTCTAAGCAATGTGTGCCAGAAAGTGCTATAAGTGTTCACAGTGGCATGAGGGGAGTGGTCAGCTCTTCCTAGAAGGCCAGAGTGAAAGCCACGAAGCCATGTGGGAACATGTAGTATGTGACCCAAATCCTGCAACCTGAAAAAAAAATCACGAAGGTTTGCTGGTTGATGAAGGAGAAATTTGAGCTATGCCTGGTTCCACTGCCTCCTGGTGAATTCCTGTAGCACTTGGTTCTTTGGGTTAACAGGGGAGGCCTGGGGCCAGCAGCAGATAGGATAGAGAAGGTCATAGAGGGGTCACAGGCCTGGTGAGGAGTCTTCTGGAAGGTTCTGAGAAGAAAGGTGCCAGAATTCCCTTTACTCAACAACAGGAGATCATGTGTCCTACCTGGTGCTGTTTTCAAAGTAAACAGCAAAAGAACAACATCCACAAAGGGTAGTGTTTTCCAGCCCTTTGGAAGGAGCGATGCACATGGACCTGTAAAACATTAAATGCGTATTCCAATCCAAACGTCTCTTCATCAGAAGGAACACTTATGTATTTACACATTAATCCCAGTCTAACAGATGCCTGTTAGTTTGTGCAACTTCAGAAGCAGAGAAACTGTCTCTAGGGTCTGGGAGATGTCTCAGTGGTTAAAAGTGCTTGCTTGCAAAAACTGCAGTTTGATTCCTTGGTACCTATGTAAAGCTGAAAGTAAATGTAAAGCTAGAGGAAGAGCGTCAGTGGGGGTGGATCTTGGGGGGGGGGGCGTTGGAGCCTTGCCTCACTTCCATACTCAGCACGACCTCTGCTTACTCTCTGCTGATGTGAAGATGTGATCCCCAGCTGTCTGCTCCTGCCATGATTTCCCACCACAATGAGAATCCCCTTCAAAATTAAAGCTAAAATAAAACTTTTCCTTCCATAAGCTGCTTCTGATCAAGTATTTTTTCCAGCAACAAGAAAGTAACTGCTGTAGAGGGGAATTGCTGTATGGCCCACAAATGACTATCATACACAAATAAACTCCATGAAAAGTGTGTGTGTGTGTGTGTGTGTGTGTGGGTCTCTGTTATTTATACATTGCATCTTCAGAACCTAACACAGAGCCTGGTACATAGCAGAAAGTGCACACCAAGCACTTATTGTTTCTATATCTATATTTATAGCGATGATATATAGATATTTTAGACTCCGAGTTTCTAGTAGTTTATGACTCAATGGTTTTTTTTTTCCCCCAAAATGAGCTAAAGGGGACATTAATATTCTCCTTCCCCTTAACAGCCAGATATCAGCTGAGTAACTGTCATGTGCCTCTGGGACTCCCAGATGACTCACAGGAGAGCTTTCTTTGGGAGGAGTGGGAGGAGATGATGGTTGACAAAAATAACCATGGGCCCTCGAAGCAGCAGTAAGCCTCCATCAGTGGGTGGAACAATGGAGATGGATGTGAAGGTTTCTCCCAGTCTCAGCAAGTAGCCGCTATCCTTCCAGCATTGTGGGTTAGCAGTTGTTTCCAAGTTCAACAAACTTAGGATAAATGAAATAAAATTGCCATTGCTTCTAAGCAGCTGGCTGCTAGTGTTAGATGTGAGTACTCCTTATAAAATATGAAGGAGGGCTGGAGATATGGCTTAGTGGTTAGGTGCTTGCCTGTAAAGCCTAAGGACCCTGGTTCGAGGCTCGGTTCCCCGGGTCCCACGTTAGCCAGATGCACAAGGGGGCGCACGCGTCTGGAGTTCGTTTGCAGAGGCTGGAAGCCCTGGCGCGCCCATTCTCTCTCTCTCCCTCTATCTGTCTTTCTCTCTGTGTCTGTCGCTCTCAAATAAATAAATAAAAAAAGAAAATTAAAAAAAAATATGAAGGAAGCACATGGGAGAGGTGCTCAGTAAACATAAAAGTGGCAGTTTTGTGTCTGTCATTTTTTATTTTTATTTTTTTAATTTTAATTTAAGAGAGAGAGAGAGGAGGGAAAGGCAGGTAGAGAGAGTGGGTGTACCAGGGCCTTCAGCCACTGCAAATGAACTCCAGATGCATGTGTCACCTTGAGTGTCTGGCTTATGTGAGTCTTGCAGAACTGAACCTGGGTCCTTTGGCTTTGCAAGTGAGTGCTTTAACCACCAAGCCATCTCTTCAGGCCCCCTTTTGCTTTTTTTTTTTTTCTTTTGGTTTTTTTAAGGTAGGGTCTCCCTCTAGCCCAGGCTGACCTGGAAATCACTATGTAGTCTCACGGTAGCCTTGAACTCACGGTGATCCTTCTACCTCTGCCTCCCGAGTGTTAGGATTAAACCTTTTGCTTTTTATATAAGTTTTTCCCACCAGATGTGATGACCCACACCTGTAATACCAGAAATCAGGAGTCAGAGGCAGTAGGAGTATGCCAGAAGATGAGGTCATCACAGTGAGTTCCAGGCCAGCTAGGGCTACGTAGGGAGAACTTGTCTCAGAAAAAAGCCTTCTTGGCTTGAGAGATGGCTTAGTGGTGGCTCATGTATCTGGAGTTTGTTTGCAGCAGCTGAAGGCCCTGGCACATCCAATCTCTCTCTAGCTGCCTCTTTCTCTCTCTCTCTTTCAATAAAAAAAATTGAAAAGCCTTTCCCATACTTTATCTCATTTGAAGATCACATCCACACATCCACCAGGATAGAGGGGCAATTATTCTGAAGAAGAAAAGCTCAGAGAGATTCACTGAGTTGCCTAGAGCATTATTCTCTGAGTGTGAGCCTTGCTGAGATCAACCCACTCAAACTCTGATGGGCCCAGGAGTCTGGCACAACACTAGGTGATCAGAATGTATGCCCAAGTTTGAGAGCCCTTGGATTAGAGACACTCAGGTGTTTATTACTCCATTCATCCCTTCAAACTACCACACAGACCTTGAGTGAGAATCCAAGGTTGTCAAATACTATCCTTCACTGAGCTCCTATTGTGCATAGTTGACAGTTTCTCATAGGACAATCTATCATATTTTCATTTTTCTTTGCTTTTTTTTGAGGCAAGCCCAACAGAATGGCCTTTATTTTTAATGCAAGGGAGAGAGGAGAGAGAGAGAGGGAGGGAGAGAATGGGCACACTAGGACCTCCAGCCATTGAAATTGAACTCCAGACGTGTGCGCCCCCTTGTGTGCATGTGTGACATTGTGCATGTGTGTCACTGTGTGTCTGGCTTACATGGGACCTGGAGAGTTGAACCTGAGTCCTTAGGCTTCATGGGCAAGCACCTTAACCGCTAAGCCATCTCTCTAGCCCTTTCCTTTGCTCTTACTGTATGGAGTCCACTATGCCCTGCACAATCCAGTTATAGGTATATGTCCAGCTTCTCCCTACTCTGCTTCTTTCCCTACCCACTGGACTCAGGCCATGTTGGCCTTCTCTCTCTTCTTTTTTTTTTTTTTTTTAATTTTAAATTTTTAACATTTTCCATGATTATAAAAAAAATCCCATGGTAATTCCCTCCCTCCTCCCTGACACTTTCCCCTTTGAAATTCCATTCTACATCATATTACTCCCCATCTCAATCATTGTACTTACATATATACAATATCAACTTATTAAGTACCCTCCTCCCTTCCTTTCTCTTCCCTTTATGTCTCCTTTTTAACTTACTGGCCTCTGCTACCAAGTATTTTCCTTCTCACACAGAAGCCCAATCATCTGTAGCTAGGATCCACATATGTTCTCTCTCTTCCTAAGACATGGTGTGCTCTTTTCTTTCTCTGGGTATGGTGGTTTGTTGTAAAATATCCCCTGTAGCCTCATGTTTATAATAAGCCTCCTACTTAATCCCTGCTTGGTTGAGCCTTTGGGAGGTGGAGCCTTGCTGGAGGAGGTGTGCTACTGGGTCAGGCATTTGGATGTTACAGTTAGCCTTGCTTGCCAGTGCTCGAGCTCACTCTTGCTGCTTATTTCCTGCTGCTAAGAAGACATGATGCCCTACTGTCTACTCTTGCCACGCCTTCCCTGCCATGACAACGCTTCCCCTCAGAACTGTAAGCTGAAACAAACCCTTCTTCCCTAAGCTGCTTCTGGTCGGGTGTTCTGTCCCAGCAACAACACTTTGCACATGCCATTTACTCTGCTTGGGGGGCCACTGTTCCTGGATTGGCACTTGTCAGTTTAAGTTTCAAGGCAAGCATCTTCTTTTCTGAGATAACATAGAACATCCCCTTGACTCTGATAGATCTTTTTTTTCCTAAACAAAATTAATCTGGCTCATGTGTCTGATGTTCACCTGTAGCGACACGAGACCCCAACATGCCCATACACATCTATGAATAAATAACATTTTTATTTTTATTTATTTATTTGACAGAGAAAGAGGGAGAGAGAGGGAGCGAGAGAAAGAGAGAGGGAGAATGGGCATGCCAGGACCTCCAGCCACTGCAAACAAACTCCAGACACATGTGTCCCCTTGTGTACCTGCTAATGTGGGTCCTGGGGAATTGAACCTGGGTCCTTTGGCTTTGCACGCAAGCATCTTAACCACCAAGCCATCCTTCCAGCCCTTAAATAAAAATTTTTTAAAAGTTTATTTATTTGTGTGTGTGTGTGTGTGTGTGTGTGTGTGTGTGTGTGTGTGTGTGTGTATTTGCATGTCAGGGCCTCTTGCTGCTGCAACTGAACACCAGATGGATGCTTGCACCACTTTTTAAAAAAATTTTATTTATTTATTTATTTGAGAGCGACAGACACAGAGAGAAAAACAGATAGAGGGAGAGAGAGAATGGGTGCACCAGGGCTTCCAGCCTCTGCAAACAAACTCCAGACGCATGCGCCCCCTTGTGCATCTGGCTAACGTGGGACCTGGGGAACTGAGCCTCGAACCGGGGTCCTTAGGCTTCACAGGCAAGTGCTTAACCGCTAAGCCATCTCTCCAGCCCCTTGCACCACTTTTTATTTCCAGTTTACGATGGTGGTTTAGGAATTGAACCCAGACCAACAGGTTTTGCAAGCAAGTGCCTCTGTGTGTGTCCAGGGGCCTAGCAGAGTGATTGGAGAGTCTTAGAAGCCTGGTGTAGGCCTCCTTGTTGGGGTGGGGGCTGGCCTCTTCTGCCCAATGGTCCCCACATTTTTGTTTTCTTGAGATAGAGTCTGATGTAGTCCAGGCTGACTTTGAACCTGCTGTGCGGTGGAGAATGACCTGGAGTTCCTGATTCTTCTGCCTATGTTCCCCAAGTGCTGGATTGCAGGTGTACACACCCTCGCCCAGTTGCCCAGTAGTCTTCAGAGAACAGAACAATGTGGGTGAGGTCCTGGAGGGAATGAAGGAGGCTTGTGACTGTGGCCTAGGAGACCTCAGGCAAGGTCAGCCCAGGATACCTGAGCAGCACCATCCCCTTCCACACTGGTGCTGCCCCAGATATATCTTGGGAAACACCCCACACGGCCCTCTGAGGAGGCGTCTCTGAAATCAGAACCTATCTGCCAGAGTCCCAACTTGCTAAGCAGGAAGTTAGGGCATTTGGGTTGGAGACTTCTCTGAAGACTGGCTACTGTGGTTCAGGGTGGCAGAGGACTTTGCAGACATTACTCTCCTGCCATCTGGTGGACAGACGAGATGATGATGAAAAGCACCCACCAGTGGGGGCTGCCCAGGAGAGAGGAGCATTTTGTGGGGTAAATGCGCTGCCATTCTTTGTTCTGGTATAACCAAGTGCCTCGTGCTTCCAGGTGCTTAAGCTACCCAGTCAGCTGTTACCCAGAAATCTGTGTAAGTTTTTTTTTTTTTTTAATATTTAGAAGGCAATTTAATAGGCACAACATATGGTATACCATTTTTATTTTAATTTTTTAAAATTTTTATTAGCATTTTCCATGATTATAAAAAAAATCCCATGGTAATTCCCTCCCCCCCACTTTCCCCTTTAAAATTTCATTCTCCATCATATTACCTCCCCATTATTTTTATTTTTATTTTTAAGAAAGAGAGAATGGGCACACCAGGACCTCTAGCCACTGCAAACGAACTCCAGACACATGCACCTACATGTGCATCTGGCTTACATGGGACCTGGAGAATCAAACCTGGTCCTTTAGCTCTGCAGGCAAGTGCCTTTTAACCGCTAAGGCATCTCTTCAGGCCCTGGGTAAATTTTGACATCTGCAAGCACCATACCCATTTTCTGTGGGTGATCAGCTACAAATGCCACTGTAGGCTGGGCTTTGAAAACATCAAACTGTAGAATTCAGATAGATTTTCTTCCATCTGAGTCAACTGTGGTCCAGAAGGATGGAATGGAAAATTCCAAAAATAAATGATGTTTCCCTTTTAACTTGTGCACCATCCTGGATATTTGGATGACACTTGGCACCATCCTGCTCTCTCCCACCCAGGATGTGAATCTTTCCTTTTTTCTGGTGTGTCGATGCAGTACATCCTAATAGCCATCTTTGTTACAATGAATGTCATAGAAGCACAGTACTTGTATCCAAGTAACACATATTGTACTTAACAGTGTCCCCAAAGCGAAAGAGTAGCGAGGCTATTTTATTATAGCATGTTTTACAATGCATTTGTTTTATTATTGCTAATCCCTCACTATGTCTGATTTGTACATTAAATGTTATGACAGTATGAGTGGAGGAAGGGATGTATATGTATGGGGTTTGCTATTGTCCCCTCTTTGGAACATCTCTTCCTCAGATAAGGGAGGATACCTGTACTCAGGAGTAGCGGGTTCTTGCCAACTTGTGATGTCACATTGCAGTGGGGTGGGCTGTAAAGACTGACTCTGCAGACATGCTTTCTCTGATTTGTTTCTTGAGTTTGCGAAAAGCTCCGGTGTGAGTGGAGAATCTGCTCACCTGACCTGGCTTTTCCTGCAGCTCGAGCGGGCTGTGGTCCCGCGGACCTGGTGCTGCTGCTGCTGGTCCGCTTCTGCCTGCCTGTGTGGGCTCTGGATGCTCTGGATCTCAAATTTCTTATACACCTCACTTTTTAGTAGAAGAGTGTATTTTGCTGGTTTTTTTTTTTTTTTTTGGCTTTTTCTCCCCTAGGCTGCTTTGCCTGTACTGCCATTTTAATCGGAAGTCCCCTCTGATTTGTTTAGCTTGGAAAATGTGGCTGTGAAGTTAAAAAGGGCTGTTCTGAGAACTCTGGACATTTTAAAGATAATAGCCAACTTGTTCTGCTGCTTCTATTTATCGGGAACTGTGTCCCTCTGTTAGGGCAGCAAGACAGATGAGAAGATAGCAGATGGGAGCGAGAAAAGACAAAGAACTCAGGCTCCCACTGAAATCAGCTCCTATGGCAGAGACACTAAAACAGAAACCATAAGCCAGGAGAAAGTAGTATTTTGCTTTTTTGAGGTAGGGTCTCACTCTAGCTCAGGCTGACCTGGAATTCACAGTCCCAGAGTGGACTTGAACTCATGGCAATCCTTCTACCTCTGCCTCCCGAGTGCTGGGATTAAAGGCATCATGCCCAGCCGAGAGTAGGCTTTTTTATGACACTATCTAAGATATGCAGGAGTGGATGCTAGTTGAAGTGGTATGGATAGTTTTTTATTTTTTTTATTTTTTGAGGTACGGTCTCACTCTAGTCTGGGCTGACCAGGAATTCACTATGTAGTCTCAGGGTGGCCTTGAACTCACAGTGATCCTTCTACCTCTGCCTCCTGAGTGCTGGGATTAAAGGCTAGTATCACCATGCCTGACTAAGGATAGTTTAAAAAAATATTTATTTATTTGCAAGGAGAGAGAGAGAAAGAAGAGAGGGAGAGGGAAAGGGAGAGGGAGAGAATGGGAATGCCAAGGCCTTTAGCCACTGCAAGTGAGCTCCAGATACATGTGCCACTTTGTGCATTTGGCTTTGTGGAAGTACTGGGGAATAGAATCCAGGTCATTAGGCTTTGCAGGCAAACACCTTAACCAATGAGCCATCTCTCCAGCCCCAGGATAGGCGTTTAAGAATATTTTATTTAGAGCTGGAGAGATGGCTTAGCAGTTAAGGTGCTTGCTTCCAAAGCCAAAGGACCTTCGTTTGATTCTTCAGGACCCACATAAACCAGATGCACAAGGTGGCACATGCATCTGGAGTTTGTTTGCAGTGGCTGGAAGCCCTGGTGCTTTCTCTTTCTCTCAGCCTCTTTCCCTCTCTCAAATAAGTAAATACAAATAAACATATTTTATTTATTTATTTGCAAGGAGAAAGAGAGGAAGGGAGGCAAAAAGAGTAAGAGAGAGAGAGAGAGGGAGAGAGAGAGAGAGAGAGAGAGAGAGAGAGAGAGAATGAATGGGAGAACCAGGGCCCTCTGCTGCAAAAGAACTCCACATGCCTGCACCATTTTATACAACTTGCTCTACATGGGTACTGAGGAATTGAACCCTAGGCCAGTAAGGTTTGCAAGCAAGTGTCTTTAACCACTGAGGCATCTCCCCAGCCCAAGGATAGGTTTTGTTGAAGAGAAGAGGCTCCAGCTGGAACTGGACTGAACTTCCCTGAAATGAAAGGCTGGGAAAATTTAGAATGTGGGGTGTGCTAGGGCAATGAAGATGTTGGGGACTGATCTCTGTGCTCATGTCACCCGGATTTGCTGATTGGTGTTTATCTAGAGGAGAAATAGATGTCTACTTTTCTTATGAGAGAGAAAGAGAGACAGAGGAGAGAGAATTGTTATGCCAGGGCCTCCAGCTTGTGTCCCCTTGTGTGACTGGCTTACACAGGTTCTAAAGAGTCAAACATGGGTCCTTAGGCTTTGTAGGCAAGCGCCTTCACTGCTAAGCCATCTCGCCAGACCTCAACTTCTGCCTTTTTTTTTTTTTTTAAAGGGACAGTGATGCAGCTTGGAGCAAGACTCTCAGACTCCCATAGAGCCTGTGAGAGACGAGATGCTCTCTTTGGGTGCTTGCATTAGAAAGATATGGTCCATAGAGCCTTAGGAAACTATTCTGGGTCTGGTGAGAATGCTTAGTGGTTAAGGTGCTTGCCTGAAAGCCTAAGGACTCATGTTCAACTCTCCAGGTCCCATGTAAGCCAGATGCACAGTGACGCAAACGCACAAGGTTACACATGTGCTCAAGGGGGTGCATGTGTCTGCTCCTGGTTCTAGAGGGTTCCATCCAAGGTGGGCAAGCTCTGTTGCTTTTGGGCCTGTGGTAAGGCTGAACACCATGGCTGGGAGTTCATGGTGGAGCAAAGATGCTTCTCTCTGCAGCCAGGAATCCAAGAAAAAAGGAAGAAAGGGCTAGGCTCCCCATATCCTCTTCAGGGACACACTCTTAGGGACCTCCCCCTATCTGGCTCTGTGGTGGTTTGAATGTGAATGTATGTCCTCCATAGCTTCAGTGATCTTTTTTTTTAAACTTTATTTTTTATTTATGTATGAGAGAGAGAAAGAGAGAGAGAGAGAGAATGGGCACACCAGGGCCTTCAGCCACTGCAAATGAACTCCAGATGCATGTACCACCTTGTGCATCTGGCTTACATGGGTCCTGGGGAATCGAACTGGGATCCTTTGGCTTTGCAGGAAAACACCTTAACCTCTAAGCCAACTCTGCAGCCCAGCATCAGGGATCTTTGATTAAGGTTAAGTTTCCTACTTAAAGTCTCTAGCTGCCTGCTGGAGGAGGTGTCATGGGAAGCGGATCTTGTAGCTCAGCTCTGAGGTGCGTTGAGAACCCATTTTGAGCGCTGGTTGTTTGTGTTTGGGGTTATTGGTGGTCTCTGTCTCTCTTTCTGGAAGTGGGTCAGCTTCTTCCACCACTGATGATGTTTTCCCCTGAATTCTGTAAACCTGAAATAAGCCATTTTCTCCCATAAGCCGCTTCTGGTTTGGTGTCTGTCCCAGCAACGAGAAAATAACTGCTACAACCTTCTAATAGCACCATAGACTGGTGACCAAGTCTTTTAACACACAAGTCATTGGGGAGAATTCAGATCTAAACTACAGTGCCAAACTGAAACTCTACCCATCAAACAATATCCCCACAGTCCTCTTTTCCCCTTGCCCCTTGTAATCCCTTTTTTTTCTGCTTCTGTGAATTCGACTCCTCAATGAATCTCATGTAAGTGGAATCATACAACGTCTATTCTTTCATGACTGTTTAATGACATGAAACATAATGCCACGAAGGTTCATGTATCAGGATGCCCTTCCTTTACGTTTCATTGTTTACATATATTACACCATATTTATCCACTCATCTACCGATTACGCTTCCTCGTTTTGATGATTGTGAATAACACTTCTGCGACGTGAGTATGCAAGCATCTGAGTGCCTGAGCGAGAGTTAACTAGTTCGGTTCTTTTGAGTGCATACCCAGAAGTTGAATTGCTAGGCTGTACCACGTGGTGCGCTAGTCAGCCTTTTTGTTGATGTGAAAACTATCCGAGAAAAACAATTTAAAGTAGAAAAGATTTATTTCTGATCAGTTTTAGCTTTTTATTGCGTGTGTATGTGTAGGTGTGTGTTTGTCTGTGTATGTATATGTGAAAACGTGTGCATACTTATGTGCATGTGCATATATGGATGCACGCATGCCACTGTGTGCATGTGGACGTCAGAGAACAGTCTGGTTTCACCTCTCCTTCCACCTTGTTTGAGACAGGGTCTCTCTTGTTTGCCACTGGAAAGGCCAGGTTAGCTGGCCATCAAGATTCAGGATTCTGATCCCAGTGCCATAGGTGCACTGAGATTACAGATGTGTTTGCCACTTTGTGCCTGGCTTCATGTGGATGCTGGGGCCCTGAATTCCATCCAACAGGATTGTGGAGCAAGCACCTTTAATCACCAAGCTATCTTCCCAGCCCATCCGAGATTACAGATGTGTGCTACTGCATCTGGCTTTATGTGGGTTCTGGGATCTGAACTCAGGTCCTTATGCTTGCACGATAAGCACTGAGCCATCTCTCCAGTCCTCTATATTTAAAAATTTGAGGGCTGGAGGAATGGCTTAGTGGTTAAGGCACTTGCCTGTGAAGACTAAGGACCCAGGTTTGATTCTCCAAGACCCATGTAAGCCAGATGCACAAGGTGGCACATGCATCTAGAGTTTGTTTCTCTCTCTCTGTCTCTAATACATACATACATAAATATAAAAGGATCTTTAGAGCCAGGCGTGGTGGCGCACACCTTTAATCCCAGCACTCGGAAGGCAGAGGTAGGAGGATCACCGTGAGTTCGAGGCCACCCTGAAACTCCACAGTGAATTCCAGGTCAGCCTGGGCTAGAGTGAGACCCTACCTCGAAAAACCAAAAAAAAAAAAAAAAAGGATCTTTAAAAAATCGAGGAACTGTCACACTATTTCAGATTAATAGTCTGTATACTCTATTTTGTTTTCCATTTAATGCTCATGGAAGCTCTAAGAAGAAGGACACTTATTTCTTTTTTTATGAGAGAGAGAGAGCACACGCATATGTGTACTCACTTTGTGTGCCAGGGCCTCCAGCCACTGCAAAATGAACTCCAGACACATGTGCCACTTTGTGAAGAATATGGCTTTATGTGGGTCCTGGGGAATTGAATGTGGGCCATCAAGCTTTGTAAACAAGTGCCTTTAACCACTTAGCCATCTCCCCAGCCCAACACATGAAGAATATTAGCGATCCAGAGTTAAGGTGTCCATAGTCAGAAACCAACTGGTAACAGAACAAGAATGAAACAAAAATCACGGGGCTGGGAAGATGGATCAGTGGTTAAAGGAGCTTGCTTGCAAAGCTGGCCAGCCTGGGTTCAATTCCCCAGTACCCACACAGAGCAAGATACACGTGGTACAAAAGGCCCTGCCAAGACCATTCTCACTGTTTCTGTTTCTTTCAAATAATAACAATAATAAGTAAAAACATTGCGGGGCTGAGCAGATGGTTCAGCAGTTGAGGGTGTTTGCTTGCAAAGTCTGCTGGTCTGGGGTTTCATTCTCCAGTACCTATGCAGTGGTAGTAGGCCCTGGTATACCCATGTTCTCTCTTTCTCCTCTCTCCTTCCTCTCTCTCTCTCTCACACACACATACACATACATGTAGATAAATAAAAATATTTTTAATTTTTAAAAAAGTATTTTATTTATTTTTGAGAGAGAGAAAGAGAGTGAAACAGAGAGACATAGAAAGAGAAAGAGAGAGTGAGAGCGTGTGAGAGAGAATGGCCACCCCAGGGCCTCCGGCCACTGCAAATGAACCCCAGATACATGCGCTATCTTGTGCATCTGGCTTAATGTGGGTCCTGGAAAATCAAACCTGAGTCCTTTGTTTTTGCATGCAAGCGCCTTAACCAGTAAGCCATCTCTCCAGCCCAATTAAAAATATTTTTTAAACCCACAGTGAATAGCTATTTCCCAGTCACAGGCCGGCTGAAGGTAATGATGAAAGGAAAGAGGCGCTGCAAGGCTATGGACTTGAACTCTCTTACCTTGCTGGTGAGAATAGAAAATGATGCAGCTACTGTGGAAAACAGTCTGGCAGTTCCTCTGTAAGTAAATACACAGTTACCATATGCCCCAGCCATTCCATTACTAGGCATTCCACCCCCAAAGAAAATTGAAAACAATTCTAAAAATATCGACTGTGGATTTTCATAGCAGTTCTATTAACAGTAGAACTTTCCCTGTCCTGGTCTATGCATACTAGTCCAAAGGTGGCAAAAACCAAGCTGGGTATAGTGAGTGGCACATGCCTTTTGTCCCAACACTGGAGAGGCTGATGTAGGAGGATCCCAGGGACTTCAGTCTAATGCTCTCCCAACTGAGCTATTTAGGCTGTGATTCCAGGGACTTCAAGGCCAGTCTGGGGCTACAGAGTGAGTTCCAAGTCAGCCTGGGAGAGTGAGAGCCTGCTTCAAAACAACCAAAAAGAAAAAAAAAAAAAAAAGGATCAAAACAATCCAAATGCCCAACGGATGTGTGGGTAGTGTGGCACACTCGCCTAGTGGAATGTTGTTTAGCAATAAAAAGTACATTTAAAATATAGATGAACCCCAAATCATGTTAATGCAAAGAGGCTGGCCACAAAAGGTCTCATACTATACGATTCCATTTGTATGAAATACCCAGGACAGTTAAACCCATAGAGACAGACAACACATTAGTGCTGTGTAAAGGCCCAGGAAGGGAGCACTGAGGAGTGACTGGTGTGTATGAGGTGTCTTTATGCAGTTAAGAAAACACTGTGAGATTAGGCAGTGGTGATGATTGTTAACACTTCAAGGAGCCCTTAAAATAGTTAAAAATGATACAGTTTTTTCTTTTTTCCTGTTTTGTTTGTTTTGAGGTAGGGTTTCACTTTAGTCCTGGCTGGCCTGGAACTCCTAGTGATCCTCCTCCCTCTGCTTCCCAAGTGCACCACCATACCTGGCTAAAATGGTACATTGTATGTTATATGTATATAACACATAAATAGTCATTGCATATTTTAAAATTTTATTTATTTATTTGAGAGTGACAGAGAGAGAAAGGCAGATAGAGAAATAATGGGCACACCAGGGCTTCCAGCCATTGCAAACGAACTCTAGACGCATGTGCCACCTTGTGCCTCTGGCTTACGTGGGACCTGGGGAATCGAGCCTTGAACCAGGGTTCTTAGGCTTCACAGGCAAGTGCTTAACCGCTAAGCCATCTCTCCAGCCCTCATTGCATATTTTTGTTGTTGTTGTTGTTTTATTTTTGTGGTACAGTTCTGTTCTGTAGCCCAGGCTGGCCTGTGATCCCCGCTCTAGCCTTCCATGTTCTGGGATGACAGGCCACCATACCCAGTTTCTTTGTCTTTTGTATCCCCTTCCCTCCCCTCTTTTTTCTTTCTCTTCCCTTTTCCTCTCCTCTTCTGTTTTCCTCTCCTCTTTCTTTCTCATTCTTTCCTTCTCTTTCTTTTGTGGCAGGGTTTCACTCTAGCTTGGGGTGATTTGGAACTTACTCTATAGCCTAGCCTGGCCTTGAACTCACTGCAATTCTCCCATTTCAGCCCTTTGAGTGCTGGGATTAAAGGAGTGAGCCACCATTCCTGGCTTTCTTTTTCTTTTTCTTTTCATTACCATGCAAAATAATGAGTTTCATTATGAATCATTGCAGGTTTTTGTTAGGCATGTCACCTGAAAACTGTTATCAGGAGAAATTACCACAGAATGACTGAAACTAGGCCATTTCCTTGTTCTGTTTGAATGATTTTTGAATATAATTTTGATTACAAAGTATTTCACACACACCAAAACCTACAGAAAATAAGACACCCACAACCTGTCACACAGATGTAGTAGAGGTTAACATTTTGTCATACTTGCTTTGATTTCTCCACTTATAAAGTCAAATAGGGCTGGAGAGGTGGCTTAGTGGTTAAGGTTCTTCCCTGAAAAGTCAAATGACCCAGGTTCGATTCCCCAGGACCCATATAAGCCAGATGCACAAGGTGGCACAAGTGTCTGGAGTTCATTTGCAGCAGCTGGAGGCCCTGGCATGCTCTTTCGTCTCTCTCAAATAAATAAATAAAAATACAATTATAAAAAAAGTCTATCAAGGCCAGGAGTGGTGGCACATGCCTTTAATCCCAGCACTGAGGAGGCAGAGGTAAGAAGATTGCTGTAAATTTGACTGGAATTACAGAGGGAGTTCCAGATCAGCCTGGGCTAGCATGAGACACTACCTCGAAAAAAGCAAAAAAGTCAAACAATAAAAAACAGGATTAGTGTTTATTTGAGGATGACAGAGAAGGGGAGAGGGAGAGAGAGAATGGGCACATCAGGGCCTCCAGTCACTCCAAATGAACTCCAGACCCACGTGCCACCTTGTGCATCTGGCTTACATGGGTACTGGGGAATCGAGCCTTGAACAGGGATCCTTACGCTTCACAGCCAAGTGCTTGACCTCTAAGCCATCTCTCTAGCCCCAGGATTATTGTTCTTTTAAAAAAATTAATTAATTAATTAATTAATTAATTTTGAGATAGGGTCTCACACTAGCCAGGGTGACCTGGAATTCACTATGTGTCTCTGGGTGGCCTTGAACTCATAGTGATCTACCTACCTCTGCCTCCTGAGTGCTGGGATTAAAGGCGTGCATCACCACCCCTGGCTAGGATTAGTTTTATATACACACACACATGCGTATAATAGATGCTCACAGCAAAATCAGATATAGTAGACAAGAGTTGGTGATAACCAGGATCCCTTGGCTTTGCAGGCAAATGCCTTAACTGCTAAGCCATCTCTCCAGCCCCTCTTTTTCTTTTTTAAAAATTAAAAAAGCATTTGTATGCATGTATGTGTATATGTGCACCAGGGTCTCTTGCCACTGCAAATGAATGCCCATCTGGCTTCACATGGGTGCTGGGCAGGCTTTGCAAGCAAGAGCCTTTCATGGCTGAGCCAAATCCCAGAATGTGGGAGGTTGAGGTAGGAAGATTGCTGTGAGTTTGAAGCCAGCCCAGGCTCCAGAGTGAGTTCTAGATCAGTCTGGGGTAGAGCCATCTTCCCAGCTTTTGCATTTGCCTTCATATTTCTGGGACAAATGCACCTCGCTGGAAGCAGCATATGGGAGGAAAGGGTTTATTTCAGGCTTACAGACTCCAGGGGAAGCATCATCACAGTGGAGGAAACTGGCTTGCTCCCACACATCCCTAGCAGAGAGAGAATGCAGCAACACTGGGAAGCAGGAGCTGACTCTGAACTCGCACAGAGCTGGACTCCATCCCTGCAACACACTTCCTCCAGCAAAGCTCCACCTCCTAATGACTCAACTAGGAAGGGCCTAAGCAGGAATTGTGAATACTTGAAGCTAAGAGGACATTTCATTTGAAGCACCACATCAGCCTTTAAAAAAATATATGTTATATTTTATAACAGACACACACACACACAATATTTTATTTATGAGAGAGAGAGAGAGAGAGAGGAGAGAGAGGAGAGAATGGGCCTCTAGCCACTGCAAACGAACTCCAGATGCATGTGCCACCTTGTGTATCTGGTTTACTTGGGTCCTGGGGAATCAAATGGGTCCTTAGGCTTTGCAGGCAAGTGCCTTAACCACTAAGTGATCTCTCCAGTCCTTAAAATATTATTTTTTATTGGGAACTTTAATATATGAATATACTGCAAATTGTGTGTATTCCCATTGGGTCCTCTTTCATCCCCTTTTCCATACTCCTGATGCCCTCCTGGGGATTAGTAATCACTGTCAGGTAATAAATGTACCAGTTAACACGCTCCCATCCTGTGGATCTTACATTCTCTTAACCTCCTCTTCTACAATGTTCCCTGAGCCTCGGAGGGTAAGAAGTCTTCTTTAACGTTGAGCTCTCAGCAGCCTCTCCTTTTCTGTTTTGATGAGTTGAGTCTCTTCGGTGTCTACTGCCATCTCCATGGAGGTAATTCTCTGGCTAGCAGTGACATCAGCACTCATATTTAATATGCTGCTCCCTGGGCATGGGAGACACGTGCCTTTAATCCCAGAAGTCAGGGGACAGAGGTAAGAGGATCACTGTGAGTTTGAGGCCAGCTTGAGACTACAGAGTGAATTCCAGTTCTGGGCTAGAGTGAGACCCCACCTAGGGAAAAAAAAAAACAACAAAAAACCAACCAAAAAACCAAAGAAACCAAAACCCCAAACCAAAACCCAACTCGGTTTAATATGTTACTGCTTCTGTAATGTTTCCTGGGCCTGGGCAGGATAGAGGTGACTCATCCTATGATAGGCACTCAGCTTTCACTTGTCATTTTTATAGGTCTTGGGTCTCCCCAGTATTAGCCACCATCTATAAAAAGCAGGTTCACTAATCAAGAGTAAGATCAGCATTGATCAAAGGGGATAAGCATATTCATTTAGAAGGCTTAATTTTTTAAAAAATTTATGAGAGAGAGAGAGAGCAAGTGTGAGAGAGAATTGGCATGCTAGGGCCTTAGTCACTGAAGATGAATTCCAGATGCGTGAATTACCTTGTGCATATGGCTTATGTGGGTTCTAGGGTGTTGAACCTGGGTCCTTAGGCTTCACAGGCAAGCACTTTAACTGCTAAACCATCTATTCAGCCCCATTTAGAAGGCTTTTAAAAAAATTATTTTTATTTATTTATGAGGGGGAGAGACTGGGTGCACCAGGGCCTCTGGCCACTGCAAATGAACTCCAGATGTATGCGCCACCATGTGCATCTGGCTTACATGGGACCTGGAGAATCGAACCTGGCATCGAACAGTGCATTGGCAATGTCCTGTGTTGTTTTTATGGGCCTCGTGGGCTTCCCTGACCAACAGCTTTCTGTGGGAGATGTGTGACCCAATTCTGGCACTGGGATTTACCAGCAACAGCTCATCCATGGAGTTTTTATTTTTTTTTTTAATGTGGGTTTTGGGGATGGAGCTTAAGTCTTTATATTTTCAAGGTAAACAACAACCACCCCCCGGCTCCCCAGCCATTCACAAATGTAACATTCAGACAGGGCTGGCTCTAAGAACCCTTGCTGTGCAGGTATGAGGACCTGAGTTTAAACCCCAGCACCTATGTATAAAGCATGCCTGTGACCCCAGTGCTCAGGTGGGCAGACATGAGAGAATTGTTGGGGTGTGCTGGTCATCAGTCTGAGCAAAGAAATGGCAATTCCAGGTTCAGTGTGAGACTCTCAAAGAAATAAGGTAGAAGAGCGACAGGTGGTCACTCATCACCCACACATCTGCATGTGCACATGCACGTACCATATACACCACACACATGCACACAAAATATAAATTTCCTTTTTTCCCTAAGCTGCTATGTTCAACTGCCCACTCAACCGTGTTCAACTAGACCCTGCACTTCAGGGGATGTTATCCCCCAAAATAACAAAATTCGCAGCCTGCTTTTCTAGATATGGGAGAGAGCAGGGCTATTTTCAAGGTGTTCTTTCTTAACCCTCTCACTTTGGTATAGAATACCTGTTGATTTTGTAGGAATTTTGCCCAAGTAGGTTTATGCCTTTTTTCCCCTTTGGAACTCTTGAGTTATTTTTTCTAATTTTGTTCTTTAATATTTTATTTAATCACTCATTTATTTGAGGGCGGGGGGAGAATCAGATAGAAAGGGAGAATGGGTGCACCAGGGCTTCCATCCACTGTAAATGAACTCCAGACGCATGCGCCACCTTGTCCATCTGGCTTACATGGGTCCTGAGGAATCTAACCAGGGTCCTTTGGCTTTGCAGGGAAACACCTTAACCACTAAGCCATTTCTCCAGCCCCTTGAGTTCTTTATAGTCCTCTGTTGTGAAAACCAGGGAAGAAGTGGCTACTGCTTTCAGCAAGGTCTCAGGCAGGTCTGAGCCTTTTTGTTTCTAGTTTTCACACTATGTAGTCTCAGGGTGGCCTTGAACTCATAGGGATCCTCCTATCTCAGCCTCCTGAGTGTGTGATTAAAGGCATGTGCCACCACATATATAGTCTTTTCCTTTTCTTCTTAGGCAAGCCCAACATATTGCCTTTCTTTGCAGAATACCATTCAACAAATGTAGGAAAAAAATGGTAGGAAGTTATTGTTTTGCAAACCAAAAATTGACCTGGGCAAGGATTATTGTTTGGTACTAACATGACCGGTGAGAAGTGGTTGGTAATCTATGATTACATATGGTTATAGGGTATCTATATGTTGCTCAAGTTTTAGTCCACAGATTAACTGCAGCAGGAAAAAAAAAAAACACTGGGACGATCTGGTGGCTATCATAATAATCAAATGTCATGTCACTGACAGTGAGTCAACCTGACATTAAGAAATATGATGAAAAAGGAAATGCATTTGTGAAGTGTCACTGTTAAAAATGCAGGGCTGGAGAGACTGCTTAGTGGTAAGGTACTTGGGAGCAAAGCCAAAGGACCAAGGTTCGATTCTCCAGTACCCATGTAAAGCCAGATGTATAAGGTGGCACATGCGTCTGGAGTTTGTTTGCAGTGGCTAGAGACCCTGTTGCACCCATTCTCTATTTGCCTCTTTCCCTCTCTCTAATATATTTTTTAAAAGTGTCTGTCTGTATGTGTGCATGTATGTGTGCATGTATGTACGTGTGCATGTATGTGTATGTGTGGACACTAGGGTCTCTTGCTGCTGCTGAATGCCAGATGCTTACTCCATGTTTTGTGTTCAGCTTTACATGAATAGCAGGGTGACTGAACCTGGGCCAAAGGCTTTGTGAGCAAGTGCCTTTAACTGCTGAGCCATCTCCTGAGCCCCCTTCAATTCTAATTTACAGTCACTTCAGGAATTACATTGTACCACATACAGATCACGAGTAAACAATCAGCTGAGTCCTGAATGTGAGACACTCCATGACAACTGACATGCTTCCTGGAAAGAAAAAGAAGAAAAACTAAAGAGCACTGTTTGAGATAAAAGAAACCAATATAATAAATTTTGTGTGAAAACTGACTGGATCCATGGGAAGTCTGAACATGGACTAGTTGTTTAGACATGAGAAAAGTGCTGTTCATTTTCTCAAGGCTATTGTGGTTATGTAAATGACAATTTATTTTATTTTATTTTTTGTGGTAGGGTCTCACTCTAGCCCATGCTGACCTGGAATTCACTATGTAGTCTCAGGCTGGCCTTGAACTCACAGCAATCCTCCTACCTCTGCCTCTGAGTGCTAGGATTAAAGGCATGTGCCACCACATGTGGGCTGGTAAGTGATGTTTTTATGAGATCTATTTAGAGGTGAGATGCCAGTAAGTTGCTTTTTAAAATATTTTATTTTTATTTATTTACTTGAGAGAGAGGTGAGGGAGGGAGGGAGAACGGGTGTGCTAGGGCCTCTAGCCACTGCAAATGAACCAAGTAAGTTACTTTGTAATTGTTTGGAGAGAATATGGCAAAATGTTAATTTTAAAATCTAGTTGATGGGTATAGCTAATTTTATGATTTCTATGATTTGGCAGTTTTCCTATTAAGACGTTGTAGAAAGGGCTGGAGAGATGGCTTAGCGGTTAAGCACCTAAGGACCCAGGTTCAACTGCCCAATACCCAGATAAAGTCAGATGCACAAGGGGGTTGCATGCATCTGGAGTTCGTTTACAATGACTGGAGGCCCTGGTGTGCCCCCGCCTCTTGCTCCTTCTTTCTCCCTCTCAAATAAATAAATAAAATAAAAATAATTTTAAAAAGTTGTAGAAAATAAGATTGTTTTCTAAAATCCCATTGAATTATTCATAGGCCAGACAACTCTAAAAGTGGGGAAAAACACACCAACACCCAGGATTATGTACTATTATTTTTATAAGGGCATCAATTGCTTCTATGTATAGTGGAAGACTTTATAAATATACTGCGTACATAACACACGCAAAGGCAGGAGACACAAAGTCGTGTGCTATGGCCTGCGCCGCACCACAGTTCACTCCAGTGGGGAGAAGCGGGAAGCTAGGCACGAAGCAGCACCACCAGATCATGGCATAGATCCAACTGTTAGGTAGGTTTTAACCTGATAACTACGGGATGAGCATAATTTATTTTTCAACTGTCATTTGATGAATAATCGTATTACAGAGTCAAGGTTAAAATGTCAGGAAAAGAGAAAGTGACAATTTCTTTTGAGGAAACTCACAAGAAAATAGCTTTAAGATGGCAGAACCCTGCCTTTCCCTTCAGCACCCGTTTGTAGGCTGTGTTTATAATAGTGTCTAAGTGAATCTGTATAGTAAATACAGGCTTAGATATTTATGGTACCAGAATTTGTTTTCCCTTATTTGGTTTAGGAAAATTTCCTTGTGCAAAGATGTCCTATGACATCTGATTCTCTATTTTAAGCAGTTATTACTCCAGTAAATAATTTAAACATTGATACATGCACACAAAAGTTATTTTCAGTTCCACCAGTGTTTACTCCATGCCTGTTGATTCAACTTTAGTACTCAACTCTAATTTATAAAACTCAGTAATTCAACCAACATGTACTGGCCATGTGCTCTATGCAAGGCACTGGAGAAACAAGTGTGAGCAAGATGAAATCTCAGCTTTACATTCTGAGACTGGAATGCTATGAATATTAAATACAACAGCATATATGTAAATATATATACATATATATTTTTACCTATTCCCAACAGTCTTTCTTTTATGCTGTTTAATGGTTACTGCATCAATGATAGTTTCTGCACAATGGTTTTTCCAATGGAAAAAAAAAATGTCCTGACACATTCAGCATTCTCTGTATCCTACTTCTACTTGTGAAGAGTACCAGGCTTCTAATTACCCCTTAAAACTGAGTCATTTCATTTCTATGTTCTTATGAATAGGTTAAATTTTGCCCTTTCCATTTTGCCACTATTACTTCCTTATGTAAAGCAAGTCCAGTTATATTTTATGTTGTATGAGCTACCTACATGCCCTGTTTCCTGTTCCTTCACCTTGATTTTTCCAATTCCTTCTCTGCCTTGAACTCAAACCTGTTTTCAATGGCTTACTCTCACATGACTTACATAGCTGCTTTCACTGCTTCCGTGACTTGGGGTGTGGGGTGACCCAAGTTACTTTTAGCAATTCAGTTAAGTAGGTTTCTTATGCTTGACTCATGGAAAAGTAATTACGATCATATTTTCACTTTTCCATTACTCAAAACTGCTTTAATCAGCTGTGATTTTCAGTTCTGTTAAGCCTGAAAGGATTCATTTAAGAAGTGTGTGATTGGACCATAGCAGACCCTCAAAAAATGCATTTTACTGGAAAGAAATGGACTTTCTATAGTAAAAGACATGAGGAAATATTATGAATTTAGAAGTCAGGTAAAAAAAAAAAAGAGGCTTATTTTTTCCTTTAGGATGACACTGGATGTCAAAACTAAGAAAACCTAAGTCTGTGCTACTGTATTCACTTAGCTTGGGGTGTTTAATTTTTGACTGTTTAAATTTGTACATGTTTATGCTGGGCGTGGTGGGGCACGCCTTTAACCCCAGCATTCAGGATGCAGAGGTAGGAGGATTGCTGTGAGTTCAAGGCCACCCTGAGAATTCAGAGTGAATTCCAGGCCAGCCTAGACTAGAGTGAAACCCTACCTTGAAAAACCAAAAAAAAGCCAAAAACCAAAAACCAAAAAACAAAAAAAAACCCCAAAATTGCACGTTTTATATACACTCATTATCTTATCAGATCACCCTTCCTTAAGCTTCTTTTCCTTGAGAGCAAGTGTAGCTCAACAGTGACCATACAGAAGTATTTTGAAATTCTTTCAGCTCTTTTTCTCTTCAAGCCTGCTGGCTCCATATGGCAGTTATAATAGGGAAGGGGGAAATAAATAAGGGAAGGAGACCCTTTACATATTTTAAGGCTTCAAAGCTGGGACGAAGCAAAGGCCCAAAAGCAGCTTTTCTCTTTTCTGTAATCCTAGGATTACTCTCTAGGGTGACATCTGTACTTGACACTATTCCAGGTTATATTCATAAGGCCTCAGTAAAAAGTACTTGAAATACAGTAAGAGCTGATGAGTTACAGGTTTTTGAATATCCTCTCAGAATATTTCTGGAATAAATTAGCCTGATATCCAAGGTTCAGCAGTCAGTGAAGCTTCCTTTCTAAGTTTCACATTACATTTAAAAGGGTTATGTCCATTGTACTAACTGTGATATTTCTGGTACTGTGGTATCTAACATTGCACTTCTTCAGATCTCTTTTCAATGTTCCTGACATATGGAAAGCACAAAATAAAACGTAAAGTGAAGGGTTCCATATTCATTAGTTACGATGTTTGGCACCTGTATGAACACGCTGATGCTGAATAAGGTTTGTACTCTGGGTGAAGGTTTTACCACATATACGACATGCATAGGGCTTCTCTCCTGTGTGAATTCTCTGGTGTTGAATAAGGCATGTTCTCTGGCTAAAGTCTTTGTTACATTCATTACATTTATAGGGTCTCTCTCCAGTGTGAGTTCTCTGATGCTGATTAAGTGATGAGGAATAAATAAAGGCTTTGCCACACTCATTACACTTATAGGGTTTCTCTCCCGTATGAATCCTCTGATGTTGAGTAAGATTTGCACCTTGTCTATATGCTTTCCCACATATATTGCATTTAAAGGGCTTTTCTCCATTATGAATTCTCTGATGCTGAGTAAGGTGCACACTCTGATTGAATGCCTTCCCACACACACTACACTTATAAGGTTTCTCTCCAGTGTGTGTTCTGTGATGCTGAGTAAGGTTTGCACTCTGGCTGAAGGCTTTCCCACACACAGTACATATATAGGATTTCTCTCCAGTGTGAGTAGTCTGGTGTTGTATAAGAGTTGAGGAATGAGCAAAGGCCTTTCCACATTCATTGCATTTGTAACACTTCTCTCCAGAGTGAATTCTCTGATGTCGAATAAGGTAAGTGCTCTGGCTAAACACTTTCCAACATTCATTGCATTTATATGGTTTCTTGCCAGTATGAATTTTTTGATGCTGAAGGAGGTGTGTACTCTGACTGAAAGTTTTCCCACATTCATTGCATATGTAAGGTTTTTCTCCAGTATGAACTCTCTGATGATTGATCAGTGATGAACTATGGCTGAAGGTCTTACTGCATTCCAAACATTTATATGGTTTCTCTCCAGTATGTGTCCTTTGATGTATGGTAAGGTGTGCACGCTGACTAAAGTCTTTTCCACAGTCATCACACTTATAGGGTTTCTCTCCAGTATGGATTCTCTGATGTATAGTAAGGTGTGCACGCTGGCTGAAGGCCTTGCCACACTGGTGGCACTCATATGGTTTTTCTCCCGTATGCATTCTCTGATGTGCAATGAGGGATGAGATATGCCTAAATGCTTTCCCACATTCTTCACATTCATAGGACTTCTCTTTGGCATGGCTATTTTGATGTGATAGGAGTGATGGGTATTTCCTAAATTTTTTTCCACACACATTACATCTATAAGGCTTGTCTCCAGGAAGTATTTTCCCATATACAATACCATATGAGACATTACTGAAGGTTGGCTTGCTTTCAGTATACAGAGTTTTATTATCTGATTGGGTATCAAACTGTACAATTAGGTTGGCCTGCTTTCCAAAATCATTTCCATATATATCATATTTACCAAGATATTCTTCTGTAGGATCTTCTTGTGAAAGCTCTGACTTCAAGCTGAAGTTTCTTTCATTTGTGTGAATTTTCCTGAAGGTGTATGTTGGTTCTCTCTCTAATATGTCATAATCATATAATTCCTCTAATTTGATGGTCTGGGTCCCATCCTGCTTGAATCTAGGAACATCCTTTACTGGAGCACATGCTTGAGGTTCAGTTTTCCATTCTGAAATAAAAAGAACATGTGTTTTCCTCCACTAGAGAAAGGAAACAATAACCAACATGAATAAAATACATAGTTACACAGTTCTTAAAGCTTAGGAAAGGAGAGTAATGGGTAGTCTCTGAAAACAGAGAGGCTCTTCAATATTAAGCATGCTGCAGAGTAGATAAAAGAGAAGAAGTCAGGATACAGTGTTAGGAGAATTGAAAACAGTAAATGAAACTTGAGAAACTGGAGATGTCTCCACAGTCATTGATACAATGAGCTCATGAGGTAGGTGTGCCGACTCTTAGCATGTTCTCTCCTAATCTACCCTATTGAACATTCCTAAAGCAACTTCAGGGCACTTTCCATGCTCAAGTAGCCTTAAACAATGACTCTTAAAAGTACTGAGTCCCCAGACCAGCAGCGATTGAGTCTGACACAGTCACACTGAACCAAGCCTGGTGGCGCAGCTGACGTTTGCTGTAGCAGGCACTGTAAGTTGTTTTGCTGCACAGGAAGAGTTTAAAGGATAGAGAGAAGAAAACGAAAAAAGTTAGTAATACTTCCACTTGATATTCAGAATCCAGCCTTTTATATTGCTGCATCCTCTACACTCCATAGTTAGTACAACTTAAGAGTTATCCACTGTTTCCACTATATGAAGCCACCATGCTAACCCAGACTATGCCTCTTCCTTTTCATCCTTCTACCTAAATGTTCCAAATTACTATGCACAAATATATATTATTATAGGGACTTCATTCTTAATGATTTTAAACCTACACAAAAGTTACAAACCCAGCACATTGACTATAAGTTCTATTTGGAGTGATTTATTGTTTATCTATTTTGCAATTATTTGAAAGTCTCAGAAGTATGCTTCATAAGTATTTTCTTCCCGGTCCAGGATCTGATTGGGAATCATGTGCTCTGCCTGTTAATCTCAGGTATGCAGCTCCTTTTAATATAGAACTGGTCCCTTGACTGTTTACTTTTTTATGAGAGGGGGGGGGGGAGGGAGGAAGGAAGGGGAAGGGAAGGAGGGAGGGAAGGAGGGAGGATATGAATGGGTGTGGTAGGGCCTCCACCTGCTGCAAACAACTCCAGATGCATGTGCCATTTTGTACATCTGGCTTATATGGGTCCTGTAGAATCGAACCTGTATCCTTTGGCTTTGCAGGCAAGCACCTTAACCTTCAAGCCATCACTCTAGCCCTGCCTCTTCATTTTTGTTTTTGTTTTTCTTTTAAATCTTTCATGATCCTGATCTTTTTAAGGATCCAGGATAGTTTTACTTAAAAATAATGCTGATTTGCCTGTTTTCCCATGAAAAGATTAAGTATTTTTGTTGAGAGCCTCTCAAAGGTGATGGACTGTCCTTGCATTTCCTCAGGAACTTATGTCCGTATGTCTTATCCCTGACGATGCTGTTTGGCTAAGCTCGTGTCCATAGGCACTCTATATTTTAAAGGTGTACTTAATGCTCTGTAAGTTGTGGAGTTCAGTCTTTGAGGCCACATGAGTGTTCTATTCCTTGATATCTCTTCATGTAACATCTGGAATACACTGATGATCTTTGCTGTTACATTGCTGAGAGAAAAATGGTGATTTTCTAACTCATTCATCTCTTGCACACTGTGGTGGTTTGATTCAGGTGTCTTCCATAAGCTAAGGTATTCTGAATGCTAGGTTCCCAGCTGATGGAGATTTGGGAATTAACACCTCCAGGAGGCAGTGTATTGCTGGGATGGGCTTATGAGTGTTATAGCCAGCACCCTCTTGCTAGTGTTTGGTGCACTCCCTCCTGTTGCTATTGTCCATCTTACGTTGGCCAGGGGGTGATGTCCACTCTCTGCTCATGCTATTGTTTTCCCCTGCCCTCATAAAGCTTCCACTTGAGTCTGTAAGCCAAAATAAACCCTCCCCCCCACAAGTTGCTCTTGGTCAAGTGTTTTGGGGCAGCAATGTGAACCTGACTACAACAGTAAGAGTTGGTAACAAGGAGTGGGGTCATCTGCTACTAGACACCTGTGTGGCTTTGGCCTTTTGGAGCTGATTTTAAAGAGGAATGTGGATGAATTTGAAACCTTGGTCTAAGAGACACCTTGTAGCACTGTAAGTACAGCTTGATGTATTATTCTGGTCAGAGATGAAAGACCTGAATCGAGGAAGAGCTATGGACTGTGAGGTTCGGCTTCTGAGGGTGAAAAGGAGCTTTGTCTGGGCTGGGTTAGAAGCAGTTTGTGTGAGAGGCTTGCTGTTATGCCTATGTTCTGAAAATTTGTACAGGGTTACTCTGTGTAGAAATGGACTGGTGTGTGCAGAGGGATATGGCACAGAAAGAAACCTTTGGGGCAAAACTTCTGCCTGTTCAGCTGCAATTGTATGAGAGATTATAACCATTGAGACTAGGCCATCTGATCTGCATTGTGATAACAGAAAGAATGCAGCCTTTTGATTGGACCTGAATGCTGAAGGAGTGTCCTGTTCTTCAAAGTCTACTTTATTCCCCCCTGGATTAACAAATTGGCATCCCACCTGGTATTACGGAGTATAAGAAATTCAGTAAAGAGAGAGTCATTGAGCTTGAAATACAGTTTTGTGTTTTGGAAACAGCCATGGCAGTGTGAAGCAGGTTTGCTGGATGCCTGCATGGAGACCCAATGGAGCCACGAGGATGAACTGTGGATTGTAGTGGAGATGTTGGGACCATGAGATGGCTGCTAAGGAGAGCTGCCAGCCCCAGATGAAATTTTCTAGGACTGTGAGTAGCCTAGCTGGAGGGGTGGAATTGGAACTCCAGAGACTTGTTGCTGGTTAGAATTATTGGACTTGGAGACTTGTCACTGACTAGAGTTGTTGGTCTTGGAGCTACAGAGTTTGATGCTTGCCCAGTTGTTTTAAATCTTGTATTGCTTGAATATTTCTTTGCTGTGCCCAATGCCATCTTTTATAGTGTGAATGTTTATTCTGTGCCATTATGATTTTTGGGGGGATTCTTTCTGTATTATGGCTTAGTCAAAAGACCTTGGATTATTGGGATGTATGAACATCATTGGAATTAATGAAAATTAGGGGGAATTTTAAAGTTGGATGAATGCATTGCATTTTACATCTTGTATGGTTATCAGTTTATGGGGGCCAGGGGCAGAATATGGTGGTTTGATTTAGGTGACTCCATAAACTTAGGTGTTGTGAATGCTGGGTTCCCAGTTGATGGAGATTTGGGAATTAACACCTCCAGGAGGCAGTGTAATGTTGGGGGTGGGCTTATGCGTGTTATAGCTAGCTCCCCCTTGCGAGTGTTTGGCACACTCTCCTGTTGCTATTGTCCATCTTATGTTGGCCAGGGGGTGATGTCCACCCTCTGCTTATGCTATTGTTTCCCCCTGCCATCATGGAGCTTCTCCTCAAGCCTGTAAGCAAAAATAAACCCTTCTGTCCCTACAAGTTGCTCTTGGTCAAGTGTTTTCTGGCAGCGATGTGAACCTGACTGCAACATAAATGATTAATACATTTTTCTGTAAAGACAAGCTCTCCTTCCTATCATGTTTATATGTGTGTACCACTATGGACTAATGGAATTAAAGTAAAAACAATGTATTTGAGAGAGGAGAGAAAAAGAGGCAAAGAGAAAGAGGGGGTGGAGGAGGGAGGGGGAGAGCATGAGTGCAGCAGGGCCTCTACCCACTGCAAGTGAACTCTAGACGCACGCGACACCTTGTGCATCTGGCTCTACTTGGGTCCTATGGAATCAAACTCAGGTCCTTAGGCTTTGAAGGCAAGTGCTTTAACCGCGGAGCCATCTCTCCGGCCTGGAATTTATTTTTATTTTTAAAGAAAAGCTAGTTCTTTTTTGTCATTGTTATTTACTTGGCAGAATGGCATGAACTGTACCTGTAGCACCATGTAAACAAACTGTAAGAAACTAAATGAGCCTGGGCTAAAGCGCACACGGTCTCTGGGAGAGGCTGCCAGCCTGGGACTGCCTGAATGAGCTTCATAGCCTGGGGAGTTTTTTGGACCATTCAGAGAGCTCAGGTTAGGGCTGTAAATCCACAAGGCAGCACAGTTTGTGGTTATTCATGGGAGATTTTACTCTTTCCAGAGAACACCAAGATGAAGAAAGAAATATTCTTTCCCCCTCCCTGTGGAATTTTAGGTTTTTAGCTTTTGCTTACACAGTGCCTCATTTCGTGGTGTGGTGGTTTGATTCAGGGGTCCCCCATAATCTTACGTGTTCTGAATGCTAGGCTCCCAGCTGATGGAGATTTTGGATTTAACACCTCCTGAGGGGAGTGTATTGTTGAGAGCAAGTTTATGGGTACCAGAGCCAGCTTCCTCTTGCCAGAGTTTGGCACATTCTCCTGTTCCTGTTGTCTACCTGATGTTGGTCAGGAGGTAATGTCCACCCTCTCTCTGCTCATGCCATCATTCTCCCCTGCCATCATGGAGCTTCCCCTTAAGTCTGTAAGCCAAATTAAACCCTTCCTCCCCCACCCCCAACAAGCTGCTCTTGGTTGGGTGATTTCTACCAGCAATGTGAACCTGACTGCAACACCTGGCAAAGTGGGGCTCCCTTCAGCTCCCCTCTAGTTGGGGCTTGCTTTGTCCTAGGCCCCTTGTGTCTCAAAGTGAATGCTTAAGATCATCAACAGGGTTATGCAGTCATCTTAAGTGGCAACTTCAGCTCTTGCTCTCTTCCTGCCTTTCTGCTTTTACTTGAGTTTTGGCCTCTGAGGATTTTACTGTCATGTCGGCTTACTGGTAGGTAAGGTACCTAATTAGTTCTACTTCAAGAAATGGAAGCTTGCATTTCATGAGCTCAGTGGTCGTTTTGGTCTTCAGTTGCCATCACTGTCTCAGAACTTTATGGTTCTTTGTTTGTAAAAGATACCCTGGCCATTCTTTAAAGCTCAATTCAAATCACACCTCCATTGAGATTTTTCTGGAATACTGGAACCAACACTGATCTCCACCATTAGAATATCAGGCCACTGTTTGACATTGTTAACCAATGCTTCCAACTAACCAGCCAATGTGTAGTTATATACACATATCTAAGCCCTGCTTCATGATCTCAGTTGTTTGAACTTCTAAGTATTTTTTGAGACAAGGTCTCCTGTGTGGCACTGGTTGCCCTTGAACTTACCATCTTCTAGATCTACTTCCTGAGTGCCAGGTTCATAGGTTTGCATCACCATGCCCAGTACATAGTGCTTTTCAAGATATGTCACACGATACAAGGTACAAACATATGAGTAATAAATACCATTTATATTAAAATATTCACCTTTAACAAATCAACAAAATCCTTTTTTGCCCTCCATCCCCCCATTGCTAGGGATCAAACACTGGGCCTGTGAATGCTGGGCAAGTGTTCTATCAGAGTTACATCCCAAGTCCTTGAAAAAAAAATTTTTTTTTTGAGGTAGGGTCTCCCTAGCTCAGGCTGACCTGGAATTCACTATGTAGTCTCAGGATGGCCTCAAACTCACAGGATCCTCCTACCTCTGCCTCCCGAGTGCTGGGATTAAAGGCGTGTGCCACCACACCCAGCAAAAAAAAATTTTATACTGATTTTATGTACCAAACATTCCCCTGAAACCAATTCCTCCCAAACAAAACAAAACAAAAGGAACTATTATCTATAGGATAAAACTAGAATTTATTAAAAATTAAATATTGGGGGCTGGAGAGATGCTTTAGTAGTCAAGCTGCTTGCCTGTAAAACCTAAGGACCCAGGTTTGACTCCCTAGAAACCATGTAAGCCAGAGGCACAAGATGACGCATGCGCACGAGGTGGCACAAATGTCTGGAGTTTGACTGCAGTGGCTAGAGGCCCTAGCATGCCAATTCTCTTTCTCTCTCATTAAAAAAAATATATATTAGTATTATTTTAAAATCCTGGTTGCTCAAGGCTTATCACCTGACTTCCAGTTATCTGGCAGGAGGCACCTACAGAGCATGATCAAATGGCAGTGGTTACTGCTGGGGAGATGGAGGAGCTGGGGGAGTATGGTATACAGGTGGAGATCTTTGCACATATGGAGAGAAAGGGGTTTTTCAGCAGGCAGAATATAAGAAATACAAAGTAAGGTAGAAAATATTGATGCTTGCTTACATGTGGGGCTGGAGAATGACACACTGAAGTTCTCAGATGAGATCCAGGGGTCATGCACATGATTAGATGTGAAGAGATGGGAGACAGGCATGAGGATGACCTCTGTATGGCCGCAATGCCAAACAGCTCAGAGGCCATGAGCAGCTGGCATGCCTTTGCAGAGTGCTTTTGCCATATTTGAAAGATAAATATCAGTACTTGGGTACAGATTCTTGAGTACGAAGAAACTCACCTGGACTAGGGCCTTCTAAAATTTCTTTTATCACCATCCATGGTTCTTCTAAGATGGGAATCACAGTTGGTCTGTACACGGTCAGTCCTGTTTAGGAGGGATATAATGAATTTATCCTGGAGATAAACTGATGTCTAGTTTGTTGCCTGAAACCTACTTAGGTCTCTATAGGAAAATAATAGTTCATGGACATAACTTATTAATTCAGAGCTAGGGACAAGTTTCCTGCTACCCAAAAGGATGTGTGCCTGGAAGTCCTTTACGTGAATTCTGCCTTTATAGCAGCAGAGAAAGGGCAAAGCAGTGCTGGGCAGCCTCACATGGTGGCCCTGGGAGGCTGCGCAGCATGATTCTCAGAAGCTTTTTACCTAGGAAAAGAGAGTAAAACACTGCCATTTTATTTAGTTGTGATAATCACTAGGCCTTCCTCTCAGCTAAGTACTCCAAAGGCCTGCTTCTCTTAACCAGTAGGCAAGCCTGTTGGGAGGAGATGCTCCTTACCCAGAGAAACCATGTTCCAGTAGTTCTGCAACGTCACAGTCTTGTACAATTCCTTCTGCACAGGCCGCATCAGCTCCCAGTCCTCTTCAGTGATGTCCACAGCCACATCTTTGAATGTCATTGATTCCTAAAATATAAAATATAACTCCCTTGGCTCAGAACTAGTGGGGAGGGGGATATGTGTATGTGTGGTGATGTTGGAGGATGCAGAATCTTAAGCGTTTAAAAAATCATTTAGCGAAAATCCTCACCCTGCTGGGGATGGTGGTCCACACCTGTAACACCAGCACTCAGCAGCTGACTGAGGAGATCTAAAGGTCCAGACCAGCCTGGGCTACATGATAAGACCCCACCTCTAAACAACTAACCAAAGGACAAACCCTCACCCAATGTATGGATAACTCCACAGTATCCTTTAATGGTCCTTAAAGAGAAAATTGAAAATAAGGTAGAATTTATTGTTTTCATGCATGGGTGGCGCCATTGTAAAGAAGATGGGCTAAAGTGTAGCCCAGTGGTATGCTACAGCACTTGCATAGCATACTCCAGACTCTAGGTTCCACCCCATTACTATAAGAAGAAGAGGAAGGACAAAGGCTTTTAGACTAAACATAGATCGCACAGAGTTGAATGGTTTTGCCTTAAGAATAAATTCAATACGATAAATTTTTACATACTTTACCATGAAATATGGAGTTTGCCCCATTCTTTGTTTTTATTTCAAAATATTTTTATTTATTTATTTGCGAGGTGAGAGAGGGAAGGAGGGAGAGAGAAAAAGAATGGGGGTGCCAGGGCCTCCTGCCACTGCAAACGAACTCCAGACACATATGCACTTTGTTCATCTGGCTTTACGTAGGTACTGAGGAATCAAAACCAGGCCATCAGGCTTTGCAAGCAAGCTCCTTAAATACTGAGCCATCTCTCCAGCCCCTCATTCTTTTAAAAAATAAAATGAGGATATACGGAAATAGAGGGACAGAATACTGGGAGTGGAATAGTGTGAATGGGATTAGGGGAGAGAATGGAAGGGAGGAAGGGGTGGGAGTGCTAATTACAATTAAAGATGTTGGTTTGGAGAGTTGGTTTAGTCCTTAAGGCACTTGCCTGCATTGCCTAAGGACCCATGTTTGATCTCTTTCCAGATGCCACATAAGGCAGATGCACAAAGGTGATGCAGGTGCAAGGTTACACATGTGCACTAGGTGGCACATGCATCTGCATCTGGAGTTCAACTGCACTGGCTGAGGCCCTGACACACCAGTCCTCTCACTCCAAAAATAAATAAATAAAATTAAAGATGTTGAGAATAAACCATATATAAACCACCTTCTTCACTAGCTAAAAAAATATGTATGTTAGAAAAGAGAGGGCTTGGGCAGAAGTCCTCTGTGGGAGTGGGTAATGCTGCGGCAGGAAAACAGATTGTTATAAGAAAATTTCAATGCCTCTATGGGATACCTTCTAGTGAGATGCTCGTCAGGGAGGTCCCTCTGATGTCCTCAAGACATTACAGACTATTCTCAAGGCTCTTAGTTGCCCACTAGAACTAGATGGTAAGACCCTATTGCTGAAGACTGCACATGCCTGGGCTGCAGGTCACTGAGAAATCAAGCTGGAGCTGAACTAGAAGCCTCCTCCCTGTCCTGTCGACTAGCTGTCAGGATGCTGGAAAGAGCTATGCAGCTTGTTGGATAGAAATGTCATCATTGGTCTTAACCAGCAGTGGATTCTAAAAGCTCCATGCCTGGCCAGCAAGGCTAAATGTACCAACTGGTACAGTGGCGGCATGTCTATTATGTGGGAAACCAGCTGTTCTCTGATTGGATTTGAGGCTCACTCTACAGGAGGGAATTCATGCCTGGTACTGAAACCTAATGAAAAGCTTCTGGCTGGGGAAGTCATAAGCCCTAGGGGGGAAGCTATTACTATTGTCTGGCTAAATGGATACATTATGCTTACCAAACTGCTCTCTAAATTCTTTTTTATGCCCATACAGTAACACTAGTCTCACTTTTGGTTAGAGAAGCTTCTCTTCTCAGATGGTGGTGACCACTGAGGAGACTCAGAACTCATCACAGGGCTGAGAAGTGACAGTGAAGCGTTCAGCGTTGAGACATCTCTCTCACACCCTCCAAGACTCAGGGACCATTGTGGAAGGCAGAGGTGGCAGAAAGACTGTAAGGGCCAAAGGAAGGAAAGAAATGCTTTGCAATCCAGTCTTCCAGGCATCTGTGAAATCATGGTGGCTGACACTACCTATACAAGATCTGCATAATAGGATGGAAAAATGATGATATCAAAAAAGAAGAGAGACTATTAGAAAGGATTCAGTGGAGGGAGTTAGGGATGGGGACAAAGGAGTATGGTGGGAGGAGATTATGATCACGGTATATTGTATATGTATACGTATAGAGGCTGTCAATAAAAGTTGAACAAATAAAATGAGGAGAGATGGCTTACTGGGTAAAACACCTGTCACATAAGCATGAGTACCAGAGTTTGGATCCCCCAAACCTGCACCATGCCAAACGCTGTAGTGTGAACATCTATAATCCCAGTATGCCTACGGTGATATGGGACATGGAGACAGGATTCCCCCAGAAGCTTGCAGACCAGCTATTCTGTTAACACAACAGTGAAACACTAGAGACCCTCCTCAAACAGAGCAGAAGGCAAAGACCAACACCTGAAGTTGTCCTCTGACCTCCACATGGACACTGTGGCATATGGACACCTGCATTAGCCACATGAACACACATACACAGTAAATGAACCAAAACCATTGAATTGCTGCTTTTTAAATGAACTTGTAACCTGGTAAGCTTAGTTAGTGTCCTTTTTTTCTTTTTCCTTTTTGCTGTTGCTAAAGCATTATCAATTACTCTTACGTGCACATTTCTTTTCACATAATTTTCAGTAACTTTAAAAAACCCTATTTTTTTTCTTTGAGAGAAGGTATGTAGCCCAGGCTGGTCTTGAACTCATGACCTGATTGCCTGTGCCCAGCCCAGCCGAGCCCAACTAATAAAATTATTTGAGAGAGTAAACGTAAAAACTTGGTGTCTATAATTTAGGGAGGAGTGAGTTTTATAATAATTAAGATTTCTTAAATATTTCTATAAAGTGAAATTAGATATGAAAGCACTACAAAAATTAATATTATGCTTAGTTCCAGATATTAAAAAAAATTTCAGTGTGTGTGATACTGAGCAAATAACCTTTTATTTCTTTTTTTTTTCTTCTTTTTTTCAAGGTAGGGTTTCACTCTAGTCCAGGCTGACCTGTAATTCACTATGTAGTCTCAGGGTGGCCTAGAACTCATGGTGATCCTCCTACCTGTGCTTCCCGAATGCTGGGATTAAAGGTGTGCATCACCATGCCCAGCTCCTTTTATTTCATTTTATCATCTGCTTTTTACTTACGTGTAAAAATGGGATTAAATTTTTGGGTGCAATTTTCTTTTTTTCAAAACATATTTTTATTTATTTGGAAGTGGGGGGGGTGGAGAGGAAGGGAGAGAATGGGTATGCCAGGTCCTCCTGCCACTGCAAATGCACTCTAGATGTATGTGCCACTCTGCGCTTCTGGCTTGACATGGTCATATGAAATTGAACCCAGGCCTGCAGGTTTTGCAAGCAAATGCTTTTAACTGCTGAACCATCTCCCCAACCCCTTGGGTGTCATCTCCTATAACAGTCATTTTACATAAATTTTCAATTATTTCTAAGTTTTCTTTTGATTTTCTTAGGTATTCCAGGCAAACATGTTCATATAATTTATAAACAATCATTTTATAAATTTTTAAAAATTTTATTTATTTATTTAGGAGCGACAAACACACAGAGAAAGACAGATAGTGGGAGAGAGAGAGAATGGGCGTGCCAGGGCTTCCAGCCTCTGCAAACGAACTCCAGATGTGTGCGCCCCCTTGTGCATCTGGCTAACGTGGGACCTGGGGAACCGAGCCTCGAACCAGGGTCCTTAGGCTTCACAGGCAAGTGCTTAACTGCTAAGCCATCTCTCCAGCCCAACAATCATTTTAATTTGGTAACCAAAGGCATTCTAATTTCAGGCCGTGTATGTATTTTTTAAATTTTGTAAATTTTCCTCTTAACATGGCTCAAGTTGCTTTTCCTTAAAACAAGAGACTCATGATCAAACAGTAAAGCCATAAGATAAATGGCTTTTCCTATGAATGAAGAAAAATATTAGCAACTATTACTTATTGATCACAGAGTAATCCTGGCTAACCAAAAATCTCATAATGTTTTATCTTTATAATCTATGAAGTAAATTCTACCTATTGGAGTTAAATAAGCCGGCCAAGATTATTTAAGTATCTTGTCCCAAATCACAGACTCAGTGGCTGAGCTAGGAACCCATCTGACTGTGGAGGTCAATCTCTTAACCTTTATGCAATATCAATGAGGATATCAAAGGAAGACAATGGAAGTACATGTGCTTACCCAGAAAAACTGAGGCCTATGGTCTACAGAGGGCTTTTGAAGGCTCAGTAGTTACAAGTCTAAGAAAGAAAATGTCCTCACATGCCAAGAAAGCACTTTAAAATCACAAAAGAAAAAAAATTTAAACTCACTTTGGTCATCAAGTCATTGAGCCACCCTGCCTGGAAAGCATGTTTGGAATCTTCCTCTGGGATCTCTTGGGAAAGGGCAGAATTCTGAGGAGCTGGGGAAGACAATGATAATTAGATAAATAGTTTGCATTGCCTAGGAAACACTTCACCAGGTAGATGTCTAACTTTTCTTAAAGTGAGAAGCCAAAAGAAAACTGAAAACAGCATTCATACCCTAAAAAATAAAAGTCAGAGGGAAGGGCCGATGGCTTGTCCTAAGACATCGATGCAGATTTCAGAAGCAAGTCTGCTCTGGGACTAAGCTTATGCAGAAAATTCATAATTTTCTACTAACTTATTTTTTGTGGTTCTGGGGTTGAACCCAGGGGCCATGCGCATGCTAGGCAAGTACTCTACATCCCCAGCTCTCTACATATTTTTTTGGTACAAAGTTTGTGAGCCGCTCAATATAGGGTTCTTTGGACACTACCTTTTTACAAGTATTTTACTATAAAATCCAATTCATAAAGCTGTGCCGCCCAGGGGCTAACCTAGTTGTGCCCGGTCATGTTTTAATGGCATCTCTCTTATGGCTTAGACAATGTGTCTGTCCCAAGCAACACGGAAGTAAAACCCAGTGCTGGGTGGAGCTCAGGTTAAAACTTCTTGCTCGCTGACCTTTGTCCCCACCATTATTTTGACTGTGGCTGCTCTCAGATATGCTGGTTATCATCTCTAACCACCCAGGGGATTCTAACCCTCTGCCCTACAATTCTCACCTTCCTCTTCTAGAATCTGAGTCAAATCTTCCACCAGAGTCACTGCTTCCTCGCTGCTCTCTGGACACTGAGACTTGACCCAAGTCCTAACCTCCCCAGGCAGGATGCTTAGGAATTGCTCCAGTACCAGCAGCTCTAGGATTTGTTCCTTGGAGTGAACCTCAGGTCTCAGCCACTTAAGGCAGAGCTCTCGGAGTTGACTCAGCGCCTTTCGAGGACCAGCCAGGTCTGGGTATGGAAAATTCCTAAAATTCTGTCGACAGGTCTCAGTGTCACGCAAGAGTCTTGAAGTAAGAATTTGCTTCTCGATATTGTGGTGTCCACTTTGAACCTTGTCTGGCTTCCACATCCAAAGAACTTGAGAGCGTGAAGAGTTGGTCACCCTTCTTCTTGAGGCTAACATTGCTACAGACCAGGAGAAGTGATTGCCAGTATCCTTTACTTCTCCAGTACTGAGCTAACTGGTTGAAGCCTCATTCTACAGCCACAAAGAAATTATACCAAGGGCTGCTGAAGCCAAGGCCAGAACAGAACCAAGGTAGAGTTAGCAGCCTGTTACAATTCTGAGCTCAAAACTTGCAGGAATGAGTAAGAGACCCTGAAACACAAGAATGGGCCACAAGGTCAAGAATCCTTGGCGTACTCTACTACAATTAAAGGCACAGACGCAGACTCCCCAGCATGCACAGATTAAAAACACCCAGTCATTACCTTGGACTGCCTTCCCTACATCCCTGGACTTAGGAAAGAATTGAAATCACTTAGGGGTAGTGTGTATAGAGGTTCGGGGGAGGGAAGCCACCATAAAAGGATGACAGACGCAATCATTTAAATAATCATGAGCAAAATGATAAACTTCTAATTTGTTGGAATAAAAAAAATCAATCATTTTTGCAGAAAAAAATGTTTCAGTATCTGAGTCACTGATGTTACAGCTGCACTAATGACTGAACGAAACCTATTACTGGGATAAACCGGGGGAGGAGAGAACTTTTTAACAAAGTGCTAAAGGGTCCCAAAGAACCTTATGCGTGCCTGTGTGGAGGAGAGCCATTTACCTGCCTAGCGTGCCAGGGCCAGTTTGCAGGCCTGCTCTAGTTTTTTCCCACTGTGGGAGCCCAAGCCGGCTGGACTGGCAAGCAGTGGCAGTCGAAGACGTTGGGTGGTGACAGCCAGCGCTTGAAGGCCATAGTGCAGACCAGAAAAACTCAGAATAGGTACACGCGGAGGGGAGCCCACACCCACCTGTGCCCGGGCTCCAGCTCTGAGCCGTGCAGTTTGCACGGGCCCGAGGAGGAGGAGGAGGAGGAGCAGGAGGAGATGCACCGGCCCCGCCTCGCCTCCCTCCCTCCCAGGCCTGTTCCCCGTCGTCCCTGGGGAGGCTCGGGGACCCACGAGGCGCCCCGGCCCGCACCGCCTCCCTCCCCGCAGGCCGCGGGCCTGAGCGCGCCCCTCGCGCCCTCCCGGGACCCCGTTACCTGTCGCGGGGACCCGGCCGGGCCACGGGCAACAATGGCGGCGGCGCCACGGACGCCTGCGTGGCGGGCTCGGTCCTGCGCTGCACAGGGGGCCTCTGGCTTCGCCACTTCCCTTTCCCTGCCAGCAGCCGGGAGCCGCCAGGAGCCGCCAGGAGCCGCTAGTTGCAGCTCAACCCCGAAAAGCCCGGCCAGCTCCCCCCAGAGCCTCGCCTTCGCCAGAGACCTCGCCTCGGCGCCACTGCGCATGTGCGCGCCGGACCGCGCTACGCGCCCGCTCAGCCAATGGGAACGCGAACTCCCCGAACTCCGCATCCCGAGCCCCTGGCCCTGGACCCGTCTCCATGGCAACCTCCTCCATCCATCCCTGTGATTTGCTTGTTAGCCTGCAAGGTTTGGAAGGGAACTTAAAAGTTTTTTTTTTCTTTTTCTCTCCAGTGCTGAAGACTTTCATCTGGTAGACGCCGGGCAGGTATGAACAGTTGGGAAAGATTTAGAGATTGAAGCTCACCGCTAAATCACCCAGAAGAAACTATGCCAGAGTCCCCTAGGCAAGGATGGGTTGGGGAGATGCAGGCTCAAAGCGAGAAAAACCTAACGTGCTGTTTTGAGGTTTACTGTGCATAAACACCTAATTTCTATGAATCTGTCCTCAGGAATCTTATTAAACTTTCAGGTTGGAGAAAAAAAGAACTACATTTAACAGCATGTTAGTTATGAGCTTGGGCTGGAGAGATGGCTTAGCGGTTAGGGCGCATGTCTTCGAAGCCTAAGGGTTCAGGTTCGATTCTCCAGGTCCCACTTAAGCCATGCACATGGTGGCACATGCATCTGGAGATCATTTGCTAGAGGCCCTGTCGCGCCCATTCTCTCTCTCCCCACCTCTGTCTCTAATAAATAAAACTAAAAAAATTTAAATTTCTACTTTTTTAAAATTAACAACCAAAATAATTCAAAACAAAAACAACCTTAAAGGTAGAACATCAGTAAAGTCAAACTGCTGCTGGATTTCACGGATGTACATGCTTTCTCACTGTGAGGCAGGATATAAGCACGTAACTGCATTTAGGTATATATATAATAAATATAATATAAAATATAAAATAAATATATAAATAAAATAATAAAAATAAATAAAAAATAAATAAAATATAATAAACAATATATATATAATATATAAATAAATATATATGTATGTATGTGTGTGTATGTGTATATATATATCCCTATATATAGATAAATTGATCTATCTATCTATCTATCTATCTCTCCAAGAAGAATCAGAAGTGGAAAGCACTGGAGAACAGAAAACACCAACAACTTTTCATCATGCAATCCCAAAGCGCTCTGCTCTTTTGCTCTTCTTTGCCTTTCTAGAGATTGCAGAGGCATTCAAACCAAATATTTCTGTTCTTTCCTTCAGATTATCCAGATTGACCTTTTGTTGGCGCTGAAGGAATCCAAAATCTAGCTGCCTGAGCAGCTTTCTTACTCTCCAAGCTCACGGGCATATTGAATCGTTCAGCCCTTTTCTGCATTATCTCGGTGTGTGGCATTTCAGATGTAATTTTTACCACCTTCTTTTCTGATGCCACATCAACAGTTTTTTCAGGAGTTTCTTCCTCTTTGGCAGGCAGCTCTATGGGCTTTGGTTCTTCTTCCTCTGTTTCGTCTCCCAATACCTCTTCATCATTTGCTTCCTCTTCAGCATGTTCTTCAAGATATGCCTGGAGCCTATTGATAAGATCTTGTTTTATTCCCTTGGTCTCCAATCCACAAGCAAGACACTCTTGCTTTAGTTCAGCAAGCTTCAGCTTGTGCAGCTCCACCATCTACACCACCATCTTCTCCAAAACCAAAAAATATATTTTTTTAAAGTAGAACATATTTAAGGTGCTCCTGTTATTTATTGCTATGTTAACAAACTACTTGAAAACCCAATTATTTATTTATTTTCAAGGTAGGGTCTCACTCTAGCTCAGGGTGATCTGGAATTCACTATGTAGTCTCAAGGTGGCTTCGAACTCAAGGTGATCCTCCTATCTCTGCCTCCCAACGGCATGCACCACCATGCCTGGCTTATTTAAATTTTTAAAAAATATTATTTATTTATGAGAGAGAGAGAGAGAGAAAGAAAGAAAATGGGCATGCCAGGGCCTCCAGCCACTGCAAATGAACTCCAGATGGATGTGCCATCTTGTACATCTGGATTTACCCGAGTCCTGGGAAATCAAACCTGGGTCCTTTGGCTGTGCAGGCAAACAGCTTAACCACTAAACTATCTCTCCATCCCTATTTAACTTTTTAAAAATTAACGTTCATAGAATTAGGATTCATTTTTTTTTGCTCAAACATAATTCATTTTTCTCTTGGTCCAAGATTTTTAATTCAATGTGGTACCATTCCTTAGCTGCCTTCCTTGCCAGTACTACACACCATTCTAAAGATTTGCCTGTCGTTCTTTTCTCTATCTCCCCAAAGTCTTTCTCTTGTAACTTCAGATGCGACTGAGCAGCATCATTTCTCATTAGGTTTACAAAGTAAACTTCTATTAGCTATCCTTACTGGCAGTAGAACCAAAATGAAAACAATGGGGGCTGGAGAGATTGCTTAGTGGTTAGGGGGCTTACTGACAAAGCCTAACGACCCAGGTTTGATTCCCCAGCACCCATGTAGAGCTAGATGCACAAAGGGGCACATGCATCTGGAGTTCATTTGCAATGACTAGAGGCCCTGGAGCACCCATTCTCTTTTTTTCTCTCTCTCTCTGCTTGAAAATAGATAAACATATAAAATATGAAAACAGTGTAGTGTTTTGCGAACACATTGCACCCAGCATCTGAACCCTAATTTTGCCAAACTAGCAATATAATGTCAACTTAAAAAAATATTTTTATTGACAACTTCCATAAATATAGACAATATACCATTATCATAATCCCTCCCACTGCCCTCCCTTTTCCCCTCCAAAATCCCCCCATCAATCAAATCCCATTTTATTGATGTCATCATTTCCCCTCTTATTATGCAGAGCTTGTGTTGACCACTGTGGGGTCATAAATATTAAGTCCACTTTGTGTCTGGAAGACAGTATTGTAAGCAGTCCTTGCTTTCCTCTGGCTCTTACATTCTTTCTGCCACCTCTTCCACACTGGGTACTGAGCCTGCTTTGGGAGGTGTGTATCACTTAGTGTTGAACACTCCACTGTGATTTCTCGGGACTTTGGTGAGTTTTGAATCACCCCACTATCTGAAAATAGAATCTTCTCTCACCAAAAGTGAAAGTATTGAAGGGTTAATGAAGCCCTAAAGTTGCTTGAAGGGTTAGTAAACTTCTAAAGTTGCTGAGACAAATTGGCCCTAAAATAGAAGCTTGGAAATGAAGGTCAAATTCCTTGGTAATGATATTTGCCCAGACCATGGGCCCCTAAAAGAAAGAAACACCTGTTCAATGAAAAGCCACTGTTCTATACAACAACATAGTCATATCCTGAAGACAGTAAGGTTTAATCTTAAATGTTGTAACTGTCTTGTCAGCAAGGGAAATGGCCTTGTTCCTATCTTGTTTTCCCTGACTCACATCCTTGATCATGTTCTTCTTGACCCTCATTTTCTGTAAAAGTCACTTCTGCTGTAAATAGGCCACTGCAGCCTCTCGCCTGAAAAGAGCCGTGCAGCCATGTCACTGCCTGACCCCAATAAGGCAGTTTATAGGTGTTGAGGTCTGATTTCATTCCTCATTCACATCACCCCACTTAGTTCTGATCCTGACTCAGATCTAACAAGTATCACTAACCTTTGGGCATAAACATAAGTATTTAGAGGGTAGTTTAGTGGGCATAATATATCCATTTAGTTAGAACACAGTAGAAGTTTCCCCCTAGCCATTGGCTTTTTAATTTAGTTTTATTTTTTTGAGGCAAGCCCAACAGACTGGTCTTTATAATAATAATAATATCAACAACAATGAGCGAGAGAAAGAGAGAGAGAGAGAGAGACAGAGAGAGAGAGAGACAGAGAGAGAGAGAGAGAGAGAGAGAGAGAGAGAGAGAGAGAGAGAGAGAGAATGAATTGGCATGACAGGGCCTCAGCTACTGCAATCGAACTCCAGACGCCTGTGCCACCTAGTGGGCATGTGTGACCTTGTGCTTGCCTCACCTTTGTGCATCTGGCTTATGTGAGATATGGAGAGTGGAACCTGGGTCCTTAGGCTTCATAGGCAAGCACCTTAACCATTAAGTCATCTCTCTAGCCCCAGCCATTGGATTTTGATTAGGTTTTCAGTAGAAGGCAGGAATTATCTCCTGTGGAGTAGATTTCAAGTCCAACCAGAGAACAGTTGGTTTTCCCCATAACAGACATGCCAATATCACACAACTTGGTACATTTGCCCTGGGGGGCTGGCTGTAAAGCTTGCAGGCTCCACTGCTGTTTAAGATAGTTGATGACTTTGCTCCCCCAATAGGCTTTGAGCTCAGCTCCAGCTTAATTTCTCCATGACCTGCAGCCCAAGCATGTGGAATCCTTGGCAAGAGGGTCTTACTACCTAGTTCTAGTGGGCAGCCAGAAGCTTGACAATAGTGTGTAGTGTTTTAGAGGTATCAGGGGCCTTTTTGGCAGACAATTCTCTGGAAGTATCTCATCCCTGGCATTGAAACTTCTCTACTAACAATCTATGGCTTTTGGGCACAGCATTACCCACTTCCACAGGATTCAATTCAACTTCTTTTCAAAATGTTTAATACTTAAGAAGGGCTGGGTGTGGTGGCACACACCTTTAATCCCAACACTCAGGAGGAAGAGGTAGGGGGATCACTGTGAATTCGAGGCCAGCCTGGGGTTACAGAGTCAGACTGGGCTAGAGTGAGACCCTATGTTGAAGAAACAAACAAAACAAAAAACAAGATGGAAATGAGTGGAGTAGTCTAGAGGTTATGGCAGTCATTTCTAGAAAAGGTTCATTGCTGAGGTACTGTGGTGGTTTGATTCAGGTGTCACCCATAAACTTAGGTGTTCTGACTGCTAGGTTTCCAGCTGATGAAATCTGGGAACTAATGCCTCCTGGAGGCAGTGTGTTGGGGACAGGCTTATGGGTGTTATAGTCAGTGTCCCCTTGCCAGTGTTGGGCACACTCTCCTGTTCCTTTTGTCCATCTGATGTTGGCTAGGGGGTGATATCCATCTTCTGCTCATGCCATCATTTTCCCTGCCTTCATAGAGCTTCACCCTTAAGCCTGTAAGCCAAAATAAACCTGTTTTTTCCCAAAAGCTGCTCTTGGTTGGGTGATTTCTGCCAGCAGTGCGAACCTGACTGCAACAGGTACCAAAATGGATATCATGGTGAAGAGCCCTCTCTTTCACTGCACTCTTCCATGAATACATATGCTCTAACAAGGCCAAGACTACACATAAAGCTTTTTTTGTTTGTTTGTTTGTGTTTCGAGGTGGAGTTTCACTCTAATCCAGGCTGACCTGGAATTCACTATGTAGTCTCAGGATGTCCTCAAACTCATGGCGATCCTCCTACCTCTGCCTCCTGAGTGCTGGGATTAAAGGCATGTGCTACCATGCCCGGCTTAAGCTTATTTTTTTTTATTGACAACTTCCATGATTATAGATAATAAACCATGATAATTCTCTCCCCTCCCCCACTTTCTCTTCTCAAACCCACTCTCCATTATATCCCTTCCCCCTCTAAATTAGTCTTTCTTTTATTTTGCTGTCATTATCTGTTTTTTAATTTTTTTGTGTATTTTTATTTATTTATTTGAAAGTGACAGAGAGAGAAAGAGGCAGAGAGAGAGAGAGAGAGAGAGAGAGAGGGAGAGAGAGGGAGAGAATGGGCGGGCCAGGGCCTCCAGCCACTGCAAACGAACTCCAGATGTGTGCGCCCTCTTGTGCATCTGGCTAACGTGGGTCCTGGGGCCTCGAACCGGGGTCCTTAGGCTTCATAGGCAAGCGCTTAACCACTAAGCCATCTCTCCATCCCTGTTTTTTAACTTTTATCTATTTGAAAGTGACAGACAGAGCGAGAAAGAGGGAGGGAGGGAGAGAGAGAGAGATAGAGAGAGAGAGAATGAATTGGTGTTCCAGTTGCCTCCAGCCACTGCAAACAAACTCCAGACACATGCACCCCCTTGTGCATCTGGCTAATGTGGGTTCTGAGGAATTGAACCTTGAACCGGGGTCCTTAGGCTTCACAGGCAAGTGCTTAACCACTAAGCCATCTCTCCAGCCCCATGCTGTCATTATCTTTTCCTCCTATCTTGAGTAGGTAGTACTAGGTACTGCAAGGTCATGAATATCAAGGTCAATTTGTGCCTGGAAGATTGCATTGTAAGCAGTCTTACCCTTCCTTTGGCTCTTACATTCTTTCTGCCACCTCTTCTGCAATGGACCCTGAGCATTGGAAGGTGTGATAGAGATGTTTCAGTGCTGAACACTACTCTGTCACTTCTTCTCAGCACTTTGGTGCCCTTTGAGTCATCCCAGTGGTCACCGCCATCTGAAAAGAGAAGGTTCTGTAACCAAAAGTGAGAGTAGCATTAATATATGGGTATGAATGTTAAGAAAAATATATATAGGGCAGTTAGTGAGCATAATATATGCATTTAGTCAGAAAATAGCAGGCATTACTCCCCTATGGCTCATGATCTCCCTGCCATAGGCTTTTGACTGTGTTTTCAGTACCAGGCATGTATTATCTTCCATAGAGCAGACCTCCAGTCCAATTAGAAAGTAGTTGGTTTTCCCCATAACAGACATGCCACTATTGCACCAATTGGCTCATTTGGCCTGGCTGGCCAAACTTGAGGCTTGCAGTGTCCACTGTTGTTTATCACCACTGATGACATCTCTCTCCCATAGGACTGCATGCAGCATAGCTTTTTCCAGCTTTCTGTCAGCTGGTCTACAGGGAGGAAGTTTTCAGCTCAGATCCAGCCTGACTTCACAGTGACTTTGTAACCCAAGCATATGGAGTCTTCAGCAATATGGTCTTACCATCTATTTCTGGTGAGAGACCAAAAGCTTTGGCAATGGTCTGTAATGTTTGGGAGTATCAGGGACTCCCTGGCCAACAACTCACTGGAAGGTATCCCATCCCTGGTACTGAAAGTTTTCTAGGAATAATCTATGGCTTCTGGGTGTGCCATTATCCTAAAAAGTATGTTTCCATATGGCTTATTTATTACAACTTAAATTTTGATTAACCCTCCACCACCCTTCCTTTACTCAATCTCTTCCCCTGACCTCACTTAGGCCATTCCACCCTCTATAATTTGTTCATTTACTTACAGATTATACAATACAATACCCTTAAGTCCTCCCCTCTCCTTCCTCTCTTAGAGGTCCTTTATAGCTTATTGGACTTTGCTACCAATTTTTACTTCAACTCATATACAAGGCTAAATATTTGTAGCTAGGATCCACATATGACATGAAGTATTTAGCTTTCTGGACATAGTTTACTTCACTTAGTATAATCCTTTCCAGATCCATCCATTTTTCTGCAAATTTCGCTTTTCTTTCCTACTGAATCAAACACTATTGTATAAATATATCACATCTTCATTATCCATTCATCAGTTCAGGGACATCTAGGCTGGTTCTGTTTTCTAGATATAATGAATACAGTGGCAATAAACATGGGTGAGCAAGTATCTTTAAGGTAGTGAGAAGAGTCCTTAAGATATATACCTAGGAGTGGTATAGCTGGTTCATATGGTAGATCTATTTTCAGCTGTCTCAGGAACCTCCACACTGATTTCCACAATGGCTGGACCAGGTTGCATTCCCACCAAGAGTGTAGAAGGGTTCCTCTTTTTCCGCATTCTCACCAGCATTTATTGTCATTTGTTTTCTTTTCTTTTCTTTACTTTTATTTATTTTTTTTTTGAAGTAGGGTCTTGTTCTAGGCCAGGCTGACCTGGAATTCACTCTGTAGTCTCAGGCTGGCCTCGAATTCACAGAGATCCTTCTACCACTGCCTCCTGAGTGCTGGGATTAAAGGCATGTGCCACTCTCCCAGATTGTATTTCTTCTTTTGAGAACTATCTACTTAGCTCCATAGCCTATTTTTAATTGGGTTGTTTGGTTTCTTATTAATTTTCAGAGTTCTTTGTATATCCTATATATTAATCCTCTGTCAGATGTATAGCTGGCAAAGATTTTTCTCCCATTCTGTAAGTTGCCTCTTTGCTCTATTCACAGTGTCCTTTGCTGTACAAAAGCTTTGTAATTTTATGAGGTCCCAGTGGTTGATCATTGGTTTTATTTCCTCAGCACCAGGGTCTATATTCAGAAAGTCATTGCCTATGCAAATATGTTGAAAGGTTTCCCTTACTTTTTCTTCTAGAAATTTCAGAATTTCTTGTGTAATATTGAGGTCTTTGATCCATTTGGATTTAATTCTTGTGCATGGAGAGAGACAAGGATGTATTTTCATCCTTGTACAGATACATGTCCGGTTTTCCCAGGACCATTTGTTAAGGAGGCTGTCTTTTGTCTAATGAATATTTTTGGCATTTTTGTTGAATATCAGGTGGCTGTAGCTGCCTGGATTTACACCTGGGTCCTCTATTCTGTTCCACTGATCTATCTGTCTGTTTTTGTGCCAGGGCTATGTTGTGTTACTCTGGCTCTGTAGTACAGCTTAAAGTCAGGTATGGTGATACCACTAGCCTTATTTTTGTTGCTCACAATTGTTTTGGCTATTTGAGGTATGTTGTGCTTCGAAATAAATTTTATGATTTTTTTCTATGTCAGTAAAGAATGCCATTGGACTTTTGATGAGGATTACATTAAATGTGTAGATTGTTTTTGGTAAGACTGACATTTTCACAATATTGATTCTTCCAATTCCAGAACATGAGATGTCTTTTCATTTCCTAGTGCCTTCTGCAATTTCTCTCTTGAGTGTTTTAAAGTTTTCATTGTAGAGATTCTTGACGACCTTGGTTAGGTTTATTCCAATGTGCTTTATTTACTTTTTTTGTTTGTTTTTTCGAGGTAGGGTCTTCCTTTAGCTCAGCCTGACCTGGAATTCTCTATTTAGCCTCAGAGTGGCCTAAAACTCATGGTGACCCTCCTACCTCTGCCTCCTGAGTGCTAGGATTAAAGGTATGCACCACCACACCTGACTTTATTTACTTATTTTTTTTCGAGGCAATTGTGAATGGGAGTGATTCCCTGATTTCATCCTCAGCATGTTTGTTGTTAGCATATAGGAAGGCTACTAATTTCTGTGTGTTTATTTTTTATCCTGCTATGTGGCTAAAAGTCGTTATCAGCTCTAACAGATTTATGGTAGTCTTTAGGGTCCTTTATGAATAGAATCATATCAACTGCAAATAATGATAACTTGATCTCTTCCTTTCCAATTTGTATCCCTTTTATGTGTGTCTCTTGCCTTATTGCTATGGCTAAGACTTCCAATACTATAATAATTAAAAGTGGGGACAGTGGCAACCTTGCCTTGTTCCTGTTTTTAGTGGAAAAGCTTCAAATTTTCCATTTAGTATTATGTTGGCTATAGGTTTGTCATAAATGCCCTTATCATATTGAGATATGTTCCTTCTATTCTGAGTCTCTGTAGGACTTTTATCATGAAGGGATGTTGGATTTTGTCAAATGTCCTTTTCTGCATCTTGAGATGATCTTGTGATTTTTATGCTCCAGTCCATTTATATAATGTATTACATTTATCAGTTTATGCATGTTGAACTGTCCCTGCATCTCTTGGATAAAGCCTATTTGTTTGGGGTGAATGGTCTTTTTGATATATTCCTGTATTCTGTTTGCCAGTATTTTGTTGAGAATTTTTGTATCTATGTTCATGAGGGAGATTGGTTTGTAATTTTCTTTTTTGTTGTCTTTGGTTTTGGCATCAGGGTAATGATGTCTTCATAGAAGGAATTTGGTAGAATTTTTTCCTTTTATATTTTATGGAAAAGTTTGAGAAGCATTGGTGTTAGTTCTTCCATGAAGGTCTGATAAAATTCACCAGTGAAACCATCTGGACCTGGACTTTTTTTTTTATTTGGGAGATTTTTTGGTAGCTGTTTTGATCTCCATACTTGTGACTTGCTGTTTCTCTCTAACTGTTTTCAACATATGTTCTTTGGTTTGTGTGTTTCATAGTTTAATTATAATATGGTGAGGACAGAATCTTTCCTGCTTTGTCTGTTTGGTGTTCTAAAAGCTTCCTGTATCTGTATTGGCATCTCTTTTCCTGTTTAGGATAAATTTTCTTCTATGATTTTGTTGAAAATACCTACTATGTCTTTGGAGTGAAATTCTTCTCCTTCTACTACACCTGGAATTCTTATGTTTGATATCTTCATAGTGTCCCAAATGTCTTGGATTTCCCATTCATACCTCCCTATTATTTTGTCTTTCTTATATTGTTGGACTGTATTAGATCTGCTGCTGTGTCTTCTAGTTTAAATATTCTGTCTTCACCTTGATCTATTCTATTAGTGAGACTTTCCACAGAGTGTATTGGTTTTACTTCAGTATTTCTTTTATATTTATTTCTTTAAAAATTTTTTGTTTAGGGCTGGAGAGATGGCTTAGCGGTTAAGCGCTTGCCTGTGAAGCCTAAGGACCCGGTTCGAGGCTCGTTCCCCAGGTCCCACATTAGCCAGATGCACAAGGGGGCGCACACGTCTGGAGTTCGTTTGCAGAGGCTGGAAGCCCTGGTGCACCCATTCTCTCTCTCTCCCTCTATCTGACTTTCTCTCTGTGTCTGTCGCTCTCAAATAAATAAATAAATAATTTAAAAATATTAAAAATTTTTTTTGTTTAGTTTTATTTATTTATTTGAGAGTAACAGACCCACACACAGAGAAAGAGGTAGATATATGTATATATAGAGAGAATGGGTGCTCCAGGTCCTCCAGCCACTGCAAATGAACTCCAGATGCATGCACTATCTTGTGCATCTGGCTTATGTGAGCCCTGGGGAATCAAGCCTCAAACTGGGGTCCTTAGACTTCACAGGCAAGTGCTTAACCACTAAGCCATTTCTCCAGCCCTTCTTCAATATTTCTGTTTCTTTACTCATATATTATATTGACCTTTTTTCATTAAGTTGGTTTTCTCCGTTCTCCTTCAAGAGTTTGCTTTCTTCCTTGATTCCTTTCTACATAGTTATAATCATTCTTTTGAAATCTTTGTCAGGAATTTCATGTAAATCAGTCTCACTCAGGTCATTTATGATGGATTTAAAATTTTTGGTGGAATTATATTGTCTTGATTTTATGTGTAGATATTTTCATGTCTTGAGTTAAATTGATGCTTGGGTTTTCTAATTGTTTGCAGTTTTCTTAGATATGTCAATCTGATGTCATATATCTTCAGGGTAGGAGTTTAAGGTGCCAGGTGTGGCTCTTACATTACTCCCAGAAGTGACCCTAGGTGTTGGGTTTGTCTGCTATTCATGTATTCTAGTAGGCTGGGTGGAGCAAAATACAGGCAAATTCTAAAATTCAACTGAGCAATATCAATCAAAACCAGCATGAAGCATTTATGTAACAGTGGGGATTAAATAAAACAGATAATCTAACAACATCAAAGTCCCTAAGGGTGTGAGTTGCCCCACACCATCAATCCTGTCAACTGGGAGGCTATTTCTGGTCTGTAATGGATTCCAGGTCAGTCTGGGTCTCAATGAGACCCTCCCCCAAGAATGACAGAAGAAGACAAAGGCACTATATAAATCAGGAAATACCAAAAGTCACAAAAGTCAACCCCTAATACAGCTTATTTAAGAATGGGAAAACAATGGTTGGGCATGGTGGCACATGCCTTTAATCCCAGCACTCAGGAGGCAGAGGCAGAGGCAGAGGCAGAGGCAGAGGCAGAGGCAGAGGCAGAGGCAGAGGCAGAGGCAGAGGCAGAGGCAGAGGCAGAGGCAGAGGCAGAGGCAGAGGCAGAGGCAGAGGCAGAGGCAGAGGCATGAGTTTGAGGCCAGCCTTAAACTACATAGTGAATTCCAAGTCAGCCTGGACTACAGTGAAACCCTACCTCCAAAAACAAAACAAAGCAAAGCAAAGCAAAGCAAAACAACAACAAAAAGCTGATCTTCCCTGACATGGAAGGTGAGATTAGCACTTCCAGTGCAGGCCTATATACCAAGCTTTGGGGCAGGTATTAACCTGCTGTAAGTAGATCATTACCCTGTGTGTTGGTTTCTGGTCTCACTTATGCTGTGTGCTCACCTGGGCCCCTCTTTTCTGTGCTGTGGGCTTAGGTAGGCAGGCTGGGTCTGTGTATCTGCTGTTCTGATCATCTGTGCTGGATGTTGTCTGGCTGATCTCCCTTCCCCAGATCTCCAATGGTTCCCAGCGCTGGTGGTTGGGGGAGAGAAGGCTGTGTGGAGTGTCTGAATCCATGCTGGAGCTGCCCAGCTGGTCCCTGTGGTCCTCTTCCTCAGGAGCCACTCAGCTAGTCCCTGCTCTCTCTCTCTCAGGTTTCCCAACTCTGTGAGGCGGCTGGTGGGTGTGCAGAAACCCTCTCACCTGGGTTCAAGTGCATAGCTCTTCTCAGAAGACCACCAGAGTGGAGCCACATTGTGAGCCAATTCTGGCTGGTTGTGTGGCTGCTAGAAGCTCTGGGTCTCTCCTGCTTCTCTGCTGTGGTTGATAATTTCTTATGCACTTTCCCTTTTTGGTAGATAAGTATCATGTAGTTTTTCTGCTGCCATCCATGCTGCTTTGGCATGGCTACTATGCTGCCCTCTTAAGTGGCAGTCTCTATTGTTTTTATTAATTATGAACTTCATGAACAAGTCATGTGTTGGTACTATTTCCCCCAGCTATCTATCCTCTTATATTCCCTTTTCCTTTCCCCCACTTCACGAAGGGTCCTCCTCAGTGGACTTGGTATCCATCATGGGGTTATAAATGCACCAGTAAATCTGCGTGTGTGTTTGGGGGGGCAATGCCTTAGGATGCTCCTTCCCACACTGTGGCTCTTACAGTCTTTCTGCACCTTCTTCTACCATGTTCCCTGAGCCTTGGTAGAGGTGTTATAAGTCTACTTTAGTGTTGAACTCTCTGAATCCTCCGGATTTCTGCTTTGATGAGTTATGAGTATCCTCAGTATCTATTGTCATCTCCCCGGAGCAGGCTGTCAGGGTAACAGTGAGAGCAGCACTCTTGCTTAAACTGCCACTTCTGTGGTGTTTCATGGGCCCTGACAGATGAGCTATAGAGGTGGTTCATCTCATGTTAGGTAGTCAGCCATCTTTTCTTGAAGTATTGATGGAGCTGGGTTCTCCATACATTTCACTGCCACCTCTTAAAAGATTCTTGCAGGGCGTGATGGTGCACACCTTTAATCCCAGCACTCGGGAGGCAGAGGTAGGATTGCCGTGAGTTCGAGGCCTCCCTGAGGCTCCATAGTGAACTCCAGGTCAGCCTGAACTAGAGTGTGACCTTACCTTGAAAAACTGAAAAAAAAAAAAAAAAAAAAAGAGATTCTCCAACCAAGAGTGAGAGTGGCTTGTTTTAAAATGGATAAGCATACTTAGCTGACAGACTTTTTCTTTTTCTTTCTTTTTTTTTTTTTTTGAGGTTGGGTCTCACTTTAGCTCAGGCTGACCTGGAATTCTCTATGTAGTCTCAGGGTGGTCTCAAACTCATGGTGATCCTCCTACCTCTGCCTCCCGAATGCTGGGATTAAAGGCGTGCACCACCATGCCCAGCTATTAACTGACAGACTTTTTGATGGGTGTGGCCACTCTTCTTGGCCAAAGACTACAAACTCAGATATTCTGTTCTCTTCTTGATCCAGTCTATTGGTGAGGCTTTATAAAAAGTTTTTTTTTTTTTTTTTAAATTTGACTTACTGTGTTTTTCTTTCCTTTTTTGGTGATGGTGGTGGGGTTTGAGGTAGGGTCTCATTCTAGCCCAGGCTGACCTAGAATTCACTTTGTAGTCTCAGGGTAGCCTTGAACTCAGTTATCCTCCTCCCTCTGCCTCCCAGTGCTGGAATTAAAGGTGTACACCACCACACCTGGCCTTTTGATGCTTTTCTTTCTTTTTTTTTTGTGGCATTTTTCATTTCTAGTATCTCAGATTGTTTTTCAATATTTCTACTTCCTTACTCATATCTTGTGTTGATCTCCTTACTTCTTTTAGTTGTTTTTTCTGTGTTCTTGGTTCCATCATGATTGTGGCTGCATTTTTGGTTTCTTTGAATATTCTTTTTTTTTTTTGGTTTTTTGAGGTAGGGTCTCACTCTGGTCCAGGCTGACCTGGAATTAACTCTGTCATCTCAGGGTGACCTTGAACTCATGGCAATCCTCCTACCTCTGCCTCCCGAGTGCTAGGATTAAAGGCGTGCTCTTTGAATATTCTTATAATAATTCTTTTGAAATCTCTCTCTGACATCTTACCTAATGCAGACTCACTGTTGGTTCTTACTGAGTCATGACTTTTGGAGTGGTTATATTGCCTTGATTTTTTGTGTTTCTTATGTTACTGCTTTGGGATGTTCACAACTTGGGTAATTTCATTGTTTGGATTTTCTGTTTACCAGCTGTATGCTTAGATATGTAGATCTGAAGTTGTATCTTTAGGATAAATGCTCAAGGTACCATGTGTGGCCTCTATATTATTACCAATGTAGAATACTGATGCCCAGATTGACCCAAGAGGGTGGGTATGCCCACTGTGTGATATCCTAGTAGCTTATTAACAATGGTCTTTAAAATTTTTTGTTTATTTGCAAGCAGAGAGGGAGGGAGAGAGAAGGGGAGAGAGAATGGATGTGTCAGGGGCTGTAGCCACTGAAAACAAACTCCATATGCATGCATCCACTTTGTGAATCTGGGTTTATGTGGGTAATGGAGAATCAAACCTGGGTCTTTAGGCTTTGCAGGTAAGTACGTTAAACATTAAGCTGTCTCTTCAGTCCAACAATGATCCTTTTAACTTCATTAATTGCTGGTAGATAAATGAGCAAGGCTTTTAGGGTAAGTTCCTATATTACTTATGTTGATTTGTAAAGCCAATTCCATTTTGATTGTCTCAGCTGGCCCTAATTTGATTTCCCAGTACTCATATAAAGCCAGATGTACAAAATGGTGCATGCATCTGGAATTTGTTTACTGAGGCAAGAGGCTCTGGCCTGCTCTCTCCCTCTCTCTTCTTTCCTCACAAATAAACAAATAAAAATGTAAAAAAAATTCCCTGAAATCTCTGGCTGATTCCTAAGGTATGTATGACACAAATAAGAAACCCTGTAAAAAGCAGCCCCAGAGGTTGAAGTGATGAGTGCAGACTCCACTGACTACCAAAGACTGGAAAGACCGAGCCTCGAGCCATCTCAAGTTAGAGGGTGTGGTGAACACCCTGGGGTGCCTCTTGAGATCTTAGTAGAATCAGACGTTAGAAGTGCAAGGTTAAAGCAGACCTGCTTCAACACAGCCTGGAATTCCATCTGTTGAGATCAAACAGCCTCCTGAGGTTTCTCAGGGGTCTCTACAAACTTTTCTGTGATGTGGTACCTAAGTATCAGGAGTCATGAGGGGGAAATCTCCATAGGTAGTACAGACAGCTTCATGTCGTTGAGATGAACATCCGAACCAGACACAGTTTATGGGAGGAATGGGTTTATTTCAAGCTTATAGATCCATGGAGAAGCTCCACCATTGGAGGAAGAAGCTGCTTCCATACATCCAAGCAGAGAAAAAAACTGTAGCAAGCAAAACACCAGCACCAGTGTGCACACCAAATAACAGCAAGCATGAACCCAACACACCTTACCATTGGACCTCAGGATTCACCCTCAGTGACACCTCCTCCAGTTGGGTGGCTGAGACCCAAGTTACAGCTTTGATAAAACACTTGAGTCTCTGGGGGACATACATTTAAACTACCACAGATAGAAAGAAAATGCACAGGAGCAGACCTGGAAGTGAGGTAGCTATTTCAGGGATAAGGGATAAGGGTAAGGACTTAAAATTTTTTTTTATTATTTTTATTTATTTATTTGAGAGTGACAGAGAGAGAGAAAGAGGGTGTTAGAGAGAGAGAATGGGCACACCACGGCATCCAGCCACTGCAAACGAACTCCAGACACGTGTGCCCCCTTGTGCATCTGGCTAACGTGGGTCCTGAGGAATCAAGCCAGCTGCTGTGGTCCTTAGGCTTCACAGGCAAGCGCTTAACCATTAAGCCATCTCTCCAGCCCCAAGGGTAGGGACTTTTAATAAATATTAGAAACATAATAAAGGAAAAGAATAAAGAATGTTGAATTTCACAAGGTAACCAAATACTATATAAATAAGGATGAAAACTCCAGAAATACAATTCCTGACTAAAATTAGTACAACATATGGGTTTAATAGCTTAAAAATAGCACAATGGGGCTGGAGAGATAGTTTAGTGGCTAAGGTGCTTGCCTGTGAAGCCTAAGGACTCAGGTTCAATTCATTATTACCCACACCATGTGCACTAGGTGACATAGGCATCTGGAGTTCATTTGCAGTGACTAGAGGTCCTGGAGCACCCATTCTCTTTCTGTATCTGCCTTTCTCTCTCTCAAATAAATAAATAAATTTAAAAAATAGAAAGAAGAACACCTGAAGAGATAAACAGGTGAGTTACATGAATGAACATGGATATCAACAATAATAGAACCTCTGGAGGTTAAAATGTGTAGAAATAAAATGTATGAAACAATGGAACAGTAGTCAAGGAGTAAATGGAATTAAATATGTTTTCATTGCTTCAACATAGAAAAAAAAATAGAAAAAATTTCAAATGTGGTCCAATGTGCTAAAGAGTCTGTTGTAGTTACCTTTGTGTTGCTGGGACAAAACACCTGATCCAAAGCAGCTGATAGGAGGAAAGGGTATATTTTGGCTTACAGTCTTGGGGGGAAGTTTTAGCATGGCAGGAAAAGGATGGTAGAGAAGAGGCTGGAGAGGTGGCAGAAAGCAGCAAGACTGAGCTGAGCTCCTACTGGCAAAGAGGATCTGGCTCCAACACCTCAAAGCCTGCATCCAGCAACATACCTCCTCCCAACTGCCACCAGCTGAGGACTAAGCATTCAAAACACGTGTGTATGGAAACATCTCATTCAAACCACCACATATTGTTTTTCTTTCTTTCTTTCACTTTTTTTTCCTTTGAGGTAGGGTCTTACTCTAGCTCAGGCTGACCTGGAATTCACTATGTAATCTCACGGCACTCCTCCTACCTCTGCCTCCCAAGTGCTGGGATTAAAGGCGTGCGCCACCACACTGGGCTAAAGATTCATATATTTAAAAAATATTTTTATTTTTTTGAGAGAAATGGAGCATGATGGACACACTAAGGCCATAAATGAACTCTAGATGCATGTGCCACTTTGTGCATCTGGCTGTACGTGGGTACTGGGGAATGAAACCTAGGCCATCAGGCTTTTCAAGCAAGTGCTTTTAACCACTGAACTATCTCCTCAGCTTCATAGTTGTTTTCTCAAAGGCAAGGTCTCATGACATAGCCAAGTCTGGTTTGAAACTTGGGATCCTTCTGTCTCTCGTCTCCAGAATGCCAAGATTATACCACCATGCCTAGCAACAAGGAATTTTTGAGGGCAATTATTTTCAAAGTCTTCAATCTCAGGAGTCTTTATATTTTAAAGCCTTATTGAGAAACCCAAAGGACTCTTATCTATGTAGATAATTAATGGTAATTACTGTATTTAAAATTAAAATCAGAAAAATGAAAAATGTTTTTAGCTTATTTAAATATAAGCTTATGGGTTGGAGAGATAGCTAAGTGGTTAAGGGCACTTGCTTGCAAAGCCTGATGGCCTGAGTTTGATTTTCCAGTACCCATATAAAGCCAGATGTACAAAGTGGCACATATGCCTGGAGTCTGCAGTGGCAAGGCTCTGGTGCACCCATCCACTCTCCCTCTCTCCTTGTATGTAAATAAAAATATTTTAAAATAAACTTCTATCCAGGCATGGTGGTACATGTCTATAATGCCAGTACTCAGGAGATAGGGATAGGAGGATCAGGAGTTTGAGACCAGCCTCGGCTATTCAGTGAGTTCAAGGTCAATCTAGGCTCCATGAGATCCTTTCTCAAAAAACTAAAACAAAACAAAACAAAACAAAACAAAACAAAACAAAACAAAACACCCACTTCTGGGTAAGATGGCAGCATAGTAGCCATGCCAAAGCAGCCTAGGGAGGAAACAATCAGAAAAACAGCAACATACACTCTTCTACTGAAAAGTGAAGGTGTATAAGAAATTATTAACCTCAACAGAAAAGTAGGAGAGACCCAGAGCTTCTAGAGACCACAGAAGCAGGCAGAAGTGCCTCCAGCAGCAGTGCTGATCCGTGCAGGCCCCAGGCTCTGACTGAGCCACAGAAGATGCCAGGTGAAGGGATTTTCCACTCCCGCCAGCCTCCTCGCAAAGCCAAGAAACCTGAAGGAGAAGACAGCAGGGACCAGCTGCGTGGCTCATGAGGAAGAGGATCACAGAGACCAGCTATGAAGCTCTGTTACAACTTCAGGCACCTTCCACAGTCTTCCCTGTCCACAACCACCAGTGCCAAAACCACTGGAGACCAGGGGAGGGAGATCAGCTACACAGCACCCAACAAAGGCAACCAGAGCAGTGGACCCACCAACTTAGCCATTCTCGCTAAGGCAATAGTGCAGTAAAGAGGGACCCAAGCAGGCATGGAGCATAGCTGAGACCAAAGCCATCCCAAGAGGTAACAGAGCCTACTTACACCAGGTCAGTATCTGCCAAAAGACCTGGTATATAGGCTGCACTGGAAATACTAATTGCACCTTACATGTCAGGGCAGGTTATGTGTTATATCTGATTGATGGTTGGCTTTGCGATGGTTTTTCTTTTTTAAGGTAGGGTCTTACTCAGGCTGACCTGGAAATCACTCTGTAGTCTCAGGGTGGCCTCGAACCTCTATCTCTGCCTCCCGAGTGCTGGGATTAAAGGCGTGCGCCACCACACCCAGCTTTTTAAAAAAATATTTTTGTTTATTTATTTGACAGAGAAAGAGTGAAAGAGAGAGAAACAAACAGAGAATGAGTGGGCACACCAGGACCTCTAGCCACTACAAATGAACTCCAGATGCATGTACTCCCTTGTGCATCTGGCTAATGTGGGTCCTGTGGAATCAAACCTGGGTCCTTTGGCTTTGCAGGCAAATGCCTTAACTGCTAAGCCATCCCTCCAGGCCAGCTTTGCTATTCTTAAATAGAAATATCAGCCTCCCAGTTGACATGATTAAGGGTGTGGGGCAATATATGCCCTTAGGGATTTTGACTTTGTTAGATTATATGTTTGTTTTAATGCCTACTCTTACATAAATACTTTGTGCTGGTTTTTTCCTTTTCTTCTTCCTATTTTTAACAACATATTTCATATGGGTCTGTTCTGGTTTTGATTGAATGTGTATATTGTTCAGTTGAATTTTAGAATTTTCCTGTAGTTTGCTCCACCCAGCCTACTAGAACACTTGCATAGCAGGCAAACCCAACACCTAGGGTCACTTCTTCCATGACTCTGGGAGTCATTTGTGAGCCACACTTGGTACTTTAAGCTCCAATCCTGAAGATATATAACATCAGATTTGTACATCTAAGAATACTACAGATAATTAGAAAACCTGAGCATCAAATTAACTCAAAATGTAAAAATCTCTACATTATAATACAAGAAACAATATATAATATAATATATATAAACATGTATATACATATATAATATATATATAATATATATACAAACAATATATAATATAATATAATACAAGAAAAAATTGAGACATTTACACCAAAATGATAAATCCATCAGAAGTGATCTCCAGTGAGACTGATTTAGAGGATATGCTTGACAAAGATTTCAAAAGAATGATTATAAGTATGTTCAAAGAAATCAAAGGAATCAAACAAGAAAACAAACATCTCAAGGAATCCTAAGAGAACACAGAAAACCATCTTAATGAAATAAGGAGGTCAATATAAGACACAAATAAGGAAATAGAAAGAAAACCATTCAGAAATACTACTAATGAAAAACACAGTAACTCAAGTAAAAAACTCTGTAGAAAGTTTACATGGAATGGATCAAGGAGAGGACAGAATATCTAAACTAGAGGACCAGGTGGCAGATCTAATACAGTCCAACAAAGAGAAATTCAAACTAATAGGAAGGTATGAATGGGAATTTCAAGATATTTGGGATACTATGAAAAGATCAAACATAAGAATGTAAGGTATAGTGGAAGGAGAATTTCAGTCCAAAGACCTAGTAGGTATTTTCAACAAAATCATAGAAGAAAATTTCCCCCAAATTGGGAAAAACATGCCAATGCAGATACAGGAAGCTTTCAGAACACGAAACAGACCAAACCAAACCAAACCAAAGAAAACATTTTGAAAGCAGTTAGAGAGCAAAAGCAAGTAGCCTAAAAGGCAAGCCCATCAGGATCACAGCAAATTACTCAACACAAACTTTAAAAGCCTGAAGGACTTGGAATTGTATCAGTGATAATACTCCTACTAATATTAATAAATTTCACATTACAAGTTAATCAGAAACCACAGTGAACAATTACTAATAATGCCAGACAGTTCATGTCATTCATCTAACAACCCCATCATATCTCTTTCTAATACTAACTACATCCTTATCCTGGCATTGTAGAAGTGGACATTTGATTTCCTTTACCTTCCAGTGATGTGCAGATCATCACATTTTGATCTTTGGGAGTGTCAGGTCTATGGTCTGTTAGCGCCGGCATCTAGTACCTGGGCTACACCCTTTGGATAAGCATTCTGATTCAGGCCTTTCCCACTATTCCAAGAGCTTCTGAGCACTAATTTAGGGACTTAGGGGTTCTTGGCTTTTTCCTCTCTATTCTTAATCAGAAAGTTCTGAGGCTGTGCACAGACCCATCTATTAGCCCACCCTTTTCTCCCTTTGGTGCCATGTTAAAAGTATTAGTACTTTCTAAGGGATGTGGTTTTCTGGTCTATTGCTTGGACACAAGTATGACATACTTCAGGCATATTTTTCATCTGCATTTTTTATTGCCATCTCCAAATGAAACTCAGGGTAAGGGGAATAGGGTGCTGAGTGGGTTTATGAGAATTTACACAACATCAGAAGCAGTTCTTATGCCCGCAGTTCCATGGGCACCCTGCTACCACTAATACACATGCCGCATCTTAGAAGTAGTCCCCAGCACATTGTAGAATGAACTGACTTCACAGGAAAAAAGGTTTCTCCTTATAATGTAAACATCTCATGCTCACTGCAGAAACAAAAACAACTCCCCCAAACAAAAAACCCAAAATATAGAAAAATGTGGAGAAATCAAACAACACCTTAGTCCATCACCTTAGAAGCAATGATTATCAATTTTTTGGAAATCATCTCTTCATTTTTCTCTCTTAAAAGTTCACATAGTCAGGCACACCCTTAATTCCAGCACTTGAGAGGCTGAGGTAGGAGGATTGCCACAAGTCTGAGGCCACCCTGAGACCATACTGTGAATTCCAAGTCAGCTTGGGTTAGAGTGAAACCCTACCTTGAAAAACAAAAACAAAAACAAAAAAATTAAAAGGAAAACAATAAGATGTATTAAATTTTATACCACACAGACAAATTCACTTTTTTCTGTTTACAACCTCTCTTTGCCCTTTCCTTAATTTCCCTTTTCTGCCCTCCCTGAGGGTGGTCAGTGTTACCAGTTTGTTATGTTTACTTTCATAACTGTCCATAAAAATCTAGTCACACACATGAATACAGAATACAAAGGATCCTTATTTTAGCAGAAATGAATTCTTACACATATACAGATCATAATAAATATTTATCAAAACATTAAGGGAAGATCTTGAAATTTATTAGCATAACTGTAAATTTTCAAAGTTACTCATGCTGTCGCAATATATAGATATTTCAAAATGCAGGTAGCTGGGGCTGGAGAGATGGTTTAGAGGTTAATCACTTGCCTGTCAAGCCTAAGGACCCCAGTTCGAGGCTCGATTCCCCAGGACCCATGTTAGCCAGATGCACAAGGGGCGCACGCATCTGGAGTTCCTTTGTAGTGGCTAGAGGCCCTGGCGTGCCCATTCTCTATCTGTCTATCTGCCTCTTTCTCTCTCTGTCTGTCACTCTCAAATAAATAAATAAAAAAAACAACAAAAATGCAGGTAGCCATCCTCCTCCTAAGTGACACCATGTTGTTTCCAGTTGGGGAGTTTCTGCCCTATGAAAACAATACTTCAAGAAACATCCTCATTTATTTGTATCCTTATGCGTTGGTGATGCTTTTAATTCTATGGGTCAGATTCTTATGTGAGACTCCTCGGTCAAAAGCTAAGTTAAATAGTATATGTTGCTGATTGCTGGTGGAAGCACAAGTTATATAACCTTTATGGAAGAGGACATGGCTCCTCCAAGCCCCATTAGCAAAGAAGAGTCATATGAAGTACAAGTGTCAGCTTATCAGTAGTTTAAATATCCATTTCCCTGAGTATTATTTAGGTTGAAATCTTTTCTTATGTTCATGGCCATTTGGAGTTTCTCTTCTATGAGGACCTATTCAGTATAGGTTGCTTGAAGACAATGTAAATAATAAAATATAAAAATTTTCCAAATAAACTTAGAAGATTATGCATAACATAGGGACCAAGAAAATTAATGATATATAAATATTTCATCATGAAAATTAAAACACATTTAATCCCAGCACTCAAGAAGCAGAGGTAGAAGGACAGCCATGAGTTTTGAGCTAGCCTTGGGCTACAGAGTTAGTTCCAGATTAGCTTGGGCAAGAGTAAGGTTCTGCCTCAAAATAACAACAAAAAATTAAGATGTCACAAATTTACATTAAAAAGTACAATGATAAATGATAGATTAAGAGAAGTACTTGCTACACACATGCCAAAAGATAGAATATGACAGCAGATGTACAAAAAGCAACTCCATATTTATAGGAAAAGGCAGAAAACCCCATAGAAAAATTAGCAAAGAAATGTACAGGCAATTGACTTTTTATTTGTTCAATGTTAAAGCATGGAGCCTAGATGAAAGTTTTCATTCCTTCACTAACTCTAAGAATTAGCATGATTGAATGCTTCCCACATTCATATTCAGATTTTTTCTTTAGTATATATTTCCTGGTGAATTTCCACTAGATTTTCCCTATACCCATATGATATAGTTCACAAGATTCTTCTCAGAGTTAACATCTGGTTGCACAGAACACTACTTGATACTGGCATGCCCATGTTCTCTCTCTTTCTCAAATGAATGAATGAATGAAACAGATCAGACACTAAAGAAGGATAAAAAGAATAAATCTTTAGCCAGGTGTGATGGTGCATGCCTTTAATACCAGTACTCGGGAGGAAGAGGTAGGAGGATCACTGTGAGTTCGAAGCTAACCTGGGAATAAAGTGAGTTCCAGGTCAGCCTGGACTAGAGTGAGACCCTACCCTGAAAAAAAGAAAAAAGAAAAAAAAAAAAAGAGAGAAAACTTAGACTAAGAGTCAAGAGAGAAGACAAAAAAAAAAATCAGTGTTATGAGCTTGGTACTTTAACTACAGCTGAGGTGGCAGGATTACAGTGAGTTCAAGACCAGCCTGGTGATACAGAGTGAGTTACAGGTCATCCTGGGCTAGAGTGAAACCCTACCTCAAAAATATTCTGCTTCAGGTTGATATAAACTTTTTTTTTTCTACAGAGTTTTTTTTTTTTTTAATTTCATTAACTGTGTTCTTCATTGCTAGTAATTCTGACTGGTTTTTCTTTATTATTTCTATTTCCTTATTTATGTCTTGTATTGCCTTCTTTATTTCATTAAATTGGTGTCCCGCGTCTTCTTTGATTCTTTTGATTTCCTCTTTGATTCTTTTGATTTGTTCTTTGACCTCTTTGAACATATTTACAATCATCTTTTGAAATCTTTCTCAGGCATTTCCTCTAACTCGTTCTCACTGGAGGACATTTCTGATGCATTAATACTTTTAGGTGGATTTATATCATCTTGCTTTTTAGTGTGTTATAATGTATATATTTTTGCATCTTGGATTAAGTTAATGCTTGGATTTTCTAGCTAGCTGGGTATTCTTAGCTGTATCAATTGATTTGATGTTATATATTTTCAGGTAGGAGCTTAAGGTGTTAGGTGTGGCTCTTAAGACTCTCAGAGTATCTACAAAGGTTTTCCTAGGGGTTGAGTTTCCCTGCTATGGGAGTATTCAAGTAGGCTGAGTGGAATAAAATACAGGTAGATTCTAAAATTTAACTAAACATTGTACACATTCAATCAAAAACAGCCCCAACTATGTATGCAAGAGTAGTTATTATAATGACCAGATCCTCTATCAACAAAGAGGTTAAGATTTCTGGTCTGTTGAGGGATCCAAGTCAGCTTGTGACCAAGTGAGACCCTTCCCTGGTGCAATCCCAGTTACACTGGATGATTTTGGTCTCAGTCATGTTGCTGCCTGGGTCGTCGGGCTGCTGTTCTGATTTCTGGAGCTGGGCACTGGCTTTTCCTGTGGGTCAAACCAAGCCTGGCAAGTGTGGCCCTGCAGATCAGCACCCCTGCTGCTGGAACTGCTGCTGCTAAAGCTGCCACTGCTGGAGCCACCGCTGCCACTGAAGCTGCTGCTGTGGGATTTGCCACTGCTGCCGCTCCTGGGTCTGCTGCTGCTGGGGCTGCTGTTGCCAGTGCTGGAGCCGCTGATGTTGCTGCCGGGCTCTGCTCCTGCTTGGGTCCCGCTGTTGGCTCAAGTTGGCGTGGCCGGGTCCCAGGACCACTGCTCTGTTCGCCGGAGCTGGGCTCAGGCGGTGGGGGAGGGGAGGGAGCCACAGCTGCTCTGGTTCTCTCGCTGTTCCACGTGTGCTTCTACCTCATCGTCTGCTCCTTGGTTGCTCACTGCTGCTCTCCCCTCACGTTTCCCGAGTTGCGGAGAGCGCGGTGTGAGGGGAAGCGCCCGCACCTGGCTTTTCCTGCGGCTGGAGCCGAGCCTGGCGGCTTTCTGGTGCGCTGCCGCCGCCGGGGTTGGCCGAGCTGCCGGGGCCGCTTTTGCCAGCCTGTGTGGGCTCTGGATGCTCTGGATCCCTTCTACTTCTCCGCTGCCGCTTCAATTTCCTATACACCTCACTTTTTAGTAAAAGTGTGTATTTTGCTGAGTTGTTTTGTTTTTTTCCCCCCTAGGCTGCTTTGGTGTGGTACCTACACTGCCATCTTAACCGGAAGCCCCTCTCATCTCTAAACTTTTTTTTTTTTTTTTGGTTTTCGAGGTAGGGCCTCACTCTAGCTCAGGCTGACCTGGAAATTTACTCTGTATTCTCAGGGTGGCCTTGAACTCATAGTGATCCTCCTACCTCTGCCTCCCAAGTTCTGGGATTAAAGGCATTCACCACCATGCCCAGCTCTTGATCTAAACATTTAAAAGATAAACAGAATAGGATTCCAATATATTTAAATTTTAGGTTAAGAGGACCAATTCCTAGATAAACATAGTTAACTACTACTAAGGCAAAAACAAATAGGGAATGGGGATAACAATGGAAAAAAATTAATAAAACACCAGAAAAAAAAAAAAAAAACAAGTAGGGAATGGAATAGCTCTGTAAGTACAAAAGATATGGAAACTGTGACTAAATACCATCCAAAATAAAAGCTTAAGGCTAAGGTGAATTCTGTATACCTGGGGAATTATATATGCTATAAGAAAGAAAGATTACCTCTCTTAAAATTCTGAGAGAATGTGTGCCACTGCAAATGAACTCCAGATGCATGTGCCACCTTGTATATCTGGCTTATGTGGGATCTGTGGAATCCTGGGTCCTTAGGCTTCACAAGCAAGTGCCTTAACCACTAAGCCATTTCTCCAGCCCTCAATTATTTTTTCACAGCTAACAGGTATCACGACTACTATTAAGCTTGCTTTTACTTATTTACTCATTATCTATTTGTTGAATTAAATCTTCCTGAAGGCATATTATTCATTTTTATTCCCCAAGTACCTAACCCAATTCCCAGTATACAGATGTATAATAAATATGGATTAAATAAATGAATACTGAGTTTTGATTCTCAACTGATTCGTTTGTATTCTCAGTCAGTGAAACACTTGGAGGAAAGAAAAGGATCTCCCTATGCCATAGGTTTAGCAGCCTTGCAGGTGAAGAACATTAAACCACAATCAACTAGGTTTAGCTTAAAAGAAATCAGTGGTGACCCTTAAGAAAGCATTTTTCAGGAGAATGAAAGAAGCAAACTCCAGATAGTGGTGAAACACGTGAGAAATGATGCAACATGAACTAGAAAGGATAGAACTGAGAGGGGCATGCTATGAATGTTTTAATGAAGAAGGAAAATTATGTCCCCAAGAAAGCAGTGTAGGATGGTAGAGGGAACCAAAGGCGGAGGATAGAAGGGTGGGAGAGAGAACCGAGGGAGAGGTAGGGATGGGCACAGACTCAGGACCAGACAGGGTAATCTTTTCCTTTGAGGAAGCTTTTGAAAAATACCAGCAAAATATCTCATATGTATTGTTGAATGTCCCCCAATAATCTGTTACTTGAAACAAGCTCCTTTACCTGGTTAGTTTGTTTCACCCTGATAGGAGGTTCTTGAAATTTCTCTCATCACTTCCCATAGTCCTTTTCCACTTTCCAAATGAGATATCATGTCTGGTTTAGAAACTGTAAGTCCTGGTCAGAAAAAACCTAGGACTTATTGGAGACATTATTCAAGTACCAAATTCAGTCTCAGTTCTTAACCTTCTGTCTAGGGTGTCTATTATAGGAAGTTGTAGGACTCCCCTGTCCAAAAGCCATGTATGACGATTTCAAGTCCAAATTGAAATTAGTTAAAACCAGGTAAAGTTTCAAATTCAGTTTTTTTTTTTTTTTTTTTTTTTTTTTGGTTTTTTGAGGTAGGGTCTCACTCTAGCCCAGGCTGACCTGGAATTAACTATGTAGTCTCAGGGTGGCCTCGAACTCATGGCGATCCTCCTACCTCTGCCTCCCAAGTGCTGGGATTAAAGGCGTGTGCCACCACGCCCGACTCAAATTCAGTTTTTCAGATGGACTAGCCAAATCTTAAGTGCCACAAGGCACAAGTGGTAATGGGAGGATGTTGGACATTCACCATCACAACATAACACTCTGTGCTGGTGACAGAATCACAGATGGCCTCCAGAGAATCCAACGCTACGATCCTAGTTGGGTGGGATATCAGGATCATAGGAGTGATCTGAGTTTAGGAAGAAAATGAACACGGCTGTTCCTTTCTCTCTAGGGTCAACAACAATTTCCATTTAAGGAAGTGACACTTTGTTCTGAAATCTGTGGGTCTGTCAACATGTATTTCTTACTCTTCAAAGAGCAGCTTGTTTGGTTAAGAATTAGAAATAGCATAATAAGACATGTCTAGAAGATGAAGATAACTCTGAAGACTAAACTGAACTGAAATTCAGTGGAGTACCTTAGCAACTCAATGTCCTTGGCAAACCGAGTCAAATGGGAAAATCCTTCTACACAGAAGAGAATTTGTCCTTACCAAGGGAGACCAGGTTTCTGTAGTTCTCTAGCATGATATCCATATGCAAGTTGCTCTGTGTAGGGTCCATAAGCCCCCACTCCTCCAGAGTGAAGTCTACAGCTGTAACCTTAAATGTCACTGACTCCTAAAATAATACACCCCCAAACCAGTTACGGCAAATACTAAATACAAAACTGGGGAAGATTCCAGAAATCACACCATTAAATGATTGGTAGATCAGCCCATTCTACTACAGGATACATAATAATAATTTAAAATGACAAGAGGAAGCCTAGTCCATTGTCAGAGTGTTATCACCTGATAAAACATTCTTTTCAGACTAGTTCAAATCTGGCTTTGTATAAATTCTAAATATGGATTCTACTATATTACCCAGGAACAAAATGCATGTTTTCCCCAACAGTCTTTAAAATATTTGATAACTGATAGTTTCCATCCAAATTTTCTTTGCTCCCTCAAAATCCTGGTTTATCTAGTATCAATCTTCTTCTAGTTCCAATTGGTTTAATAAAAATATTATAATTCAAATTGTGACTATGGAATAATATAAGGTCTGAGAAAACAAGCAGTCACAGGACTGGGTGGAAGTTCTTTAGTAAACATATGAGATATAGTACATATATTTGCATAAACAGGGGAAAAATGAGACATCAAAAAAACTGTTGGGTGAGGGAGGAAATAATTACAGAAAGGACTGAAAGAAAATACAGACTTGGTTATTTCTTGCTTTGTATATTTGCTTTTTTTGAATTATATGAATAATTTATATTATTTTAAAATACTTTTTATAAATCCATAAAATTTAAAAGTAAAATGAAGCTAGTTGGTAACATTACCCATTCATTAGATAAAAGCTATTTTGAATAACTTTAAAATGCAGTATATTTTCTGTCTATTTTTGTGAGATATACAGCAAGTAGAAAAAGAGCTATGGGGCTGGAGAGATGGCTTAGCGGTTAAGCGCTTGCCTGTGAAGCCTACGGACCCCGGTTCGAGGCTCGGTTCCCCAGGTCCCACGTTAGCCAGATGCACAAGGGGGCGCACGCGTCTGGAGTTCGTTTGCAGAGGCTGGAAGCCCTGGCGCGCCCATTCTCTCTCTCTCCCTCTATCTGTCTTTCTCTCTGTGTCTGTCGCTCTCAAATAAATAAATAAAAATTTAAAAAAAAAAAAAAAAAGAAAAAGAGCTATGAAGCTGGGCGTGGTGATGCACACCACTTGGGAGGCAGAGGTAGGAGGATCACTGTGAGTTCAAGGCCACCCTGAGACTACATAGTGAATTCCAGGTCAGCCTGGGCAAGAGCAAGACCCTACCTCAAAATATCACACACAAAAAGAAAAAGAGCTATAAAACAAAACAAAATGTTTTCAGTATGTAATCATATTGGTCCTAGTAATGGCAATGCTCTTCTGTAACTGGTGCCTGTAGGGTTAGATGAAACAAATTAACACATCGATGTTGAGAACTAATAAATTTGGAACAAAAGAAAGATAATATAAATGTCATTAATATGATTAGGTTGAAGACCACATAGTTCTGAATTTGAACTGCAAGTTTCAGCATAGACTCATGAATTATTTGATCTTAAAGAAAAACAATGAATTATATTTACAAGCTTCATCCATTAACAAGGTCTAGAATAACCAATAACATAGCATTATGCAAGCCAGATTGTGGCCTCTATTGCTTTCCATTAAGAGGAATGAGTGATATTATTTCTTTATTTATTTTTCTGGGTGTGGTGACACATGCCTTTATGAGAAAGAGAGAGAAAGAGAACTGGCACTCCAGGACCTCCAGCCACTGCAATCGAACTACAGACACATGCGCCCCATTGTGCATATGTGCAATCTTGTTCAGTCATCACCTTGTGTGTCTGGCTTATATGGGATCTGGGAAATTAAACATAGGTCCTTAGGTTTTACAGGCAAGTGCTTTAACTGCTAAGCCATCTCTCCAGCCCACAAGTGATATTTTGACACAGTAAAAGAATTAAATTTATCAAAGATTACTGTGTCATATTTTTTTAAAACACAGGAGACTACTTAAAGTGATTCCCTATATTTTTATTGATAAAATATACCATTTTACACAAATGAATGAAACTTCCTGTAACACAAATTTAACCTCAAAAGCAAATTTCTAAGACTGGCTATCCTATCTAAAAATAGCCCAGGAATTTTCAGAAAGACCAGGCATCCCAATATTTGGTTCAGTAAATATAGTAAAACTGTCTTTATAAGTTTTATGGGGCTGATCCTAACTTTCATGGGTCAAGCAATTTGGCTCTGTTCCCAGAACAAAAGTGGGTGAAGCAGAGAAGTCACAAAAGTAAACGTGCTCTCACACCAATGCAGGTGAGAAACAAAACCTTGATTTACCACAGGTCCAAGTGTGAAAACCTGAAAACCACAGCAGCCATTATTTCTGCCTCTCTGCAGTGTGGAGTCTTGTAAAGATGGATCTAAGGAAGAGAAATAAGCCATGAAAACCAATCCTGCCTTGGGGGTTTCAGACTCACCAGGCTGGAATCCTACATGCAAATGACAATGACCTCTCTAACAGGACACAGGAAGGACCCTTAAGACAAACATTTCTTGCCTTTAGAGATCTGAAGATCTTAGTATTATTAAATGTAGTCAGAGAGGCAGTTTAGATGCTATACAAGGAGTTTATTTAAAACACTTTCTCATTTACCTTTGTGTCACTGATTGGAGATTATAGTCCCGTTCCATAAATAAGGAAGCAGGCTTAGAAAACTCATGTATTGCAGATACATGATTCCAAATCAATTTAATTCTAATGCTCACACCTTTTCCATTAGATCAACTGGCAGTGTGAAGGAAATTATTTTTTTCTGGTCACAATCACCTATTCTACCTTTTTAAAAATCATTTATTTATTTGCTTTGTGCATGAGGGTCTCTTGCCACTATAAATGAATGCCTGTCCAGCTTTATGTGGGCAGCTAAGTAATCGAACCCCCTGCTGGTAGGTTTTGCAAGCAAGTGCCTTGAAGCACTAAGCCATCTCCCAACCCTCTACTCCTGCTTTTCTTTCCTTTCTTTTCTGTTTTTCATTTAGCTTTTTATTGACAACTTCCATAATTGTAGACAATAACCCATAGTAATTCCCTCCTTCCCCTTTCCCCTTTGAAATTACTCTCTATCATATCCCATTCCCTCTCTCAGTAAGTCTCTCTTTTATTTTGATGTCATGATCTTTTCCTCCTATCATGATGGTCTTGTGTAGGTAGCATCAGGCACTGTGAGATCATGGGTATCCAGGTCATTTTGTGTCTGGAGGAGCACATTGTAAGGAGTTCTACCCTTCCTTTGGCTCTTACATTCTTTCTGTCACCTCTTCCTCAGTGGATCCTGAGCCATGGATGATATGATAGAGATGTTTCAGTGCTGAGCACTCCTCTGTCACTTCTTCTCAGCACCAAGGTGCCTTCTGAGAGTCATCCCAAGGTCACTGCCATCTGAAAAGAAAAGGTCCTCTAACCAAAAGTGAGCGTAGCATTAATATATGGATATGAACATTAAGAGAAGTGCTTACTGGGAAGTTTGTTGAGCATAGTATATACATTTAGCCAGACAGCAGCAGATGTTACACCCCTAGGTCTCATGACTACCCCTGTTGTAGGTTTTCAGTATCAGGGATGTGTTCCCTCCCATGGAGTGGACCTTCAGTCCTGTTAGAGAGCAGTTTGTTTTCCCCATAACAGACATGCCATTATTGCACCTGTTGACTCATTTAGCCTGGTTGGCCAAATTTAAGGCTTGCAGTGTCCACTGTTGGGTATTATCACTGGTGATTTCTCTCTCTCATTGAACTGCATGCAGTGTAGCTTTTTCCAGCTTTCTGTCAGCTGGTCTACATGGAGTAGGTTTTCAGCTCAGTTCCAGCAGGATATCTCAGTGGTCTTGCAGCCCAAGTATGTGGAGTCTTCAGCAATAGGGTCTTACCATCTATTCCTGGTGGGAAACCAAGACCCTTGGAAATGGCCTGCAATATTTTGGGGGTATCAGTGACTTCCCTGGCAAACAACTCACTGGAAGGTATCCCATCCCTGGCACTGAAAATTTTCTAGTAACAATCTATGGCTCCTGTGTGTTCCATTGTCCAAGAAAGGAGGTTTCCATATGACTTGTTTATATCCTCTTAGATTTTGATTAGTCCTCCCTCTTTCCTTTACTCAGTCTCTTCCCCTGACCTCACTTAGGACTTTTCGCTCCCATTAATCTATCCTTCTACTTACACATATACAACACCATCCTATTAAGTACCCTCTCCCTTTCTATTCCCTTTATATATCTTTTTTAGCTAACTGGCTGTCCCCTGCTACTGAGTTTTCTTCCTACTCACACAGAAGTCAAATCATTTGTAGCTAGGATCCACATTTGAGAGAGAACATGTGATGTTTGGCTTTTGGGGCCTGGATAACCTCACTTAGTATAATCCTTTCCAGATCCATCCATTTTCCTGCAACTTTCATAACTTCATTTTTCTTTACCGCTTAGTAGAACTCCAATGTGTAAATGTGCCACATCTTCCTTATCCACTCATCAGTTGAGGGACATCTAGGCTGGTTCCATTTCCAAGCTGTTGTGAATAGAGCAGCAATAAACATGGTTGAGCAAGTATCTCTAATGTTGTGAGATGAGTCCTTAGGATATATGCCTAGGAGTGGTATAACTGGGTCATATGGTAGATCTATTTTTAGCTGTCTCAGGAACCTCCACACTGATTTCTACAATGGCTGGACCAGATTGCATTCCCACCAACAGTGTAGAAGGGTTCCTCTTTTTCTGCATCCTTGCCAGCATTTATGGTCATTTGTTTTCATAATGGTAGCCATTCTGACAGGAGTGAGATGGAATCTCAATGTAGTTTTAATCTGCATTTTTGTGATGGCTTGGGATGTAGAAAATTTTTTAGAAGTTTATATGCCACATGTATTTCTTCTTTTGAGAACCCTCTATTTAGCTCATTTTTAAAATTGGGCTGTTTTATTTCTTATTTTGTTTTTGAGTTCTTTGTATACTTTGGATATTAATCCTCTGTGAGATATAGCTTGCAAAGATTTTTCTCCCATTCTGTATGTTGCCTCTATGTTGTATTCACAGTGTCCTTTGCTGTAGAAAAAAGCTTTGTAATTTTATGAGGTCCCAGTGGTTGATCCATGGTTTTATTTCCTGAGCAATTGGTATTATGTTCAGAAAATTTTATGCCAATATGTCAAAGGGGTTTCCCCTACTTTTTCCTCTAGCAGTTTCAGAGTTTGGGGTCTGATATTAAGGTGTTTGATCCAACTGGACTTAATTATTGTGCATAGAGAGAGATCAGGATCTATTTTCATCCTTCTACAGATACACATCCAATTTTCCCAGCACCTTTTGCTAACGAGGCTGTCTTTTCTCCAGCGAGTATTTTTGGCATTTAAAAAAATTTCCATTTATTAACTTGACAGAGAAAGTGGGGGAGAATGTGTGTGCCAGGGCCTCCAGCCACTGCAAACAAGCTCCAGATGCGTGCACTCCCTTGTGCATCTGGCTAAAGTGGGTCCTGGGGAATTGAACCTGGGTCCTTTGGCTTTGCAGGCAAATGCCTTAACCGCTAAGCCATCCATCCAGCCCGATTATTAGTATTTTTTTTTGAAAGATCCATGTGGTGCACATGACTTTATTTATTTATTTATTTATTTTTATTTGAGAGCAACAGACACAGAGAGAAAGACAGATAGAGGGAGAGAGAGAGAATGGGTGCGCCAGGGCTTCCAGCCTCTGCAAACGAACTCCAGACGCATGCGCCCTCTTGTGCATCTGGCTAACGTGGGACCTGGGGAACCGAGCCTCGAACCGGGGTCCTTAGGCTTCACAGGCAAGTGCTTAACCGCTAAGCCATCTCTCCAGCCCTATTTTTGGTATTTTTGATGATCAGGTGGATACAGCTACCCAGACTTACATGTGGCCTTTATATTCTGTTCCACTGATCTACATGTCTGTTTTGTGACATTACCATGCTGTTTTTGTTACTATGGCTCTGTAACATAGGTTAAAATCAGGTATGGTGATACCACCAGCCTTATTTTTGTTGCTCAAGAACAAGGGATGTCTTTCCGTTTCCTAGTATCTTCTGCAATTTCTCACTTGAGTGTTTTAACATTTTCATTGTACAGATCCTTCACTTTCTTGGTTAGGTTTATTCCAAGGCACTTTATTTTTTTAATGCAATTGGGAACGAGAGTGATTCTCTGATTTCATCCTCTGTGTGTTTGTTGTTAGCATATAGAAAGGCTACTGATTTCTGTGTGTTTATTTTGTATCTTGATATATGGCTATAGGTGTTTATCAGTTCTAACAGTTTGCTAGTAGAGTCTCTAGGGTCCTTTATGTATAGAATTATGTCATCTGCAAATAATGATAATTTGATCTTTTCCAATTTGTATCCCTTTTATGTGTGTCTCTTGCCTTATTGCTATGGCTAACACTTCCAGTACTATATTAAATAAAAATGGGGTGGGTTGGAGGGATGGCTTAGCAGTTAAGGTGTTTGCCTGCAATGCCAAAACCCAGGTTTGATTTCCCCAGAGCTCACATTAGTCACATGCACAAGGTGGTGCATACATATGGAGTTTGATTGCAGTGGCTGGAGGCCCTGCTGTGCCCATTTTCTCTCTCTCCTTCTTTCTCTGTCAAATAAATAAAAATAAAATATGTTTTAAAAAGTGGGGACAGAGCCGGGAGTGGTGGCACTCACCTTTAATCCCAGCACTCGGGAGGCAGAGGTAGGAGGATCACCGTCTGTTCGAGGCCACCCTAGGCTACATAGTGAGTTCCAGGTCAGCCTGGGCTAAAGTGAGACCCTACCTCAGAAAAAAAAGTGGGGTCAGTGGACACCCTTGTCTTATTCATGATTTTGGTGGAAAAGCTTAAAGTTTTTACTCCAGTTAGTATAATGTTGGCTGTAAATTTGTCATAAATAGCCTTTATTATGTTGAGATATGTTCCTTCTATTCCCAGTGTGTAGGACTTTTGTCATGAAGGGATGTTGGATTTTTGTCAAATGCTTTTCCTGCATCTAATAAGATGATCATGGGATTTTTCCTTTAGTCCATTTATATAATGTATTACCTTTACTGATTTACATATATTGAACCATCCCTGCATCTCTGGGATAAAGCCTACTTGGTTAGGGTGAATGATCTTTCTGATATATTCTTGTATTCTGTTTGCCAATATTTTGTTGAGAATTTTTTCTTTTCAATTTTTTTATTAACAATTTCCATGATTGTAAACAATATCCCATGGTAATGCACTCCCTCCCCAAACTTTCCCCTTTGAAACTCCATGCTCATATCTCCTCCCCCTCTCAATCAGTCTCTCTTTCATTTTGATGTCATGATCTTTTCCTCGTATTATGATGGTATTGTGTAGGTAGTGTCAGGCACTGTGAGGTCATGGATGTCCAGGCCATTTTGTGTCTGGAGGGGAGCATGCTGTAAGGAGTCCTACCTTTCCTTTGGCTCTTACATTCCTTCTACCACCTCTTCCGCAATAGATCCTGAGCCTTGGAAGGTGTGATTGAGATATTGCAGTACGGAGCATTCTTGTCCCTTCTTCCCGGCACCATGATGCCTTTTGAGTCATCCCAAGGTCAATGCCATCTGAAAAGAGAAGATTCTCTACCAAAAGTGAGAGTAGCATTAATATAAGGGTATGAACATTAGGAGAAGTGCTTGTGGGCAGTTTGATAACCATAGTACATACATTTATCCAGTCAGCAGCAGACGTTACACTCCTAGAGCTGATGACTACCCCTGTTTTAAGTTTTCAGTATCAGGGATGTATTCCTCCCGTGGAGCTGTCCTCCAGTTCAATTAGAGGGCACTTGGTTTCCACCACGACAGACATGCCACTATTACACCTGTTGGCTCATCTGGCCAGGCTGGCCAAATATAAGGCGTGCAGTGTCCACTGTTGAGTATCTTTATTGGTGATTTCTCTGTCTCCCATTGAACTGCATGCAGAATGTTTTCTTCCAGCTTTCTGTGCTGGGGTCCAGTGCTGGCTTGAAGGAGGGTCCCCGAAGAGAGGTGTGAAAAGGAGCTGCACAATAACGACTGGAAGTCAAGTTCTGGTGCAAGCTGACCGGCTGATGCTGAAGGCAGCTGAGTTTCCTCCATCTCTCTCTCTCCACTTCTCTGTTTTTTTTTTCTTTTTCTCTTTTTGTTATTTTCCTCTCTTTTTCTCTGCTGCCACAGCTCTTAGCCTCAGTCTTTTCTTTTCTGATCATGTCATCAAAAGCAAACTTAAAGAAAGGTACAGTTCCACAGAATTCATAGAAACTTTTTGCTATTTCTTTACATCAAACAATCCCATAATTATTTACCTCAAGTACAGTCATCAGGCCCCTATTATAATTAACTATTTTCACACTTTACCCGTGTATGTGTGGTCAAGCACTTATGGTTTGCTGAGCTCCTACTTTCTTTCTTTTTTTTTTTTTTAATATTTTTTATTTATTTATTTGAGAGTGACAGACATAGAGAGAAAGACAGATAGAGGGAGAGAGAGAGAATGGGCGCGCCAGGGCTTCCAGCCTCTGCAAACGAACTCCAGACTCGTGCGCCCTCTTGTGCATCTGGCTAATGTGGGACCTGGGGAACCGAGCCTCAAACTGGGGTCCTTAGGCTTCACAGGCAAGCGCTTAACTGCTAAGCCATCTCTCCAGCCCCTCTTTCTTTCTTTCTTTTTTTTTTTTTAAAGACTGTTTATTTATTTATTTGACAGAGAGAGAGAGAGAGAGAAAGAGGCAGATAAAGAGAGAGAGAATGGGTGCGCCAGGGCTTCCAGCCACTGCAAACAAACTCCAGATGCGTGCGCCCCCTTGTGCATGTGGCTAATGTGGGTCCTGGGGAATTGAGCCTTGAACCGGGGTCTTGAGGCTGCACAGGCGAGCGTTTGACCGCTAAGCCATCTCTCCAGCCCATGAGCTCCTACTTTCAATTACTATGTTAAAGATGAGAGACAGAACAACCATAAAGTGGGGGTTCCCACCATTAATCACTGATCCAATAAACCCATTTATCCCCAAACCATTTCTTTTGAATTTTCCTTTTCATGTCTCTTCAATACTTAGACTTTTGTCCCCCCGATTGAACTCTTTTTCACCTTGGTTGTTTTTCATGTAAGGATTCTTGGTAAAGAGTCAGAACTTGCTGCAACTGCCACCATTCAGAAAAATTAGTCATAGAACAATTTTTACACTGTTCCAGGAGGTTATTGTTTCCTCCTCAGTGTGCTGTACTCCATGCCTGACTTTCTTTAAGGCCTTTAAGGAAAACAATTATTTCTGACCCATTTTCTTGTTCTTCCAGTTCTATGCCAGAGCTTCTTTCAGATACACTAACCAACACTTTACTAATATCAATTTTTGCTGGAAAAGTAAACTTAGAGATTGGTGCACCCAGTGAAAGACAGAGAAAGACAAACATTATACAGAAAACAATAGGTATCTGCAGTGCAGACAGCCAAAGATGTTTCTATAGAGGGGCCACACTGGACTCCAAGGAAGAGAGAGCTGGGCTGGAACTGTGTCATGCAGCTCTTCAGTGCTTGATTTCTCGTGATCCTGAAATGGCATGCTTGCCATCTCCAGCATTTCTGTCAGCTGGTCTACATGGAGGAGGCTATCATCTCAGTTCCAGCAGGATTTCTCAGTGGCCTTGCAGCCCAAGTATGTGGAGTCTTCAGCAATAGGGTCTTACCATCTATTCCTGGTGGGAAACCAAGGGCCTCAGCAATGGCCTATAATGTTTTGGGGGCATCAGGGACCTCCTGGCCAATTTTGTTGAGAATTTTTGCATCTATGTTCATGAGGGAGTAATTCTATTTTTGCCTGGTGTTGGTATCAGGGTGATGCTGGTTTAGTAGAAGGAGTTTGGTAGGATTCATTCCTTTTCTATTTTATGGAAAAAATTGAGAAGCATTGGTGTTATTTCTTCCATAAAGGTCTGGTAAAATTCACCAGTGAATCCACCTGGGACTGGACTTTTTTAGTTGTAAGATTTTTTTTTTTTAATAACTGCTTGGACCTCCATACTTGTTATAGGCCTACTTAAGTGACTAATCTCATCTTGATTTAATTTAGGTAGGCCATATACATCAAGAAAATCATCTAGTTCTTTCAGATTTTCAAACTCAGTGGAGTATATGTTCTTATAGCATGTCCTTTTGATATATTAAATTTCTCTGGTATCTGTTGTGATGGTGCCTTTTTCATCTCTAATTTTATTAATTTTTGTCTTTTCCCTCTTTTGGTCAGATTTGCTAAGGGTTTATCAGTTTATCCTTTCAATGAACCTACTCTTTGTTTTGTTGGTTTTTTGGATTTTTTTTATTTGTTTCTATTTCATTAATTTCTGCCCAAATCTTTATTTTTTTCTTCCCATCTATTGATTTTTGGTTTGCCTTATTCTTCTTTTTCCAAGTCCTTAAGGTGAAGAATTAAGTTGTTTTTACTTGTGACCTTTCTAATTTCTTTTTTAAAAATATATTTGTTTTATTTATTTATTTATTTTCTTTTCACAATTTTTATTAACATTTTCCATGATTATAAAAAATATCCCATGGTAATACCCTCCCCCCTGCACTTTCCCCTTTGAAATTCCATTCTCCATCATATTACCTCCCCATCTCAATCATTCTACTTACATATATGCAATACCAACCTCTTAAGTACCCTCTTCCCTTCCTTTCTCTTCCCTTTATATCTCCTTTTTAACTTACTGGCCTCTGCTACTAAGTATTTTCCTTCTCACGCAGAAGCCCAATCATCTGTAGCTAGGGAGAACATATGAGGGAGAACATGTGGCACTTGGCTTTCTGGGCCTGGGTTACCTCACTTAGTATAATCCTTTCCAGATCCATCCATTTTTTCTGCAAATTTCATAACTTCATTTTTCTTTACCGCTGAGTAGAACTCCATTGTATAAATGTGCCACATCTTCATTATCCACTCATCAGTTGAGGGACATCTAGACTGGTTCCATTTCCCAGCTATTATAAATTGAGCAGCAATAAACATGGTTGAGCACGTACTTTAAGGAGATGGGATGAGTTCTTAGGATATATACCTAGGAGTGCTATAGCTGGGTCATATGGTAGATCAATCTTTAGCTGTTTTAGGAACCTCCACGCAGATTTCCACAATGGCTGGACCAGATTGCATTCCCACCAGCAGTGTAGAAGGGTTCCTCTTTTCCACATCCCCACCAACATTTATGATCATTTATTTTCATGATGGTAGCCAATCTGACAGGAGTGAGATGGAATCTCAATGTAGTTTTAATCTGCATTTCCCTGATGACCAGTGACATAGAACATTGTTTTAGATGCTTATATGCCATTCGTATTTCTTCCTTTGAGAATGCTCTATTTAGCTTTATAGCCCATTTTTTAATTGGCTTGTTTGATTCCTTATTATTTAACTTTTTGAGTTCTTTGTATATCCTAGATATTAATCCTCTATCAGATATATAGCTGGCAAAGCTTTTTTCCCATTTTGTAGGTTGCCTCTTTGCTTTATTCACAGTGTCCTTTGCAGTGCAAAATCTTTGTAATTTCATGAAGACCCAGTGATTAATCTGTGGTTTTATTGCCTGAGCAATTGGGGTTGTATTCAGGAAGTCTTTGCCAAGACCAATATGTTGAAGGGTTTCCCCTACTTTTTACTCTAGCAGTTTTAGAGTTTCTGGTCTGATGTTAAGGCCTTTAATACATTTGGACTTAATTCTTGTGCAGGGAGAGATAGAAGGGTCTATTTCCATCCTACTACAAATATATATCCAGTTTTGCCAACACCATTTGCTGAAGAGGCTGTCTTTTCTCCAATGAGTATTTTTGGCATTTTTATCAAAAATCAGTTGGCTATAGCTACCTGGACTTACATCTGGGTCCTCTATTCTGTTCCACTGGTCTATATGTCTGTTTTTGTGCTAGTACCACGCTGTTTTTGTTACTATGGCTCTGTAGTATAGGTTAAAATCAGGTGTGATACCACCAGCCTTATTTTTGTTGCTCAGTATTATTTTAGATATTTGAGGTATATTGTGATTCCAAATGAAATTTTGGATTGTTTTTTTCTATTTCCATGAAGAATGTCTTTGGAATTTTGATAGGGATTGCATTAAATGTGTAGATTGCTTTTGGTTAAGATTGCCATTTTCACAATATTGATTCTTCCAATCCAGGAACAAGGGATGTTTTTCCACTTTCTAGTGTCTTCTGCAATTTCTTGCTTGAGAGTTTTAAAGTTCTCATTGTAGAGCTTCTTTACTTCCTTGGTTAGGTTTATTCCAAGGCACTTTATTTATTTATTTATTTATTTTTTTGATGCAATTGTGAATGGGAGTGATTCTCTGATTTCATCCTCTGTGTGTTTGTTGTTAGCATATATGAAGGCTACTGATTTCTGTGTATTTATATTGTATCCTGCTACATGGCTGTAGGTTTTTATCAGCTCTAACAGTTTGCTAGTAGAGTTCTTAGGGTCCTTTATATATAGAATCATGTCATCTGCAAATAATGATTACTTGATATCTTCCTTTCCAATTTGTATCCCTTTTATGTGTGACTCTTGCCTTATGGCTATGGCTAAGACTTCCAGAACTATATTAAATAAAAGTGGGGACAGTGGACACCCTTGTCTTGTTCCTGATTTTAGTGGAAAAGCTTCCAGTTTTTCCCCATTTAGTAATATGTTGGTTGTAGGCTTGTCAAAAATAGCTTTTATTATATTGAGATATGTTCCTTCTATTCCCAGTCTCTGTAGGACTTTTATCAAGAAGGGATGTTGGATTTTGTCGAACGCTTACTCTGTGTCTAATGAGATGATCATGTGATTTTTGTCCTTCAACCCATTTATATAGTGTATTACATTTATAGATTTGTGTATATTGAACCATCCCTGCATCTCTGGGATAAAGCCTACTTGGTCAGGGTGAATGATCTTTTTGATATATTCTTGTATTCTGTTTGCCAATATTTTGTTGAGAATTTTTGCATCTATGTTCATGAGGGAGATTGGTCTGTAATTTTCTTTTTCTGTTCTATCTCTGCCTGGTTTTGGTATCAAGGTGATGCTGGCTTCATAGAAGGAATTTGGTAGAATTCCTTCTTTTTCTATTTCCTGGAAAAGCTTAAGAAGCAATGGTGTTAGCTCTTCCTTGAAGATCTGGTAAAATTTGCAGTGAATCCGTCTGGGCCTGGGCTTTTTTTACTTGGGAGATTATTGATAACTGTTTGGATCTCCATGCTTGTTATAGGTCTATTTAAGTGATTAATCTCATTTTGATTTAATTTAGGTAGGTCATATAAATCAAGGAAATCATCCAGTTCTTTCAGATTTTCATACTTTGTGGTGTATATGCTTTTATAGTATGTCCCTATGATTTTTTTGAATTTCTCTGGAATCCATTGTGATGTTACCTTTTTCATCTCTAATTTTATTAATTTGTGTCCCTTCTTTCTTTTTGTCAGAATTGATAAGGGTTTATCAATCTTGTTTATCCTTTCAAAGAACCAACTCTTTGTTTCATTAATTTTTTGGATTTTTTTTTGTTTCTATTTCATTAATTTCTGCCCTAATCTTTATTATTTCTTCCCGTCTACTGATTTTTGGTTTGTCTTTTTCTTTTTTTCCCAAGGCTTTAAGGTGAAACTCTAGGTCGTTTAGTTGTGACCTTTCTAATTTCTTTATTTTTATTAGCATTTTCCATGATCTAATTTCTTAATATAGGCGCTTAAAGCTATAAATTTACCTCTTAGGACTGCCTTCATTGTTTTCCAGAGATTTTGGTATGTTGTGTTCTCATTATTGTTTGACTATAAATTTTTTGATTTCCTTTTTGATTTCTTCATTGACCCATTCATCATTTAGTAGTGTATTGTTTAGTTGCCATGATTTCATGTATGCTCTATAGCATTTCTTGCTATTGATTTGTAGTTTAATTCCATTGTGGTCAGATATAATGCAAGGAATTATTTCAGTTTTCCTGATTTTGTTAAGATTTGCTTTGTGTCCTAATATATGGTCTATTTTAGAGAATGTTCCATGTGCTGCTGAAAAGAATGTATATTCTGCAGCATTTGGATGAAATGTCCTGTATATATCTGTTAGGCCCATTCCTTCTATGACCTCATTCAGTCCAGATGCTTCTCTGTTTATTTTTTCCCAGAATGACCTGTCAATTAATGAGAGTGGGGTGTTAAACACCACTATTTGGTGTTATCTGTGACCTTGGTTCTACTAGTGTTTGTTTGATGAATTTGGGAGCCCCCATGTTAGGTGCATATATGTTTAGAATTGTAATATCCTCCTGTTGGAGTGTGCCCTTAATCCATATAAAGTGACCTTCCTTATCTTTCTTGACTAATGTTGGGCTGACATCTACCTTTTCAGATATTAGGATAGCAACACCTGCTTGTTTTCTAGGCCCATTTGCTTGAAACACCGTTTCCCAACCTTTCACCCTAAGATAATGTCTATCCTTTGTAGAAAGGTGAGTTTCTTGGAGACAACAAATTGTAGGATCCTTCTTTTTAACCCAGTCTGCAAACCTATGTCTTTTGGTTAGGGCATTGATGCCATTGATATTAAGAGATATTATTGAAAGGTGTGTATTTATGTTTGCCATTTTTTTTTTTTTGTGGTTCCAGTTCTACCTTTGCTCTCTTTTGTTAACTAGTATTTGAGTATTGCTTAATTTTTCCAGGTTCCTTATATGTGTGCTTTTCCTTTTCTTCAGCATGGAGGATTCTTTCAACTATTTTCTGTAGAGCTGGTTTTGTCTTCAAATACTCCTTTAACCTGCTTTTGTTGTGGAATGTCCTTATTTCACCATCTATTTGAATGGATAGCTTTGCAGGATAAAGTAACCTTGGTTGACAGTTGTTGTCTTTCAGAACTTGGAATACATCACTCCAAGCCCTTCTGGCTTTTAAAGTTTGTGTTGAATAATCTACCGTAATCCTGATGGGCTTGCCTTTGCAGGTAACTTGATTTTTCTCTCTAACTGCTTTCAATATTTTGTCTTTGGTTCATGTGTTTGGTAGTTTGATTATAAGGAGAGGTTATTTCCAGGTTTTGTCTGGCTGAGGTTCTACAGGCTTCCTGTATCTGCATTGGCACCTCTTTCCAAATTTGGGGGAAGTTTTCTTCTATGATTTTGTTGAAGATGCCTACTATGCCTTTGGAGTGGAATTCTTCTCCTTCTACTATGCCCTGAATTCTTTTTTTTTTTTTTGAGGTAGGGTCTCACTCTGGTCCAGGTCAACCTGGAATTAACTCTGTCCTCTCAGGTTGGCCTTGAACTCATGGCGATCCTATCTCAGCCTCCTGAGTGCTGGAATGCCCAGCTGCCCTGAATTCTTATATTTGATCTTTTCATAGTGTCCTGAATATCTTGAAATTCCCACTCATACTTTTCTTTAAGTTTGTCTTTCTCTTTGTTGGACTGTATTAGATCTTCCACCTGGTCTTCTAGCTTAGAAATTCTGTCTTCTCCCTCATCCATCCTACTGGTGAGATTTTCTACAGAGTTTTTTATTTCATTAACTGTGTTCTTCATTGCTAGTAATTCTGACTGGTTTTTCTTTATTATTTCTATTTCCTTATTTATGTCTTGTATTGCCTTCTTTATTTCATAAAATTGGTGTCCTGTGTCGTCTTTGATTCCCTTGATTTCCTCATTGACTCTTTTGATTTGTTCTTTGACTTCTTTGAACATATTTACAATCATTCTTTTGAAATCTTTCTCAGGCATTTCCTCTAACTCATCCTCACTGGAGGTCATTTCTGATGCATTAATACTCTTAGGTGGATTTATATTGTCTTGCTTTCTAGTGTTTCTGGTGTTATAATGTATATATTTTTGCATCTTGGATTAAGTTAATGCTTGGATTTTCTAGCTAGCTAGGTATTCTTAGCTGTATCAATTGATCTGATGTTATATATCTTCAGGGTAGGAGTTTAAGGTGTTGGGTATGGCTCTTAAGACTCTCAGAGTATCTACAAAGGTGTTCCTAGGGGTTGAGTTTGCCTGCTATGGAAGTATTCATGTAGGCTGAATGGAATAAAATATAGGTAGATTCTAAAATTTAACTAAACACTGTACACATTCAATCAAAAACAGCACCTAGTATTTATGTAAGAGTAGGTATTATAACAACCAGATCCTCTATCAACATAGAGGTTAAGATTTTTGGTCTGTTGAGGGATCCAAGTCAGCTTGCGACCAAGTGAGACCCTTCCCTGGTATAATCCCAGTTACCTTTTTGGATGATTTTGGTCTCAGTCAAGTTGCTGGCTGGGTCATTGGGATGCTGTTCTGATTTCTGTAGCTGGACACTGGCTTTTCATGTGGGGCAAACTGAGCTTGGCAACTGTGGCCCTGAAGATCGGCACCCCTGCTGCTGGAACTGCTACTGCTGCTGCCGCTGTTGCTGCTGCTGTAGCTGCCACTGCTGGATCCCCTGCTGCTCCCTCTGAAGCTGCTGCTGCTGGAACCTCCACTGCTGCCGCTGAAGCTGCTGCTGCTGCATCTGCTGTCTGGGCCGCCGTTTCTGGTGCTGGAGCCGCTGATGTTGCTGCTGGACTCTGCTCCTGCTTGGGTCCTGCTGTCGGCTCACGTTGGTGTGGCTGGGTCCCAGGAACGCTGCTCTGTTTGCTGGAGCTGGCCACAGGCAGTGGGGGAGGGGAGGGAGCTGATGCTGCTCTAGTTCTCTTGCTGTTCCACGTGTTCTTCTACCTTGTGATCTGCTCCTCCATTGTTCACTGTCACTCTCCCTTCACATTTCTAGAGTTTGCAGAGGGTTCCAGTGCAAGTGGAAGCTCCCCTCTCCTGGCTTTTCCTGCTGCTCAAGCCAAGCCTGGCAGCTTTCTGGTGCGCTGCCGTCACCATGGTTGGTGGACCTGCCGGGGCCACTTTTGCCGGCCTGTGTGGGCACTGGATGCTCTGGATCTCTTCTACTTCTCTGCTGCTGTTTCAATTTCCTATATGCCTTGCTTTTTAGTATAAGTGTGTATTTTGTTGAGGGTTTTTTTTTTTTTTTTTTTGTCTTTTACCCCCTAGGCTGCTTTGGCATGGTACCTATGCTGCCATCTTAACCGGAAGTCCCTCTAATTTCTTAATATAGGCACATAAAGCTATAAATTTCCCTCTTAGGACTGCCTCCATTGTGTCCCAAAGGTTTTGTTCACATTATCATTTGACTCTATGAATTTTTTGATTCCTTCTTGATTTCTTCGTTGACCCATTAATCATTTAGTGGTGTATTGTTTAGTTTCCATGACTTTGTGTATGCTCTATAGCTTTTCTTGCTATTGATTTGTAGTTTAACCCCATTGTGATCAGATACAGTGCAAGGAATTATTTCAATTTTCCTCTATTTGTTAAGATTTGCTTTGTGTCCTGATACACGGTCTATTTTAGAGAATGCTCCATGTGCTGCTGAAAAGAATGTGTATTCTGCAGCATTTGTATGAAATGTCCTGTAGATATCTGTTAGGTCCATTTGTTCTATGAACTAATTTAATTCAGATGCATCTCTGTATGTTTTTTGCTGGCATGCCTGTCAATTGATGAGAGTGGGGTGTTGAAGTCAGGCACTACAACTATGTTTGGTGTTATCTGTGACCTTAGTTCTAATAGGGTTTGTTTGATGAAACTGGGAGCCCCCATATTAGGTACATATATGTTTAGGTTTGAAATGGCCTTGTGTTGGAGTGTTCCTTTAATCAATATAAAGTGACCTCCCTTATCCTTCTTAACTAATGTTGGTCTGAAGTCTATCCTCTTAGATATTAGGATCGTGACACCTGATTAGTTTCCCATTTGCTTGAAATACCGTTTCATAACCTTTCACCCTAAGATAGTGTCCATCCTTTGTAGAAGGTGAGTTTCTTGGAGGTAACAAATTGAAGCATCCTTGTTTTTGTTTTTTATTTTCTTTAATTAATTAATTAATTAATTATTTTGAGAGAGCAAGAGAGAAAGAGGGAGAGAGACAGAAAGATTTTGTCTTCAAATATTCCTTTAGCCTGATTTTGTTGTGGAATGTCCTTATTTCTCCATCTTTTTGAATGGATAGCTTTGCTGGATAAAGTAACCTTGCTTGACAGTTATCTTTCAGAACTCAGAATACGTCATTCCAAGCCCTTCTGGATTAAGAAGTTTGTGTTGAGTAATCTGATGTGATCCTGACAGGCTTGCCTGTGTATATGTGTCTTGATTTTTCCTTCTAACTGCTTTCAATATATTTTCTTTGAATTGTGTCTTTGGTAGTTTAGTTATAATATGGTGAGGAGAGGTTCTTTCTGGGTTTTGTCTGTTTCATATTTGAAAGGCTTTCTGTATCTTCATTGTCATCCCTTTCCCAATTTGGGGGAAGTTTTCTTCTATGATTTTGTTGAAAATGCCTACTATGCCTTTGGAATGAAATTCTTCTTCTACTATACCCTGAATGTTATGTTTGATCTTTTCATTGTGTCCAAAATACCTTGAAATTCCCATTCATACCTTCCTATTAGTTTGTCTTTCTCTTTGTTGGATTGTATTAGATCTGCCATCTGGTCTTCTAGTTTAGATATTCTGTCCTCTCCTTCACCCCTTCTAATGATGAGATTTTTCTACAGAGGTTTTTATTTGACTTACTGGTTTTTCTTTATTTTTCCTAGTTCCTTACTCATGTCTTGTACTAACCTCCTTATTTCATTAAATTGGTTTCCTGTGTATTCTTTGATTTCCTTTGTTTTCTTTGAGCATATTTATAATCATTCTTTTGAAATCTTTCTCAGGCATTTCCTCTAAATCAGTCTCACTGGAGGTCATTTCTGATGGATTTATAACTTTTTTTTTTTTTTTTGTTTCTTGAGGTCGGGTCTCATTCTAGCTCAGGCTGACCTGGAATTCCCTACCTTGGCCTCCTGAGTGCTGGTATTAAAGGGGTGCGCCACCATGCCCAGCTTTTGGATTTATAATTTTTGGTGGATTTATATATATTTTTTGTTTCTTGCATTATAATGCAGAGAGATTTTTGCATCTTAGATTAATTTAATACGTGGGTTTTCTAATTATCTGCAGTATTATTAGATGTATCAGTTAATCTGATGTTATATATCTTTATAGTAGTAGCTTAAAGTGCTAGGTGTGGCTCTTAAAAGACTCAGAGTAATTACTAAAGTGACCCTAGGTGTTGAGTTTGCCTGCTATGAGAGTATTTTAGTAGGCTGGTTGGAACAAAATACAGGCAAATTCTAAAATTTAACTGAACAATACACATATTCAATGAAAACCAGCAGAGTATTTATGCAAGGGTAGGTATTATGATGAACGGATCCTCTATCAAAGTCAAAGTCCCCAAGGATGTGTGTTGCCCCACACCCTCAATCCTGTCAACTGGGAGGCTGAGATTTCTGGTCTGTATGGGTTCCAAGTCAGTCTGTGACTGAATGAGACCCTGCCACAAGGAATGTCAGAAGAGGAGACAAAGGCATTATAAATCAGGAGGCAACAAATAACAAACCCCAAAAATAGCTTATTTAAGAATGGCAAATCTGACTGCTGCAGTCAGGTTTGCATTGCTGGTAGACATCACCTAACCAAGAGCAGCTTGTGAGAAAGAGAGGTTTATTTTGGGAAAGCTCCACAATAGCAAGGGAAAATGATGGCATGAGTAGAGGGTAGACATCACCCCTTGGCCTACATAAGGTGGACAGTAACAACAGGAAAGTGTGTCAAACACTGGCATGGGGAAACTGGCTATAACACCCATAAGCCCACCCCCAACAGTACACCCCCTCCAGGAGGCGTTAATTCCCAAATCTCCATCAGCTGGGAACCTAGCATTCAGAACACCTAAGTTTATGGGGGACACCTGAAATCAAACCACCACACTGACCATCTATTGGATTTAACGTATAACTTACCCTGACATGGAAGGTGCAATTAGCACTTCCAGTGCAAGCCTTCATACCAGGCTTTTTTGGGGGGGGGTACTGACCTGGTGTAATCCCAGTTACCTTTTGGGATAGCTCTGATCTCAGTTATGCTGTGTGTATGCTTGGGTCCCTCTTTGCTGTGCTGTGGGCTCAGGTAGGCCCGCTGGGTCAGTGGATCACTGCTCTGATAGCCTGTGCTAGGTGCTGTGGAAATGCATTCCCTTCCCCTGGTCTCTGGTGCTTGCTGGCGCTTGCACTGGTGGTGGGGTAGGGGAGGTTGTGGATGTTGGCTGAAGTTCTCCCACTGGTCCTCATGATCCTCTTCCTCATGAGCTGCTCTGCTGGTCTCTGCTATCCTCCCCTTCATGTTTCTTGAGTTCGCAAGGAGGCTGGTGTGAATGGAAAAATCCCATCATCTGGCTTTTCCTGTGGCTCAGACCGAGCCTGGAGACCATGGCTGCAGGGATCTGGTGCTGCTGCTGGAGCCGCTTCTGTCTGCTTCTGTGGTCTCTAGATGCTCTGGGTCTCTCCTACTTCTCTGCTGTTGTTGATAGTTTATTATATACCTTCACTTTTCAGTAGAAGATAGTGTTTTTTTTCTCCCCTAGGCTGCTTTTGGTGTGGTTCCTATGCCACCATCTTTATTTAAAAATTTTTTTTTTGTTCATTTTTATTTATTTATTTGAGAGCGACAGACAGATAAAGAAGCAGATATATATAGAGAGAATGGGCGCGCCAGGGCCTCCAGCCACTGCAAACGAACTCCAGACGCGTGCGCCCCCTTGTGCATCTGGCTAACGTGGGTCCTGGGGAATTGAGCCTAAAGCCGGGGTCCTTAGGCTCCACAGGCAAGCGCTTAACCGCTAAGCCATCTCTCCAGCCCCCTATACCACCATCTTAATTGGAAGTCCTCCTACTTCTCGTGATAGCCCTGGCCAATGTAAAAACAGATATTCTGGTGGTTTCTGTCTGGGTGTTTCCAGGTTCTTGGCGTCTTACTTAAAGGAGTGAAGCACACACAAAGAGCAACAAAGCAACTGTGCAAACAGCGTTGTAGAGTCTTCTGCAAGGGAGCAGCAGGCTCCCCGAGTGGTGAGGACACCCATGAGCAGATGACTGCCTGGGGTGGTGTGTGTGTGTGTGTGTGTGTGTGTGTGTGTGTGTGTGGTTTTGCTTTTGCTTTATAAGGCTGTATTTTAAAAATTCCAAGTCTTTCTGGTATATATATATATATATATATATATATATATATATGTATTTTTTTTTTTTTTGCACCAGCAAAAGGCATCGATGCTTTTATTCTATTCTTGCCAACTTTAGCCCAAGCCTTCTGAGCTGCAGTCATTTGGCTGTTTTCCTTTACCACCTCCAAATCTTTAGTGATTAACTGAGTGGAATCTTTGCCTGTATGGCAAGTTTAGCTTCTTTGATGGAGGATTTGGCAATGAAGCCAAAGGTTCTGGAATTCATTAATAATGAAATTCATTAGTGATGTTATTAAAGACCCTGACCTAATGAATATAATATTCCTTATTACTTAAAACCTGTTCATCAGAGGAAAATGTGGCTGACTGTACCCAGGCTCAAATAACTGATATTATTGGCTGTTTAATAGTGCAACAGTTTGACCTTTTTTCCCCCCAAGCCATGTAATGTCTCTGCTTTGCTTTATTTATAATTTCCTGTTGACTACTTCTTTTTCCTCCATCACATTCTTTCTCTCTCTCTCCCTTTCTTTCTTTCTTTCTTTCTTTCTTTCTTTCTTTCTTTCTTTCTCTCTCTCTCTCTCTCTCTCTCTCTCTCTCTCTCTCTCTCTCTCTCTCTCTCTCTTCCTCCCCCCCTCCCTACCTCTCTCTCTCTCTCTCTTTCTTTCTTTCAAGGTAGGGTCTCACTCTAGCTCAGGCTGACCTGGAATTCACACTGTAGTCTCAGGGTGGCCTTGAACTCATAGTGATCCTCCTACATATGCCTCCTGAGTGCTGGGATTAAAAGTGTGTGCCACCACACCCAGCCCTGGAGAACTTTCATTTCAAACAGTTGCTGTAGTAAATAATTCCTCTACACGAACAGGAACAAACTGATATTAGAAACATAAGGACACTTTCATCTTCTTTGAAACATGCTGTAACTATTCTGGGAGCAGGAACATGTGTTCCTGGGAATGGGCTGAATCCCTGAAGTCCACACCCAAGGCCATGTCCCAGAGGCAGCTTCTGGGTCTAAGACAGGTGGCCATCTGCTGGACCAGGGCTTCCTTTTATGGCATCTAGGAGGATAAAGTTAGTTGCCAGGGGCAGTGGAGAGGTAGTCTTTCTGCTTGGATCAACAGGTTTGCACTATTTAAACTTTTCTCCAGTGTCATTTCCTTTCCCAAGATGCATCTGAGTTTAATCACTTGTATGCCCAATCATGTTTAGGCAAAGGATGGTGACTGTGACATCCTCCCTGAAAGTTTATGAGAGGCCAAAGTATCCCTTTCAGTACATTTACCCACAACTGTTTCAGGCTGGATTGCGCCCCCACCAACTTTAATACCCATATATACTATAATATATTTGAATGGTAACTAACCTCAAAAATGCTTTATTTTATGAAATTGGTGCAATTGTCTTGGGTGCATACATTATTTGAATTATAATTTCTTCTTTTTCTTTTTTGAAGTTGGGTCTTGCTGTAGCCCAGGCTGACCTGGAATTCACTCTGTAGTCTGAGAGTGGCCTCAAACTCACAGCGATCCTCCCACTTCTGACTCTCAAGTGCTAAGACTAAAGGCGTGCACCACCATGCTTGGCTATAATGTCTTCTTGCTTGTCTGTGCCCTTAAACAGTATCATGAGATCTTGCTTATCTCTTTTTAATAGATTTGGTTTAAGGTTGATATTGTCAGATCTTAGAATCTCAACAACCTGATATTTTCTAGTCCATTTACTTGGAAAACACTTTTATCATCCTTCCACACTAAGCTAATGTCTGTCATTAATAGGGAAGTGGATTTTGGAACATACAAATAGATGGATCTTACCTTTTCATCCACTTTGCTAGTCTATTTTTTTTTTTTTTAAAGGTAGGGTCTCCCTCTAGCCCAGGCTGACCTGGAATGTACAATGTACTTTCAGTGTAGCTTTGAACTCATGGTGATTCTCCTTCCTCTGCTTCCCAAGTGCTAGGATTGAAGGTGTGTGCCACCATACCCAGCTATGTCCCCCCCCCTTTTTATTGAGAGAGAGAGAGGGAGTGGGGGGAGAGAACAGGTGCTCCAGGACTTCATTGTGCACACCCTTGTATGCATGTGTGCATTGCATGCTTGTGTCACTATGCAGCTGGTTATGTGGGACCTGGAGATTTGAACATGCCTTCTTAGGCTTCGCCAGGAAGCACCTTAATCACTAAGCCATCTCTCCAGGCCAGCTATGTCTTTTTAAAAAATATTTGTTTATTTATTTGAGAGGGAGGGAGGTGGAGAAGGAAAGGAAAGGGAAGGGAAAGGGAGAGAAGAAAGAAGAGAGAGAGAGAGAGAGAGAGAGAGAGAGAGAGAGAGAGACAGAAAGACAGAGAATGAGAATATGGGTGTACCAGGGCCTCCTGTCACTGATGCATGTACTACTGTGCATCTGGCTTTATGTGGGTACTGGGGAATTGAACCCAGGCCATGAGGCTTTGTAAGTAAATGCCTTTAACCACTGAACCATCTCTCCAGCCCTAACCTAAGTCTTTTTTTGAGGCAAACCCAACAGACTGGCCATTTTTGTATGAGAAATGAGAGAGAGAGAGAGAGAGAGAGAGAGCGAGCGCATGCCAGAACCTCCATCCACTGCAATTGAACTCCAGATGCATGTAGCACTTAGTGGGCATGTGCCACCTAGTGGGCATGTGCAACCTTGCACATTTTGTGCATCTTGTTTGCGTGGGACCTGGAGAGTTGAGCATCATCCTTAGGCTTCGCAGGCAAGTGCCTTAACTGCTAAGTCATTTCTCCAGCCCTAGTCTATGTCTCCTGATTGTTGATTTGAAATTACTATTCATTTACTGTTGAATGAGTAAAGTATGAATTAATTCCCGTCACTTGGTTGATTTTGTAGTGTCTGGTGTTTTCCTATTCTCTTCCTTAACTGTTATTCAAGCATGTCTTACTCATTCCTGTGGCCTTATAGATGTGTTTGTCTTTCTCCTCACTCTAAAGAATTTCTGTAGGGTTGGCTTAATGGTCAAGAATTCTTTTAGCCCATTTTAATCAGTTTTTCCATTCAATTATGACAGAGATGTCTTAAATAGTCTATGTTGGCAGTTGTATTCAGATATTGAAACACATTATTCAAAGCTCTCCTCAATTTTATACTTTCTGTTGAGAAAACTACTATTATTGTGATAGTACTGCCTTTGTATACAACTCTCTTACTGCTTTCAATATAATTTATTTTTCTGTATATTTCCTGGTCTAGTTATAATATGGCAAAGGGAGGCTCTTTTTCTGGTCTTAACTGATGTTGTAAATGCTTCCTGCATTGGCAATATCTTACCTTAATTTTTGTAAATTTTCCATTATTATTTTGTTGAAATCGAACCCCAGATGTTTGTGCCACCTAGTGGGCATGTGCCACCTTGCACTTGTCTCACCCTTGTGCATCTGGCTAATGTGGGATCTGGAGAATTGAACATGGGCCCTTAGGTTTCACAGGCAAGCGTCTTAACCACTAAGCCATCTCTCCAGCCCAAGGTTAGATGTTCCGTCCTCTCCTTGACCCATTCCACTGGTAAGGCTTTCCAGTGTGCTTTTTATATGACTTATGGTGTTTTAAGTGTGTGTATATACATACATACACACACACACACATACACACACACACGCATATATGGTTCCACTTTGTGCATCTGGCTTTATGTGGGTACTGAGGAGTTGCCCACAGGCCATCAGGATTGGCAAGCAAGCATCTTTAACCACTGAGCCATCTCTCCAGCCCTGATTTACGGTGTTTTTCATTTCCACTATTTCAGTTTAGTTTTTTTTTTTTTCAGTATTTCAATCTCTTCGTCTTTCCTATCTCATATCAACTTTCTCATTTCATTCAGTTGTTGTGTTATGTGCCCTGTCAGCACTGTGCACCTCTGTGACCTCTAGTCATGATTGTCCAGTGTTCCTAATAATTTTGATAACGTAACGTGAAAAATGAAAAATTTGAGTTTGCAGTGTATAAAATACAACAATTGTGAACCAGTGGAAATTGAATAGAAATTGTGAGCATCTGAAGATGCTTGTATACAAGACCCCTTAAGGAAAAATGCCTCCAAGATTGAAGCTGGGCATCCCTGGAATAACTTCTAAAGAAACAATAAATGGTCTTGGGCTGGAGAGATGGCTTAGCGGGTAAGCGCTTGCCTGTGAAGCCTAAGGACCCCGGTTCGAGGCTCGGTTCCCCAGGACCCATGTTAGCCAGATGCACAAGGGGGTGCACACATCTGGAGTTCGTTTGCAGTGGCTGGAAGCCCTGGCGCGCCCGTTCTCAATCTCTCTCTCTCTCTCTGTCACTCTCAAATAAATAAATAAAAAATGAACAAAAAAAATTAAAAAAAATAAATGGTCTTTAATTTTTGGTACACATGTTAAGTCTTGTGTACAACTGAAATGTCTGTGTACTGTTTCTCAGCACCAATAAAATTATAAAAGAATTTAAAAAGTCCAATATGATGAAAACATCTGATTAAAAATTTATTATTTGCAAGTAGGGAGAGATGGAGGAGGGGGAGAGAGAGAAGGAAGGAGAGGGAGGGAGACTGTGGGTCCACTGGGGTCTCTTGCTGCTGAAAATAAACTCCAGATGCATACATACACTACTTTGTGTATATGGCTTTATGTGGCTACTGGGAAATCGAACCTAAGCCCTCAGGCTTTGCAAGCAAGCACCTTTTAACTGCTGATCCATCTCTCCATCCCAAAATAATCTAATTTTTTTTTGAGTGAGTGAGGATACCACACTTTAATGAAGAAAAGTAGTTTTAAACCTAGGTCTGATTTATGAATGATATCTATTAAGCCATGAATCCATAGGGAACAGGCTCCGGCAGCTCAGGTTCCTTTCCACTAGTTCTCACAAAGTGCGCTGCTCTGGGTGGAGCAGGCTGCCGCTTCAGCTGCACCCAGGTTCCTTTCTCTTTGGCCTTCTCCTCCTCCTTCTTCTTTTTAAATTTTTGATTTTTTGAGGTAGGGTCTCACTCTAGCTCAGGCTGACCTGGAATTCACTATGTAGTCTCAGGGTGGCCTCGAACTCATGGCAATCCTTCTACCTCTGCCTCCCAGGTGGTGGGATTAAAGGCGTGTGTCACCACACCCGGCAACTTCCTTCTTCTTCTGATCATTTTTCTTCACCTGTTTCAGGAAGCTGTCTCGGCTCATAGAGTGCTTAATATGCTCAATGTGCACATTAATTCTCTTGGCAAGAATATTGCCCTTGACTTTTGTGTTCACAACAATGCCAACAGCATGCTGAGTGACACTGTAGACTCTTCCAGTCTTCCCATGGTAACATTTATGAGGCATTCCTTTGCCCATTCCCTTGATGTCTACAATATCACCCTTCTTGTAGATTTGCATACACGTGGCCAATGGAACAATCCATGTTTTCTGAAAGGCCTGGAGAACATGTGCCGGGTGCCTCTCCTCGTCCCCTTTGTGTTTGTCATTTTGGCAAATTACTGGAAAACGGCGGCTCCGGCCAAAAAGCCCAAAATATTTAATTTTTTGATAGAATTAACTACCCTTGGAGTATAAGCCCTTCTCTTGGCAATAAAACTTACGGTGGGGGGCAGCACGTGTGGCACTGGGTCCCGAGATGGTCTAGTTGGATTCTTTTTTTTAAAAATATTTTTTATCTATTTATCTATTTGACAGGGAGAGAGGGAGAGACAGAATGGACACACCAGGGCCTCCAGCCACTGCAGACAAACTCCAGACATGTGCACCCCCTTGTGCATCTGGCTAATGTGGGTCCTGGGGAATCAAACCTGGGTCCTTTCTTTGCAGGCAAATGCCTTAACCACTAAGCAATCCCTCCAGCCCTCTAGTTGGATTCTTTTTAAATTTTTTTTTTGGTTCATTTTTTATTTATTTATTTGAGAGCGACAGACATAGAGAGAAAGACAGATAGAGGGAGAGAGAGAGAATGGGCGCGCCAGGGCTTCCAGCCTCTGCAAACGAACTCCAGATGCGTGTGCCCCCTTGTGCATCTGGCTAACGTGGGACCTGGGGAACCGAGCCTCGAACCGGGGTCCTTAGGCTTCACAGGCGAGCGCTTAACTGCTAAGCCATCTCTCCAGCCCTCTAGTTGGATTCTTGAAAGAAGAATTTAGATAAGAAAGAGCAAGGAGACAGACTCAAATGTCTTTTTATGGTATTAAAAACTTTTATTCTATTTTGAGTTTTAAAAAATTTATTTGCAAACAGAGAATGATAGAAGAGAGATAGAGAGAATGAGCATGCCAGGACCTCCAGTCATTGCTAACAAATTCCAGATGCATTTGCTACTTTGTGCATCTGGCTTTACATGGGTACTAGGGAACTGGACCTGGGTTGTTAGGCTTTGCAGGCATGTGCCTTAACCACTGAGAAATGTTGAGACTTTTATGATATCCGAGCTAGCTAACTGATAACATATTTGAATGTTTATAATTCTTGATTTTTTTCATTTTAGGGTGTTGTAGCATTGGATTCCCTCAAATCAGATGTAACTTAAAACTTACATTAAATCACTCATATCATATTATGCATAGATTTAACATGTTTTTTGGTTTGTGTAGTAATAGTATGTGTGGTGTGTGCTAGATGCTCAAGTATATGCAGATACACATGCCCTGTGCATGTGCAGTGCATCAGAGGAAGACACTGGATGTACTCCTCCACTGCTCTTCTGCCTTATTTCCATGAGACAGTCTCTCTAAATCTGGAGCTCCCCACTCTTTGGTTAGATCAGCTAACCAGAGCCCCAGAAAATCTTCCTATGTCTGCTCCCCTCAGTGCTGAGGTAACAAGCATGGACAGCCATGCTTGGCTTTTTATGTGGGTACAGGGGATCAAACTCAGGTCCTCATGGCTGCAAAAATGTTTTTTAATCATTGAGCCATCTCCCTTCCCACAGTGATACTTTTTTGTGTGTTTCTTTTTTCCAGGTAGGGTCTTGCTCTAGCCTGGGCTGACCTGGAATTCACTATGTAGTCTCAAGGTGGCCTTGAACTCACAGTGATCCTCCTACCTCTGCCTCCCGAGTGCTGGGATTAAAGGCATGTGCCACCATTCCTGGAACATTGATGCTTTAAATTTTTTAAAAAAATTATTAATTTAGAAGCCGAGACAGCGAGAGTAATAGACAGAGACACAGAGAGAATGGGCACACTAGCTGCTGCAAATGAACTCCAAATGCATGTACCACTTTGTGCATCTGGCTTTACATGGATACTGTGAAATCAAACTGTTGAGCCATCTCTACACTCCCACAATGATGCTTTTTATACAGACTTCTTCCCTCTCCATTACCCCTTCTGAGTGGTGCTGTATGTGGCCTGAAGACTCAGCCCTGCCTGGAGAAACTACTTCCCTCCACTACATAATCTTCATGCATGGGCTGGTAAAGAATATCACCACTCAACAACTCCAGCAGCTGCAAAGCCCAAATGAACAATCACCAATGTAACTGGCTTCCAGAATGATCCAGAGATATTTATGCTTCATCTTTCTTTATATCTCAAAATATGTTCAGGTGCTGGAGAGATGGCTTAGAGGTTAAGTGTAGGGAGCCAATGCAAATGCCATTACAAGATGGCACTGGCTTCCTGCCAGTCTTGAGGTAATCAATTCCTTATTTAGGCAGCGCCTTGGCACCAACCTCACTTGAGGTTGCACATGCGCTTGACGCACCTTGTCCCGAGCCTATCCCGTGGCTCCGGTGGGCAGGTGAGCCTGTGGCAGCCAACCAACAGGCGCCCTATAGTATTCTGCCCTATAAAAGCAGCTACACTCCTGCGCCCCTCGCCCCTCGCCATCAGCTTTCCTGTTAACCAAGAGGCTCTCCAATAAAGTGTGATCAAGAAGGATCTTCGTTTGCTGGTCGTTCTTCTCCTGCTGGTCAGGGGGTTCGCTACAAAGTGGTGCCGCAATCCCGGGACGCCGGGTGCTTTGTGGTCACTGGGCGAGGGGCCGAAGAGGATCCAGAACTTGACACACGGAGAGGAAGATGTCGGTAAGTCATCACCAGTCATAATGTTTTTTCACTTAGATCCCTACCTGATCCTTCTTATTTTCATTCCTGTGTGGTTTATTGTCCTTGTCATTTGCTGTGAGCGCAACATGGGCAATTCTCAGGGTGCGAGTTTTGTGACTGTTGACTTTGTCCAGCCGATAAAGGAATTGCTTAAGCAGAGGGACATTAGGGTCTCCTCTGCAACAATTAAAAAGATTGTTAAAGACCTAGATACAATTGCGCCCTGGTTTGCAGTCTCGGGGGAACTTTCTTTCCCTACTTGGGAGAAATTAGGTAGAGAATTGGAGGCAGCAAAACAAGAGGACAGAATTGGTAAGGGTACACTGCCGTTTTGGTGGCTGATTCACTCTTGCTTAAGTAAAAAAAAACACATGGAACTTATTAGAAGGGGACGGGAAGTTCTCGCAAGGCATCAGGATAGCCTTTCTGAGTCAGATTCAAATGGGGAGTCAAAAACTAGGCCTAGAAAAAGAAAAAAAATAAAAAAGAAGGGATTAAACAAAGATAAAAGTTTAAAAGATGAGCTCAGAGAAACAGGTGAAATCTATAATTCCCCCCCCCCCACCAGGGGGAAAAAGGAGCCTTTGACAGGCTCTACCCTCCCATTGAGGAGCTTACACATTTAAATGTACTTGACACAGATGAGGAGGCTAGCTCCGATTCTGCAGAGGAGGAAGAAAAAAAAATTATTTAAAGGGGAAGAGGAAAGACAAAAGGAGGCCACCGCCTGTTATAAAAGGGAACAATATAGGTCCCCGCCTAGGCGCCCTCTGCTAACAAAGGGGCCTCAAGGCCAAGGGTGTGGTCCTTTACAGTCGATAGAGCCTTCCGCACCCCCACCCTATAACTCCCCTGGGGACACATGCCACTTCATTAAAACAAAAACCTGGTCTCGGCTGGCCTCCGCTTTTCCCGTTTTTGAGGACCCAGTAACTCAACAAAGGAGACATGAACCAGTTCCCTATAAACAACTAAAGGATTTGGAACAGGCTGTCAAGGATTTTGGACCAGGTGCAGATTATTCCGTTGCGCTATTGCGCAGAATCATTACAGCTCCTTTGACTCCTACAGATTGGACAGAGTTGGCAAAGGCTTGTCTTTCAAAAGGCCAGTTCCTTGAGTGGAAATCTTTGGTTACAGATAATGCTCAGACACAGGCTAGACAAAATATCCAGAATGGCCATCCGGGATGGACAGCCGACATGCTCCTGGGGCTCGGCCCTCACATGGGTGACCAAGTAAATTTTCCCATAGAGGTATATCAACAGGTTAATGACATTCACTATCGAGCATGGAGAGATGTCCCCAATAAGGGGGAAATAGCTGGCAACCTGACAAAAATTATACAAGGCTCAACAGAACCTTTTGCAGATTTCGCTGCCAGATTGATGGAGGCTGCTGAGAAAACTATAGGTACTGCAGATCATACCATGCCCTTTGTGCTCCAATTGATATATGAGCAAAGCACAAAGGAATGTCAGAGAGCTATAAACCCAGTCAGAAAAAAGGGAATTGAGGCCTGGATCAAAGCATGTCACGAAATTGGCGGGCCACTGTCTAATGCAGGCCTGGCCGCGGCAGTTCTTGCTGCCACAAAGTCTCAACAGACTCAAAATTCAAAAGGATGTTTTAAATGTGGACAGCTTGGGCATTTTAAGCGTCAGTGCCCTCAGGCCAGGGAATCTGTCCCCCTAGTCAGGGAGGGACCAAAGCAGCGACCACCTGGTACTTGCCCAAGATGTAAGAAGGGTAATCATTGGGCTAATGAGTGTAGGTCAGTGAAAGATATTAATGGTCTACCTATACCTCCCCTTCAACGTGTTCAGGAGTCAAAAAACGGAATGAGGGGCCCCCGTCCCCAGGGCCCACAAATTTATGGGGCACTCCAGGCGCCAGTCCCAACATTGGGCCCGCCGCCATCCTCCCACTCAGAAGAGCCACATCAGGCTCCGCAGGGTTGGACCTCTGTGCCGCCTCCGGACTGGTCCTGACCCCTGAGATGGGTATACTAGCCATAGAGACTGATGTCCGCGGACCTATACAAAAGGATACCGTGGGCCTCCTCTTAGGATGTTCATCATAAACTTTAAAAGGATTGCTTGTTTTCCCTGGAGTCATTGATCCTGATTATATGGGCACAATTAAGATTCTCTGTCATTCCCCTTATGGGGCTGTGTCTATTGCACCAGGAGATTGTATTGCTCAATTGTTGATTTTGCCTTCTACTCATTCCTCATTCCCGGCCCAGCAGAGAGAGAGGGGAGATGGATGTCTTGGGTCTACTGGGATAGACTTGGCTTGTTTATCGCTAGAATTAGATCAGAGACCACTTTTACAGTTGACCATAGAGGGAAAGACATTTTCAGGCCTGGTTGATACAGGTGCAGATAGAAGTATAATTCAAATGAATTCTTGGCCCAAGTCTTGGCCCCTGCAGAAATCTTCTCAGACCCTTCAAGGACTGGGATATGCAGAAACACCCCAGATGAGCGCAAAAGAACTAACCTGGTACACCGATGAGGGACAGAAGGGAAAAATACAGCCTTTTGTATTGGCAGTACCAATCAATTTGTGGGGTTGGGACATTCAGTCCCAGTTGCGCCTCCATCTGACTAATGACTATTCGGAGGCTAGTAAAAATATGATGAAAATACAAGGCTTTGTCCCAGAACAGGGACTGGGAAAATTCCTCCAGGGACGTCCAGACCCAATCATCCCAAAAGAAAAGTTGGGCCGCTCTGGATTGGGTTTTTCCTAGGGGCTGTTGAAAACGCCGCTTCCAAGAGAGTCCAGGTGCCCATTCCTTGGTTAACTAACAAAGCCATATGGGTCCCTCAATGGCCCCTATCACAGGAAAAACTGGAAGCAGCAAGAATCTTAGTCCAAGAACAGTTGAATCTTGGCCATCTAGAGCCTTCTGTGTCCCCCTGGAACACCCCAATATTTGTGATTAAAAAACAATCAGGCAAATGGAGATTGCTCCATGATTTGAGAGCGGTTAATGCCCAAATGCAGATTCTGGGGCCTGTTCAAAGAGGCCTCCCAGCCCTTTCTGCCCTGCCCAAGGGATGGCCTATCATAGTTTTAGATGTTAAGGACTGTTTTTTCTCTATACCGCTTTGTCCCCAAGATAGGGAACGTTTCGCTTTTACCCTTCCTTCAGTCAATCATGAGAGACCGGACGCACGTTTTCAGTGGCGTGTGCTACCGCAAGGAATGGCTAACAGCCCTACTATCTGTCAGCTTTTTGTAGATGCTGCGTTGGCCTCTGTCTGCCAGGAGTTCCCTTCTCTTCGCATGATTCATTATATGGATGACATTTTGTTAACAGCCCCCATATTGGCTAGCCTACATTCCTCTTTTCAAAGAGTTATTCAGGCCTTAGAGAATTATGGCTTGACCATTGCCCCTGAAAAGATTCAACAGACAGATACTGTTACTTTTCTGGGGTCTGTCATTAGCCCTTGTTCTGTGAGGCCACAAAAGATGTGCATTCGCACCTCCCATTTACATACTCTCAATGATTTTCAAAGGCTACTGGGAGATATTAATTGGTTATGAGGATTCCTTCATGTGCCTCGATCAGAGCTGTTGCCGCTCTTCTCCATCCTTGAAGGCAACCCTGATGTTTCGTCTCCTCACATGCTTACACAATCAGCCCGCGAGGCGCTTAATAAGATCGAAGAGGCACTTAATAAAGCACACCTTGATTGGTTTGATCCTTCAAAACTGCTTTTTCTATGTATTTTAAAAACTAAGGATGTCCCTACAGGAGTGATCTGGCAGGAGGGGCCCCTGTTGTGGCTTCATGGAAACTCCTTGGGAGCCCGCACTCTTCAGTACTTTCCACAACTGGTAGCTCGACAGGCTTTTTTTGGGGCTTAAGTATTGTTTATTACACTTTGCAAAGCTGCCTGACAAACTCATCATCCCCTATACTAAGGAACAGGTAGAAGTTTTGTCTGGCACTGTGGATGATTGGAGCATTCTCATGTGTGCTTTCCCAAATGTCATAGATAATCATTATCCAAAGAGCCCTATTTTGTCTTTTGTTGAAAATAATTTAGTGTATTTTCCTAAAATCACTGCTCAAGAGCCTATTACATCAGCCCTTGCCATCTTTACTGATGGTTCAAAGTCTGGTCGTGGGGCCTACTTGGTACAGGGCTCGGAGCCTATTGTAAGAATGTTTAGACCTGATTCCCCTCAAATTATTAAATGCCTAATTGTTTTGGAGGTCTTTCGGACATTCTCTACTTCTTTTAACTCGTTCACAGATTCCCTATATGTAGCTAATGCGGTTGCTGGCCTAGAGATTGCCGCTTCGGTTCGCTCTACTAGTCTAGTGTCTAATATTCTTTTACAACTTCAGTCTTTAATTTTGCAGCGAACTTGCCCTTTTTATGTAACTCATATTCGGGCGCATTCGTTGCTGCCTGGCCCCTTATCACAGGCTAATGACCTCGTGGACCGGGCCACTAGGCTCGCCATGATTTCTCTGAAAGATACAAAAGCTTCAGCTACTAAATTCCATAGATTATATCATGTTCCTACAAACACCTTGAGAAAAAAATTCTCCATTTCCAGAGATGAGGCATGAGACATTATAAAATCTTGTCAGTCTTGTGTCACCTTTTTACCCTCACCACATGTGGGCGTTAACCCCTGGGGCCTATGTCCTGGAGACCTTTGGCAAATGGATGTGACACATCTTCCAGAGTTTGGAAGATTAAAATACCTACATGTCTCAGTGGACACTTGTTCAGGCGTTATTTTCGCCTCTCCATTGGCAGGTGAAAAGGTCTCTCATGTCAAAACTCACTGCCTAGAGGCCTGGGCTGCTTGGGGAAAGCCACACCGCCTAAAAACTGATAATGGCCCAGCGTACTCATCTGGTGGCTTTCGAGCCTTCTGTGCCCAAATGCAGGTTGCTCATACCACTGGCCTTCCTTACAACCCACAAGGTCAAGGTATAGTAGAAAGAGCCAATAAAAGTCTAAAAGCTCTTTTATTTAAACAAAAAGGGGGTATAGCAGAAAATGCAACTCCCAAGGAAAGAGTATCTTTAGCTCTCTTTACCCTTAATTTTTTAATCTTGGATAATAATAATAAATCTGCAGCTGACAGGCACAGTCAACATGTGATTCAATCATCCAGTGAGATGGTGATGTGGAAGGATGTCTTAGATAATAAATGGAAAGGACCGGATCTTGTTGTAATAAGATCCAGGGGAGCTGTTTGTGTTTTTCCACAGGAACAGGATTCCCCTCATTGGGTTCCAGCCCGGCTGGTGAGGACAGTCAAGCGATCTCCGGAGGAGGGTCCAGAAGACAGTAAGGTCCATCAGGGCGGAGATGATAAAGGTCTTGTGGACAATCTTCCTCCTGTGCCTGGAATCCATTAAAGGAGAGCCACGTTGGGGTATTCTGTCAACCTTTCCCAAACCTATGCCGGTGTTCCATTCTGCCACAGTCTTCCCTCGCTTCTTTACAACTCCATTTTCAAAGTGGATTTTATGTGGAACAAATGGCAGCTGCACAGACTTTACACCCTTTGTACTGTTACAAGGAGGACTTGTAGCTTGCAATAATGTGCCCGGGACCCTCCATACGGAGAATCAAGTAGAAGAGGATGTTAATGACATTGGACGTGGCTGTGGGAGGAATACTTCTTTTGCCCCTGCGCCGGCATGTGTTCATCCACCGTTTCTGTTCGTTCTTAGTAACTTCTTTTTCAGTAATTGTACCAATGATTCCTGTTACTTGTCTCAATGCTGGAATGCCAAGGTATTCAAGAATGCTATGGTCCTTAGGGTGCCCCGGTGGGTCCCCGTGCCTGTAGAGGCCCCCAGCACGCTATCGCTATTCAGACAAAAAAGAGATTTTGGTATCACGGCAGTGGTGATAGTGGCTGTGGCCGCAATAGCAGCTGCTGCCACAGCAGCCGGTGTGGCCATGGCCACTTCGGTACAGACTGCTGAAACTTTGAATAGTTTGGCCTCCTCCACTACCGTGGCCCTGGAGACTCAGACAGCCCTAAATTCCCATCTAAAGAGTGTTCTCTTATTTTAAGAAATGGATAGGAGTGGGAATGTTCCTGGTGTGCTGCCTGGGAGGATGCGTACTTTGCCTAGAGTCTCAAAATAGTTTGGTTTGCCACTTGCGAGCCCAGACCAGGAGGGACAAGATGGTCATTTCTCAAGCGCTCGTTGCCTTGGAAAGTGGTTCCTCCCCCCAAATTTGGCTGTCAGCTTTAAAAGGCAAATAGCTCCCCTGGCCCTTGCACCCTCAGGGTCTCAGAGTACCCATTGCACGAGGATGGGCAGGGATCTGGTAGCTTTCGTTTGACCGCCACCTTTGCACTCTCAGGGGATCTGTCCCATTGCACTGAGGAAGGGGAGGTTGAACTTCTTCCCTTGAGCGGTCAACACATCATGAGGTGCAGACCTGATCAGGAAGGTGGCTATTTTTTCCTGAGCTATGTCATAAGTTAATAAAAAAGGGGGAACTGTAGGGAGCCAATGCAAATGCCATTACAAGATGGCACTGGCTTCCTGCCAGTCTTGAGGTAATCAATTCCTTATTTAGGCAGCGCCTTGGCACCAACCTCACTTGAGGTTGCGCATGCGCTTGACGCACCTTGTCCCGAGCCTATCCCGTGGCTCTGGTGGGCGGGTGAGCCTGTGGCAGCCAACCAACAGGCGCCCCATAGTATTCTGCCCTATAAAAGCAGCTACACTCCTGCGCCCCTTGCCCCTCGCCATCAGCTTTCCTGTTAACCAAGAGGCTCTCCAATAAAGTGTGATCAAGAAGGATCTTCGTTTGCTGGTCATTCTTCTCCTGCTGGTCAGGGGGTTCGCCGCAGTTAAGGTGCTTGCCTGTGAAGTCTAATGACCCACGTTTGGCTCCCCAGATCCCACATAAGCCAGATGCATAAGGTGATGCATGTGCAACGTCATGCATACGCACAAGGTGGCACAAGTGTCTAGAGCTTGATTTTAGTGGCTAGAGGCCTTGTTGTACCAATTTTCTCTCTATCTCTTGCTCTCTCATAAAAATATGTTCAGATTACAATTTTAAAAGCAATGTACAAAGGCTTCCGACATATCCAAATTATTTTTATTGACAGCTGACCTTAGACAGTCAATTTAGTTCGCAGGTTCCAAACAGCATTAAAATGACAAATCATTGAAAAACCCCAAGATTTGTGTTGGAATACAAATAGGCAGTTAGGTTGAATTCAGGCATATAATGGATGAGCACTGCAATACAAAGGGCCAGAGTTCCTCATGAAACTATCTCAGAGCAAACCTTTTGAGACTCTAGAACAGTAGACTGTCCCCACTTAAATGACATTCAGGGGGAAAACAGTCAAATTTCCAAGAAAACGGAAAGGAACAGCATGGATGGAAGCACAAGCAGAGAGAAGTTGAAGCATGTTTCTAAGATAGGCCAGAGAATATCTCTAATCAGTAAACCAAAGATGGGGGATAAACACTCACTCCTAAATAATTTCTGCTGACTGATGCTTAACCACTGATGCCTTTATGTGTGTGTGTGTGTATATGTGTGTGTGTGTGATGCATATATTTAAAAGACATAATAACTTCTCCCTATTTAAGAAGATAGAGAGTAAAAGCAAATAAGAGCTCACATGAGCATGTGGGAAGGCATGGGTGGATGGATCAGGCTGTGTGTACAAAATCCTTTATAAACATTTATTTACTAACACAGTGTAAGCAGCTTTTCAAGGTGAAGTAAGTGCTAAGTGCACATGGAAGAAATCAAACTCAATTTGAAAAGCCCATGGTTTTACTTCATTAGTCAAATTCTTGCTTCTAAATGAATTTTGTTTCATCCAGGCTTTGGGCATACTCAAAAAGTTAATAACTGCAGAATTTTCTTGGTGATGTAGAGTGACATCTAAGGTTACAAATACTTTGATACATCATTGGTTTTCAATTTTTTTTTTTTGACCCCATTTCTCTCAATATTCTGTAACCTTAAAAATAGAGGATTATTAGCCGGGCATGGTGGTGCACGCCTTTAATCCCAGCACTCGGGAGGCAGAGGTAGGAGGATCACCGTGAATTTGAGGCCACCCTGAGACTACATAGTTAGTTCCAGGTCAGCCTGGATTAGAGTGAGACCCTACCTCGAAAAAGAAAAAAAAAAAAAAAAAAAGAGGATTATTGAGCTCCCGAACAGTCCCACTTGGTGTGTTCATCTACCCTGCTCTGCTTACAAGTTTGGCCTCAGAAGCAACAAGAACAGTTTTGGTACCTGGTGAAGAGGAAGTTTACCATCCTATTTAATTTCTTACTAGTTTTTAAAAAGATTTTATTATTATTTATTTGCAAGCAGAGAGAGACAGAGAAAGAAAGAATGGGTGCAAGAGGGCCTCTAGCTGCTGCAAATGAACTCCAGATGCATGTGCCACTTTGTGCATCTGGCTTTATGTGGCTATTGGGGAACCAAGCTTGGGTTATTAGATTTTGCAGGCAACAACTTGAGCTGCTGAGCTGTCCCTCCAGCCCGCTTACTGGTTTTATCTCGTTACCTCACCCTTTAACATGGGTGTTCTAGCTCAAGGGCCAGCAAACATATTCACTGAAGAGCCATAGAGTAAATATTTAAGAGTTTAGGGGGTGATCCTCTCTTGGCCAAATGTATCCTTCCAAAGTTCCAATGCTGAAACTTCATCACCATGTGATGATAATAAGTGTGACTTGGGGAGTGATTAGATCATGAGTAGAGTCTCCATGTAAGGGATAAGTATGTTTAGAAGTGGCTGAAGAGACTAGAGTTTTCCCCCTCTCCCATGATGACAGAGCTACCTTCTATAAACAAGGAAACAGCCAGTCACCAGACCGTGAATTTGCTGGTCCCTTGATTTCTAAGACAAAGTTGACTTTCCTGGATTTGAATTTTTCCCTCCTATTGAGCATTTGGACCCTAGATATAAATTTCTCTTGTTTATAAGCCACTCATCAAACTCGTGAAATCTGTTTGTAGCAGCCACAATCTCTGCAGTAGCTATTCATTCTGATGTTGCACACAGAAGCAGGTGGGTAATACGCAAATGCATGAGTGTAGGTAAGTTTCAATACTACTTATAGAAAACGTTGCTGCCCTGACTTGATCCAAATCCAGAGCCTAGTTTGTTGAATCCTGCTCTCTTCCATTAATTCTTAGGCAGTGAAGGAGTTGAGCTCTGTCTCTTGAGTCAGAGTCTTGACCTCTGACCGCTAAGCTTTTCTACCCAAATTCATCTCCTTTGCTGAATTTCTCTATTCACTCTAAAATCTCTTTGAGAAGGATCCTGTCTCTCTAGTTTCCCATCATTGCTGGATTAAAAATCCATTCACTCTTTAAGAGTGTGTGCTCCAGTGCCATCATGTCTTTAAATGCTATACCTCTGATTTTCTTCAGTCACAATGTTCAAAGGTCTACTACTTAGAGGGAATTGTAAGAAACAACAGGGATAGAAAGGGCAAGAATATGAACTGGCTTGACAGAATTTAAGTGAGTAGAAATAAGAAATACATGATTATCCTTTCTTATCACTTTCTATAGTTTCATATTACTTGTAATTTGGCATAGAATAACAATGAAAAAATTGACACTTGCAGCAACATACTAAATACTTATTTGAACTTTTGTTTTTTGTGCTAACAGATCACTGTGGTTTCACACCTGGTCCACTTTCTTAAGAAGTCTGGGATAAAGAACTGACCTATGGAGAGTAAAAACAACAAAACAATGTGAGCAGATATGAAGACCAGAGAAACTTGAGAAGAAAAGTTGCTTGTCCTCAGCTAAGGCACCAGAAGACCGTCCTGTGAGCTTTATCCATACATGACAGGGCAGAATACCAGGATTCTTCACAGTTGTTCCAGTTTTCTCCTTTACTGGGACTCTAAATAAAGTAATGCATTGAACCTGCCAATTTTTCATATCTGTACTATTCCTAGGGATTTTTCTAAAAGTGACAAAGCATAGCTTATAGAAATCTAATTAATGTAGAGAAATGAACTTTCCCTGTTAGCCAATGATTCAGTCAATGCTAAGAATAGGAAAAGACTTGATTAAAAATTGCAGTTGAGGGCTGGAGAGATGGCTTAGCGGTTAAGCGCTTGCCTGTGAAGCCTAAGGACCCCGGTTCGAGGCTCGGTTACCCAGGTCCCACGTTAGCCAGATGCACAAGGGGGCGCACGCGTCTGGAGTTCGTTTGCAGAGGCTGGAAGCCCTGGCGCGCCCATTCTCTCTCTCTCCCTCTATCTGTCTTTCTCTCTGTGTCTGTCACTCTCAAATAAATAAATAAAAAATTAAAAAAAAAATTGCAGTTGAGACTGACCAATTATGCAAATCCCAGAGAACTGGAAAATGAAATATCCACAACAGAGGGTAACAATTATTTAAATCTAAGGCCAATATAATCCATATAAACCTAACTTAGAACATGTTATAAATACATTTTCATTATGTTCATCTAGTCAGACATCATCCTTTGTAGATGAATTCTAAGCAACTTTCAACTCCAGCCTTTAGTTTCTATGGATAATATGAAAGAAATTACTCTTTCAAGAAATGAAACCATATGTAATGGATAATTAAATAAAATTTCCTTACAAAATGAAAAGCTGCAATAGGCTGTGATATGACCAGGAGTAAAAGCATTTGGATTTCAATGTTTATAATTCTAGTATTTACAAAACATTTTTAAATTTCTGACAATGGGTATTTGGAGTGTTAGAGATAAGTATTTTGAGATTTGCAGGTAGGAACTTTCATAATTATCAAGTCAAAAGACATAAGCAAGCCGGGCGTGTCATCCCAGCACTCAGGAGGCAGAGGTAGGAAGATCGCCATGAGTTCGAGGCCACCCTGAGATGACATAGTGAATTCCAGGTCAGCCTGGGCCAGAGTGAGACCCTACCTTGAAAAACCAAAAAAAAAAAAAAAAAAAAAAGAAAGAAATATGTAAGCAATATTCTATCTTGCTTCAAAACTATGTTTTAGGCAAGTGAAATGAGATTTATATACAACTGGTCCCCAAGGGCACAATATGTACTTTCTATTTAAACATAGAAGTATTAAATACAGTGATAAATCCAACTTGCTTTTATTCACATTCACTAATTTTTCAGGGCAGTTCTTCACTGTGAATTCTTTGATGTCTGATGAGGGATGAACTGCACTTAAAGCATTTCCCACACTGACTACATCTAAAGGGTTTCTCTCCAGTATGAGTTCTCTGGTGTTGAATAAGAGCTGATGAATGAATGAAGGCTTTTCCACATTCACCACATTTGTAGGGTTTCTTTCCAATATGAATTCTTTGATGTTTAGCAAAATTTGAACTCCGGCTAAAAGTTTTTCCACATTCATTACATTTATAGGGCTTTTCTCCAGTATGAATCCTCTGATGCTGAACCAGGTGTGTGCTCTGGCTGAAAGATTTTCCACATTCACTACATTCATATGGTTTTTCTCCAGTGTGAACTCTTTGATGCTTAGTAAGAGATGAGCAATGGCTGAAGGCTTTCTCACATTCTTGACATTTATAGGGTTTCTCTCCAGTATGAGTTCTTTGATGTTTAATGAGTGCTGATGAATGAATAAAAGCTTTATCACATTCATTACATTCATAAGGCTTCACTCCAGTATGGATTAACTGATGTTGTGCAAGATGTGTACTTCGGTTAAAACCTTTCCCACACTCGTTGCACTCATAAGGTCTCTCTCCAATGTGAATTCTTTGATGTGTCGCAAGAGCTGAACTTTCTGTGAAGGCTTTCTTGCAATCCTTACACTCAAAGAGAATTCTTGTATGAGTTCTTTGATGTTTAGTTAAATTAGCTCTGTGGCTAAAAGATTTCCCACATTCCTTGCAGGTATAGGGTTTCTCTCCAGTATGGACTCTCTGATGTCGAATCAGCACTGAATGATAAGTGAAGAGTTCACCACAATCATCACATTTATGAGGTTTTTTCTCTTTATAGGTTCTCTGTTTTTTCATTAAGTTTGACTTCTGCTTCAGTCTTTTTCCCAGTGGATGAAAAGTACAGGATCCTTTGGGAACTCTGTCTTGAGTCATAAGGAGAGATTTCTGGCCAAAGTTTTTCCAGTATATGTCATACTCACAATCCCTTTCCACAGGGAGTGAATTTATGTGGGTGAACATCTCTCTCAAGTGTCTCTCCTGATTTCCTTGCTGATTCTCTAACCAATTTTCACATTCAAGAGCTGTTTCCAAGTTGGAGTCATAGACATTATTTCTTGTCAGTTTGTCTATTATTGTGACTTGGTGTGATTCTTCATTGGAAAATTCTTGTACTGAAGTTGAATCTTTACTTTCAGGTCTAGTCTCCATGTCTGAAAGACATTGCAAATGCAAATTTTCTTCATTTTCAGTGTTCAAGAAAAAGGTAGTTCTGTAAGTGGTAAGAGTTATTGAAGATGAAAAGCATGCTTTTATGGAGTTAGTGGATTTGACTCTTATTAGATGATTTGCCAATGAGAAGCAAGTAAAGAGAAATAAAATGCTCACTATATGCAAACAAAATGAGTATAATCTCTTTAAGACAATCAGAAGAGGGGAAAAATGACCAGAAATATAAGTGAAGAAGGAATACAGATGAAAAAAAGTCAGTGGATCAGTAGGCAATAATATACTAGACCTGGATAGAAGACAATCACACACACAGATGAAACATATTTAGAGTACCTACTGGTATAAAAAATATCCAGGTAGTTATCATCTTAGTGATTATATATATTTGTACATATTTGTATAATTAATATATATGTAATATATATGTGGTATGTATCATTAAGAATAGTAATTCAAATAATATGGTATTGGAACAAAGACACAAAAGTAGGCCTAGAAAGAAACTTAAGGATATAGGATGTGGTTAGCATTACAAACCAATGATACAAGATTGCTTAATAAATTATGCCAGATTACAGGGGGTAAGCATGGGAAAAATCAAAATTAGCTTCCTATTTCAGATCATATACAAAGTTTGGATATTTCAGAATAAAATTCAGATTACTTTTCTGACACTGAAATAACAAAGACAATTCCCCAAAAGTAAACAAACAAAGAAAAAAAACCTGTAAAGGATGAGCACATAGCTCAATAGTAGAGTGCTTGCCTAGCATGGGATCCAACCAATAAATCTAACCTGAAAAGCTACAATCTACCAAAGATGTTACAAAATACACCTAAGATAGCTGTGGTGGCTGACAACTATAATCCTAACACTGGGGAGGCTGAGGTAGAAGGATCATTATATGTTTGATGCCAGGCTGGGTTAGCATAGGCTAGAGTGAGACTTTGCCTTCAATAAATAAATAAATAAATAAATAAATAAATAAATAAATAAATAAATAAATTTAAAAAAATCAATTCAGTTCAAAACTGGCAGAATAAATTTGCCCTCACTAATTTACAATACTGCCTCTATCGCATATTAGACTCTAATTTTACAAGTAACCCCAACAGATCAGGAAAACCTGAATAGGCAAATACTCAACTGACTCATATCTATCATTCATGAAATGAAAAACATACACCACCACCATTTTACCAGCAAATGGATAAAAACTAACAAGTCTGCTAACATTATCTGGTGGCTAGGATTAAGGAAAGGACTTTGATAATTCTAATAAAACTAGCATGCGAGACTCAGTAGATATCATATTCATATATATATATATATATATATATATATATATATATATATATATGCAAGAGCAAGAGAGACAGAGAGAAAAAGAATTGGCATGCCTGGACCTCAGCCACTGCATTCGAATTCCAGACGCTTATGCCACCTAGTGGGCATGTGAAACCTTGTGCTTGCCTCATTTTTGTGCATCTGGCTTACATGGGATCTGGAGAAAGATTGAACATGGGTGTTTAGGCTTTGCAGGCAAGCACCTTAACTGCTAAGCCATCTCTCCAGACCCCTTTTTAGTTTTTTTGAGATATGGTCTCACTCTAGCCCAGTATGACACCTGAAATTCATTATGTATCCTCAGGGTGGTCTTGAGCTCATGGTGATTCTCCTACCCTTTGCTGCCCAAGTGCTAGGAATAAAGGTGTATGTCACCGTGCTTGCTCTCTAATATTTCTTTTTTCTTTCTTTCTTTTTTTTCTAGGTAGGGTTTCACTCTAGTCCAAGCTGACTTGGAATTCACTTTGTAGTCTCAGGGTAGCCTAGAACTCATGGTGATCCTCTACCTCTGCCTCCCAAGTGCTGGGATTAAAGGCACGTGCCACCATATTTCTTTTTCTTTCTTGTGTGTGTACAGTATTTGTGGTGGTGGTGGTAGTGGTGTGTGTGTAGTATGTGTTGGCAGAAGCACATACCCTGTGTATATGCCAGAGGAGAATGTTGAGTCTTCCTCCATCCAAATCTGCATGTCTCATCTGCATGTTTCTTGAGATGGAGTCTCTCACTGAAGCCAGAGATGCTTTCAGTTGGCCAGTCAGACTGGCCAACCAGCGAGCCCCATGGACTCTCTGTTTTCCACAGAACTAGGGTTACATGCATTTGTGGACATGCTTAGCTTTTACATGGGTGTTGGGGAATCAAATTCAGTGCAAATCAGGCCCTTATGCTTGCATGAAAAATATTCTTACTTGTGAACCATTTTCTCAGCTCAAATTCTTTTTGTCTTAAAAAAAAAGTTAAAAGACATCACATATTCATTAAAAATGGCTAAGATGATATCAAGTGCTGATAAACACATGGAACAACCAGAACTCCAAGCTGCTGTTGGGAATGTAACTGGAAAAATGATTCTGGAGACCTCTATGGCAATGTCTACATAAATGAACACGCCCTAACATATGGCTCAATAAGTTTACCTGTATGTGTATATCCAACATAATTGCCTATCATCAATAAACATGTGAAAGAATGCATGTACAGCACTATTCAAATATCTCATAACTAGAAACTATCCAAATGCCTGTCTTCAGGAGACTGGATAAATTGGAATACTTATATAATGAAGGATCATACAACCTAATGAGTGTGAATGAACCATAACAGTATACCACAGCATGGACCTCACCATCCATGTTTGGTGAAGGAAGCCAGGCACAAGATAATACACAATTTAGATCAGGTTCAAAAACAGTTAAAACTAATCTATGGCACTGGAGAGATGGCTCAGCAGTTAAGTCACTTGCCTGACAAGCTGAAGGACCTGGTTTTGATTCCCCAATACCCATGTAAAGCCAGATGTACAAAGTGGTACATGCATCTGAGTTTGTTTACAGCAGCTGGAGGCCCTGGCACTTCCATTCTCTGTCTTTTTTCTATCTTTCTCTGCTTGCAAACAAACAAAAAGGATTTTAAAAAGGGCTGGAGAGATAGCTTAGTGGTTAAGGTGCTTGCCTGTGAATCCTAAGAACTCATGCTCGAATCTCCAGGTCCCACATAGTTAGATGCAGTGATGCAAGTACGCAACGTCACACATGTGCCACAAGGGGCCATCTGGAGTTGGTTTGCAGTGTCTGACGGCCCTGGCACACTCATTCCCTCCCCCTTTCTCTCCCTCTCTCTGCCTCTTTCTCTCTCAAAAAAATAAAAAAATAAAAAATAAAAAAACAAACAAACCCTAATCTATGGTGTTACAAGTCAGGGTAAGATTTCCCTTGGGAGGAGGTGGTTGAGTGAGAACATGAGGGTACTCCTAGGGGTCCTGATAAAGCTGTTTGTTTTCATCTAGATAATAGTTAAAATGAATATATCTGATGTGTAACATTTCACAGAAAAAGCTGTACTGCTTGTATGCATTTTATATTGACAAAAATAGAAAGGAAAAAATAAGAGAGGCAAATGAGGTAAAACAGCATGAGATTAATTTTGGTGATGGCTATATTACTTTATTTTCTTGACTTATTTATTTAAAATGCATTAAATTTAAAATATTAAAAAAATAAACATACATAGGTACTTCTAATATTCTTTCCCAAGCATTGAAAACTGTAACTTATTTACTGTCTTGCTGGACATTCCTGAAGAGTCCCATTTATTTGACTCACCTGAGTAACTATATTTGGGGGCTTTTTTCTCAAGCTTCAATAGTTCTTTTTCATTGTCCAAGTTGCAGTTCTCAGGTTTGGAAATGGGAAGCCCTGTTCATTTAAAAAGGAAGGAAGAATGGATCAGCTATTTATGATGGGCATAAAGATGTGAAGTGGAATACAGTCCCATGCCCTTGATCTACAAATTAGACCACTACTCAAAGACCATATATGGGGTGAGGGAAGATGAGTCTCTAAATACTTGTAGCAAGAGTCTAGATCTAGTGAAGAGCTAATCTGGGTTTCTTAAGACAAGGTATTTGTGGGAGGAATTATATAGAGTGATAATACAAATTAATATTCCAGGGAAGAGAATGAAAACACCAGACCTTACTGGTATCCCCAAATTATGACTGTAGTAATAAGAGTTTTTGTTTTCTAATCCTTTTACCTTTTGTCCCTTTTCAATTACTAGAAGACATTTCCTTTGAGCAATTGATATATGAGATTTGAAAGGGGCTAGACAGTGTCCTCCACACTAAGGTAAACATATGTACACATAAGATAAACATGAGCATGCATGCATGCATACACACACACACACACACACACACACACACACACACACACACACACGAGCTAAGACAGGCCACTGAGTACTTTACTTCTCTGGCTCTAAAGTCTTTCTCTTATGAATTTAAGACTGGTTAAATTCCCAAGATAGAATTACTTCCTTTTTCTGCTCAGCTTTCTATATGGAAGAGAAAGTAATCCTAGAACTGCCAATGGCCAGCTCTACCTCTAATGGAGACCCTAAGGAAAAAGCTAATGCAGGGCCAAGCCACACCAATTACTAAGTAAATAAGTAAATAAGCTTTCTAATGAACATTTGATTACGAATATTCTTCCCACCCTTTAAGCTAGTGTGAATTATACTGCTACTTGAATAAACATCCACTATATATATATATATATATATATATATATATATATATGAATGAATATACACACATACATATACATATAATTTATTTATTTACTTCTTTGAGAGAGAAAGAGATATATAGAGAAATAATGGGCATGCTAGGACCTCCAGCCACTGCAAATAAACTCCAGATGCATGTACCACCTTACGCAGCTGGCTTATGTGGGTACTGTGGAATTGAACTTGGGTCCTTAGGCTTAGCAGCAAGCACTTTAACCACTGAACCATCTCTCCAGCCCCTGAATGTTTTTAATAATTATTTTTATTTATTTATTTGAAAGAGAAAGAAGAAAGGGACAGAGATGGTGGGGGGGAGAGTATGCACACACCACGGCCTCTAGCCCCTGCAAACAACTCCAGCCACATGTGCGACCTTGTGCATCTGGTTTACGTGGGTCCTGCTTCCCCAGAAACCTGGGGAAGTCCTTTGGCTACTTAACTGCTATGCCATCTCTCCAGCCTGAATTTTTTTTTTTTTTTTTTTTTCCGAGGTAGGGTCTCACTCTAGCTCAGGCTGACTTGGAATTTACTAGGTAGTCAAATTCACCACGATTCTCCTACCTCTGCCTTCTGAGTGCTGGGATTCAAGTCGTGCGCCATCACACCTGGCCAGACTGAATATTTTTTAAAGGTATTTTTATTATATTGATTTGAGAGAGAGAGAGACAGACAAAAGAAGGAGAAGAAGCAGGAAGGGAGAGAGAATGGATATGTCAGAGCCTCTCACTAGAAACAAACTCCAGATGCATGTAGTACTTTGTGCATCTGGATATAGTGGGTACTGGGAAATTGAACCTAGGCCAGCATGCTTTGCAAGCACGTACTTTTAACCACTGAGCCATCACGCCAACCTGCCACTCAAATCTTGACAGACAATAAGCACAGACATTTTACCAAGAACCTGGAGCAGAAGCATATTTCTCCAGTGGGGGCCATTGCTCAGTGGTAGAGTATGTGACCTCACTGGTAGCCTTATTGTTTACAAGGAGTATCATAAGGGTATATCTCTATGAGACAAAAAATATATGTGTAAAGCCCAGCATTAAGCAAAACAAAACAAAACTGGTTTTTTTCTACTCCTCCAAAGAAATACTTTATGATTTCTGAATGCAAAAGTAAAAGCTTGACTGGGTGTGTTGCTGCATGACTTTAATCCCAGCTCCTGGGAGGCAGAGGTAGGAAGACTGCTGTGAGTTCAAGGCCAGCCTAAAACTACAGTGAATTCCAGGTCAGCCTGAACTAGTGTGAGACCCAAGAGTGGGGGGGGGGGGGGCGGCAGTGACAGTTTAAGGTATTTAATTTTCAATGAAGTAATGACAGCCCATGTGCAGATTTCTCAGTCACAGCAAGAATCGATTCTTACAAAGCGAGACTAGGTTCCTATAGTTCTTCAGCATCATATCCCTCTGTGCAGGATCCAACTTCCCCCATTCCTCTGGAGTAAAGTCAATTGCCACATCCTTGAATGTCACTGATTCCTACAACACAAACACACTTTTGTTTACCATCTTTCATTTCATACCGTTTCTTTTGTCCCCTGTTCCTATTGATACTGGAAAAAAGGCCCGAGATACATGTGATGAGGGTAGTAGCAGGTATTCTAATAGTGTTCAGATTCCAAAAAGTCTATGTTGTCACTGAGTATCAGACATCCTGTGAAGATTCAACATGAAGTAAGATCAGGGTTGTTCACTGAGAGACCACAATTTTCCATGGGAAAAGTATTGAAAGTTGGACAAATGAATTTTATTTGACAGAGAGAAAGAGGGAGAAAGGGGGGGGGGGGAGAGAAAGAGAGAGAAAGTGAGCATGGGTGCGCCAGAGCTCCAGCCACTGCAAATGAACTCCAGACACGTGCGCCCCCTTGTGCATCTGGCTAACATGGGTCCTGGGGAATTGAACCTGGGTCCTTTGGCTTTGCAGACAAATGCCTTAAATGCTAAGTCATCTCTCCAGTCCTGTTTTTTTTTTTGAGACAGTCTGGTCTCACTGTACCTGGAGCTCACTGATTCAATTAAGCTAGACTAGCTAGCTAGCCCTGTTTTCACCTTCTTAGTGCTTGGATTCCAGGTGCACACTACCATGCTCAGTTTTTACATGGATGCTCAAGATCCAAACTCATGCTGTGTGGTAGGCACATTACCAACTAAGCCATCTTCCCCACCCCACAAAGTCAATTTTAACAACTTCCCAAACAAAAATAGAATAAAGCAACGACTGATGATAATTGAAAAAACACACTGGAATATAAAAATATCAATAAAATGAAATGCACATCCCACTGTTAAGTGGTTAAAACTGTGTTTTGGAAACTTCATAGATTTGCTTTCATTTTATTAAAAAATTATACAGAGAGTGCTCACTTCAGCAGCATATATACTAAAATTTGGAATGCTACGGAGAAGATTAGCATGACCCCTGCACAAGGATGACATACATGCTAACTCATCAAGTGTTCCATAATTTTTTAAAATTATGTAGATAAATGAGCAGAGCATATAAATCAAATTAAAGAATGTAAATAAGCCAGGTGTGATGGTGTACTCCTTTAATCCCAGCACTCGGGAGGCAGAGGTAGGAGGATGGCTGTGAGTTTGAGGCCACCCTAAGACTACATAGTGAGTTGTAGATCAGCCTGGACCAGAATAAGACCCTACCTCTAAAAACTAACCACAACAACAAACTCAGGAAAAGAATTACAAAATGAAATCAGGAATTTTGTAAATGGGAAAATATGACAGATGGGAAATCTGACTAAAGTCACAGGCTACTGTATTATACCAATGTTAATGTCCTGATTTTGGAAAAAGAGAACAAAACAAAGTAACATGTTAAATTTTATATATAGTTGGATGAAGAGTTTACAACAGATCTCTCCACTATCTGTAACATTTCATATGCCTAATATTTTTTTTCACAGTAAAATTTACAAAGTAGAAATAATCTGGAGTTTAGAAATTTAGTGAGTTATCTTTCAAAAACAAAGGAACATACAGCTATAAGTAGAAAAGACATCATGAGGGAAAACGACTTTGATTCTAGAATGGGTATGTACAAAAAGCTAAAATAGCACTCAGTGGGAATTAGTGGCTAATTAATCAAAGGAGAAAACAACCTAGAACAACCGAAATGCATACTTGCACAGAAGGTAGAAAACATACAAAGGGAGAAACAACATAAGCACAGGAAACAGAATTATAGATACATGGCATGAAACAGTTAAAGCATATATATGAAGTGGGAATGAGCACATTCCCTGCTAAAAATGTTTTCCAAGAGCCACATCCAATTTACAGAATAAGCTACCCAAAATATGCCAAGGCTGGAGATGGGAGGGCAATGGAAGGGAATATAAATACCACATGTCTGGAAGCAGTCCTGCAAGCTCACCCAAAGCATGGAAAAACATGCATTGCTGAATTTGAGGAATTTACCTGTATATTTCTATACCACATACTATTTATTAAACTAGTAAGGACCAAAATGCATATTTAAAAAAATCTAAGCCTGGTATGTGGAGCACGCCTTTAATTCCAGCACTCGGGAGGCAGAGGTAGGAGGATTGCCCTGAGTTCAAGGCCACCCTGAGACTACATAGTGAATACCAGGTCAGCCTGAGTTAGAGTGAGACCCTACCTCAAAAAAAAAAAAAAAAAAATCTAGTAAGTGAAAGATTTTTTTCAAAGCCCAGATAAGTTCTCATATAAACTTCTAATATTAGCAAAGTAAATCTAATGAAATTTAAAAGGGACAGCTTTAAAAAATTTCCACAAAAGATTCAATCCATCTTTAGAACAGTCTTGAGTCTAGTATCAAAGTATTGAAATATATAAAATATTCATCCTTCTTTTGGTACCTGTATCCTGTTTTTCCTCAGGCTGCTGTACCTGGCCACTTAGCTTGTGTGTTATCAGTTCATACTGATTTCCATCTTAGAGTGATGGGTGGACTGTGTCTGCATATACGTGCACAGGTGTATGCCACAAAGAAGTACTGTTAGCTAAGGCCAATAACAGTGTAGGAAATAGGCATGGTATGTTGGTGGAATTCATCTCAGTACTTCTGCTTGAGTGACTAGGAGAGAAGCTATCCCTTTCCTTTGGTCTTCAACATGGAAGATGAAAGCCTGCATTTATGGCCAGCACTAGAAGAAAGCTTACTTGAGAGTTTTAGAAAGGGTTAAGTGAGACCCACAGAATAGGGCTCAACTTTACTGCTTACTCAGTCTGACTTGTATTTTCAATTATATTGCTTAATAAATACCTCTTGTTGTATAAGACAATTTGAGTTTCTTCAGATGCAGTTTAAATCCTCTCGAAGAGCTGGGCATGGTTTTTTGAGGTAGGGTCTCTCTCTAGCTCAGGATGACGTGGAATTCACTATAGTCTCAGGATGGCCTTAAACTCACAGCAATCTTCCTACCTCTGCCTCCCAATTTCTGGGATTAAAGGTGTGTGCTACCACACCCGGTGCCTAGCTGTAAATATTTAAGCCTTCCCAGGCTTTCCTTTTCCAGCATTTGTTTCATCTGAGTATGTATTTTCTTCTAAGCACTTCAGCACTTAAGGTGCTTTCTTAAATTTCTACTTAGACTGGTGGCATGCAGCCATTTCTTCCTTCTCTGCGCCCTTCATAGAGCTCCCAAAGGCTTCGTCTTGGCCCAGGGCATCTGGAGGTTCACAACCTCTGTGGTCCGCTCTGGCCACTAGAGGTGAGGCTGGGGAAGACCTTGCAGTTTTAGTGGAAAACAAGCAGCGGTTACTGGCCATGATGGCTGTCTGGATTTAAAGCACCTCTCTCTCTCTCTCTCTTTTTTTTTTTTAATATAGAAAGACACCAATTGTTTAAGAAATAAGGATGTTCTAATTCACCCATCTAACAAATATGAAGACCGTTTAAGAGGTACAATCTCAGAAATGGATTAGACTCTTAAATTCCTACAAAATATGCTTGCAAACTAATGACATAAAAAATTCTACTTATAGTCACAACTGTGTTGTTTTCCCTAAACATGTAGGTTTTATGTACACACCTTATTATCTTTGAAAATGTTCCCCACATCAGGAAGCACAGAAATTAGCAGAGTGGGAAAAAGAAGAGAAATGCTGCTTACCTGCCTGTAGAGAGACAATAAATACTAGATGGAGAAGAGAAGTACTATGAATCAGCAGAAAATACTTCCTACTGAATCCATTAGTCTCTTAGAATTATTACTCAGGTCTCTAGATGGGCTCTGTGGACACAGAAATCCCACATAAAAAGAAGGGAGCGTGACTGTGCTCGGAGAAGTAAGGTGGAACTTGATTTTAAGCACTGTGGAGACACTCACCTGGAATGGGGCTGAGAAGGGCAGGGCAGTCGTTTCTCCCTCTTCTTTGTTCTTCTCTTGGGAAAGGAGAGAATCCTGGGAAGACAGAGCTAGGGGCAAGAAAGCAGTCATGATGCAGCCTAGACCTATTTTGCTACACAGACTGTAAGTTTAAAATTTCCTTTAGCCGACTGGAGAGATGGCTTAGCGGTTAAGCGCTTGCCTGTGAAGCCTAAGGATCCCGGTTCTCAGCTTGGTTCTCCAGGACCCACTTTAGCTAGATGCACAAGGGGCGCACGCATCTGGAATTCATCTGCAGTGGCTGGAAGCCCTGGTGCGCCCATTCTGCCTCTTTCTCTGTGTGTCGCTCTCAAATAAATAAAAATAAACCAACAAAAATTTAAAAATTCCCTTACCACATTATATGTGCTCCATGTTAACACAGACTGAAGGGAACCCCCAAACAACCTACCACCTCCAGGCATAGTAGAATATACCCAGCAATGTTGCTTCTCTGAGTTTATATTCAGCTGCTATAATAATAACACACCCTAGAAAATGGCAATCTCTAGTCTAAAGAAATTAGAGTAACTCAGTTAATCTACAAAAAGTATGTTAGAAGCATATTTAATGACTTTTTTTTTTTTTAACTCTGCTGACAGTTTAGTTGAGATGCAGCTTGCTGGACCTCTCTTCCAAGGAACTCTTCTTGGTTTAGTTTGGAGTGCAATCTAGAAAACTAACGAGAATCCTTGGAGGGAATTCTGATGGAGAACACGGATCAAAATCCAAGAAACACTGGTGCAGCAGTACTGACATTCTATACCTGTTTAAAACAACACTGTTTGGAATTCATAGGGTAATTGTAAAGATGGTCAACAGGTGTGGAAAAAATATTTTTGTCAGCCATAAAGCTGAATTCTTATGACCACTGATGGAGCCTAGAATGGGTTAATCATTCTATTTTATTTTATGAGGGAGAGGGAAAGGGAGAGGGAGAGGGAGAGGGAGAGGGAGAGAATGGGCGTGCCAGGGCCTGTAGCCACTGCAAACAAACTCCATATGCATGTGCCACCTTGTGCATCTGGCTTACGTGGGCACTAGAGAATCAAATCTGGGTCCTTAGGTTTCGCAGGCAAGCGCCTTAGCAGCCATTAAGCCAACTCTTCACCCCTGGGTTAATCATTTGGAAGAAAGAACATGTGAGAATAGTAGCTGTGATTATGCTCCTGTTTAGGGGCCCACTATGCAGCACGCTGGAGTGGAAGGGGGTTGACCCCGAACCTTCATAATCATTCAACAGCTCGTGCACCCACCAGACAACAGTGACAAGCATCCCTGTCTCCCATGAGCCATCCATCCGCAGGTCACAGATCTTCCTGTAAGAAGGAAGAAATCTGCCCAGCCACAAGTAATTCTACCTCTTTTCTGGGGCACTTGGGCCAAATCCGTGTCCATAATGACCGCTTCCTCCATGTCCTGTGGAGTCGGTTCTTCACCCAGTCCCGACAGCTTTGGACTGCAACTTTACCCACCCGAGATCTCGGGGTGCTCTTTCTTTGGGGGCGGGGGCTGCGGAAAGCTCTGCTCAGGTCAGGTCAGATCGGGTTTCTTCCAAACGGTGGCGCCTAGAAACCGGGACAGGCATCCTGAGTCTGGGTCCTCACATGTCTGTCCGTGGGGATCGAGCACGGGAGATGATGCCAGGCTGCTGCCAAGTCGCTCGGAGCCGTCCCAGGACATCCCTTGCCAGCGCCGCGCTCGAACGCGCTACCCGGGGAGATCGAGGGATGGAGGTCAAGGTCTGCGCTCCCGCCCGACTCCATCGGTATGACCTCTCCAACCCCCCCTGCCCTCCCCCGCCTCCAGGACCGTAGCCGCGGCGAGCGGACAGACCCAGCATCCCACCAACAACTCACCTCCCTCCCATCCTGGCCTGACAAAGGCTAAGAACTTCTGAAGCCAAGCTCTGAGGCGCGCATGCGTGAGCAGCCTCCGGGCAAGGCCGACCTGCCTCTTCCCGCGCAGAACTACAATTCCCAGAAGTCCCTGCGCGGTGGCCAGCCTGCGTTCCTCAGCAGGTGGGAGAATGCGTGGCGCGGTGGGCCAAGAGAGCGCCTTCCCTCTCGCGATAGTTGAGCCCAGCATCTCAGATCTGGTGGGACTTGGGAGATGCGTACCCGCGTGTGGGGCGCTACCGTGCTTTTGTAGACTGCAAGGTGCTTAGGACTTCTGGGTTCAAGCCAGGTTACCCCTCTGTAGGTATAAGAGCACGTGGCTTTTATCCATGGTCTTGTCCTCTCTTTCATCTTTTGCCTTCAAAATACGAAAGGTGTGCTTTTAGAAAGAACAGGTTCCTGGTTATGCACTCATTCGTTCATCCCAAGGCTCCTAAATTCGTAGGCTACTTGTAGTCCTAAAAAAAAAAAATCGCATATAAGAGCAGGGTTGAAAAGATAGTGTCGTTTTCAACAAATTTGTGAGCAGTAATTCTTTGTAAGCAGAAATTTTGAAAGTCTACACATATATAGCGCTTTCAAATTCCAAACGGTTCAGTCACTCCAATAAGGGACTGACCCACCCATCTTGAACTCAGCGTATCTAAACTGGCCCTCCTCATTGAACATTACCACCAGCGTACTATTTACTTAAGTCAGAACCAGAATAGTCTCAATTTTTCTCCACCACCTAATCACCCAGTCCTATTTGTTTATCAGTTGGTTGATCAATCGATTCTTTTCTTAGTCCAAGTCACCACTACTTAGCTAGGGTCATAGTAAGAGTCTCCTAACTGGATTCCATAACTCAGGCTTTCTGTCCCATTAATTCATACTTTCTGGCCATGGCCATTTTACAAGAAAGGGTTATTATTTTACTGCTTAAAGCCCTCCAGTAGCTTTCAAAACTTTGCAGAAAGAGGATTTTCAGTCCCACAAGAAGAGAGTGCAACACACATTATTTGAGCTTCATACCAGCCACACCTTTGTGTGGCTCCTCCCTTTAGATATCAATGTGATTTGCTTCTAATCAATAGAATACAATTAAGATGATATAGGACTTTAACATGATAATTGAAAAAATAAACCTGATTTGTTGATAACAGCACTGACCACAAAAATAAAATACAATGGAAAAAAAAACAAAATACAATGTTATTTTCAAATTCAAAAATATAAAACACTAAATGCAGAATTTTATATTTAAGTGTTATTTAAATGAAATAAGATGATCATATGGGGCTGAAGTGCATGAGGTGTTTGCAATAGCTAGAGGCCCAGGCACGCCCATTCATATTCTCTCTCTATGTCTTGTTTGCTTTGCTTGCAAATGAATAAATAAAAACATCTTAAAAAAATTTACAGGCTGGGGCTGGAGAGATGGCTTAGTGGTTAAGTGCTTGCACAAAGTGGCGCATGTGTCTGGAGCTCATTTGCAGTGGCAGGAGGCCCTGGTGCACCCATACTCACTCTATTTCTGTCTGCCCCTTTCTCTCTCTCTTTAATGTAAATAAAACAAAATAAATTTTTTTTTCAAGATAGGTTCTCACTCTAGCCCAGCCTGACCTGGAATTCACTATGTAGTCTCAGAGTGGCCTTGAACTCATGGCGATCCTCCTACCTCTGCCTCCTGAGTGCTGGGATTAAAGGCGTGCGCCACCACACCCGGCCCCCCAAAATAATTTTTTTTTAAAAAGAACTATGAGCATGGTTCTGAAGCCACCTGTTGTTCACTGCTGTATCTTCTCTTCTGGAGAAATGTGAACATAGGTCTGTTTATCCCAGATAGGGCACTGATGACAGGCCAAAGAAACTACTCCACCCAAGTCCAGTTTAGTTTAGAGCTTGCTGGGGTTACTTGCAGGAGCATGGGTGAAGGGCTGCTTATGGAAAACATGGGTAACCCAAAGGAAGCTGCCTTACTTAGAGCCCACCCAGCATGAGTGACAACTGAAAACTGTGTCCCTGGAACATCCTGCACAACTTGCAGGATTGTCACAAGTTATGGGGTCTCTGCTGTCCAACAGTGGTTATTGCTTATATGCCCCTGGGCAAGGGCCTTAAGAATCTTGTAATTTTTTGAGCTTCCTCAACCTTGTAAATTTTGTGAGCTTCCCGATTCTTTCTCTTCTCTCCAGGAGGTAATGTTAAAATTCAGAGAAATCAGCTACATAACACCCTACCCTTTCCTCTGGCGCTTTCAACTTTCTGTCCCCTTTTCCATGGTGTTCCCTGAGCCTTGAGGAGGTGATGTTGATGTATGATTATTTTCCTCCATCTACGTGTGAGCACTGGGCCAGGAGAAACACAGCAACAGTCACTTATTTTCAGTGATTTGATCAGTTATGAGTTTGCAGTATATGGCCCATCCCCCCAAAAAAACCCAGATTTCCTCTAACACAGAGGCTAACAGCAGCAGTAACTGTAGATGTAAATACAATTGTTTGACAGTCACATCCTATTTGTTGATCAAAACAATAGTAATAGCTAGGTGTGGTGGCGCACATCTCTAATCCCAGCACCTTCATTTTTCGGTAGAAGTGTATTTTGCTGTTTTTCTGTTTATTTCTCCCTCTAGGCTGCTTTGCTGTGGCTACTACATTGCCGTCTCACTGGAAGTCAGCACTTACCCAAATATTTCTTTTTCTTTTTCCAGGTAGGGTCTCACTCTAGCTCAGGCTGACCTGGAAGTAACTCTGTAGTCTCAGGGTGGCCTTGAACTCACGGTGCTCCTCCTACCTTTACCTCCCAAGTGCTGGGATTAAAGGTGTGTGTCTCCACGCCTGGCAAATATTTCTTTTTTCAAAAAGAGAAAAGCAGGAAAGGCAGCAGCGAATTGGGGCTGTGGCAGCAGGAGCTTAACTGTATTCAGGCAGCAGAGAACTCTAGCTGGAGTGAACTTGGCTATATCTTATAAGGCTTACCTTCTTCCTCCAGTAAGGCCTTACCTCCAAAAGGCTTCACAATGTCCCCACACAGTACCACTAACTGGAGACCAAGTGTTCAAACACTTGGGGAACATTTCAAGTTTAAAACATAGTAGGCATAGAGCCAAAATCTACTCAGCCTCTCGTGAGGAGCTTGTGAGAGGACCCTGTTGCATCCTCCCATGGCACAAAAGAGAAGAGCAAGCCCTCTTTGGGGATAGAGAGGGGATGGGTGCTAAACTCTCCCAGATTTTCATCAGGAACCCATTTCTGTGATAACCATCTTACTCTCCCACAATAATAACCTAATCACCTCTTCCATGCCCCACCCTTTAATACAACCATTATGGCATTTAAATTTAAGACTGAGTTTTGGAGGTCACATTCAAATCATAGGGACGGCCCTAGGGTTACCTTGGGCCTATAGGACTCAGGTTGTAGTAGCTAGAGGCATCTGTGTCCTTATCTTAGTATGAAGCCCGTCAGCGCCATTAGCCGCTGTACTTACAACATGTGGGATCAAGCTGGGCGTGGTGGGTGGTGGCAGCGCCTTTAATCCCAGCACTTTGGAGGCCTAGGTAGGAGGATCACAGTGAGTTTGAGGCCAGCCTGAGACTACATAGTGAATTCAAGGTCAGCCTGGAAACATTTTTGATTATCACAACTTGAGAAAAGGATATTACTGGAATCTAGGGTCTAAAGCCCAGGGATACCGCCAAATTACCCTCCCAATGAAGAATTGCTGACCCCATAGTCATAGCCCTAAGGGTGTAATGTCTGCTGGCATCTGGATAAATGTACACACTATGCTCGCCAAACTGCCCAGTAAGCACGTCTTTTAATGTTCATACCATATATTAATGCTACTCTCACTTTTTCATTAGAGAATCTTCTTTTTTCAGATGGCAGTGACCTTGGGAAGACTCAGAAGTTGCCATAGTACTGAGAAGAAGTGACAGAGGAGTGCTTAGCACTGAAGCATCTCTATCACATCTGTCAAGTCAGGGTCCATTGCAGAAGAGGTGGCGAAAAGAATGTAAGAGCCAAAGGAAGGGTAGGACTCCTTACAAAGTGCTCCTCCAGACACAAAATGGCCCGGATATCCATGACCTCACAGTGCCTGACACTACCTACACAAGACCATCATAATAGGAGGAAAAGATCATGACATCAAAATAAGAGACTGATTGAGAGGAGGAGGGCATATAATAGAGAGTGGAGTTTCAAAGGGGAAAGTGGGGGGAGGGAGGGAATTACCATGGGATATTGTCTACAATTATGGAGGTTGTCAATGAAAAAAAAAAAAAAAGAAAACGAATCCTGACCCTAGATGTCAGTAGTGCTGAGGTGGAGAAATCTTTAGGTAACAAATTTTCCATGGCACTATGCCACCAGCAGGTGGAAGTAATGACTCTTGCTGAGATATTAGCACGAGACCATTTAATTTCACTTGAATAGGAAGAAATGCTAATGGTTACTCTGTGCATTTAAAACACATACTATTAAATGTTTTTAATTATAAAAGAAAACAGACTTTTTAACATAATTTAAAATAATATGGAAAATTAAATTAAAAAATATAGAAAGTAGCTGGGCATGGTGGCACATGCCTTTAATCCCAGCACTGGGGAGGCAGAGGTAGGATGGTTGCCGTGAGTTCAAGGTCACACTGAGACTACATAGTGAATTCCAGGTCAGCCTGAGCTAGAGACCCTACCTCGAACCCCCCCCCCCATATAGAAGATATAGAGTGAAAAATAAATGTTCCACTGTTTCCCTTTTTAAATCCTACATTTAGAATTTGATGCTCAAATTCTTCTTCTTCTTCTTCTCTCTCTCTCTGTGTGAAACATACATAACCAGGATTGTACCATTTCATTTAAACTCCCAGCTCTCAAAATTTATATGACATATATTGAAAGGTAGCACAGAGCTATCTAATTTTTTAAATGGATTCCTAGCTTTTTTGATCATGTGGATATGCTATATAACTTATATACTCTGATGAGCACTGGATTCCTGCCTCTTGTTAAATATTTTTATTCATTTATTTGAAAAAAAGTGAGAAAGAGACATAGGTACACAGAGAGAGAGAGAGAGAGAGAGAGAGACAAAGAGAAGGTGAGTTTGGGAACACTAGGGCCTCCTGCTACTGAAAATGAGCTCCAGACACATGCACCAATTTGTGCGCCTGGCTTTACATGGGTACTGGGGAACTGAAACCAGCCCAGCAGGCCTTATAAGCAAGTACCTTTAAATACTGAGCCCGGGGCTGGAGAAGATGACTGAGCGGTTAAGGCATTTGCCTGCAAAGCCAAAGGATCCTGGTTCAATTCCCCAGGACCCACGTAAGCAAGATGCACAAGAAAAAGCATGAATCTGGAGTTCATTTACAGTGGCTGGAGGCCCTGGTGTGCCCATTGTCTCTCTCTCTCTCTCTACCCCTTTCTCTCTCTCTCTCAAATAACTCAATAAATAAAATATATTAAACAAAATACCAAGCCAGTTCCCCAACCCACTTATGGGGATTTAATTTTGTTTTTGAGACAGGGTTTCATGTAGCCCAGGTTAACCTCATACTCACTATGTAGCTGAGGATGACCTTGAACTCCTGATCCTCCTTCTTTTACTTCCCAAGTATTGGAATTACAGGCATGCACTACCATGCCTGGCTTGCTTGTATTTAATTATTTATGGTTTTCTTCAAGGTAGGATCTCACTCTAGTCCGGGCTGACCTGAAATTCACTTTGTAGCCTATGCTGGCCTAGAAATCTTAGCAATCCTCCTTTCTCTGCCTCCCAGGTGCTGGGATGAAAGGCATGTGCCACCACACCTACCTTGCTTATACATTTTAAGTGTATATAAAATCCAACCCAGCTTTCATATTTCCAGGAATTTATACTGCAGAAGTAACAGCATGACCATAGAATTACATGTACTAGAAAAAATAAACACCAGGGGATAGAGACTTGGCTCAGCAGCTAAAGGTGCTTGCTTGCAAAGGGTGATGGTCTGGGTTTGATTCCCCAGTACCCACGTAAAGCAAGATGTTCAGAGTGGTGCCTGCGTTCTGAGTTTGTCTGCAGTGGTAGTGTCCTGGCACACCCATATTTTCCCTCCCTCTTTCGGTCTCTGTTCCCAAATAAATAATTAAAAAAATAAACCTTTTAAACCATATATATGTAAAATATCTCAAGAGATATAATAGATTTATAAAAAAAGAAAGTAACCTAACATAAAAATGAAAAGACATGAAAACATCTTGGTTTGCAATGCCAAGGTGCTTTAGAGAATCAACCGGGGCAGAGGATTCACGTGACCAGCATGGAGTATATTACAGTTCTCAGGGTGATAAGGGTCCAGGAAAAAGTCCTTGCACCCCAAACCCTGGGTTCATTTCTAATTTTAGTCAAAGAACTGAATAGAAAAGAAAACTGAGAAGGATAATTATTAAATCATTATATTTATTGAGGGAAGTACAGAGCCAAGGAAAGGCACCCATGTGGCTGGAGATCCCACGTGGAAGGCCTGGAAAGAATCATGGAAAGAAAAGATAAAAGAAAGTTCAAGGAGCTCCTGCCATGTGGGGAGCTGGAGGAGACAAAGAACCTATGTGGACAGTAAGTTCTAGGGGGCCCTCCTGGCTGGGCCTGGGCAGGCTCAGCTGAGAGCTGGAAGTTCCCAAGTGATCAGAAAGACAGAAAGCCTTGCCTCTCCTTGCAAAGGTATTTATAACCTTGTGGGGGTGGGCTGTCTTTTGGCTCAGGTGAACCACAGGGACAGCTAGTTGGTTAGGGCTAGGGGCTGTCTCAGGAAGAGATTAGTCCAGGCACCAAGTTCCAGGGGCTGAACTTGACCAACCAAAATGTTTAAATCCTATGAAAGACCTCCCTCCCAGGAACTACAGAACTATAGAACTAGGCAAGAGAGATAAGAAGTCAGATCATCTTTGATTTCTAGCAAGTGTCAACTTTTCTGCCCTTTTAACCTTCAGGGGTCCAGGTACCCTAACTCTATCCTCCCTCTCAATAATATATCAATACTGATTGTGACAAATTTTCATAATGTAAGATGTACCTCAAATGCTGACCCATCGTCTATAACTTCTTCTATGCTGATGAACAGAATCCTTGTGTAAGAGAGAGAGAGAGAGAGAGACCATGAAACTAGAGTTCTCAGGTCATGCTGGGGAGGTTGCAAGACAGTCTAAGTAACAAAGGGAGGATGAGGCCTGAAGTCCTGGTAGACCCTGCTATGTCTTGATCTGCATTGCTTCAGGATTCTGTCCTCTGTTGTCATTCTCACTTTCTCCTTATCCAGGCTTATTCCTTGCTCTCTTGCAACTCTCATGCTTTACAAATTCTCTAGCCATTCGTGGCCACATCTAATGGTGAATTTCCTTTTCCTGCTTAGTCCAAGCCTGGGCTCCTAAGGTTACACCCACCTCTGGGCCAGTGCTTCTTTATGGCATCACCTGTCCCCACTTCTGTCCCACTGGAAAGAAGATGGTATCATCCATGTTGTCTTTTCAATACTACAACACCTTACCCCAGTGTTTAGTGATATATTAGTCTACCTGCACCACCCTCTCTGGATTACAGCTGCCATTGCACGTGATACCCAGAACCCATTTTGCTTTCCTAGGCCATCTCAGAAAAGGTGTTCAAATTTTCTTAAGTCTAAGTTTTGTAGGTATGTGCACTGGCCAGTGGCTTGTGTTCATGATGGAGGCATGTCTAGGTGCTTATTTTTTAAAAAAGAAATATTTATTTATTAGAGAGAGAGAATGAATGGGTATGCTTGGGCCTTTTGTTGCTGCAAATTAATTCCAGACACATGCACCATTTTGTGCGTCTGGTCTTATATGGGTATTGGGGAATTGAACTTGGACCTCTAGGCAAGCCAGCACCTTTAATTAATTACTGAGTCATTTCTCCATCCCCTATAGTTTTCTTTTTTTTTCCTTTTTCATTTTTTTTTGAGACAGACAGACAGAGAGAGAGAGAAAGAGAGAGAGAGAGAGAGAGAGAGAGAGAGAGAGAGAAAGGGACCCTGGGATACATATTCAATACATGTGATATATAAAAGGAATAAAAGATGAATATGAACCTGAAGTTCAAAGAAACTCCAACAAGGTCATGCCAAGTAGTTTGAGATTCTTGTGAAAACTGAAGGGAATTAACCCAAATGGAAACCTGATTTTGATGTGTAGCCATACCTGAATTCATGTTTGGCTTTGGACGTGGCCCCTCACAACCAAGCCTCAGTCAGACTCATTTATTAGGCACCAACTATGTGCTTTATGTACCTTACAAAATACCACACAACACTATGCATTATGCATAATTCTCTGTCCACTGACAACAGCCAACCTGTTGGAAAGAAGTTCTGCATATGAACATGTATGATGCGAGTAAATTCTATGGTGGCTGAATCTTGGGGAAAGCAGAGTCAGAACAAGCATGACCAGACTACAAAAGAGGGAGGAAGATTTCCTACATGCAGCAGGTGCAGTTATTTCTGAAGCAATGGCCCCCCACCTGCCAACAAAGGAAGTGTGGGGATCTTATTCTGGGAGCCAACACACACTTCAGGGAGTGGGCACATGTCTGGGTGTGCTCAGCTAAGGAGTAAATTTCCAAGCATGATCAGTTCAAGGTCGTAATTTAAGAAGATGGCTGATGCATTTTGGGGCCTGCTTAGTGCAAGGTCGTGAAGCACATGTTTGAAAGGTTAAAATCGTGGACAGGAATGTTGGTGGGCATGCTTAGCTTTCGTCATAGGTCAGCTGAGGACAAAGGAAAGAACACTGAAGGTGCATTCACACAGGAATTTTCCTGCCTCACTCAGCACTTCTGTGAGGCCAGGGCCTCTATGTTATCTCTGGAAAACAGAAAAGTCAAGAAATGAGACCAAGGTGACTGCTGGAACTTTCAACCCAACGAGTCTGATTCCAAAGCGGCATAGATTTCCAGGCTTCTTACTGAGAAAAGCCCTGTTTGGAAAAAAAAACCCTGGGTATGAAAATCCAGCTACCAAAGGCAAAAAGGGCCAGAGGACCAAAGATAAATTCATCCTTGTAGCTGGCTTGCAGTTCCCTGTGGACGGGATCCATTGACACCTGAAATCTAGCTCAACCAGCCAAGTACATGTCCGCGCAACTGCTGCTGCGCACAGCGCTGCCATTCCGGACTACCTCACCGCAGAGGTCCTGGAATCGGCAGAAAATGCCTCAAAAGACTTGAAGGTAAAGTGTATTACCCCACGTCACTTGCAACTTGCTATGGAGATGAAGAATTGGACTCGGATCGAGGTTACAATTGCTCATGGTGGTGTTCTTCCACACGTCCACAAATCTCACTGGGAAGAAAGGACAACAGAAGACTGTCCGAAGCATGCCCTCATGATTTCAGGACTCTGAATGCTATTAACAGATAACTGGTGTTGGTGATTCCAGTGGGCTGTGTCTGTGAAAAACACAATTTTGCCTTTTTGTAATTCTATTCAAGCAAGTTGGAAGCTTATTTAGCTTTTCAACCAACCAAATGTCTGCATTCAAGGCTTAACCATATTTAAGTGCTACTGTGGCTTCAAACAAGCTATTGATTCTGAAGTAGTGGGTTTTGATTGATTGAGTGCTCTTTTTTTTAATTTATGAGGAGAGAGAGAGAGAGGGAGGTTGAGAGAGAAAAGGAGAGAGAGGGAATGGGAGCACCATGACCTCTAGCCACTGCAAACAAACTCCAGGCGCATGTGCCCCCTTGTGCATCTGGCTTATGTGGGTCCTGGGAAACCGAACCGAGGTCCTTTGGCTTTGCAGGCAAACACCTTAACTACTAAGCCATCTTTCCAGCCCTGTTTTTTTTTTTTTTTAAACCTGTTTGGATTTAATTGTGATGCACAAGTTATAGCAACAAACATTTGGTTTTGTACGAACATTTCCCCCCATCCTGGTGGATAAGCTCAATAAAGATCATATCCCAAATGAAAAAAAAAAAGTGCATAGAGAGTGGGTATGACTGTGCACACCTGTGATTCCAGCACTGAGGAAGCTGAGGCAGGAGACTGAGAGGTCAAAGCCAGCCTGGACTGCATTGTGTCACCCTGTTTTGAAAATGTTTAGCTCATGCATTGAGCTAATTGTACAGCTCAGTGATGTCAAGAGCAGGGTCCTTACAGACTGGGCTTGGTTATCCCCTGGGCAGGCTGATGACCATGCTCATTTGTCCACCTCCAGAGGGGAAAGAGGCCAGGTTCCCATGTGTTTATCTTAACAGCCAAGAACAGCCTAGAACATTTCTCCTATTGATACGAGAGTTTTGGAGTTGTGGGAGGGCTGATGAATCCCAACTTATAGGCTTTTGCCTATTTTAACAAGGAACTGAAATAGACTGATAAAGCTAAATTATAAGTCATTAAATTTATTAACAGGAAGATTATGAATACAGAGAGGAAGCCAGACCAGGTGGGTGCCCCATGTGGAGGCAAGACCTTGGAGGCCATGCAGGAAGCTGGGTCAGATGCTTGCTTGTGGGCGTTCACCCAAACATACTGGAAATGGCAATGATGTCCCATCTGCACTACGGGTTCTGTGTGTGTGTGTGTGTGTGTGTGTGTGTGTGTGTGTGTGTGTGTGACCCAGGGTCACACTCTTGGGGGATGTCAAGAGCTATTTGAGACTCCAGCTAGCCTCACCTATCCCCATGTGGTCGACTTGGCCAGAGCTAATTTCCTTAACATTTTCCCGGAGCTTGGTTGGTCAGAGGTTAGGACCTGTGCTGGGTGTCTCAGATACTCCCCACACTCCATGGTGGCAATCTGCTGATTTCTCCTCAAGACCTCCTTACTCTCCCAGTCCACACTCCGATCTGCAACATTATCTAATTCAAAACTAAACCTGGTTCTCCAGGCAAGCCCCATGCCTCACCCAGATCGTCAGGTAAGGACTGCCGATGAGTGCACATCTACCCAGGCAGCCTCTTCCCACAGTGCGGGATGGCGACTGACTGTTTCCTGCACAGTCCCAGTTCTAAACTGGAAACTTCCTTAAAACCTGCCTGTAACTAACTGCTCCTAAAAATCTTCTCTGTCCCGTATGAAAGTCCCAGGCCAGGTGACCCAAAGGACAAATGACAGGCCACTGCCCCACTCTGGGACATGCTGAGCCACCTCAAAGCAAACCTCTGGAGATGGCTTGAGGTTAAAGGAGCTTGCTTGCAAAGCCTTCTAACTGGTGTTCGAGGTCCCCGTTCCCACATAAAGCTAGACCCTCAGAGTGGTGCATGCGTCTGGAGCTCCTTTGCAGCACCAGGAGGTCCTGGTGCACCCATCGTCTCACAACACTCTCTCTAATAAATTAATTAATAAAAACTAATAAAAAACCCTAAGCAAATCCCCAAAGTAACCCGAGCAGCCGCTGCTGCACCGCACCCGCCTGGTGTCAGCATGCTAAAAAATCAGACTGCCTATGTCTGTTTTTAAAGTTCCAAACACTTTAAGGATGCATATATTCCTCTATATTGGTTTATAAATGGCACTCACATAGATCAAAAATGTTAAATTAGCTCCAATTCCTTTTCAAGTTACAGTGTAATTGAAATTCTAAAGAAAAAGACCTTTCCTTTTTCTGTCATTCTGTGACATGGTTGTGTTACAGGTCCAAGGCTGGCCTGTGGCTGTCATGTGTTCCTGTTCTATCTATGTAATGTCTGTGTTTCATTGCCAGAGCTGCTGATCTAAATCTATGACTATTAAGTGTTCTAATTGTCATGTGTAACTAGATGTATTTTAAAATGCCCCTGAATTGCAAAACAAACCCTATAAAAACAACACCCCCCCCACCAAAACCAACAGGCTTACAATGTGTTTTAAAAATTAATCACTCTACTTTGGTTTTGAAATATGCCTCTGGGGGCTGGAGAGATGGCTTAGTGGTTAAGGCGCTGCTTGCCTGCAAAGCCTAAGGACCCAGGTTCAATTTTCCAGAGCCCATGTAAGCCAGATGCACAAGGTGGTACATGCATCTGGAGTTGATTTGCAATGGCTGGAGGTCCTGGTGTGCCCATTCTATCTCTATATTTGCCTCTCTTTCTCCCTATGGTTAAACAAACAAATGACAAGAATAAATTGTTATGATTAATCAAAGCTTTCAGCTTTTTTAGCCTGGAACACTTTCATTCTAAATCTTAGACCTTTTGTCTGTACCAAGACAGTAGAAAACTTTTGCCTAAATGCTAGTTCCATATGCATCCAACCTTACCTCAACCAGATCCTTATATTTCTGGACGCCTGCTTCCCTTTTATAGACTTTTATGCTATTTTAACCTTTGATATGATACTTCTATTGTGTGTCACATGTAAATGTCAAGCCACATAAAAATTATATATAGTTATATAAAAAATGATGGCTTGTAATGGCTACTAGACTTAACATGATGCAGAAGTTTCTTTCCTAATGGCTCAGCTAGCTGTTTCCTCAGGGCTGCCTTCTTGCCTACTCAGCATCATCTATAACAGGCCCTAGGAGAACGCCTTCTAGCCACGTGGGACAACAGCCTGCCAAATGTGTCCAAACAGCAACATGATGTGAAGATCCCCAAAGCCGCACCCATGTTAGTAGAATTGCACCACAGCAGTGGTGACATTTAAGTGTTACAGGCCCAGAGCCAAAATTACTTTGGGGCTGTATTAGCTTTTTAAAATTGCCAGCTTATTATCTTCTGTGACAGCTGAGACATCCTTTCTTCTGCGTTATAGTTCTCCAGTCCTACCCCTTTCAGCTGCACCAATGCACGACACTGCTTATTTCTCCCTGAGGTACAACTCATTCTCTCATAAGCTAGGACTTTTGCATGTTCACGAGATGTTTTTTTCTGCTTTCCAGTGTCATAAGTACAAACACCTCTCTGAGGATGACAGTCAGTCTCCTATTTGCCTGCCCACCCCCCAAGCTGCACCTCCAAAAGTATAATCCAGCTGGGCTACTGGCACTGGCTGTGTGGCTGCTGCCAGCAGCTGCTATGGCTGGGTCCAGAACTCCAAAACCTGCTCCCTTCCCTCCTGAACCACCTGCTCTGAGCCCATAAACTCCTCTACCACCAGGAAAGTGTCTCAGCACCTCTGTTTCAAACCCTAACACAACCATCTTGGCAAGAGCAAAGGTACTCTAAAGAGAGACACTTGTGCCCCTTCCTTTGACTATCAGACCATTGAAAAAACTATGCACCTAAAAAGCTGGTATTTCCCCAGGAATCTCATCTTGGGGAGGGAAAAGTTAATCCAGAGGAATAACTTGTCTCCCAAGAAGATATGACACAGTTGTGACAATTTGTCAGAACACCTTGCGGGACAGACCAGAGCCAAGACAATGTTGGGTCAACGATGGGTGGGACCGCTCATTGACCAGGAAGGCTTAGCTAAGCCTACCCCTTGTCCTGTGGTCAAACCTACATCTCCTGTATGGACCAGATAGGCGGAGGGTCACTGTAACTCTTTGTTATTCTTGCCAGTATGGCTACACTGAAGAAAGCCCCTTCTTTGCTTCTCATGAGTTCTTGCCTCTTTAGTTGCCAGGCTTCCCAGGGCTGCCTGGGCTCTGACCCTGGTAACTCCTGGAGCATTTCTAGTCCCGCCTCAACCTGGGACTGAGTCTTAGTCTGTAGGGGAGAAGCTGGGGAATGTGAACATTCATGGCACATGCAATCTTGATTTTATCCCCAGGCATCTGTGACATGAGACCATTAGGGCTCGTAAGTGTAAAGAGGGTTGCCGTTGACCAGTTTCTTGTTTCACAGCTCAAGCTTCAGCTCATCAAATCATGCTGGGTTTATGACTGTAATATGCACATTCACTTTGTGTTTTTAAAAATTATTTTTATTTGTTTATTTGAGAGAGAGAGAGAGAGAGAGAGAGAGAGAGAGAGAGAGAGAGAGAAAGAGAGGGAGAGAGAGAGAATGGGCACTCCAGGGCCTACAGCCACTGCAAATGTTCAGCAGATGCATGCACCACCTTGTGCATCTGGCTTATGTGGGTCCTGGGAAATCGAACTGAAGTCCTTTGGCTTGGCAGGCAAGCACCTAAATGGCTAAGCCATCTCTCTAGGCCATTTCTTTCTTCTTTTTTCACTTTGCATTTATTATTATTTGTGTTGTTGTTATTTTTTATTGATTTATTTGAGACCGACAGACAGAGAAAGAGGCAGGTATATAGAGAGAATGGGCATGCTAGGGCCTCCAGCCACTGCAAACAAACTCCAGACGCATGTGCCCCCTTGTGCATCTGGCTAATGTGGGTTCTGGGGAATTGAGCCTTGAACGGGGGTTCTTAGGCTTCACAGGCAAGTGCTTAACCTCTAAGCCATCTCTCTAGCCCTCACTTTGCATTTTCATGATGTCTTCAGTACTGTTTTCTCACAAATCCTATGGTAAGACAACTGCAGTATATGCTATATCCCCATTTGGCAGGCAAGAAAACTGAGGCTCACACACCAAAATATGAAAAACTAAGGTCACATATCTGGTAGGTGCTGGGATCAGGACTGGTCACGTACCATTGCTAACTCCGTATTTTCTTTTTGCTTTTCTTTTCTGTATTCGAGGTAGGGTTTCATTCTAGCTCAGGCTGACCTGGAATTCACTGTGCAGTCTCAGGGTGGCCTTGAACTCATGATGATCGCCCTACCTCTGCCTCCTGAATGCTGGGATTAAAGGCATGTACCACCACACCAGGCTTAACTCCATTTTTCTTTCTGACTGTTTCTGGAGTACTCTCATAACATATACAGTTAAGTTTCCTGATTACAAGCCTGTTTCCTTCCTACTTAAATGTTCTTGGTGAGACAGTGATTATTTCTCCCTCACTGAGGTAATAGCTCCTCTGTCTTCTGTCTACTAACAGCCAGCACTGGCTCATGAAAACTGGCCAGCAAAGGCAGAAGGGACTCAGAAAAGGAAGAGGGAAGTAGACTGAGCCAGAATTTCCTGGAGTGCAATTTATTGCAGACTTACAGACAGAAGTGCATCTTGGACAGTGGGACGATCCCCAAGGCAGGAAGGAGAGGTTTATATACTGAAATAGACAAAAGTAAGCCATGGCCAACTGAAATGTACCTGATTTTTTTTCTCAAGACTTATGAATATATTATATGTCAGTTAAGAAACAGTCCATCATTGGGCTGCGCAACACACGTGTCTATTTTAATGACTTAGATATTCCTATGTGGCTTGGGATGCATGCTGGGGTGGCCTGGTGGAAAAAAAAATGGTAGCTACAAACAAGATGGATATAGCCTCCTCAAGTTGATTCCTACAGCTTCTTTTTAGCACATTTAGTGTCGTGTGTAGCCTAAAAATATACAACTGTGTGTAGTAGGCGGGCTGCCCTCATTCCAGGAAACCCATACATTGTTGCTCCACCCAGACAAGCAGAAGAACAAAAATACAGATGGTGGTTTGGAGAGCTGGCTTAGTGGTTAAAGAGCCTTCTGGCAAAGCCAAGGGACTCAGTACCCACATAAAGCCAGATGCACAAGGTGGCACACATACCTGGAGTTTGTTTGTAGTGGCTAGAAGCCCTGGTATGCCCATTCTTTCCCTCTACTTGCCTTTCTCTCAAATCAATCAATCAATCAATCAATCAGATCATTCTTTAAATATTTGGCATTCAACAATGAAGCAGGAGTGGAACCTAGGGGATGTGGAAGTAAAAACCGAGTGTCTGTGGTTCTTGAGACATAAGCCATCCTTGGGGGGCTTTGTTGAGGCAGATAATATTTTCCTTATATGGGAAATGATGTACTATATGTGATCCTGATCATAGGGCTCCTGGGGGGAGAGGTGTTTTTGCCCTACAATAAGAAAGGGTATTTTTTCCTTTCTTTGTCCAGGGCTCTAAGTCTGTAGTCCTTACTTAATGTTAAAAACTTGTCTGAGTTTTCTTTATTGTAATTTCTGGGAAAGGTGATCATTCTCAGACTCCTTCCTACTCTGAAGGTCTATATCTGACTAGTAAAATCAAGAGGTCCCTTACTCTGGTCCTGTCGCCAGATGCTCCATGAAGGTACTGTACTCAGGCCCAACTGTGGGCTTCTGCCCAGCGAGACTGGCCTGCTCTGACCATTAGCTTGCTGAGTTGTTGACACACCTCTTTTTGGTGAGCACACCCCACCTGGCCTGAGCTAATTCTGCCCTCAGATGAATGCAGGTATGTATACAAGGAAGTTGGTATGAAGGTTGAAGGAAGTAAGCCAAAAAGAGGTCTCAGAAAAAAGAAAGAAAGAAATCAACCCTCATCTTAATGCGTTAGTCTCATACTGAAGAACTGTCAGGAAGTTCATGTCTGTTTTTGAAGCCTGCCTGCCTGTGGAACTTTGTTTTGACAACCTACGCAGATGAGCGCGCCCTGTTACTGTGCTGGGGGTGGTACATGTCTAAGCACTTGTCCTTCCCCGAGAATCACAGGGCAGGATGCGTCACCCGGAAAGGATGCGCAGAGCAGTCTGTGGGAGGCAGAGTCTTTTCTGTCCCATCTGAACCCTCCACACCCCTAATGCCCAAGGAACACCTCTTGGAATGTACAAGGTGACATAAGAAGGTCAAGGTCAGAAATAGCCATCATGTTTCTGGGGTGATGGAACCAGGTCCATTTGACTATGGCACTGTAGGGCAATCTCTGAAATGATGAAATGGGCAAAAGAGAAAAAAATGTGTTTTCTTTTTTAAAAAAATTATTTATTTGTTTGTTTGAGACAACACGAGAGAGAAAGAGGCAGACAGAGATAGAGAAAGAGAATGGGCACGCAAGGGCCTCCAGCCACTGCACATGCACTCCAGACATGTGCACCACCTTATGTACTGGCTTATGTGGGTCCTGGGGAGTCGAACCAAGGTCCTTTGGCTTTGCGGGCAAGCACCTTAACTGCTAAGCCATCTCTCCAGCCCCCTAAAAATGTATTTTCAAACAGCTAAGCATGGAAGAGAAGACCCAAGGCTCAGATCCACTTCCCTGAGCACAGAGTTTGGGCATATTTATGGGATAAAGAGGCAGGGTGGTGTGGAGATGGAAAAGGGTGATTGGAGCGACACAAGTGGTCCACGCATGTGTAACCAGTCTTCATGGCTCTTTGTGTGTAGTATGAAGTGTGAAGTATGTTTGGGACACGTCACTGTTAGCATTACTGAGAGTGAAGTTTTAGGCCTCTGATGTCAAAAGGTTGAACTTTTGAACACCTGCTCAAGTTCAAATGAAGACATTTTCAACAAAAAGGCCTTCACATCTCAGAGCAATGATTTAGGTAGCCATTTTCATAATTCAAATTTCAGAGGTGTTGTTTATAGCAGAACTAGCGAGAGTCAGTTATGAATTTTTAAATTTTTTTTGTTTGTTTTATTTTTATTTATTTGAGAGCAACAGAGAGAGAGAGAGAGAGAGAGAGAGAGAGAGAGAGAGGGAGGGAGGGAGGCAGAGAGCGAGAGAGAGAAGGGGCACGCCAGGGCTTCCAGCCACTGCAAACAAACTCCAGATGCATGCGCCCCCTTGTGCATCTGGCTAACGTGGGTCTTGGGGAATCGAGCCTTGAACCGGGGTCCTTAGGCTTCACAGGCAAGTGCTTAACTGCTAAGCCATCTCTCCAGCCCCAGTTATGATTTTTTTTAAAAACGAATTTTTAATTTTTATTTATTTGAGAGAAAGAGAGAGAGAGAGAGAATGGGTATGCCAGGCCATCTCTACAACTGTAAATGAACTCCAGACACATGTACTATTTTGTGCATCTGGCTTTACATGGGTGCTGGGGAATTGAACTTGGGCCATCAGGCTTTGCAAGCAAGTGCTTTGAACTGCTAAGCCATTTCTCCAGCCCTAGCTCCAAGATTTTTAAAGTCAGTAAAGGTAATTACAAGCAAGTGAAGCTAGAGGTTGCTCCTATCTCTATCTATCTATCCTTCTTTCTATCTATCTATCTACCTACCTACCTACTGTCTATCATCTATTTGTTTTGTTTCTGTGGTAGACTGAACACAGGGCCAAGCTGGGTGCTCAGTCAGAATTCCCATTGGTTTCATTAGTTGCATGTGTCTGGTTCTATGAGAAAAAAAGGGGGGGTGTGAATTGCTAAAGTCCTTGCATTTTGGATTCTTTTTAGAAATATGAACCAAAAACTTGGCTTGTGAGAGCACACAAGGCCACAAGCGTTTCTGCAGAGCTCAGGAATCTCTGCTCCTTTGCAGAGAGCCCCGGACACACGTGGTCTTCTGCAGAGCCTGCAGCGATTCGCGTAAGGATAGAAGTTTCAGGGCCTGGGCTGGGAATGGGAAGGAGGGGCCTGAGTCGGCCCGGAGACTTCTGAGTCTGAGTAATCTAGCCGCCTTGTCACTGGGGCTGGCGGCTGGCCAAGCCCCAGGCTGCCAATCCTGAGTAACTGAGCTCCCTCAGAAGGGAGGGAACAGTTAACATCTCTGGGCAGCTGTAGCTGTTTAGGCGTGGCTCTCTCTGACTTGGGCCGCACAGATCACCGGCCACAGTGCAGAGGAAGGACGGCTCGGTCCGCAGAGCTTCCAGATGGCTGAGTTGGATCTGATAACCCCAGGTCCACTGCCTGGGGTCACTGTTCACCCTATGGCCCATCTCAGCTCAGACTCTGGGTCAGCCAGCCCCGAAGAAGAGGAGGATGCGGGCTCCCCGGGAAGGCCAGTGGAGGAGGCTGAGGGCCAGGGCCAGGGAAGTGGCCAGGCAGAGCCAGGGGCTCCCGGTGGTGAGGGAGAGGAGGACATCCTGTGTGACTTCTGTCTTGGAGCCAGCAGAGTGAGGGCAGTGAAGTCCTGTCTGACTTGCATGGTGAATTACTGTGAGGAACACCTCCGGCCACACCAGGAGAACAGCAAACTGCACAGCCACCAACTAACTGAGCCGGCAAAGGACCGAGACCTGAGGACCTGCCCTAGCCACCGCAGCCCCCTGGTCGCCTTCTGTCATAATGACCAGCAGTGCACCTGCCAGGAATGCGACCAGGATGAGCACAGGGGCCACACTACTGTCTCCTTGGATGCTGCCCGCAGGGACAAGGAGGTGAGCATGTGGGGTCTGTCCATGTGGGAGAGGGTGGTGTGAGATGGCACTCCCACGGCTGGCTCTGGTGATGTCACTTTATGCTCAGAGTTCACAGGAAAGGACTTTAGCCTTCTTACCTGGGTGTTGGTCCAGGATAAATATCGATTGCCCTTGGCTTTAGAAACAAAAGCAGGCCAGTCCCATCTCTGCTGTCTGAATGCTGTGTAGTCTCTATCTACCCTCGCCTGCGAGTTTCTTCCTATTTCTCATTAGAGTTGGTGACATGTAGTCTGGGTGTGGGATGCCGAAGTTGTGAGGCTCAGGATGATGTCTCCCTTTGGTGGGTTTGGTGAGGTATATTCATCTCAACTTATGAAATGCAAACCTTGGCAGAAACCCAAGAGCAAAGAATAAATCTTTGCCCTCGTTTCTCCTTTTCCCTTTACCACAAAACAAGAGGCCACTGTGAAGTGTCCACTAGAGATAACCAGGGAAACCCAAGATCTTAATCAATGCTAAGATAACAGAAGCTGAAATGCACGCCCAGGTATAATGTCAACTTTCAGAAAACAGAAGTTCGGTTGCTGGGTAGGGCAGCTACCAGGAGTGATTGAGAAATACCACGCTCCAAGCCTGAAATTTTACTTCCATCAGATAAGGAAGCCGTTTTTAGAACGCTTAACTCACTTATGCCATGAAGCAGAGAGCCGGGATGAGCCCATGGGAACTGATTGAGCCACTTTGCCTGTTTTGCTTATCTTCCTTTGACTTTTTCCTGGTAGGAGGTGACTTTTGTCCCACTTGTGGCAGCTGGCTACTCACATTGTCCATGGTGGCCTGTTCACAGCCCATTCCTGGGCAGTAAAGGAAATAGGTTTCTGGACAGGAGATTTTCCTCATGGGGCCTCCTCTGTGTCTAGACACAGACTCCAGTGGAGTTGTTCTGGAAGGTTCTGCCTTCCAGATATTAGTGAGTCACCATTTCAAGCCTGGGAAGCTACTTGTCAACTGTTTCCAGTGTTTCCGGTGTCAGGAAGGTGATGTCCTGTCAGGAAAGTACATAAATCAACAGCAGAGGGGGTGGGGATCAAAGGAAAGGGCTCTATATAATAGAGGAAAACAGCCCTTGCTGAGTGTTGCTATTTGCAACATACTTCTTTTTTTGTGGATTTTCCTATCCAGTCTTCTAGTAACTGTGAGGTGAGGGTTCTGATCATCTTTGTCAGACTTGTTCAAGTTCACAGTTAACTAAGCCATGGAAACTTCTGGAAAGTTATCTTACTGGAGAAATATGAAAGAAGACCTGAAATCTAAGTATTATAAACTTACTTACTAAATTTTGTGCTAAAGAGCCAAGCACAGCTCTATACCCAGGGCTACGGTTCTGTGTCATGGACCCTCTACTTCCTGGGTAGCTTCAGACCGCATGTGTCCTTCCCATCCTGTGTCCTTGTTGTCGGCTCGGAGAGCGAGTTTACTCTAGATGCTGCTACTCTCTAAGTGGCCACACCAATCTTAAAAGAGTTCTTTCAAGGAGCTCAAGAGGCCAGCCCAGAAGACACGGTATCTCGAGGCTATCTGAGCCAGTAGGATTGTTTTGACAGCTATCAGATGTATCTAAGGTTCCCAGTGTTCTTTTCAGCTAGCCCAATCCTCCTGAAGTGACTTGCTGAAGGTCACTTTGGAGCTGGTTAAAGACTAATAGCTCGCGCGGGCACGCTGTGTCCTGGAAATGGCAAAGGTAGGGTTGGCTGGGAGGACGCAGAGCAGCTGAGATCCTTCGAGAGACATTTCTGTGAACCGAACGAGCCCTTTCTCTTGTTTTCTCCTTTTTGAAGCAGTGTCTCACTGTAGCCCAGGCTGACCTGGAGCTCCCTCGGTAGTCACAGGCAGGCCTCAAACTCACAGCCATCCTCCTGCCTCTGTCTCTCACTTGCTGGGATGAAAGGCATGCGCCACCATGCCCAGTTCAAACGAGCCCTTTTTGAAGCACTCGTGGTTACCATCGTGTAGGACAGTGGCACAAACTATGGCCTTCGAAAGGCGGGTGCACTTGACCATTTGTTCCCTCTCACTCAACTTGCAGAGCCCAGCTATCACTAATGGGAATCTTGGTGCCCTTTGCTCTAACTTGGCATCCTGACCCCAGTCTTGTCTGCCACCTGCTAATGTGTTACACCTTCTCGAAATCTCATGGAAACGAGACTGCTTGTTGCTTCTGTCTCTGGCCAATCTCTCCCCGCCTCTCTCTGTCTCTCTCATTCCATATATGAACATTTGGACTTCAGGTTTATTATTTGTTCTGTGTGTGGTTCTTCCTGTTCTTCAGGCTTGCTATACATAACTGAGTGCACCCTATGAGTTGTGTTAGGCTGTGTTGTGCCCTCCTCCCCCGCCAGAGCTCTGGAAGGGAGGGCATATACCATGGTTCCTTGGTGTGCCAAAGGGCTGGTGTAATTTTAACACTGTTAAGCATTCCAAGGAAGGAGCCAGCTTGGGATCATGGTCTGGCAAGGTTCAGGGAGGGCCTGAGATGAAAGCCTTGTCTTGGGTCTTTAGAGACAACTAGATCAGTAACTTTCAAACTCGGCAGTGGTTCTGTAAGGGTCAGGACTAGACCCTGACTGCACACACAGTCTCCATGCAGAGCAAGGACCAACCGTCTGAGAGCCAGAAGTCTTTGTGCTTGTCTAGAGAGCTGCTTAACCAGCATCACGCAGTGGTGGATAACATGCAGCCACTCAGGGTAAGAATGTCTTGGAGAAATTCCAGCGAATGCCTTGGACTCTGTATTACGTGACTTGTTTTCTCATTATCCGTCTACCAGACTTTAAGTCTTCCGAAAGCTGGAGTGTGTGTCTTTCTTGACTTGACTGGTAGGCAGTAGGTCCTGCCGCCCCCCACCCCCCAGACTGTGGAATGGAGTCAGGGTCCAGCTGAAACTCTTGACACCAAAAGCACAGTCTCCAGAGAGCTAACCTCATATGCTTCTGACACCATCTGAATTTCCTTCTCTCCCCCGTTCCTCACTTCTTCCAGTTTCTCCTCTTGAGTTAAGAGTCTCTCTGTGTAGCTTAGACTGTCCTTGAACTCACTGTCTTCTTGCCTCAGCCTCCTAAGAGCTAGGACTGTAAGTATGCACCACCACACTGGACTTCTCCCTTCTTAATCTTTCTGCTGCTCCTATTTGCATCTTGAATCCATTCCCAGCCTCTAAGCTCTGAATGCCCCCGTAGACAAAGGAAGGAACAATTCTATCAATAAATTCACTGGCCTTACAGCAGAGAAGCTAAATGACTTGACAAGATCATGCAGTCAGCAAGCTGTAGGCCTCCAGACCCCAACGATCTGTCCTAGCAGAATAGTTATCACTGCCTTGTTGAAGTGGGGCAGGCTACACTATGGCCTTTGCTAGAAAGCTGTCCATGCCCCCAGGCACCCTATCCTGTTCTCTGGTAGCGCCCACCCTGTCCCGAGATGTGTCATGGCTGCTGTCTTGGGAAACTCCAAAGCTAGGGTCTGAGGCAGAGCATTGATTTTGTCTGTACTGAGGTTGAACTCAGGGCTTCATACAAGCCCATCATTTTCTAGGAACAGGAATAACTGGTGAGACAAGGCTCCAAGTAACCCCACCTTTCATGGTAATTGGGAGTGTCTTCCTTTGTGGTGACTCACTTAGAGAGGCCCTCATTTCATGGTTAGGAATCCTTTTCTCCTTTTATGGCACACAGAGGAGAGAAGTTCCCTGCTGGGTACTCTGGGTATCTCCAAGGTCTTTACCGGGACAACTTCTTTAGCACATTCTTGCTGCACTGCTATTTTGATGCCTTTTGACAAGATCTGGTTGCTAGAATGTATTCTGTTGTGTTTTCTGTGACCTCAAACAAGCAGCTTATGTTTTCCTGTCTCCCATGGAGAGGGTCACTGCATAAAATTGACTCCAAGATTGCTCCCAGGAAGGCTACACTCTCCTCTCCCCTCCCTTTCCTCACTCCCCACTCCTGAGCATCAGGTCTCAGGGGTGAGAGGTCACGGAGGCTCCCTCAGCTTCACACCAGTCACCTAGAGCCTGATCAGAAGTTGCCTGCCTATCCTCCACAATGTCTCAGTTATGTGGCCACTCTGCCTGCTGGTGGCTCCTTACTGGGGGGCTTGGAACTCCCTCAGTATCATAAGGGAACAGCTACTTATGCCTTCTGAGGTCTATGAGGGCATAATGACTCATAGTTTTACGTGTAGATAGAAGCAACTAAAAGCAGCGATTTTCTTCTATTCTCTTCGCCCCTCCGCCCTTCCTTCTTTCCTTCCTTCCTTCCTTCCTTCCTTCCTTCCTTCCTTCCTTCCTTCCTTCCTTCCTTCCTTCTTTGTCTTTTGCTATCTCATGCCCCTGTGGAAGTAGGAAGGTGGCAGGGTCTTTGAAGGTCACAAAGGCTTAGGTTCACTGTGGTGATGGACTTCTTTTTTTTTTTTTTAAATTTTTATTAACATTTTTCATGATTATAAAATATATCCCATGGTAATTCCCTCCCTCCCCACCCCCACACTTTCCCGTTTGAAATTCCATTCTCCATCATATTACCTCCCCATTACAATCATTGTAATTACATATATACAATATCAACCTATTAAGTATCCTCCTCCCTTCCTTTCTCCACCCTTTATGTCTCCTTTTCAACTTACTGGCCTCTGCTACTAAGTATTTTCATTCTCACGCAGAAGCCCAGTCATCTGTAGCTAGGATACACATATGAGAGAGAACATGTGGCGCTTGGCTTTCTGGGCCTGGGTTACCTGACTTAGTATAATACTTTCCAGGTCCATCCATTTTTCTGCAAATTTCATAACTTCATTTTTCCTTACCGCTGAGTAGAACTCCATTGTATAAATGTACCACATCTTCATTATCCACTCGTGATGGACTTCTTGGTAGAAGAAAAGTGTTCTGAGACTCCCAGGAGACAAGAGTAAAGCTGGGGTCAAGGCAGGCAAACCTGAGGTCTTCACGCAGGCACTTGCCTTGGCTGGCAGGAGCGGGGGGGGGGGGGGGGGGTGATGAGTAAGGCTGTCTTTGTATGCCTCCAGGCACAGAGTATGAAAGGAAAGTTGCTAAGGCAGCAAATAGGGATGGTGCTTCTGGTGACGACATTGAGGAAGAAATCATTACATTTATGGTGAACTTGCTGTGTAGTTGGCACTGCAAAGTTCTTATTACCATACACTATTCAATCATCGTCTCATAACCCGAGGCAGTGACACATTATCATGATCTCCCAGGTGAAGAAGTGGATGTTTAGAGACATTAAGCTGTGAAATGGTGAGAAATACATGTGTGTTAGTTACTGTCTCTTTGCTGTGAACCAATACCTGACCAGAAGCAACTTCAGGGAGGAAGTTGGCTTACAGTTTCAGGGCATAGAGCCCATCATAGTAGAGAAGGCATGATAGCAGCAGTGTGAGGCAGCTGGTCACATTGTATCGAGAAGCAGAGAGTGGACAGGAAGCAGGGCCAGGCTGTAAAACTTCAAGGCCCAACCCTAATGATGCACTGCCTTTAGCAAGGCTCCACCTCCTAAGTGCTTTACAACCTGTTAAAACAGCGTCACTAGCTGAGGATCAAGGATTCGAGTGCATAAGCCTATGGGGGACATTTTGTATTCAAGCCCCTACATTCTGGCCCCCATAGACGCATGACCATCTCATAATACAAAATGCATGTATTCCAACTTCAAAAGTCCCTATAGTCTTTCACAATCCTAGCACTGTTCAAAAGTCCAAAGTCTTTTCTGAGACTCAAGGTGATCTCTTAACTGTGAGCCCTTGTACAATCAAAAATCAAGTTACATACTCCCAGCATGCAATGGCACAGAGTAAACACTCCCTTACCAAAAGGAAGGAGTAGGGTCATAGCAAGGAAAGATCAGACCAAAGCCAGCATGAAACCCAGCAGGGAAAACACTAAACTCTGCATCTCCATGTGCAGCATCTATGACTTATCATGGAACCTTCTGGGCTCCTGAGGGCTTTGGGGACTGTGCCTCTCCAGTTCTGCTGCCTACAGTACACGTGGCCGCCCTCTCAGGCAGGCTGCCTCCTGTACCTTGAGCTTTCCTCAGCAAATGTCCCATGGTCCCGACATGTCCTACTGAGGTTGCACCTTCCCACCTTAGCGCAGTGGCCTCTCAGTGCTTCCTCGACGGAACTCTGGCCCTGCCACACGTTGATCGCCTGGTCTCAGCGGCCTTCAAGAAACTTGGCACAAGGCAGATGACTCCCTCACTCTCGCATCTATTGTACCTTATATGGGTAGTAAACGTGAACAGGCAGTTCTCCTGTAGCTCAATGCCCAGTGCAGTGCTTGTGCTTAGCATTGTGTTAGCTGGTTCATGCTGGCTTCAGTCCCAGGAGAGCGCTGGTACCTATCCGACCCTTTGTGTTTCGAGGCTGGCCTCTCAGGTCAGCTTTAAAGGCCATACTCTCCCTGTCTGGGAAGAACACATGAACGTGACAGGTGGAACATGCCACTGCTCCTGGGGAGCATCAACGCGTGCAGCGTCTTCCTCCTTAACTCTTTCCTCCCCTTTTCCAGGCTGACCTTCGGCGTGTCCAGCTGGAACTGGAGCAGAAACTCAAGTTGAATGAACATGCCATTGCCAGGCTCCAAGCCAACCAGAAGTCTGTTTTGGTAAGACTGGTCTGGGTCACCTGTCAGGCTTCAGCACACCTGACTACCACTGCAGGCTCAGCCAAGCCCATCTGGGACTGTGGGACATGGTTGAAGGCCCAGTGTGACGTTCAGCAACTGAGAGTAGGCCAAGTTTGCCACAAGGCCTCACCCTGTCAGGAGTTGTTATAAAATTGACTCTATTTTTAAAACTGTCAAGTGATTTTCTATTTAAATTCTAATTAATTTCTATTTAATTACAAAATTTTTATTTAAAATGATTCTTCAGAGCGGAATCAATATGCAACCTGAAGTAACAACATTCTTATTTTTGTTTATGCCTTCTTTCTTTCCTTCTTCCTTTCTTTCTCTGTTTTTCTTTCTCACTCTTTTTTGCTTTCTTTTCCTTCCTCCTTCTTCTTTCTTTTCTTTTTCTCTTTTTGGTCTTTCAAAACTGGCCTGGCACTCACTATGTAGCCCAGGCTGGCTTCTATCTGTCAGCAATTCTACTGCTTCAGCCTCCTGAGCAGTGGGATTACAGCTGCGGCCATCACACCAGGCTCGCATATGCTTTCTTGACCTGGGAGCGGGAGAGGAGAGAGAGAGGAGAGAGAGGTATTTAGCCAGAGCTCTTGGCTTCTTCTGTCATAGAAGGGTGTTCTGTATGTGCAACTCACCAGGCATATGTCCTGGCAGCTGAGGAAAAACAAAGGGTTAAAAACTATCAGATTAAGCTGGGCGTGGTGGCGCACGCCTTTAATCTCAGCACTCGGGAGGCAGAGGTAGGAGGATTGCCGAGAGTTCGAGGCCACCCTGAGAATACATAGTGAATTCCAGGTCAGCCTGGGCTAGAGTGAGACCCTACCTTAGAAAACCAAAAAACAAAAAACAAAAAACAAACAAACAAAAAAACAACAAAATCTATCAGATTAATGAATAAATTAATGAGGCCATTGTTGTGCCAGGCTGGCCAGCTTTATGCTCTAGTTTATGTTCATCTTCCCAATAGACACTTAGTAGTTCCAAGGAATGCCACAGATACCTCCCATTGGTGGCAAGCCAAAAGCTCCCCCTCAGAAGAGAATGCAGGGCACCTACTCTAGGGCAGTGAGGGAGGAGTATTGTCTTGGGTGGTGAGAACGAATGATCCTGTCTATCCATTTACTTGACTGCCTATTCATCCATCTGTCACCCAACCATCTACCCACCCACCTAACTACACATCCCCTCGGCTACGCATTTATCTACTTGTCTCCATGTCTTCCCATCCATCTGTCCATCTATCCACCTGCTTGTGTGTTCATTCTAATCCAACATACATTTCAGTTTAATTTCTGTCCCTTGAGTGTTTACAACTAACTAGCTGCTGAAGAAAGAAACCTTTTCTACCCACAACACCTCACTGAAGAAAGAAAAATGGGCTGGAGGGATTGCCTAGTGGTTAAGGCATTTGCCTGTAAAGTCAAAGGACCCAGGTTTGAGTCCTCAGGACCCACGTTAGCCAGATGCACAAGGGGGCGCATGTGTTTGGAGTTTGTTTGCAGTGGCTGGAGGCCCTGGCATGTCCGTTCTCTCTCTAATTCTCCTCCCCTTTCTCTGTCAAATATATATATATAATATTTTTTAAAAAAGAAAGAAAACTAAGTGTCCCAAAGTCTTCAGAGGCTGCTGATTTCCAAACTCCAGATGTCTTTAGAACCACATGGAGCATCTTACCCTCTGGCTCTGTGACTTTCAGATGCTTTGATCCCTACTTAGTTCTCATGCCAACAACCCAGGGGATAACAACCCATGCTGTGATGGGCATCATATACTAACTGCAATGGGCAGAGATACCCAGAGAGATGCTGAGACTTGCCTCGAGCACCATATGTTGACTGGACAGGAGAACTTACCATTGTTGCCACGTTGACCTAAGAATGATTTGGTACACTGATAGACATCCTCACATCTTTAAACTATTAATTGTTGGCCATTTTGATATTTGTGGCTCCTCCTCTAGGCATAGTTTACTTGCCATTGTTTGGGTAATAATTGATATGCTCCACACACTCTATTTACTTGTGAATCGGCAGGGCTTCTCAATGGGGAAGGTTTAGGAAGGAGAGGCCAAAACCAGAGCCTGTCTACCCACCATCATCTGACACCTCTCTTCCTGAAGACACCACTCTTCCTGAAGAAAGCTTCTGGGGGGTGGGGAGGTGGGAAGGGACATGGTCCTGAATTTTGTCTTCAGACTCATTCCTCTTTGCCTTATAGAACTGTGTTTTTATGAGGAACCTAAATATTGAAGATTCATTATGAAGATTTAACTGGATTCTGCTCCTGTCCCTTGATGTCCCCATGTTAATTCTTAGGTCTTTTTCTGCTCCCCCTGCTTCTTTAGAGAGCTTTTTAGTCTGTTTGCAAAGTGGCCATAAACCAAAGGCTAAAGGTAACCAGGCTGGCACACCACTGGTCTCATCTACGACCTCCTACGAAACCTAGCAGTTCTGGACTCTTTGTTCCAGCTTCCAAGACATGAGACTGATGGGGTGTCCATGCAGACCACAAAAGGCCAAGGGCATACCATCCTTGGAGCTCTCACTAAATAGCACACGCACACACGTACACACGTGTGCTATTATACACAGAGTCTGCATACCTGGTCGCTGATGGGTGGGAAGGGTGAGTGAACCAGAGAGATGGAATGAGTTACTAACGTGGAGTGGGTGGAGACACCAACTACTCTACCTGCCTGCCTTCCACAAAGGCAATAAGAAAAACTGACCTGTATTTTGAGGTAGACTTCTCCATCTCATTTTTGTACTTACACATGAAAATATAACTCAACCTTTAGATTTAAATTCAGTTATGATTCGTTGCCCCAGAACTCACGGTATTGACGGTGATGCAGAGGCCATGTCTGGGAGCCTCTCTTTTGGTCACCTACTCAGCAGCAGCCTGTGCATTTAGAGTATTGGGGACATAAGTGGTGCCATTATCTGATGCCCATAGTGACTAAGTCCTGTCCATTGATGGGTCCTGGTAGGGTGTCAGTTTAATCATACTGAACTCCAGCGTCCTTTTTGGTAACCACACAGAACTATAGTCCATGGACTGAGAGCCTTCCTCCCTCACTTGTCATCATGCCAGAGAGAGGGTCAGGCTGTCTCTGCTGCAGGGAAGCTGTGTGGGATCCCCATGTCAGGCTCTATTTTGAGATGGCTTAGGGACTGGGGTGATGGCTCAGTGGATACAGTGGGTAAAAATCCTCATACCATACAGACATGAGGATCTGAGTTCAGATCCTCAGCACCCATGTGAATGCTGATTCTGTGTGGCATCCTGCCAGTAATTCTGGTGTTCAGGAGGTAGAGGTAGAGGATCCTTGGGGAAAACTGTCTGGGTAGGCTAGTATTTGAGAGACCTGTGTCACTATTAAATAAGGTGGAGAGCAAGAGGAAGACAGTTGGCATCAACCAGACATGTGTGAACACGCATACACACATACACATATCACACACACATATGCATACCACCCCCCAAAAACTTGAGATAGTGTAGAATGGTGAATGTTAGTTCATATAATATTGCATTAACAAAATGCTTGCATTTTATTAAAAGAAGAGAAGTATGTTTAGCTCACATTTCTGGAGGTTCAGGAACATGATGTGGGCATCAGCTGGCTTCTGGTCAGGACCATGTAGTGGATCCATTCCTGAGGCAAGACTGTGTGCAGGGGAAGAAAGAAGCCAAAGAGAGGTCTGGGAGGAACCAGGCTACTTTTATTTATTTGTTTGTAAGGAGAGAGAGAGAGGCGGGGACCGGGACAAGAAAGAGAATGGGCGTGCCGTGGCCTCTAGCTGCTGCAAATGAACTCCAGATGGAGGCTGTGCTCTGTGCATCTGGCTCTATGTGGGTACTGAGGAGTTGAACACAGATCTTTAGGCTTTATACGCCAGTGCTTTAACCACTGAACAATCCCTCCAGCCCCAGGCTCGCTCTTACAACAACCGTCCCCTGAGACCTAACTAGGGCTAGGTGCCAGAGAGCTAGCTCAATTTCTTCTGAAAGTACAGGCAGAATCTTCCATGACCCATTCCCTTCCCTCCAGGCCTCACTTCTTAATTACTTCACCACCTTTAAGTCTGACACACTGGGAACTAAGCTCCCAAACCATAGGACTGGTCAAAGACAGGGGCTCTGGTTTTAGCTGTGTGATTTTGGGCAAATTGTTTAATTTGTTACTGTCTCAGTTTCCTTATCTGTGAGGTAGGGAGCATAAAAGTGCCTGCTTCTAGGACCCTCTGCCACAGCATCAGTCTGCTTACTGCAGCGCCTGGAGCGCAGTCACACTTACACATCCTGGTTGTTGTGTGATTATAATTTCATGTCACTGAAAAGCAGTCAGAGAGGCAGTAGAGGGTCCTCATTCCTGCGTGAATGGGGAGCAAAGGGTAACGTCAGAGGGCTGCTGATCACGCACCTGGCGGAGCCCCTGGAGGTATGCTGCCTGGGTGTCCCACTTGCAGCCCAAGTGGCTTCCTTGGGCCTCAGGTCTTCATTCTGTAAACAGTGCTGTGATCTGTCACCCAAAGAACTCATTCTCTCCTCCATCGTCCTCACTCAGCCTCATCCCATCCCACAGCTCTGAGCTGCCCATTGAAGTTCTCCTTGGAGTGAGGGCCGTTCTTGAGAGTGCTTGGCTCCAAAAGCTTCCCAGATTTTCCCCCAGGGATATCCTCTCAGCTGTATGGGGTGGGGATAAATTGAACAAGAGCAATGGAAATTGTCTCCAAGATTTTCTTTTCCTTTTTTAACTTAAAAAAATATATATTTGCAATATATATATATATTTATTATATATATTATTGTATATATATTATATATATTTGCAATCAGAGACAGATGTGTGTGTGTGAGTGTGTATGATAGAGAGAGAGAGAGAGAGAGAGAGAAAGAGAGAGAAAGAGAGAGAGAGAGAGAGAGAGAGAGAGAGAGAGAGAATGAATGGTTATGCCAGGGCCTCTAGCTAATGAAAACAAACTCCAGATGCACGTGCCACTTTGTGCATCTGGCTTTATGTGGGTACTGGGGTATTGAACTTGGGACGTTAGGTTTTTTAGACAAGCACCTTAATCACTCAGCCATCTCTCCATCCCTGATTCTAAGACTTTCATGGAAATTCAGGCAACGTATATGTGGTAAGATCCACCTGGACGGTATCAGAAGAGCCATTAGCATACGTGAGAAGTACCAGGGAGATTAGGACAGCATACATAGGTTGATGGAAACATTTGTAAAGTATGCTTATACTATTTTATTTTATTTGAGGCTTGAACCTGTGGCCTTACACATGTTAGGCAGGCACTGTACCGTGGGACGACATCTGCAGCCCTTGCTTTGTTTCCTACTCTATCTGAATGCAGCATTCTGTTCTAGACGGACGGGCTACAGCAGTACGTTCCTGCTTGGGTGCCACAGTCCTCTACACACAGTGCAAAACTTTTGTGGGCCCTGTGTCTGGCGGAGACACTGCACTCTTAGATGTGCTTTTGGCTCAGACTGTCAGTGGTCACTTAAGCTGTAATGTAAAGCTGACTGGTTTGCACACACAAGTCAGAAATGTCCTTTGTTTCTTAGGTATGTGGAATGCAGGCACCGTCCTGGTAAGAGGTTTGAAATTTGATTAAAAGCTCCAGACTGCCAGAGCTGGAAGGCACCTGAGGGGTAGTAATTCTCACCAGGTGGATGAGGAGGCTGTTAGCAACCGGCGTGCACTTTGGAGAGAAATCTGTCCTTCCAGGAACCCGCAATTCCTGTGAGAACAAAAGCTTTCTACAGCAGGCATGTGGGTTTCTGTATGCTGGGCTTGGTCGGGTTGGATGCCTCCGTAATGGGGGCTTGGCTTCCTCCCATGCCACCCTCCCCAGGTGTCTGTGTCGGAGGTGAAGGTGGCGGCTGAGGAGCAGTTTGGAGAACTCCTTGCGGCCGTGAGGAAGGCCCAGGCCAACGTGATGCTCTTTCTGGAGGAGAAGGAGCAAGCTGCTTTGAGCCAGGTCAATGGTATCAAGACCCACCTGGAGCACAGGAACGCGGAGATGGAGAAGAGCAAACAGGAGCTGGAGAAGCTGGTGGCCATCAGCAACACTGTCCTCTTCCTGGAGGTACAGAGGTGGGGGCGGGAGGTAGGGCATCCACGTAGCTGTGCCATGGGGCACCCATGCCGCACCAGGCCCGAGACACAGCTATCATGGGACACTCTTCCATGAAGGGGTGCACAGGGAACTGTGGGAACAGGGTGAAACAGGTCTTGATTCAGCGGACTGCAGGAGTACAGGGGGCCTGGGGGGCACTGCTCAGAGCCAGGAAGAACCTGGAAGGTGAATCAGGTTCAAAATGTGCTATGTTCAGGTACAGGGAACAGCTTGGACAAAGGCAGAGAGGTGTGAGAAAGACTCTGGCTCAGGGGAACAAGACACACTCCCAAGGATGGGGCGTGGGATGGGAGGGGAGGTTGGCAGGACCAGGTAGATGTCCATGTGGGAAGGACTTAGACAGGGAAGCCATGGAGCCGAGCAGTATGTTTTGTCAAACACTGCAGTTGAGAGGAGGAAGGGTGAGGCTGGAGGCCTGTGGTGTTTCAGACAGGGCTGTGTCCACTGGGGTAAATGAGGTCGGCTCAGCACAGTGGAACTTTCCATGACAATGCATCATTATTCGCTAGAGGAGTATGCCTGAGAACCAGGCCTAAAGAACATATAATCTTGCAGGGAACACATACGGGGTTGGATGAACTCCATCACCCCGTATCCGTCACCAGATACAGCTGTATAGCTTTCAGCAAGTTTCCTGACCTCTCTGGATCTCAGATTCCTTAATCTTCCAGACCTACAGGTTGGAGTTAAAAAAAAAAAACTATTACAAAGTACAAATGATGTTCCTTGCTTTCATTTTTTGAAACAACTCCCTTTAAAGATACAACAAAGTGAACATTTACTGTTGTGGGAAAAAAAAAAGCCAGAAAATTATGAAAGAAAGAAATCACTCCTAGCACTCACAGACAATAGCTTTTTTTTTTTTGGTGAGTGAAAGAGACACACAAAAAAGAGACATACACAGATATGGACAATATCTCTCTTTCTGTCCATTCTTTTGCTATTCAACACCTAAACAACAACAAAAAAAAATATAAAAGATATGACTACTTGTGTAATGAATGTCTTCTAAATTCTCTTTCCCTAAAAGTATAAAAATATTTCAATTCCCTTTTTTTGTAACTTTATTTTCAAGGTAAAAGCTTTAATATGCATAAAATATATTTTGGGATAACTAAGTTATAAATTTTGGTAGAAGATAACTTATTTTTCCCCAAATTAATTAATTAGCTAGTTAATTAATTGGTTTAGACAGTCCTCCTATGTAGTCTAGGCTGGCTTTGAACTCAGGATCTTCCTGCCTCAGCCTCCTGAGTGTTGACTACTGGCATATGCTGTCTGCTGTGCTGACAGCATTGTCTTTCCCCTCATTGGTTTAAGATGCCACTTTTCTCTTGCATGGCACCAAATCAATACATAGTGTGAAGATGTTTGTCAAAGGTCAGGTAGGCGTTTCTTCCCTTCTAAGGTTCTGCTTAAGTGTTGGTATGATTGATGCTTTCATCTCTACCCTGTCTAGTCTTCTCTTTGATGCTTCATTTGCATGAGTTTTTTAAAAAACTTAATATTATTTTTGAGAGAGAGGAAGAGAGAAAGAGAGAAAATGGGTGTGCCAGGGCCTTTCAGCTGCTGTGAACAAACTCCAGACACATGTGACCCCTCGTGGCACATGTATGACATTGTGCACTTGCAACACTGTGCCTGGCTTACGTGGGACCTGGAGATTCAAACAGGCACTCTTAGGCTTTGCAGGCAAGTACCTTAACTGCTAAGCCATCTCTCCAGCCCCATTTGCATGAGTTTTTTTTTTAATATTTTTTTTGTTCATTTATTATTTATTTATTTGAGAGCGACAGACACAGAGAGAAAGACAGATAGAGGGAGAGAGAGAGAATGGGCGCGCCAGGGCTCCCAGCCACTGCAAACGAACTCCAGACGCGTGCGCCCCCTTGTGCATCTGGCTAACATGGGACCTGGGGAACCGAGCCTCGAACCGGGGTCCTTCGGCTTCACAGGCAAGCGCTTAACCGCTAAGCCATCTCTCCAGCCCATTTGCATGAGTTTTGACAATGTGTTACATATGAAAACAATTCTGATCCCTACATGGGCTTTGGAACGTAAGTGGTTGAGTATGATTTATCCCTGTGTAGCTTTCAAACTCTGAAGCAAAGCACAAGAATAACACGATGGATTGAATTGATAAGGAAAAGGCATTTCTATCTGAGGGCTTGTTTGGGATCTTTAGAATGTGGCAGCAGCCAGCTCTTCCATTGTTGACTATGACATTTTTAAGATAGAAAAGAAGGAATGGAGAGATGGCTAAGTGGTTAAAGGTGCTTGCTTGCACAGCCTCGTGGCCAGAGTTTGATTCTGTAGTACCCACATGAAGCCAGGTATACCAAGTGGCACAGCTTCTGTAGTTCATTTCAGTGGCAATAGGTCCTGGCATAGCCATTCTCCTTCTCCTTGCAAATAAATAAATAAGAATATAAAAAGTTAAAAGAAATAAAAAGTCAAAATGGATTGAGGGAAACAACCAGGGAAAAACTATTCTTATATTTTTAGTACCCAGTCTGGGCTATGTATTGGAACTTTTAAAAGCCCACTTTCCCATTTGATTTTAAGAAGACCCACTTTTTTTTTTTTATGGTTTTTCGAGATAGGGTCTCACTCTAGCCCAGGTTGACCTGGAATTCACTACAGAGTCTCAGGGTGGCCTCGAACTCATGGCAATCCTCCTACCTCTGCCTCCCGAGTGCTGGGATTAAAGGCGTGCGCCACCACACCTGGCTTAGAAGACCCACTTTTTAAAAATAACTTTTTTATTGACAACTTCCATAATTACATACAATAAAGCATGGTAATTCCCTCCCTCTCCCACTTCCCCCTTTACAACTCCACTCTCCATCATATCCCCTCCCCCTCTCCATTAGTCTCTCTTTTATTTTGATGTCATCATCTTTTCCTCCTATTATGAGGGTATCGTATGCAATGGACCCTGAGCCTTGGAAAGTATGATAGAGATATTTCAGTGCTGAATACTCTGTCACTTCTTCTCAGCACTGTGGTGACTTTTGGGTCATCCCAGTGGTCACTGCCATCTGAAAAGAGAAACTTCTCTAACCAAAAGTGAGAGTAGCATTAACGAATGGGCACGAACGTTAACCAAAGTGCTTACAGGACAGTTTGGTGAGCATAACATGCATTTAGTCAGACAAGAGCAGGCATTACACTCCTAGGGCTCATGGCCACCCCCGCCATAGGTTTTTAATTAAGTTTTCAGTACCAGGCATGTATTCTTTCCCATTTATTTGCAAGCAGAGAGATATAGAGAGAAGGAATGTACATATCAGAGCCTGCAGCCACTATAAACTCTAGACACATGCACTACATGTGCCACTTTGTGCATCTGGCTTTGCATGGATACTGGGGAATTGAACCATGGTCGTTAGGCTTGTCTATGTTGTGAGGCCCTGAGCTGAACACTTTACATACTTTCTTTGTGATGAGCACACCATTTTTTTTTCTTTCATTTTAATTTTATTTATTTGAGAGCAACAGACAGAGAAAGAGGCAGAGAGAGAGGGAGAGAGAGAGAATGGGCACCCTGGGGCCTCCAGTCATTGCAAACGAACTCCAGATACATGCACCACTTTGTGCTTATGCATCTGGCTTACTTGGGTGCTGGGGAATTGAGCCTCGAAGCCGGGTCCTTAGACTTCACAGGCAAGCGCTTAACCTCCAAACCATCTCTCCAGCCTGCGCACACCATTTCTATCAGGAGCAGAGTGACCTAATGAGGAGAGCTGTCTGATTTAAGCAATTCCAAACCTAAAGCAAGTTCTACCCTTTCCATTTCTGCAGGAGTACAGCAAGTTCAAGAAGACAGAAGACACTGACTTCCCTAGCATTTACATAGGGCTGAAGGACAAGCTTTCGGGCATCCGCAAGGCCATCGAAGACTCCACCGCTCACTTGATCCGGCTGCTGGAGAACTATAAGGAGAGGCTTCAGGAGTTCTCCAAGGAAGGTGAGGAGCCTGGTGGGCTGGGAGCTTGTTTAGGGTTGGTACATGAAGACAGGGGATGGAGTGAAAACCAAGGGAAATGACCATTTTCAAATCCATCTTGCTTCTAAGCCATGCCACGAGTAGACCTTTATATTTTATTTTTTAACTGAGACCTGAAGAAGTGGGTTAGTCATATCATGCAATTGGCTGGCATTTCTATGACTAGTTTCTCTGGTTGTTTTTGCCTGGATTTTAAGTGAAATTCAAGTAATTTGGGCTTTTTTTGTCTGGCAGATACGTGGTCCCTTGAGTGTGGCCCATATTCCTAGACACCAGCCCCTTCTTGACTCTGGAAGCCTGGGGAAGGGTGGCTTGCTTCTTAAGGGCTCCTCCCACCTGCACAGGTGTGCATTCATGACTCTCTGATTTTCTAGAGGAGTATGACATCAGAACTCAAGTGTCTGCCATTGTTCAGCGCAAATATCGGACCTCAAAACCTGAACCCAGAACCAGGGAAGAGTTTCTCCAATGTAAGTCGTGAGTGGCTTCCCCTTGCAGATGTGTTGATGTCAGTATAAACACCATGTCTTGTACAGTATTCAGGTTCTTTTTTTTTTAAATATTTTTTTGTTCATTTTATTTATTTGAGAGTGACAGAAAGAGGGGGGGGGGGGGAAATGAGCATGCCAGGGCCTCCAGCCACTGCAAACAAACTTCAGACGCATGTGCCTCCTTGTTCATCTGGCTAACGTGGGTCCTGGGGAATCGAGCCTTGAGCCAGGGTCCTTAGGCTTCACAGGCAAGCACCTAACTGCTAAGCCATCTATCCAGCCCAGGATTCATGTTCTTGTAACCTCTTGTCTACCCCTAAGTGATACATCTTTTAAATTTTACTGAAAAAATTTTCTTTCTGAAGTGAATTAAAACCTAAGAACAGGCCAGGCATGGTAGGACGCCTTTAATCTTAGCACTCAGATGCAGAGGTAGGAGAGGAAGGAGGATCACCATGAGTTCGAGGCCACCCTGAGACTCCATAGTGAATTTCAGATCATCCTGAGCTAGAGTGAGACCCTACATTGAAAAACAAAACAAAATAAAACAAAACTTAAAAACATTGTAAAAATTGGACATAGAACTCTGAACACCTAATTGTCACTCAGCTTCTCCAAATGCTGACATTTTACATGACTATAGTACATTACCCAGGAAATTATCATCCCTGCAATACTAACTCATACACATGTATTTTTCTTACCCAAAGTGAACATAGGAATACATATGTGTTCATGTCTCTGTGGTCCCCTCCAATCTGGGTCAGTCCTTGTCTTTCTTTTTTTTTATTATAACCTTGGCATAAAAAATTATTTTATTTATTTGAGAGAGAGAGAGAAAGAGGCAGACACACAGAGAGAATGAGCATGCCAGGGCCTGTAGCCACTGCAATTGAACTCTAAACACATGTGCCACCTTGTGCACCTGGTTTATGAGGGCAGTGGGGAATCAAACCTGGGTACTTGGGCTTCACAGGAAAGTGCCTTAATTGCTAAGTCATCTCTCTAGCCCGGACCTTGGCACTTTTTCTTTTTTTTTTTTTTTGGTCTTTTGAGGTAGCGTCTCACTCTAGTCCAGGCTGACCTGGAATTCACTGTGGAGTCTCAGGGTGGCCTCGAACTCATGGTGATCTACCTACCTCTGCCTCCTGAGTGCTGGGATTAAAGGAGTGCGCCACCATGCCTGGCTCTGACCTTGGCATTTTAAAGAGTCCTAGTTCATTGTTAAGTCTGGCTTCACCAGATCCCATTGTCCTGTTATTCTGTTGTATTGACCTCATCTTCCAGCATTTTTTTTTTTTTTTTGTTGTTGTTGGAATATAGAATCTTGCTATGTAGCCCAGGCTGGCTTCAAATTGCTGATCCTTTGTCACAGACTCCCAAGTGCTAGGATTACAGGTGCATGCCATTATGCCCACTGGTCACCATCTCAAAAACACTGTATTTCTAGCCAGGTGTGGTGGAACATGCTTATAACCTTAGCTGTGAGTAATCCTAGTATTTGGGAGAATGGATCAGGAGGCTGGGTAGTTCAAGGCCAGCCTGGGCTTCATAGTGGGACCCTGTCTCAAAGAAAGAAAGAAAGAAAGGAAAAAAGAAAGAATCAAAAACAAAAGTGAAAATAAAAGCATTGTGTTTCTAATCACTGCTTCATGCCAGTGTAGTGACCAATCATACAACATCATGACTACAGTTAGTAACAATATATTATATAATTAAAAACGCTAACAATGTACATTTTAAGTGTTCTCACCACACACAAAAACAATGTGTATGGCATATGTAAGGTAAAATGTGTTTAATGATTTTGATTTAGCCATTCCAGAGTATATACATATTTTTAAAACATATTTTATTCTATTTAGTTATGAGAGAGAGAGAGAGAGAGAGAGAGAGAGAGAGAGAGAGAGAGTGAGTATAGGCATGCCAGAGTCTCTTGCCACTGCAAATGAACTCCAGATTCATATGCCACTTTGCGCATATAGCTTTTTATGGGCAGTGGGGAATTGAACCCTGGCCAGCAAGCTTTGCAATCAAGTGCCTTTAACTGCTGAGCCATCTCCCCAGCTCTTACATACATATTCCAAAACATCATGTCGTACACAATGAATGCATGCAACTTTTATATGTCTTAAATTTGAAAAGCACTTCATGGCAGTGAAAAGTGTGTGAAGGCCCATCTCCCAGCAGAAGAGAATTCACACCTCTATCAATGATCATTTTTCTAGTATCCTCATGGATGGAACATGCCATTGAACCTGTTCCTGCTTGATTTCTGTGAGTGACCACTGGCTAATGAGCCCACTTAGTCTCTGGTTATTGTATGGCCTCAGCTACTGGTCACTCTCTCCTATTCTTGCTATAGCTCCTATTTCTTTCTCAAGATGCCTTGGCTTTACATATCTTCCTGTTTTCAGACAGAAGCACATTTATATTTGGAGATGAAAACCCAAAAACTGTTTACTCTTAAAATGAAACTAAAGTAAAACATATCATGGTATCTATTACTATTCATTTTCTTTTTTGTTACAAGTATTTTTTAGACATGCTTGCTTTTCTCAATGTGATGACCAATGTTCACATTTTTTTAAATTTAAAAAATTATTTTTTGGTTTTGCTAGGTAGGGTCTCCCTCTAGTCCAGGTTGACCTGGAATTCACTATGTCAACGTGGTCTGGAACTCACAGAAATCCTCCTACCTCTGCGTCCTGAGTGTTGGGATTAAAGGTGTGCACCACCACGCCCAGCAACATTATCTTTTCAAGAACTGCTGTTATTACTGTAGAAAATCAGAAAGCAATCTACTGCACTATTCCAGGCAAGATTTGGTTATGGCCTAGATGGGAGCTGGAACAGGGGCTGCAGAGAAGTGAGTCGGGTCTACAGAATTTTCTGCTGTATGTTGCAGGAGGGATGAAATCAAAAGAAATACCAAAAATTATTTTGAGTTTGATGTTGTGCACGGAGGAATGATTAGTGTTTGGGATCGGGAAGAGATTATGTCTGAAGGTATGGTTAAGGGCTCAGTAGGCTAAATGCTAATTAAAATACTTAACAAAAGAAGGAATAGATCAAATGTAGGTATATTTGGAATACCTGTAACTCCAAATTTGTGCCAGTCCTGGGTAGAATTTTTAATTTTTTAAAATTTAAAACATGAGTGTTTTTTTTTTTTTTTTTTGAAGTAGGGTCTCGCTCTAGCCCAGGCTGACCTGGAATCCACTATGTAGTCTCACGGTGGTGGTCTCAAAGTCACTGAGATCCTCCTACCACTGCCTCCAGAATGCTGGGATTCAAAGGCGTGTGCTACCACACCTGGCTAGATTAATTTCTGCATTCAGTTCTGCACCTATTACCATGAGTCAATGTAAACTTCAGAAAGGAGTATGTCCTCCCCACTGGCTGGTCTTCAACACCACTCTTTTTAGGGGACCCATAGCTGGGTAAACAGAGCAGGGAGGTGGGGGAATAGCTCAGGGCTAGAGCATTTGACTGCAGAACAAGGAGGTGGGTGCTTTCGCAACCACGCGTGTCTAAGAGGCCCACTATCAGCCCGTGAACGTCTCTCTCTGCCTTCTGTTACTCCCTCAGATGCGTGTGACATCACACTGGACCCAGACACAGCGCACAGGTACCTTCGGCTGCAGGAGGACAACCGCAAGGTCACTAACACGTCCCCGTGGGAGCATCCCTATCCGGACCTCCCCAGCAGGTTCGTGCACTGGCGCCAGGTGCTGTCCCAGCAAAGTCTGTACCTGCACAGGTACTACTTTGAGGTCGAGGTCTCCGGCGGTGGAACCTACGTCGGCCTGACCTGCAAAGGCATCGACCGCAAAGGGGAGGCCCGCAACGGTTGCATTTCTGGGAACAACTTCTCCTGGAGCATCCACTGGAATGGGAAGGAGTTCACAGCCTGGCACAGTGACACAGAGACCCCCCTCAAGGCTGGCCCCTTCCGAAGGCTGGGGGTCTACGTGGACTTCCCAGGAGGGACCCTTTCCTTCTACGGCGTCCAGTACGACGTCATGACTCTGATTCACAGGTTTGACTGCAAGTTTTCAGAGCCAGTCTACGCTGCCTTCTGGCTTTCCAAGAAAGAGAACGCCATCCGCATTGTGGATCTGGGCGAGGAACCTGAGAAACCCGCCCCGGACCCTGCCGGGGCTGAGCCCTAGGGCGCTGGGTCTCATCCCTTTGGGCTGTCTTAGGGGCAGAGATATCTGCCAGTGCTGGTTGGTTCTTGCCATCCCGTGTCTCTGAATGAGGGCGGTCTGTGTATTTACAGAGATTCCAAGGCCCCTTAGATTCCACCATTTTCTAGTAATAGCCTGCTCTGGTGCATGCCATCCTCTGGGCAGAATTCGCCACTGGGACTGACTCCTCAGAGAACTACCTGGACGGCCGAGGAATCCCAGTGAACTGCAGGCTTTATTGCCACCCGATTGCTATGTGCTGGGCAGCGTTCTTAGCATGGTCCTCCGTGTTAATAATTCACTTCATCCTCATGGGGGAAATCCTTACATTGCCCCTCATGTTGCAGATGCGGAGGGTGGTTAGTAACTTGCTCAAGGTCACTCTGGTTACTCAGTAAGTGAGGGGGCAGAGCTAGGATTCAGATCTGGGACGGTAAATTGGTGTACTTGGGACTGCTCTGTTACATTGCGTATAAGGGAATAAACCACAGATGAACTGCATAGAGAAGCAGTCTTAAGTGTATCTTTCAGGTGGTGGTCATCTTTTGGCACGTACCACGTGTGACTTGGCCACTCAGCTGTGCTCTGGCTAAGAACCCACTTCATAGGGCAGTAGGGATGGCAAGGATTAGAACAAGTATCTTACTGGAGTCTTCTGGGTGGTGGTGGTGGTGGTGGGAATCAATCTCCTAAAGCTACCAGGATTTTATGGACTGGTCTGATTTCTTATGGGAATGGGCAGTTCTTCAAGTGTTTGAGGACAGTACCTGTCTCCCCCTCCCCACCCCCGGGCTATTTCTGTTTTTCTTTGTGCTAAATTTCCCACTTTCCTTCATGATTCCCAGTTCTCCAACACCTCCCACCCCCGATGATCTCAGTCCCTCTTTGACACATGAGAAACATCTACCAAGCCTTTGGGCAAATGACACACCATGTTAAAATAGGTTTCTAAGGACACAACATGAAGTCCCTGGTGGGATTTACCAGAAATGTTCCTTCCGTGTCCTTTCTTGTGACTGTGTCAAGGCATATCTCTTCCTGTTCAAGGAGTCTGTCTCATAAGTGTATGATTTTAGTGTTACGTGACTTGCTCCCAGGAACTTTGCCCTTTGTTTGTATCTAAGGACTTATGCAATGTAGAATTTTACTTCATTTGCTCATGTTACCTTTGTGTGCTGACCCTTTCCATTCATAATCTCCCTCTGCATTAGCTCTGGTTCCTAGTCCAGTGTCATCTGCAGAAGTTCTGCCTTTCTTCTAAAGCTGAACCTCATTCGTAAAGATTGATTACGGTTGAGTCCAACCCAGACTGTTGCTGCATTTGGTGAATTCCTTCTAGGTTTAGGTAGATATGGCCCACTCAGGGGTCAAACTGTGTATGCTCCACCTTTTACCCCTTTCTTTACAGAGTATAGCAAAAATTTTTATTTTTCCATTTTATTTATTTAACGTGTAAATTTTATTTTCCTCCTTCCTTTTTTCTTTTCTCACTAGATATCCTAGGCTGACCCTGAATTCACAATCCTCTTGTCTCTGCTTCCCAAGTGCTTGTATCATGGGTATCAGCCACCAGTGCAGTACCTGGCTCAGGGAAGGACTTTTTCTTTTCTTTTCTTTCTTTCTTTCTTTCTTTCTTTCTTTCTTTCTTTCTTTCTTTCTTTCTTTCTTTTTTTTTTTTTGTAGGGTCTCATTCTGGCCAGGGTGGCCTTGAACTCATGGTGATTCTCCTACCTCTGCCTCCCAAGTGCTGGGATTAAAGGCATGCACCACCATGCCCAGCTAGGGAAGGACTTTTTCAATGGCAAAAATTAATATATGCTATGTCTAACTTTCTTTGATATATCTGTTCAATAATAGTCTCAAAAGAGAAACCATATTTGTTTGGCCTGCCTTGCTTTTTTAAAAAGTTTCTTTGTTATGAATTTTATTTTAAAATTTAAAAAAATTATATGCACTTATTTCAATACATGCATACCATTTTAATGACCAAATTAGGTTATTGAGCATATCCATCATTTTAAATATTTCTTCTTTTTTTTTTTTGAGACAAGCTCAACAGACTGGCCTTTGTGTGTGTGTGTGTGTGTGTGTGTGTGTGTGTGTGTGTGTGTGAGAGAGAGAGAGAGAGAGAGAGAGAGAGAGAGAGAGAGAGAGAGAATTGGTGCACCAGGGCCTCCAGCCCCTATATTTGAACTCCAGATGCATGTGCCACCTTACGTGCATGTGGGTCCTTAGGTTTTGCAGGCAAGTGTCTTAACCACTAAGCCATCTATCCAGCCCCTAAATTTTTATATTTTTATAGTGAGAACATTTAAAATCTCTTCTTGTAGCTATTTTGAAATAGGCCTTGTCTTTATTGCTGTTGGTACTTGCCATTCAATTCTCACAGAATGTTTATAGGCCACGTTAGAATTCTGTTGTAGGTTAATTCAGTTTGTCTGACATTTCTAGTTTTTTTTTTTTTTAATACCTGCTGGCCTCAAACTTGATCCTCCCACCTCAGTCTCCTGAGTGCTAGGATTTTAGATGTGTGTCCACTCCAACAAATGCTGCCTGAAACCCCGCAGCTCAGAATTGAGACTATTGGTGTAAGTTGCCGTGTTTTCATTCTACACAGGGAGTTTTCTGTTCTCATAGAACTAATATGTTAATTTTTGGAAGTAAAGGCTTCTAACATTTTCCTTCCACAGTTCCTCAGCGTGAAAGTGTCAAATTAGTGTATCTTTGGGTTGTACTGTGTTAGAATGTTTAACTTTAAAACTTTTGGGGGTAGGGCTGGAGAGATGGTTCAATGGATCAAGCTCGTGCCAGTCAACACTGAGTACCTGAGTTCAGGTCCCTAGATCCCACATAAAAGCCAGAACTCCTGTAATCCCAGGGCACCTACTGGGAGATAATCCCAGCATGCCGAAGGTGAGAAGTGAGGCAGAGACAGGAGAATTTCCTGGAAGCTTGCAGACCAGCTAGCCTGAGGGAGGAGCTGTGACCATGAGACCTTGCCTCAGAAGAGATGGAAGATGAGGACTGACTTGAAAGGTGTCCTCTGACCTCTACACATGCGCTATGGCATGAGTGTGCCCTTACACACAGGAACACATGCTGCGAATAAAATAGCTGAAAATTTAAAGTGCTTTTTTGGTGGCTAAAGTGGATAAACCACTTAGCACAGAAGCATGAGGTCCTGGGTTTGGAACCCCAGAAAAATCCAGACACTGTAGCAGGGGGTAGTGATTATATTAGTCACATCTATGGGCGAGAGGGGACGCAGCGATAGGAACATGTGTCGGAAGCTTGGGGGTAAGCTAGCCTGAGGAAAGTAGCAGTGGGTAACATGAGGTGCTGCTTTAAAGGAGGCGGAAGACAAGGACGGACACCCCGAAAGCTGTCCTCTCCTCTCCTTTCCACCTGCACCCACACTCACACACATGCCAGGAAAACCATGCTGCTTGAGTTGCTGACTTGAGTTTCATAAAGAATCATTAAAATAAAATGTGAAAGAAAGGGCTGGAGAGATGGCTTAGTGGTTAGCACACTTGCCTGCAAAGCCAGAGAACCCAAGTTTAATTACCCAGGACCCACAAAAACCGGATGTACAAGATGGTGCATGTATCTGGAGTTTGTTTGCAGGGGCCAAAGGTCCTAGCATGCTCATTCTCTCACTCTCTCTATCTGCCTCTTTCCTTCTCTCCCTCTCTCTCTGGAATAAATAAAATAAAATAAATGTAAAAAAAAAAAAGAATGATTAAATGAATTTTAGTTTGGGATTAAGGACAGAATTTTCAAAAATTTCTGGAATGGCCCTAGACATATGTCTGCAACTTTTTATTATGTATGTATGTGAACCAATGTTCTCAGCATTGACAATCATAAAATCAAAATGTCGATCAACTTTGAAAATATTGCATATTCCAGTGTCAAATATTCAGCAAAGATTTTTTATGTAAAAATAAATAATATGGGCTAGAGAGATGACTTAACAGTTAACACATTTGTCTGCAAAGTCAAAGGACCCAGGTTTGATTCCCCAGGACCCACATAAGCCAGATGCACAAGGAATTTGTTTGCAGTGGCTAGAGGTCTTGGAGCACCCATTCTCTCTCTCTGCTTGCTTGCTTGCTTTCTTTCTTTCTTTCTTTCTTTCTTTCTTTCTTTCTTTCTTTCTCTCAAATAAGTAAAAAACTAAAATATTTAAAAATAAAGAAAAAATATGAAAATATTTTAATCTTTATTAAATGGTAAAATCTATGTATAATACAGGATTATATTACAGTAAGTTTCCTTATGATTCACCATCAATGTTCTGTTGGTAGACTGTTTTATATCCTTAATATGCTGGAACTGTGTAAAACTGGTGAAGAAGGGTCACAAGTAGAAAGAAACACTTTTAGAAGCCCTGTTGTATGCTTAGAAGGTTGCTCCTGTCATATCCAAGAAGCTGTTTAGAAGAGGTGCCAAGTGTGGTGACCATTTGTTCCCTGTTGTTTGAAGTGAATCACTTATGTGTGTGTGTGTGGGGGGGAGTGGAGAATGAACCATGACTGGTGTCTGAAGTCTTGTCTATCGGTTGTCGATGTCAAGCAAGGTCAGATGCTGTGTGTGTGTGTGTTTGTGTGTGCATACAAATGCAAGCATGCAGTGGCACACAGAGGGCTGGAGAAGGGACAGAAGTAGCCACCAGGTTCACACACCTATGTTAATTAACATAATCTTCACACTGAAAGGTGAGAATCGTGTCTTCTACAGATCAAAAGTTGGGCTGCAGAGGGCTGCGTAGCTTGTCCAGGGACATATACGGCTAGTAATAAACCGTGGTGAGATTCCTGCCATCTCTCTCTCCCTTTCCCAACTCTGTGCGGCAACTTGGAGCCATAGTCAGCTTCCCAGACTATTAATTTAAAAACAGAAACTTGTAGCTGGTGGAACTTGCCAGGGGCAGGGGATCCACACCCTCTCATTCATCCAAAAAGTCTGCTTTGGGTTCCCTGCTTCCATCTCCCAGGGAGCTCTTCACACCAAAAAGGGTGAACTTCTAGAATTGTTCTCATTTCTAACCCAATCCTGCTCCCTACCCTGAGCCCATATGAAAGAGTATTTGCAACCCAACTCTTCAGATGTGGATGGATATACTTTTTGGCTTCACCTGAGAAATAACAACAGCAATAAAAATAGTTTGTAAATTTTATACAGTCCCAGATAGTAGCTATAATTTTCATCACCTGCCTCCGTCTTCATCCTCATAAGGAAGGTAGAAAAACAGGTTCAAAGAAGCTACTCAGCTGGCTTAAGATCATATAGCTCCCAAGGACTGGGTTCAGGGCTTGAACCTCGCCTTGTCTGAAGGAGGAGAATGATCTCAATGTGGCGGGGTCGGGGGGACTGTTGTTAGGATTTTCCCAGTGATTCTTCACCCCCCAGTCTTTTTACCTTCTTTTATAACTTTTCAAATCTATAAAAAGCTGAAAGACTAGAACATTGACTAGTTATATATTCTATTACATATATATTATATATCCACATTCAGTAACTATTCAGATTTGGTTATATCTGCTGTTGAACATTTTCAAAAGTTCAGTGTGACTCTTACCTCCTTCCAAGCTGTGAGGAAGAACAGAAATCACTCCCCTGCTTAGGTCTCCTTGAGGGGCCATGTGTCTGGGGTTTGGCTCCAATGGCCCAAGTGTCACTCCTAGATGTATCATAAGTTCAACGTGAACGGAAGGTAGCCCAGAAAACAGGTAAGACAAATCTTCATGCCATTTTTCTTTTTCTTTCTTTTCTAGTTTTTTGAGGTAGGGCCTTGCTCTAGCCCAGGCTGACCTGGAATTCACTATGTAGTCTCAGGGTGGCCTCGAACTCATGGCGATCCTCCTACCTCTGCCTCCTGAGTGCTGGGATTAAAGGCGTGCGCCACCACTCCCGGCTGCCACATTTTTTTCCTTTAAAAGCTACACACCCATACACACATTTTTTTCATGTGCATCTCAATGTACACACATTTACAAAAATTGTGTAGAATTACTTACCCCAGATAATCTCAGTGGCAATACAGTAGCTCCCCATTATCCATAGTTTTGTCTTTTGAGGTTTCAGTTACCCCCCCATCCCTCCGCCCCATCCACCTTGGTCTGAACCACTGGTAGGTAACACTGTCACAGGAGGAGTGAGCCTGTCATCTCAGCAACTGGGAGGCAGAGACAGATGTGATATGCATTTGAGGCCATTCTGGACAACAAAGCAAGATCCTGACTCCAAAGTCTAAAAAAAAAAGCATACAATCCAATAAGATGTTTTAAAAAATTATTTATTTATTTGAGAGAGGAAGAAAGAGAGAGAGAAAATGGGCACACCAGGGCCACCTCCAGCCACTGCAAACAAGATGCATACACCACTTTGTGCATCTGGCTTCTGTGGGTATAAGGAATTGAACTTGGGTCCTTAGGCTTCACATGCAAACGCCTTAGCTGCTAATCCAACCCTCCAGCCCCAGTAAGATGTTTTGAGCCATCACATTCACCTAATTTTATCACCATATTGTTACAATTATTATATTTTATTGCTAACTATTGTTGCAAATCTCTTACTGTGTCTAATTTATAAATTAAGTGCCGGGCATGGTGGCACACGCCTTTAATCCCAGCACTCGGGAGGCAGAGGTAGGAGGATCGCCGTGAGTTCAAGGTCATCCTGAGACTCCATAGTGAATTCCAGGTCAGCCTGGGCTAGAGTGAGATCCCACCTCGAAATACCAAAAACAAAAACAAAAACAAAAATAAATTAAGTATGTATGTCTGGGAAAAACACATTAAGTGGGATTTGGTACTATCCATGGCTTTTGTCATCGACTGGAGGTCTTGGGACCTCTCCTCCATGTATAAGTGGGGACTCCTGCAATGAAAACAATGAAAACAGGACAAAAGTTAGCAAAAAGTGAGAACTACATATGTGCTAGGCAATCGTCTATGTTTGTATATAGTATCTTATTTAATCCTTACAATGAAAAGGCTTACTCCATTTTCCAGACGAGGGAACTGAAGAACAGAGGATTAAATAACCTGCCTATGTTCACAGAGTTAGGAGCAGCTTGGCAGGGGTCAGACTCAGGGGCCATTCCCCAGACCCCATGATCTTCACGACTAAGGTCCCTAACACATGGATGGACATGTGACTGAAGCTAGAAGTCAATCTCCAACATATTCTCAGGACAAGTAAAAAAAAAAATTCTTGCACCAAGGAGTGGTTCTTTGTAAAGATTTATGGTCTGCATTTGGAAGCAGTTAATTCTTATTTTATTATTAAATAAAATTTATTATTATATTTTATATTTATATATTTTAATATATTTCTATTATATATTTATATTATTATTAAAACTTAAGAAACTGAATATAATATCCAGAATATTGAAATAGCTGCCTTAAAGCTGAACAGCTATAAACAAGATTATTTCTAAATTTATATTTATAACTATCTAAAAGTTGTTAGTAACAACAAACTGAAACTCAATACTAGGCTCCACAACTTTTTTTTTTCTTAAAAGGAGTCTATGTGTTACTTACATTTGACTAACAGCAGCATTCTTATTCTAGAAATGAGATGACCCACTCTTTCAAAATATACAGCAACTGCCTCTACATAATCAGTGCCAGGCTTAGGAGATTTACGGTAAAGCCATGTTTCCAAGGAGCCCAGAACAAAAAACCAGACTCTACAAGCAGTTTCTGAGACAGATACGTTTTCTGTTCATCACAGCAAGCGCCTTTTTCTCGTGATATCATAGAAAAAGCTCAAACTGAGGTATTTTTCCGCTTCCCCTGCTCCTCTGGCGTTTGGTGGCATTGCTAAGAGGCTGAGGATAAAATAAACTGGTTATCCCAGAGTCATGGAATACGTGGAACCAAAGCTCAAACATGCTCCTTATTATCGTTGTGAAGCGGGGCAAGACTGGGTCCCCGTGTGCCGGAAGTGTGAAACTTGCGTCTTAGCGTGGAAGTTCTTTTCTACCAAAGAATGGTTCCTGAGGGTCAGCGAGAAGTCCCAGACGAGGTTTCTAGTTAGCATCCTGGGACAGTTAAATAACTTGCATTTATTGCAGTATTTCAAACACATTCTGCAGACCACCCAGGGGAAGGATTTCATCTATCACAGATCCAGAATCGACCTCAGCAGGCAGGACAGGAGGGTGGTGAAGTTCTTCCTGAATCAGATGCTGGATAAAACCGTGGAACGGAAGATGAAGGAGATCCTGTACTGGTTTGCCAACAGCTCTTACCGGACTAAGGCGAATTACACTCTCTGGCTGCTGCAGATGTGCAAGCCCAAGTTACTGTTTACTGCTGCCAATGTGGTCGAGGTCCTGACTATGAGAGAGTCGAGCCACATGTCAGGTAAACAAGGCCATGGGGAATGAGAGCAGGTGAGCCCCACAGCCAGGGCGCGGGGCGGGGCGTGGTGGCGCACCCTTTAGTTCCAGGATTTGGGAGTCAGAGGTAGGAGGATCGCCTTAAATTGGAGGCCACCTGAGACTACATACTGAATTCCAGGTCAGCCTGGGCTGGAGTGAGACCTTACCTTGAAAAATGGGGAAAAGAGAGAGAGAGAGAGAGAGAGAGAGAGAGAGGGGGGGGGGGGGAGTGAGGGAGGGAGAATTTTGAAGTTAGATGATCTGGGATGTAATTAGATCGCAAGTTTCTCTTTCTCTCCTTCCATACATATAGATCTCTAATAAATTTTGTATTATAGATTTTTCTGGACGAGTCTAATAGGAATGAGTTTTTTTTTTTTGCGGGGGCGGGGCTTGGAAACTCAGAGGCCCCAAATGAAAAGAATTAATCTCTGATCTATTTTGTGTGTATACTTATCTATCTGTAGTTGTGGGGGAGTGATTTTAGGACCCTATTTGGATATCAAGATTCATGGATGTTCAAGTCTTTTTTTTTTTAATATTCATTTATTTGACAGAAAGAGGGAGGGAGAGGGAGAGAGAGGGGGGGGGGGGAGAAAGAGAGCAAGCGAGTGAGCACCAGAGCCTCCAGCCACTGCAAACGAACTCCAGAGGCATGTGCCACCTTGTGCATCTGGCTAACATGGGCCCTGGGGAATCAAACCTGGGTCCTTTGGTTTTGCAGGCAAACCCCTTAACCATTAAGCCATCCCTCCAGCCCATGTTCAAGTCTTTTATATAAAATAATGTGATATTTGTTTAAAGCCTCTGCCACCCTCCTATATACTTTAAACCATCTCTAGTTTAATTATAATACTGAACATAGTGCAAATGCATAAATTGTTCGTGCTGTATTATTTAGGGAGTAAAGGCAGAAAAATCTACATGCTCAGTGCGGATGCAATTTTTTTCTTAGTATTTTTCAACATGTGCTTTGCATGTGTCTGAGTACACAGGCCTGCAGATAAAGAGGACTGACTAGACTTAAAAGAAATACAGAAAAATCTAACCGTATCTCTTTTATCTCTTTCACTCCATTTCCCTCCACACTTTTGCTTCAAGAACAACCCTGCCTTGGTCTTTTGTTCTTCAGGGCTGCCTCGCAACGCTGCTGATGCGCTGTTTTTCCCTGAGAAAAACTACAACACCACATCTGAGCCCTCTAATGTCTATCGGGCAGCTAAACCCAAGATCTTGTCATTTCCTTTGTCCAGAGAGTCCAAAGATAAAGATGGGGCTGAAACTGTGGAGGGACATGCAACCCATACTGGTAAGTCAGCTGGTACAAACAAAGCTACTATAGACCAAGTTTGATGTCTTGTCTTAAAATTTTTTGGACTTTATTATAGGTCTACTGGAACATCACCTAATGTAAGATAGAGACCATCTGGGATTTTTGATAATTTGACTTGGATTTTTTTTGACGTGTCAATAGATTATTGGGTATTAAATGCATTTTGTTATTATTATTATTTTGAAATCAGAGTCTCATTACATAGCCCAGACTGGCTTTGAATTTATGATTTTTCTACCTCAGCCTCTTGTCACAGTCACTGACACATGCCACCATGTCCAGTTTATATAGGCTTTTGGCTTATGTATGTTTGACTTATGGGAAAGTTTTTTTTTTTTTTTTTTAGGATAGGATCCCATTTGAGTTGAAGAGCCTATGAGATGGGAAGTCTTGATGGGGTTGGAAGTTAACAGGGCAGTGATATCCGGGGATGACAGGGTTTAGAATCCAACTTTCATTAGCATCTACAATGTATTGGGCTCTTAGATTTTTTCCTCTTATTTAATTCACACAGCTGGTAAGAGGGAAATAAGATTAAAAACTCAATACTGTTATTCCCAAGTTTCACGTTTTCACCTCTCCTCCATTGTGCCACTGAGACACACCTGAAAATGGAGATCAGAAAACAAATTTTTTTGGGGGGCGGTTTTCGAGGTAGGGTCTCACTCTAGTGCAGGCTGACCTGGAATTCCCTATGTAGTCTCAGGTGGCCTTGAACTCACGGAGATCCTCCTACCTCTGTTTCCTGAGTGCTGGGATTAAAGATGTGCACCACCACGCCTGGCCAGAAAAGAAATTTTTAAGAGCTTCCTTTGGCATTCCCCTCTGTCCTAGGCCACAATCCTCCCTTTAGCCCTGGAGCTTTGGCATGGCACAAGGTGGGCCTCTATAGTCTAGCTCACCAGTTGCTGTTTTTGCAGTATTGGAATCAGTTTTGAGGGAAAAATAATGCAGTGGGGAATAAAGTTACTGACCTCAAAGGCCTCCTAAGTTGGTTTCTACAACAAGACACATACAGTCATGGGTCACTTAACAGGGGATAAGTGTGTGTGTGTGTGTGTGTGTGTGTGAGAGAGAGAGAGAGAGAGAAAGAGAGAGAGAGAGAGAGAGAGAGAGAGAGAGAGAGAGAGAGAGGCTGTCTCAGTATTCCTAAGTGGTATAGCCTACTACACACTTGGTCTGTGATGCATGTGCAGCCCATCATTGACTGGATTGTTATAATACTCCTGACTGCACATGAAATCCACGGGAAATACACAATATAGGTTCTAAAATACCTTTCACATGGAAAACGTCATGTTTTAAAAGGAGAACAATGTAACAACCATTCACGTCATCTAACTTCAACTATTATGACTGTTTTACCAATATTATTATGGTTGTGAGCTGTGGATTGAACCCAGGACCTCACACTTGCCAGGTGAGTGTTCTACCACTGAGCTACAACTCTAGCTCTGACAATCTTATTTTATTCATTCTCCCTATTTCCTTTTAAATTACCTTACATTTTTTTTTCTCATTGGGGTATTTTTTGCTTGTTTGTTTTTCAAGGTAGGGTCTCACTCTAGCCCAGGCTGACCTGGAATTCACTATGTAGTCTCAGGGTGACCATAAACTCACAGTGCTCCTTCTACCTCTGCCTCCTGAGTGCTGGGGTTAAAGGTGTGAGCCACCACGTCCAGCTCATTGGAGTATTTTTATTTAATTTTACTTATTATTTTATTTTATTTCATTTTTTGTTTTTTCGAGGTAGGGTCTCACTAGCCCAGGCTGACCTGGAATTCATTATGGAGTCTCAGGGTGGCCTTGAACTCACAGCAATCCTCCTACCTCTGTCTCCCTGAGTACTGGGATTAAAGGCATGCACCACCACGCCCGTCTTATTATTTTATTTTAGACAGAGAGAGAGAGAGAGAGAGACAATTGCTACACCAGGGCCTCAGCCACTGAAATAGAACTCCGGACACTTGTGCCACCTAGTGGGCACGTACGACCTTGTCCTTGCCTCACCTTTGTGCGTCTGGCTTACATGGGATCTGGAGAATTGAACATGTCCTTAGGCTTTGCAGGAAAATGCCTTAACTCCAAGCCACCTCTCCAGCCCTCATTGGGATATTTTTAAGGAAATACTATGCAAGATGCAATTTCAGACTTAGACACTATAAACATCTCAGGTTAAGAAGGTTAAAAAGCATTTGTATGTTTGAGTCAGTAGGTTCCTTTTTCATGTGTGAGATCAGTGGCCTAATGGTAGACTGGAAGGAGATTTCCATTTGGGGAGAGCCTTTTCTGTTGATTTGTTTTGGCACGGGACTGCAGTTACTATGGGGACAACTCAACCATATACCTTTCTGTGCCTTTACTCTAGAAGAACAAGGGAAGAGTTCACTCCAGTGTATTTCAGAGATGAAAAAGATGTTTTCTGGAAAAGCAGGCATTTCCAGGCTAGAGAAGGATCCGTGCAACTTGCTGATGAGGCTGGAGGATGTCCAAGCTCTGTCTTCTGGGTTCAGCAAATACCGGGACTTTATCCGTTACCTGCCCCTCCACCTCTCCAAGTACATCCTAAGTATGCTGGGTAGTATGGGACTTCTCAGAGCCTGCCCATTCCAGCCCTGTTCTGAGGGTCTTTAGGTCCATCTTTCTTCTTTTCCCCCAGGAATGCTGGATAAGAACAGCCTGAGCAAGTGTGTCTTTGTGAGCCGTCACTGGGCTGCTCTGGTCCAGCAGGTCAGGATGGACTTGTCAATGCAGTCCTTGCTCCAGAACCAGATTTCCTCCGTGCAGGTACTTTGAGTCGGAGAGGGGCACATTTGGAGACCTGCTTCGGTTCCCTGTGGAGGTTGAGCTTTTGTGTTTTCCTGATAGACCCTCAGCTGGCCTCCCGCCCTGCATTGGCTGTCCCGTCTTTGCACTCTGTCCTCCCAGTGCCAGTGCATCCAGCAGGGACAGCATGAGTAGAAACCTCTCAGAGACCCAAGATGGAGAGAGCCTTTCCTAACCCTCACAGGGCTGGGGCAGTAGCCCAGGCTGGAGCACTTGGGTCACATATGTGAGGCTCTCGAGTCCATCTCTAGAACTGCAAAAACGCAACCCCAGCCGAAATTCCTTTCTCCTCTCCTCACAAGGAATGATAGTTTCTGAACCAGCCTCAAAGGTTTCCCAGAAGTTTCCAAAGCCACAGTCCATGGGTGGAGGTGAATATGCCATTTCCTCTGACAATAAGCGGCTGTGGCATTTTCACTTCTGTTTCTCGCCTGAGACCTAACTTGAGGCGGAGTGGCCTTGGTCGTGGGTCTGCTGCTGTTACTACCAACCCCCACCCCCGGCAAAGGTCCATGACACAGGAAGAGAAGAAGAGAAGAGCAGCGCAGCAAGGCAGATCATCACTGCAGGCAGTTGATGTTCTGTGACCTCCTTTACTTGTCCACATGCCATCTTGGTGTAACTGGCCAGCCTGGGCCTTCCTTCCTTAGCCAGGGTTTGCCAATCTTCAGATTTTTGCCAAGAACTAGATTATTTTTCTTCTTCCTGGAGAATAGAAATGAAGGAGAAATCATTTCTTCTTTGTTAAAAGAATATTTAGGGCTGGAGGGATGGCTTAGCGGTTAAGGCATTTGCCTGCAAAGCCAAAGGAGTCAGGTTCAGTTCCCCAGGTCTCACGTGAGCCAGATGCACAAGGAGGCGCGTGCGTCTGGAGTTTGTTTGCAGTGGCTGGAGACCCTGGCGCCCCCCCATTCTCTCTCTCTCCCTCCTTCTCTGTCAAATACATGAATAAATAAAAATAATTTAGATAGAGTGCTGGCCTAGCATGCTGAAGGCATCAGGCTTGAACTCTAGCATCACAAAATATTTTCTTGGAATGGGTAGGTATTATTGCATGTATTTATCACACACAATGGGATGTTTTGGAGGATACATGCATTATGGGATGGTTAAGTGTATCTAACAAATGTATTACCTCTCATTGTTCTCATTTTTGTGGCGATAGCATTTACTTTGTAATTTTCAAGAATCCAGTATATTGTCATTAGCTATAGTGACCTGGTTGTACAATAGGTCTCTTGATTTTATTCCTCCCATCTAACTCCAATTCCATATCCTTTAAGCAACACTTCTATTTCCCACTGTGCCTTAACCACTCCAGGCTCTGATGATCATTCTGCCATCTTCTTTTATGAGATCAGCTTTGTTAGATTTCACACAATTGAGACAATGCAGTATTTGTCTTTATCTTTCTGGCTAATTTCATGTCACATAAGGTCCTCTACATCTATGCACATTACTGCAAATGACAGGGGTGTCTTCATTTTTATGACCTAATATATTTATTCACACACACACACACACACATATACATATAATCTCACATTTTATTTATAAGTCTTCAATTAATGGACCTTTACCTCCATTTTATATTTTGGCTATTGTGAATAGTGCTGCAATATACAAGAGAATTCAGATGTACAAGTATAGCCAAGTTTTGTTTTTCCCCACAGGGGTCCTACACAAAGGGTGTAGATCCTAATTATGCCTGCAAGATCTCTGTCCCAGTTCCTAAAATAGTAGAGGATGGGAAGCGAACACGTTCTAAAAGTCAGAAGTGGAAACTGAGGGCAAAGGTGGGTTGCAGAGATATCTGTGGCAAACACGGAAGTATCGTGTTTCCTTTGGCACCGAAAATCGATGTTTATACTCATCCTACAAGCAAGGCGGACTGAGGGGGGCCCTGGGGGTGCCTAGAGTTCTTGTGTACTGCTGCCCCATGAAAGCCACTTCCTCTCTGACTTCCTCACCTAGTGGATGAGTGGGGTTGATGGCTTGTCCTCTCAGGGTCCTATGTCCATAGCCTTAGGTCACCCAGTGGACAGCTCAGAGGCCAAGAGAAGTGCCAGTCATAGTTGGGAGTCTCCATAGTCCCAGCAGTTCAGGCATCCCAAGAATCCTTGAATCTGCTGCTCGGAAATGTGGACACGAGGGGAGGGCCGGGGCTGGGCCAGAATGTAAGTTTCTTCATCTCTCAGGTTCATTCTACTGCTTGGGTGTCACAGGGAGGATTAATTACCCATAGCTTTCCCTATGAATTCTAAGGCATTTTGCATCGACTATCCAGGCATATGTTACTCCAGTTAGATTCATATTCCCTGCTCTCTGCTGGAGAGTCTTTTATTTTGAAATCTATCCAGGTGGCCTAAGAAGGATACTTCATGAGGGGTGGCCTGACTTGGGTTTCCATAGGGAACCTGTGGGGTGTAGCTTAGAGTTTGAGACATGGAAGCTTCCAGAGAGGTCACTTAGCTCATATGTGTGTAGGGGTTAGGCAAGTCACATGGATGAGGGCTTGGGTGGCATGGTTATTAAAGGATGGTGAAGCTGATGATCTGGAGAGCTTGCTGCCCATCCAAAGGGCTCATTTGCTATTCAGCTCCAACCAGTTATTGCCACTGGGAATTGTAGATCAGGACCTGTCAGACCATCTGAGCTTTCAAGAGAAGACAGAAATCTGAGTTGCCATGTGAAACTTTTCGCGCTGTCAGGTGTGGTGGCACACATCTGTAACTCAAGTTGAGGCAGTAGGATTAGCTGGGCAACATAGTGAGGCCCATCTCAACATCAAACAAAATATTTTGTTTTTCTTAAATGATGGTGTCATTTTAAGGAGTTTTCCAAAACTATATCGGCCAAAGGAAACACAGTTTTGAATGTAATTTAACGCAAATTCTTATCTCTGAGTTGGTTCATCTGCTCATTTTATAAAGAAATTGAAGCCGGGTGTGGTGGCACATGCCTTTAATCCCAGCACTCGGGAGGCAGAGGTAGGAGGATCACCATGAGTTCGAGGCCAGCCTGAGACTACGTAGTAATTCTAGGTCAGCCTGGGCTAGAGTGAGACCCTGCCTCCAAAAAAGAAAAAGAAAAAAAAAAAAAACAAAAAACAGAAATTGAGGCTCAGAACAAGTCCAGGTCACCCAGCCAGTTGAGTGAGAGAAACAAGTTACACTGAGATGTGTTCTTTCCAAGTCTGTTTCTCTTTTATATCTAACAAAAATCAATAGCTTTTTTCTCTGGGTGATAGAATTTGCCCAACTAAAAGTACTACTCATATGGTGTCTGGCCACTCAGGAAAATGTCATTTACAAAAGAGGAGAGAAACGGGTAACAAGTGTGGGGACCGGAAGAGAACACGCCCAACAGCAAAGCTGAGCAGTTACAGGGGACGAGGGGACGAGGGGACGAGGCACCACAGGAACGCACTGTTGGTTTTCAACGAATGCTGGACTCAGTGCTGACCCGATGTGAGCGTGTCATTTCTTTGTTTTTCTCCATAGCTCAAGTAGGCACTGTCACTCTGTGCTTGTGGATATAAAAATGAAGCATATAATGATAGGAAACTTGCCCAAAATGTCATAGATGGCTAAGTCTATTCCTTCTAGAGCTTCTAAACTTAGGAGAGAGGCAAAAAAAAAAAAAAAAAAAAAAAAAAAAAACCCACCCTGGGATGTCTCCTATAACTCAAGCTGGGCTGTACAAATCTTCTCAGACCCCAGAGAGGAGGCAGGTTGGCAGACTCTTCTGGGGTGGTACTTGTAGATGGGCATTTTGACTTGGTTAAAGCTGAAGAGAGAGAGAGAGAGAGAGAGAGAGAGAGAGAGAGAGAGAGAGAGAGGAAGGGGAGGAAGAAAGGCATATGAGGAAGAATCAAGGACGTGGAGGAGGCTAGAATTTGAAGAAGGCGTCAGAGGTGATGTTCCCAGGACTATCAGATGCAAACCTGACGTTGTGGTCTTGGTTTGTATGATAAACTCATTCTTTCTCCTTACCAGTCTGACTATAACCTGTGGACTGCATACCAGAACCAGGAAACCCAGCAGGTGCAGATGGAAGAGAGAAATGTTTACTGTGGCACCTACAATATCTGCATTCTCTCTGACACGTAGGTACTAGGTCAGAAGGTACATCTTCAGGGACCCTTGAGTTATACCCCAATGGTCACCTGGCCATTCTCCTGACCCTTAATGACTTAAAGAACCAGCCTTTCCCCCCACTTTCCGTGTCTGAACAAATATCAGATCTGTTTGGACAACAGATGGTTGATTTTATACCATTTTCTGTAGCTTGTGGAAAGAATTTTTCCTTTATAAATTTTGGATATTTTGATCAACAAGCTTTTGTACATGGCACACACATGAAACCTTCCTTTTTCACTTGAAATATTATTTTATTCCAACTTGAGAACTAGTACATGATGACTGGAAAAAAAAATCTTGCAAATGCCAGATTTATAGAGAAATGCAAAGATCTCCTACAATCTTGATGCCTACAAACAGCCACCATCAATATGGAAGTCTAGCGTTATTTCTTTCATACGTGCTAGACATAGTACACATGCATGAAAGAAATTGGACAAGTCCATACATTTCTATAGTCCAATGCAGCAAAACATTATGATATCTTTATTTTAACTAGGAAAAGCGTATTTATAGTAATTGTGTGTGTCTGTGTGTTGGCGGTCCTGGGGATGGAATCCAGATCCTCATATAGGTTAGGCAAGCTCTCTGCCACTAAGCTACATCTCCAGGCCTCTTAATGTCAATTTTCTGCCACACGTTAGCTCTAAGTCCTCTCTCTTTATTCATAAGGCTTTGTGGAGACCACCTCTATTTCATTTTTCCAGGCTAATCTTATTACAAATTGCATCTTGGAAACAGACTTGTCTGTTTAGGGACATTTTCTGAATATTGTGGTAATAAATGCTCATTAAATGAAGAATGGTTGAACTCTAGATATGACACACAGAATGAGGAGAAAATACGAAGAAGTGCTTTTCATATTAAGAATGATTACAGGACTCAAAGGCTAGAGGTGCTTGCTTGCAAAGCCTACCAGCCTGGGTTTGCTTCCCCAGTGCCCACGTAAAGCCAGATGCACCAAGTGGTGCATGTGTCTGTTGTCCATTTGTAGTGGCAAGAGGTCCCGATGTGCCTCTCTCTCATCTGCTTACAAATAAATAAAACTAAAAACAAAAGGGGTGATTATACATTTCTGTTTACTGGAAAAATTCCACCTTATTCTGTGGTCCTAGTGGATTTAATAATAGTGAACTCTTTTTACAATAAAAAGTCTCAGGTTGGAGAAATTATTTGATCATCTGTTCATATTTCAGCTGTTTTCTAATAATTTTATTATTGGAAATTAATATAAATCATGTGGCTTTCTTAGATCTAGAGCTTATTGTGAGCAAGGTTCAATTCTTATTCTTTACATTTTCTGTAGTACTTACTAGCCTAGAACTTTGAATTTAATAACTGCTCTTTGGATATTGGTTAAGAAAAATAAAAGAGACAGAAAAAAAGAGATGTGCCTATAAACATTCTCAACTATAGTCCTCTGAAGTTTTCCATTAAAGGAAAGGTTTACATGAGGAAATATATTTAGGAAATACCACATATTCTCTTCTCTCTCTTGAGAACTTAGCATGCCTTAATAGAGTATCTTTAATCTTTATAATTTTACCTATATCTTTAGGCTTTAAGTCTCCATAGATTTAAAATTCACCCCAAGGTGAATTCTTGTCATGGTGTGAGGTGGGGATCCATCAGGGCCTATTAATACTTAGCCTGGCCTTCTGCTGCCTGCTCTGTTGAAAGGCCCCAAATTTCCTAATATATCACTGCTGTAGGAAAAAAAAAGTTAGCTGCTAAGTAAGTTCTAGGAAGAAGACTAACTCTTTCTTTTCATGCATAACCCTCCTCATTCCCACTCTGAAATGCAGGTGGGACCAAAACAGAATCATCCACTATGCCGGGGGAGATCTGGTAGCTGTGTCATTGAATCGGAAGATCCACCTGCTGGACATCTCACAATGCAAGGAGACACCCATTGAGTTCCAAGGCCATGCCGGCAGCATCAAGGCTCTCTTCTTGTGTGAAGAGGAAAACATCCTTCTCAGTGGGAGCTTTGACTTAAGCATCAGGTGAGACATGCACCGGAGGCCAGCTTAACAGTGGCTCTTGGGTGAAGTGTGATTTTTTTTTCCCCTTTTCATTTATTTAAAGTTATCCTATTACTTCTACCACAGTACCTTTTTTACTTTTTGCAAAGTCAAAGCCAAGATTTTATATACTATTTAAAATTTATTTATTCATTTATTTATTTATTTGAGAGCGACAGACACAGAGAGAAAGACATATAGAGGAAGAGAGAGAGAGAATGGGCGCGCCAGGGCTTCCAGCCTCTGCAAACGAACTCCAGACACGTGCGCCCCCTTGTGCATCTGGCTAACGTGGGACCTGGGGAACCCAGCCTCGAACCGGGGTCCTTAGGCTTCACAGGCAAGCGCTTAACTGCTAAGCCATCTCTCCAGCCCTTCTATACTATTTAAACTTAAAAAAACACTTTACTGGGTTGGGGGATGGCTTAGCGGTTAAGGCATTCACCTGCAAAGCCAAAGGACCCAGGTCTGATTCCCCAGGACCCATGTAAGCCAGATGCACAAGGGGGCACATGCGTCTGGAGTTTTTTGCAGTGGCTGGAGGCCTTGGCATGCCTATTCTCTTTCTCTCCCTCCTTCTATGTCAAATAAATAAATAAATAAATAAATAAATAAAATATAAATTTAAAAATATTTTATTTATTTAATTGAGAAAGAGAGAGAGAAGCACATAGAGAGAATGGGCATGCCAGGACCTCCAGTTACTGCAAATGAACTCCAGACACATACGCCACCTTGTTCATCTGGCTTCACATGGGTCCTGGGGAATTGGACCTAGGTCCCTAGGCTTCACAGGCAAGTGCCTTAGCTGCTAAGCCATCTCCCCAGCCCTATTTAAACTTTGAATGAAATAGATTTGTAACAGCTCGGAGATGTTGCCACTGTAATCAATTTTTTTTTTTTAGCATTCTTAGATTAAAAACATAATTTATGTTTTATTTTATAGATTCCTTTAGGGCAATGTGTTTTGTGGGTGTGAAATGTAATGTAGAAGCAAAACATTGCTTAAAATGTGTGTATTTGTATATTCTAAGACTATAAAAGCTCAGATCAGGAAGGAGGGCGTCACCTTGCCCATCACCATGTGCCCGCCCTCACTTCTTGCTTCTTCCTTCCAGCCACAGGTCATGCTACCCTAAGGTTTTTTTTTTTTTTTTTGAGGTAGGGTCTCACTCTAGCTCAGGCTGACCTGGAATTCGCTATATGGTCTCAGGGTGGCCTCGAACTCATGGCGATCCACTGACCTCCCGAGTGCTGGGATTAAAGGCATGTGGCACCATGCCCGGCTAGCCTAAGTTTTATATTGATTGCCTTCTTGTCTGTCTTTTCAGAATGTGCTTCTTGCTTATATACTTATAAACACATTAACTATGTTTGCTCATTTTGAATTTGACAGAATGGAATTGTATTTTAAAATACTGGCTTCTTACACCAGACTCTTGTAGAGATTCATCCATGTGATGTAAGCAGCACTCATTAACCTATTTTCATGGCGACACAGTGTTTTATGAGATGAACATTTGTGTTGGTTGGGTGTGTATTTATTTAGTGTGTGTGGAGTGTGTGCACATGTGTGTGCGGAGGTGTGCACTCCAAGCACCCAGAAGCAGCCTGAAGCTGATTTTTTTTTTTTCTGGTTTTTCAAGGTAGGGTTTCACTCTAGCCCAGGCTGACCTTAAATTCACTCTGTAGTCTTAGGGTGGCCTCAAGAACTCATGGCGATCCTCCTACCTCTGCCACCCCTGGGATTAAAGGTGTGCCCCACCATGCTGTGCTGTGTGTGCTTTTGAAATCTGTATCACTTCTTGGCATGGTGCTTTCAAACTTTGTACTTGTGTGTTTCTCAGATACACCCACTTAAAAAATTGTTTAAACGTTTCTTTTTATTTGTGTGAGAGAAAATGAGAGAGAGAGAGAGAGAGAATGGGCATGCTAGGGCATCCTGACACTGCAAGAGAACTACAGAGATTCATGCCACTTTGTGCATCTGGCTTTATGTGTGGCTTTATGTGGGTACTGGGGAATTAAACCCAGGCCTCAGGTTTTGCAAGCATGTACCTTTAACCACTGAGCCATCTCTCTGGCCCAGATTGTTTGTGGCTGGCTGTCATTCTCCAGCCTGTGTACACGTGTTATCCACTTGCTTCTCTAAGGAAGGACACTAAATTTGCTCTACATGAACATGGCATTGAACACCTTTATTCATGTCCCTATAGAGACACGGTGAGGAGACACACCCAGGAATGAGCTTACTTAGATAATGGTTGGGCAGCACCCAATTTGCTTAGGAAGCACCTTATAGAAGTTTGGAATGACTGTACTGCCCGCCCCCCCCCCCCACTCTCATGAGCAGGACTCTGGTGTCTTACCAACACTGGGCACCATGGGCACCACTTAGCTTTCCAATTTCTGCCAGATGAAAATGTGTAAAATCATTTCCAGAGCACTGCTCTGGTTACAGAGGCTGCTTGTTACCTTTTGTAACTTCTTTTGCAAATTGTGATTATGTCCTTCTGCCCATTTTCCCATTTGGGTGAGTCTCACTGTCTTGATTGGCATTCCTTTTGTTTCCTTCCAGGCATTGGTCCCTGGCCAGTGTTAAAAGTACACGTATAAAAACTCACATGCTCTGATCTGTTAACTTTGTTCATGGTGTCTTTTGTTGAACAACAACAACAACAAAATCTTAAATTGATGAGAAAATTTATCAACTTTTCTGGTCCCCCACCCCACTTGTGGTTTTTCTCATCTTTTGGTGACAGGAATTTCCCCACCCCAATATTGTCTTATATTAACTTTCAAGTTGTTTTCCTTTTTGCATTCAGTTGACACATTCGTAGTCCAGAATTGATTGTGGTATTGTACAGGGCTTCTAGTCTTCCATTCTACTTACTGAGTCTTAAAATATTTATTTATTTGTAAGCAGAGGCAGAGAGAAGGGAGAAAGGAAGAGAATGGATGCACCAGGGACTCTAGCTGCTGCAAATGAACTCCAGATGTATGGGCCACTTTGTGCATCTGGCTTTACATGGGTACTGGATAATCAAACCCCAGTCGTTAGGCTTTGCAGGCAAGCACCCTAACCACTGAGCAATCTCTACACCTCCTTTTCAGTTTTATTTGTTTGTCTTTTAATTTTTTTTTTGTTTTTTGAGGTAGGGTCTCACTCTGGTCCAGGCTGACCTGGAATTAACTCTGTAGTCTCAGGGTGGCATTGAACTCATGGCGATCCTCCTACCTCTGCCTCCCGAGTGCTGGGATTAAAGGCGTGCGCCACCACGCCCAGCTCCTTTTCAGTTTTAAATGCAGTGAGCTCTAGCACGGCAATGACTACGTGACTCAGCAGTGCTCCTGTCCACCTGTGGTTCCATCTTTCTACATATGACAAAGCTCTCATTCTAATCCATCGCTCTGTGTTGTTTATCAAAATTACCATTTTAATTATTTTAAACTTGTTCTTTTAGTAGTGCACTTGGTAAATGTCTGTATCATAGTGGGGTAAGTTCTACTATTTTCTTTTTTATGATCATAGTTGTAGTATGTGTTTTGAGTTTCTGGAATAAATTTGTTGACTTAAAATGCTATGTAGGCATTTTTATTTAGGTTACATGAATTTTATAGATTAATTTGGGAACACATTTATTTAGATCATCTTTTTCTTCCTTTTACCTTAAAATTTTTCTGTCTAAAAGTCTTGTGTAGTCTCATTAAAAATCCTATAAATCTTATAATTATATTGCTATTCTGAATGATATATATTTGTGTTTTCAGATCGGTTATTGATGGAATATAGAAATACTTTTCAGTTTTGTAGGCTGATGTGTCTGACAGCCTTCCACACCCCTCTTATTAGCTCTCAAAGTGCTCTATGTGCATTTTTCAGCTCAGATGATTTGTGTAAGTGCCCATGATGACAGGGCTCCACTATTCTCCAACTGCCTGCGGATCTCAAGAAACTCAATAAGGTAGGATCCCTTGGGCCCTGAGAAAATCTCAATGACAGTTGGTTTTTTTTTTTTTTGGCCCAATTCCTACAGATGCTGGGATCTGAAAAGTGGAGCTTGCCTCCGGATGTTGTATGGCCACCAGGGGGCAGTTACTTGCATTGATTTATATAAGAACAGGCTTGCATCTGGAGCAAAAGATGGCCAGGTGAAAGGTGAGCAAACTGAATTGAACTTTCTTTTTTTTTTTTTTTTTTAAATTTTATTTATTTATTTATTTATTTGCGAGCGACAGACACAGAGAGAAAGACAGATAGAGGGAGAGAGAGAGAATGGGCGCGCCAGGGCTTCCAGCCTCTGCAAACGAACTCCAGATGCGTGCACCCCCTTGTGCATCTGGCTAACGTGGGACCTGGGGAACAGAGCCTCGAACCGGGGTCTTTAGGCTTCACAGGCAAGCGCTTAACCGCTAAGCCATCTCTCCAGCCCTGAATTGAATTTTCTTGTTTCCTTCCTTTCACTTGCCCTTCCCCTTCCCCCATGCTCATCACTCCCTGCACTTAAGACAGATTCTCTCTTTTTTTATTTTTATTTTTTAATTGAGAGAGAGAGAAAGAGAGAGAATTGGCGTGCCAGGGCCTCAGCCACTGGGATCAAACTCAAGATGCTTGCGCCACCTAGTGGGCATGTGTGACCTTGTGCTTGCCTCACCTTTGTGCATCTGACTAACATGGAGATAATCTGTAGAGTCAAACATAGGTCCTTTGGCTTCACAGGCAAGCGCCTTAACCACTAAGCCGCCTCTCCAGCCCTCTTAAATTTTTTTTCTTACAAAAGAATTATTTGCAGGCAGAGAGTGGGAGAGGCAGAGAGGGAAGGAGACAGTAAGGGAGGGAGGGAAGGAGGAAGAGAGAGAGAGCGAGTGCATGCCAGGATCTCTTGGCACTGCAAACGAATTCCAGATCCATGGGCCACTTTGTTCCTCTGGCTTTATGTGGCAGCAGACTTTGCAAGCAAGTGCCTTTAACTGTTGAACCATATGCCCAGCCCCTAGACAGGGTCTCTTGATGGAGCCTGGGCTGCCTTGAACTCACAATCCTCCTATCTTAGCTTCCTACGTGGTGGGGGCTTAGGCATGTTCCTCCTCACTCAGCTTGTGTTTTGCTCATTTCTATAGGTAGTCATTTAGTCTTTTATTCATTCATCTGTCCATAAATCTATCAACCCATTCACTCAACAACTATTTGAACTGTTGAGTACCTACATGTTAGACAAGTGCAAGGTGCTGGTGAGAAAAGAATGAACATGATATGGCCCTTTAACTATAGCTTTTTATTGCTCCAAAGACTTTTAAAAGAAGCTCTTTTGTAACTGTATAATGGGAGATACAGTAAAGATGTGAATGATTAAAAAAAAAAAACCCTATCATGTACTGACTATCAATTTTGTGGTAGATACTATATATATATTCTTACTTATTCATTACAAGGAGCCCATGAGGTGAAGGTAGATGAGGAAATGATAGCCGAGACAGATAAACTGCATGCCCCAAATCAAAGCTGCTACAAGGAAGAGGGTGGATTTGAACTCAAGGCTGCTTGGTTCTCAGTCATGTGCTCCTAAACACATGCAGAGTTCTAAGGGAGCACAGAGGGAAGAGGAGCTTAGGACAAGCTCTACAGGCATGGTGCCACCTGAATGCCACCTTGGAGATGAGTAGCTGAACAGGCACAGGTGGAGACACCATATTCAGGGCACTCTTTTTAGTTTTTTTAAGGTTTTTTTTTTTGTTCATTTTTGTTTATTTATTTGAGAGTGACAGACAGAGAGAGAAAGAGGCAGAGAGAGGGAGGGAGAGAGAATGGGAGCGCCAGGGCCTCCAGCCACTGCAAACACACTCCAGATGCGTGCGCCCCCTTGTGCATCTGGCTAACGTGGGTCCTGGGGAATCGAGCCTCAAACCAAGGGCCTTAGGCTTAACTGCTAAGCCATCTCTCCAGCCCCAGGGCACTCTTATTGTTTATGAGGTGGACTGCTGTGTGCCGTTTTGGTCAGCAGCCGAGCTTCTTTCTACCTCATATGTGAACTCTCAAAGCCGTTGGCATGTGTTCAGTTGGAGACTGGTGTGATGGAATGTGTGTTTCACAAGATAATTCCAATGAGTTGGGAAGAAGAGACTGGACGAGGGGACTATGTGGAGACAGGGGACAAGCTAGGGCACCTGCAGTCTAGAGAAGTGAGGATGCTCAGGCACAGAGACTCAGGTAGATGTGGCCCAGGTCCATCCTCGAGAGGCACTGAGAGGGAAATGGGCAGGACTTTCCCACCAGCTGGATATGAGAAGTGATAGGGAGAGAGAAGCAGGTAAAAAAAAAAAAAAAGCCAGTTAAGAAACTCCAGGTTGGGCTGGGGAGATGGCTTAGTGGTAAAGGCAAAGCCAAAGGAGCTAGGTTCAATTCCCCAGGACCCATGTAAATCAGATGCACAAGGGGGCATGTGCAGCTAGAGTTTGTTTGCAGCAGCTGGAGGCCCTGGTGTGCCCATTCTCTCTCTCTTAAATAAATAAATAAATAAATAACTTCAGGCTATTGGGTGTATGAAAGTTCAATTTATGTCAATAGTAAGCACAACAGGGGAAGAGCATGGGCAGGAAGAGCAAGAGGGAGCAGGTCATGGGATCACTTTCAGACATGTTGGGTGGGGTGTTTATACCCTAACCTTTGAGATCAACAACTACGTCATTTATTGTGTGCTATGTTGGATGCTATTTCCCTCCTCATGTGTTGGAACCTTGGTTCCCAGTGAGGCTATGTGGGAGGCGATGGAGTCTTTAAGAACTTGAGTCTGGGCGAGACTTCCGGTTAAGATGGCGGCGTAGGTACCATGCCAAAGCAGCCTGGGGGAAAAAAGACCAAAAAAACCTCAGCAAAGTACACACTTTTACTAAAAAGTGGGGTGTGTAGGAAATTGAAGCGGCAGCAGAGAAGTAGAAGAGATCCAGAGCTTCCAGAACCTGCACAGGCTGGCAGAAACGGCCCTGGCAGGACCGCCGACTGTGGCGGCAGCGGCGCACCAGAAAGTGGCCAGGCTCGGCTCCAGCCGCAGGAAAAGCCAGGTGCGGGCGCTTCCCCTCACACCGCGCTCTCCGCAACTCGGGAAACGTGAAGGGAGAGCGGCAGCGAGCAACGGAGGAGAAGACCGCTAGGTAGAAGAACGCGTGGAGCAGCGAGAGAACCGGAGCAGCCGCGGCTCCCTCCCCTCCCCCACCGCCTGAGCCCAGCTCCAGCGAACACAGCAGCGTCCCAGAACTGGCCACGCCAACTGGAGCCGACAGTGGGACCCAAGCAGGAGCAGAGTCCAGCAGCAACATTAGAGGCTCTGGCACCGGTAACAGTGGCCCCAGCAGCAGCAGACCCAGGAGTGGCAGCAGCGTCAGACCCAGCAGCAGGAGCTTCAGTGGCAGCAGTGGCAGATCCAGCAGTGGCAGCTTCAGCAGCAGCAGCAGCAGCAGTGGACCCAGCAGCAGCAGCTTCAGCAGCAGCGGCGAAAGACCTAACAGTGGCAGCTTTAGCAGCAGCAGTTCCAGCAGTGGGGGTGCTGATCTTCAGGGCCACAGTTGCCAGGCTCGGTTTGCCCTGTAGGAAATGCCAGTGCCCAGCTCCAGAAATCAGAACAGCAGCCCGACAACCCAGGCAGCAACTTGACTGAGACCAAAATCATCCAGGGTAACTGGGATTGCACCAGGGAAGGGTCTCACTTGGTCACAAGCTGACCTGGATCCCTCAACAGACCAGAAATCTTAACCTCTTTGTTGATAGAGGATCTGGTTGTTATAATAACTACTTTTGTATACATACTTGGGGCTGTTTTTGATTGAATGACTACAGTGTTTAGTTAAAGTTTAGAATCTACTTGTATTTTATTCCACTCAGCCTACTTGAATACTCCCATAGCAGGGAAACTCAACCCCTAGGAACACCTTTGTAGATACTCTGAGAGTCTTAAGAGCCACACCTAACACCTTAAGCTCCTACCCTGAAAACATATTATATCAAATCAATTGATACAGCTAAGAATACCCAGCTAGCTAGAAAATCTAAGCATTAACTTAATCCAAGATGCAAAAATATATACATTATAACACAAGAAACACTAAAAAGCAAGATGATATAAATCCACCTAAAATTATTAATGCATTAGAAATTACCTCCAATGAGAATAAGTTAGAGGAAATGCCTGAGAAAGATTTCAAAAGAATGATTGTAAATATGTTCAAAGAGGTCAAAGAACAAATCAAAGGAATCAAAGAAGAAATCAAAGAGGAAATCAAGGGAATCAAAGAGGGACATCAAAGAAGATGCAGGACACCAATTTCATGAAATAAAGAAGGAAATACAAGACATAAATAAGGAAATAGAAATAATAAAGAAAAACCAGTCAGAATTACTAGCAATGAAGAACACAGTTAATGAAATAAAAAACTCTGTAGAAAATCTCACCAGTAGAATGGATGAAGGAGAGGACAGAATATCTAAGCTAGAAGACCAGGTGGCAGATCTAATACAGCCCAACAAAGAGAAAGAAAAACTTATAGAAAAGTATGAGTGGGAATCTCAAGATATTCGGGACATTATGAAAAGATCAAAGATAAGAATTCAGGGCATAGTAGAAGGAGAAGAATTCCACTCCAAAGGCATAGTAGGCGTCTTCAACAAAATCATTGAGGAAAATTTCCCCCAAATTGGGAAAGAGGTGCCAATGCAGATACAGGAAGCCTTTAGAACCCCAGCCAGACAAAACCTGGAAAGAAGCACTCCTCGCCATATTATAATCAAACTTCCAAACAAACAAACCAAAGAAAAAAATATTGAAAGCAGTTAGAGAGAAAAATCAAGTTACCTGCAAAGGCAAGCCTATCAGGATTACAGCAGATTATGCAACACAAAGTTTAAAAGCCAGAAGGGCTTGGAGTGATATATTTCAAGTTCTGAAAGATAACAACTGTCAACCAAGGTTACTTTATCCTGCAAAGCTATCCATTCAAATAGATGGAGAAATAAGGACATTCCATGACAAAAGCAGGTTAAAGGAGTATTTGAAGACAAAACCAGCTCTACAGAAAATACTTGATAGAATTCTCCATGCTGAAGAAAAGGAAAAACACACATATAAGGAACCTAGAAAAAACAAGCAATACTTAAATACTAGTTAACACAAGATAGCACAGGTAGAACTGGAACCACAAAAAAAAAAAAAAAGCAAATAAATACACATCTTTCAATAATATCTCTTAATATCAACGGCCTCAATGCCCCAGCCAAAAGACATAGGTTTGCAGACTGGGTTAAAAAGCAGGATCCGGGCTGGAGAGATGGCTTAGCGGTTAAGTGCTTGCCTGTGAAGCCTAAGGACCCTGGTTCGAGGCTCGGTTCCCCAGGTCCCACGTTAGCCAGATGCACAAGGGGGCGCACGCGTCTGGAGTTTGTTTGCAGAGGCTGGAAGCCCTGGCGCGCCCATTCTCTCTCTCTCTCCCTCTATCTGTCTTTCTCTCTGTGTCTGTCACTCTCAAATAAATAAATAAAAAAAATTAAAAAAAAAAAAGTTTAAAAAAAAAATAAAAAAAATAAAAAGCAGGATCCTACAATTTGTTGTCTCCAAGAAACTCACCTTTCTACAAAGGATAGACATTATCTTAGGGTGAAAGGTTGGAAAACAGTGTTTCAAGCAAATGGGCCTAGAAAACAAGCAGGGGTTGCTATCCTAATATCTGACAAGGTAGACTTCAGTACAACGTTAGTCAAGAAAGATAAGGAAGGTCACTTTATATTGATTAAGGGCACACTCCAACAGGAGGACAGTACAATCCTTAACATATATGCACCTAACACGGGAGCTCCCAAATTCATCTAATGCCAGGGTCAGAGCTGAGGCCGTCTGCATCGCTGGCTTCCCAAGGGCCGGTGGTCAGAGACCTCTGTGCCGCAGCTCTGTGGAGCTGATGGTACACCTGCAGGGATGCTGGCCAGATGAAATTTCTGGGTCTGACTCGATAGACTCAGCTCAGTGCAGAATCCACCTGCCCTTGTCTCTCCTCTCCCCCTCTCCCCTTCAGAATGGGACATAGACACGGGAAAGTGCCTGAAGACCTTTAAACACAAAGACCCCGTCTTGGCCATCAGGATCAGTGACACTTACATTGTGAGCAGCTGTGAGCGAGGGCTGGTCAAAGTGTGGCATGTTGTCACAGGCCAGATGGTAAAGGTGAGCGAGTGGGAAGTGGGCTGGAGCTGCGGGGAGGGGCCTTGGTGAGTGATGAGAGGACGTGGTCAGTCTGTCCCCCATATAACTCCCTAGGCCATCCTTAAGCAATTGCGTTACAGCCATCAAGAGCAGCCCCGAAGGGCTTCCAAAGGGGTCGTTCTGAGAGGTGCAGGTTCAGGGCCCTACCTTCACATCAGGAACCATGTTGACAAGGGATTGGTGGAAGAAGGCTGCTTTCAGGCTTGGCAATACCACAACATATGAGCCCCAGGGCCTTTTACCTGTGGCAGAAGTGAAAGTCCCTTCTTGCAGTATACTCTACCCTGAACCTAGCTTATGGTGAAGGGAGGAACAAAGTCCTTCCCTTCCTCACCCTTGCAGTAAATTATTTTTTAATATTTTATTTATTTCAGAGAGGGTGGGGAGGGAGAGAATGGGCATGCCCGGGCCTCCAGCCACTGTAAACGAACTCCAGACGCATGTGACACCCTGTGCATCTGGTTTATGTAGGCCCTGGGGGATTTAACCTGTTTAAGCTCCTTAAACACTAAGCCATCTCTCCAGCCCCTTAATAAATTCTTTGTTCTTTTTTTTTTTTTTCTCTCTCTAAAGCAGCATCATTACTCTTTTAGTAAGGAGATAACATTGGGTATTGAAAAAAATATATTTCCTTTCCCTCTAATGAGGAGAGAACATTGGCTATCTTCAAACTGATTGGAAACTATCTTCATCCATTTTTTTTTGTCACTCTAATACACTACCCAAAACTAGATTTATAAATACTAGAAGTTTATTTGACTCGTAGTTCTGGAGGCTGAAAAGTTCAAGAGCATGGGATCTGGGGAGAGCCTTCCTGCCAGGTCTTATCTTGGTGGAGAGACACAGAAAGTGTGCCAGGGAGCTCTGTTCTCATTACCAAGGCACCCACACGATAGCCCATGAGTCCACGAATCCATTCATGAGGGCAGAGTGTTATGATACAACCTTCCCCCAAAGGCCCTACCTCCAAGTACCATTAATACATGAATTTGGGGGTTAATTTTTAACATAAACTTCAAACCCTAGAAGATATTTACAAAGTATGTTCTTGCTGGATCTGGAATGCTTGGTCTTAGCAGATGTGCTAGATTTGAGTCAGGAACATGGGACAGCACTGAAAAGTGGCTGGCTTGGTTTGTCCTGCCATTGTGGGTGAAGCTTAATGGTGGGCACAGGGTGTTCCCCCTCCTCCATGCCCTTTGAGTTCTGGCAAGGAGCTGAGGATGACTGAGTAGGAACTGTTGGCCACTCTGTGCTCCAGGAAGATGGGCATGAGGCCCTTCTCCAGACACATTCTGCCTGAGCAGGGGAGGGGAGAATCCTGCTGAAAGGGAGGCATGGGTGGGCTTCTCTGAGAACAGATGTCAGCTCAGGGGCATGCCAAGTGAGTGGCAGTCACAGATGAGTGGAGTGTGGCTTTGAGGTTCATGTAAGGAAGCCTCCAGCTCCGGCCTGTGGAGGACTCACCGTCTGAGTTGGAGAGGGTCTGAAACCACTGGCATCTTTCCTTGCAGACTCTCATGGGGCACGAGGGAGCCGTGAAGTGTCTGTTCTTTGACCAATGGCACCTCGTCTCAGGAGGTGATGATGGCTTGGTCATGGCTTGGAGCATGGTGGGAAAGTATGAGCGGTGCCTGATGGCCTTCAAGCATCCAAAGTAGGTACTGGCAGGGGGACGGGAGGATAGAGATAGCACAGGTGGCATGCCAGCCTTTCCGCAGCATGGTCTAGATGGAATCCTTGGCAGATGGGTCTCTCTCTCTCTCTGCTCCCTGCTGGCTTCCTGCTCCTCCTTCTTGTACCTGTTACCCACTTCCTCTCTGTTCTCCCTTTTGACCATTCCCTCTCTTACTCTCACTTGTCTCTCTTAAGAAATAATACTAGATACAAATTTTGAGACATTGCTTGGAGATTTCATCTTGCTCTAGAGCCCAGGCTTTGAACTTGCAAGTCCTCCTGCCTCAGGCTCCTGAGTGCTGGGACCAGAGAGGAGTTATTGAAATTGCGCTCGTGACACATAAGAAATTTATATGTTACCTATTCAACATGTAAATTCATGCATTGGCAGAACCATCCCAAAATGATGGCAACTCTGAACTTAGAATTCTTGAACTTGGTCTTTATGCCAGGAACCTTGTACTCGCAAAGTCTCCAAATGATACACATGCCAGAAGTTTCAAAATAAAAGGACTTTTAAAAAGTGTATACTTAGCCAAGCATGGTGATGCACACCTTTAATCCTGGCACTTGGGAAACAGAGGTAGAAGGATTGCTGTGAGTTTGAGACCAGCCTGAGACTACATAGTAAATTCCAGGTCAGCCTGGGCTAGAGAGAGACCCTATCTCAAAAACCAACCAACCAACCAACCAAACAAACAAACAAACAAAAAAACATTTATACCTAAAAGTTTGTGGACTAAATTATATTCCAGGATGGCAAACAGGTCTCATTTTCCCATTCCAGTTCAAACTTAATGCTGATTTATGGTTGCTTGGTTCCTACTAAGATGTATTCTGAGGGCTGGGAAGATGTTCAGTGCTTAAAGGCACTTGCCCGCCAAGCCTTACATCCTGGGTTTGAATCCCCAGTACTCATGTAAAGCCAGATGTATAAAGTGGCACATGTGTCTGGAGTTTGTTAGCACCCATTCTCTCTCCCTGTCCTTCTCTTTCCTTCTCTTTTTCTCAAGATAAGTAAATAAATATTTTTAAAAGAAGTTCTGAGGCCTCATCTTGGCTTGTTTGAAAAAGATGTTGTGGCCCATTAGTGATTCTGCTGTGGCCCCAGTTTACAGGCTGCTTTTTATTATTCTTATATTACGTGATTAATGCTTCTTACACTGAGAATATTATAAAAAAGTTCCTGAAAGCTAAATGCTATATTAATAGATGAAAAGAGTAAGTGGATTCCCCAGGGGAATCTGTCTGAGGATAGTCATTCAATAAGTTAGACTCTAAATTTCCCAATACTCTTACAGGAACTTTTTTAGCAGGCATACTGGTCTTGAGGACGGTGTCTGGGTATGACATAGGTGTGTATTTGGGAATGCTCTTGACTGTGGGAGATGACTGCGTCACCAACACATGGAATGTCTGTGTACAGTGAGTGATTCATCCAACCCCTTGCTAGATGCCAGTAAGCCTTTTCATGTGCCATGTAGACTACATTTGGCTTGATTTCAAGGAAGAAGTCCAACTTCATGATAGCACCTAAAATTGTTGACTATATGTTTTGACAAACCCAAATAGGATTTAGTAGTATTTAGTGACTGGAAAATAATTTGTTCCCAGCCAACCTGTAAGCTTGGTTGCCATCTTGGCAACCAATGGGAATGATCTCCCATTACACCCATGCTGGGGGACCACCTCAGACAGCTGCCACTTCCCATTGGATGTCACCAGCAACACACCATTTGTATAGGTTGTTGGTAGTTGGCATGGACACAGAAAAACCGTAGCTCCCTTGGAGGACTTGGCTAATGTCTCTGTCTGTAGGACCCCTTGCCTCTCTCTGCAATGGTGTTAGGTAGGTGTAAGTCAATAAATATGTCTAGTTAATTGGTGACAAGCACTTATTTATAGGTTCTAATGGCGGGACTGACACTCATCTTTTGAATATGATTGATAGCTACAATCTGCCCTTTTTGGTAGAAAAGGACCTATGAAAAGAAGTTTCCTTTTCTGAACCCAATTTTTTCAACTAAAATTGTGAGTTGGGGGCTGGAGAGATGGCTTAGCGGCTAAGGCACTTGCCTATAAAGCCAAAGGGCCCAGGTTCAATTCCCCAGGACTCACGTAAGCCAGATGTACAAGGTGGTACATGAGTCTGGAGTTTGTTTACAGTGACTGAAGGCCCTGGTGTGCCCATTCTTTCTCTCAAATAAATAAAATAAAAATAAAAATAAAAATTGTGATTTTGCATACAGTGTGAGAGAAAGAAATCTCAGGATGTAAAGTAGGGTTGACAGAATAGTGATCGTTGGAAAAGCTTCTTACTGTAGTGATTTAAAAAATTATTCTTAAAAAAAAAGAAAAACCAAAAAAAAAAATTATTCTTTGAGCTGGGTGTGGCAGTGCATGCCTTTAATCCCAGCACTCAGGAGGCAGAGGTAGGAGGATCACCTTAAGTTCAAGGCCACCCTGAGACTACATAGTGAATTCCAGGTCAGCCTGGGCTAGAGCACGACCCTACCTTGAAAAAACAAAAGTAAAAGAAAAAAAAGAAAAAAAAATCTTTCCCATAGCTCACATTATAATTAATATTTTTATAATCTATAACTGAGATATAGTTGCATAACGTAATATTCACCACATTATCATACTAGTTTTCACTACATTCCTAATATTGTAAAACGATTATCTATTTACAGAACTTTTCCATCAGTCAATGAAATAGTCACTATTTCCCTCTTGACATTAGGCTTTGAGCCTTCTCTGTTGCTTTTGCCTTTCTTTTTTAGTGCTGTGGGTTGGACCTCATGCCTCAGACATGCTAGGCAAGTGCACGATCCTCGAGCTAAACCCACAGCCTTACTGCTCTTTTTTCCTTTGTCAGTTTAAGCAGATTTTTCAATTGTCTAGCTTAAAGTTTGTTGACCTTTTTAAAGAACCACCTTTTTTTTTAGCCGGGCGTGGTGGCGCACGCCTTTAATCCCAGCACTCGGGAGGCAGAGGTAGGAGGATCGCCGAGAGTTCGAGGCCACCCTGAGACTACATAGTGAATTCCAGGTCAGCCTGAGCCAGAGTGAGACCCTAACTCCAAAAACCAAAAAAAAAAAAAAACAAAAAAACAAAAAACCACCTTTCTGTTTCATTGACTTTCTATATTGACTTTTAATTTCTATCAAATTAACTTCTGCCATATCCTATTATTTCTTGCCTTCTGCTTGATTTGGGTTTAGATGATCCCTTTTCTAGTTTTTGTTTTTGTTGTTTTTTACCAAAAGCTCAAGTTATTAATTGGAGAAATGTACACATCCAGTGAAACTGAGATTTATCCTTAGCACTGCTTCAGCTGTATTTTCTGTGTTTTGGTTTTGAGACGGGCTCTTGCTCTGTAGCCCAGGCTGGATTCTCAAGCTTGACCTCCTCCTGCTCCAACCTCCTGAGTGCTGCGATTACAGGTCTCTGTAACCTTTGCTATGTTGTGTTTTTATTTTTGTCCATTTGAAAATATTTACTAATTTTCTTCCTGATTTCTTCCTTGAGTTGTCTTAGCCCTCACTTCCTGTCTGCACGGAGCATCAAGATTAGCTAGGGGTGGGAGCTTAGGATGGCTCCTAAGCATGTGGCCTGCTCTGCACATGCATATGGCCTGTATTTGTACGTGATTCTTGAGGATAGGTGTGAGAATTTTCAAGACTCACTCATTTCCTAGCATTTTCTTCAAGGTGTTTTTTTTTTTTTTTTAGTTAGTATATTGTTTATTCTAACAAGTTTCTAGTTCTTTAGGCACCAAGAACTAAAATATTTGTCTGTAACTGCTTTCAACAAAAGCCCCTTGGGTACCAGCTGAGTGAATTATTAAGCAAAATAAAGACAAGTCATTATTATGTCTTATGAGACCCTCTTCCACAAAAACATGAGACAAGACAAATAACTCACTATGGATACAACCTGTTCTGTTCTGTCAGTACCAGGAATGTGGGTCTTATTTTCATAGCTACCACTGAGGTGGGAAGTGGAGGTTGGGACCAGGCCTAGTTAATATGCCACAAAATGTATCAAACCCATTTTTTCTCATCTAAAGACTCCTTGGGTTGCTGTAAGCTTTCGATAATTTTCCAGGTTCTGAAGAAGTTGATTCTGACAGGTTATTTTTTTTTTTTTTTTCTGTTCTGAAAAAAACAGAAGGGAAAAATTTTTGTAGTTTCTTACTGAGATCACTCTCTGTAGTGTCCTTCATGGGGAAATAGCAAAGCAGGAGACAGATGGTTTATTTCCAGGGCAGAGATAAAAGCTGAAAGGAGACTGAGCCATTCCAGGACGTCAGCCACCAAGCTAAGTTAAAGAAAAAAAGACTTTAATTTAGTCACAATATAATCATGTGAGGCAGAAATTACTATTCCTTTTCAGAGAAGAGAAAAGTGAAGAGTGGGAAGTTGTTAACTTCCTCAGAGTTACATAGCTAATATATGGTACAACCAGGTGTTTTTTTTTTTTTTTTTTTTTTTTAGTTTTTCGAGGTAAGGTCTCACTCTAGCCCAGGCTGACCTGGAATTCACTATGGAGTCTCAGGGTGGCCTCGAACTCTCAGCGATCCTCCTACCTCTGCCTCCCGTGTGCTGGGATTAAAGGCGTGCGCCACCACGCCCGGCTCACAACCAGGTTTTGATGCCAGGTTTTTTGATGCCAAAGCCTGTATTTTCATTATTAGCCTATAATGGTATGAGCTAGGTAGACCTAGCTTAGCACAATCCAGAGCTCCACGAAGAAGCAAAGTCTTTAGCACAGAGCTTCTGCCTCCTAGTACTAGGTTACCTCATGGCAGACCAAGATATGCTGAAGGCACCAAGAAAGCGGTCATATTTCCATCTTGGAAAAATGTTAGAAGTTCGTTGTATGCCTAAATAATAGCCTAGTTTTACTGCCTGTCTGTCCATCTGTCTGTGTAATCTATCATCTGTCTGTCTACCTAATTATATAAGGAGGGATTCAATCCACACTGGCCACTTTCTGCTTTTGAGTATGCTAAGCATATTCCTATTTTTTGAGGCATTTGCTGTTTCTCTTGTTAGTGGGTCTTGGCGGGGGGGGGGGGACACGGACGGGGGGGACAAGGCTAAGATCAAATGGGAGATCTGACCAAGGCTTAGGCCAAATGGGGTAGATGTCATTCTTTTAATGGTCGGTAGCAATGACCATACTCTGAAGATACAAGCAATTACCCTTTGAACAAGTAGGGTATTGAGGGCCTGCTACATGCTACATGGTAGGCACTCTGCTAGGTGCTGAGCATTCAAAGACACAAATGACATGAGTTGTGCCCAAGAGAGCATGTTAATGTTCCGGAAGTTTCTGTATATGTGTAGTGGGGAGGAGATAGAAATCAGGTTTCTTTTTCTTTTTTCTTTTGGACAAAGTAACAGACTACCCAGGGTTTTGTTACTTTAACAAACTACCTGGCTGAACCTTAGAGAAGAGTGTTTTATTTGGCTTACAGTTTTGGAGGCTGGAAATCCAATATTAGGCAACCCTATCTGTTCAGCCTACGGGAAGGGTCTGGTTGGCTGTATTCAATACAGTGGAGAAAGACAAAGAACACTGGCTGCATGCAGGAGGGACCAAGCGTGTGAGGTGGCCTTGTTTTATAACAACTCACTCTTCTAGTTACTGACTGGAGGTGTGTAGCCAGTACATCAGTTCCCGCTGAGGGCAGCCTCCAGCAACCTAACCACCTTCTACTAGGCCTCACCTCCTAAGCGTTTCTCTCAACACTGCCACCCTGGGGACCAAGTTTCCAGCATATGAACCACTGAGGGACATACATGTACAAGCCAGAGCAGACTTGCATAGGTAGAGATGTCAGCACCCAGTGGACTTGCTTTCCATATAGGACTTAACAAGTCAACACCATTAAATCCAACTTTTCAGTGCTAGCGACCATAGTAGGAGTGTTATATTTGTCAGAGTTGAATAAGGCACACACATAGCATCCAGCTTGCACCTTGCTGCAGTGAGGGTTTCGTTGGAGGGATCTGTCTAGATTTTTTCTCCCTCTCTCTCTCTCCCTCCCTCCCTCCCTCCCTCCCTTCCTTCCTTCCTTCCTTCTTCCTCCATCCCTGTCTGTGTGTCTGTCTGTCTTTTTTTTTCTTGAGAAAGAGACAGAGAGAGGAGAGAGAGAGAGAGAGAGACAGAGAGAGAGAGAGAGAGAGAGAAAGAGAGAGAAAATGAGTGAGAATGGGCAGCCTTTCAGCTGCTGTGAACGAACTCCGGAAGCATGCGCCCCTTGTGGGCATGCATGGCATTGCACCCGCGCATCACTGTTGAGTCTGGTATACATGGCTTCTGGAGGATTCTAACAGGAGTTCTTAGGCTTTGCAGGCAAGCCCCTTAACCGTTAAGCCACCTCTCCAACCCAATTTCTTCCTCTTTTGCCTAAAGGCCACAAAAACAGTCATCCCTGGGTTCAATTTTCCTAATGGATGTTGATTCTATGAAAAAAAAAAAAGCCACTAAGAACCAGTTCAAATGAAAACATTTTTTCTCTCCTTTCTCTCTCAAAAACAAAATAATAAAAAAGGAGAAAGGGCTGGAGAGATAGCTTGGCAGTTAAGGTGCTTGCCTGCGAAGCCTAAGAATGCATGTTCAAATCTCCAGGTCCCAAGTAGCCAAAGCAAGTGACACAAGCATGCAATGCTTCACATGTGCCACAAGGGGGCACACGTGTCCGTAGTTCATTCACAGTGGCTGAAAGGCCCTGGTACACCCATTTTCTCTTGCTCACTCAAAAATAAAATAATAAAAATATTTTTAATAAAAAGAATAATTTGCCCTCCATGTGTTCTTATACAAAAATACTATTTTGAAAGAAATCAAAACATTAAATTATTCTCAGTATGACTTTTGTATGAGAAAATAGCTAGGAATCAAATTTCTAGAAAAAAAAATGCATGGCCATCTATATGTCAGACCTTCCCCCATCCTCAAAAAACTGTAGCATTTGCCTTTTGGCTTTGCCATCTTGTGGTCTTGTGACTAAACCTCAGAATGGAAAGAGGGATGTCTAGAGCTATAAGATGATGGGAAAACCACTTCAAGGACAGTTTACCAGCAGGTGTGTGTGACCTATTACTCTGTTCTTTTCCAGGGAGGTGCTCCAAGTGTCCCTTCTCTATCTCCGGGTCATCAGTGCCTGTGGCGATGGCAAGATCCGAATTTACAATTTCCTCAATGGCAACTGCCTGAAGGTGATCAGAGTCGACGCCAGAGGCAACCCAGTGCTGTCCTTCTTTTACCGGGGCAACAGGTGGGTGGTCAGAGCCATGAGCAATTCTGTTTGCCTTATTACTTGTTCTTCTTCCCTGGGACTCCAGCTCTAAATGTGTTGGCAGGAGGAGGGAGTAGGCTGTGGGTCCCCTCCGATTGTGGCTGCTGTATACTCAGTCTCCTTGAGGGAGACTCACTGGGCTCTGCCCCCAAAGCATTCAGAGCTCATTCTTATTCCTAAGTGCTCTGTGTGTTGGGACACAGAAACTGGTTCCCATTACTAAGCTCTCTGTAGATTGTACTGGGCTTGTGTATAAATAGGTGATAGTACGTGAACGTAACCATGCAGAATTCATGTATCATTTCTACCCATCTTACCTGAGACATCATTTGGTGTCCCTCAACATCATTGCCTTCCTTTTTAATGAAAGTTTATTAATGCTGTTTTTCTGCTTTAAAGGAAAATGGGGTGCTGGTAAGATGTAGCAAGGCTCAGTAACAGAATACTTTTCAGTTAAGCAGTAATAATGTGCTAAAAGGGGTGTCAGGCCAGTGCAGGGCTAGAAGGTGTTCTTAGCATGTCGTACACTCAGTATATGTGGGCCTGGGGCTCAATCCCCAGCCCCCAAACAAGACAATGAGAAACAGCAGCCATCTGCCTCTGACCTTAACTTGAATTCAGAGATTATTTCGATTTTTTTTTTTTTTTTTTTTTTGAGACAGGATCTCTATGTAGTACAAGGCTGGTCCAGAAGTTGTAGTAATCTCTTGCCTCTGCCTCCCAAGTGCTAGGATTAGAGTGTTGAGAATACATGTGTGTGCCACCATGCCAAGTTTTAGATTTCCTCTGGATATGGATAAAAACAATTCTGAAATTTCTTAATGGAATTAATTCCATTCCAGCATTTCTAGCCCAAACAAGTTACTTTTCTGGAGTTTAGACTAAGTCTTAAAATTACAGGCATTTAGGCGGAAAGAAACCTATATACAGTTCCTTTCCTCCCAAATCTGGACCCAAAGAGGAAGGTGGTGGTGGGGGGAGGGGGAAGCTTGCTTTGTGTAGATGATAAAATGAAAGAAAACAGTGGGAGATGGAAGTCAGCGCAGGGACCAGGGACAGCAAGTCCCCAACCCTTTTGCTGGGGCATAAAGGTGGGTGTAGAGAGGAGCATAGCAACCATCTTGCTTTGACAGGTAGAAATGCTCCGTTAGATCTCTAGTATGTCCACAGTCCCTGAAGAGATGTTGTGAAGTCCTGTGGATCTTTTATGAAAATTTATTTATTTATTTGAGAGAGCAAGAAAGGGAAAGAGGGAGGGGGGTGAGAGAGAGAGAGAATGGGTGTGCCAGGGCCTCCAGACACTGCAAATGAACTCCAGATGCATGCTCTCCCTTGTGCATCTGGCTAACATGGATCCTGGGGAATCAAACCAAGGTCTTTTGGCTTTGCAGGCAAATGCCTTAACCACTAAGCCCTTCATCTCTTCAGCCCGTCCTGTGGATCTTTTTGTGGAGGCTCAGCAGAGGAAAGAAAGCCTTCCCGGAAGAGTTTTAACCCCTGTCATAGTAATAGAAACAGCAGGTCTGGAAGCTGAGCATAACAAGAAGGGAAAAAGGAATGAATTTCCAGACCTCTGTGTGCAGGTGTGTGGATTACCTGAGCTTCTGTCTTAGGCATCCTCAGGACCTGACACTCCAAGACTGGAAGTGCATCGAAATGGTTTTTTAACTTGAGCAGTGGAGCAGTCAAAATACATGTGCCCCTTTCATGTTTGTTTTTGAAAGGAAGCAGTTGTAAAGCTAGCCATCCCGTCTGCATGGTCTGATGCTTCAGGGTTCTGGCCTTCCAACACTCCAAACTGGGTTGTTTGCATGGTCACCATGTGGGCACTGCTCCCTCAGCCTAGGGGTCAGATGGGATAGCAACTGTGATGCATAGGTTGGCCTTCATGATCCTTTTTTTGTGGGCAATCTTGTTTTGGTTCCAGGATGGTGGTCAACACAGAGAGCAATATTATCATGTTCCAGTTTGAGAATGTCAAGTGGCAGTACTCCACGGACAAAAGTAAAGCCAAGAAGACTAAGGACAAAGAGGAGGAAAAGGAAGAAGGTAGCTCTGGGGACATTCTGTCCAAGTCTAGCACGCAAGTTCAAAGCTTGAAAGTTTCTATGTCTAGTAAACAAACTGTGACCCAGGAGTCCTCCATAAGTAAGTTTCACAAGTCCCATGTTCGTCTGAAGCCAAGAGAGGAGTGAAATACGGCCCAGCGGAGGTGGGAAGGGATGCCAGATTTAGCTCTGTTTCAGTGAGTTATTTTGGCCATGATTAAAAATCCTGACTCTTTAGGAAGATGGGAGTCATTCCCTTTGGTCCATCAAACAATTTGTATTCTGCTAAAAGGACTCTCCTGGTTTCCATAAGCTACATCTTCAAACTTACTAGTATTTTTGTACAGTAGATAATAGCCATAATACTTGCCAATAATTAATGCAACATACAACCCACCACCTTCAAACATATATAACTATTTCCCTAAGTCTCCTGCATGTTCTATGCAGAATGCATTATCTTTAGGCCTCTGAGAGACTTATATGTGCATCTGAAAAATATCATACATAAAGTAGATGTGCATGAATGTATTGGAGGGGGTATGGGCATGGTTTATGCCATTTACGGCATCTAAAGAATAGATTATATGTGTTAGACTAGAAAGACACCTTCCTTTTATATGTCCTCCACGAGGCATGAAAATGGATCTGCCGTGAACAGCAGCATATCACACTTCAAGGAGTCAGCTACCTCTGGAGAAGCTCATGGTTTTAGATAATGTTTAAAGCCTGCTAATCTATAGGGGAAAAAATGTGTGGGAGGGGACTCAGGACATGATCTAGACCTTCGAGCTCAGGTTACTGCTCAGTTTCAGGTGACAATAATAATGCTATAGTGATATCTTAAGTGAAAGTCCATTGAATTGTTATTGCTATGCCCAGTTTTCAGATCAATGAATTATATAATGACTACAATTTCTTCTCCAATCTTAACTTAGCTATGTTGACAGAGGCAACTGAAAACCAAGGAAAACCAAGGTCATACCAGAAGGATGGAAAGATGACGCCTGGTCCTATTTATGGGGAAGTAAAGGGCATGGATGCTGGGCAAGAGGATTTGGAAGCCAAGTTGGAGGCTGCAGGTGGGATGAACGATATTTTATTCTGAATTAGTGGCAAGATCTGATTCCCCCTCCTCACCTCTCTCCTTTAGCGCTGTTTTTCAGCAATCCAATAGTGCTGCTTCTCTTTAAGGGTGGATGCCCTAGTACCTTCTTTTAAGAGTGATTCGTTTTCCACTGGTTTCTCCTATGAGTCGTTGGTTTTATTGTCCCCTCGGTAACTTGAGGAGAAAATCTAAGAAGTTCTGAGTTTCAGGTCTCTGGCAAACAGCCATGTGGCCTTCTTGCATCTTTTTTTTTTTTAAATATTTTGTTCATTTTTTATTTATTTGAGAGTGACAGACAGAGAGAAAGACAGATAGAGGGAGAGAGAGAGAATGGGCACTCCAGGGCTTCCAGCCACTGCAAACGAACTCCAGATGCGTGCGCCCCCTTGTGCATCTGGCTACGTGGGACCTGGGGAACCGAGCCTCGAACTGGGGTCCTTAGGCTTCACAGGCAAGTGCTTAACCACTAAACCATCTCTCCAGCCCCCTTCCTGCATCTTGCACTATTATGTCATTAATCTGAGTAAAAGGCACAGCCCAGGAGAGGAGAGATGAGGCTGGATGTAGCAGCATTCCTAAGAGCAGAGAGACTGGGGGACTACTATGCGCGAGATGAGAAGGAAAGATGAGGGAATTTTTAAAATGTGCCACTGGACATCACAATTACATGTTTCTTTGTTGGAAAAAAAAAAAGCCTTTCAAACGATTTTCAAATACATTTGTATTTTTTTGGTTAATAATAGTGGTGTCTCTTTGAAACAAACTCCCTGCACAGACTGGGTTCAAGGTAAGGTCAAAACAACTAAGTTAAAAAAAAAAAATCTTTTATGTTTGTGGGCATGGTCACGCATGTGCCACAACATTAATGTGGAGACCAGAGGACAATACTGAGTGGTGGCCCTCACTCCCACCTTGTTTGAGACAGGATGTCTTTTGTTATTCTCCACTGCATGTGTCAGACTAGCTGACCTGTGACCCAGTCTTCTAGCTCAAGGTAAGAGTTCTGGGATTAAAGATATGTGCTATTGCATCTGCCTTTACGTGGGTTCTAGGGCTCTGAATTCAGGTCCTCAAGCTTTCTCAGCAATCACTTTACCCACCAAGCCATCTCTCCAGCCCAGCTCCTAAGTTTTGATGAAATCCTAACCATGAGCATCCTGTGTGTGCACATGTAGGTTGAAGCTCCGGAGTGAAACTGCTGAATAAGTGCTCTAAACAATTAGAAAGATAGGGCTAGAGAGATGACTCAGCATTTATTTTTTTAAAATTTTTTAATTTTTTTTTTCTTCTGAGGCAGGGTCTCTCTAACTCAGGCTGACTTGGAATTCACTATGTAGTCTCAGGCTGGCCTTGAACTCATGGTGATCCTCTTACCTCTGTCTCCTGAGTGCTGGGATTAAAAGGTGTGCACCACCACGTGTGGCTGACTGAGCATTTAAAGGGACTTGCTTGCAAAGCCTGCAGGCTTGAGGGCAACTCCCCCGTACCTACATAAAGCCAGATGTACACAGCGTGGTGCGTGTGTCTGGAGTTGGTATGTAGTGGCAAAAGGCCCTGGCATGCCCATTCTCATTCATTCATATTCTCTCTCTGTCTCTCACACACACATAAATAAATAAAACTATTTTTAAAAAATGAGGAAGGCATTATTATCATTGTCCTTAAACTGGAATCAACGTATATTCTCATTAACAGTGAACAAGAACTCTCCTCAGTCCCATGCCAGCTCTGGGCATCATCTATTACCTTGTATTTGCTTATGTGATAAATGCAAATGGTATTTACATTTCTTTAAGTTTGATCATTAATGAACAAGTTGTCCATTGGTGGGCAATGGCTTAGAAGGTAAAACTACTTATACTATGAAATATTATACAATAGCAAAATTTACACAATGAGAATCTATTAATCTGTGTAGCTATATTCTATATCTATGTAGACTTGGGAAGAGATCCCAGATAAGTAAAAACAACAAAAAAAGACAATCTAATGAACAGTGAGTCCATCACATTTCCTTTTTTATAAAAGAAAAATATGTATATTTTCTGGAATTGGATGGAGAGAAGATTTGGCATCTTAATTCCCTCAATTATGTATACATATATTAATCTTATCTTATTTTTTCAATTTTTTAAAACATTTTCCATGATTATAAAAAGTATCTCATGGTAATACCCTCCCTCCCCCACTTTTCCCCTTTGAAATTCCATTCTCCATCATATCCCCTCCCCATCTTAATAAGTCTGTCTTTTATTTTGATGTTGTGATCTTTCCATCCTCTTATGATGGTCTTGTGTAGGTAGTGTCAGGCACTATGAGGTCATGGATATCGAGGCCATTTTATGTCTCTAGGGAGCACGTTTTAAGGAGTCCTACCCTTCCTTTGGCTCTTACATTCTTTCCGCCTCCTCTTCTGCATTAGACACTGAGCCTTGGAAGGTGTGATCGAGATGTTACTCGGTACTCTAGTTACTTCTTTCCAGTACCATGATACCTTCTGAGTTGTCCCAAGGTCACTACCCAAAGTGAGAGTAGCATTAATATAAGGGTATGAATATTAAGAGAAGTGCTTACTGGGCAGTTTGATAAGCATAGTATATACATTTATCCAGACATCAGCAGATGTTACACCCTTAGGGCTCATGACAACCCCTGTTTTAAGTTTTCAGTATCAGTGATGTATTCCCTCCCTTGGAGTGGGCCTCCAGTCCAATTGGAAGGCAGTTGGTTTCCACCATGACAGACCTACCACTATTGCACCCTTTGGCTCATTTGGCCTAGCTGGCCAATTATAAGGCTCGCAGTGTCCACTGTTGAGTATCTTCACTGGTGATATCTCTTTCTTCCGTTGAATTGCATGTAGAATGGCTTCTTCCAGCTTTCTGTCAGTTGGTCTACATGGAGGAGGTTATCAGCTCAGTTTCAGCAGGATTTCTCAGTGGCCTTGCAGCCCAAGTATGTGGCGTCTTCAGCAGTAGAGTCTTACCATTGACTCCTGGTGGGAAACCAAGGGCCTCGGCAATGGCCTATAATGTTTTGGGGGCATCAGGGACCTCCCTGGCCAACAACTCACTGAAAGGTATCCCATCCCTGGCACTGAAAATTTTCTGGCAGTGAATTTTATATTTTAATAAAATGTAATTTGTTACTTTAACAAAGAAAAGCTCATGGAACAATCTGAAGTTTCATTCCACCCTATTCTATCCCTTTGGGCATGAAGTCATCCCAAGGGGTATTGCATGCACAACACAGTGCGCTTTTGCCTACTTGGTCCAGATTATGCAAGCAATTTATCCTGTTTTGATTCTGTTACTTTGAAAATGAGGGCAGTATTTTTAATGCTTCTGTGAGGTACCATAGGGCCTGAAAAGCCTAAATGAGAGATATATAATAGATTTAAGGACATCTTTGTTAACTTAGAGATGTTACACACCTTGGAGGCTTTGACCATAAAAGGATACAATGAAAAGAATCACTTGTCCTGGTGAATGACTTTTGGGTCTACTGCTGCTGTTCAAACCATTTTGGGAACTCCTCTTTCAAAACCTAGTTTTATTCATGTTGAGATACATGGCACACGCCAGGAGTGACATTCTTTGAAGGAAGGCGTGGTTTGGGGCAACATCTTAGATTAATTGATGTCAAAGCTGGTCAATAAAATAAGAATCAACCTTTGCAATATGATTATTATTGACAATGTAGGTATGCTATTGTAAATCTGTAAGGTCTGTTTGTGGGAATCATAAATGAGGTGTGAAGGTCATTCTCACAAGGATTTTTGAAAATGTGCTGTACAATGAAACCACATATGCTGCCTTCAGAACATGACACTTTGCATTTGTACAACACCTTTGTTAAAAACCCAGGTCATTTCTGGCGTTATCATATCTGATATCAAAGATGTCTGCCCACATGATGGCATGGCAGTTGAACAGCCAGACCTTAATATGCCTAGCAGTTAGGATGCCTTCAACTAATATGCATAAATACTTAATATGCTTCGTGGAATGTTGATTTCCTTTTGCTTTGTTTTTGAAAAAGCAGATGGTGTGGAAACTCCTAAACGAGTAATCCACCATCCAAAGAGAAAGTCTTGGAGAGTCCCTATATCACCTGACCAGTTTCTTCTGACTGTGAATGCCCTGCAACAAGCCCATCGTAGCGAGGAGTTTGCCTATCCACACAGGCCCCCTACCCAAGTTGTTGATGCCTGGGGACCTTCAATTTCATACCCAAGGAAGGTCTTAACTTTCAAAGGAAAATCAATCCAGCATGCAGTGGATCAGCTGCGACTCAGCAATCCTCTCATGGGTGTGAAGAAAACCAGTATTCCCCTTGAAATCCACAAGTTGCAGCCCAACTTGCGAAAATCTTTACACAGTCCCAGTGTCCAATCCACTATACCCCAGCCCATGCTCATCCGCTCTAGGTTCTCTGGGACAGTAAGGGGTGGAGACCATTTGACCAGTTCAATTGGTGGGGTATTGCACAGTCCAGGCCCTCTGACCAGTATGCAGGTTATTAAACCCAATCGCATGCTGGCTCCACAAGCAGGCCCAATCACCCCGTCTCTCAAGAAAGAGCGGTATCCTTTCTACACAACCCTTGATCCTCTTCGAATGAATACTGAGTTCATGCTGTTGACTGTGAAGGAGGAGAAAGAGTATGGACAAGCCAAGATGAGAGCCTACCAGGCCAATGAGTCCACCAGAGCCACTGACCCAGGTAGAGCCAGCAAGGCTGCATGGATCCGCAAGATCAAAGGTCTGCCTATTGATAATTTCATGAAGCAAGGGAAAATAGCAGCCCCGGAACTTGGACAAAATGTGTTTATCTAAACCAGGCTTGGGAAATTACAGTGCCATTACAGTAAACAGAAAACTGGTGGTTGTTGGTGTCTGTTCTTTTCCTGTTTGAAATTTCCTTATGAGGAGAAAGAAAAAGAAAAAAGAAAAAAGATAGTACTCCAGTCAGCAAACAGAAGGAAGCAGGGAGAGACTGCCGTCTGTATTCTCCTCGGTGAGTCCTGTCATGGCTTCCGGGGGGATTACCATGGTGGTGCTTTGGTACTTCCTAGATGTTTTTAGCACAGAAATCCAACCAAACTGTTCAGGTGAAATTTTAAAAGGGGGAGGCCTTTAGTAGGTTGATCTGTTGCGTTTGAGAACATGTTGTGTACTTTTGTCTGCTCAGAAAAACTTTTTTTGGAAGAAAATTAAGCATATTTATGCTCTTTACAAAGAGGGCCACTAAGGGCAAGTATATTGAGGCTCCTATTTAAATCTTTAAGGGGGTATTATTAGAGAGAGGAGGCTGGTCTCTCTCTCTCTCTCTCACACACACAAACACACACACATATTGTATTAGCCCATCACAGGAGCTATGGCTCACTGAAGGGCTTGGGTCCCTGAAAAGGGGATAGCTCCTATTTATAGGCTCATCACACCTAGATCTTTAATTTCTTCAAATCTCAGCACTTGGGAGGCTGAAGCAGGTGGATTAAGACCATAGCCTGGGATTTTTAGTGTGTTTGAGATCAGTCTGGGCTATATAGCAACATTTTCAAACATACTCTCTCTCACACATACACCAAAGCCAAAATAACAACTCAAATTCCAAAAAGCCAAAAATTTAAAACCTAGAAAACAAAAGCCAGAAAGCTACTTTCTTGTTAAAATGCTCTATTTTTGTTGTTTATTTTTATTTATTTATTTGAGAGCGAGAGCGAGAGCGAGAGAGTGAATGGTTGCGCCAGGGCCTCCAGCCACTGCAAACCAACTCCAGATGCATGCACCACCTTTTGCATCTGGCTTATGTGGGTCCTGGGGAATTGAGCCTGGAACCGGGGTCATTAGGCGTCACAGGAAAGTGCTTAATCGCTAAGCCATCTCTCCAGCCCCAAAATGCTCTATTTTTTTTTTAATGTTAGTGAATTGAAACTGAATTCAGATCAAAAGTTAACAGAACCAAAAGACAACTCTTTAAAAAAAACCCACAACACTGGGTGGGCTTCCATAAACATCCTCCAAGCAGGTTTGATGCACATACAGGTCTTGTAGCTACATGCAATAAGTTTGTCATTTCCTCTCCTTTGGGGTGTGTTTGTGTGTGTGTATCTTTACTATTCAGAGAGTAGGTTTGAAACATTGCTGGCAAAACTAGCCACGTGAAGTCTGGGTTTCAATGAAAGCAATCCCTTCAATTAAAGTGTGAGACTACACACACCAGGTGCCTTCAAACCTCAGTGTGACGTAGGTCCAAAAGATAAACCATTGTGATCAACATAGCTCCAAAGATGACCTTTTAAGGCTTGTGAATTTTGGGACTGGGCCAGAGCGTATTATTACCAGCAGAGCCCCTAACACTAAAAAACAAAGCGGAAGTGGAATAAAACCCCACTTCTCACTCAGGTCATCAACGCTGTTTGCGCATCATGGGTGGCTAAAAACAATTTCCCTTAAATGTCCAAAACCAGGCGTGGTGGCGCACGTTTAATCCCAGCACTCTGGAGGTAGAGGTAGGAGGAGCGCCAGTGAGTTCGAGGCCACCCTGAGACAACATAGTGAATTCCAGGTCAGCCTGAGTTAGAGTAAAACCCTACCTCGAAAAGCCAAAATATAAATAAAGTCCACAAAGCTGCCAGTTAAGGCCCACTGCGTTACTTCACTCCTTTTCCCCACCCCCATGCCGTTTTCTTTTTGAATCAGCTGGGGCTTCTGGCAGGCCCACGGGCCTCTCGCCCCGCCCACGGGCCTCTCGCCCCGCCCACCAGGCTGAGGCCCCGCCCATTACCAGGAGCCCCGCCCATCCCTCCTGGACCCCGCCCATCCCTCTGGAAGCCCCGCCCCAGGAATCGCTCCTCCCACGAGAGGGCCTCGAAGCGGAAGTGTGGCGGAGGTGGGAGCCGGCCCCAGGCCGGTCGTGACGAGCCCGCGGCAGTTGCACACCGGACCCGGCGGCGGCTGCGCTGACGTGGCTCCCGGAAGTGGGGCTTGGCGCCGGCCGCCATGTTGCCGCAGGTGAGAGGGGCGGCGGTCGCGGGGCGGCGGGGCCGTACCTGGGGTCGGTCCTGCGGGTGTCTGGGTCGGGAGCCGGGCGGCCCGAGGCGCCTGTGCCCAGGTCCCTGCTCGCCGCCGGCGCTCTAGGACGGGCCGGCGTGGGGGCCGCGCTTCGGCGGATCCCGGGAGGAGGCGCGGGCACCGGATGCCCGGGGGCCAGGGGTCCGGCGGAGGCCGCGGTGGTCGAGCGCAGGCGGGACCCCGTGCCAGCCGTGTTGCGGGGTCGGGCGTCGCCCCTCCGCAGCCCCTCCTGCCAGCCCGCGGGCTGAGGGGCTGGGATCGACCTGCTGGGAGGGGACGCGGCCTGGGCCCTGCGTTCAAGTAGCTGCTGTCACCCGGCTTCACGTTCACGAGGGGTGCTCACGTTCGTAGTCCGTAGGTTTCAAGGAGAGAGTCCCAAACGTAATTTAATCACTTCTTTAAAAAGAATTGCACTGTGATCTTTCACTTTGTGTGCATGTGTGCGTGCCCCTTTCATCTCACAAGTAATTTCCTGAGGAATTACTATTGGCTCAGATACTGTTCTTGGTCCATGGATAAGACTGAATAGTACAAACGAGCTTTTTATTTACTTATTTATAGTGTGTGTGTGTGTGTGTGTGTGTGTGTGTGTGTGTGGTGGGAGGGTGGTTGTTAAGGATGTGGAGAGGGGAGATGTTAAACTTGAGGAACAAAAGATGTCGTCATATCTTAATAGCACTGGGGGATGACCAATCAAGCATCTCAGGATGGGATAACTAGAATTTATGGTCAGCCGAGTCTACTATGAGGAAGTGATCTGAGTGGAGAAAATTCATTGGTTTCTTAACTTAAGCTCTCTGAATGTGTATCCCAGCTGAAGGAGGCCTGGGGTCCACACAGTCATGCGAACTGTTTCTAAGTCCACTTTGTGTCCATGAACCTTGAATGAGCCTGCGAATCTCTGTGTTCCCTTTTAGGCAGCGTGTGTATTAAAAACTCTCTTTCACAAATCTTCCTTCCTTGTCTTTCTGTCAGCTGGTTTTTTTGTTTAACGGAGAAACAAGTCATCGGAAGGGAATGTTTATACCACTTGCCTGCTGGTCTGTAATTTTGCTCATCATCACCCATATATTCTTTTTTTAAAAAAAATATTTATTTATTTGACAGCGACAGAGAGAGAGAGATAGGGAGAGGCAGATAGAGAGAATGGGCACGCCAGCCTCCAGCCACTACAAATGAACTCCACATGTGTGCACCCCCTTGTGCATCTGGCTAACGCGGGTCCTGGGGAAATGAGCCTCAAACTGGCGTCCTTAGGTTTCACAGGCAAGCACTTAACCACCAAGCTGTCTCTCCAGCCTCATATATTCTTTTTTTTTTTTTAATTTTTATTTATTTATTTGAGAGTGACAGACACAGAGAGAAAGACAGATAGAGGGAGAGAGAGAGAATGGGCGCGCCAGGGCTTCCAGCCTCTGCAAACGAACTCCAGACGCATGCGCCCCCTTGTGCATCTGGCTAACGCGGGTCCTGGGGAAATGAGCCTCAAACTGGCGTCCTTAGGTTTCACAGGCAAGCACTTAACCACCAAGCTGTCTCTCCAGCCTCATATATTCTTTTATAATTAGACTGCTCTGTGCTTCATTCTTGGGCCACCCGTCATGCCCTGGCTTCATCCCCTCTTCTAGTAGGAAGCATTAAGCAATTCCTGCATTGACAGGTTTTTTCCTCCCCTTTTGAAACACTTGTTCTCATCAGCCATCAGCATACACATGCTTTAATTCCCCCCCCCACCCCAGATGATGTTACTCTGTACCACCCTGGCTGGCCTTGGTATGTAGTCCCTACTGTTTTCCAAATCAGTGCCATCATCCTGCCTCAGCTTTTGCACCTGCTGGGATGACAGGCAGCAGGCATTACACTTAGAACTCCTGTTACTATAAACAAAACAACAACAACAAACACCAGCAGCTAGGGAGATGGCTTAGCTGTTAAAGGTGCTTGCTTGCAATGTCTTGTCAGCCTAGGTTCAATTTCTCAGCCACCCACTTAAAGCCTGTCCCAAAAAAGTGGCACAAGTGTCTGGTGTTCATTTGCAGTGGCAAGAGACCCTGGTGTGCATACACATGCATAAATAATTAATAGAAATTTAAAAAAGCTGGGCTGACTCCTTAAAATGCAGACAGAAATTGGCCTCAATACCCATGACCTCGCAGTGCCTAGCAATACCTTCACAAGACCCTCATAAAAGGAGAAAAAGGATGATGACATCAAAACAAAAGAGAGAGTAATGGGGAGAGGGAGGGCATATGATGAAGAGCAGAGTTGTGAAGGGGAAAATGGGAGAGGGAAGGGAAATAGCATGATATATTGTCTGTAAGCATGGAAGTTGTCTATTAAAAAGAAGATTTGCTGAAGCAGTTCCTTTACGCTGAAAGCAAATGTTGCAAGATGGGAATTGAGTATAGACAGGAAGGGTGCACCCCCCAAAGAGTAGTGACTAAATAAGGTTAACATTTTCTGTTTTAAAAAAGTGACCGAAAAAATACTATGTACTATGCATGTATATTGTGTGAATTAAGCTGTATGGGTAAAAAGATCTGGGCTGGAGATACAGCTCAGTGGTTAAAGGTGCTTGCTTATAAAGCCTAATGACCTGGGTTCAACTCCCCAGTACCCACATAAAGCCAGAAGCGCAAAAGGTACATGCATCTGTAGTTTGTACGCAGTCGCAGAAAGCCCTGGCATGCCATTGTCTCTCTCAAATAAAGATATTTTAAAAATCCTCACATATCCTCTAATCTGTGACCACATTCCTTTTTTTTAGACAGTCTTGCTCTGTATTTCAAGCTAGCTGTGAACTCACAATTCTTTTGCTCACCTTCCCCATTGCTGGAATTACAGATGTGTACAACCATGTTCAAGGTTTGAACTTGGGGCTTCATGTATGCTAAGCACAGATTCATATCACTAGTCCAGTGATCACCACATTCCTTGTTCCTTGCAAGGCTTGTCCTTACCTATCTCTAGGTTCTGTTCTCTTACCAGGTCTAGTCAGCCTTTTGTCCCCCCCTTTCCCCTGTAGTTCTGAAACGTCTTTTTTTTTTAAATTTTTTTTGGTTTATTTTTATTTATTTGAGAGCTATAGACAGAGAAAGAGGCAGAGAGAGAGAGAGAGAGAATGGGTGCACCAGGGCTTCCTGCCACTGCAGACAAATTCCAGATGCGTGCGTCCCCTTGTGCATCTGGCTAACGTGGGTCTTGGGGAATTGAGCCTCGAACGGGGTCCTTAGGCTTCACAGGCAAGCGCTTAACCGCTAAGCCATCTCTCCAGCCCCTGAAACTTCTTTATTGTGGTCATGGATGATCTGTTACAAGTCAGTAGTCTTCCTTTGTCATCTTAATGTGAGCAGCACTGGTTGGACAGTTGTTGGGATTCTCCTCCCTGTAAACTTGCAGAGGCTTCGGACACTACTTGGATTTGAGGAATTTTTATATGCTTGAGGACCTAATAGATAGGAGATAAGGGGGTGGGGATGATGGAAGTAGGCCCTAGAGGAAGGATAACAGTGCTTGAGCTTTGGATAAGAAAAGAAAGCATGATAAAGAATCCTAGAAACTCTGTGCAGTTACATGGCTTTGTAAAGGAGCCCAAAACATTGAGTTTTTCTCCAATAGCTTTAGCTTTTTCTGTGACTTTGGGAAAGAGTAGCTTGAATAGCCATTAGCATCATCTACCTCCAGCCCCAGTGATTTATCAGGGCCCAGCTGCACAAGGAGCTAAGCACAGCTGGTTCTAGGATTACCATGGGTAGTGTTTGCCAGCATATCGGCGTGGTGGGTGCAGGAGCTCTAGGTGCCTTTTACCTAGGCTGTGAATACCTGGTGATGGTGATCATGTGATTTCATATTCCATTTTGAAGATTGTGCAGCTTTATATGTAGTAGCTATGTAAATACTGAATTTCCTTTTCCTCATGGATTTTTAATTTTTCTATTAGGACAGTAACGATGACACGGAAGATGTTTCACTGTTTGATGCTGAAGAGGAGGCAACTAATAGGCCGAGAAGGTCCAAGATCAGGTACAAGTTACGTTGTATAGGTGGTTTGTGTTCTGTGAGTTACTTTGGTCTGTCCATATTGCGGTGCTAGCTAATGGGATTTGTGTTAGACTTTTTGTGGCTGTGAGAAAATATCTGACGAAACAAAGGGAGGAGAACTTTATTTTTGCCTTATCCCTGTCTGTGGTCACCTAGTTCTGTTTCTGGGCCCATAGTGATGCAGGACATTATGGAAAAAGGGCACAGAGGAGGAATACTGCTTACCTCATGACAGCCTGGAAGCAGAGAAAGAGATGCAGGAAAGGGCCAGGACAAGATAGAGCTCTAAGGACATCCCCCTCCCCATATCCTCCAGCTAGGCCCTCCTCCTAAAGTTTCTAGCACCTTCCAGAATAGTGCCACCAGCTGGAAACCTGAGCTTTAACACATGAATCCCCAGGACATTTTATATCCATATAGGATTCAGGGTAGAGTAGTTGGAAAATGCTTGAAAATTTTATGTTCACTTGATGTAGAGATGGAGCCTGGAATTATATTGATTACTGAGTTTTTAAAGTACTAAATCGAGTTATTTGAATACTGGTGTTTTTATTTCATGCTAGCTACTGTTTTCTGAGAATGCACTATTTCTATAGATGCATTTTGATTTATATAAATTTCTGCAGATGCATTTTGATACATTTTGCAAATTTTAGAATTATATCTTGTATAAATAGCAAAATTTCAAAGCTTGAACATATTTTTATAGTAACTTTAGTTTTTTTCTAAAGGAAGTCACTTACATACAAGTCTGCTAAATTCTACTAATGCTGAGTACATGAACCTGGTCACAAAAGACTTAATATTGTGTGATTTTATTTATGTGAGATATTCAGAGTAGGTATATCTATCAGCAAGCACCTTTAACTGCTGATCCCTCTCCCCAGATTGGACCTATCTATAGGGACAGAAAGATGTTAGTTCCGCAGGGCTGAAGGGATTGGAGCCAGAGGAAAGGTGATTGCCAGTGGGCACTGACTTCCTGTTTGGAGTTGTCAAATGGGTGATTGTGATGCATGTACACCTGTGAATATATTAAAAACTGTTCATTTGTATGCTTGAAATAGAGGAATATTGTGGTGTTTAACTTATATGCTATGACGCTGTTAGGCTGGAGAGATGACTTAGCGATTTAGGCACTTGCCTGTGAAGACAAAGGACCCAGGTTCAATTCCCTAGTACCCACACAAGTCAGATGTGCAAGGTGGCGCATGCATCTGGAGTTTGTTTGCAGTGGCTAGAGGCTCTGACATGCCCATTGTCTCATACTCTCTCTCAAATAAATAAATAAAAATATTTTTTAAAAAATTAGAAAAAAAAGAATTCCAGTTCCTCAGCAATCACTTCAGGCATTAAGATAAAGTCACTATCAGAGTTGGGGGGTGGGGTGGGAAGCTGTTATGGTTCTTTTTATTTATTTATTTATTTAATTTATTTTTGTGCCGCCTTGTGCACCTGGCTTACGTGGGTCCTGGAGAGTAGAACCTGAGTCCTTTGGCTTTGTAGGTAAGTGCCTTAACTGCTAAGCCATCTCTCCAGCCCTGGGAATTCTTTTAATATCAGTATTTTGTTTGTTTGTTTTTTTAAGGTAGGCTCTCATTCTAGACTTGGCTAACCTGGAACTCACTTTGGAGCTCCAGGCTGGCCTCAAACTCTTGGCAATCCTCCTGCCTCTGCCTCCAGAGTGCTGGGATTAAAAGTGCATGCCATCATGCCTTTAACATAATTTGATTAAGCTTGATGCTTTGTGAGTGCTTATATTCAGTGAGGTGTCAAGGCCAGCTTACATAATACATTTTCTGTGGCAGTAGCACCTGGTTAAGAATCAGAGAATTAAGGAAAATGAGGTAGGAGATTTGTTCCTTAAGTCATCCTTTGATTTTGACAAGACTTTATGGTTATGCATGGCTAATATATTTTCAGTTACGCTTGCTAGTGCTTATAAAACAAAACAATGCAATCACATTTTTTTATATTTTATATTTATTTTATTATCCTATTTGAAAGAGGGAAAGAGGCAGACAGAGAGAATGGGTGCACCAGGGCTTCCAGCCACTGCAAACGAACTCCAGATGCATGTGCCACTTTATGCACAAAGTGGCGCATGCATCTGGCTTACGTGGGTCCTGGGGAATCGAACTGAGGTCCTTTGGCTTTGCAGGCAAGTGCCTTAACTGCTAAGCCATTTCTCTAGCCCCTAATCACATTTCTTTTGTTGTTTGATTTTCAGACATCCGGTGGCATCATTTTTCCATTTGTTCTTTCGCGTCAGTGCGGTTATAGTCTATCTTCTCTGTGAACTGCTCAGCAGCAGCTTCATTGCCTGTATGGTGACAATCATCTTACTGTTATCATGTGACTTTTGGGCAGTGAAGGTAGGTTTGATTGTTTCTATTTTAAAATTGTATTGAATATGAATTTAAATAATGTGAAAACAGTAACAGCATATTGGGGTAGGTTAATTTCTTTTATTTACTTTAGGCCTTCTCTTTGTTACAGTGCTGGCTGTGTCTGATCATGTGGCCACTGCTGAGTTTTCTAAAATATTCTAGGTTGTAAATATTCCTGGCATAGACCTGCATATTGCTTCTAGGTCATATCACTGGTTTTGCTTCATGTCATTTGTAGGTATTCTGTGTGTACTTTCTGTGTAAGCTTTAATATAGTTTGTGCACAGATACTTAGGAAGTACCCATCATTTGCATCCTCCCCACACATGGGAACTCTAGGGCAGTCTTTTTCAACTATGGGCAAATTCTCCTCCCCGCTCCCATATAGGATAGTTAGTAGCTGAAACATTTTGAAATAAAACTGGGGGCAGGGAGTCAGATGCACAAGGGGGCGCACGCGTCTGGAGTTCATTTGCAGAGGCAGGAGGCCCTGGTGCGCCCATTCTTTCTCTATCCCTCTATCTGTCTTTCTCTCTGTGTCTGTCACTCTCAAATAAATAAATAAATAAATAGAATTTCTTAAAAAAAAAAAAACTGGGGGCAGGGAGAAATGCATTTAGTGAGTAGAGGCCATGTATGCCTCTAAACAGGGCCACCACCACAAGAATTATCCAGCTCAAAATGTCAGTTGTGCCAAGGTGAGGAAATTGCTTTAGAGGGAATTGAAAGGACTGTAAAAACAATAGTTTGAAAGTCAGGAGACTGATGTATAGTGAGGTGGATGAACCGGTGGGTAGGTAAGTACATAGACAAGGAGACTTGTTGCTTACCCTGTAACAGAGTGCAGATACTTTGGTATTCACTGTAAAATTTTACTTTTCTGTTCATTTGAAAATTTTCATAGTGAAATCATGAGAAAGACCAAAAAGTAATAAGAGGTTAAGTTTGGAATTCAAGAGACATGTACCATGGAGATGTTACAAGTCTGTTTTATACCCACAAACCCAGCCATTTTTAGATCTTTAAATTCTTACTGATACCCAAAGCAGTTGGCTTACAGGGCCAGCTTCTGTGGGCCACGTAATTCTCAGAACCATTGCACAGGTCTGCTTTCCTTTCCTTAGGCTTTTCTTCTATGCGCTCTGCTTTGACTTGATTTCTCCTGTTGCTTTATACTCTAGAGGGTTTGCTGTGTCCTGATTAGTTTCATTTTGAAAAATGTTTCCCTTTGTTATATTCTTCTTGTGGTTCAAATAGAATAGGCCTCCAGTCACTTGATAGTAATTTCCAAACTCTTACACGGGTTAGTATCCCTTTTCTTCAAGTCCAGAAGTGCTTTAGATTTCAGAGCTTCTGAATGACAGAGAAATTTAGACTTTGCATTTTTAGGTCAGAAATGCTCAGCCTTGATTTTTTTTTTAAACTTAAAATATTTATTTTTATTTGAGGGAGGGAGGGAGGGAGTGAGAGAGAGAGAGAGAAAAAGAGGCAGACAGAGAATGTGCATGCTGGGGCCTCTATTCACTGCAAATGGAACTCCAGACGTGTGCACCATGTGCATCTGGCTTTATGTGGGTACCAAGGAATTGAATCTGGGTCCTTCACAGGCTTAAGCAGGCAAGCGCCCCAACCGCTAAGCCCTCAGTCTAGAATTTAATCCTTTTGGATGATGATCTATCCCTCAAGTACTTCTCTTCTGTATGTGTTTGCTTTTCCAGGGCTTGGAATCAGTTTTTTAAAGCAGACTAGGAAGAAATATTTGAATTGCCTCCTTCACACCCTAAGTCTCATAAAGCCATGAACTTTGCTTCATTTCTTAGACCTCCTGTGCCTGCTGCTGTTCTACCGGGAATGCTGTTCTCACTCTTATATCACATGAATCCTTTTTCTGCCATGAGGCCTTTCTCCTCTTGAAGTCATCAATAATATTTTAAAATATATAAGATTACAAAGAAATCACTTACGTTGAAATTCCGTTGGCCTTTAGTCTCCATGCGTTATAAATTAGTAGGTTGAAAATATTTAGCGTAACAGAATTGTATTTCACTGATCACGTACAGTGCAGTGTAACAAATTTGTACAGAGCATTAACCCTGGTGAACCGATTTAAAATAAACAGCAGGATGTGCGTACATTTTGTGCAAATACTATGCTAGTTTACAAAGGACTTGAACACCTGATGTGGGTATATGTATGTTTGTTGATGGGTTGGGGGAGTGTCTCTATCATTAAAATTATAAAAAAGGTAAATTTCAGATTTAGTAATGTATGCTTGTTGATGGTAACATTAGCAGTAAGATCTAATAGTAAATGAATGACTGTCAACTTGGTGATAAGTACCCGATTTTTGATGTGACAGTCATGGGTTTTTATTTTATCTACATTCATTGTTTGTTGTTCTGTGTTTATAAAGATATGCTAAACTTCAGCTACAAAATGAAAATAAAAAATTTTCTCCATTCAAACTGACAGAGCCTCGAATTGCTGAATCTGTTAGTAGATACAAATTAAACATCCCTTGTATTATTGACTCCTATTTAGTAAGTTATAAACCAACCAAATTTTTTGTTGTTGTTGTTGTTTTGAGGTAGGGTCTCATTCTGGCCCAGGCTGACCTAAATTTCACTATGTAGTCAGGGTGGCCTTGAACTCACACGATCCTTCTACCTCTGCCTCCCGAGTGCTGGGATTAAAGGCATGCGCCACCATGCCCTCCTGACCAACCAATTTTTTGAGGCTGGCCTTCCTTCCCTCCTCCCTCCCTCCCTTTCTCCCCCCCGCCTCCCTCCCTCCCTTCCTTCCTCCCCCCCCCACACGAAAGAGAGAAAGGAAGGAAAGAAATAAAGAAAAAAGCTGGTCATACAAAAAGAAGGTAGGAAGAAAATAGAGAAAGGACAAATGTAAAAGAGAGAGGATAATGTTTATGAGTAGACTTGTTGCTTACCCTGTAAGTTCCATTCTTGCTAATCTTGGCATAGTCATTTTGTTTAATCTTTTAGCCAGGCCTAGTACATAGTGGTTAATTAGCTATTGTAGAGGTAGAGCTGAAGAATTTTATTATATGATGTGCTAAGTTATAAGTTTATAATGCTTAAAAATAAGTATTTATATTAATCTTCCCTAGAATGTCACAGGTAGACTAATGGTTGGTCTCCGATGGTGGAATCATATTGATGAGGATGGAAAGAGCCACTGGGTGTTTGAGTCCAGAAAGGTAAACTGTTAAATTATGTGTAGATTACATTGACTATGAGGGTGAAGGATTCAAGGCTGAAAGTGTTCCTGCCAGGCACTGCCTTGTTAAGATGGCCTGAACATAATACATCAGCCTGACTGGCCCAGACTGGAAATGAGGCTTATGCAGGACAGAATCCTGTGAAGCACTGATTGCCTCTCAGGGTTACTGGTAACAGATCCCTTCCTATTGGCCTTCAGTTTGTTGCTTTGCTGGGTATTAGTAACCTTCTGTGTCCAGCAGATAATTGCTCTGGTATCTTTTTGCTCACATGGTAATTTTCCATTGTGAAAAAAAAGGAGGGTTGTAACTAGATAGAAAATGAAATAGGTATATTCTTTAATCCTGTGTCCTCAGGAATCTTGGGGAACATGTTTGTTTTAGATTAGTTTGTTTTCCTATAGTGAGCGTTCTGTTTCCCTATGGTAATCCTGGGAGACAGAGGATAGGAATCTTTTTTTTTTGGAAGCAATTTGGCCTGGAACTTAAGTATTCTGTAGCCCAGACTGGCCTTGAACTCATAGTGGTCTTCTACCTCAGCCTCCCGAGTGCTGGGATTAAAGTTATGTGCCACCAAGGCAGGCTGAGAATCTTTTTTTTTTTAATATTTTTTTTTTGGTTCATTTTTTATTTATTTACTTGAGAGCGACAGACACAGAGAGAAAGACAGATAGAGGGGGAGAGAGAGAATGGGCGCCCCAGGGCTTCCAGCCTCTGCAAATGAACTCCAGACGCGTGCGCCCCCTTGTGCATCTGGCTAACGTGGGACCTGGGGAACCGAGCCTCGAACCGGGGTCCATAGGCTTCACAGGCGAGCACTTAACCGCTAAGCCATCTCTCCAGCCCCAGGCTGAGAATCTTAATAGCAGTCCCACTTACTTGCTTTCTGCTTAGACGGGCCTTGCTGGGTAACACTTCTCAGCAAATATTTTGTTCTGTGAGCTGATGTTCCTCAACAGGGGATCCATTACCTTCTTGTTGATTGGACAGAATACCTGACTGGAAGCAGAGGGTTTCTTTCAGCTTACAGTTTTGTGGAGAAGTTTCACTGTGGTAGAGAAAGCATGACAAGAACAAACAGCAGGGCATTATATCTTGTCACATCATCTGGGAGGAAACAGCAATTACGAGATAGCTATGAACACCCAGTGGGTCTGAACTCACGACTCCAGCAACATACTTCCTTCAGCAAGGCTCCACTTCCCGAAGGCCCCACAGTTTTCCCAGATTGCCACCAACTTGGTACCAAATATTCAAAAAATATGAGCCTATGAGGGCATTTTATTCAAACCACACCAAGTCCTGCTTGGGAACAACTCACCACCCTTATTATTAATTCCTGAATTTTGCTGAGTCTCCAGGATGACTGTAACTTTGATTTCTTTGAATCTTACCTAAAAAAGTATCATGTAAAGCTTCCTTATGAATAAATGTACAATAGTCAAAAAAATTAATGACAGAGAGCAGAGTTATGAAGGAGAAAGTGGGGGAGGGGAGGGAAATACCATGGTTTGTTGTCTGTAAGTATAGAAGTTGTCAATAAAAATAATGTGTGTGTGTGTGTGTGTGTGTGTGTGTGTGTGTGCGCGCGCGCGCGTATGTATTAAAAAAATTAGTAGAAGCTCCTCTAAGACCACTTGTTCCTAGTCTATTCTGGAAATACAAAATTCTTGAACTGAAGATTACTAAGATTGACTAAGACTTTGGTGGTTACAGGCTTGTCTTTTGGTTCTAACTTGGGACTTGGATTATTTATAAAAACTTTGAATTTGAGGTTAATGTATTTTCTGTAAAAATTGATTTTATTATTGTATTTATTTTTGTAGTCAACTCCTCAAGATGATAAAACTGTTTCAGAGGCTGAATCAAGAATCTTTTGGTTAGGACTGATTGCCTGTCCAGTTCTGTGGGTGGTTTTTGCCTTTAGTGCACTCTTCTCCTTCAGAGTGAAGTGGTTGGTGAGTAGCCCGGGCAGCCAGGACAAAAGGGACCCGTGTCTTCTTTGTACATGGTCTTCCATTCAAGTACGACTTGTACTTTGACCATGTTCATCCTCAGTTCTCTCACCCATATCACTTCTCTTATCTCTACTTCTTTTACTTGGAATATGAACCACTTCTTTGGTTGAACATTTAAAATCCAATGACATGCTTAAATCTAGTTATTTAGTTTATTAAGGGTTAAAGAGAGTAAATGTAGATTGGAAAAAGACATTCTATTTAGCTGCTTTACTTTGACATATGTAAACATTCCTGAGTGCAGTTTGTGGGCTGTTGATTATAGATACAGCCTATGGCTTTCAGGCCAATCTAGTCCAACTCCTGTTTCTGTAAAGTGCCATTAGACCACAGCCTGGCCCACTTGCTTATGTCTTGTCTGTTGCTTTGGGGCTAGAGTGTCAAATGGAGTAGTTGCAACAGATGCTAGACTATGAAATATAAAATACTTGGATCTTCACAGGAAATATTTGTTGACTCTTGTTCTAGAATATTTGGTTGTGGGACCTCCTTGCATTATCCTAGTGAACTTTTCTTTGTAGTATTTAAAGAATGGTTTTGAGTTTTGGGGGTCAGTCCACAGCACTCTTTTTTTAAATTTTTTAAAATTTTATTATTTATTAAAGAGCAACAGACAGGGTGGTGGGGGGGAAGAGAGAGAATGGGTGTACCAAGGCCGCCAGCCACTGCAAATGAACTCCTGATGCGTGTACCACCTTGTGCATCTGGCTAACATGGGTCCTGGGGAATTGAGCCTTGAATCTGGGCCTTAGACTTCACAGGCAAGCACTTAACTGTTAAGCCATCTCTCCAGCCCAGCCCACAGCACTCTTACTGGGTCATCTGTGTGGTGTCTGGTGTGGCTTCAGTGACTAAGCAGCCCTGGATAAGTATAACTTTTCCTCTTGAGGGGCAAACCTATCACCTTTCCTAGTTGTCACATCAACATCAGCATGGAGCACTGATTCACTTGGCCTGCCTCTGTTCATTCTGCTTGGTCTGCCTTTTGACAGAGGCTGGGAGGGAAGGAGAGAGGAAGAAAAGAGAGGAAGGGATGGGGTGGATATTCTTAAGTGGATGACAACTTCTTCTAATACAGACACTAGGTGGGTCTCTTTTGTCAAGTTAAGGAGTCTCATAAAATCCCTGCCTTGCAGAGCTTTCTGTTTCCTTCATTTGTCACTGCCTCTGTCTTGCCTTACTTAATACATACAGAAAAGTCCCTTTTTGGCAAATAAGCATTAATTATTTTTCTGTTCTCCCAGGCTGTAGTTATCATGGGTGTGGTGCTACAAGGGGCCAACCTGTATGGTTACATCAGGTGTAAAGTGGGCAGCAGGAAGAATTTAACCAGCATGGCTACCTCGTATCTTGGAAAGCAGTTTTTAAGACAAGTAAGTATTTTCTGGATATGATCTGTGACTAAGCATTGGTTTCTAACTTTAGAGTAATTATTTATTTATTTATGAGAGTCACAGAGAGAGAGAGAGAGAGAGAAAGAGAGAGGGGGGGGGGAGAGAGAGAGAGAGAGAGAGAGAGTGCGCGAGAGCGTGCTCGCTCGCACAGAACAAGAGTAGGTGTGCCAGGGCCTCTAGCCACACTGCAACTGAACTCCAGACATATGTGCCGCCTTGTGTATCTGGCTTATGTGGGTCCTGGGGAATTGAATCTGGGTCCTTTGGCTTTGCAGGCAAGTACCTTAACCTCTAAGCCATTCCTCTAGCCCTAGAGTAGTTAGTTTTTTATGAGATGGTTTTTCATAAGTTTGACATTTTTCTTTAGTTTCATGATTGAGTATGAGATGATGATAAAGCTGATTACTGCTCGTGGGACACCTTTAGGGCTTTTCAGAATATATCACAAGTGTCTTTAAGAGAAGTCAACTATCACTGACAGTCATTTACTTTCAAAAAATTACTTTAAGTTGCTTTTCATTAATGATGTGAAAAGCATATGTTGCATGGTTTCAAGATTTATAGCAGGAATAAATTGAAGCAAGACCTTATCATTAAGATTATTTTAAAGTACTCTGACCCCGCCGAACGTAAGTGTTTTATTGTAATTCCACAATACGAGGGTTTAAATTGAGGTTTTCGGTGAGATAGTGGACACAGTGACAGTGGCATAGGTATTGGCTAAGCCGCTCGGGAACATTGACTCGATCTTGTGAATACTTCAGCTTGACTTAGATTGGGCGAGCAGTAGTATATAGAACAGTGGTTCTCAGACCCCAGGACACGCACCACAGGCCTCAAGATTGTCGGACTTCACCTCTGAGCTTATTCTGTAGATGTGGGAGTGAAATGTCATAATTAGCATTTCTAACAAATTTATGGTTTCATTGGATAACTAAATCCCTGAGATTTAACTGGTACACAACTAGACTTGAACCAGCCCTCTGCACTAGAAATTTACTTTTTTTATTCTATTGCAAACTTTCTCCTTAGAAGACCAGATATAGAGAAAACAAATATTCTTTCTTTTTTTTTTCTCCCCAAGGTAGGGTCTCATTCTAGCCCATGCTGACCTGGAATTCACTATATAATCTCAAGTGGCCTCAAACTCACAGTGATCCTCCTACGTCTGCCTCCCAAGTGCTAGGATTAAAGTCATGAGCCACCACGCCCAGCTAAAACAAATATTCTTACAGGGACTGAATATCACTATAGGACTTTTGCACTTTAGTTAGGGTGATCATCATGAATGTACTTCTTAGTTTTTTTCCCCCTAAGATTTTTGATTTTTCAAAGTGGGAAGGATTTTGGATAAAAGCTAAATTGAGCCTTGGGCTTGCTATAATGTGGATGGATAAGGTGATGTCTTACATAAAATCTGGCCGTACTTCATTCAGTGGAACAAGTTGGATATCTGAGTGGATAATGGTATCCAAGGATTTACTTCTCTAGTGTGCCTACTCTTTAAATATGATTGGACTGTTGAAAATAAAGTAGCAAAGTATCTGGCACTCCTAACAAATCAGAATACTTCCCTATATCTGGTACTTCAGTTCTTGTTATATGAAGTGAAATAACTTTGAAAATATATATATATATATATATTTGGGGGGTACAAGGTAGGATCTCACTCTAGCTCAGGCTGACCTGAGATTCACTATGTGGTCTCAGGGTGGCTTTGAACTCATGGTGATTCTCCTACCTCTGCTTCCCAGAGTGCTGGAATTAAAGTTGTGTGCCACCACACCCGGCTGACTTTGAATATATTAAGGACTTTTTTTTTCCTCTTACAGAGCACTGGAGATGATCAGACTTCCTAAACAGAGACACGGGCTTATGTTCTCTGTTACTTTGGTGGATGGCCGAAGAGATTCTTGACTGAATGGTTTAGACTTCAAACTTCAGAGCTCAGCCCATGTTGCAAAGTAGAATGTTGGCTTTTTTCCACTTAAAAACAATTTATAAAAAAGAAACATCTTAAGTATTTTCTTTCTACCATATGAGGTGAAAATGTGGTGTCATTGGGAACACTGTCAGGATGTACATTTTGAAGCATAAAACACAGGAGGATGTTCTCAGTCTCTCTTAAAGCTCTGTTTACATTTTTGTAGATGAGTTTTAGAGGGAAGCTTTGATTCACTGGTAAGAGTGAGCACTTTGATTTATATATGAATTAGAAATAATTGTTAATTTTTAATGTGTACTTTATGGTAAAATGTTTTATTTTAGATATACACAAGCAAGTAAAAGCCAAGTTTGGGCCAATAGTTAATATAAATGGAATCTCCATAAGTTATGTGAAAGGGATACCCAGAGATTGCTGCTGTCTTATTTATTTTATGGACAGGTTTTGCTTTGAACTGTCTGAAAGTTCTTCATTGGTCTTAGTGGTAAAGGTAATATTTTATTAGTTACCACTAGAAGAATATTATTCTTATGTAATAATGAGAATAATCATTTAAATGCTTGGCATAATAAATGCCTATACAATATTTTATTTTATGAATCTGTTTTCTTGCTGTAATGGGAAATTGTAAATCATGCATTTATATTCATGTGTTTCCTAAGACAAAGCAATATTAAGTATGAACTAAAGCAGTCTGTAAACTCGTTAATTCTTTTGTATGTACTGTAAATTTTGTTGGAATCTTTTAATTAGCAGGCTATGTTGTGAATGTATTTCTATATTGTTAAAATATTTTAAAGCTGTTTTGTTTAATTGAATAAGTGTCTTTATTAGAGTGGTAGCTTGGAAAGTGCATAACTTTATATTTGTATAAAACTGTTTACAAGCATTGGATGTGTATAATCTCATTTAATCATGGCAAGTATGTGGTAGTTTTGATAAAACTTATGGCTGGTGATTGAATGACTTAAAACAGACTACAGGAATATCTCTAGACTATAAAGCAGGGCATGTACTGTTTTCAGAGGACATACTCTAAATGTCTTCTTTCTTTGGAATAAGTATTGTATGTTGGCTGTTTTATTTATATTTAGCTATTATTCCAGCTGCTGAGAGAAGTTGACACTCTGCTAAAGACATGTTTTTTATTTAGCCGGAGAGATTGAAATCTTAGGGTTGGAAGTTTAACAGGGATATCTTGGTACAGCTGTTCTGCTAACCATGTTGTTGGAACCTGAAATCTTACCAAATATGTGGCAGGCAGGATCGACCTCACATCCCTCTTCCTTCTCTTGTTCTCCCACTTTCTGGCTGGAGCATGGAGACCTGGAGTAAAGAATACTTTCCTTAAATTTTATCACTCTGTTTTGGTGTGGCCATGTGACTAAGCTCTGGCCAATGGAAAAGGAAAGGGTTGATAGATTCCAAGAAGAAGGATGGGGCATCATCTTGCCCTTTCCTTTTTTTCTTTCTGCAGGCTGAAATAATACACATTGAAACTGGAGCTGGAGCATGCATCTTGGACAGTGGGGCACAGGCCTTGCTTTGTGCCTGGCAGAGATCATTTGATTCCCGTCTGGTGGCCATTACAGCCCTCAGCTGCCTCTCTGAAGTGAGAGCGAGAAGCAAACTTATCTTGTTTAAGCAGCTGTTGTGGCTTTTCTCTTGCTCATAGCTTGACTTAACTCTTACTGGTGCAGTCACCCGTACTAACTAGTGCAATGTTTGAGATATAATAACCCAGTGATACACTCAAGGTGTCGCCTTTTCTGTGGTCAGTAGTCGAGTTTCCAGGTGGTAATGAGTCCATAATTTCTGCTGCTGTTACTACATGAAAACTGACCCTACAAGTTAGCAGTATATAGCAGGGATTTTTATTGTGCTCAGCAATTCTGCAGAACAGGAATCTGAGTGGGGTACTATAGATATGGCTTCTTGCTAAAACAGTGTGGGGCTCAGGTGAGACTATTTGAAGGCCCCACATCATGTTGGGCAGGAAACATGGGTGTACCTTCAGCCAGAGGTCAGGTAAGCTGTTGGTTGGAACATCTGTATTGGTGTGACTTATCTGTAGCTCTTCCATAGGGTCATGCACTTTAAAACCTGGGGCTGGGGTTCTTAGAGAGCAGAAGTGTGTGGTATTTTAGACTAGTCTCTAAGTTCACATCGTAGCTCTTCTGTTGTATTTTGTTGGACAGAGCAGTCACCATGGCCTACCCAGGACCAAAGGAGTGGCAGGGAGTGGTACCTCTACCGCTTGATGAGAGGACAAAGTGTGTGTGTGTGTGTGTGTGTGTGTGTGGTGGGGGGTGTGGTACTGTTATAGCTAGCTTTTTGGAACACAAAATGCTGTACTTTAGTCATTTTATTACAATTTTAAAAAGTTACTTGGGCGAGCATAGTTTAAGTAGTTTCTTCCTTGTGTGCTCACTAGTCAGCCCTGGATACTGGATATGAGCAGCACTGTATTGTACACCCCAGAGTGTTTGGCCTGTAACTCACATCTTACTAAAAGGGGAAGATGTGTGTAGAGTTGAAAGCACAGTGATGCTACTGTAGTCAGGTGCTGTGGTCCTTTTAAATCTCTGTTCCCTTAGTAGTCATTGTCATTTATGAACGGCCTCATTTGCTTCCCCCAGAACCTTGCGAGGGAGGAAGGGCTGCTATGTAACATCACGCTGCAAATGCACAGCTAAGGTTCAGAGAAGTAAAGTACTCCACGGAAGGTTGTGTAGAATGGAATGATGCTCACCAAGCATTCTGTTTGTTCTGTTTCTTGGCTCCCTTACTTAGTTGATGTCACGTAGTTGGTGCCCGTGACTCGTGTTTCTGGATGAAGGAGGTCAGCCCTAATGTGTGCTTCTCCAGTCTCATCCCTTCTGTGGCATCCACTAGTCCTCTGGGTGATAGAGCCTCGGCCAGCTGTGGGGAAGGGTGACTGGTACAGTCCCTCTACCTACTCCAGTGACAGGCTGAGGAGTGGGTTGGTGGAAGTAGCTCTTGCCACACACCTCCCAGTACCTGAGTTCATATCCTTAGGCCCCAGAGGCCAGGAGCTGTGGTGGGCTTCTGTTATCTAAAAACCTATAGCAAGAACAGGTGGAAGGCAAGGACTGACCTGCAAGTTGTCCTCTGACTTCTACACACTGCTCTGGGCAAGGCATGCACACTCACCCTCATATATATGAACATGTGTTTACACACTTTTATTTTAGGCTTCCATGTGGTTGATTCACAAGCCCTTATTTTTAGTTCATTTACTTCCATAAGCCATCTTTCCTTCATTCCCCACCCCTATCTCAATTAGACCTGTTACCTCCTCCTGCTTGCTTATCCCATGTGTTCTGATATCCTATAGTTTAAAATAATGTAGTGTGGGCTGGAGATACGGTTTAGCGGTTAAGGACCTAAGGACTCAGATTTGATTCTCCAGAACCCACATAAGCCAGATGCACAAGGTGGTGCATGTGTCTGAAGTTCATTTGTGGTGGGGTGGAGACCCAGGTATGTCCATTCCCTATCTCAAATAAATAAAAGTATTTAAAATGTACTTTATTTCAGTATAGCACTTAAGTACTAAAATACTACTTTAAAATTTCTTTATTATTATTTGCAAGCAGAGAGAGAGAAAATGGGTATGTCAGATTCTCTTGCTGTTGCAAGCAAATTCTATGTGCATGTGCCACTTTGTGAATCTGGCTTTATGTGGGTAGTGAGGAATCGAATTCAGGTCATCAGGTTTTGCAACCTTTTAACTACTGAGCCATCTCTCCAGGCCAAATGCTTTGATTTTTACATTTTGGTGTAGTTAACTCTATTACTAAGTACTTTGCACAAGGTATTTCCTGGCTTATTAAGCAAACTTGACTCCTTGCTGTCAGTAAACATTTGAGTCAAATGCTTACTGCACATAGTTTGGGCAATTTTTTTTTAGTTGGTTGTGATGCTATGGTTACACAGGCTTTACACAGGGCATATTTCTTCATCAGTTTTCTGTTGCATGTTTTGAGTTTTAGCTCTCCTAGGAATTAATTCAAATGCAAATAACAGAAAATCTCACAAATAATGGTGGCTTACACCAAAAAAGGGCTGCTAGCCTACATAAAAGATGCTGATGCTTAACCATCATGGCCACACAGACCACACTGCTCTTTCTCCTGTACCTAACTCAGAACTGCCCTTGCTTTCTAGAGGAATCCCACCCAGAGTAAAACTGACTCCTGGAACTCCCCCCTGACAGTGGAATTAATGCAAAATTGGCAACAGGAGGGGGGGGAACTCATGCATGTGGGAATTAAACACTACTAACTAACCAATGGGTCAAAGGAACACAAGGGAGATTAGGAAAAACCTTGAGGTTTATGAAAGAATGGTGCCACACCAAAATTTGTAGGAAGCAGTTGTAACAAGTGTTTAGAGAGGAAGTCAATGAGCTGAGAAACCAGTGAAACACACCCAGTTGGCTCTGAAGGGATCAGTAATATTGACAAGCCTTTAGCTAGACTGGTAGGGACAAAAAAGACATAAAAGATTACTAGAATGTTGCCCACAGCTTTTTCTGTCTGGTTAATGACAGCTTAATCAGAATGGAGAACCATCCCTAAGCTTGCTGAAGGACAGAGCTGTCAGGAAACAACCCCTGGGTGAGTGGCTTTGCTTTAGTGTGGGCTCTAAACTAGAACATAACTCAGGATCCAAATGGAGCAAAGCGGTTATTTCTGGGATTTTAGTTCTTACATTATTAGAACAAGTTAGGGGTGCTAAAACCTATGATGTAGACAAGAACATTTTATTTGAGCCCAGAGCAATCTACGAACTGGACAGCCCTCAGAATGGGAAGAGGCTGAGTGATTTGTGCAACATGCGTAGTACTGATGGAAGCGACTAGAGAAAGCAAAACAAAGTAATGGGGTGGTCATTTCAAAGTTACTTTGTAAAAATTAAATGGGGGATTCCTTAGGCTGGCTGTCTGAGGACAACTCCTATCTCCCTCCCCTGGTTTTTCAGAAAGTTATACAACTAAGTTTTAGATTGGTGTAGAACTAATCTGCTAGGCACTCATCTTGGTTTGATATTTTTGAGGCCTATGCAGGAGCTGGGTCCAAGTCCATGGCCCCTATAAATATATGACAGACCCCAAGATGGTGAGCTGGAACTTACTATATGTGAAGTTATAAGTTGTTCTTTATGTTTCTTTTCAGGGAGTTGTTGAAATCCAGCAATGCTATGGATTAGTCTACTTTTCTAAACATTTCAGGATGTTGCCTTACAAGAACTCTTTTTTTTGTACGTGCATGTAATCCACTAGATGGCACTACACTAACATACAATGTAAGAAACAACTGGGCCCTGTAGCAGCCAATTTACTTTGTTTATGTAAGAAATTATTTTTTTCCCCTAGTTAGCCTGCAAATAGTTAAGACTAAATACATATCTCACGTTGTACAATTGACTAAAATCATTGTTTTGCTTTTACTTTTAAGACCTTCAACTGGCTCAGACTTACCCACACATCAAGGGTATATTTTTTTAAGACTAGTTCTCTCTCTAACCAGGCTGGTTTTTAACTTGTGAAAATCCATCTGCCCCAGCTTCCCAAGTGCTGGATTACAGGTATGAGCCAACATGGGGTCATGGTAATCTCTTGTGATACTAACCGTATCTACAGAATACCTAGTCTGTTGTTTGATGCTCCATGCCCTAGCAAATCGACACAGGAAACTAGCCAGGAAACCCTTCCACTTGTCTTCAAGCATTGACATCCCTACATGAGTGTGTACCCAAGTGCTAAGTGCCTAATGACAATGAGCCTTAGGTATGTGCTACCCTATGCTAACCCCAGTGATAGCAAATGTGCTTTTACCTGTAGACCTTCCATGGTGTATGACTCATGCTTTACTTTCCCTGGGCCTCTCTGGTGTGGCAGGAAAACAGAAGGTGGATGAATCTTCTTGATGCCCAATGCAGTCATCTTTGAAGACTTTCAGGGAATGAAGCAACAGATGATCATTGCCACCTGGGGCCATGAGCAGGTCTTCCATCACCAAGAATCAAGAGGTAGCCTTGGAGAACATTGTGTAACATCCCTGTTTGAGGTTCAGGTGACACCTTCTTCCAGGCCCTGAAGCTTTCTTGTGATGAAAGTATGAAGGCTTTCAAGCAGCGGAATCTGGCTAGGTTAGATAAGATATGTAACTGTGGGCCTGTAGCCACAGTGTGCTTCCTTCTGTGGCAAGGTAGCCCCTTCTGAGAAAATAAGAGATGGGGTAGTGGACAGCACCCAGATGGAAACATCCCTTGGACAGCCTTCTTGGATGTCTTAACTTCATTCTTCAGTCTTCATTAAAGAGAATGATGTCACCTCCTAGTTGAAAAGAGTTTAAACATATCTTGGAACACTTGCTCAGTGTTTCTGTTCTTTTTCTGGGATTACATCATACTGCTTCCTAGGATTCTGTCTGTTAGAATTTATTCACACAAATCATTTGGCCACAACCTAACACTCATCTGTTAATCATAGAATTATCCAGGTCAGAGCCAGACCTGTGGAAGATGCTCACAGGTTGTCTAATACAACAGGGAAAAATCATGCTAGGCTTGGGGATTCAGGAGGAGGCATAGTACTATTCATAATGAATTATAATTGTTTTAAACTTGCCTATTAGATTATATAAAACAAGACATAAAAGCATGAAGGATGGTGATACAAATTTCCATGAAGTCTGCCAACTCCAAGAATAAACAGAAAGAGCTTACTGTATTAATAACCTTTCTCATTGTTATAACCAAATATCTGACAAGAAGCTTCTTGAAGGAAAAGTTTATTTTGACCTACAGTTCCAGAAGATACAATCATGGGAGAGGAGGAATGACAGCAGAAGTAGGAGGTTGGCTGGTCACATCTGAGGTTGGGAAATAGAGAGCAAATAGGAAGTGGGCCTGAGCTCTAAAACCTCAAGTCCTATCCTAGTGATCCTACCTGTCTCACATTACCCAGTCTCAGCAGTCATCTGAAACTATGGAGCTAGGCATCATGAACCCCTTAATCTTGCATCTGTCATGCCATTGTAGTATGGAGCCTGGCCCCCTTGGACCAAGGCTATAGTGTACCTCAGAAGCTGAATCTGTGAAAACACTGTCCTAGGCTGGTTTTGATCAGAGAATCCCTTCGGCAGCATTCTCTCTTCAGGCTTTCTTCTTTCAAAAGAATTTGCATCCTTACCAAGTTTGATCCTTCAATAGGTAGGGCCTTTGCCTTTAGGGCACCTTTTGTATTGTCCCAGTGCAGAGCATAAGGTTTCTCTTTAGCTGCTTTTGCTGTAAGCTCCTTTGGGAAACTAAAGCTTCTCACATTCCTTGCTAAACTTCATACTTTTCTGCTTCACTTGGTTCTGTGTGTCTCACTGTAGATCTGAATAACTGCAGTCAGATGTCACCATGACAAAGCATGAATGCTGTCTTGTCTTGGCATTTCCTCTGCCAAATAAATTAGGCCATTTCATTTGAATTCAGCCAAACTCAAATTCTCAGGACATGGGCATAATTCAGCCAGATTCCTTGCCAGAAATAGGACATAAATGGCCTGTAGCCCAAGATTCTGATTGAATCTTGCTTCCCTCTGAAACTTCATGAGCCAGGCCTCTGGTATTTGTATTTCTTTTAGCACTGTGGTCTTCCAAATTCCCACCAGAATGTTCCATTAAAAGCTCTCCTTACAGGGCTGGAGAGATGGCTTAGCGGTTAAGCGCTTGCCTGTGAAGCCTAAGGACCCCGGTTTGAGGCTTGGTTCCCCAGGTCCCATGTTAGCCAGATGCACAAGGGGGCGCACGCATCTGGAGTTCGTTTGCAGAGGCTGGAAGCCCTGGCGTGCCCATTCCCTCTCTCTCCTCTATCTGTCTTTCTCTCTGTGTCTGTCGCTCTCAAATTAAAAAAAAAAAAAAAAAAAAAAGCTCTCCTTACAGTATTTCTAGGGCTTTTTTTGTTTTTGTTGTTGTTTTTCAGAGCTCTGAACTCTTCCAAAATTCCTCCCACAAACTAGTTCTCAGTGGCTGTTGAACCTCATGACCAAGCTTATCATAGCAATGATCCTACTCCTGGTACCAACTTTCAATATTCGTTATTTTTCTTGTTGCTGTAATCAAATATCCTATAACCAGCAAATTATGGGCACGGGGGGGGGGGTGGGGGGGCTTATTTCACTTACAGTTCCAGGAGACCCAGCCCGCCATGTAGGGAAGGCATGGTAGCGGGTATGAGAGGCTGGTTGGTTACATTGCAGACCCAGGCAGGAAGCGGACAGTAAACAAGAAGTGGAGCTGGCCTGTGAAACCTCAGCGCCCACCCTCAAGGGCTCAGTTCCTCTAGCAAGGCTCTGCCTCATAAGGGTTTTACAACCTTCCCAAACAGCACCACCAGTGGGAGCAAGTGACCACACACACAAGCCAATAGGGGATATTGCACATTCCAACTTACAAAGTCAAAAGACTTTCTTCTGCAAAAGCATGGAGGTTTTCATGTACACGAACTTGTGTGCCCACATGCATGTGGCATGCTGTCGTAGCTGCAGGAGGCACCCAGATACTGTCTAAATGTACCAGGTTCACTTCTGCAGTACTTTTTTCTTAGTGCATATAGGATAGGTTTGAAATGTGCATGTTTATCTTTTATACGAGTTAAGAGTTACCTCTGCTATGTAACTTCCCTTTGCTTAGGGTGTCTTAAATTGCATATGGTTTTTTACAGATGTCAGATTTACCACGTTTTTCTTTTAGGTCTTGGCTTTTCAGTATTCATTTAAAACATTGTCCTATGATAGTTATTATGCACTACATTTTATTGGAGGTTAGAAAATGTTGCCTTTTCATATTTAACTTTTCAAATAATCTAGAAGTTGGAAGACAATGTAAGGTGTCATTTTATCTTTCCTCACATAGTAAGAGACTTTGGCTCAAACAAGAATAGTAATGAAACAAGACACCTTACTTTCTAATCTGGCCACTGCAGGCAAGTGCATGGAGAGATACGAGGGCAGATAAAGCAATACAAACACACACACACACACACACACACACACGCACGCGAAAAGAAAACTAGAGAAAAGAACCTTGTTGGGATTTTGATTACAACTGTGTATCAGTTAGAAGTCTTGAAAATTGATCCCTTGATTTTTTCAATAATATATTTATAATTTTCTCTTAAATCTCTTTTCTGTTGTTAGATTTATTGTTACATTAATTTTTTGGCATGTGTATCTTTGTGTGGCATATGCATGTGTGTATGTATATTTGTATGTGTGGGCACACATGTTTGTACACATGTATAGCAATTACTTTCTCGTCGCTGGGACTAACCACCCCACCAGAGGCAGCTGGTGGAAGGAGATGACTTGTTTCCATCTTACAGTTCCATTGTGGGAAGGAAAGCATGGCAGCCGGGTGTATCCCATCCCCACATCAGCAGGGGGATGTAGAGAAAGAGTGAACTGGGTGTGTCTAGCAAGCCTGGGCTAGAACACTCCTCTAGCAAGGCTCCACCCAAAACCTCCCAAAGGAACCACAACCTTCTCAAACAGCTCCACCAACTGGGGGTAAGTATTCAAACACATAAGGCTATGGGGCACATTCCACGTTCAAACCACCACAGTGAGTGCATGTGTGCATGTATGTGTGTGTGTGTGTGTGTGTGTGTGTGTGCGTGGAGGCCAGGGGTCAATGCCAGGTGTTTCCCTCTGTTGCTGTACATCTTAGTTATTGAGAGAGTATCTTTCGCTGAATCCAGAGCCCCCCAGCTTGCCTTGGGGATCCACTTGTCTCCACCTCCTGAATTATGGTATGGGATTACAGGCCCACAATGACAAGTCCAGCATTTTCATGGGTTCTGGGGATCTGATCTCAGTTTCTCGTGCTCGTGTGGGGAGCACTTTATTCACTGAGCCATCTCCTTGGCCCACTTTTCTCTTTTTGTTACTATGCTAGGTGATGTTTTCATAATCTGATTTTCTAGTTTATTTTTTTCTTTTTGTTTTGAGTCAGGATCTTGGTAGATAGCCTAGACTGGCCTCAAATTCAGGCCCTTCCTGACTGAGCTTTTAGAGTGCTAGGATTAGTGGTGTCTGCCACCACACCCAGCTCCAAATTGCATTTAAAAAAAATGCTTGTCTTAAATGTGCACTATTGAGGATGCTTTTGAGTGTAGATCCTTCTAGAATTGTTTCTTTTTTTTATGACAGAGAGGGAGAGGGAAGCGGTGTGCCAGGGCCTCCAGCTGCTGCAACCAAACTACAGACGCGTGCGCCACCTTGTGTGCATTCATGACCTTGCACACGAGTCACCTTGTGTGTCTGCCTTATGTGGGATCTGGGGAGTCAAACCTGGATACTTAGGCTTCACAGGCAAGCATCTTAGCCCTCTCTCCAGCACCTTTTAGGCTTTTTTTTTTTTTTTTTTTTTTTTTTTTGGTTTTTCAAGGTAGCGTCTCACTCTAGCCCAGGCTGACCTGGAGTTCACTATGTAGTCTCAGGTGACCTTGAACTCTCAGTGATCCTCCTACCTCTGCCTCCCGAGTGCTGGGATTAAAGGTGTGTGCCACCACACTTGGCTCCTTTCAGGATTTTTAACTACACAACTGTATAAACTACACAAACTTGTTTCTTCATTTATAATATTTATATCAAATGTATTCCTTTTTACACTAGCTTGGAACTTTAGTGTAATGTCATAAAGACATGATGGTGGCAAGTACTTTTTGTTCCTAATATTAAAGGGAGTTTTAAAAATATTATATTTATTTATTAAGAGAGAGAGGGGGGGGCAGATAGAGGAGTGGGTGTGCCAGGGCCTCTGGCCACTGCATGTGCCACCTGTGCGTCTGGTTTACATGGGTACTGGGGAATCAAACTTGGGTCCTAAGGCTTCACAGGCAAGTACCTTAACCACTACGCAATCTCCCCAGCCCAAAGGGGAGTTTTTATAATATCACATTTAATGGTGGAATTTTGTAAACATTGACTCAAGAGTGTTCACTTCCAGCCACGATGTGAGAAGGAGGATTGGTCTTAACCCGCTAGAAGGCTGGGCAAGGAACATGAAATCACTTTCACACATGGACAATAGGCAGTGCATGGTTGTGAGGAAAAGGGCTATGCATGAAACCAGCCATGTGATTGCCCTGGCCTTCTGCCCGAAGTCAACAACTGACAATACAGATTCTAGCAGACGCTCTTGAGTTGAGGAGATGGAGGGTGATCCAAAGATGGGAGCCCGGGGCAGGTTAAGTGATCTGAAATGCCTACGAAATAACTCCAAGTCCTGAGGCTGTCTAATTCAGAGTAGGGAGATGTTGGAGTGACTCTTCAGAGCCTAGAATGACTGTCATGTAGGACAGAGGTTGGTTCTGCATGGCCACAGCAGGCAGAGTTTGAATGGTTGGATGGGAATGAAAGAAGATTTTGGCTGAATCTCAAGAAATGCTTTTTGGCCACTGTGGTTGGTGAGGCTGGAGGGGACTTTCCTGGTGATGGTGGCTGGCTGAAAGAATGGGACAAACATGTGGTTTATTGCTGATTATTCCTGCAGTGGGCAAGGACCTAAGCAAAATTCCAGCCAGAGAACCCTTTCATTCTTTAGTCCCCCCACCCCCCGTGGGTTGGTTTTTGCGGCTTCACTCTCAAAGCCACTAACACAAAATGATGGGTTTAAAAGCATGGTGAGAGTTCTTGAGTAGACAGGGTCTTAAAATAGTTACTGTAGTTTCCTCCAAATACCATATCTACTTAAGATTTTAATGTGATTTCTCACCTTTTCTTGAAGGAAGAGAGTCACATGTGTGTCTTTGTGCCCCAATAATAAAGCAGAAATTCATGGATGATGCCACATGTTTCCTTAAATTCTGAGTGAACATGTAGTGGTTTGGACTGAGGAAAGTTGGCAAATGTTGTTACTCTTCTTCCTGTACTCTGGCAGACATCACTAGTCAACTATAGAGCTCTTTTTTACTGGGGCCATTCTTTGCCATGGGCTTCTTTGTAAAATGCTAAGTAATCATATCTGAATAATTAGTGTTGATGGCATCTAACATTCTGCATGAACACTTGGGATTCTATAAGGCTCAGTTACAACCTGTCTGGTCATACTCTGAGAAGTCCAGCTGTCACCTGCTTTCCAGGGGGAGGAGCTCTGTGGGCATTACTGGGCCACTGAACACTTGGAATGTTTTCTGGATAATGCAGACTAAAAGCTCTAGCTTGGACATGATGCTGATGCAGTGGTTGCAACCAGATGAGACAGAATTGGGATCCAATCACATCTCTGAAACCTTTTCTTTTTTTTTAGAGGTAGGGTCTCACTCCAGCCCAGGCTGACCTGGAATTTACTATGTAGTCTCAGGATGGCCTTGAACTCACTGCTATCCTGCTACCTTTGCCTCCTGAGTGCTGGAATTAAAGGCGTGCACCACCATGCCTGGCTGAAACCTTTTATTTTATTGCTTTTGTATATTCTAGTATCATATTGCTCCCACCTTCTGATTCACAGGGTCCTCCCTGAGAGTGTGGGGACATTCTTCCAGATGAAGCATTATCTTCAGCCTAATTTATGGTAGGGCAAAAGAGAAAAGACATAAAACTCAGCTCAGAGTTCACAGTCTGTCTCTGCCACTCACTGGCTATGTAGCCATTGGCACATTTCCTAACCTCACAGGATCAGGCTTCCACCTCTCTATAGTAGGGATGGAAACATCTACCTTGAACAGTTTTGGAGAGTGAATGAGACAGCCAAGGTAATGTATAAAACACACAGTGGCTGTGAAAAAGGGCCATCACATACGTTGTGTTGACTGCGTGTCCTTTGCTGCTCTCAGTGTTTAATTCATTTAATGCCCAAAACAATTCTACTAAGTACATGCTATAAACACCACTTTCCTTTGATCAGATTAGGAAACTGAGGCACGGAGAGGGTAATTCCGCTCAGGGAAGAACATACTTGTTAGGAAGTCTGGCCTGTGTGTTCATCTGCTCTGCTGAGTACCTCCTAGAGGCTAGCACCATGACCTTGTTTGACCATTGACACATATTTATTGGTTACTTGCTCACAACAGGAAACTCTTAGAAGCCAAATGTTGTGGTACATGCCTATAATCCTAGCACTTGGGAGGCAGAGGCAGGAGGATCTGGAGTTTGAGGGCAGCGTGGGCTATATAGTGGGAATCTGTCTCCAAACACCACCACCATCAAATACAGACAAGCTGTGTTAAATGCTGGGAAGGTCACAGATAGAGTCATGTCCTACATATATGCCATTATCATCAATGATGGGATTATATAGACTATATGTATTACAATGGTCCTATATGATTATATTGTGTTGCAATTCAAAGGTGACATTCACACAGTAAGGAATTAATCATCTAATGACACATTTCTCAGAGCATATCTCCATTGCTCAGCCACACAGCTATATTAGTAAGGATGTTTAGTGTTGAACTACTGAGGATATGAAATTGAGTAGAACACAAGCTAAGTTCACAGAAAAGTTATCAGTGGGAGATGGCAGGAAGGACTAAGGGATAAATCCAAATAGTGATGGAGCATCTTGTGGAAATGATTGACAGTCATTATCTGGCTAGGAATGTCTGTGAGTAAATTGTTAAAAAGGCTATCTCCTTAAAAAAAAAAAAAAGTGATCTCCTCTGAGTTTGTTGAGAACTGATTCACCAGGTCTCAGTCAATCACATGGACAGGTACCACTGAGGGTCCAACCTGCACAGGTGAAGCTTGTGCTGCACAGGTGGCTGAGAGACGAAGCTTGTGCTGTTCTCTTGGGATGCCCTACTGTGGTCATCAGCTCACATCACAGTCCATGGGCCTTCTCTGGAATTTTATGTCCTGACCTTCATTGCAGCCTACCGAGTGTATTTATAAGGTCTGGCTATTGCTTCAAATGTAATGTCTCTGAAACCAAACTCACTGTCACATTGTGAACAATTTCTGGAAGTTTTGTGTATTCTAAATTTATATGTTGAGGTCTTAACCCCCAGTACATAAGAATGTGACTCTATTTTGAGATAAGGTCTTTGAAGAGGTAGTAATGGTAGAAATGAAGTCATGGAGAGAACACCAATCCAATGTGACATGCATCTACAGGAAGAGATTTGAAAGACACAAAAGACTACATGAAGATAGAGAGAGGAGATGACCATTGACAAGCCAAGAGAGGTTGGTGCCCCGCTGACACTTTGATCTCAGGTTTCCAGTCCCCAGAAGTGCGAGAAATTAATTCCTGTTGAGTCCAGTCTATACTACTTACTATGATCTAGCAAACTAATAGTCTAATCATCTTCATCCCAACTCTCACACCCAGAAGCCAAATCCCTTGGATAGCCTTCATGACAATCATCAACATTTCTCCTTTTTTTCTGCCATTGCTGTCTGACTGTGCACTGCTGTAGGTGACTTTGACCCAGTCTGAGACTTGAATTCATCTTGCTCACAACTCAGCTGTCTACTCAGGAAACAAGGAGAGATCTGTGTGTGTGTGTGTGTGTGTGTGTGTGTGTGTGTATTGTGGAACATATGATAGCTGGGCTTTAGGATAATTAACTATGCCAACCCCTTGATACGGTGTGCAGAGACTTCTATTTTATTATCTGACTTCATAGGTTCTGGTTCTGCACAAAGCAAAAATACTTTCTAAAAATACTCTTATTCTCACTGTTTTTTAAAATTTATTATTTTGTTTCTTTCAAAATTTTATTTATTTATGTGCAAGGAGAGAGAGAGAGAGATAAGAGAAACAGACACAGAGAGGATGGGCACACCAGGGCCTCTAGCCACTGCAAATGAACTCCAGACACATGTGCCACTTGCTTATATGGGTACTGGGGAATTGAATCTTGGTCCTTTGGCTTTGCAGGCAAATGCCTTAACCACTAAGCCATCTCTCCAGCACGCCCCACTCTTTCTTGAATCCAAAGTGTCTAGCTGACACTTCAGCCTGAAATACTCTCTCATTGCTCATATCTCAGTCTCCCACACACACTTATCTGCTTCCTTTATTTATTATTTTTATGTATTTGTTTATTTATTTATTTATTTTTTTTTTTACTGTAAAATTTACTTTTTATTGAAAAGTCACCTTGCACTCACACTAGCTGTTTTCTGTTCTGCCACACATTAATGTTAAAGATTAAATTACTGTTTACATGCAAGTAGTGTGTTTTCCCCATGTGGGAACACTGATTATAAAAAGTATGACATACCACATGAATTAAGTTTCTTTTTTTTAATTGAAACCTAACAAATTGTCTAGTTACATTTCCCCACAAAACCACAGACTGGGTAATAACTAAGTCTCTACGCAACATATTCAAAGCTGTGATTAAAAGTTAAAAAAAATCCACCCCCCAAAAAATAATAAGGAAAGAAAAACCAAACCCCAGTCCTCAGGTTCAACAAAGAGAACCCAGCTGCACACGAGCTAATCAAGAGCAGTGTTCTGCTTGGCTCAGGAGGCTGGAGACATCCTAACAACTCCAGTCAGAGCATTAACTTCAAGTTGCCTGCTTCCAGTTTCCAACTCTTGAATAAAGATCCTAGTTTTCCTATTGCAAAACCCCTCTCATAAGTTGTTTTATTTACAATGGCAACTCTGAAAAATTCACTGAAGTTAACTGGACAATAAACCAGGCAGAAATCGCTTTACAAAAAACAGGAAAAGCCCAAGATGTCACTCTCTCCAGAGAACCCGTAGCTCAGTTTTATTGAGAGTAAAGAAAGACAACTTCCGCTCACACTTGAAGGAACTCCTCCTTTGACTTGGAATCTGTACTCAAACTACACATGCAAGGACGACACTATTATGCTAATACAATTGATTTGCTGCTGCATTTCCCTACTGTGTGTCTAATATTAACATCATAAACAGAGCAGTGCAACTAGTATTTGGAACAATCCTTATAGTGTTACAGTGTCAGGCACAACCTTTTTTTTAAATTTAATTTTTAATTTATTTATTTGAGAGTGATAGACACAGAGAGAAAGACAGATAGAGGGAGAGAGAGAGAATGGGTGCGCCAGGGCTTCCAGCCTCTGCAAACGAACTCCAGACACGTGCGCCCCCTTGCGCATCTGGCTAACGTGGGACCTGGGGAACCGAGCCTCGAACCGGGGTCCTTAGGCTTCTCAGGCAAGCGCTTAACTGCTAAGCCACCTCTCCAGCCCAGGCACAACCTTTTATTTCTCTTCGCACCACTGGTTCTCTTTGCGCACCTGGGCCTCTTCCTCTTCCGTAAAGTCATTTTCGATATTGAAGGTCTTGCGGATCTCCTCAGGAGTCTTCCCCTTAATCATATTGGCAACAGTCTTGCATGTAACATCCAGCAAACCCTTGATGTCTAAGTAGTTTGCAGCCAGAATAAGTTCAAAAAGTGTTCCTTGGTCAACTTTCAGGAATTCTTGGTCCCACACAGGGATATCATCAGTCCGCTTCTCTTTGTTCTCGTCATCCTCAGGAGGAGGAGGGTCGTCCTTATGGTGGGTGCACCACTGAATGACCTTTTTTAGTATTGCTGCATTAACATTTGGTAGGGGAACTGGGTCATCATCTCCTTCATCATCCATTCCCAAATCTTCCAACATGGTTTTGATGGTCACAGACTGCTTGGCAATTTCTACATCAGCTTCAAATATCTCTCCATCAGAACTTTGCAACTTAATTGAAGGCATGGTGTTGGGGTCAGCACCGTGGGCCGGAGGCCGACAGGAACGGCGAGGCGTCCGCGCACGGGAGAAAAAGACGGGCGACAAGGCCCTATTTTTTTTTTTTTCTTTTTTGAGGTAGGGTCTCACTCTAGCTCAGGCTGACCTGGAATTCACTATGTAGTCTCAGGGTGGCCTCGAACTCACAGCAATCCTCCCACCTCTGCCTCCCAAGTGCTGGGATTAAAGGTGTGTGCCACCACACCCGGAGCTGCTTCCTTTATTTTTTAATTTTTATTTTTTGAGATAGAGTCTCACTCTAGCCCAGACGGACCTAGAATTCACTATGTAGTTTCAGGGTGGCCTTGAAATAATGGCGATCCTCCTACCTCTGCCTCCCAAGTGCTGGGATTAAAGGCATGTACCAGCAAACCCGGCCTTTCTGCTTTCTGAGTGGAGGGACCATTCCCCTTTGCAGGGTAATTCCTCCCCAATGCCTGGCCTGGTGCTTCATTCCCATGAAGACTTATCTACGCCATCTCCATGGACACACACTGAGGTGAACATTGCCGTGGAAACTGAGAGAAGATTCTTCTAGCTTTCAAGGGTGTCTTTGCTGCTGTATTGATGGTCCATATCAACTTTAGTCTAGTCCCTCTGCTTCTAAATGACTGATCTGAGGTCAATGGTACAGCCCTTGCATGTTGACAGAAAAATGGTCTTGGTGGCGTGTAGAGGCTGTCTTTCCCTCAGTGTTGTGATCTTCTAGGAGGCCCTGTGCTTTGATTTCAATATGAATTATATCTACCCTTCCTAGACTCTTGTATGGAAGGCTTGTTGCCCAGCTGGTAGCGGCAGAAACTTTAGGAGGTAGGACCTAGCTGAAGGAAGTAGGTCACTGAAGGTGGGTCTCAGGGGATACCTTGCCTTTGGCCCCTTCCTGTCTCTTTGCTTCCTGTGCCCCATGAGACAGCAGCCTCTGCTACATGCTCCTGCCAGAGTTTGTGTCTTACGAGGGCTCAGTGGAGCCAAGGACCCTGGATAGAAACCATGAACCCAGATAATCCTTCCTTCACCTATGTTATTTCTATCAGGTATTCAATCAGAGCAACAATGTGGTGGTTTGATTCAGGTGTCCGCCATAAACTCAGGTGTTCTGAATGCTAGGTTCCCAACCGATGGGGATTTGGGAATTAACACCTCCTGGAGCCAGTGCATTGTTGGCGGCAGGCTTATGGGTGTTATAGTCAGTTTCCCCTTGCCAGTGGTTGGCACATTCTCCTGTTCCCGTCATCCTCCGCATGTGGGCCACAGGGTGATGTCCACCCTCTGCTCATACCATTGTTTCCCCTGCCATCGCAGAGCTGCCCCTTGAGCCTATAAGCCAAAATAAACCTCTTTCTCTACAAGCTGCTCTTGGCTGGGTGATTTCTACAGCAATACGAACCTGACTGTGACAAACAAGGAAAGCTAACTAACTGGTGCACCCTTTTAACGCCAATAAACAGGAGGCAGGAGAAGGACCAGTTTGAGGCCAGCTGGGCTACATGTCAGGACCCTGTCTCAAGTAAGCTAAATCAAACCAAACCAAGCCAAGCCAAACTAAACCAGCAACAGAGAGCTAGCTACCACATCAGCTTATGGCCATGGTAAAAAGACTGGTTTTCCTCCTGACTATCCGCCTCTGGACTCGGAGCTCACTTAAGAAAACCACTGAAGGCACTGTGTGCATACAGCTCCTTTCTGTTGCTAAGTGGCAAGCAGTAGCCTGCCTCTTCTCTGATAACCATTTGCCTTTTATATACCTGCAAGTGCACTTTTGGTGTGAGCCAGGGAGAAGTTGCATGAGGTGCTAATGGGGGCGGCAACTGACTTTCCATTTTACCAGAATACCCGGATCACTTACGAGCCCGTGGCTTATGTTCTGCTGGGGGATGCCAGGCAAAACCAGGTACTGAGCATTTGGCTGACACAAGTTTGGCTCCTATTTTAAGACATGCCCTTTGGAAAAGAAAAAAAAAAGCATTGTATATCCTTGCCTTGAAAATGTATATCATTTGAGAGCTTCAAGCTTATACATTTCTGTCTCCTACAATGTAAGGTAGGGCTGAAAGACCTTTTGGTCCATGATGCTCAAACCACCACCTGAAGCTTAAACTTCCTCTATACTTTATCAGTTCCAGTAGTGAAAATTTAAATAAAGAAAATGGATAGCTTTCAAAAAAGAAATACTCACACAGAAAGATTTTTAAAGAATGGTTTAAAACTCAGTTCTCTCTTGGGATATTTTTAGCCTTTTGAGAATGTTCCAGATTGCTGACTCAGTAAACCCAGGCTCTTAAAAATACATATTTTTAACTCCACAATGTAACATTGTCTAAGCTCCTTGCCATTTGAGTCTGACTGTATATTCTGAAATCTGCCTTGTTTCTTAGGGGACTGTTCATAGCCTTCACCAGCACCATACTGAAATGTGATTAGAGGGCACATTCCCAGCATAGTACAGAGGAAAGGGTACTAAGGGGACCGGGAGTGGCATGTGAAAGAACAGAAAGTTACTATGCCTCTGGCTTGGTGCCGACAGGGCTTCTCAGCCACTGAGACAGCATCCTCACTATGCAGAAGGAGAAATGAAGGCCCAGAGAAGAGGCGTTGCCTGTCTGTGGTCCCACTGAACCCATTTGCTCCCTCTCTCTCTTTCAGCCTTCTGGCAGGGAGGATACCAGGCAGTCTGTATGTATGTATGTCTGTCTATCTGTCTATCTGTCTATCTATCTATCTATCTATCTATCTATCTATCTATGTATCTATCTATCTATCTCAATTGTCTCTATCTATCTATCTATCTATCTATCTATCTATCTATCTATCTATCTATATCAATCGTCTCTATCTATCTGTCTACCTATCCATCTAGTTTATCCGGTCTGTCTTCTGATTTGGTGCAGCCCATACTTGTACATTCTTCCATAGGCTTTTATAGGTTTGGTCATAGAGAAGTTGGATTGGTCTGCTTGAAGCACAATGGCTGCTTTAGGAGTTCGTAAGTAGGGTGTGCAGCTCAATGTTCTCCAGCCTAAGCAATAACATTAATAAAACATATCGATTAATATCTATGAGATATTTAAATTTTATACAGATGAACAGACATATGTATAAATAGTTTGCTTTATGATGTTACGACTTTATGATGGTGCAAAAGCATTCCCATACAACCATTCTGCTTTTCACTTTCAGTATCGTGCTAAATAAATTAAAATAGGTTTTGGGCATTTTGGTGGAAACCCAATTGTTGGGTAATGTAAGTGTTTTGACATGTTTATGGTACGGTGAGGCTGAACTATGGTGTCTGACAGGTCAGGTGTATTTTAAATGCATTTTCAATTTAGAATGGGACTGTTGGGACATAAATTAAGGTCTGCATATCTATATCTATATAAGTTAAAATATTTTTTATTTTTTATTTTTATTTATTTATTTGAGAGTGACAGACAGAGAGAGAAAGAGGGAGAGAGAGAATGGGTGCACCCCCTTGTGCATCTGGCTAACGTGGGTCCTGGGGAGCCAACCCTCGAACCGGGGTCCTTAGGCTTCACAGGCAAGCGCTTAACCGCTAAGCCATCTCTCCAGCCCCTATTTATATAATTTATATCTATAGTATATTCAGTCTTTAATATACACAGCAGAGGAAATGACCCTCAATCATTTGAGGATTTGAGCAACACAGGTTACTTTTCACCTAGGGGCTGGATACCTCCTGATGGAACAACAAAATTTCCTTTCATATGAACATTGCATGGTGTTGCAGTCAAGTTTGCATTGCTGGCAGAAATCACCCAACCGAGAGCATCTTGTAGGAAAAAAGTTTTATTTTGGCTTACCGGCTCGAGGGGAAGCTCCATGATGGCAGGGGAAAATGATGGCATGGCAGAGGGTGGACAGTACCTCCTGGCCCACATAAGGTGGACAACAGGAACAAGAGAGTGTGCCAAAAGCTGGCAAGGAGACACTGGCTATAACACCCACAAGCCCACCTTCAACAATACACTGCCTTCAGGAGGCATTAATTCCCAAATCTCCATCAGCTAGGAACCTAGCATTCAGAACACCTAAGTTTATGGGGGACACCTGAATCAAAGTACCACACATGGGTTTTGGGGCACTCTCATAATGACTGGTAATGTCAAATTCTTCCTGTATCCTTGGTACTGAGTCCTCTCAGGAGAGCCTCCTTTGGGGACCCAGACTCATAAGGAGAGAGGACAATGGACCTTAGGTCTCATGAGTTCCACCTCCCAGAAGCATACCAGCACACATGTAAAGCCAGACTTAGGGATGGAAACCTAGCAAAGGATTTTACACATAAGATTGTTCTGCCTTATGTTACAGTGTCTGCTCCAGCCTCTTCCTAACCTCATCCTCTTCAGCATCACAATAACTCGTGTCTGAATAAGAAAAAGGAGAGGAGGTGTTTGAGGTTTGTCTTTGCTGACTTTTCCAAAAAACATTTAAGTCTGTGACTCTCAGTGTGGTTCCAGGACCAGCAGCTTCCACGTCACCTGGAAAGTTACTAGAAATGTAAATGATGTGGTCTTGATAATGCTAACTTCCACCAGGTCAGCAACTCTGGGCAAGGGAACCCAGTGGGTTGTGTTTGAACTTGTGGCCAGAAGGACTTGTGAGAACTTCTACCTTGGTGTCTCCAAACTCTAGGAAGGCACTGACAAAGACATTAGCCGGAAGAGAGCATGGTGACTGTGTGCAAAACCCCACACTGCACACCTTTCTTCCTGTGGAAAATGTATGGATGAGAAACCCTGTGCTGGAAGTGTCACTTGACACAGTCCTGTGCTCCTGGTTCCTGGACTGGTTGGTGGTATGTGCCCATGTGCCAGGAATGCTGGCATGCTTCAGGATACTCACCCTGGGTTGATGGAGAGTGGTTTGTGCTCAAATGAATTGTATTTGAAGCCAGGGATGCATAATCAGCTATCAGGAGATTGGGATATTTATGCTGACTGTCCCTAACAAACCTAAAAGTTTTTTTTTTTTTTGTTTTTTTGAGGTAGGGTGTCTGTCACTCTATCCCAGGCTGTCCTGGAATTCACTATGTAGTCTCAGGGTGGCCTCGAGCTCATGGCAATCCTCCTACCTCTGCCTCCTGAGTGCTGGATTAAAGGTGTGTACCACCACCCCAGGCTCCTAAAAGTTCTTAGTTTCCTAATTTTCTAAGTTTCTGTGTGACTCATGTGGTCCTAGATTGTGCCTCCTTCCCCGGCTTTGGGACTTCATTCATGGTAGATGGTCTCAGTCCCTCATTCCCACAGCTTTGAATCCATTCCCAGGATGTGGCATAGTTCACTCCCCTAAGAACTGCTTCTGCTGAAGGTGGAACTTCCACTGCCTCTACAGCAACACTGAAGACCCTCAGAGTGGCTTTTCCCACCACAGAGGAACCTTTCATCACCACTTGTTTATTTCCTTTAAATTCCCCTCTTTTACTTACAGCTGAGTGTCATCAGATCACACACTCAAGAGTTAATTTGCACCGAGTCCTCTTTTTTATACATCAGCTAGGATGTGAACACTCTCTGCCTTTTAAAGAATTTGATGTTACAGACAACCCAGCTGGGATCCAGACTATCATTTAAAAAAAGAAAAGTTAAAACAGAGCACCATTAAGTGGGAAATGAAAAAAAGTTGGTTCTACAATGTCCCATTGATCTTTACTGTCCTTACTGTTTCTGCTTAGAGACTGAAATGCCCACATAACATACATCCTGACCTGCAAGACGAAAGGCTGTGCATATCCTCCCAGCCCACTGGAGGTCACCTCATCTACCCCATCCATGAATCAGCACCAACTGTTTGTACAAGTGACTTTAAACAACACCAAGCCAAGAAAAGACAACCTAAGACAGAGAAACACCAAGCACCCATCTAAGCATTTAACAGGGATGCCAGAGAGACTTGACCAATATGCTACCTCCAAGATGGGAAAGTCTCAACACAAAATGAGTAATGGCAAACTCAACTCAACATGTCTCCCATAGTAGAAGCCCTCTATGGGAACTAAATCTAGACAAAGAATTCAAAAATCACAGTTATAAATATTTATGAAGAACTAATACAGGGCATGAATAAACACCTACATGAAATCCAAGAGAACATAAGCAAGTGAATAAATTCAGAAGACAGCAACAGATGCCTGAATGACTTCCAAGAGAACACAAACAGCTGAATGAAACGAGAAAGTCAAACCAGGATATAACAATGGAACTCAATAAAGAGATAAAGTGCTGAGGAAAACCAAACTGAAATGATGCTGGAATGAAAAATGTAATAAATCAAACATTAAAGCTCTGTGGAAAGCCTCACCAGTAGCATTATTGCACCTTGTGGAGGACTCAAGGCAAGGTAGAGGAAATGGATGTTAGTCAAAATCAATAACAAGTGAAAAAAAAGTATGAATAGAGCATGAGAGACACTTGAAACACTGTGAAAAGACTAAATATATGAATAATTGCCATAGAAGAACTCCAGGAAAAAGGCACAGAACACGTTCTCAATAAAATTATAGAAGAACATTTCCCAACTGTAGAGAAAGAGATGCCCTTGCAGGTACAAGAGGCATACAGGACACCAAATGGACATGAGTAGAAAATAAACTTCTCACATCATATTATAATCAAACAACTAAATACCAAAAACAAAGTAAGGCTACCGAAAGTTGAAAGAGAGAAACATCAAGTCACTAAGCTATGCTGGCAAGCCTATCAGAATAACAGTTGACTTTTTTTTAAATATACAAACATTTATTAACATGATTTTTAAACAAACTATGTACAAAAAGATCAGCATTTCTATAAATAAAAACATTAGGTGGCAAAAAGGCACTTGTAAGTAAAAATCTAGTTTTTACAAAACAAAAACACATTTTACCTTGCATACTGTACATTAAACATGAATTCCAATAACAATAATGAAAATGTTAGGTTACTAAACTAATGTTAGTGATGTAACTTTTAAAAGCATATTTACATATACTCTGAAGTTGTTCTTTTAATAAAAAGCACCATGATTTTCACCTAAATTCATGTTTATGTGAAGTAAAAATACAACTACCAAAAAGCCAGTGTTCACCACTTTCCATGTTTAAAAGTTCAGTTTCTAAATTGAAAACTATTTGAAAGTAGCATCGTGCTAAAATAAAACAAAACCCCTGCTGCTCTGCATTCTTTAAACCACACCTACTCCATTGTTGCAAGTTGCATTTTATAAAGAGCACTACTCACTCACTCCTTTCCAAGTGTTAACTACTATTGCTGCAAAAACGTCTCTGGATATCAAATAAGTAAAAAGTTTCTCCAAACCAGTTGAAGTTTTATCTGAATGTTTTACAACTTAAAAAATGTATATCAGTTACAAAAGTGAATGAGAAACACACCAAGTACTTGGTGTGTAAAAATATTTTTCCACTACACAGAATTTAAGGGTTTCACAGATTATTGTCCCCCAAATTTACACTGTAAGCATAAACACTAAATAAATTACTTTTTCAAGGAGATGTTAGTATGCTTCCACTTTTGTCAAACTTTTTACCCTTTTGACAATGCTGCAACCTGTTTGAGTAGTTCTCTGTTTTTGGCCTGAAGTTGTTCCACAGTTTCTTTGTGAGCTTTTTCCATACTGTTCATCTTTGTTCTCAAATTTGACTCTTGGTACTGAAAGTCTGCCTTTAGTTCAGTTAACTTTTTATCTTTTTCTAAAATGGTCTGGTCTCTTTGCTGTAAGAGACTCTTAAGTGACATCACTTCTTCTTTCAGTTGACTTATTAGGACAAAATTGTTTGTTCCCCCACTATCTGCTGACTGATTTATAGAGCTACTATCTCCATTAGATGGCTTAGATTCCAATTTGGGTTTTGTCTTTGGAGTTTCATTCTGAATTGCTGCAGAGGATTTGTGGCTCTGTTTCCACAGTCCTTGCTCTTGTTCTGGACTTAGATTGCTGATTTTGTGATGGCTACTGATGTGACGATGGTGATGATGGTGGTGGTGGTGGTGGTGTTTTGAATGATGCTGGTCTTTCTCAGTAAGAGATGAAGACAAAGAATTTGAATGTGAAGATCTCAAACTCTTCCTTTGTTCTTTTTTTTTTTTTTTAACCAAAAGGTACTGCAAATCTTTATTGAATAAAATAGTTTGGTTCTGATACATAGTAGGTAAATTAATGTTATAGAGATTTCCCAATGTCATACTCAAAACTAACGTTTAGCTATACCATAAAGTCAAATGGAAAACACAATTGCAGTGATACCAGGAGAGACACAAAAACACTTATAATCCTAAAGTATAAATGATCATTGGAATGAATATAAAAGTCCAGAAAACAAAAACACAGATAAATTCACCTACAGATAATGGTTTTAAAATTCACAGAAAATACAATGTACACAGTCAAAAAGTCATTTAAGAAAACACATCCAATACATTTGAGCAATAAAAGTTCAATCTGATCAGTAAGTTACTCTAAATAGCAATACACTAAATTATTCAATATGTGACAGTCTTTCACAAATAAATAGAAAAAGTAGTGTATGTATATATAGAAACTGAGCAAACACATATGTGCATAGTTCACTGAATAATAACCTACATATAGCTTATGAATGTACAGAGAAAACTACTTTACTTCATCAATGATGAGAGCAGAACAAATTAAAACCATCAAGAACATCATTTCCCTGAGTCATTTCAGGAAAGAGCCCAAGATAAATATTGTCTAGTAGAGGAGAAAGAGAAGAGGGCATTTCTAACCTTGGGGGTGGGATTTTAAATTGCTGCAATCCTTTTGGAGAATGTAATGTTGTAATTCTAACAATATGAAAAATGCATCTGCTCTTGACTCCATAAATCTTTATACAGAAATTTATGTTTCAAAAATACTCATGTAGGCATGCAAATGTTACAATTGTAAGGGGTGCTCTTTACAGCATATTTTGTATTAACTAAATATGGCATGAAGCCAAATGTGAATCATAAGAGGATAGGATAAAGTAGTATGTAGTCATATATTGTGGTAATATTGTCAGTTAAAGAAATAAAATTGAAATACATGTGTGGGAATGAAGTTATTTACAAATTTAATCCATTGAGATTAAAAAATGTAGTAAATGGTGTGTCTTGTGCTCTTCTTATTTTGAAGAAAAAAATATATGTGAAGATATATATATACACACACATCACCAGAGGTACTTGGGCTTTAATTGTCCTGTTTGTGCTCTGAAATTTTTGTCTGAAATGCATGTATTTCTTTTTCAATAAAAAACCTAATCTAGGGCTGGAGAGATGGCTTAGCGGTTAAGCGCTTGCCTGTGAAGCCTAAGGACCCCGGTTCGAGGCTCGGTTCCCCAGGTCCCACGTTAGCCAGATGCACAAGGGGGCGCACGCGTCTGGAGTTCGTTTGCAGAGGCTGGAAGCCCTGGCGCGCCCATTCTCTCTCTCCCTCTATCTGTCTTTCTCTCTGTGTCTGTCGCTCTCAAATAAATAAATTTAAAAAAAAAAAAAAAAACCTAATCTACAAAACATACTTCTTTGGAGTTTTATTTATTTATTTATTTTTATTAGTTTTCTATTCTGCAAGTACAGGCAGTACCATTATTAGGCTCATCCATGACCTACCCCCTCCTCATTGGCCCCTCCGTGTTGAGGTATATGGGTTGTGCATTGTGGAGTTAGCCCACAGTTATTGGTACGATAAATGTCTCTGCATATCAAGACCCAGCATGTGGCTCTGACATTCTTTCTACGCCCTTGTCCACAAAATTTCCCTGAGCCATGTTGGGTTCATTTTTGGTCTGCTTCAGTGATGAGGTGTTGGGGGCCTCTGGGGCTCTGGCTCTCTGATTTGGTAGGCGTTGATTTTTCTCTGTGTTGGTCTCCTTTTTCCTTATGCTGGTATCCGGTTCATCAGGAAAACAGCACCCTTGCTTGTTTCGCCAATTTTCCTTAGTTTCAGTCAGGGCCCTTTTGAGGTATGATGGGGTGGCTCTCTCCTTAGGATCTGCATCTAGCTGAAAAAGAGAAGCAGATTTTCCAATGGAGAGTAAGTTAGCATCAGACAAATGAGATAACCCTTACTTTTTTTTTTTAATAGAAAATGTAACAGGTGTAGGCCTTCTTGTAGCCCCACGATTGGTGGTAGCTTGATAATGAAGAGTGGGCTTATGTTTGGATATGGTTCTGACTATTTCCTGCCCCCAACCCGCGGGACCAATCTAACATGGGGTGGTCGAGGAGGGCTGCAACCTGAAAGAACGGCCGGGAAAGAAGGAGACCAAGCGGAGGATTTGTCAAGGTCTCGTTTAATGTCGGATTTTTTAGCTCTTTTATAATCAACCAGCAGGTAGGGCAATAAGGAGGGGAAAAAGGGGGAGGGGGTACAAGGAAGGAGGAAGTAGGGCCACCTGGCCGTAATCTTCTGGAGCATCTTGTGGTATTTCTGGAATCTCTCTTGTGACATCTCCCAGAGCAGCTGTTTGTTCTCGGGGGAGGGGCTGCATGAGGGCTGCTAGTTCTCTTTTGTCCTCAGGGCATCCAGGTCCTGGTCTCTGACAGTTTCCCAGTTCCAGCTATGGGTCTCGTACCACTGAGTGGATCAGTTAGCCAAATCCAGAGCAGTTGGTTTCCCATCATGGCTGTGTGCCACTATTGTACTTGTGTGGGCATCACAACAGGTTATTTGCTGCTACATAGGTTGGACCATGAGTTGCTTGGACAGATATTGGTCGTTTCCCCCAGTCACCCATGTAGCACCTACCACTGCCTCCAGAGTGCTGGGATTAAAGGTGTGCAACACCATGCCCGGCTGAAGACACATTCTTTTCAGTAGTCCATAGGACTTAGCCTAAAATAGTTCAGATAGTAGGGCACAAAGCAAGTTTCAACAAATATGGGACAATTGAACTCATGCTTTGTATTCTGTCTCACCACAATGCAGTCAAGCTGGAAAGGAACAACAAGCAAAAGGACAGAAAACACCCAAACTCCCAGAGATTCAACAACACAATGTTGAATAATGAATGAAAACATCATGAGGGAAGTCAAATGGTTCCTAGAACTGAATGAAGACGTGTGGATGAAGGTGGTCCTGGGGGGGATTAAGTAGCTCTAAGTGTCTGTATCACAAAAACAGAGATCTCAAATTACTTAATGATGTACCAGAAGGCCCTGGAAAAACAAGAACACACCAACTCCGAAAACAATACACAGGAAGAAAAAACTAACATCAGGGCAGAAATTAGTGGAGTGGGAATGAAAAAAAAAATAAAAGAATCAATAAAATAACTAGTTAGTCATTTGAAAAGATAAATAGACAAACCCTTAGCAAAACTAACCAGAAGAAAGATAAGAGAAGACCAAAATTAATAAAGTTAGAGATGAAAAGGGAGACATTACAACAGATACCAATAAAGTTCAGAAAATCATAAGGATAAACTAAATATCTGTACTCCTGGGAAGAAATAATGAAGATCAGGGCAGAAATTAATGAAATAGAAACCAAAAAACAAAGTACAAAAAAAAAAAATCATTGAAACAAAGAGTTGGTTCTTTGAGAGGAAAAACAAGTTGATAAGCCCTTAGTGAAGCTGACCAAAAGAAAGAGAGAAGAGACCCAGATAAATAAAATTATTTTAGGGGGAAGTTCCATCATGACAGGAGAAGCTGGCTCACTTCAGCATCCACAGCAGAGAGAAAGAATCCAGCATCAACAAGCTCGAACTGCCAGAGCTTAAAGCTGGCTCTGAACACACCTTAGGACGGTACTAAAGATCCACTCCCCAGTGACACATCTCTTCCCCAGCAGGGCTTCATCCACTGGAGACTCGAGTTCCAAGCTCAACCTGTTATTTTATAATTTAATTTACTGAAAGGTTATACTTTTATCCTCTAGCCTCCAACTCCTATGTCCCTGGGGCCTCTTTTCAGTGGAGTTATTGGTAGTCACTGTGGGGTCATGAAGGCCTCTGTCAGTCTCTGTGGAAGAGGTGAGGGACTGTGCCCCAGGGTATTTCTACCCACTCTGTGGCTCTTACAATCTTTCTGGATCCTCTTCCAAAATATTCCCTGAGACATGGCAGGCCTGTTAATAGTCCGATTTAGCATTGAGTTCTCTGTAGCTTCTGGATTTCTGATTTGATGGTTTTTTTATTGACCATTGTGTCTGTTGGAATCACTGGAGCTGGTTGTCAGGGTATCAATGAGAACAGTATTCAAGTTGCGGCTTCCTCTGCAATTTCTCCTGGGGCCCAGCAGATGTGGTAGAGGTAGGTTGTTGGCTATCTTTTCTTGTTGTAGTGATGGATTTTGCATCTCCTCAGTTTCTGTCATCTGAAAAATGAAACAGTTTTTTTCTGGTCAAGAGTGAGAGCAGCTTGGATTAAAGGGGAGCATGTATAATTAATTGAGAGGGGTATTTATGCCCACTCTTCTTATCTAGTAAACAGTGGGGACTGCTTTCTGCAGTCTATGAGTTTTCTGTCTATGCCCATATATTAATCCTACTCTCACTTTTGGTTATAGAAGTTTCTCTTTTCATGTGACCACTGGGGAGACTCAAAACTCATCAAAGTGCTGAGAAGAAGTGACAGTGGAGTGTGTTCATCACCAAGTGAGACATCTCAGGGCCCATTGTGGAGGAGATGGTAGAAAGAATGTAAGAGCAAAAAAAGGAAGGAATGCTTTGCAATACTGTCTCCCAGACACAAAATGGCTATGGTAGGCACATTTTCACAGTGGCTGATGTTACCTATATAACAGAAGGGAAAAGTGGTTACATGAAAATAGAGAGATGAGTTGGAAAGAATAAAGAATTCATTGATAGGAGTATATGGAAGGGGTAAAAGAGAGGGTGATGGGAGGGGATTGAGATCATGGCATATTATCTGTATTTATGGAGGTTGTCAATAAAATTTAAAAGAATACAAAAATCTATACACCGCCAAATTGGATAATCTAAAAGAAGTGGCAAATTTTCAGATGCTTAAGACCTACAAAAATAAATGAAGATGTGTTGTCAGATTCATGTTGCTGACAGAAAGCACCCAGCCAAAAGCAGCTGATGGAAGGAATGCTGTTTATTTTGGCTTGCGGACTCAAGAGGAAATTTTATTTATTTATTTATTTATCGAAGAGAGAGAGAGAGAGAGAGAGAGAGAGAGAGAGAGAGAGAGAGAGAGGGAGGGAGAGGGGGAGAATGGGTATGCCAGGGCCTCCAACCAATGCAAATGAACTCCAGATGAATGTGCCCCCTTGTGCATCTGGCTAATGTGGGTCCTGGGGAATTGAACCTGGGTCCTTAGGCTTTGCAGGCAAACACCTTAACTGCTAAGCTATCCCTCCAGCCCCTGAGAGGAAAGTTCTTGATGGCAGGGGAAAGGATGGCATAAGCAGAGGCTGGACATCACCCCTGGCCAACATCAGGTTGACAACAACAGCAGGACAGTGTGCCAAAAACTGGCCAGAACAAGCCCACTCCCAACAATATGCTGCCTCCAGAAGGCTTTAGTTCTCAAATTGCCACCAGCTGGGGACCTAGAATTCAGAACACATGAGTTTATGGGCAACATCTGAATCAAACCACCACAGCACCTGAATCAAACCACCACAATATGAGATTATTTATTCATTTGTTTATATTGAGAGATAGATAGATAGATAGATAGATAGAGAGTGAGTGAGAGAGAGGACGGGCATGCCAGGGCCTTTAGCCACTGCAAATGCACTTCAGATGTGTGCGCCCCCTTGTGTACAAGTGCAACATTGTGCGCTTGCGTCACTGCATCTGGTTACATGGGACCTGGAGATTCGAACATGAGTTCATAGGCTTCATGGGCAAGCACCTTAACTGCTAAGCCATCTCTCCAGCCTGAGATCAATTTTTTAGATAGACATGCAGTAAATAATGAGATTGAAGCAGTAATAGATAACGCCCAATTTCAGATGGATTCACAAGAAAATTCTCCCAGACCTTTAAAGAAGGTCTATACTGTACTTCCATACTTCTCCAATGATTCTGTAAAATAAAAGTCTTTCTATGAATGCAGTGTGACTCTGAAACCAAGGTCAGATAAAGACACAACTAAAAAAGACAAGCATAGACCAATATCCTTAATGCACATAGATTCAAAAATTCTCAATAAAATGCTTGCAAACAGAATTCAAGAACACATAAAGAAACTCACAAACCAGATCAAGTGAGCTTCAATTTAGAGAGTAGGGATGTTTTATCATATACAAACCAAAGAATGTAATGTAACACAGAAATAGACAAGGCAGAAATCACACAGTCATCTCAATTGATGCAGAAAAGACCTTTGCAAAATTCTACAGCCCGGGCTGGAGTGATGGCTTAGCGGTTAAGCGCTTGCCTGTGAAGCCTAAGGACCCCGGTTCGAGGCTCGGTTCCCCAGGTCCCACATTAGCCAGATGCACAAGGGGGCGCACGCGTCTGGAGTTTGTTTGCAGAGGCTGGAAGCCCTGGCGCGCCCATTCTGTCTCTCTCCCTCTATTTGTCTTTCTCTCTGTGTCTGTTGCTCTCAAATAAACAAATAAATAATTAAAAAAAAATTCTACAGCCCTTCATAATAAAAGCTCTGGAGAAGACAGGGATGTAAGGAGTATATCTCAGCTTAGTAAAGGTTACATGTGGCAAACCTATATCCAACATCATGCTCAATGTAGAAAAACTTGAAACATTCTCACAAAGATCAGGAATAAGACAATGGTGTACACTTTCACCATTCTTATTCAACAAAGTCCTTGAAGTTCTTAGCAAGAAAAATGAGACAAGAGAAGGAAATAAAAGGGATACAAGTAGGAAAGGATGAAGTTAAATTATTGTTAGGTACAAACTATATGATTCAATACATAAGGGAGGAACACTAAAGACATCATGAAAAACTCCTATAACTGGTAAACACGTTTAGCAAAATGGCAGGCTTTAGCTGTTAAGTGCTTGCCTGTCATGTATAAGGACTCATGTTTGGTTCCCCAGATCCCACATAAGCTAAAGCCAAAAGGACTCAGGTTTGATTCCCAGGGCCCATGTTATCCAGATGCACAAGGGGGTGCATGTGTCTGGAGTTCGTTTGCAGTGGCTGGTAGCCCTGGTGCACCCATTCTCTCTCTCTGTCAAATAAATAAATAAATAAATAAATAAATAAATAAATAAATAAATATGTTTTTAAAAAAGATACTATTTCCCAATGAGGTTTTAGTCAGGAAGATCACACCAGCCCCTCAAACAGTATTGGCTACTGCTATTGCTCATGGTTACATAACAAAACTAGATGGAGCAGGGCATGGTGGTGCACACCTTTAGTCCCAGCACTTGGGAGGCAAAGGTAGGAAGGATCACTGTGAGTTTGAGGCCAGCCTGAGAATACAGAGTGAATTCCAGATCAGCCTGTGTTAGAGTGAGCTTCTACCTCAAAAACAACAACAACAACAACAACAACAACAAACTTAGATGGAAAGTCCCTGTTGCTGAAGGCACTACATGCTTCAGGTGTGGGACGTAGCAAAACCAAGCTGGAACTGAGCTGGAAGCTTCCTCTTTACCAACTAGATTTCTTCCTGACTGAAGTTGCTTTGCAAGCTGCCGGGAGAGAAAAGGCATATAAATAGTCCTACCCTGTGAACGTCACATCCAACCTGCAAGGCAAAATGAGTCCAAGAATGACAGGGGAGTTATGGGCGAAACCAATTACTGAATGGTGACAGAATGGATTCAAGGCCCACTCTCCAGGAGGGAAATTATGCTCAGTGTTGTAAATCTGGCTGAAAGTTTAGCTAGAGACGTAAGACCTAGGAGGGAATGGTTATGCTAACCAGACAGCGTGTCAGACTGCCCTCTAAATACTTATGCTTATTTCCATAGATTGGTTCTACTCACAGCCTTGAACACAGAAATTTCTTCATACAAAGGATAGAGGTGAATAAGGAGATGAAAAATGACCAAGAATCAAAGTCTAGTTTGTGGTCAGTTCTAAACATGAATCTAAACTATACCCTCCAAAGCCCAGGGAAGCTTGAGGAAAAGGGAACAGAAAGAATGCAGGAGAGGAGGATGAAAAGTGGGGCATGAGTGCTGTCTGTGGTTATGCAAGGAACCCCGATTTAAGTCAGTGAGTCAAAAAGTGCATGGTGGTAGGATGGGGATGTAATGGGAAGAAGAAGGTTTTATTAGGAAGGGAAAGGGGCAAAAAGAGGGTCATGAGGATGAGTGGGAGCAAATGCATTATAGACATGTATGGGATTGTTAAAAATCAACAGATTAAAAAGAAGATAGTTCACTTTGATCAAGTGGGCTTCATTCCAAAGATTCAGGGGTGGTTCAACATGTGCATGTCAATAAATGTAATATATCACATGATCATCTCAATAGATACAGCAAATGTCTTTGGCAAAATCCAACATTCCTTCATGAAGAAAGCTCTAGAGAGACTAGTGATGGAAGGAAAATATCTCAGCATAGTAAAGGCAATATATAACAAACCTATAGCTAACCTCATGCTTACTGGAGAAATGCTCTAAGTAGTTCCACTAAGATCAGGAACAAGGCATGGGTGTCTACTCTTCCTATTACTATTTAGTATGGTACTTGAAGTCTTAAAAAGAGATATTAAGGGAAGAGAAAGAAGGGAGGGGGGGCTTAATAGGATGGTATTGTATATATGTAAGTAGAAGAATAGATTAATGGGGGTGAAAAGGCTCCAGTCAGGTCAAGGGAAGAGACTGAGTAAAGGAAAGGTAGAAGGAGGGCTAATGAAAATCTAAGAGGATATAAATAAATCATTTGGAAACTTACTTTTTTGGGCAATGGAACACTCAGGAGCTGTAGATTGTTGTCAGAAAATTTTCAGTGCCAGGGATAGGATACTTTCCAGTGAGTGGCCAGGGAGGTCCCTGATGCTCCCCAAACATTACAGGCCATTGCAGAGTCCCTTTGTTTCCCACTAGGAACAGATGGTAAGAACCTATTGCTGAAGACTCCACATACTTGTGCTGCAAGGCCACTGAGAAATCCTGCTGGAACTGAGCTGATAACCTCCTCCCTATAGACCAACTGACAGAAATTTGGAAGAAGCCATTCTGCATGCAGTTCAATGGGAGAAAGAAAAATCACCAATGAAGATACTCAACAGTGGACACTGCAAGCCTTATATTTTTCCAGCCAGGCCAAATGAGCCAATGGGTGCAATAGTGGCACGTCTGTCATGGTAGTAACTGACTGCCCTCTAATTGGACTAGAGGCCCGCTCCATGGGAGGGAACACATCCCTGATATTGAAAACTTAAAACAGGGTATAATGTCTGCTGCTATCTGGCTAAATGTATATACTATGCTTATCAAACTGCTCAGTAAGCACTTCTCTTAATATTCATACCTATATATTAATACTACTCTTACTTTTGGTAGAGAACCTTCCATTTTCAAGTGGCAGTGACCTTGGGATGACTCAGAAGGCATCATGGTGCTGGAAAGAAGTGACAGGAGTGCTCAACACTGCAATATCTCTATCACACCTTCCAAGGCTCAGGGTCCATTGCTGAAGAGGTGGCGGAAAGAATATAAAAGCCAAAGGAAGGATAGGACTCTTTACAACGTGCTCCTCCTGACACAAAATGGCCTGGATATTTATGACTGCACAGTGCCTGACACTACCTACACAAGACCATCATAATATGAGGAAAAGATCATGACCTCAAAATAAAAGACTGATTGAGAGGAGGAGGGGATATGATGGAGAATGAAGTTTCAAAGGGGAAAGTGGGGGATGGAAGGAATTACCATGGGATATTGTTTTCAATCATGGAAGTTGTTGATAAAAAATAATAATAAATAAAAAAATGAATAGGAAGGAAAGAAGTCAAGCTATGCTTATTACAAATGATATGACTCTTCACATAAGAGGCCCTCAGTGCTCCACCAGAAAGCTCATCGATCTGATAAACACTTTTTTTTAAAAATTTTTATTTATTTATTTGAGAGCGACAGAGCGACAGACACAGAGAGAAAGACAGATAGAGGGAGAGAGAGAGAATGGGTGCGTCAGGGCTTCCAGCCTCTGCAAACGAACTCCAGACACATGCGCCCCCTTGTGCATCTGGCTAACGTGGGACCTGGGGAACCGAGCCTCGAACCGGGGTCCTTAGGCTTCACAGGCAAGCGCTTAACCGCTAAGCCATCTCTCCAGCCCCTGATAAACACTTTTGGTAAAGTGACAGGACATAAAGTTAACATACAAAACACACAAAGACACTAGAAGATAGAAAGATCTCTCATACTCCTGTATTGGAAGAATTAATATGAAAATTGCCATCCCACCAAAGTAATATGCTGATTTAGTGCTATCCCAAGCAGAATTTCATGAAACGTTCTTTACAGAAACAGGAAAAATGGCCATAAGGTTCACATCAAAGCACAAAAGACCCAGGTAGCTGAAACTATCTTCAGCAAAAGAATACTGCTGTAGGTATAACCATATCTGATTGCAAGTCATACTACAGAGGCATTGTATTAAGAACACCGTGGTAGTGGTACAAAAACCCACAAGTAGATCAAGAGATAGGAGTAGGGGACCCAGAAGGCAGTTCATGCAGTTATAGCCACCTGATTTTTGACAAAGATGCCCAAAATACGCATTGTAGAGAAGATGATGGCATCTTCCACAAAGGGATGCTCGGAAAACCAGATATCTACAGGAAGAAGAATGAAACTAGACCCTCATCTCTCACCCTCTACCAAGATAAAAGAATCAAGGACCTCAACACGAGACCTGAAACTGCTGGAGGAAAAAGTAGGGAGAATACTTCTAGTTCTAGGTGTAAAAGCAAAACATTTATTGCTCAGGTAAATGGCAATCAATAAGGGAGACTTCATGAAACTAAAATGCTGCTATACAGCACAGGAAGCCATCAATCAGAATGGGAGTGCCGTGGAGCCCCATCTTCCAGACATGACAAGGCCATTAAATTCATGAACTCACATAACCGTAGTGACATGAACAAGACAGGGACATGATGGGGCCAGTCAACATTCTGTAATGCAGATGGAAGGGGCTCGGTAGGCCACTGCTCTCCCCGATGAGCCGACCACACTTAAACGGTCACTGGGGGAGGGGGTCATTCTCTTCAGTGGCATGGCCCCTAGTAAGTGAGGACAAAGAGCACAGGGAAGCTGAGAGGATGGGGGAAGGTAATGTGGGGCATATATGAACAAAATGCACTTCGTACGTAAGAAAATGTCCAAAAAACAACAAAAAAACAAAAAAAGTTCCATTTATTTGTCACACTCATGGATGCTGCCAGCAGATGGCGCCAGCCTGCGGCATTTTTCTCTGTGGGGGTGGGTGGGTGGGGGGAGAGGCTCAAAGTCAGAAGAAAGGCTGAGCCCCTGCCAAGATTTCTTCTGGCATCTGGAATGCATTAAAAACAATCCACAAAGCTGAATCTCATTCTCCTTGGGAAGGGGAGAGAAACAGAGAAGAGAAGAGGAGAGGAGAGGAGAGGAGAGGAGAGGAGAGGAGAGGGGAGGGGAGGGGAGGGGAGGGGAGGGGAGGGGAGGGGAGGGGAGGGGAAGGAGGGGAAGGAGGAGAGGAGAGGAGAGGGAAGAGGAGGAAGAAAGGGGAGGAGAACGGAAGGGGAAAGGAGGGGAGAAGAGGAGACACTCAAGGGCCTCGCTAGGAAGGCTGGGCTTGGGTGCTACCCCCCTGCCCATCTGCTCTGGGTGGACGGTGCTGTGTAGGGCGAGGGAGGAGGAAGGAGAGCCAGGGGCTCTCAACACAGGATGGCAGGAGGGTATCCTCCGAGCTCTTGGCCTTCGGCCCCTCCTTCCTGGCATCAAGGTCTCTCCTAGACAGAGACTAAGAGGGAAGGGGTGGGGCCTCACCAGCTTTCAGAACACCCTTACTTTTGCAGGCAGCAAGGAATGGATAAGGCTAAGCAGCTGAAGTTCCAGAAACACCTGCACTCTTGCTATTGCCATCTCCTACTCCAAGTTCCAGTTTGGTTTTACCTTTTATTTATTTTTTCTGGACCATGGTGAAAATTTGTGGTGGTTTGAATATAAACTATCCCCCTAGCCTGAAGTGATTAAGCTTCCTGCTTAGTCCTCAGCTGGTGGAGCTTTTGGGAGGTGGCATGGGGTGTCACTTAGGGTGGGCCTTGGGACTTTATTGTACAGCCCCCCACCTTGCCGGTGCTTGCTAGCTCTGTCCCCTGAGGGGTAACGCCTGTCTTTAGGCTGTTGGTCTCTCCCTGAGTCTGGTCATGTTATGCCTTTCCACTTAATTCAGTCAATTCCATCTCAACCTCCGCTACTGCCGCCGCCCACCGTGCGTGAGGGCACTGTTCTCCACTGCTCCCAAAGGCAGCTGTGATGGGAAGGTGAAAGAGAGGGCACAGAGCTGGGAGGCTAAGCTGACTGTTGGTATAGATGTGGTTTGTCCTCCAAGGGTTCATGTGCTGGAAGCTTGGTCCTCAGTGTGCAGTGCTGGGAGAAGTGAGGCCCGTGGGGGATGATGTGGTCACTGCTGGTATTGCTCAGCGAGTTAGCTCCTGTGAGTGGGTTTCTGTTAAGGAGCTAGGCTGGCCCCATCCTCAGTTTCTTGCTTCTTGTCTCGCCATGTGATCTCTCTGTTTCACATGGGCCACCACCACCACCAGTGTGATGCCATCTACTATTAAGCCTACACCAGGGCAAAGCAGATGCCAGGGCCATGCCCTTGAACTTTTGGGACTGTGGACTAAACAAACAAATCTCTTTCTTTTATAGATTATTCCAACTCTGGCATTTTGTTATAGGCACAGAGAATGGGCCACTACAAACCATTCCTGTGGGCTGTCTTATTTCCAGTGGAAAGCTGAGCTTAATCAAACAGGGGTGCCAGTGTGAAAAACGTTCCCAACTGGGTCCTCAGAATCCTCCACACAGCGCCTGCTTCCCCAGAAATACCGCTGAGCTCCGGTGGCCTGGCTTTACAGCCCGCTGCCACTTTCTTTGCCTGACCAACCTTACTGCCCACACGACCCCACTGCCCACCTTCGCTTTGCTGTCTGCCTCTGTGAACACTGCATTAACACCCCCCCCCCGCTATCCCGCCCTTTGTATGGTAGACGTGATGGCTGAGTGTGAGGTCAGACCTGAGCCCTGCTGCTGTGATCTGCCGCAGCTTGTGCAATCTCCCCGGGCCTTGGTTTCCCTGTAAGAGAAAATGCAATACTAATAATAGCAGTTACATTGCTTGCTGGATTCAATAAATGAACGCATGTTAAGTTGCTTAGTACTGGCGACAGGGTAAATGCTCAACATGTTAGCAGTCAGTAGCTCCCCAGCTGCCCTCAGAAGTAACTGTCTTCAGAGTTCTCATCTGAGGGAGAAGAAATATGGGTGGCAGAATCATTCTGTGCCCTGTTCTCTTAGACCGTAGTTTTCAAATAGGGAAGTGTGTACCTCACAAGGTGCTTAACTACTATTTTGAGAAATGAGGGAAGTGGGGCGACTTGATTTCCTGGGCACTTTACTGAGTATTTGCCAAGGCTAACTTCACTGCTTTTTCCTCTCAGACACAAGCTAGACTGCATGTCCCAGCCTCCCTGAGTGCCCGCATTTGGGCCCAGAAAGCCAGGACTGTGCCCCCCCTTCCAGGTCCAGCTCTTCAACCCCAAGCACAGTGCAGACTTCCACCTCTCTTTCCTCACCTGCTGTTTGCATGGAGAGGACTCCAAAGCCCTGGCAGGGGCAAGCCGCGAGCTGGAAGGATCCTGCATCCTCGGATGAGCGAGAAGAGTCGAGCCTCTTCCTCCAGCCCCAAGCAAGAAATGCACTTTATTCTGCCAAGCCAGTGACATTTGCAGGATTTATTTTGTTAAAAATATTTTACTTTTATTTATTTATTACAGTGAGAGGGAGAGAGAGAGAAAGAATGGGCATGCCAGGGCTTCTAGCCACTGCAAATGAACTCCAGATGCATGTGCATCTGGCTTACATAGGACCTGGAGGATCGAGCCTGGACCCTTTGGCTTCGCAGGTGTGCACCTTAAATATTAAGCCATCTCTCCAGCCCAGGATTTAGTTTTACAGTGATTAATCACTTTAAGCAAACCAAGTTAACGTCAGTGAAAATTTATTTGGAAACATCTTTAAAATTTTTTCTATCTTTTCCAGCACGTTTCAATAGTGAGGAAACAATAAATATAATTTAATGCTCAAACCTTGCAAAACATTTTGTGTGGATGTGTGTGTGTGTGCGTGTGTGTGTGTGTACACACGCATGCATGTGTGCTATGGCCTCTTGCCACTGCAAATGGAACCAGATACTTGTGCCACTTTTTGGGTCCGGCTTTACCACCAACTGCCTTTAACTGCTGAGCCCTCTCTTCTATCCCTTACGACATGTGAACAAAACATGTGGAAACCTTCTTTCAGGATATTGGAGTGAGTTAATTCCTCACTCAAGCAGTTCCCATCAGACTGAAGCCCCCGGACCAGTGCTCACTTCTGGGCTACATGTGCTATCTGGCTTCTTAGTTGTGATCCACTGTCAGCCCAGAGAAAACACTGGGGAGATGAACGTGCAAGAAAACCAAATACTCTGTCAAGGGATGCATGTGGGTAGGCAGAATAACTCGTAATGTTCTCCAGAACAGAATGGTTGTCAGGAACAAATTCTATGTTTGAAAATAGTTAATAGAGAAGATTTTGAATGTTCCCAGCACAAAGAAATGATAAATTTTTAAGGTGGTGGCTATGATCTAACTATTATATGTTAACTCTGATCTAACTATTATACATTATATACATCAATTAAAATGTCATAGTAGACCCCAGAACTATGTAATCATTATGTGTCAACAAATAATTTTTAAAAAGGGTTAAAAGTAGCCTATGCCAGGAATTAGAAGAGTAGATTTTTACTGAAGTTCTGGCTAGCTGGCTAACAGCGGGCAGGGGTCGTTTTCTCTGGACACGTCATTCCTTTCTGTCAGAATGAGGTCAATATCATTTCAAAAGCACTTCTCAGCTCTAATGTTCAGTGAGCTTTGAAGCTGCTATCTCGTGTGTTTAATTCTAGAGAAAGCATGGAAAGATGACCTTGAAGGAGACCATGCTCACATCCTTGCCTTTATTTTTTTCCCACTTGAGGAGAGGGAAAGCCTTGCTTTGGCCTCAGCTGTTCACTCAAGCTCTTGTTGCTGTCTGGGAACTTGCACCCACATGAAATGTTCAAGATAGGGTTTGTCTGAAAATGCTCCTTCTCCTTCGCTGAGAGGAATCCAGAGCGCTAAGTTCTTGTAACCATCTTCTGTTTCCAGCGCCTGGCTCTCACCTTACTTCCTGTAAAGAAAATTCTTGGGTTTTTAAAGAGCCCAGTGCCCAACCCAAACTACTTGTTCCAAAGCAACATTCTTTTTTTTTTTTTTTGCCTTTTCCTGTTTTTTTTTCTTTTTCACAATTTTTATTAACATTTTCCATGATTATAAAAAATATCCCATGGTAATACCCTCCTTCCCCCATCCCCTGCACTTTCCCCTTTGAAATTCCATTCTCTATCATATTACCTCCCCATCTCAATCATTGTACTTACATATATACAATACCACTTATTCAGTACCCTCCTCCCTTCCTTTCTCTTCCCTTTATGTCTCCTTTTTAACTTACTGGCCTCTGCTACTAAGTATTTTACTTCTCATGCAGAAGCCTAATCATCTGTAGCTAGGATCCACATATGAGGGAGAACATGTGGTGCTTGGCTTTCTGGGCCCGGGTTACCTCACTTAGTATAATCCTTTCCAGATCTATCCATTTTTCTGCAAATTTCATAACTTCATTTTTCTTTACCGCTGAGTAGAACTCCACTGTATAAATGTGCCACATCTTCATTATCCACTCATCAGTTGAGGGACATCTAGGCTGGTTCCATTTCCCAGCTATTATAAATTGAGCAGCAATAAACATGGTTGAGCATGTACTTCTAAGGAAATGAGATGAGTCCTTAGAATATATGCCTAGGAGTGCTATGGCTGGGTCATATGGTAGATCAATCTTTAGCTGTTTTAGGAACTTCCGCAATGATTTCCACAATGGCTGGACCAGATTGCAGATTGCATTCCCACCAGCGGTGTAGAAGGGGTTCCTCTTTTTCCACATCCCCGCCAACATTTATGGTCATTTGTTTTCATGATGGTAACTGATATGACAGGAGTGAGATGGAATCTCAATGTAGTTTTAATCTGCATTTCCCTGATGACTAGTGACATAGAACATTTTTTTTAGATGCTTATATGCCATTCGTATTTCTTCCTTTGAGAATGCTCTATTTAGCTCCATCGCCCATATTTTGATTGGCTTGTTTGATTTCTTATTATTTAACTTTTTGAGTTCTTTGTATATCCTAGGTATTAATCCTCTATCAGATATATAGCTGGCGAAGATTTTCTCCCATTCTGTAGCCAAGGCAACATTCTAAAGTATAGACATTTTGTTCTCAGTGGCCTTCAAAAGTCTCTGGGGTCAGAGTGCTCCTGGCAGAGTCACTTAGTGTGTGTTGTGTGTAGTTAGGACAAGAGCCAAGGCAAGACTAGCTGTCCCCAGGTTTAGAGGTTTTTTTTTTTTTTTATGTCTGACAGGTGGGAAGCATTTCCTCTCTTGAGCTCTGCCCCAGTTGTAGGATAAATGCCCTCTTCTTCCTACATCCTATCCACATCATCCATGTATAGGGTGAGGATTACATCTTCAAACCTTGTATTTGGTTTGTAAGAAAGGGACTTTTAAAAAAATATTTTTAAAATGTCCTTATTTGAGAGAGACAAAGAGAAAGAGGCCGACAGAATGGGTAGTATTGGTGAGACAGGGCCTCCTGCCGCGTGTAGGTCTGGCTTTCTGTGGGTCCTGGGAAATTAAACTCAGGCTGCCAACTTTGCAAGCAAGTGCTTTTAGCTGCTGAGCCGTCTCTACTGCCCAAAAGGGGCTTTTGGTTAGCATCAGAAAAGAGTTAAGTCCTCCTTTCAAGCCCTTGAGTAGAAGAGTTTTCTGTTGCAGTGCCTGTGTTCCTTAGGATGGAACAGGAGGATCCTGACCCTGAGCTCTTCACTAGAGAAGTTTGAAAGATGAACTTGCAGTTCACAATGCTCATCATTTACTTAAACTCGGGTTGGTCTCCTGCTGCCTTGTTCTCTGATAAGCAGGCTTGCGCTGATACCTGCTTCTCCCTTAGAGCTTGGCATGCCTGTGGGCACCGTGAGCCAGGAAGTTATCACCAGGTAGCAGCAGCATCTCTTCAAAGGCATAGTTTGGAAGGAGAATGATATAACTTCAAGCCCGTTATCTATTCTTCCCCTCTTCCCTGCCCTCTCCTCCTCCTCTTCCTTCCTTTCCCCAGCTCTTCCCACGATGCTGATTCTTGTTCTGCACATTAGCGGTTTGGATTAGAGTTCTCACCTCCAGCATGGCTGACATATTCAACTAATTAATAATTGTTGTAGAGGGCTTCCCTTGGGTTTCAGCAGCCTTCCCATGGTACTAATGACACTTCCTCCCCAGATTTAACAAGCCAAACCATCCTCACACATTGTTAAATGCCCATGGGCTGGGCCGAGGAGGGTAAAACTGATTCTGTTTGAGACACTGGTTTAGGCAAGAATGAGCAATAGCTCACTACTTTATATGCTCTGCTATTGACATGGTGTCCAGCTCTATCATCTGATTAAGGAATTCAAATTTGCTTTTTGGCAAATTAAAATAAGCCACCCTCCAGGCGTGGTGGTGCACGCCTTTAATCCCAGCACTTGGGAAAGCAGAGGTAGGAGGATCGCTGTGAGTTTGAGAATAGGCTGAGACTACATAGTGAATTCCAGGTCAGCCTGGGTTAGAGCGAGACCCTACCTTGGGCATCTGACTTATGTGGGTCCTGGAGAGTCAAACCAGGATCCTTTGGCTTTGCAGGCAAATGCCGTTAACTGCTAAGCCATCTCTCCAGCCCAGATGGTTTCATATTTTGATCTCTAATTTACCTTTAGTGAAAAAAACCCACAACTGTTTTTCCCTTGGCAGGCGAGAATTCTACCACTGAACCACCAATGCTTGTTTTTCCCTTGGAAAGTGCAAAAGATTAATTGATTTCATAGGAGTGATTTAACAGTTTCTTAACATACAGTCTTCTGGAGACTGGCATGAATCAAGGATATTCAATTTTAAGATATAAATTGTCATAATTTCAATCACACATGTTTTTGGCACTGTGTAGGAAAATAATTCGCATATTTAACAATCACAGGACATATATACATTTCCAGTCCATCATCTCACGGGGGTCATTTATTAATTAGGAAGTTATTCCAGTATGTAGTTTGTATTTTTATGTCACGTTTCCCCAAATATATTTGTTGTCACCGTTTTCATTACTGTTTTTACTCTACATTGAATTACTTTTGAACCTCTTATCCACTTTGTGATTTGGGGTTACACTATGAGACAATAGTGTCTGCAGAAATGAAACCCAGGCAATATAAGCAACAGAATGCAAATAATGAGAAAATGGTTTTTGAGTTAAACTTTGCCTCACCAAAGGCCTGTCTGCAGGCCCTATAACTTGCACCCAGACTTTAGGCTTAACAATTAAAATATGTGAAATATAGAAATCAGTTCCAAGACATTTTCTGAGGACAGTGCTATGACAATATTATAGGTGGAGTGGCTTAAATGGCAGACATTCATTTTTCATCATTCTGGAAGCTCAGACATCTAAGTGTGGTGGCTGGTGAGTGCTGTCTTTGGGGTTTGGGAATGGTCATTTTCTTGTGCACTCTCCAGTCCTTATAGAGACACTTGTCCCATTTATCAGGATCTAACTTCAGGGTCTAATTATCTTCCAAAGCCCCCCCCCTCCAAATATCATGAGTACCTGTGCTTTTTCTTTTAAAAAATTTTTAATTTTTTATTAACAACTTCCATGATTATAAAAAATACCCCACGGTAATACCCTCCCTCCCCCTCACTTACCCCTTTGAAACTCCACTCTCCATCATACCCCCTCCCCATCTCAATCAGTCCCTCTTTTATTTTGATGTCTTGATCTTTTCCTCCTCTTATGATGGTCTTATGCAGGTAGTGTCAGGCACTGTGAGGCCATGTATATCCAGGCCATTTTGTGTCTGGAGGGATCATGTTGTATGGAGTTCTGCCCTTCCTTTGGCTCTTACATTCTTTCCGCCACTTCTTCCGCATTAGACCCTGAGCCTTGGAAGGTGTGATACAGATATTGCAGTACTGAGCACTGCGGTCATTTCTTTCCATCACCATGATACCTTCTGAGTCATCCCAAGGTCACTTCCATCTGAAAAGAGAAGATTCTCAACCAAAAGTGAGAGTAGCATTAACATAAGGGTGTGAACATTAACAGAAGTGCTTACTGGGCAGTTTGATAAGCATAGTATATACATTTAGCCAGACAGCAGCAGATGTTACACCCCTAGGGCTCATGACTACCCCTGTTTTAAGTTTTCAGTATCAGGGATGTATTCCCTTCCCATGGAGCAGGCCTCCAGTACAATTAGAGGGCAGTTGGTTTCCCCATAACAGACGTGCCACTATTGCACCTGTTGGCTCATTTGGCCTGGCTGGCCAATTATAAAGCTTGCAGTATCCACTGATAAGTATCTTCACTGGTGATTTTTCTTTCTCCCTTTGAACTGCATGCAGAATGGCTTCTTCCAGCTTTCTGTCACCTGGTCTACATGGAGGAAGTTATTAGCTCAGATCCAGCAACATTTCTCAGTGGTCTTACAGCCCAAGTATATGGAGTCTTCAGCAATAGGTCTTACCATCTATTCCTGGTGGGAAACCAAGGGACTTGGCAATGGCCTATAATATTTTGGGGGCATCAGGGATCTCCCTGGCCAACAATTCACTGGAAGATATCTCATCCCTGGCACTGAAAATTTTCTAGCAACAATCTATGGCTCCTGAATGTCCATTGTCCAAAAAAGTAGGATTACATATGTTTTATTTATATCCTCTTAGATTTTGATTAGCTGTCCCTCTACCTTTTCTTTATTCAATCTTTTCTCAGACCCCATTTTGGGCCTTTTCACCCCCATTAATCTATTTTTCTACTTACATATATACAATACCATCCTATTAAGTACCCCCTTCCCTTCCTTTCTCTTCCCTATGTCTTCTAGCTTACTGGCCTCTGCTACTGAGCTTTTTCCTTCTCACACAGAACCCCAGTCATCTGTAGCTAGGATCCACATATGAGAGAGACAATGTGATGCTTCGCTTTCTGGGCCTGGGTTACCTCACTTAGTATAATCCTTTCCAGATCCATCCATTTTCCTACAAATTTCATAACTTCATTTTTCTTTACCGCTGAGTAGAACTCCATTGTATAAATGTGCCATATCTTCATTATCCATTCATCAGTTGAGGGACATCTAGGCTGGTTCCATTTCCCAGCTATTGTGAATTGAGCAGCAATAAACATGGTAGAGCATGTATTGTTAAGGAAATGATATGAGTCCTTAGGATATATGCCTAGGAGTGCTATAGCTGGGTCATATGGTAGATCAATTTTTAGCTGTCTTAGGAACCTCCACACTGATTTCCACATGGCTGGCCCAGATTTCATTCCCACCAACAGTGTAGAAGGGTTCCTCTTTTTCTACATCTTTGCCAGCATTTATGGTCATTTGTTTTCATGACGGTAGACAATCTGACAGGAGTGAGATGAAATCTCAATATAGTTTTAATCTGCATTTCCTGATGACTAGGAATGTAGAACATTTTTTTAGATGCTTATATGTCATTTGTATTTCTTCTTTTGAGAACTCTCTATTTAGTTCCATAGCCCATTTTTTAATTGGCTTGTTTGATTTCTTATTATTTAACTTTTTGAGTTCTTTGTATAACCTAGATATTAATCCTCTACCAGATGTATAGCTGGCAAAGATTTTTTTCCCATTCTGTAGGTTGCCTCTTTGTTTTATCCACAGTGTCCTTTGCTGTACAAAATCTTTGTAATTTCATGAGGACCCAGCAGTCAATCTGTGGCTTTATTGCCTGAGCAATTGGGATTATATTCAGAAAGTCTTTGCCAAGACCAATATGTTGAAGGGTTTCCCCTACTTTTTCCTCTAGCAGTTTCAGAGTTTCAGGTCTGATGTTAAGGTCTTTAATCCATTTGGACTTAATTCTTGTGCAGGGAGAGAGAGAAGAATCTATTTTCATCTTTCTACAGATAAGTATCCAGTTTTCCCAGCACCATTTGCTGAAGAGGCTGTCTTTTCTCCAATGAGTATTTTTGGCATTTTTATTGAATATAAGGTGGCTACAGCTACCTGGACTTGCATCTGGGTCCTCTATTCTGTTACATTGATCTACATGTCTGCTTTTGTGCCAGTACCATGCTGTTTTTGTTACTATGGCTCTATAGTATAGGTTAAAATCAAATATAGTGATACCACCAGCCTCATTTTTGTTGCTCAGTATTATTTTAGATATTTGAGGTTTTTTGTGATTCCAAATGAATTTTTGGATTGTTTTTTTCTATTTCCATGAAGAATGCTGTTGGAATTTTGATGGGGATTGCATTAAATGTGTAGACTGCTTTTGGTAAGATTGCCATTTTCACAGTATTGATTCTTCCAATCCTGGAACAAGGGATGTTTTTCCATTTTCTAGTGTCCTCTGCAATTTCTTGCTTGAGTATTTTATAGTTTTCATTGTAGAGATCCTTTACTTCCTTGGTTAAGTTTATTCCAAGGTATTTTATTTTCTTTGATGCAATTGTGAATGGAAGTGATTCTCTGATTTCATTCTGTGTATGTTTGTTGTTAGCATATAGGAATGCTACTGATTTCTGTGTATTTATTTTGTATCCTTCTACATGGCTGTAGGTGTTTATCAGCTCTAACAGTTTGCTGGTGGAGTATTTAGGGTCCTTTATATATAGAATCATGTCAACTGCAAATAATGATAATTTGATCTCTTCCTTTCCAATTTGTAACCTTTTTATGTGCATCTCTTGCTTTATTGCTATGGCTAAGACTTCCAGTACTAGATTAAAGAAAAGTGGGGACAGTGGACACCCTTGTCTTGTTCCTGATTTTAGTGGAAAAGTTTCCAGTTTTTCCCTATTTAGTAATATGTTGGTTGTAGGCTTGTCATAAATAGCCTTTATTATATTGAGATATGATCCTTCTATTCCTAGTCTCTGTAGGACTTTTATCATGAAGGGATGTTGGACTTTGTCAAATGCTTTTTCTGTGTCTAATGAGATGATCATGTGATTTTTGTTCTTCAGTCCATTTATATAATGTATTACATTTATTGATTTGCGTATGTTGAACCATCCCTGCATCTCTGGTATAAAGCCTACTTGGTCACCTGTGCTTGTCAACACCCACCTTCAGAAAGGTGACAGGGACAGATCCCAGGAAAGATAGCGCTTCAAATTCCATTTGGGCTGCTTCTGCCTGTTAGACAACCAGTGCCCTAGGGACGAGGGCAGGTGTTTGGATTCCTGTGAGTCTGCCTACTGTCCCCAGCATAAGGCACTGGTCCAAATCAGACCAAACTCTTGGCCTGCAATATGCTGTTGGTTCCACCCTGGTCCTTTTGCAACTGGAGAATCACTTTCACCAAAGGGTGAAGCCTGGGGTTGAAACACAGACAGACAGGTCCACAATGGCCAGGCCCTGTGGGCGTCAGCTGTGCAAATCCACTCTTTTGACAAACGCTGGCGCTCTCCGGGCACAGCACAGGTCAGCAGTGGGAGCTGGCTCCAGCAGAAGCTCTGGCAGGTACTTAGGGGCGGGTTCCGGACCCCATGGCTGGCTTGCTGGTCCTCAGACTCACATGGTTGTCCTCCCCAGTCAGCAACTGTCCCTCTTCCAGCTGGTTAGTTTCTAACTCAGAACCAGCGTCAGTTTGGGGTGAGTGGTGCTGTCTGTCCCTTCTTATGAGAAGTCTCCAAGAATACATGTCTCCACTCCTCTCAGACTCTGCTTCCTCCATGCCCATTTGTTTTGGGGAGCTTGGAGGTCCATTTGTGGAGGCATCAGGCACTGTTGCTCCTTTGAATGACCCCTGCTCAGGGACCCCACTGACAGGACCAAACCTAGTGGTTTCCTGCTTTTAACCATGGGTAGATCTGGGGAAGTAAATATGTGAAAAGTTGAGGTTAAGCTCATTTTAAGACCTGCCTTAGGTTCGCTTTTAAAAATTCAAACAGAAAGGTATAGAGTGTGGGTGCGGAGGATGGCTCAGATATGGTTTGGAGGCATGGGACTTTGTGGGAGACCCGGGTGGTAGGACAGAAGTGTGGCAGTTGACTTCCAGAAACCTGCTTATATATGATCATGCCATAAGTCTGATTTAAGGTGTACCATGCATGGTGGCACACACCTTTAATCCCAGCACTCAGGAGGCTGAGGTAGGTAGGAGGATCACAGTGAGTTTGAGGCCAGCCTGGAGCTCCAGAATAAGTTCCAGGTTAGGTGGACTACAGTGAGAACCTACTCAAAAATTAAAATAAAATAAACTATTGTTATTCTGCTAACATTTATTGTATACTTACTGTGCCTACAATTGTATATTTCTTTCATTTATGCCTCGCAACCCTACAATCATGCCCGCTTGACAGTTGAAGAAACAGATTAGAGAGGTTGACTCATTTGCCTAAAGTCATTAGCTATGGAGTCAAGATGCCATACGTTCCTGGCTACAAGAACCGTGGCTAATATGTTCAGGCTCATGATAACCCTATCTAGAAAATCAAGAATGGATTGATTGACTTTCAGTGGCTGTTTTTGCTCTAACAAATAGTCCTTTAAATCTCTGAAAGTCCCTCTGCTGAGACCACATCCTAAAATATGTGAAGTGGCTTCTCCCATCTGCGCTGCTTCCCTTCCCCCATCCTCACCAAGGCCTTTGCTTAATTTACTGTTATTGCTGCTTTTAGCAGAAATCTGCTCAGATCCTTCACTTCTGTTAAAGAGGAAGCGAATGATAGAAGCTGAAAACATTTCTTTCCTATCCAATGAGGAAACACTGCCAGCCAACAAGCAGTAGCAAACACATTGCAGGGGGCACCGTTTCAATCATGAAAGTTGTTTTCCCCAAAACTGTTCCATCCTACCCTCACCCTCAATTAGGTACGGGAAGAAATCAAAGCATAAAGAGCGACGCCTTTAACCATGATTGTCAGTTCTTTGGAGATCTGGGCCAAAATTCCGGTCTCTAGGTCCTCCACCCGGAAATCACATGTAGAGATGAGTAACTGAAGCCGGCTCCCACCCTGGAATGTTCAGATTCTTGGAACAGGGTGACAGAAGGGGCTAGGAACATTCCAGAGGAAACAAAAGCAAGATGAGCAAAGAGACAAGAAGCTGTGAACTCCAGGCTGACGTTGTGTGGATGAAGGTGACTGGAAGCTGCCCAGGGATGGTGGCTGCCCAGGTCAAAGGGCACCAACAGGAAGTGCAATCACCCAGGCTCCCTGGGTTAGGAGGAAGTCTTGGCTGCATCTTCTGAGGCCTTTATGCTTCCAGAGTTGTCTCAGGGTGACTCAGACTTCCTGAGAAACCTCTTATCTCTGCCAGCACAGACATCTGTACCTTCCCTTGCCCAAGAAGTCATCCATGTAGGGCCACTCCTTCCCCAGGCAGATCAATGGGCCATTCACTCCTTCCCAGGGTTGGATCATAGAAACAGTCCCTTGACAAGGGAGGACGGCCTGGTGGCAGTCTCTCTAGGACTTGTTTGCTTCAGCCTCTCTTGCTCTTCCCTCCACTCCACACAGTCTAGGGAAAAGTGACTAATTCTCTCCATGAGCTTCTTGCCTTCAGGAGAAACAAAACTGTCACTATACCAACCATATTTTGTAACCTAAATGAGGAAGTCCCTGGATAGAGCTATACCCTTCTGGATAGAAGATCATTGACAGGGCAAGAGAACTGAATATTTGAAATCAGTTTTATGAATAGGTTCTATATATTTGTTGACCATAGTGAGGTGCCATAGGGTGGGTACAAATCATATGAAAGGTGTGCCAGGGCCAAGTTACCTCTGTTCTACCCAGATAGAAGCTGGGATTAACATGGGGAATCAACAGACTCATGTGATTTTGCTTAACGATGGTGGAGACCTTGGAGGCAGAATTCTATGGTTATCAGAATACTTTAAAAGATAATGATAGTAATGTATACCTTTGGAGTCGATCTTTAGTCGCAGAGCTATAAAGAATCTCTAAGATCTTTCTACTTTAGAAATAAGGTTTGGAAGAGTGAAGTGTCTAACCTAAGCCCTTATGTAGCAGGTATCTTCTCATCGCTGGTACAATACATTTGCCAGAAGCAGCTGATGGAAGGAAAGGGTTTATTTTGGCTTACAGTCTTGAGGGGAAATTTCTCACGGCAGGGAAAGCATGGTAGAAACAAAAGCTGGGTGTTACATCTTGTCATAATAGCTGGGAGGAAGCAGCCAAGAGTAAGCTAGCTTGCACTGGAAGAAGTGAGATTTTAGAATCCCAAACCCTTACTCAGTGACACATCTCCTTCAGCAAGGGTCCACCTCCCACAGGCTCCAATGGCTGGGGATCAGGTAGGTAGCTTAATCCTAAACACATCAGGTTATGGGGACATTTTACATCCAAACTACCACGCTTTATTGTGGTTGTCACTGGAACAAAGTAGCTGAGATAATGAACTTATAAAAGGTTTATTTTTGGCTCATGGCTTGAGAGGCTTAATTCCATGGTTGGTTGATTCCATCATTGTTGGACCTGTGGCCAGGGAGACTATCATGTGGGATGGCACCTGGCAGAGAAAAGCTGGTAAACTCATGACAGCTGAGAAGGAGAGAAAGAGAGAGGAAGACAGACAGAAAGGGAAGGAGGGAGAGAGGTAGAAAGGGAGAGGGACTGTGGTTACAATACTCCCTTGAAGTCCATGCCAATAATGACTTAAAATTCCTTCCTTCTAGTAGGTTCCATCTCCTACAGTTTCCACTGCTTCCTAATAGTGCCATAGGTTAGCAACAAAGCTTTTAACGCATGGACTTTGGGGGACACCTTTCCAAGCCACAGCACTTATAATTTCAGTCACGTTGTTAACATTGAATGGGTTTCGTGTTTTCTAGCTCTGTGCAAAAATTTCCCAGAAGGTCAGCACTCCTCACACAGAGCAGCCCGTTATCATTTTCTAAGCTTGCTCCTTTGCCAGCCAATGCATTGGTAGAAGATGTTGGACTTAGTGTCCCTAAGTATCACAACCAGGCCAGGCTGGCCACCAAACTATCCCATTTGTAAAGAATATGTCTGAAGATCATGTCATAAGTCTGGTTAAAATAAAAAGACTTGCTGGGTGTGGTGGCACACACCTTTAATCCCAGCACTTGGGAGGCGGAGGTAGGAAGATTGCCATGAGTTCAAGGCCACCCTGAGACTACATAGTGAATTCCAGGTCAGCCTGGGCTACAGTGAAACCCTACCTGGAAAAAAAAAAGCCAACAATAACAACAAGAAAAAAGACTTTAAGAAAAAGGTGTTCATTGGAAGGGGATGAGATGAGGAAGGGAGACAAGAGAAGGACACAGGAGAGGTTTATAATAAAAAAAAGCCCACTATGTACATGTATGAAAATTACCAATTAAAATATTTCGAAAGTCTGAAAAACCAGACTTTTACCAGAAATTCCAAAGATAAAGATGGAACAGTTAAGAAAAAAATGCATCTAGGATACTTAACCCTAGGCTGATAGCCTCTTTCCACCTGCAACTGATACTGAAGATACTGAGAGACTGAAATGGGAGCTGAAAGAAGGGTGCTGGGGTTCCTCTTCAGCCTGCTTGCTGGGCTGCTCACTTCAGGAATGAAGGTCCGACTGCTTTCACCCTCCTGAGGCAGGCCTCTGGAAAACCCACAGAGAGAAGGCACGGTTGTGTTCTTGAGGGGCTTACACTCTGGTGTTGGAGACAGGCATCTTAACCACGCAACAGCTCAAGCAATAGCTATGGCAGATCTTTAACTGTGCCAGTGAGCTCTGTAGAAAAAGGGGAATGAGACATTGACTTAGAATAGGTGCTCAAGGAAGGCTTTGTAGATGGGATGCAAGGTGAGTTGGTCACATACACAAGAGTGTGGTTACTACAGCCCAGGAGGGAGAAAGAATCTCAGAAGCCTGGGCCACAGAGCACGAGGTAGTTTCTGAACTGCCAGGGGTCCTTCTTGTTAAGGGCGGTGTCCCTGAGGCTTGTTCTATGTAATATGGTCCTTGGAGATGAGCCACTGGAAAGGACCTTGGGTCAAAATTTTCAGAGTGTTGTCGGCTGTGTGGCTGCCTTAAGGGTTCAACAACTCATAGAAGCTTAGTGAAGGCCCTTGTCAAAACAGGACAAAGTATGCTTAACCATTTTTAAGTTAGGTAGTCCCCTCTTTTGTGTCAGAAGTAACTGGGAGGAAAAAAAAAACTTCGTGGGATTTGCTTTGGTTGAGGTCAGGGGACAGGGAGGAGATGAAGAGCCATGATTGTAGAAAGACCATGGCCTGATCAAAGAATGCAGTGCTCTGTCGTGGAGGCAGTGGGAGCAACAGCGGGATACTTTCCTGCCTTCCAAAGCAATTTTTTCCTAACCACCTAAGTAATGCATATTCATGTTAGAAAACTTGCATGAGAAGGAAAAGAAACAGCTTAAGAAAAGACACCTGAAGTCACCTGCAAGGCAGCACATAGAGGTCACCATGTGCCAGCTGAGGAGTGATATTTCTGATGCATTCTGGGTGCTGGCCTCTGCCGTAAGTGATGTGGATTCAGCAGTAAACACAGCCAATGAAAAGTCCCTCTGTCCTTCAGTAGACGCAGGCAGTAGAAAGAACAAACAAAATGTACAAGCATGTAGTGATGTAAAGTACTGACAAGGACAACACAGGAAAAACCAGGCGAGAAGCTAGTGAAAGGACTGTGCCCCACTGCGGGCAGGCGTGGGCTGCTAGAAATGCCACTTTGGACAGGTAACCTGAGAACTTTTAGATGAGGACTTGAGGGTGGTGCAGCAGTACAGTCTGCAAACAGACGGAAGAAGGAGAAATAAGAAGTGCAAAATCTGAATCTGTGTGGACTGTGCCCATTGGAAGCACAATAAGGTGGATGGCACAGTTGGGGAGAATAAGAGGAGTGAATATGAGAGACTAGAGAGAGGGCGCAAGGATGGGGACCTTCAGGACTAAGCTTTTATCTATAGATACAGGTGCTGGGCTGGAGAGATGGCTTAGTGGTTAAGCGCTTGCCTGTGAAGCCTAAGGATCCTGGTTTGAGGCTCGGTTCCCCAGGTCCCACGTTAGCCAGATGCACAAGGGGGCGCACGTGTCTGCAGTTCGTTTGCAGAAGCTGGAAGCCCTGGCGCGCCCATTCTCTCTCTCTCCCTCTGTCTTTCTCTCTGTGTCTGTCGCTCTCAAATAGATAAATAAAAAATTAAAAAAAAAAAGATACAGGTGCTGTGGAAGAGCTTTCAAACGTCTAAATGGAGGTATAATTCTTGGACCACACAATGCGCTCATGCAAATTGTCTCCTTCAGCAGTTTGTAGGATATTCACAGAACTGAGTGTAACCATTATTCATATGTGATTTTAGAAACTGCATCCTTATTCCTATGGTGGTTTGAATTAGGCGTTCCCAATAAATTCATGTATTTTGAATGCTTGGTTCATAGCTAATGGCAATTTGGAAATTGGAGCCTTGCTGGAGGAAGTGCATGGCTAGGGACAGGCTTATGGATGTCACAGCCAGCTTTCACCTGTGACTTACTTCCCTCTGTTTGGCACACTTTCCTGCTGCTATTGTCCACCTGATGTTGGCCAGAAGGTGATGTCCACCCTCTGCTCATGCCATCATTTCCCCATGTCCCCATGGAACTTCCCTTTGAGTCTGTAAGCCAAAATAAACACTTTCCTCCCATCAGCTGCTTTTGCTCAGGTGTTTTGTGACAGCAATGAGAAGGAAACTGAAACATTCTCTATTTTTCCCTCCCTCTCCTTAGCCCTTGGCAAGTACTTCCTGGCTCTACAGGTTTCTCTACTCTGGTCACTTCATATAAATGACATGGATGTTATATAGTATCATATGAGGTCTTTGAGACTGATTTCCCCTTCATGTCAGATAACCTCTTCAAGTTTTAACCATATTGTAACATGTGTCCTGTATCAGTCACCTTCTTGTTGCTGGAACAAAATGCCTGGCCTGAAGCAGCTGGAAAGGGTTTGTTTTGGCTTACAGTCCCTCATAGCAGGAAAAGCACAGCACCACATCCTCATATCAGGCTGGAGGAAGTAGAAAGCATGAGAGACTGCCAAGCGGGGTCAGACTATAACTCCACAAGGCCCACCCCCAGAGGTACACTTCCTTCAGCAAGGCTCCACCTCCTAAAAGTTTCATTAACTTCCCAGTGTCACTGAGCATTCAAGCATCTAAACACAAGTGTATAGACATTTTACATTCAAACCACTGCATTCTGCCTTTGTTTCCTGCGATTAGTTTGAATGTATGTCCTTGGCCCCATAGCCTCAGCTTCAGACATATATGCCACTCATCTGGCTTTTTGTGGATACTGGGGAATTGAACCAAGGCTGGTAGGCATTGCAAAAAAAAAAAAAAAAAAAAGCATCTTTAGCTGCTGAATCATCTCTTCAGCCCACCCCCTCCATTACTTTTAAATTCAACTTGGCTCAAGTTCTCAAGACACAGTCAGAAGGCACTCAATTTCTTTGTCAGAATATCACATAAACTGTGTCTAGCCCAGTTCCTAACAAAGTCCTTTGTCCCTTCTGAAACCTCATAAGCTGTGCTTCCATTGTCTACACCTCTCTTTGTAATCTATTCTTCATAAGAATGGCCCATTAAGTTCTGCTTATAGCTTTGTAAACCTTCCCTAGTCCAAAGCTCTAAGTCTTTCCATATTCCTCCCACAAACCAATTCAAAAATACCAAGACCTACGTGGTCATGTTTATCACAGCAATGACCCCACTCCTGGTACCATAACCTGTATCAGTCAGGGTTTCTAGAGGAACAATACCAATAGAATGAATACTTATTATAAAGGAGATTCACGGGATTAGCTTACAAGATATAGGCTGGACAGTCCAACAGTAGTTGTCTATAGGTTGGAGAGTCAGAGAACCTGGTAGCTCCTCTGTCCATGAGGCAGGATGAAGGCTGGAGAGTTGAAGATTCCAGTAGCTTTTCATTCCATGAGGCTGTATTCCAACATTCTCAGAAGATAACTGAACAGTATATGTATACATGAGGGAGTAGCAAGGGGTACCAGGCTAGAAGCACACACCAGTGGGTAGCATGGGCAACAGGGCAAAAAACAATAATCTCTGTGCTGTACTGGAGCTACTGCATATAGTGCCACAGTAGAAGGACTGCCCACTTGGGAAGAAGGGCTTCTTTGCTCAGTTAACCCTTCCTCACAGGCCAGCCCAAGAGGTGTCTCTCCCTCTATTCCTAATCTGATCATGTTGACAACAAAATGTTGCAATCACATATCCATACTTCAGCTCTTTTTATGGCCCTCCCCCCTCACAATATTCCAATGTGTGAATGTATCAAATATAGGTTGTTTCCCATGGCAGCCTTTGAGCAGAGGAGTGATGGGACCTGAAATGGATGGGGCCACTCTGGCCTCTGCAAGGAGAATGGACTGAATGTGGGTTGAGTATAGAACCGGGGATGCTGGCTAGGAGGTTGTGGGGATGCAGTTGATGATGAGTTTGGGGTTTAGATGATAGCATTGGAAGTGCAAAGGGTGGTATGTTGGGATGTTCTCAGGCTTTGTTCTGGATTCTTTTCTTTATTCACATTATGAGTGATCCATTGTTCTATGTCTTAAATATTTTCTTTTTAATTATTGGATTAAAATTTTAGTAAATTTTTATTGACAAGTTCCAGAAATATAAACAAAACACCATGATCATAATCCCCTCCCACCACCCAACCTTTCACCCCTCTACAGAATGCCTCTTCTTTTCCAACTAGTCTTTGTATTTTTGATGTCATCATTTTTATCCTCCTATTATGCAGGTCTTGTGTAGATAGTGTCAGTCATAGAGAAGTCATGAATATCAAGGCAAATTTGTGTCTGAAAGACAGTATTGTTAGCACTCCTCCCCTTCTTTTGGCTCTTAAATTATTTCTGCTATCTCTTCTGCAATGGAACCTGAACCTTTGAGGGTGTAATAGAGATGTCTCATTAAATGCTGAACACTCCATTATTACTTCTTAGTACTTTGGTGAGTTTTGAGTCATGACAATGGTCACTCCCATCTGAAAAGGGAAATTTCTTTAACCAAAAGTGAGAGTAGCACTAATATATGGACATAAACATCGGCATTCAGAGGGAAGTTTGGTGGTTATAAATATATGCATTTAGTCAGACAATAGTAGTGGTTTCCCCCCTAGGTCTTATGACCTCCCATGCCATAGGCTTTTCATTAGGTTTTCACTACCAGGCATGAATTCTCTCCCATGGAGCAGGCCTCAAATTTAAGCAGAGAACAATTGGTTTTCCCCATAGCAGTCATACTACTATTGCACCAGTTGGTACATTTGGCCAGCCTGTCCAGCTGTAAAGCTTGAAGGGTCCACTGCTGGTTAATACCATTGGTGATTCTCTCCTAATAGACTGCATAAGTCTTTCTAGCATTCTGACAGCTAGCCAATAAGGAGAAAACTTCCAGCTCAGGTCCAGTTTGATTTCTCAGTAACTTGCAGCCCAAGCATGTGGTATCTTAAGCAATAGGGTCTTACCATCTAGTTGTGGTAGGAAATCAAGGACCTCGGGGATAGCCCCTGGTCTTGGGGGCACCAGGGACCTCCCTGGACAAATGGGAGGAAAAATAATGGTAGAAAAATAGAAGAGACCCTAGTTGGAAAAAAGGGATTCAGTGGAGGGGGGATTTTGGAGGAGAAAAAGACAGGCTGATGGGAGGGGGTTATGGTCATGGCATATTGTTTATATTTATGGAACTTGTCAATAAAAAAGTTGCTTGATATAAAAAATGCAAATCAAATCAAATCAACTCACATGCCCAGAGTTCTACAAGTGTTTTCAGTTTCAATCACTGACAAAATGCCTGAGCAAATCAACTCAGGAGGAAAGATTTCTTTTGGCTCACAGCTATGAAGGTTTCAGCCCATGGTCAGCTGGATTCATTGTTCTTGGGCCTTTGGAAAGGTAGTACCATCATGAAGGAAGGGCACGGTGCAGGAAAGCTGATGACCTTGCAGCAGCTGGGAAGGAAGGAGAGAAGAAAGGAGGAAAGTGCCAGGGATAAAGATGTGTCTTCGAAAGCCTGCCTCTAGTGACCAACTTCCTCCAACTAGGCCTTACCTCCTAATATGAACACTGATGAGGTTAGCACCCTTATGATCCATGATCCAGTGACTTCTCAGTAGCTCCGCTTCCACACAGGAATCTTTCTGAGTGGAGAGAGTCACTTCATATTCAAACTTTAGCAAACAGTTCCCCATTTTATTCAAGATGAGGCCAAGCCCACACATTGGCCTACAGTGCCCTACATGGCCTGGCCCTCTGTTAACTAAGACCTTGTCTCTTACTTCTCATCCCTTTGTCTTTTCTGTTCCAGACTACAGGCCTTCTGGCTGTTCCCTGAACTTTCCAGGTACTTGCATGTCTCCGAGCCTCCACAGTGGCGGTGCCTCTGCCCGGGATGCTCTTTCCTTTGATATTCACTTGGCTGATTCCTGCCTTGCTGTCAAAGAACAGTCCCCCTCCCCGTTTCAACCTCACTTCTCTGTGAAACCAGTTGGGGCTGCCATATTTAGCCTCACAAACCTTTTCCAACATGGCCTCACGTCTCTTTCCCTCCTAGAGCTTGGCCATATCTTTAGTGCCCTGTGTAGCTTCCATGCTTTGTGTTTATTTTATTAAGCACTCTTCCTGTAAGGTACAAGCTACACAGAGCCAGTGTCTCTATTGTGTCCCCCAAAGCCAGTAAGCTGCCTGGCATGTAATACTCACACATGAAATGAGTCCATTTATCATACGGATATATACATGTATAGCTTTACTGGGATGGAGAGATGGTTTAGTGGTTAAGGCACACACCTGAGAAGCCTAGGGACCCAGGTTCCATTCTCCAGGTCCCATGTAAGCCAGATGCACATGGTGGTGCACGCGTCTGGAGTTTGTTTGTAGTGGCAAGAGGCCCTGGCGCACCCATTCTCACTCTCTCTCTCCCACCCTCTCTTTGTCTCTAATAAATAAATAAGTAAAAATAAATCTTTAAATTTGTTATTAAAATTTTATATATATGAGTGTATATCTGTATCTATACATACACACACACATATATATACATGCATATGTACACACACCTATACATATATACTATATATACACATACATACTGACAGACAATACCACATATTAGCCATTCAATTCACTTATTCGATAGATAATGATTAAATATAGTTTGAAGCTGAAGCACTTCAACATGAGACTTGCTCTTACTGCCTTCAAGAGATTTGGCCATAGTATTATTAACCCTATTAGAATAAACTACAAGGCTTGGCTTCCAATGGGATCCATCAGAATTCGGCAGTAAATATCAATTCTCAGGGCCCTGTGAAGCCTGGCCTGCATCCTCTTCTCACTTCGCTTCTTTCACACTAACCTTCTTAGGGTTCCTGGAGCTCATTGTCCTCCCTCTGATCCTGGGTCTTTTGCCTCAATCACTTGACATCTCTCCCTTCTCCAGAGTTAGCAGGTTCAAAGCCAACTTCAGTCTGCAAAACATATGACTAAGACAATGAAAATGTAAGTCCCAGAGAACTGAAAAAAAAAATCTGCAAAAAATATATGACAAAGGATTTCTGTCTAGTAGAGTCATAATGATGTTTCTTCTAATGAGTGGTTCATAAGAAGATTCTGTGACTTTCTGTCAATGTAACCACCTGAGTTTGTGGACGTGTACTCTGTGTTGGTCACACAATGACGAAATTCCTAATGACACATTTCCCATGACTGTGCATACAAAGAACTCTTAAAATGGAACATACGGGCCAATTGAAACCATCAGTAGCGGGCACCTCTTCAAAGGTGTAATGCAGGTGAAAATATGCACATGGGGCACCACATCCCATCAGAGAATTGTGAAGTAAAACAACGAGCTGCCCCCACATACCAGTTAGAGTGGCTGAAATCTGAGACACCAGCAACACTAGAGTCGGGGTGATGAGGAGCGAAGGGAATGCTCATTTGCTGCTGTGGGAACGCAAACCTGATGCAGTCACCTTTGCAAGACAGTGTGCCCATTTCTATACAAGTGATCATATTCACACCACAGAATCCACAAATCTTTATTTTATTATTATTATTTTACTATTTATTATTAATATTGCTTGGCATTCATCCAGGTGAGTTGAAAGCATATTCATATAAAATATTGCGTAAAATATTCACAGAGCTTTACTCATAATTTTCCCAAATTGAAAGTAGTCTACTGGGCATGCCTGTAAATACCAGCATCCAGGATGTTGAGGCCAGCCAAAGTACATAGAAAGGCTTCTTAAAAAAAAACCCAAAAAACAAGAAACAACTTCAGAGCTGGAGAGATGGCTTAATGGTTAAGGCACTTGCCTGCAAAGCCTAAGGTCCAGGTACCCACATAAGGCAGCTGCACAAGGTGGCACATATGTCTGGAGTTTGTTTGCACTGGCTAGAGGCCCTGACATGCCCATTCTCTCTCTCTTCAATAAATAAAAATAAAAAAGTTTAAAAAAATCAGTTGCAGTCAACAAATTCTGCAGTAGGTGACTAGATAAACAAACATTGGCATAGTCATTTAGCAAAATGATAAAAAGAAAGGAGCTATTAAATTGCAAAAGATCTAGGGGAATCTTAAATGCTTAGTGCTCAGTGAAAAGCCAGTTTCAAAAGGCTGCATAATATCTCCAATTATATGGAATGATGGAAAAGGCAAAACTGTACAGACAGGAAAATGATCATTGAGTGGACAGAAGAAAGGGAGGAATGAATATAAGAAGAGCAGGGAATTTTTAGGGCAGTGAAATTATTCTATAGGATCCTGTAACGGGAGCATGGCATTATCTATTAGTCAAAACTCTAGATCTTCATCTGGTTTTTTTTTTTAAATTTTTATTAACATTTTCCATGATTATAAAATATATCCCATGGTAATTCCCTCCCTCCCCACCCCCACACTTTCCCATTTGAAATTCCATTCTCCATCACATTACCTCCCCATTACAATCATTGTAATTACATATATACAATATCAATCTATTAAGTATCCTCCTCCCTTCCTTCCTCCACCCTTTATGTCTCCTTTTCAACTTACTGGCCTCTGCTACTAAGTATTTTCATTCTCATGCAGAAGCCCAGTCATCTGTAGCTAGGATCCACATATGAGAGAGAACAGGTGGCGCTTGGCTTTCTGGGCCTGGGTTACCTCACTTAGTATAATACTTTCCAGGTCCATCCATTTTTCTGCAAATTTCATAACTTCATTTTTCTTTACTGCTGAGTAGAACTCCATTGTATAAATGTGCCACATCTTCATTATCCACTCATCACTTGAGGGACATCTAGGCTGGTTCCATTTCCCGGCTATTATAAATTGAGCAGTAATAAACATGGTAGAGCACGTACTTCTAAGGAAATGAGATGAGTCCTTTGGATATATGCCTAGGAGTGCTATAGCTGGGTCATATGGTAGATCAATCTCTAGCTGTTTTAGGAACCTCCACACTGTTTTCCACAATGGCTGGACCAGATTGCATTCCCACCAGCAGTGCAGAAGGGTTCCTTTTTTTCCACATCCCCGCCAACATTTATGATCATTTGTTTTCATGATGGTGGCCAATCTGACAGGAGTGAGATGGAATCTCAATGTAGTTTTAATCTGCATTTCCCTGATGACTAGTGACGTAGAACATTTTTTTAGATGCTTATATGCCATTCGTATTTCTTCCTTTGAGAACTCTCTATTTAGCTCCATAGCCCATTTTTTGATTGGCTTGTTTGATTCCTTATTATTTAACTTTTTGAGTTCTTTGTATATCCTAGATATTAATCCTCTATCAGATATATAGCTGGTGAAGATTTTTTCCCATTCTGTAGGTTGCCTCTTTGCTTTTTTCACTGTGTCCTTTGCAGTGCAAAATCTTTGTAATTTCATTAGGTCCCAGTGGTTAATCTGTGGTTTTATTGCCTGAGCAATTGGGGTTGTATTCAGAAAGTCTTTGCCAAGACCAATATGTTGAAGGGTTTCCCCTACTTTTGCCTCTAGCAGTTTCAAAGTTTCCGGTCTGATGTTAAGGTCTTTAATCCATTTGGACTTAATTCTTGTGCATGGCGAGAGAGAAGAATCTATTTTCATCCTTCTGCAGATATATATCCAGTTTTCAAAACACCATTTGCTGAAGAGGCTATCTCTTCTCCAATGAGTATTTTTGGCATTTTTATCGAATATCAGGTGGCTATAGCTACTTGGGCTTACATCTGGGTCCTCTATTCGGTTCCACTGATCTACATGTCTGTTTTTGTGCCAGTACCATTCTGTTTTTGTTACTATGGCTCTGTAGTATAGGTTAAAATCAGGTGTGGTGATACCACCAGCCTCTTTTTTGTTGCTCAGTATTATTTTAGATATTCGAGGTTTTTTGTGACTCCAAATGAATTTTTGGATTGTTTTTTCTATTTCCATGAAGAAAGCCTTTGGAATTTTTTTTTTTTTTAAATTTAATTTATTAGTTTTCTTTTCAGTAAATACAGGCAGTTTGGTACCATTATTTAGGCTCATCTGTGATCTACCCCCTCCCATTAGACCCTCCTTATTATTGAAAATGGGTCGTGCATTGTGGAGTTAGCCCCCAGTTATTAGTATGATAAATGTCTCTGAAAATCATGACCCAACATGTAACTCTGACATTCTTTCCGCCCCCTCTTCCGCAAGATTTCCCTGAGCCATGTTGGGTTCATTTTTGGTCTGCTTCAGTGCTGAGGTGTTGGGGGCCTCTGAGGCTCTGGCTCTCTGATTTGGTAGGAGTTGATTTTTCTCTGAATTGATCTCCTTCCCCTTTGTGCTGGTATCCAGTTCACAGGAAAACATCACCCTTGCTTATTTCGCCAGTTGTCCTTAGTTTCAGTTGGGCCCCTTCTGAGGTATGTTGGGGCAGCTCTCTTCTTAGGATCTGCATCTATCTTTTTTTCCCTCGTTGTTTGTAGTGCAGCTAGGCGGTCGCCATCTTGACCGGAAGCTCCAAGCCTTTGGAATTTTGATAGGGATTGCATTAAATGTGTAGATTGCTTTTGGTAAGATTGCCATTTTCACGATATTGATTCTTCCAAGCCAGGAACAAGGGATGTTTCTCCACTTTCTAGTGTCTTCTGCAATTTCTCACTTGAGTGTTTTAAAGTTCTCATTGTATAGATTCTTTGCTTCCTTGGTTAGGTTTATTCCAAGGTATTTTATTTTTTTTTGATGCAATTGTGAATGGGAGTGATTCTCTGATTTCATCCTCTGTGTGTTTGTTGGTAGCATATATTAAGGCTACTGCTTTCTGTGTATTTATTTTGTATCCTGCTACATTGCTGTAGGTTTTGATCAGCTCTAACAGCTTGCTAGTAGAGTCTTTAGGGTCCTTTATGTATAGAATCATGTCATCTGCAAATAATGATAACTTGATTTCTTCCTTTCCAATTTGTATCCCTTTTATGTGTGTCTCTTGCCTTATTGCTATGGCTAAGACTTCCAAAACTATATTAAATAAAAGTGGGGACAGTGGACACCCTTGTCTTGTTCCTGATTTTAGTGGAAAAGCTTCCAGTTTTTCCCCATTTAGTAATATGTTGGCTGTAGGCTTGTCATAAATAGCCTTTATTATATTGAGATATGTTCCTTCTATTCCCAGTCTCTGTAGGACTTTTATCATGAAGGGATGTTGGATTTTGTCAAATGCTTTCTCTGCATCTAATGAGATGATCATGTGATTTTTGTCCTTCAACCCGTTTATGTGATGTATTACATTTATAGATTTGCGTATGTTGAACCATCCCTGCATCTCTGGGATAAAGCCTACTTGGTCAGGGTGAATGATCTTTTTGATATACTCTTGTATTCTGTTTGCCAATATTTTGTTGAGAATTTTTGCATCTATGTTCATGAGGGAGATTGGTCTGTAATTTTCTTTTTTTGTTCTATCTTTGCCTGGTTTTGGTATCAGGGTGATGCTGGCCTCATAGAAGGAGTTTGGTAGAATTCCTTCTTTTTCTATTTCCTGGGAAAGCTTAAGAAGCAATGGTGTTAGCTCTTCCTTAAAAGTCTGGTAAAATTCAGCAGTGAATCCATCCGGGCCTGGGCTTTTTTTAGTTGGGAGATTATTGATAACTGTTTGGATCTCCATGTTTGTTATAGGTCTTTTTAAGTGATTAATCTCATTTTGATTTAATTTAGGTAGGTCATATAGATCATGGAAATCATCCATTTCTTTCAGATTTTCATACTTTGTGGAGTATATGCTTTTATAGTATGTCCCTATGATTTTTTGAATTTCTCTGGAATCTGTTGTGATGTTACCTTGTTCATCTCTGATTTTATTAATTTGTGTCTCTTCTCTCTTTCTTTTGGTCAGATTTGCTAAGGGTTTATCAATCTTGTTTATCCTTTCAAAGAACCAACTCTTTGTTTCATTAATTCTTTGGATTGTTCTTTTTGTTTCTATTTCATTAATTTCTGCCCTAATCTTTATTATTTCTTCCTGTCTACTGATTTTTGGTTTGCCTTGTTCTACTTTTTCCAAGGCTTTAAGGCAAAGCATTAGGTCGTTTACCTTTCTAATTTCTTAATATAGGCACTTAAGGCTATAAATTTACCTCTTAGAACTGCCTTCATTGTGCCCCAGAGGTTTTGTTATGTTGTGTTCTCATTATCGTTTGACTCTATAAATTTTTTGATTTCCTTTTTGATTTCTTCATTGACCCACTCATCATTTAGTAGTGTATTGTTTAGTTTCCATGATTTTGTGTATGCTCTATAGCCTTTCTTGCTACTGATTTGTAGTTTAATTCCATTGTGGTCAGATAGAATGCAAGGAATTATTTCAATTTTCCTAAATTTGTTAAGATTTGCTTTATGTCCTAATATATGGTCTATTTTAGAGAATGTTCCATGTGCTGCTGAAAAGAATGTATATTCTGCAGCCTTTGGATGAAATGTCCTGTATATATCTGTTAGGTCCATTCCTTCTATGACCTCATTTAGTCCAGATGCCTCTCTGTTTATTCTTTCCCTGGATGACCTGTCTATTGATGAGAGTGGGGTGTTAAAGTCACCCACCACCACTGTGTTTTGTGTTATCTGTGACCTTAGTTCTAATAGTGTTTGTTTGACGAATTTGGGAGCCCCCATGTTAGGTGCATATATGTTTAGGATTGTAATGTCCTCCTGTTGGAGTGTGCCCTTAATCAATATAAAGTGACCTTCCTTATCTTTCTTGACTAACGTCGGACTAATGTCTACCCTGTCTGATATTAGGATAGCAACCCCTGCTTGTTTTCTAGGCCCATTTGCTTGAAACACCGTCTTCCAACCTTTCACCCTAAGATAATGTCTATCCTTTGTAGAAAGGTGAGTTTCTTGGAGACAACAAATTGTAGGATCCTGCTTTTTAACCCAGTCTGCAAATCTATGTCTTTTCGTTGGGGCATTGAGACCGTTGATATTAAGAGATATTATTGAAAGGTGTGTATTTATGTTTGCCATTTTTTTTTGTGTGTGTGTTTCTGGTTCTACCTGTGTTCTCTTCTGTTAACTGGCATTTGAGTATAGCTTGTTTTTTCTAGGTTCCTTATATGTGTGCTTTTCCTTTTGTTCAGCATGGAGGATTCTATCAAGTATTTTCTATAGAGCTGGTTTTGTCTTCAAATACTCCTTTAACCTGCTTTTGTCATGGAATGTCTTTATTTCTCCATCAATTTGAATGGATAACTTTGCAGGATAAAGTAACCTTGGTTGACAGTTGTTATCTTTCAGAACTTGGAATATATCACTCCAAGCCCTTCTGGCTTTAAAAGTTTGTGTTGAATAATCTGCTGTAATCCTGATGGGCTTGCTTTTGTAGGTAACTTGATTTTTCTCTCTAACTGCTTTCAATATTTTTTCTTTGGTGTGTGTGTTTGGGAGTTTGATTATAATATGGCGAGGAGAGGTTCTTTTTGGGTTTTGTCTGGCTGGGGTTCTAAAGGCTTCCTGTATCTGTATTGGCACCTCTTTCCCAATTTGGGGGAAATTTTCCTCAATGATTTTGTTGAAGATGCCTACTATGCCTCTGGAGTGGAGTTCTTCTCCTTCTACTATGCCCTGAATTCTTATATTGGATCTTTTCATAGTGTCCCGAATATCTTGAAATTCCCACTCATACTTTTCTATAAGTTTGTCTTTCTCTTTGTTGGACTGCATTTGGTCTGCCACCTGGTCTTCTAGCTTAGATATTCTGTCCTCTCCCTCATCCATCCTACTGGTGAGATTTTCTACAGAGTTTTTTATTTCATTAACTGTGTTCTTCATTGCTAGTAATTCTGACTGGTTTTTCTTTATTATTTCTATTTCCCTATTTATGTCTTGTATTGCCTTCTTTATTTCATTAAATTGGTGTCCTGCCTCTTCTTTGATTGCTTTGATTTCCTCTTTCATTTCTTCTTTGATTGTTTTCATGTGTTCTTTGACCTCTTTGAACATATTTATAATTATTCTTTTGAACTCTTTCTCAGGCATTTCCTCTAACTCTTTCTGACTGGAGGACTTTTCTGATGCATTAATACTTTTAGGTGGATTTATATCATCTTGCTTTTTAGTGTTTCTTGTGTTATAATGTATATATTTTTGCATCTTGGATTAAGTTAATGCTTGGATTTTCTAGCTAGCTGTGTATTCTTAGCTGTATCAATTGATTTGATGTAATATATTTTCAGGGTAGGACCTTAAGGTATTAGGTGTGGCTCTTAAGACTCTCAGAGTATCTACAAAGATGTTCTTAGGGGTTGAGTTTCCCTGCTATAGGAGTATTCAAGCAGGCTGAGTGGAATAAAATACAGGTAGATTCTAAAATTTAACTAAACACTGTACACATTCAATCAAAAACAGCCCCGAGTATGTATGCAAGAGTAGTTATTATAATGACCAGATCTTCTATCAACAAAGAGGTTTAGATTTCTGGTCTGTTGAGGGATCCAAGTCAGCTTGTGACCAAGTGAGACCCTTCCCTGGTGCAATCCCAGTTACCTTGGGTGATTTTGGTCTCAGTCAAGTTGCTGCCTGGGTCGTCAGGCTGCTGTTCTGATTTCTGGAGGTGGGCACTTGCTTTTCCTACGGGGCAAACCGAGCCGCTGCTGCTGCCTCTGCTGCTCCCATAGCTGCCAGCACCGGAGCCACCACCGCTGCTGAAGCTGCCGCTGCTGTGACCACTGCCGCTGTTCCCCCCGAAGCCGCTGCTGCGGGATCTGCCGCTGCTGCCGCTCCTGGGTCCGCTGCTGCTGGGGCCGCTGGTACTGGTGCTGGAGCTGCTGATGTTGCTGCCGAACTCTGCTCCTGCTTGGGTCCCGCTCTTGGCCCAAGTTGGCGTGGCCGGGTCCCGGGCCGCTGCTCTGTTCGCTGGAGCTGGGCTCAGGCGGTGGGGGAGGGGAGGGAGCCGCGGCTGCTCTGGTTCTCTCGCTGCTCCACGTGTTCTTCTACCTCGCGGTCTGCTCCTCTGCTGCTGGCTGCCGCTCTCCCCTCACGTTTCCCGAGTTGCGGAGAGCGTGGTGTGAGGGGAAAATCCCGCACCTGGCTTTTCCTGCGGCTCGAGCCGAGTCTGGCGGCTTTCTGCTGCCCCGCGGGCGCGGCAGTTGGCCGAGCTGCCGGAGCCGCTTTTCCCGCCTGTGCAGGCTCTGGATGCTCTAGAACTCTTCTACTTCCCTGCTGCCGCTTCAATTTCCTATACGCCTCACTTTTTAGTAAAAGTGTGTATTTTGCTGAGTATTTTTGGTCTTTTTCCCCCCTAGGCTGCTTTGGCGTGGTCCTACGCCGCCATCTTAACCGGAAGTCTCATCTGGGGTTTTAAAGAATGCTATTACATGTGAACTATGGACATCAGGTCACAATAATGTACAATATTGATTCTTCCTTGTAACAAATGTACATAATCGTGGAAGATGTTATGGAAACCAGTGTGTGATAAGGAGACAGGAATTCTCTGCATGTCTCAACTTCCTTTTGCAAAATGAAACTACTATCAAAATTAATTGGGGCTGGAGAGATTGCTTAGTGGTTAGGTACTTGCCTGCAAAGCCTAAGGACCTTGGTTTGATTCCCCAGTACCCATGTAAAACCAGATGCACAAGGTGGCACATGCATCTGGAGTTTGTTTGCAGTGACTAGAGGTCCTGGTGCACTCATTTTCTCTCTCTATTGCTCTCTCTCTGCCTCTTTCTCCCTCAAATAAATAAATAAAAATTTTATTTTTCTGGTTGTGGTGGCACACATCTTTAATGCCAGCCCTTGGGAGGCAGAGGTAAGAGGATTGCCATAAGTTCGAGGCCACCCTGAGACTATGTAGTGAATTTCAGGTCAGCCTGAACTAGAGTGAAAAACCAAGGAAAAAAGAAAAGGCTGGGGAGATGGCTTAATGGTCAAGGCATTTGCTTGAGAAGCCAAAGGACCCAGGTTGATTCCTCAGGACCCAAGTAAGCCAGATGCACAAGGGGCACATGTGTCTGGAGTTCATTTCTAGCCCTGGCATGCCCATTGTCTCTCTCTCTTCTCTCTATCTCACTCTCTCTCTCTGCTCGCAAGTAAATAAATACAATTAACAAAATAAAAATAAATAAATAAAAATATTTAAAATATCAAATCTATTAATAAAAAAAAATCAAACTCACCAATCACTTCTCTAACATACCATGAGCACATCTTCATTTTTCTTTCAGGATGCCTTGTTTTAGGCAATGACTTCACCACGTATCCAATGATGCAAGTCCCAAATCCAGAAGTTGACCTTAATGCCCTCCTCTCATGCAACCCTGAAGCCAGTTAGTGAGGGTTAGCGGTCTCTTTGACTTCCTAAGCAGTGCTAGAGTGTGTCCTCATCTCTTTATCTCCCTCACTATGATCCTAGTGGTTGCCCATCACTGGGGGCCACCACAGTAGCCTCTTCAACCTGCTCCCATTCTGGGCCATCCTTCTCTATCCTGAATCAGATTAGTGTGTGTCGTTCATGGCTTAAAGAACTTGATCCCTTCCTGTTCCTCTAATGATGCAGAACTTCCCACATAGCTGCCCTTTGTAATCTGTTTCACCAGGTTTATTTCTTGCTACACCCTTTTGTGTGTCTCAAGCTTGCTGAGCCTTACTGTCTTTCAATACTGGATGTATTTTTTCCCTTCTCTTACACAGGCTCTTCTTTTCTACCAACATCTCCTTAATCCCTTAAATTTTAGTGTAATTATTCTTTCCTTCAGAGAATTCATCTTTGACTTTCCAGATGGGGCCAAGATTCCCTACTTGGACTCCCAGTCATTTTTAAAACTATTTATTTATTTATTTGACAGACAAAGAAGGAGAGAGAGAGAGAGACAGAATGGGCGCGCCCAATGTGTGTGCCCCCTTGTGCATCTGGCTAACATGGGTCCTGGGGAATTGATCCTGGGTCCTTTGGCTTTGTAGGCAAATGCCTAACCGCTAAGCCATCCCTTCACCCCTCCCATGAAATTTTTAATCCGGTAGGTGCTTGTGAGGTGGACTGAGGCCAATCTAGAGGCTGTACAAATAGCAAACTTGGAGGCTTAGTTGCTTTTGCATTGTAATGACCAAGTACCTGGCAGATAGAATTTATGGGAGGAAATATAAGAAAGATTTATTTCGGCTCTTGGGCTAAACATCATGGTGAGGGGAGCATGTGCTCAAATAAGGGATATTTTGATGACGGGATAAGTCAATGAATACCAAGTCTCTGAGGACTCTGAAGGTGGTGAGCATGCCCTGAAGCCAGGGCCACTAACCTTGGCCTTGCTCAGGTACAGGGGTCTGTCTCAGTGACTCAGAACGTCACAGGTAGCGGTTGGAGGGAGCGCTTTGGTACTTCTCTTCCGAAAGCTCCCCAGTTCAGCTGTAAGCACTCACTGCACCTGTGATCTCATCTAGGGAGGGAACATTTGGATTTGGACACATTTGGCTGTTGCAGTATCCAAATTGCAAAACACAGTGACTTCATGCTCATTTTTCTTCTCCTTAGGATGAAGTCCCTTCATGCTGGAGCAACTTGACAAGGAGCTCCCTGAAGGAACAGAAAAACAGCACTTAAGAGAAATCTACTTTTAACTCCATAAAAGGACCATTGTTATAAAGTTCTCCCATATCCATTGTGTGTAGGGGTGGTGGTGGTGATGTGGGGAGTGTATGTGTATGTGTGTGGGGGGCATGCTGTGTGTTAGGGATGGAACCTAGGACTTAACTCCTGCCAGGCCAGTATATGATCACTTAGTCACAGCATCGGCATCATGGGAGAAATCATTGTCTTGCTTAGACCCTGTGGCATGGCAACATTCAGATCACTGAGATTTAATTTGAGATTTGGGGAAGGGAAATTTGGACAAAAGAAATTTAGTTAAGATACTGGCAGAGGTCAGGTGACCCATCTGTAAGGCAAAGAGCAACAGAAATCAGGGAACCACCGGAAGCAAGGTGAGAAGAGGGAACAGAACCTTGCTCACAGCCCTGCTGACATCTCGACCACAAACCCCTCTCCCCTGAGGGAACTTGAAATTGGAAGAATGTAAATCTGGAACTTTTGGGAGATACCATGCCATGACAGCTTGCCTGGGAGTGGAGCCCCAGAAGAGGAAAGCAGAGCCTAGAGCAACCCAGAAGAACTGGGCTGTGCTGACATCGTTGTTCTACCTCAGCTAGCACCCATCTGTAGTAGTTTCTTAAATGCTGTTACAAAGCACTGAAAATTGAGTGTCTTACACTTCAGGAGTGCATTACCTTTCGGTTCTGGAGACTACAAGTCCACAGCCAAGGTCCTGGCAGGGTGGTGGCTTTGGAGGACTGTGAGCAAGGCTGTGCCCTTCTGTCAACTTGCAGCTGGTGGCTTTCTGACCCCTTGTTCGTTAGCCTGGGGATATGTGACCATGGGCTTCTGCCCCTGTCTGCACTGCATCTTTTTTGTCCACCCCTTCCCCATCGCACTTGACAGGCCCGTTCTAATGACCTCATTTTAACTTCATTACCTCAGTAAAGATCCTGTTTGAAAAAGAAAAGAGAGACAGAAAAAAGGTACGTATACAGGTATTGGAGGGTAAGGCTTCAGCACGCTTGGGGTGGGAGAGGAGGGCGTACAATTTACCTTGTGATAGTCTCTTGGAGTTGAGAGCCTTATATGCTTAATATTTCAGCTCTACAAAAAAAATCCTCTATTTTTCAAAAAGCCATCTAAACAAAGGATGAGAATGTTCTGTGCATTTTTTCCATAGAATGGGACAGAAGAGGCCAGAAACATAAAACACACTGCATCTGAGGGGAAAGGACAGCATTGTATATGTCTTACACTTTGTACCAATCATATATCTCCATATCTACACTTGTTTACACATATATGCTGTAGATATGGCTTCTGTCACCTGTCATCCATCTGTCAGCAGTCTCTATCTCCATATGTAGGGTACAGAATACCAAGTCTTTCTTCCTCACATACTCATCATCAGATGAGACTATATACCTAATGTGACTACTATTGGTCCCTCCAAAGGGACTCTCCTTATCCACCTGGATGCTGTTCAAACCTTACCTGACGCTGCCAATCCATCTCCACAGTATCCACCCCAAGAAGCGTGAGTCAGAGGCTGGGACTCCAGCTATCCCTGCGTGAGCAGGTGAGGCCCCTCCTTGGCATCTTCTGTGAGGCCTCATGAGTGAGCTGCTACCTGCACTTCTCTCTGATTGGTTTCTTTGTGTGGCAACCAAAGAGCGAGCGGCCAGCATCTCTTCTTGTCAGGTACTGCTTGAAGGCGCTCAGGATTCAACAGTGAGCAAGAAAAAACACAAGCTTGCATGTTAGCGCTTTGTATGTTCTTTCCTTTCTTTTTTTTTTTTGTTTCATTGTGGGGAAGCTAGTACTATTTTTCAGAGCCCAAGTTCCACAGGCATATCATGCTCTGGGGGTTCCAGGCCCATGCTTCCAGTTTCCTCTGAGTAATTTCTGTTTTCTTCATCAGAGCATATCCAGCTGGGGTACCTGTAAGTCAACAGATGTTCGAGGCCCAGCCCTCTGCCTGGCTGAGGGTATCAAGGCCTCATCTGAGTTATTGTCAACAGGGGTGTGTAACTCTTCTGGCGTCCTTCTCCCTGTTATGGATTGGCTCTGAAATGCCTCCACAGCTCATATTTTGAACACTTGGTCCCCAGCTTGTGGGGGTCTTCTGAAGGCTGTGTAACCTTTAGGAGGTAGGGCTTGGCCGGGGGGAGTAAGTCACTAGATGTGGGCCTTTGAAGGTTTGAGTTGCTCTGTTCTAGTCTCCTTCCTCTGCCTACTGTCTGTCACATGTGGACAAGCTGCTGCCTTCATTCCTGCTGCTCAGACTGAGATGTTCCCAGCCATCCCCATATCATCCCTGGTACAATGAACTGAAATCACTCTGAAGTCGTGACTCAGGGTAATTTTTCCCTCCGTTAAATTGCTCCTCTCGGGTATTTTGTCACAGTGGCAGCTTATTGTGGGCAGGGGTGGGAGCCTGCTCTGGTGTTCCTGTTCCCAACCTGTCCTCTGGATCTCATTTCACCAGACACTCTCCCCAAAGGACAAAAAGCCCAGTAACAAGTCTTATTGTCAGTTGCTATCCTCTTGCTAGTTTGAACTGCTCCCAGTATTTTCTGTTCCTGAATGATGGTTAAAGAAATAATATTTCAGTCATTACATGTAGTACACATGTACTTGGAAATGCAACAAATATCTCCAGCCTGGGGCATTTGTGAAGCTTTCTAGAAAAGGCTTTTAAGCTCTCAGGCTGGGTGGAGGCTGATTCCTCAGAAAGGAGTTGGGCTTTCAGGAGAATAGAAATAATGTCTGTTCCATCCTGGGAATGGAGCGCTTCCCACTCAAGGTGGATCAAGGTCCTTCCCAGGGGAAAGGAGACTCCGGGGCCCTCAGTGCACTGTCTAGGGTGTGTGCAGGTGCAGCCTGTGGCTCCAGGGGTGACCTGGGTCTGTATTTCAGTCCTGCAGTCCTTTTGTAATAGAATTGTGAGTTACTGAGTTATTACTTGTAAGATGTTTAGAGCAGGGCACATAACAAGTTCTTAGTACATGTTAGCTTTTATTGTGATTACTCTACTGCTCATAACCACAAGAGGGAAAATTGGGGATCTTATTGGAATCATGATATTTAATAATTACAGATTGGGAAATTTGAATAAGATTAAAAGAACCAGTGATATTTATATTTTTTCAATAGAAAAATTGAGTTTTAGCATATTAATAGTTCTATCTGATGAACTTGGACATATAAAAACATTTATGAAACTGCCACTACCACCACAACCAAGATAAGATATAGCCATCAAAAAAAAATTAAGCTTAGGGGCTGGAGAGATGGCATAGTACTTAAGGCGCTTGCCTGCAAAGCCAAAGGGCCCAGGTTCGATTCCCCAGGATCCATGTAAGCCAGATGCACATCTGGAGTTCATTTGCAGTGGCTGGAGGCCCTGGTGTTCCCATTTTTTTTCTCTCTCTCCCTGCCTATTTATGTATCTCTCTTCAAATAAATAACTAAAAATAAAATATTAAAAAAATTAAGTTTATAAAAAAGGTTGTAAGTGTGCAGTCTTTCTCACAATAAAATGGCATTTACTTACTACCCTATGTATTATTATTATTATTATTATTTTGGTTTTTCGAGGTAGGGTCTCACTCTGGTCCCGGCTGACCTGGAATTAACTCTGTCATCTCAGGGTGGCCTTGAACTCATGGCAATCCTCCTACCTCTGCCTCCCGAGTGCTGGGATTAAAGGCGTGCGCCACCACGCCCGGCTTGACCCTATGTATTATTAATTATTTCTTCCTATAGCAGTGAAGACATACTACATTAAGTATTTTTGGCATGCAAATGGACTGTTCCATCTGCATTAAGCCAGGCTCATCTACGTACAAAGAAGAAACCAATATTACACAACCTTTGCATCGATGTGGCCCTATGTGCACTTCCCAAACCATTTCTTCATTTGACACTCAAATGCATCCCTGCAAAGGGAATAGGACAGATGGCATGATGACCCCCTTTGGCACCAAAGAAGTCAAGCTCTTAGAAGAGGAAAGATTTTCCCAAAGCGCAAGCGTTTTTAAAGGCAAAGAACACCCTTCCTGTGTGCGAAAAGTGCTAGGAATAGGAATATTTAATGTATTCAGTAGCCATGGGGGAACTATTCCAGAAGTAGCTGTGTAGTGGGCCGGTGGACAGAGACCTGCTCGGTGGGATAAGCATAATAATGTCCTTTAGTGGGGCTGGCAAAGGAAAGAGAGAAGTATCAAGTTTATCTCCTATAAAAAAAAAACAAAAACCCACTAGCTTCTGGAATGGATCTATCCTCATGGCATCTTGCAGTGAGACGGAAACTGGTCAGTAGTCATTTCCTGAATTCCTTCTCTAGAGGGCTTTGGTGTCTCACAGAGCCACAAGAGACTCAGGTCACTTCAGGTTCCCGAGATTAAAGAAAGCAGAAGGAGAAGAGTCTAAGCTTGTGTGTTCTCACGGCTTAGGTCGAGCATGCTTTTCAAGATATGAAAGAAGGTGCGTGCCATGTAGCGACACTATTTGACATTAACTGTAGGATTAAAAAAATAATGGACCGGTTAGTAGTTCAGGGCAGTAGATATACCAGGCCAATCCTTTATGCTTTATGCTTTTAGTATCCCAAGAGGCCATTGACTTGCTTATGTAAGCAAACACATAAACAACCTACACTATCACATTGAGATAAGAAGGAAAAGGACAGTAAGGAGGTCCCTGAGAGAGAGGTCAGTTGTACACAGGATCAGAAAAGCCCTCACTGAGGGAGGCAAGCCTTGAAGGAAGGGCCGAGTCTCTTGATTCCGGAGATCCGCTCTTTGCCTACTTCTTGTCTCTGCTCACATTCATTGGCCTGGGCCCCTTCTATTTCCTAGGCATCAGTACTGTCTGGTCTTGGGAGTGGGAGACAGGAAACTGGCTCTTTTGCCTGGCTTTCAGCTTATTTTCTTTTAAGCTGTGGAAGTGATTTAGTTTTTTTGTGGTTTCTTTGAGCCATTCTGCTTGAGAGAAGCAGCCAGTGGGAATATGTAGGAAGTAAACTAATTATTACTTTAAAATCTGGCACAAACCTTGTGGGCTGGTTACAGTGTGGGGGCATGTGAGGGGAGCAATGGGGAGGGTGGGGCTGGTGAGGCTAAGTGGGGCCTGGGCTGCTACTGGGGTAGGGGCCATGTGAAGAATGAGTGGGATCTGGGCTCTGTTACTGGGGTAGGGGCAGTGAGGAGCTGTGTGCAGAATGAGGAGGATCTGGGCTCTGTTACTGGGGTCTGGGCAGTGAGGAGCTGTGTAAAGCAAAACCGGACCCAGAGCAAAGCAGTGTGTTATAGAGAGCACCAGCCTCTAGTGATGAGAGGCCCGATGCTGTGGTCACTGTGGGGTGGACCTCCATCCCACATTTAGTTTGGATGTCATGATCAGTGGCATCATACACACTGAGAAGATGCAAAGCTAACACAATGAGGCTTTCTGGGAAGATCAGGGCAGCTCTCCCAAGCCAGTTCAAGATGGCTTCAAAGAGGGGAAAGGGAGACAGTCTTGAGTTTTCCATGGTGGTTATAGGATCTGGCATGTGGACAGGAGCTTGTGTGGTTTGAATCTCTTGCTGGTGCCAGAACAGAGTACACCAGGCTTTTATATCTCCTTGCCTGACTGTGAGACAAAAGGGAGAGAGGAATAGTAAGGTTTAAAAGGTGCTGGGAAACATCAGCAGTCAAAACATGGGTTCTGGGATAGAAGGATGGCTTAGCTGTTAAGGCATTTGCCTATGAAGCCAAAGGACCCAGGTTTGATTCCCCAGGACCCATGTCAGCCAGATGTACAAGGGGTCACACATGCCTGGAGTTCTTCTGTAGTGCCGGAAGGCCCTGGAGTTCCCATTCTCTCTATCATTCTCTCAAATAAATAAAATAAACAGAAACATGGATTCTGAACTGAATGTAGTGGCATGTGTCTATAATCCCAGCATTCAGGATGCAGAGGCAAAGACAGGAGGATTGAGAGTTCAAAGCAGGCCTGGACCACATAGTAAGTTAGAGGCTTACTTGGGCTACATAACAACGCCCTGTTTAACAACCAACTAACCAAGCAACCAACCAGCCACTCAACCAAACAGCTCCTTATTCTAGCAATTTAAAATGCAATCAGCCATGTGCCACTTCCTACTGGATATATTCAAAGGAATGCATCACTACATGATTTTGTCATTGTGTGAATATCACAGAGTATGCCCATACAAACCAAGATGGCTTGGTGTCACTAGGAGATATGATTTTATAGGACCACTGTCATAATGTGGTCCATTGTTGACTGACATGTTATGTGGCTCATGACTGCATACTATATATTAGTACTAACTGCAGTCACCATGCATTGATCAGTGAACTCATATGGAATTTGTCTATCTGGGCCTGGCTTATTGCACTTACATAATGTCCTCCTGGCTTATCCATGTTGTCATCAATGACAGAATGTCTCTCTTCTTAAATGGTGTATAATATATAGAAAGAATGTGTGTGTGTGTATCACTGCATTTTTTTTCTGTCTATGGACTCTAAGGCTGATTTTACATATTGGCTCCTGTGAACAGTTTAAGTGAACACAGATGTGCAAACCTCCCTTTGATATGCTGATTTCATTTTCTTTGGCTGTGGACCCAGGAGAGATGTTAGTTTTATTTGTATCCTTTTTTTTTTTTGAGAAATATCCATACTATTTTCCAAAATGGCTGCATTAATTTATGTTCCCATCAATAGTTTCCTTTCCCCCACATCTTTTTGCACACATAAATATTTGTCTTTTTTTTTTTTTCAGAGAGAAAGAGGGAGAGAGAGAGTGAGAGAAAGAGAGAAATAATGGGCACATCAGGGCCTTTAGTCACTGCAAAAGAACTACAGATGCATCTTGTCCCTAGGCTTCTCAAGGCAATCTCCTTAACCACTAAGCCATCTTTTCAGTCTTCATTTGTCTTTTTGATAATGATCATTTCAACAGATGTGAAGTGTTAGTTCATTATAATCTTACTTTGCATTTCTTTGAGGATTAGAGATATCAAGCATTTTCCACATATCTTTCATTTGCATTTCTTCTTTGATAAATATCATTAAAAGCCTTGGCCCACTTAAAAATATTATTGCCACAAGCTGGGCATGGTGGCTCATGCCTTTAATCCCAGCACTTGGGAGGCTGAGGTAGAAGGATCGCCATGAGTTCAAGACCAACCTAGGCTACAGAGTGAATTCTAGCTCTGAGGAGGTTATAGTGACAACCCACTTCAAGAAACCAGAAAAAAATATTCTTATCACAGAAACATGATAAATAGGTAGGTAGATGATTAGCTTGATTTTTTTCTATAACAAATACTTAGATCAAAATATCATATTATACTTCATAAAGATTTTTAAAAATCAGTTAAAAAGAAAAAAGGTAATGAATTAAAACAAAAATAAAAAATAAAGCTTCCTAGAATGTACTCAAGACATGCTACCAAGCCAGCATTCCTGGGTGTAGATTATGGAGACCTGTATTTGAATCTACTTGACACTTGGGAACACAAGGTTATAATAATGAAAGAGAGAAAGGATTGAGAAACACTGGATAAGAATCCAAGATATGAGATGTACAGGACCATCTATCTCTCTTTGGCAATGTGTGCATCTTTAGATTAGAGTTTCAGATTTTCTGACTGGGTGCTTGCAAACTAGTTACGGGTTTCGGGAACAGAAAATCGTATGAATCTATCCAGAGAGCTGTGTGCCCGTAATTGTCCATGGACTTTCACATGCAGCATCCGCAATCTGCAGGCAAACCTGGAAGACATTTTCCCACTCCCTGGACTCCTTTCAGTGTCAGTACTGTCTCTCCAGAGTTGTTTCTGGAAGTGGGAACTCATATTAGGTTGCCAATGGAAGATGGAATTAATTAGCTACGAGACTGTCTTGCAAAATAAATTACATAATGTGTTCCGAAGATAAAAAGAGACTCCTAAGGGATTGTCTGTGATTCTGGAGACACTGCTGCAGTGCTTTTTCTTGATCTGAGAGCTAAGGGCTGAATGGGTTAAATCTGTCATGGGCTTCAATAGGTCAAGGTATCTTGAAGCCAAGGGGTCTGGTGTACACTAAGGGAAGTTACATCTCAGGGACTGGCAGAGCTGGGAAACGTGCTTGAGTGGAGGCATCACTTGCTCCTGGCCTGGTGTTCTGATAATGTGGTCACTGTCATGATTTACTGCAAGTCTTCTGTGCTCCTAGTTTGCCGGTCTTCGGAGGACATGAGGAGAAAAATAAGCAGATAACTGATCTTTAAATCTATTGCCAACAATCTATCTATCTAGACAGCTGTATATCTAGCAAGCTATCTTATGAAAGTTGTTTCTGGTTAGTATACAAGATGATAGGTTTCATTGTGGCATATAGTTGTTAAGTGTATGTGTGAGCAAACCCACACCGTATGTGTCAGTCAGAATTATTTTGCTTAACACCATGATCTCTGTTCATGTTCTTGCCAATGATCTATTTTTTCTTTTTATTACTGAAGAAAGCTTCCCTGGGTGTATGCACCTCATTCTTCTGTTGGTGACCTTGCTACCCGTAATTATCTGCTACTTATTATGGATATGTCTTCCTCTCGTCTAAACTTTGGCACATACTTAGAGGAATATAATACAGTAGGTTAAAAAAAGCTTTATTGAGATGCAATTCCCAATTCCATATACCTTATCAGTTTAACTCATACATTTCAGTGTTAACGTATTCACCAAGTATGTAATCAGTCATCAATATTTCAGTTCCATTTCCATCACTCTAACATCAGCTTTCATATTCTCTAGCAGACACTTTCCAACCTTCTGTTTCTCTCAGCCCTACACATTTCTCTATTTTGTACATTTCATATGAATGGAATTATGTGATAGGGGTGTCATTGGATGGCAAGCTACTTTCACTTAGCCTAATATTTTAAGGTTTATTCAAACAGTAGCTCTTATTCTTAAAAAGAACTTGTATATCAGGAAGGATATGAAGTTGACTCTTTGTGTTGCTTTAGGAAAAAAGGGAAAGAAGGGGCTGGGGACATAGTCAGTAAGTGCTTGCCTTTCAGACACGAGGACTTAAGTTTGATCCCCAGAATTATGGGAATCTCGGGCACGGTAGCATGCATTTGTAATCTCAGTACTGGGACGTGGAGACAGGAGGCTCCCTGGGGCTCAGTGAATGACCAGTCTAGTCTACTTTGCATGTTCTAGGCCAGTGAGAAGCCCTGTCTCAAGAAAAGGTGTCAGACATTCCTAAGGTCCTCTGGTTTCCACGTGCATTTGGGTACATACATGAACACGCACACACACCTGCACACACACACAAGAAACAAGCAAAGAAAAAGTTTTCATTTTCAATTGTCCACTGCAGTATTGTTGAATTAATTTTGCTTTATTTTAACTAAGGTACTAAGCACTGGGTCTCCGACTAGGATTAGGACACAAATTTTGACTTCCGAAGCAAAGAGTTGTTAAAAAGGGTGATTCTGCAGCTAAGTGGTCTGTGTTCACATTCCCACTCTGCCCACATACACTAATTGTTTGACATGGAGCAAAGTATTCAATTTCTCTTGGATTCAGTTTCTTCAATGGGGGGGGGGGGAATTAAAAAAACCCTGTGCCTTCCAGGGTGTTTGGGGGGGAGATCAAAGGAGAGAATAGATGTCAAGCTCTTGGCATATGGCTTGGCTTTTGATAGACCCACACTACAGTCTGGCAATGACTGCCATTAGTTATGTAAGGAGCTGAAGTTCAAAAGGCACATGAATAACAGGAGTACAATGCAAGTGCATTGAGAAAGAATGATAAAAGGGCCGCAGGGCACAGCAAGGGGAATCATGATTACAGCCAGACCCAAGCTCAGTCCCGGGTCTAGAATTAATACATTGGGTATCGCAGCTACCTTCTTGTTGCTGGAACAAAACATAAGTCCCAAGGCAGCTTCTAGGAAGGCAGGGTTTATTTCAGCTTACAGTTTCAAGGGGAAGCCTCATCATGGTGGAGAAAGCATGGCACAAGCAGAGGCTGGACATCACATCTTGTCACATCAGCTGGGAGAGAGCAACAAGGGTGAGATAGCTCTGAGCACTCAGTGGGCTGGATTATTAAACTTCAAGGTCTGCCCCAGAGACTCACCTCCTCTAGGTCAGGTGTGAGCTCAACTACATATCAAGTATAAGCACTGTGTTGCTGGTGTGAACAAGGTACTGTGAGAGCTAGCAGTATTCCTCATGAAAGACTGGGGATGCTTTTGCTGGTGTGAACAAGCTGCTGTGAGAGCTCGCACTGTTTCTAATGAAAGACTGGGAATGCTTTCTAGGAAGAGTGTGCCTAAAACAGTCATGATTTACCCTGCATGAGACTTAGAAAAAACAACCTTGGAATAAAGGGACAGTTAATGGAAAAAATTACATTTTTTCATAACTTCTAAATTTTGCACAGCCTTTAGAAAGAACTTGTCTTAAAGAAATACTCCCAAGAAAGCAAATTTAGCAGGTTTTTTTTTTTTTTGAGTGAAGAATGATTCTTGAATTGACATCCCTTAGCCAGAAAAGCATCTGAGTGATCCATGTGGAGGTGGGCACTAGGCTGCCAAAGGCTGAATATAGGAGGACGAATTTTTTTAAAAAACATTTTATTTAGTTATTTATTTATTTAATAGAGAAAGAGGGAGAGGGGGAGGGAGAAAGAGAGAGAAAGGGCATGCCAGGGCCTCCAGCTGCTACAAACGAACTCCAGATGCATGCGTCCCCTTGTGCATCTGGCAAATGTGGATCCTTGGAATTGAACCTGGGTCCTTTTGGCTTTGCAGGCAAACACTTTAACTGCTAAGTCATCCCTCCAGCCCAAAAATTAATGTATCTTTTGCGTGTGTATGTACATGTAGGGTATGTATGGTGCAGTGTGGTATGATGCGTGTTTGGTGTGTGCACATGCGTGTGCAGAAGCACAGGCCTTATGTGAGTGTGTGCACAGGTCAGACGAGAACATCAGTGCCATCTAGTCCTTTATCACTTACCTGCATATTTCCTCAGCTGCTGATTTTTCAGTCAGCAGGCCCCAGGGATTCTCTGGTCTCCTCTCCACCTTCCCATCCCCACAAGACTGGGGTTATAGGTGTGCATGGCCATGCCCAACTTTTAAAAAGTAGTTTGTTTTACATGTGTGTGTGCGCGCACCAGGGATGCTACAAACCAACTCCAGATGCATGTGCCTCTTTTTGCATCTGGCTTTATGTGGGCATTGGGGAATAGAGTCCAGGCTTTGCAAATAAGCGCCTTCAACTACTGAGCCATTCCCCATTCCATGCCTGGCTTCTTACATGGGTACTGAGGAGTTGAACTTGGTAGGTCTCAGGCCCTCTCAAGCCCTCCTGCTTAAGCAATACACACTCTTATTCACTGAGCCATATTCCCAGCCCCAAGAAAACATATTTGATTGGTTAGAGTGGAAAGATCCTGTCGAAGTTAGTTGGTGGTTTCTGATTGGAAATGTCTCGAGATTCATTTTATTGTTTTCACTGGGCTCAGGATTGGTTAGGAAGGAACTTAAAAGGTGCTGAAACTCCAGCCAAGTGGCTTTTCAAATCACAAACAATTAGATGCTTGCTTGTAAAGCCTGCTCCAGGGGGTTTGATTCCCTGGCACCCATGTAAAGCTGGTTGCAAAGTGGCAGGCACAAGTATCTGGAGTTCATTGGCAGCGGTAAGAGATCCTGGAGCACCTACTCACACATGTAAGAACATGCATACACGCATACACATGCACGCATACATGCAAATAAATAAGTAAACACAAAATTAAGGAAAATATTGTTGAGTAGATGAATGAATGATTTAGGGGAAACCATTAGCACAAGTAATTCCCTGAGTTGTGACCATTTTACCATGGCTGCCTGTATTATTTGACGATGGCTCTATAGCACAAGAGTAGTCAATCTCTTACGGTGCCTAACTTATAAACTAAGTTTTATGATCTGACCGTATGTGTAGGGAAAACAACACACAGTACAGAGCAGATTGAACACCCTTATCCCAAATACTTGGGAACCAGAAGGACTTCTGATTTTGGATGTTTTCCTGATTTTTTGGAATATTTGTATGTGAATAATGAGATCCTGGCACAATGCCACGGGTGAGTGAGAGTGGCTCTGGAACCACCAGCTGCTGAGTTCATGCTGCCTGGAGCCAAGGGGCCGCGACACATCAGCATCTGTGCTTGAGGGGTCACAAGACGCGCCAGTGGTGAGGCAGAGCACCTCGCTCACTGGCCTGGTTCATCCCTTCTCATAGCCAATGGAAGGTGGTGGTGAGGTCAGAAGCACAGCTTGCTGACTTGTGGGGAATGTGCTGCCCACAGGAAGAAAAATTCACCTCTGTACTTTGCTGGCAAGCAAAGGCCAGGCAAGCCCTGTGGGGGGCAAATAACTCAGGCTGTAGATTTGTTTTCCTACGTTTAGAGTTTCAGCATGAACAACACAGAAGCAGATGTGGTGAGCGTTGGGGTCTCCTGAAGCGCTGTGTGTCCTCAGGCAGGCATCCTTAAAGTGTCTCTAGTCTGTCCAAATGTCTGTCCCCCACTTGGGCTATGACCATTTCACATGATCTATATGTATCCAGCTATCTGGATCCTGCTCTCTATATCACTCAGAAGCCTTGGAATCTTACAGGAGGCTTATGGGTTGAGCCTTCGAGGTTCTCATGGAACCACGGGAAAGTCGCCTGTTCACTTGTCATGCTTCCAACCTGCCTGTGCTCTGGCTTTTGAACCCAGGGATGACCGCAGTCTTCCCCAGCCTTACTCAGAGAGAGGACAGAACCACCTCAGACTGGCCCAACCCCAAATCACATCTACTCTTGCCTGCCTGGGCATTTCCTACAATCTCCGCACGTATCCAGAACTCTCTGTCCCCCGTGTCTTTGCACATCATCCTTCCTTTGGCATATCCTTCCCCAGTGTGAAAAGGAATTTGTTGGGCTGAGTAAAGATACGCAGGGCTGGGGCACAGTGCACTTCCATAAGGAAGCCATATTTTCTTGCCACTGAATGATAACACCAGACGTGAGATATAGACCTTATGCATTCTAGTCCTAGGCTTTGTCCGTAGTATCAATCTCTCAAGATCACATAGACTCCTGTTGTAGAAGAGCCCTTCAAAGGTAGCAGCAATGTCAGCTTCATAAGAAGCAGCTGTGATTACAGCAAGAGACCTTCAACCTTGGGTCTGTTGGTGTTCCTTCATAGGTGGAGGAGGAGGAGGAGGAGGAAACAAGTTCACTGCTCCCTCTCTCCAGCACCTCCCTGCTAGCTGTAGATAATTTTGCTCCTGCATGTGTCTCAGGGTCACAAGAGGTGCTAGAGTATATAGTGTGTAGAAGCTTAGCTGAAGAGGGGGTTCCATCTGTGTAGCCATGGGGTTGCTGTCATTCAGACAAGAGGGAGACTTTCCAGTGGTGTGCTTGTTTGGAGCCACCCAGGCACCTCCACGTAACCCCCCCCCCCCCGCCCATGCTCTGTCAGTAAGACCATTAGACGCATCGGTTCACCAAGGTGCATTTTGGCAGAATTGTATGTTGGTCTATTGATGGTGCCCTATCTGAAGGGAGCAAACGTCTGCTCACAGCTCCCCAGGGAAAAGTGCATGCAATATCCCTGACAGAGGGAACAATGTGGAACGGCTGAGGATTCTGAGGATGGCGGGGCGTGTGCCTTAATTACAGATCAAATGCTCCTTTTGGTCATAGAGGGGTGTGAGATTTCAGATTCCTGGCCAGACAAGTTGAGGGAAAGGAAGAGTTAACATAGCAAGAGACACTGGTGGAACTAGGAATGGCACCTGAAGAGTGACCCACGGGAGAGTGTCCAGCCTGCCTCCCAGGTGCCTCCCAGGTGGGTAACTGCAGTTAACTCCAAGACTTCACAGTCTGCTCTGCACTTGGTCCTGATTGAAGTTTCTTTTTTTTTTTTTAAGTGGAGTGGCGGGGGGCTGGCATTACAGATGATGTGAGGAGCTGCACACTGTCCCTGTGGCGAAATCTGGACAGGCCACTGGAGTGGAGGGAAAGGGGACTGGTTTTAAACAGCCTTTGAGGACAGCAATTCTCTTTCCTATTTCTCCCCAGAGCGTCTTGTTTCAGAAGAGCATGTCCGTGAGCCAATCTCCCAGCCCTGCTGAAGCAGGCTCTGGGGCGGGACTCAGTCTCCTCAACCCTCTAGGTGATTCTGGAACTAAGGAAGTGGGCCACTGGTCTCACCAGCTTCTGGAACTGGCTAGGTCTGGCTCAGAGTCATTGCTTATGTGAAGAGATAAAACCCACTATGGTCTTCACCCCCTGAGCTCAGAGACCCCAGAGGAGATCAGGCAACCAAGTGCCTGGCCCGGGGCACCACACATAGCAGGCATTCTGTCTCAGGGTGGGGTCAGGGGAGATCAAGTCAACATTCACCCTTGGGGACTGTCTTTGGATCCACTGTGCCCCCCTCCCCCACAGCACAATAAAGGCAGAAGGTTCAGGGGAGGCAAGCGTGGCAACTGCTGATGTCATAATGCCCCACTTACGGGATGCCTGGCTACTGGGCCACCTCGGGCCAGTAACAAGAGCATGGCTGGCTGCAGAGGACAGGGCCAAGGAGCACCAGGGATCCTGAGCACCCGAGCAGCTGGAGACGAGGTGTAAGTGCCAGGCCAGAGCACAGCCAAGGTAGCCAGGAGGAATGAGGACCCAACGAAAGTGCTCAGGTAACAGTGCGGACTGAGCTCTGCTCCCATCTGGAAGACACTGGGGTCCTCAAAAGGAAATCTGAGCAAATCAAAGGCACACACAGCTTCAAAAGGGCCATGCCCTTCACAGAAGAATAATCCTTCAGATTGTTAAAGGGGGGGTCAAGTCCTCAGCATTCATTTTCCTTCCTGGTTCACAATGCATGTCACCTGTCATCCCAGGACTCTGTCACACATGTAGTTGATGGACAAGCCCTGTCCCCTGTACATAGGATTCTGACTGACTTTGTTTATAGAGGTTTTGGGTTGGGATATGTTTAGAAAAATGGCCAGGTGACTGTACTGTGAAATCAAGGCTGACAACTTGACTTAATCAGAGAAAACAAAACACACACCAAAAATATATGTGTACATGCTTGTCCCTGGAGGGATGGAAGTGAAGGACTTATATCATTTTTGTTTCAATATTTTATGTGTCTATTCATTTTATTTATTTTTAATATCTGGGTTATCATACAAAGAAATATTTTGTTGTGACATTTTATACATATAGAACCTGTTATTCTTTGTTTGGATTTGGAGGGCCTATATTCTGATGTCCCCCCCACAGGTGCATGATTGAGTCTCAGTGAAGCTCAGGATCAGAAGGATGTCTGGCTAGGGTTGATGCATGCCTTTAGTATTAAGAACTTATAAGGCGCCGGGCGTGGTGGCGCATGCCTTTAATCCCAGCACTTGGGAGGCAGAGGTAGGAGGATTACTATGAGTTTGAGGCCAACCTGAGACTACATAGTGAATTCCAGGTCATCCTGAACTAGAGTGAGACCCTACCTCAAAAAACTAAAAGACAAAAAAAAAAAAAAAAAAAAAAAAGAACTTATAAGGCTTGGGAGGCTGAGGCAGGCGGATGGCCACAAATTTGAAGCCTCTTTGGCTATATAATGAATTTAAGGCCAACTGGGGCTACACAGTAAGTTCCAGTCCAGCTTGAGCTACATATTAAGATACTCTGTCTTGGGCTGGAGAGATGGCTTAGCGGTTAAGTGCTTGCCTGTGAAGCCTAAGGACCCTGGTTCGAGGCTCGGTTCCCCAGGTCCCACGTTAGCCAGATGCACAAGGGGGCACACGAGTCTGGAGTTCGTTTACAGTGGCTGGAAGCCCTGGCGTGCCCATTCTCTCTCTCTCCCTCTGTCTTTCTCTCTGTGTCTGTCATTCTCAAATAAATAAATAAAAAAAATGAACAAAAAATATTAAAAAAAAAGATACTCTGTCTTGACAAAGGAAAAAGCAAACAGAAAAAGAAAAAGAAAATGAAAGATCCTATGGGAGGAAGATAATTAAGAACCACACAACCAGAAGAGTTTCTACAGAGGAGTAATTTATATTCAAGCTGCTTATTTAAAAATAATTCAGAGCATGAATTAAAAGACATCAGTAGGTAAAATTTAAAAATTAGTAGGACATTATGATCAAGAAGGAACATTGGAGCTGGAGGGATGGTTTAGTGGTTAAGGCATTTGCCTGCAAAGCCAAAGGACCCAGGTTTGATTCCCCAGGACCCATGTTAGCCAGACGCACAAGGGGGTGCATGCATCTGGAGTTCTTTCGCAATGGCTGGGGGCCCTGGGGCGCTCATTCTCTCTCCCTCTTTCTCTGTCAAATAAATGGAATAAAATATTTTTAAAAGAAGGAATATTGCTGTGTAGACAGGGACAGGGTAAGAAGGGGACATGTGTCTCTGTAAATCAGGAGGCCTGTAGTAAGGCTCCGGTCCTGGTCTCAGATTTCCTAGAGCCAGTCTCCAGATCGGCAGCTTCTGTTTGCACTAATTCAAGCTACACTGAGTTAGTACAAGAGAAGCAAACCGTGGAGTCAGTTAAAGGCCTGGGAAGCCAGAGTTCTGGGTTCAAATTCAGAAGCTGCAGCTTAGTTGGGAGAAGCCCACTGAGTGGCCTGGAGCAGACAAGCACTGCGCTTCCCTGCCTGGGGATGCAATTTCCCGACGTCAGGCAGACCCTTGCTTAGTCCTCTGCTCTGGGACAGGTGCTTGGCCAGGAGAGACCTTTCCTGCCAATGGTAGAACATGAAGGCCTGTAAAACCTGGCTGCTCCCTGGTGCACAATTCTAGGATCCTCCTCCCTTCTGCGCTGCCCTGAGGGGCCTGGAGTCCTGTTGCCCACCCACACCATGGATGGCCCGAAGGTTCTCTCTTCATCTATCCTGGCAAAGTGAAGGGTGTTTGGCTGCCATACAAGTGTGTGTGTGTGTGTGTGTGTGTGTGTGTGTGTGTGTGTCACTGTGTATGCTTACGTTGGTGTCTATATGTATTGGTATTTTGTGTCTGCATATCTGCACACTTCTCTGTGTGTATAAGTCTGTCTGTATATGATTGTGTGTGTCTGTGTGTGTGTTTGTGCCAGTACATTGGTATGTGCGGTATTGTGCTTATATTTGCCTATCTGCAATTTTTGTTGTTTATTTATTTTATTTTGTTGTTGTCTGTGGTACTGAGGATTGAACCCAGGGCCTCATGCATGCTAGGCAAGCTCTACCACTGAGCTATACTGCTCCCCTCAGCCCTCTTTTTTACTTTTTGTTTTGAGGCAGGGTCTCACTAAATTTCTCAACTGGCTTTTCACTCACTTTGTAGCTCATGTAGACCTTCAACTTGTGATCCTCCTGCCTCAGCCCCTGGAGAGCTCGGATCACAGGCCTGCCTCACCAAAGCTGTCTCCTGTCTGTACTTTCCAAGGTCCTCAGTAGATATGCCCTCTGCTTATGTGGGAGCCTGCTGGCTCTTCCTTGCCCCAAGGCTCTTTGCAAGGTCCTAATGACAGATATCAGGCAAGGGGCTTTTAGACAATGTGGGTACAGTCAGAATTTCGGTAGAGAAAGGGAGAAAAAAAAAAATCCAGAAGGAAATCTTGGGGCCAAGGGAAGAAGGAGAGACTTTGGAAAGGTTGAAAGTAGATTGGGGATATAGTGAGAGGGTCATTTATGCAAGGGTCATGAGAGGAGGAGGAAGGGGCATGGGAGAAGGTGAGGGTCTGGGGCCAAGAAGAAAGAGAAGGGGCCAGAAGAGGGATGGTGGTGGCTTCTGCACTGCCCAGGACTTGTTTTCCTTGCTGTGGCTTGCTAATGCTGCAGACTCTAGGGCTGTCACTCAGGAGTTGGCTCCTCCCACCACCAGGCAGGGCAGAAGAACAAGTTTAAGAAAGGACCCTGGGACTGCAGAAAGGGTGATGTCATTGATCACACGTAATCTGCAGATTCATTTCCACCTTGGTACCAGGGACCAAGCCTAGGCCAGGGGATAATCTCTCCCTCCAAAAGGCTCAGGATCTATTTGGGACATAGAGGAATGAGCCTCTTAAATCTGCAGGCTTCCTGGTTCACGCCCTTTCACTGTTCCCCATCCTGTCTTCACCCCATCCCTATCTCTATCCCTAAGAATGATGTCAGAGAAGCCAGTACCTCACCTAAGCTGATACATGTCAGGACCAGGACGTGAGCCCAGCTCGGAGCTTCTGTGCTGTGTACTGATACCCTGCGCTCTGCCTGACCTCAACTCTGTGGCTGGCTTGATGTTCAAATACAGCTTTGCCTGCTCACATTGTGCAATGCGGTGGTGAGCTGGACGGAACCTCCACTCAGTCACTCTCCCTGTAGCACGAGGAGCTCCTTGTTAGGAATTCCCAGGGTTCCTGGCTTCTGAGGCTAAATGACTTTTTCGTTAAGTGGGTTGGGAAACAGACTTGGTAACTTCATCAAAAGAGTAGAAAGTAAAGGTGCTAAGGAAAGGCAGAGACGAATGAATCATCTTTCCTTCTGGGAAGAAGAGCCGACTGGAGAGAGGAAAAAGCAGACTGCTCTATGGGTATGAACACCTCAGGGGCAGATTGCAATTAGCTTTTTTTTTGTAATGGGTATACATGGGGACTTGAGGACTTTCAAATCATCCCTAAAGGTTGCTAGGAGACCATATTTCCCTTATCTCCAACATTTGGAACCAATTAAAAGTTAAAGAATTTTCCCTAGTAAACAAAGTTGTAAGGTGGCTTTATGAGGCAACTGGCCAGACCTAGGAATGAGAGCAGAGTGCTAAAACTCAATGTTATAGATCACTTCGGCCCTAGTAAACACAGCCTAATTACTGTCCATGATGCTCTTGAGTTGAGGTGTTCCCATGAATGCATCATTTTTTCCTAATGAACACAATTTTTTGTCCTTTTTAGAAAACACATATTATGGGCTGGAATGATGGCTTAGAGCTTAAGGCAGTTGTCTGTGAAACCTAAGGACCCAGGTTTGATTTCCCAGTACCAATGTAAGCCAGATGCCTAAGGTGGTACATGTGTCTGGAGTTCATTTGCAGTGGCTGGAGGCCCTGGTGCACCCATTCTCTCTCTCTGTCTGCCTCCCCCCCTCTTTTTTTTAAACATTTTATTTATTTATTTGAGAGAGAGAGAGAGAGAAAAAGAGAGAGAGAGAGAGTGCACGTTAGGGCCTCTAGCCACTGCAAATGAACTCCAGATGCTTGCACCTCCTTGTGCATCTGGCTTATGTGGGTCCTGGAGAATCGAACCGGGATCCTTTGGCTTTGCATGCAAGCGCCTTAACTGCTAAGCCATCTCTTCAGTCCTCCCCTCTCTCTTAAATAAATAAATAAGATATAAAAAAATTGAAGAAAAAAAAAAAGAAAACACATATTATCTCTGTGGGCCATTTGGCCTCCATCAGTGAGCTTAAAGTTGATTTTCATAATAGTCTGAAGTGTTCTGGAGTCCAAAGTCTTCTATCAGTAAAAGCAGACCAGGCATTGGGACAGAGCCTACTCTTTCCCATGTTCCTTTCTCATGTCATTGTGATTGCTCCAATCTTTCTATTTTGCCTCATGTGAGTCAAACTACCGCCAGCTTTGCATCTCATCTGAGCCTTTTCACTGGCTCTCTGACCCCACTGTACCCTATACCTCCTGGGGTTCCTCAGTTGTCCCGAGGGTACCCCACATCCCTGGTGACAGAGTACTCTATGGAGCGACGCTGGGTGCAGACTTAGGAGAGAGGGTGTGGGAAGGAAGTATTTCAAGGTGGAATGACCATCAGGACACCCGAAGGCTTCAGTGACAGCTGCTGGGGCTGTCACTGTGGAGATGGCAGCTGGATAGCAGTGTCCATGCCTTGCAGAGGGCAGAGCTGAGTGGAATTGCTGAGAAGGGAAAACAGCTTGGCTAAGTTTCATGAGCGCTGGGTTGAAACCAGACACGAGGAATGTGCAGCAGGCCAGGCCCGCTGCCTGGGAAATATTTGACCCAATTTGATTTCAATTTTCATTGTTTATTTGTAAAATAAATATTTATGTTTTCTCCGTAGTTTGTAAAGTTTTTAGGAACATCGGAAAGAATGATTTTCTTCTGGTTTTAGAGACACAGGGCTCAACTTGCTATTTACAGTCTAAAAGCTTTTGGTTGATGGCCAGGTCCATTTCCTTGAGTCAGTCCAGTGCCCACTGCGTCTCTGTAGTGATTTCAGTCACAAAAAGACCTATCTCACCCTGGATCCTCATTGGCACCATACCTGATACTCTGCCTCATCCCCTACCCAGGACTCCTGGCTGATACTAAAAAGAATGGCTGGGCTGGAGATATGGCTTAGTGGTTCAGGTGCTTGCCTGCAAGCCTTAGGACCCATATTTGACTATCTAGATCTCAAGTATGTCAGACGCACAAAGGTGAGGCAAGTCCAAGGTTGCACATGCCCACTAGGTGGCACATGCATGTGGAGTTCTATTTCAGTGATTGACCCTGGCATGCCAATTCTCTCCCTCTCGATCCCTCTCTCAAAAAAAAAAAAAAAAAAAAAAAAAAAAAGCACGGCGTGGTGGTGCACACCTTTAATCCCAGCACTGGGGAGGCAGAGGTAGGAGGATTGCTGTGAGTTCGCTAGCCTTCCCCGCAACAACCCTGTAATTATGCCTTCTGCAGGCATTCTTTCTATATAATCTTCCATTTCTCTCCTTCCAGTACCTTTTTGTTCCACTCAAGTCCACATTCCCTGACCTGCCTTCCTTACATTTTTAAAATAAAATTTAAAAACATGAACTATGCATAAAATTTACAAAGTGAAGGTTTATCATGTCCCTCTGTGACTGGTCAAAATTGACACTGGCTAACACACACACACATCAAGAAGTAGATTGACAATCAAATCAAACCAAATATTTCCCAGACATAGGATCACTGACAGGAAACACTGGCTTCACCACTGAAGATAAAAAAGCCTCTTCCTCTCTCCCCCCCACCCCAGCAACCATTAGCTACATATGGATAAGAACTCCTTCCCCTAGCTATCATTATGAGCCTGGATGTCCACAGGGAGGAACAGGGCTTCATGAGTATTTCTGCCTTCATGACAGACGTTTACAGTCCCAGTCGCGTGCTGGTAATCACAACTGCTGCATCATACATGGTGCAATGGCGGTGGCATGCTCAAAGACAGCGTTTCACCTCATTTCACTCCTTCCTCTGGCTCTTACATTCTTTCTGTCACCTCTTTTAAAAAATTCCATGAGCTTTGGGGAGATGATAGACTGTCTTATTTATGGTCGAGAACACAATAGTCACTTATTCTGAGCATCTTGACCAGTTATAAAGTCTCTGTAATTATCTCTGCCCACTGCAAAATGGCGTTTCTCTGACCGAAGCCTATGGCATTATTAGTCTATAATATTTTTTCTTTTCACAATTTTTTTTAAAATATTTTTTTTGTTCATTTTTTATTTATTTATTTGAGAGTGACAGACACACAGAGAGAGACAGATAGAGGGGGAGAGAGAGAATGGGCGCGCCAGGGCTTCCAGTCACTGCAAACGAACTCCAGATGCGTGCGCCCCCTTGTGCATCTGGCTAACGTGGGACCTGGGGAACGGAGCCTTGAACCGGGGTCCTTAGGCTTCACAGGCAAGCGCTTAACCACTAAGCCATCTCTCCAGCCCCACAATTTTTATTAACATTTTCCATGATTATAAAAAATATCCCATGGTAGTCTATAATTTTGTACAGGGAATTTGGTTGGGTACATCATGTTTATTTAGCAAAACAACAGTTGCTCCCCAGGTACAGGTTTTTTGAGCCAGTTTACTGTACCAAACATGGATTCTGTCCTGTGGAGCAGGTCTCAACTCCAATCAAATTTTACATATGTGTATTGGCCATTTGCATATCATATTTTGAAAAGAGGTTGATTTGTAATAGTTTTATCAACTTGTCAGGATCCAGAATCACCTAGGAGACCATCTCTGAACATGTATATGAGGGAGTTTCTAGATTGGTCTAATGGAGTTGGGAAGTGCCACTCTAAATGTGGGTAGCACTGTTCCTAAGCTGGGATTCCTAACTTAATAAAAAGAAGAAAGCAAACTGAGCATTAACAGTCATCTCTCTCTGCTTGCTGACTTTGCCTCAACCTCCTGCCCCCACAACTTTCTCACCATGCAGGACTGTTCCCTCAAACTTTGTTAAAATATCCCCTTCCTTCCTTAAATTACTTTTGTCAGGTATTTTGTCATGGCAATGAGCAAAGTAACAGATATAGTGTGTGACTTCAGTACCTCATTCTCACCAATAGGTATGTCATCTGGGCAAAAAAATAAATAAATAAAGAGAAACATCTGAGTTAACTGGCATCATACATATATGACATACCTTAGGGTCTTAGAAAAATGACCCAAAACCAAAACTAAAAGGCAGAAAGAAATATGATTGGGGCAGAAATTAATGAAATGGAAATGGAAAAAAAAATACAAAGAATGAATAAAACAAAAAATTCAATACATTGAAAAGATAACTTGATACCCAAACATATTGTTTTTAAGCTTTAACCTTATACCTCTTATTACCATAGGCACATGGACATATCATAATGCAAAATGCGTTCAGTTCAACTTCAAATGTTCCCATAATCTTTAACAGGGTCTCCTTTTAATAGCAGTCTACCCTTTTGTCTCAGTGAAGAATGGCTTGTTTCTCTTTAATGGTGATAATCTCTTTAACAATTATAGCCTCTTTCTCCATACCCTACATGTCTGCTAAAACTTTAAATTTTCTCACTACTTTCTCTGCCAAGATTCATATTTTTCATATCTTTCTGCTTTATTTCACTTTAGAATTGGATGAAATGAGTGGGCAGTAGCCATGCCACAGCTGAATACTATTCTATATTAAAATTTTCCCTACCAAGAAAATTAGTCTGTTACTTTTGAATTCATCCTCATTCGAGTTCAGAGTGAAGCTAGGTTCCTCATTATAATGTAAATTTAATGGTCTCTAGCCCAGTTCTTGACTGTCTTTGTTCCCCTCTGAAACCTCATGATTTATGTCTCTATTGTGTATTTATCTCGGCACTATGGTTTTCTGAATTCTCACCAGAATGGCCCATTAAGCTCTGATTATAGAACTCTAGATATTTTTCTAGCCCAGTATTCCAAATTCTTACCTAAAAACCAGTTTCAAAGGCCTAAGAGCCACATGGTTAAGTTTATTACAGCAGTGGCCCTACTTCTCAGTAGTAATTTTCTGCATTTATTAATTTTCTTATTAATGAAACAAAAATAAGTTTTGATAAAATTTTTTGATAAAACTTTAGTCTTGACAAAAAACAATGTTTGATAAAAACAACTTCAAGGATATGTTTATTTTGGCCCACAGTTTGAAGATAGGAGTCATCATGTTGGGGAAGGTATAGTGACAGGAACTTGAGGCAGCTGGTCACATTGTGTCCACACTCAGGAAGCAGAGATTGATGAATGCTGGTGCTCAGCTTGCTTTTAAAAAGTATTTTATTTTTCTTTCTTTATTCGAGAGAGAGAGAGAGAGAGAGAGAGAGAGAGAGAGAGAGAGAGAGAGGCTGGGGGTGGGGTGGGGGGATTAAGTATGTCAGGGCCTCCAGCTGCTGCAAATAAACTCCAGATGCATGTGCCCCCTTGTGAATCTGGTTTATGTGGGTCCTGGGGAATCAAACCTGGGTCCTTTGGCTTGGCAGGCAAATGCCTTAACCACTAAAAAATTTCCCCAGTACTCAGCTTGCACTTTTTATTCAATCTGGGACCTCAGTCCATGGAATGATGTAGCCCACAGGTAGGGTGGTTCTTCCCAATTCCATTAAATCAACCTAGAAACGCTCTCACAGTCATGCTCAGAGATTTGTCTCCTAGGTGATTCTAGAGCCTGTCAAATTGACATTGTTAACCATCATACATATTGCTATTGTGTTGGCATTATGACTTTACACCTAAAAGTGTTTATTTTATTATACTATGTATGCCTGTGTTCAGGGTGTATGTGTTTAGGATTGTAATGTCCTCTTGATGAATTATTCCTTTAATCCATATAATATGATCTTCTTTATCTGTTCTGACTAGTCTTTGCTTGGAGTCTGTCAGATTTTGGAACAGTGACATCTGCTAATTTCCTTTTTATTTGCTTGAAATACCTTTTTCCACCCTCATGCTCTAAGGCAGTATCTATCTTTAATGGTAAGGTGCATTTATTGGGGGCAATAAGCAGATGGATCCTGTTGTTTCAATTCAATTTGCTAGTCTGTGTCTTTTGATTGGGGAACTGAGACCATTACTGTTCAGAATTATTACTGGTAGGTACCTATTATTTCATATCATTTTGTTAATTTTATAGTAGTTGGTGTTTTCCTACCTCTAATTTATTTAGCTAATTGTTATAGTATAGTTTATTTTTTTCCTGTAGCCTCATGGATATGTGTATCTTTCTCCTAAGTCCAAAGAATTCCTTCCAATATCTTCTGTAGAGCTGGCTTAATGAGCATGAAGTCTTTTAACCTGTTTTTATCATGTAAATTTTTCTTTTTTCCTTTAGTTGTGACTAAGAGTTTTGCTAGGCATAGTAGTCTGTGTTAATAATTGTTGTTATGAGTTTGAAATACTTTATTCCACACCTTTTTGCTTCAAAAAACAAACAACAACAACAACAACAAAACTAACCTCCCTTTATGTGTTACTTGGTATTGCTTTCTTGTAGCTTTCAATGTGTTTTCTTTGTATATTTACTGTCTAATACATAATATTATGTGAGAAGTTCTTTTTTGGTTCTGTTTTGTATTCTAGATGATTCCTATACCTTGATGAGCTTCTCTTTTCCTTCCTTGATTTGGGGATTTTTTTTCCCTATGATATTATTGAAATAAATAGATGAAAATATTGAAAATATTTTCTATGCCTTCAGCATGAAATTCTTATCCTTGTTTTATGCCCATGATTCATAGATTTGGTATTTTCATGATGTCTCTTTCATGCCCTATTCATATTTTTATAAATTTGTTTTATCCTTGTTATTAACTTAACATTCCAATTTGTCTACATTATCTTCATGCATTGATAGTCTGTCCTCCTTTGATACATTCTATATATGATGCTTTCCAGTGATATTATTTTTTGATTCATGGTGTTCTTTATTTATAGTATTTCAGTTTGGTTTTATTTAGTATTTATCTCTTTGTTGAGTTCCATTTTCATATTCTGTATTGATTTCCTTATTTTGTTCCACTGTTTTTGTTCTCTTGTAATTCATTCATGAGTTTGTTTGTATATTCTTTGATTTGTAATTATTCTTATTAATTATTTGAGATTTCATCTAAGTCACTCTCATTGTAGGCCATTACTATGGAATTTGTAAGTCTAGAAGAATCATGTTGCCTTGGTTTTCAAGTTTATTTTGTTTTTGCATCAGGATTTATACAACTGGGGTTAGGTTACTACCTGGATTTAAAAAATCTTAAGTCACCTTTGCTCTTTCATTGTAAATGCTTCCAATGTTCAAGAAGTATTACATTATAATAATAATAGGGTTGAGGTTTGCATTTTACTCTGATAGACTGGTGTTCATCACCAGACTCAATTCCTAGTAATAGCCTGAGAGTATTGTCTGTAAGAGCAACCAGACCCAAAGAACAGGATCATTATGAAAACATAGTTATATTCAAATAAAAAAATCATCCCTTAAGCATCAATCAGTTTAGGAAGTAAAGGAGCACTTGTATTATGGTACACTAATACAGTTATAACTGTGGGTGTAAGTGTGTAGTAGTCAGCCTCCCATTTCTGGTATTAACCTCTAGACCAAACACAGTTTATGGGAAGAAGAAGGGATTGATTTGAAGCTTACAGATTCAGGAGAAGTTCCATAATGGCAGAAGAATCTGGCCCACTTTCATAGGCCCTTGCCAAGAGAAAAGCCACTACTACACCATAAGCAAGCACACTTCAGGAACCCAAGGCAAAGCTCAAGAACTCTGAATAGCTTTATACTAGAATTCCAAATCCACCCCCACACCTTAGGGCTGAACTCTAGGATCCGCCCACTATGATACCTCCTCTGGCCAGACAGCTGGAAATCTAAGAAGCTTTAACAATACTCCTGAATCTATTGGAACACTTCTATTAAAACTACCATATTCTGCCCCTAGCTACCAGTAGATTTATAACCATCTCATATTGTAAATTGTATTCAGCCCAACTTCAAAGGTCAAACCTCCAAATGCAATTCTCTGTGCCCCTAGCATCCCCCAAATCTCATCAGAATAGTCCATAAAACTTGCCACTCCAGAAGGCATTTTCAGTTGCAAGCATCAAGTTTCCCATTCCTCCAGCACACAAGTTCTAAAAGACCAACATCTGCATAGTCAGATTCATCTCAGCAATTATACCCACTCTTGGTACCAATTCTGTAGTAGATAGTCTCACATTTATGGTATGAAGCTCCAGACCAGACACAGTTTATGAGACAAAGAAAGGATGCATTTGAAGCTTACATATCCAGGGGAAGTTCCATAATGGCAGAAGAATCTTGCCCAGTTTCATAGGCCCATGCCAAGAGAAAAGCCGTAACTGGCATCGTCAGCAAGCACACTTCAGGAACTCCAGGCAAACCTCAAGCATTTTGCATGTCTTTAGACTTGAATTCCAAATCTAGCCCTACACTTTAGGGCTTGACCCTAGGATCAGCCCACTGTGATACCTCCTCCAGCCAGGCAGCTGGAAATCTAAGAATCTTTGATCCTGAATCAATTAGGGGACATCTACTCAAACTACCACAAAGTAGAAAGGAGAAAGAAAAAGTAGATTAAGAGTAGTTATTAATATTGGGTTGATAGGAAAAAGTAGAATAGGTAAGTGTAAATAGAAAGGGGGGCTGGTAGGGACAAAGGAGTGGGGAAAACAAGGCATTTTGGCTAAAGGTAGATTGAAAAAAGAAAGGTAAAAAAGTACAACCAGATAACATTGAACAGTTCCAGTTCTCCAGAGTCTGATACACAGAGTTCCTGTAAACCAGGTCAACCTATATTCCTTGGGAGGGAAATGAAAAAGGAACAGAGAATGAGAACAAAGCAGGACAGAAGTAGTGTGGTGGTAAGTCAAGGATTAAATGTGAAAGGGGAGAGCTGGATGGAGGTAATAGAGTATTAATATAGTCTGGCCCATTGCTGGTTCAAAATGTTATGTCTGAAATTGGAGTACAATACCCCAGTTTGGCACTACTGTTCTGGATCTGGAAGCATATAAACATTCATATCATTTCTGTGACTCCCCTAAAGCAGTTAGACTTTTTTTCTTTAAATTTTTTAAGTTGGCATAAAGTGTTAGGTTTTAATATATAATATTAAAATATTATATATATATATATGTAGTCTCCTCTGTTCTTCTTCATTTCCTTCCCCATTGCTCTACCTTACTCCCCTGTGCTTCTCTTGCTGGTCCCTTTTGCCTCACAAATACTATCCACTTCTGCCTTCATGCCATGTGTGTTCCATTGCCCTTTCTTTCTTTCTTTCTTTTTTTAAATATTATTTTGTTCATTATTTATTTATTTATTTGAGACTGACAGACACAGGGAGAAAGACAGATAGAGGGAGAGAGAGAGAATGGGCGCGCCAGGGCTTCCAGCCTCTGCAAACGAACTCCAGACGCATGCACCCCCTTGTGCATCTGGCTAACGTGGGACCTGGGGAACCGAGCCTCGAACTGGGGTCCTTAGGCTTCACAGGCAAGCGCTTAACCGCTAAGCCATCTCTCCAGCCCCCATTGCCCTTTCTTTTCACTCTTCCACTTAATAATTTCCTTCCCCTTCTCATGGTTCCCTTTATACTTATAATGCACATTTAAGTCTACACTCCATGTATTAGAGAAAATGTATGATGTTTTTCTTTTCGAACTTGGCTTATTTCACTTAACATCATGATTCCCAGTTTCATCCATGTTTCTGAAAATGTCATCATTACATTTTTCTTTATGTTTCAAAAAAACTACCTTGTTTATATGTACCATGTGGGTGTGCATGTGTCTCTGTGAGAGGATAGAGAATATATCTACCCAGGAGTTGTATAGTTGGATCATATGGTATTTCCACACTGGCTTCAATAGTAGCTGTACCATTTATAATCCCACTAGCAGTGTAGAGTTCTTTTCCCACATTCTTGCCAGCCTTTGCTGTCATCTGACTGGGATGAGATGGAATCTCAATGTAGTTTTAGTTTTCATTTCTCTGATAGCTAAGGATGTTGCACACTTTTTCAAGTATTGGTTGGCCACTTGTACTTTTGTTCCTTTTCTTTTTTTTTTTTTTTTTCCTGTTTGGGTTTTTTGAGGCAGGGTCTTACTCTAGCCCAGGCTGACCTGAAACCCATTCTTTATCCCAGGTTGACCACTAACTCATGACCATCCTCTTACTACTTCAGCCTCTCAAGTGCTGAGATTAAAGACATGAACTACCACATCTGGCACCACTTGTATATCTTCTTTTAAAAACTGTCCATTCAACTCATTTGCTTATTTATTCATTGGAAGTATGTTTTGGTATTTAATTTTTGCGATTCTTCATACAGTCTGGATGCTAACCCCCGTCTGATGTATATATAGTTGAAAAAGACTTTTCCTCATTCTGCAGGCTATCTCTCCATTCTGGTGAATGTTTCCTTGGATTTGCAGAGCTTTGTAATTTCACATAATGACATTTGTCAATTTCTGGTGTTATTCCTTTTGCTACTGAAGTTTTTAGAAAGCCTGTGCCATGTCTTTATTTTAGGTGCTTTACCCGTATTTTTCTTTTTTTTTTTTAAATATTTTATTTATTTATTTGAGAGCGACAGAGACAGAGAGAAAGACAGATAGAGGGAGAGAGAGAGAATGGGCACGCCAGGGCTTCCAGCCTCTGCAAACGAACTCCAGACGCGTGCGCCCCCTTGTGCATCTGGCTAACGTGGGACCAGGGGAACCGAGCCTCGAACCGGGGTCCTTAGGCTTCACAGGCAAGCGCTTAACCGCTAAGCCATCTCTCCAGACCCCGTATTTTTCTCTAATAATTTCAAAGTTTCAAGTCTTGCACAGGGTGAGAAATAGAGAATGCCCAGTTTCCCCAGCAACATTTATTGAAGTGATTGAAGAGGCCTGCTTTATTATTATTTTTCTTTTCTTTCTTTCTTTCTTTTATTTATTTATTTTTTTACTTAGGGTCTCACTCTAGCTCTGTCTGACCTGGAATTCACTATGTAGTCTCAGGCTGACCTTGAACTCACAGCAGTTGTCTTACCTCAGCCTCTCGAGTGCTGGGATTGAAAGCATGCACCACCACACCTGGCAAAGTGGCTATCTTTTTTGTTTTCCAATGAGTGGTTTTGGCACCTTTGCCAAAAATCAGGTTGTTGTAGCTGTGTGGATTTATTTCTGATTCTCGATCCCATGGTCTACGTGTCCATTTTAGTACTTTGGATATGTAGCATTGCCCTCTCTCTCTGTTTCTTTTCTTGCACTATCTCCACAAGCTGTCTTTACGCCTTGGCCCCCCAACTGCCTCTGAAACCAGAACCAAGATCTAGACAGCGTTGCCTAGCAACCTTTGGGCCACCTGTCTTAAAGGTGCCTCAGAGCCTGAGAGTTCTTCAAAAAGTCAGGTTTCTATACTGTTTTCTCCATCTGACAGAAGCAAACAGTTACCTTGGGCTCTCAGGTTCATGGCTGTCAGATGCCTAGCTTTATCCATCTGTAGACTGACCATCCAACCCTGATTCCAGGGCTGTCCAGTTTATGATGTCACCTCAGACAAGATTGAGTGCTCTTACCTCTGGCTCCTGATCTGTCTCTCACCTCAGATAGAAAAGTGGGGGGCCTTGTCAGACACCCAGCACCCAGTCTGGCCTTCCTAGGTTGGGCAGTACTGGTCAAGGTTCTGGGCATCTGTCTCTGATTCTGAAGTGCCTCTTTGATGACTCTGGCCATCTGGGTTGGCCTGAGTTCCTGGTCCTATTACCACTGTTCTGGAAAAGTGTGGTATGTGGAGATAGGAGGATGCTTCTGGAGTTGAGCTGCTTGGGTTTCAATTTCATTCTGTCTGTTTTTATTAATACATATGTATGTGTGTATGAGCATGTGTGTGCACATATACATATATGTATGTAGAGGCCAGAGGACAACCTTGGATGTTGTTACTTAGGAAGACTATCCACCTCTTTTCTTTTTTGAAACAGAATCTCTCATGGGCTCATACCTTGTCCATTTGGTTAGACTGGCTGGTTGGTGATCCCCAGAGATCATCCTGTCTCTACATCTTCAGCACTGGGATTCCCAGCATGCACCACCATGCCTGTATTTTGTTCACTGGGGTCTGAGCCCGGGTCCTCATACTTGTAGCCCAAGTACATTACCAGCTGAATCACCTCCCCCCAGCCACAGATTTTCTTTCTTCAAGTATAAGGTGCAATCAATAAGAGGTTCTCAGCTTCAGGATGGCTTGTGAAATATCAGTGGCTGGGTCCTGCCCCTAGAGTTTGGTTTATTGGCTAAGATAGGACCAGAAGTTGAAACAGCATTTCCAATGTGGTCTCCCCATGCTGCTGCTGCTGGTTCCAGGACCACCCCTGAACAAACTCCGCTCTGGACCGTGCACATTCCCTGAGAGCAGGCACAGTGTTGCTTCCCCCTTGCTACTTGCTCAGTAGGAAGCACTGTGTACATTTAAGCATTTAAGTAAGTGACCGGGGGCTGGAGAGATGGCTTAGCGGTTAAGCACTTGCCTGTGAAGCCTAAGGACCCTGGTTCCAGGCTCGGTTCCCCAGGACCCACGTTAGCCAGATGCACAAGGGGGCGCATGCATCTGGAAATCGTCTGCAGTGGCTGGAAGCCCTGGCGCACCCATTCTCTCTCTCTGCCTCTTTCTCTGTCTGTCAGTCTCAAATAAATAAATAAAAATAAACCATTTTTTTAAAAAAAATAAATAAGTGAACGGATTAAATATGATTTTGGTGGCACACTCAAGTTTCAGGAGTTGGGCGAGTACCACGGCTGTCCATGAGACACTGGTGAGGGTCAGGAGGAGACAACCTGCAATGTTGAGCAGTTGGTGTTTTGTTTCTTTGGTCCTTTCACAAGGTCTTGATTTGCTGCTGCTTCTGGCCCTAAACGTCTTAGTTTCTTCACTAACACTCAGAGTTTGGGGTGGCCAAGTGGCTGTGACGATGTCTCCTGTTGCTGTAAGACAGTCTCGGGGAGTCCAGGGTGTCATCAGACTTGTAACTTAGTGATGGAGGACCTTGATTCTCCTGCCTACATCGCCCGAAGTACCCCTGCAATTATCGGTGTGGGCCATCGTGACCAGTTTATGTAGTGCTGGAAGTCCAACCCTAGGGCACACAAGCAGTCTATCCACTATATCCTCAGCCCGAGACCCGGTATTTTATACAAAAAAAAAAAACAAAAAACAAAAAACAAAAAGATGCTTATTGAGCTCGCTGCTCCAGCTGCTGGAAGAGGCAAAACGTGACTCCTGCATTTGCTCAGCATCTGGCGAGGGTCTCATGCTACCAAGGCACAGGGATCACATGACCTAGCCAGTCTTAAAAGTTCTCTATTTGTCGCTCTTTTTTCAGACAGAGTCCATCTCATTATGGGGCTTTAAGAACTGTATAGTCCAGGCTGGACTCAAACTCGTGATCCTCCTGCCTCAGCCTCTGGAGCGCTGGGAATTACAGGCATTGTGCTATGCAGGCCTGGTTTAGGGATTAAGTTTCAGCCTGAGCTTTAGTGTGGCTATTCAAACCACAGCAGCTGGGCTTCTGTGGACTTCTGCGGTCTTCAGCCAGGTTTCCCCCTCGGTTCTGACTGCGAGACACCTCCCAACCTTTTCGTTCAGCCCTTTGTGAGGGCCACGTGGGCAGCACTTCGGGCCCAGAGACACAGTGACCTAAATGATCAAACGCGAAAGGGCTTTCTGGGATCCATTTTATAGCCCCTGGATGAAGCGAGCTCTTTATTTCCACTCTCCAGAGTCAGCGGAAGTGGGGCGGGGACCTTGGCCGGCGGCTCTGCCGAGTTGGAATCGTTGAGGCCCAGGGCGAGAGCAGCAGAAGTCGCCGCCGCCGGTGGCCCCGTCCCATCAGCTAGCGCGCACATCTGGCGCGGGGCCGGCCTCGCCCCGCGCACACAGCCTTCTTTCTTCTTCCCCAGGAAAAGCGACTCTTTCACGGCCCCCGGGGAGGCGAAGGAAATGGAAAAGTCCCACAAGCATCCCGAGCCCCTGTCACTGAGTGAGGGTTCCTCAGCTTCTTCCCCTTTCTCAAAGTCAAGGCCCATGCCTGCTCTTGCACCCCGGATTTGGCTTGTAGGCAGCACTGTCCCCCCCCCCCCCCAGGGACAAGGGGAGCAGGGCAGAGCCCAGCCCGGCTTGGCTCCTGCATCCGTCCCTTAGGCACTGCCCTTCGCTCGAGCCTGCAGCCCCGTGGGCTTAGCGGGGGCAAGATTTTCGGAGAAGCTGCTGAGCTCAGACCCCCGGCTGGCTCCACATTCCTGCAGGATGAGGGAGGGATTCCAGTGTTTACTTTGAATAATGTTTCCCTCTGTCTAAAATCGACTGGGTGTTAAATTCTTCCAGATTTCTGGCTCCACCAGGGCCAGAAGCAGGTTTACGGCATTTGGCAGAGGAGTAAGGGTCGGTCTGGGCACCTTCTGCGCGGAATTTCCACTGCGAGGATGGAGAGATGCTTAGCGCCTGGCTCGGCGCGCTCGGGCCGGGGAGGGCTTTGCTGTGGCCTCCTGCCTGCTGGTGCCGTTCACATTTTCCACCCTAGAGGGCAAAAGTTAGCTTTCCTCCTTTGAAAGGCATCAGGGAAAGAGAACAAGCTGAAGTCCAAAGGTCGGAGCTGGCAGTATTTTCCTGGTTAGGATAAGTGCAGAAGTTGGTTTCACAAGAAATTCATTTAGTGGATGTTAGAGAACGATAGTGTGTTGCAGTTTCTAGGCCTGCCAGGCAAGGGGGATTAGGGGTGAGCGCTGGGAGACAGGGTACAGAGGGTCCCCAGCTCTTCTTTCTCTCCAGCAAGTACAGAGTCCTGGGAAGGACAGAAGGCAGATCTGGAAGAACTGGTCACCCGCAGGTCGTGAGGCCTCTCAGCGCTGTGCAGTAAAAAACTTGGTTGTAGTGACCTGTAAACCTTGGCCATCTCTGAAGGGGATGACCCTACAACCGCTGGGGTATCAGGGGACATTTTCTCTGTTAAGTGTTGGTCCCTTAGTGGTGGGCGCCAAGAAAATTAGGAAACCAAAGGTATTAATTCAAACTAGAGGAGTTGTTGAGGTCCATTGTGAACAATAAACAGATTCTTGGGTTCTGGGGTGGTGAGGGCAATTCACTGGAGGTTCTCAGGGGACCCTTTCCAGACTTGGACTCCATGGAGGCTGTGCTGGGGCTCTGGCCTCCAGGCACCTGTCAGCCCTGAAAGCAGAACAGCCCAAACCCGAGTACAGCCCTAGGCAGATGGGGACTTTAAATCCGCAGTGCTCTAGAATCTGACCTCTCAGATAAAAAACTGCTTCTGAACCCTTTTTTGTGATTATGGGGTGTGTGTGTATATGTGTGTATGTGAGTGTGTGCACTTATTAGTGTATGCTCATTGGCACTGGGCTTCAAGACAGCCTACATAGTGTTTATGTGATGGTATTGAAAAAAAGTCCTTTGATAGGATCTGGTGTTTTGATCTGCTTTTAAGAAAATATTTATTTATTTATTTAAGAGAGAGAGAGGAAGGGAGGGAGGGAGGGAGGGAGGAAGGGAGGAGCACGATGGTCACGCCAGGGCCTCCAGCCACTGCAAATGAACTCCAGATGCATGCCCCCCTTGTGCATCTGGCTTATGTGGGTCCTAGAGAGTTGAATTGGGATCCTCTGGCTTTGCAGGCAAATGCCTGAACCACTAAGCCATCTTTCCAGACTTCAGCTTTTTTTTTAAAATTTTTATTAGTATTTTCCATGATTATAAAAAAATCCTATGTTAATTCCCTCCCTCCCCCCCCCAGACTTTCTTCGTTGAAATTCCATTCTCCATCATATTACCTCTCCATCACAATCATTGTACTTACATATATACAATATCAATTGTTTCTTTTCTTGAGGTAGGGTCTCACTGTAGCTCAGGCTGACCTGGAATTCACTATGGAGTCTCAGGGTGGCCTCGAACTCATGGCAATTCATCTACCTCTGCCTCCCAAGTGCTGGGATTAAAGGCGAGCGCCACCCCGCCCGGCTGCCCTCAGCCTTTTAAATATTCATCAAGTAATGTGTGAGACAAGCACTCTAACATCTCTGAAATTCCTCCTCAAATCTGCTCCATCTCCACTCCAAGCCTGATCCGTTTGGCAACATCAGTGTGGTATAGACATTGAGTGTAACGGAACCTTCCTCAGCTCTTGGGTAGGGAATAGCTCAGGAGCTAGGGTGCTGGACATTCGTGGTCACATAAAGCTTCTATGTATTAATGGCCTCTGGGTTCTTGTCTTATGCATTTTGGCAAATGAAACCCACAGACCAGAGGATTCAGTTTAAAAAGATTTTATTATAGAGCCTACAGAGGTAGAAGAGTGTATAACACTTCAGAGAAGGGAAGAAGACGTAGTGCCTGCTTCCAGAAGTGGAAAAGCCCACCTAGAGACCCAGACTGGGATCTTTTAAGGGAGTTTTCTGGACAGAGGCTGAACTGGTTAGTTCACCTTGGATTCTACATATCTAGGTACTTGCCAGGGTTTTCAGGCAGGAGAAAGATCTCATCTCTTAATTTTCTCTTCTAGGAAAGAAAAAGATAAGAAAAAAAAAAACCCCAAAACAAGTTCTCCCCTTATACCCTTATATTCTTGGCCAGCAAGTGGGGACTATAAGGACCCCTTTAGGGGGAAAGAGATAAGAATGGCCTAGATTACCCTCCTATAAGGTCCAGGACAATTTTCACTTTTGCTTTCAGGTGCTCTGTTACCCCTAAACCCCCTGAAATGTGTCTGCTGTGTCCATATGGCTTTGTTAGAAGGCACTTTCATTTCCATAATATGTGATGGGCTGAAATTCCTTGCTTACTTTTTGTATTAGTCACTGTTTTTTTTTTTTTTTTTTTTTTTGAGGTAGGGTTTCACTCTAGCTCAGGCTGACCTGGAATTCACTATGTAGTCTCAGGGTGGCTTTGAACTCATGGCGATCCACCTACCTCTGCCTCCCGAGTGCTGGGATTAAAGGCGTGCGCCACAACGCCCAACTTTTAGTTATTATTTTTTTAATTGCTGTGACAAATTACCTGACAGCTTAAGGAAGGTTTTATTTTGACTCACATCACAGCTTGAGGGTACAAGTTATTATGGCAGGTAGGCTGGTAGTGGGAACATAAGGTCCTATTCTGTCCCCAGTCAGGTGGCAGAGAGATGAATGTTGGTGCTCAGCTCACTTTATCCTCTCTCCCTTTTTTATTCAGCCAGAGCACGGCTTACAATAGAGTGTACCCACATTCAGGTTTGTCTTCCCTCCTTAGTTAAACCTTTCTGGAAACACCCTCACAGTGTATCTGGGTAATTCTAAACCCAGTTATGTTGAAAATGAACATTGGCTACCATGCTCATATCAATTCATTTATTTTAGTAGAAAATTGTATTGTCTCCTGGAGATATGGAATGGAGAAAGATGAATTTTCTCTACTAATTCTGACAGAGAAGGAAGTCCTTCTCTGCCCTTGTGTCCTGGGTAGGATTTTTTTCCTTTTGGACCATCTAGTCAGGGTCTTGTATTGGTCATCTCTTGAGGTGGAACAAATTGGCCCCAAATTGAGTTGCTTTAAGTTATATATTGGTTTTTTGAGGTAGGGTCTCAATCTAGCCCAGGCTGACCTGGAATTCACTATGGAGTCTCAGGGTGGTCTCGAACTCATGGCAATCCTCCTACCTGTACCTCCCGAGTGCTGGGATTAAAGACGTGAGCCACCATGCCTGGCTTTTAAATATTTTAATTTCAGTTTCCATGTGCCTTTGCTGTCTGCCTGTCTCTGGGTCCCTGAGATGAGTCTACAGTCGTAGTTTTAGCTGGGGCTGAGGTCTCCTCTAAATGCTGATCAGAATGATCCACTTCTAAATTCAGTCTCCTGGTTATTGGCAAGCTGAACTTCCGCACTGGCTGTTGAACTAAGGGCCTCAATTTCTTTCTGGCTGTTGGGTGGCAACTTTTCTCACTCCTCTTTGTTAAAAGTCCCCCAACGTGGCTCGTGCTCAAGGACAGAGGATTTCATGAAGATGTGAGCTCACTGGGCACCATCTTGCAGTCTCTTAGCCCAGGCCTGTGGACCAGTTGCTACTGAGTCTTTATTCAGCCAGTGTGCCCTGCTGCAAGTAGTTCTGATACTCTGTGGGTTGTGAGGGGCAGATCAAAGGAGATCTGGGTTTATCATTACTCCTCCTGGGAGATGGATTTCATTGTTGGCATAGCATCTCCAAAGGGTAAAAATTTGAGGTTCTAATCTAATTATACTTGACTTCTACTCTATCACACTTCCACCAGGGAAAGATGGTGAGCTCAAGACTGCATTAATAACAGTCATCTCTGGTCTGTGGTCTTTGCCACACTCTAAATAACATGACTCTGGGATTTTTCAAGTTCTTATAGTCCTCACTCTGGAGAAGCAATGAGATTAGCTTTCTTGTTTGTTGTCAAAACAAACCCAAGTTATAAATGTGAGAAAGAAACCTATGCTGATAGCTCAGGATGATTGGTTTTCCTCACAAAATCTGGCAGCTAGAAAGCTCTTTTGAAGGATCATGATATCCTTTACTCACATTAACTGGATTAGCAGTACATCCTGATAGTCTCTCTCTTTTTTTTTTTTATTAATTAGTTATATACTCAGTGAATACAGTCAAATTGGTACCATTGTTAACCTCCTCCCTGTCCTCCCTCCTCCCCTTGACCCCTCCTTGTTGAGGTATATGGGTCATGCATTGTGGAGTTAGCCCTCAGTTATGGGTAGGAGGAAATGTCTCTGTATCATGACCCAATGTATGGCTCTGACATTCTTTCTGCCCCCTCTTCCACCAATTTCCCTGAACCATGTTGGGTTCATTTGGGGTCTGCTTCAGTGATGAGGTCTTGGGAGGCTCAGTGTCTCTGGATATCTGATTTAGTAGGAGTTGATTGTTCTCTGTGTCGATCTCCTTCACCCTTGTGCTGGTACCAGGTTCACCAAGAAAACAGCACCCTTGCTTGTTTCGCCAATTATTCTTTGTTTCATCTGGGGTCCTTATGAGATATGATGGGGTGGTTCTCTCCTTAGGATATGCATCTATCTGAAAAAGAGAAGCAGATTCTCCAATGGAGAGTAAAGTTAGCACCAGATAAATGGGATAATCCTTAATTTTCTAGAGAGAATTTAATAGGCGTAGGCCTTCTTGTAGCCCATGATTGGTGGTAGCTTGATAATGGAGAGCAGGCTCATGTTTGGATATGGTTCTGACTTGTTTCCCAGCTCCAGCTATGGATTCTGTTCCACTGAGCCATTGAGTTAGCCAAATCAGGAGCAGTTGCTTTCTCACCATGGCTGTGCGCCACTATTGCACATGTGGGAGCATCGCAATAGGTTATTTGCTGCTAAGTGGGTGGGCAACTGGGAAAATGACCAATATCTGATAGTATCTTTTGTTTATTTTTATTTATTTATTTGAGAGTGACAGAGAGAGAGAGAGAGAGAGAGAGAGAGAGAGAGAGAGAGAGAGAGGGAGAATGGACATGCCAGGGCCTCCAGACACTGAAACAAACTCCAGATGCATGCACCACCTTTTGCATCTGGCTTACGGGAGTCCTAGGGAATCAAGCCTCAAACTAGGGTCCATAGGCTTCACAGGCAAGTGCTTAACTGCTAAGCCATCTCTCCAGCCCCCTGATAGTCTCTCTCTCTCTCTTTTACTTTTTGCATGTGTATGTTGTGTGTCTATGCACATACACGTGTATGGATTTGATGTCAGATACTCTCCTCAGTTGCTGTCCATCTATTTTTTTTTTTTTTGAGGTAGGGTTTCACTTTAGTTCAGGCTGATCTGGAATTCACTATGTAGTCTCACGGTGGCCTTGAACTCATGGCGATCCTCCTACCTCTGCCTCCTGAGTGCTGGGATTCAAGGTATTCGCCACCATGCCCAGTGCTGTCCATCTTTTTAATTAAGGCAGAGTCTCTCAAGATGGGCGAGGTGGCACATGCCTTTAATACAGCACTTGGGAACATTGTGAGTTCAAGGCCACCTTGAGGGTACATAATGAATTCCAGGTCAGCCTGGCCTAAAGTGAGGCCCTACCTCATTAAAAAAAAAAAAAAAGAAGAAAGAAAGAAAAAGAAAAAGATAAGGTCTCTCATTGAACCTAGAGCTCACCAATTCAGCTAGTCTAACTAGCCAACGGGTCTTGAGATCCACTTGTTTCTGCCTCTGACATTGGGATTGCAGACATGACTCACCATACCTGGCATTTATGTGGGTGTGGGGATCAGTACTTGGGTCCTCATGTTTGCATGGTAAGCACTTTACCAACTGTGGTAGCTTGGACGGATGTCCCCCTAGTGGATTCAGGAGTGTATTAAAGCTTCTAACTTAGATCTCCAGCTGCCTGGCTGGAGGAGGTGTCACTGTGGGCAGATCCTGGAGTCCAGCCCTAAAGTGTTACTGAGGTGGATCTGGAGTCCCAGCCGAAGTCCAGGTCTGTCTGCAGAGAGCAGTCTGAGTTCTGCCTGGGTTTCCTGCTGTTTCACTGCCCATGTTTTTCCTCTTGATTTTGGGTGGTTTGTTTTCTCTTGTTCACCATTATGGAACTTCCCCTGGATCTATAAGCCTCAATAAATTCCTTCCTCCCATAAACTGGGCCTGGTTCAGATGTTCATCCCAGCAACATGAAGCTCACTGTGACACCAACTAAGTCATCTCCCCAGCCTGGATGTTGACTGTCTTGAATCTGAGGAAACTGAGGTTCAAAGAGACCCAGGAAGTTGCTCCCAAGTAGATATAAAAAGATAAAGCTGGTTGTTAAAAGTACCTATCCTGACTCCAAAGCTTTTGCTTCACCCTGAGAGACCCTTTTAGCATTGTTTGCATACCTAAATCCTAGATTATTTCTAGCATAATTCTGTCAAGAGTTCTTGGCCCAGTTTTGTTCATTAAGTCATTACACAGCCTGGCTTCGGAGACCTGGGAAGAGACGAAGGACCCAGATGGGAGGAGGGATGTCAAAGATGGGGTTACGGCAGACTGGCTGGTGACTTACCCAGGTGCATATGTACTTATGCATGTGTGCACACACATTTGTGCGTACATTCACACAGGTGTGTGTGTGTGTGTGTGTGGTTTATACAGTCTTTGCCATGCCAAGGACTATGTAACTGTCCTACCTACGTCCATGTGTGTTTGTACATATGTGCAACGATGTGGCTGTGAATGGGAACCGATGCTTTGATCCACCTGGGCTCAGGGGTCAGCTCCAGTGAGCATTCTTTCGCTGAGCAGTGGTGTAAACAGAACTCTTGGGATGTGAAAAGTAATGCAGAAGGTGATGGGGAGGGGGAGACAAAAGCTGTTTTTAAGGGTTTCCTCAAGCACGGTTTTTGATATCTTACTGCTCCAAATTTCTTCCTTGACCTTCAACTTATTGACTTATTTGTGATGATATGAATTTTGTTACTAATTTCTCAAGGCTGAACATTGGACCATATTGTGTTAGCATTGTGGAAGATACTCTGTTATGTATATTAACCATGATGATGACAGCCTGACCACCGCGCTTTTACCATGTGGCTTCATTTTGTGTTCAGGGGTTGGTGTGAGTTATCTCATCAAATCTTCATGCCATTCCAAAGACAATTCCTCTTCCTGCCTCTATTTTACAGGTGGGAATCTGGAGGCATAGGAAGCTTAAATATTTTGTTTCCAGTCAAGGAGCTTAGTCCCTGGCCTTTCTTGAATTTGTGGTGTTAATTCCATGATGTACTTTACTCAAAACCAATTGCTTAATCTGCAGTCTCATAATAATGGAGACATTGGGAATTCTTCTGTTATTGCCCTCTAGAGCAGTAAGGAGAGGACCAGTTTTCTTATAATGCTGCACGAAAGTTGGTCTCAAAGGCCAACCCCACATGGACACCCACATGACACACTCTGTGAAGGGCCTATTCCCGGATTCTAAAAGTATTTGATGCATCTCTCTGCCATGCCAACGAGACACATTAAAACCTTTGTTATTTAGTTGGATTTCTGACTCAACAAAAACTCCTTTTGTCAGAGCTTCAAAATTTCCTGGCATGTTCCCCGCACACACTTTCAGTGTGGTTAGCAGTGTGCTCACTTGTATACTATTTGTGTGTACACTCATGCCTAGAAAGAGTTGTTTGAAACAGATAATTACAGATTTCTCCCCAATTTCAGATGGCTTCTTTCCTGACCTCTAGGAATGGAGCATTGCTATTTTCTTTTTTTTTTAAGTTAATTTATTTTTATTGACACTTCCATGATTGTAAACAATATCCCATGGTAATTCCCTCCCTCTCCCCACTTTCCCTTTGAAACTCCATTCTCCATCATATCCCCTCCCCCTCTCAACCAGTCTCTCTTTTATTTTGATGTCAGGATCTTTTCCTCCTATCATGATGGTCTTGTGTAGGTAGTGTCAGGCACTGTGAGGTCGTGGGTATGCAGCCATTTTGTGTCTGGAGGAGCACGTTGTAAGGAGTCCTACCCTTCCTTTGGCTCTTACATTCTTTCTACCACCTCTTCCGCAATGGACCCTAAGCCTTGGAAGGTGGAGCACTGCTATTTTCACATTGACTTGCAGACCAGCTTTCTTGTGCATTCCACTGCCCCTCCTTTCTAGGAACTATCCACCTTAGTACATGTTCCTATTCCTCATCCCATTCTTCGCAGACACCTTCTCTGAGCAAACTGAGTTGCATGAAGGTTTTGCAAAAACTTTCAGTTGGTAGAACTGAGGAGGAGGGATCAGAACAAGTAAACAGAACCTGCCTTAGATTTTGACCATAATTTTGTCCTCACAGTAGACAGCTGCAAGCCGACATAAACCCGTGTGTCCCCCCACAGGCGGCTCTTGGTTGGGTAATTTTTGCCAGCAATGCGAACCTGACTGCAACACCTATCTCTTTATCTCATGAAACTTTTTCCCTAGAGAGATGAGAACACATCTACTCACTCCAGACAGGGCACAGGTGACAGGTGGACCAAAACACTACACCAAAGTCCAATTTTGGTGACCCAGTGAGCTTACTGGAGTTACTTACAGCGCAGAGAGAGGGGTTGCTCACAGGAGCATGGGTCCCTCAGAGGTGGGTGTTCCACCAAAAAGCCTACCCCAGCATAGGCCATGACTCAGGGAAAAACCCACCCCAGCTAGGCCATGACTCACTCAGGGAAGCACACTGTATAACTTGCATGCATCTGAGCTGATCCGAGAGTTTCTCCCAAACACTCTCTTTCTAGAAGCTTAGGGAGGGGTCTTACAGCCTTTAAGTTTCCACTTTCTCAGGTTTGTTTACCTCCTGTAGCCCGGAAGGAAATTGCCACACAACACCCCTTCACTCACCTTCCAACTTTGCCAGAGCTGAGAACCACCTCCAAGCTGGCTTCCCTTTGCTCTAAATGCAGCGTAATCTTTTTGTTTAATTTTCATTCTGTAAGCTGTGTTAGGTTAACAATCACTACTGGGTATGCATGAAGAGAAGTTTTGAGACACTGTATTCAAATTAAAATTTTCAGCATGGCAATTCTTAAAAAATTTAAAAAGTTGATAAGTTTAGAATGTATACATTTTGATTCCACTCCCCTAATTATTCCTTTTTATCTCCCTCTCCGTCCCACCAAAATCCTGCTTTTCAATTAATTCCTATCCCACTTCATCCCTTATTTTCTTTTTTCTTTTTCTTTTTCTAAAATTTTTTTTATTTATCTATTTGAGAGAGACAGACGCAGAGAGAAAGGCAGAGAGAGAGAGAATGAGAATGGGCGCACCGGGGCCTCCAGCCACTGCAAACAAACTCCAGATGCATGCGCCCCCTTGAGCATCTGGCTAATGTGGATCCTGGGGAACTGAGCCTCGAACTGGGGTCCTTAGGCTCCACAGGCAAGCACTTAACCACTAAGCCATCTCTCCAGCCCATTATTTTTTCTTTTTTATGTATAATTTTTTTTATTGACAATGTCTATACTTACAGACAATAAACCATGATAATTCCCTCCCCTCCCCTCTCCGACTTTCCCCTTCACAACTCCACTCCATCATATCCCTTCTCTTGCTTCATTAGTCTCTCTTTTATTTTGACATCATCATCTTTTTCTCCTATTATGAGAGTCTTGTGAAGGTATTGCTAGGCACTGCAAGGTCATGGATGATGAGGCCAATTTCTGTCTGGACAGTTGCATTGTAAGGAGTTGTACCCATCCTTTGGCTCTTACAGTCTTTCCACCACCTCTTCCACAATGGACCCTGAGCTTTGGAGGGTGTGATAAAGATGTTTCAGTGCTGAGCCCTCCTCCGTTCCTTCTTCTCAGCACTTTGTTGCTTTTTGGGTCATCCCGGGGGCCACCGTCATCTGAAAAGAGAAACTTCTTTAAGGGAAGGAATGAAAGAAGGAGGGCTTTAATTATAGTAGCCCTGGATGTTTGAAGCTTTAATTGACCAGATAATCAGTTGCAGAAATGTAGATCCATCCATTTCCCTGCAATTTTCATTTTTCTTTACCACTGAATAGAACTCCATTGTGTAAATGTACCACATATTTATTATCCATTCATCTGTGAAGGACATCTAGGTTGGTATCATTTCCTAGCTATTGTGAATAGAGCAGCAATAAACATGGTTGTGCAAGTATCTCTAAGGTAGGGAGAAGAGTCATTAGGGTATTTGCCTAGGAGTGCTATAGCTGGATCATATGGTAAATCTATTTTTAGCTGTCTTAAGAACCTCCACACTGATTTACACAATGGCTGTATCAGAGTACATTTCCACTAAAAGCTAGAAGAGTTCTCCTTTTTCCACAACCTCACCAACATTTATTGTCATTTGTTTTCTTGATGGTAGACATTCTGGCAGGAGTGAGATGGAATCTCAAGTAGTTTAAATTTGCATTTCCCTGATGTCTAAGGATGTAGAACATTTTTTTAGATATTTGTATGCCATCTGAATTTCTTCTTTTGAGAACTCTGTATTTAGTCTCTTAGCCTCCCCCTTTTTTTTGGTTTTCCAAGGAAGGGTCTCACTCAAGCTCAGGCTGACCTGGAATTCACTATGGTGTCTCAGGGTGGCCTGGAACTCAAACTCAGGCGATCCTTCTACCTCTGCCTCCTGAGTGCTGGGATTAAAGGCATGTGCCACCATGCCCAGCTACTTAGTCCATTTTTTAATTGGGTTGTTTGATTTCTTATTGTTCTGTTTTTTGAGTTCTTTGTATATTCTGGATATTAATCCTCTGTCATATGTATAGCTGGCAAAGATTTTCTCCCATTCTGTAGGTTGCTTCTTTTCTCTATTCACAGTGTCCTTTACTGTACAAAAGCTTTGTAATTTCATGAGGTCCCAGTGGCTGATTTATTTACTGAGCAATTGGTGTTATATTCAGAAAGTCATTGCCTATGCCAATATGTTGGAGGGTTTTCCCTACATTTTCCTCTAGCAGTTTTAGAGTATCATGTCTGATATTAAGGTCCCTGATCCATTTGGACTTGATTCTTTTGCATGGAGAGAAAAAAGGACTATTTCCATCCTTCTACATATAGATATCCAGTTTTCCCAGCACCACCTGTTGAAGAGGCTCTCTTTTCTCCATTGAATATTTTTGGCATATTTTTGTCAAAAATCAGATGGCTATAGCTTCCTGGATTAGCATCTGGATCCTCTATTCCGTTCTATTGATTTACATGTCTGTCTTTGTGTCAGTACCATGCTATTTTTTGTTACTATGGCTTTGTAATATACTTAAAATTGGGTATGGTGATGCTAACAGCCTTATTTTTGTTGATGAAAATTATTTTGGCTTTTCAGGATTTTTGCACTTCCAAATACATTTTTTGGTTTGCTTTTTTTCTATTTCCATGAAGAATGCCATTTGAATTTTTTTTTTGTGTGTGTTTTTTTCGAGGTAGGGTTTCACTCTAGCTCAGGCTCTCCTGGAATTCACTATGTAGTCTCAGGGTGGCCTCGAACTCATGGCAATCCTCCTGCCTCTGCTTCCCGAGTGCTGGGATTAAAGGCATGTGCCACCACGCTTGGCACCATTTGAATATTAATGGGGATTGATTGCATTTAAATGTGTAGATTGCTTTTGGTAAGATTGACATTTTCACAATCAAAGAACATGGGACATTCTCTGCAATTTTTCACTTGGGTGCTTTAAAGTTCTCATTGTAGATATTCTTTACTTCTTTGGTTAAGTTTATACCAAGGTACTGTATTTTTTTTTTTTTTGAGGCAGTTGTGAATGGGAGAGATTCCCTGATTTTAGTCTCCACATGTCTGTTGTTAGTATGTAGAAAAGCTGCTGATTTCTGAGTGGTTTTTTTTTTTATCCTGCTACATTGCTAAAAGTGTTTATCATCTCTAACAGTTTGCTGGCAGAGTCTTTAGGGTCCTTTATGTATAGAATCATGTCATCTGCAAATAATGATAACTTATCTCTTCCTTTCTAATTTGTATCCCTTTTATAAGTGTCTCTTGCCTTATTGCTATAGCTAAGATTTCCAGTACTATATTAAACAAAAATGGGGAGAGTGAACACCCTTGTCTTGTTCCTGAATTTAGTGGAAAAGCTTCAAGTTCTTCCCCATTTAGTATTATGTTGGCTATAGGTTTGCCATAAATAGCTTTTATTATGTTGAGATATGTTCCTTCTATTCTCATTTCCTGTTGGACTTTTACCATGAAGGGATGTTGAATTTTGTCAAATGCTTTTTCTGCATCTAATAAGATGAACATGTGATTTTTGTCCATCAGTCCATTTATATAATGTATTTATCAATTTGCATATGTTGAACCACACCTGCTTTCTGGGATATAGCCTTCTTGGTTGGGGTGAATGATTTTTCAGTTATATTCTTGTACTTTGTTTGCCATTATTTTGTTCAGAATTTTTGCATCTATGTTCATGAGGGAGATTGGTCTGTAATTTATTTTTTTTGTTCTGTCCTTGTCTGGTTTTGGTATCAGGGTAATGCTGGCTTTTTAGAAGGAGTTCAGTAGAATTTCTTCCTTTTCTATTTTATGGAAAAGTTTGAGAAGCAGTGCTATTAGTTCTATGAAGGTCTGGTAAAAATTCACCAGTGAGTCCATCTGGGCCTGGGCTTTTCTTAGTTGGGAGACTTTTTATTACTACTTGGATCTTCATACCTGTTATAGGTTTACTTATATGGTTTATCTCATCTTGATTTAATTTTGGTATGTCATATGAACCAAGAAAATCATCCATTTCTTTCAGATTTTCAAACTAGAGACAAATATATTCTGATGTATGTACTTATGATTTTCTGAAATTCTTTGGTATCTGTTGTAATGGTTCCTTTGTATCTCTAATTTTATTAATTTGTGTCTCTTCTCTCTTTCTTCTGGTCAGATTTGCTAAGGGTTTATCAATCTTTTTATCCTTTCAAAGGACCAACTCTTTGTTTCATTGATTCCTTGAATTGTTTTTAATTAATTAATTAATTAGAGACAGAGAGAGAAAAGAGAGAGGGGGGGGAGAGAGAGAGAGAGAGAGAGAATAGGCACACAAGGGCCTTTAGCCACTGCACTTGAATTCCAGACACATGCACCACCTTGTGCATTTGGCTTACGTGAGACCTGGAGAATTGAACCTGGGTTCTTAGGATTTCTGCAAATGTGCCTTAACAGCTGAGCCATCTCTCCAGTCCTGTATTTTTTTTTGTTTCTGTTTCATTAATTTCTGCCCTAATCTTTATTATTTCTTCCTGTGTACTGATTTTTGGTTAGCCTTCTTCTTCATCTTCTTTTTATTTTTTTAAAAAATTTTTATTTGTTTATTGGTTTTCAAGGTAGGGACTCGCTCTAGTCCAGGCTGACCTGGAGTTCACTCTGTAGTCTCAGGGTGGCCTCAAGCTCACGGCAATCCTCCTACCTCTGCCTCCCAAGTGCTGGGATTAAAGGTGTGTGTCACCATGCCTGGCTTTGTTCTTTTTCCAAGGCCTTAAGGTGAAGCATTAAATTAGTTATTTGTGAACTCTATAATTTTCTAATATAATCACTTAGAGCTATAAATTTTCCTCTTAGAACTGCCTGCATTGTGTCCCAAAGGTTTTGGTATATTGTATTATCATCATCATTTGATTCTATGAAGTTATTGATTTTCTTGTTGATTTCTTCAATGACTGAGTCGTCATTCCTTACTGTACTGTTCAGTCTACATGAATTTCTGTATGCTCTGTAGTTTCTCTTGTTGCTGATTTGTAGTTTGATCCTATCCTGGTCAGATAGAGTACAAGGGATTATTTTAATTTTCCTGTGTGTGTTAAGATTTGCTTTGTGTCCTAATATATGGTCTATTTTGGAGAATGTTCCATATGTTGCTGAGAAAAATGTATATTCTGCAGTATTTGGATGGAATGTTCTGTAGATATCTGATAGATTCATTTGGTCCATGACACTATGTAATCCAGATGTCTCTCTGTTTTTTGCTGAGATGACCTGTCAATTCATGAGAGTGGGGTATTAAAGTTACCCACTACAATTTTGTTTGATGTTATCTGTGACCTTAAGTCTAATAGTGTTTGTTTGATGACATTTGGATCCCCCATGTTAGGTGCATATGCATCTAGGATTGTAATGTCTTCCTGTTGGTGTGTTCCTTTAATCAGTATAAAGTAACCTTCTGTTTTTGTTTGTTTTTTTGAGGTAGGGTCACACTCTAGCTCAGGCTGACATGGAGTTCACTATATAGTCTCAGGGTGGCCCCAAACTTCCAGCAATCCTCCTACCTCTGCCTCCTGAGTGCTGGGATTAAAGTCATGCACCACCATGCCTGGCTTAAAGTGACCTTCTTTATCATTCCTTACTAATGTTGGTTTGAAGTGTATCTTGTCAGATATCAGGATAGAAACCCCTCCTTGTTTACTATGCCCATTTGCTTGAAGTACCATTTTCCATCCTTTCACCCTAAGGCAGTGCCTATCTTTTATTGAGAGATGAGTTTCCTGGAGGCAACAAACAGCAGGATCCTGCCTGCAAGCAGGCATCTTTTGGTTGGGGCATTGAGGCCATTGACATTAAGAGTTATTAGTGAAAGGTACATGTTTATTCTTGCCATCCTTGTTTTGTGGTGCTTCCTGTTTTCCCTTTACTCTCTTGTTTTAACTGTTATTTGAGTAAGGCTTATATATATATTTTTTCCTGTTTCCTCATGTGTGTGCTTTGCTTTCTCTTCAGCATGAAGGACTCCTTCAAGTATTTTCTGCCATGCTGGCTTAGTTGTCATAAATTCCTTTAACCTATTTTTGTTGTGGAATATCCTTATTTATCCTTCAATTTGGATAGATAGCTTTGCAGGATAACATAATCTTGGTTGACAGTCTTTTTTTAAAAATTATTTATTTATTTATTTATTTATTTGAGAGCGACAGACACAGAGAGAAAGACAGATAGAGGGAGAGAGAGAGAATGCGCGCGCCAGGGCTTCCAGCCTCTGCAAACGAACTCCAGACGTGTGCGCCCCCTTGTGCATCTGGCTAATGTGGAACCTGGGGAACCGAGCCTCGAACCGGGGTCCTTAGGCTTCACAGGCAAGCGCTTAACCGCTAAGCCATCTCTCCAGCCCGACAGTCTTTTTTAATTAGTTATATACACAGTGTGTATACAGTCATGTTAGTACCATGGTTAGCCTCCTCCCAGTTCTGCAAGGACCCTCCTCATTGGGGAATATGGATTGTGCATTGTGGGGTTAGCCATCAGTTATGGGTAAGAGGCAATGTCTCTGTGCATAATGGCCCAAAATGTGGCTCTAACAATCTTTCCACCCCCTCTTCCGCAAATTTCCCTGAGTCATGTTGGGTTTGGTTTAGGTCTGCTTCATTGATGTGGTCTTGGGAACCTCAGCGTCTCTGGATGTCTGGTTTGGTAGAAGTTGAGTGTTCTCTGTGTCTATACCCTTCACCCTTGTGCTGGTACCAGGTTCACCAAGCTACAACACTGCCTACATCTATTAAATTCTCTCTAAAATAACAATGGTTATCCCATTTATCTGGTGCTGACTTCACTTTCCATTGGAGAAGTTGCTTCTCTTTTTCAGATGGACTCAGATCCTGAGGAGAGAATCAGCCCATCATACCTCAACAGGGCCCAAGCTCAGACCAAGAGTAATTGGGGAAATGAGTAACAGTGCTGCTTTCTTGGTTGACAGTTTTTATCTTTCAGAACTTGGAATACATTATTCCAAGCCCTTCTGGCTTTTAAAGTTTGTGTTGAGTAAGCTGCTGTGATCCTGATGGGCTTGCCTTTGTATGTGACTTGATTTTACTCTCTTACTGCTTTCAGTATATTTTCTTTGGTTTGTGTATTTGGTAGTTTAATTGTAACATGGTGAGGAGAGATTTTTTTTTTTTTTTCCAGATTTTGTCTGTTTGGTGTTCTAAATGCTTCTTGTATCTGCATTGGCATTTCTTTCCCAATTTGGGAAAAAATTTCTTCTATGATTTTGTTGAAAATGCCTATGATGCCTTTGGATTGAAATTCTTCTCCTTTTACTATACCCTAAATTCTTAGGCTTGTACTTTCATAGTGTCCTGAATATCTTGAAATCCCCTTTCATACTGTCCTATTAGCTTGCCTTTCTCTTTGCTGGACTGTATTAGATCTGCCATTTGGTCTTCTAGTTTAGACATTCTATTCTCTCCTTCATCCATTCTACTGGTGAGACTTTCCACAGAGTTTTTTACATGACTTACTGTGTTTTTCAGTGCTCGTGTTTCCTGCCTGATTTTTTCTTCAGTATTTCTATTTACTTACTCATATCTTGTAATAGCATCCTTTTTTCATTAAGCTGGTTTCCTGTGTTCTCTTGGAATTCCTTCAGGAATTTTTCTTCTTCTTTAATTCCTTTGTTTTCTTCTTTAATTTCTTTGAGTATAGATAAAATCATTACAAAAAATCTTTGTTAGGCATTTCATCTAAAACAGTCTCATTGGGGGTCATTTCTAATAGATTTATAATTTTTGGTGGGATTGTATTTACTTGATTCTTTGTGTTTATTGTATTGTAATGTAGCAATTTTTGCATCCTGAATTGATTTGATGCTTGAGTTTTCTAATTACCTGCGGTGCTCTTAGACTTGAAAATCCAATTTTATGTACCTTCTTAGTTGGAGTTTAAGGTGCCAAGTGTAACTTTTGTACTGTGATCCAACTGCACTAGTAATCCTAGGCGTTGAGTTTACCTGCTATTCAAGTATTCTTGTGGGCTGGGTGGAGCAATTTGCTAGCAAAATTCTAAAATTCAACTGAGCAATATACACATCCAACAAAAAGCAGCTCGGAGTTTGCAAGTGTGGGGACTGAAACAAACATAACCTTATACAGCCAAAATCCTTAAGGGTGTGTGCTGCTCTACATCCTTAATCCTGTCAGATGAAAAGTTGAGATTTCTGTTCTGAAATGAGTTCTAGGTCAGCCTGGATCTGAATCAGACCCTGCTCCCAATAATGACAGAAGAAAAAGATAAAGGCCCTATGAAGCATCAAAGGCACCAATAGTCAACTCCCAAATACAGCTTAATTGAGAATGGTAAATCGAACCATGAATATGTAACCCATAGCCTTCCTTGACATGGAAAGAGAGATTAGCACTTCCAGCACCTGCTTTTTTGTTATTTGTCCTTGTTATCTTTTGGGGTTGCTTCCAATGTCAGAGGAGTCTGGATTTGATCAGGGTGCTGGTATACACATACATTGAACTATCACATTGAACCCCATTAACATGCACAATTAATATATGTGCATGTATTCCACATTGATAAAATGTAATCCAAGCACTCGGGAGGCTGAGATAGGAAGCTCATTATGAGTTCAAGACCAGTCTGGGGCTAGAATGAGTTCTGGGTCAGCTTGGGCTAGAATGAAACCTTTATTCCAAAATAAAAATTTGTAAGAAAGCTTTCATGTGATTCCAAAGTGCAGCAAACGCTTGTAATCCGTTGTTCATGAAGCGAACACAAAGTCTGTAAGGCATTATTGACTACTCAAAGATAGGAAACAGGTCCAAAAGACCTTTTCAGTGTTTGACCTTCTAAGGCATGGGCTTTCATCCAGTAATAAGTCATGACATGCATAGTGCTGCATCTCAGGCCTTCAAACATTAAAAAGGACCAGGGAGCATTTATATCACTATGTGCCAATAGCAGAACAGACTTAGATCAAAGGAAGAGGCAAACCAGTGGCTTATAGCACAGAGGGAAAAAAACAAAACAAAACAGAGATGTGAGTAGGATTCTCCTGCAAAACTGATGACCTCACTCTCTGTCTGCCACAAACTGCACCCTTATCTCAGGAAATGATCTTGCAAAAGGATTTTGTGGTTCCAGGCAGGATTGATGGATTAGTGTGTTGGCACAAATCAACCCCACTCAGATTTTTTTGCCTTACTAATGCTGTGAAAACAGTACTGTTTGCATACTCATGATGGGTGAGGTGCTAGCTTAGTTTACTATTTCCTAAAGTTTTCCCATTAGAATTCAAGAATCTCTCAAGATGTCAATAAGCATTGCACAAAGCAAAAGGAAAAAATAGATCAGAAAAGCCAAGCATGTAGCCATGTAGAATATTTAGCCCAGAAGTCACCAGTTATAGGATTTATGTTGTACAGAATTATAGGCATGTTGTCAACCAAGTGTGGAAAACTGCCACCTTAAATACCTTTTAAGCAATCCTCCCTTGGAGTCTGTTATATGTTGATGTGCTCTGTAGCTTCACAAGAGGCAGAATGACTATGCGGCACCCACTCATTGGGTTGGGCATCTCATGGGTCTTGAAATCAATAAACCATTCATGTAGATTCTTAAACAATGTCCTTCTCCAGTCCCTGTCTAGGCCTGTAAGCCTCAGATAACGTTAACACATAGAAAGAGAGGACAAGGCTGCTCAGTGAATAGCTGGGTCTTTCATTATTTACTACCTTTGAAACTAGCCCCGGTGTCCCACAAACTCCACACACACAGAAGAACAAGAGGGCCTGGGATAAGACTGATGACCCACTGTCCCTATCCCCATCTCCCCCTCGTCCCTACCATAGTCAGCAAACTTCTTGTCCTGCTGGGGCTTATCTTTCACTCTCTATATCCCCAATAGTCTTATCTGCCCCAGAAGGAGCACCACATTGGCTCAGACAAGAGCCTGACTCAAAGACTCATCTCCCCTCTGCATCTTAGCCTCCTCAGCCTTCCATTTCCTCCTATGTTCTCTGTTTCCTTTTCTGCCCTCCAGCCACTCCACATTTATTTTTGGCAGAGAAGCAAGCTGCCATTAAGATCAAAAGTATCTTGGAAAGTTTATCTCAGAGATCTGGGGAAATGTGCCAGGGCATGAGTTGACTAAGTGCAGGGCTGGAGAGAATGCTCAGCAGTTAAGGCTCTTGCCTGCACAATCTGCTGACCCAGGTTCACTTCCCCAGTACCCATGTAAGCCATATGCACAAAGGGGCACATGTATCTGGAGTTCATTTGCAGTGGATAGAGGTTCTGGCATGCCCATTCTCTCTGTATCTCTCCTCTCTATCTCTATATGCTTGCAAATAAATAAATAAACTTTTTTCTTAATTTTCAGAACAAGCCAAACAATCACAATGAAAAGGTACCTTCCCACCCTTTCCTGCCATGTGCAGTTTAGAGTAGATTTCTATATTGATTGGCTAGACAAATAAGAAAGATATGGAGAAACAGGCAGCAAGGAACAGCCATACAGCCTCATATTCAGGAAAGCAAACATGAAAGGACTTCAGCAGGCTGTGCTCAGCGACCCTCTCCCTGCCTGACAGCTGGCTTATGAGCAATGGAACCGTGAAAATGTGAGGCCACACAATGTCTAATCAATCAGAAAAAGGAAGTCCTGCTCTGCAGAAACAATGGGGGTATTGTGAACCCAGAGAACACATGGGGGAAACAGCCCAGCATTTCCCAGGGCTGGTCTCAAGCCGTGCTCCAGGCCACCTTCTGTCCCACTGCTCAGTGCAGTGGGAAGCAAGGCCAGTGTTTGCAATGCAGAGAGTGATTTGGCACTTGAAGCAAAGAGTTAAGGTAGCTATCTGCTACTGTAGGAGTCAGTTTTTCCATCAGCCAATTGAAAGTTTGGTTCTAGTTCATGCCAGAATGTGAGACAATTCATGAACTACAAAATGCACCCGATTCAAGTCACAGGTTGATCAAATTATGAGTCATTCAAACTCCCAATTGTCTGGGGTGAATCGTCCATAGTTAAACCAAAAGAAACTTAAATTGCCGGCTCCAGCACCACACGTTGCTGCGTATGTGAATCCGCGGCTCCGGGAGCATGCTCCTATTCCACCATCCGCTCACCCCAGCCTCCCATGTCACCACTGCTAGTGAGTCCACTGATCCGAGGGCACCTTCCTGCTCTGCACATCCCCCCAGCATACCCCAGCAACGTCACTGCCTGTGAGCCCCTGTCATCCTGCTCCACTCGCCTTCCGCTCCTCCCCGGCACACCGTTAGTGTGCGCCAACACCCTCCTACTCCGCACACTCCTCTCTGGCCCATGCACCGTCATCCAGTGAAGCCCACAGACATCCCCGTTATGTTCACCATTTCCCTTCCTGTGCTGCTACCATGGGTGAATCCTGGCTTTTCCCCTCAATAGACTATCTCCAGGTGGGCAAACCCCAGTGCAAAATGAGTAACCCAAAAGTCCAAGGCAGTATATTCCTGCTGAGCACGTCCACCCCCATAGTAAAGGCCTCCCATGAGAGTAACTTAGAGGAAGTTCCATATTAAATAAATAATTTCAGAAGAGGGGCTGGAGAGAAGGCTCAGCAGTTAAAGCGCTTGCCTGCAAAACCCAACAACCTAGGTTCGATTCCCCAGTACCCACCTAAAGCCAGAGGCACAAAGTGGTACATGTATCTGAAATTGGTTTACAGTAGCTACAAGCCCTGGTATGCCATTCTCTCTCTTTCTCTCTCTCTCTCTCTCTCTCTCTCTCTCTCTCTCTGTTTGCAAATAAATAAATAATTTTTAATTCAAAATCATGATTATGATAAACATATGCAAAGAGCTTAAAGTGGACATGAATAAATACCTGAATGAAAACCAAGATAGCACAGCCAAACTCAGTAGATACCCGAATGAATTTAAACAGAATGCACAGAGCTAAATGGCATGAATAAGACAACCAACAACATGGAATTCAATAAAGAGATAAAGATGCTAGAAAGAAAAGCGGGAAAAAAAAAAAACAAGTAAAAAGCTCCCTGGAAAGTCTAGGTAATAAAGTATACCATGGAGAGAACAGAAAATAAGGAATTAAGGACAAAGTTGAAGAAATAGGTCAAGTAACCCAAATCAATGACAAATTCAATAAAAGAATGAGCCAAACACAGACATTTGGGACACCATGGAAAGATCAAATGTAAAAACAATGGACATAGAATAGGGAGAAGAGCTTCAGGACAAAGCAATAGAATCTATTATCAATAAAATTACAGAAGAAAAATTTCCAAATCTGGAAAAGAGGTGCCCATTCAGGTATGAGTCATAGAGAACAACAAATAGACAGGACCAGAAAAGGAAATCCTCATATCATGTTATAGTCACACTATTAAATACACAGAGCAAAGAAATAATACTGAAAATTACATGAAAAGGCAGCATTAAAACACCCTATTTTTCTATGGAAACTCTAAAACCAAGCAGGCTTTGGAATCATTATGTCAAGCATCTAAAGACCACACCTGAATGGATGAGACATCTCGATAACTCCCTTCAAGGGTCAGGAAGCACTGCAGAAGAGAGTGGCAGATACAATGTAAGAGTTAAAGGATGGGAATGAGTGTTTTAAAACACTCTCCTCTGGACATGATGTGGCCATTGAATTCAGGACATCATAGTAGCTGTCATTATCTGCATAATATTGGGTCCATCTACATGTCATCATGTAGGATAGACAAAGGCCAGAAAAGAAAAGACATCAAAATAGAAGAGGAACTTCTGGGAATCAAGGGATTCCAGTAGAAGGGAGGTAGGAAAAGGAAACAAGGGGTCCCCTCGAAAAACCACAACTGCCAACCCAAACCACTATACCCAGCAAAAATATCTCTCATAATAGATGGAGAAAAAAAAATTCCATTATGAAAGCAAGCTAAAGGAATTTATGGCCACAAAGCCAGGTCAACACAAAGTATGGCAAGGAAAACTTTGGACTAAAGAGAAGAATAAACACATTCAAGAGGCTACAGGGAAAAATAATAACCAAACACCACAACATCATCATTACAACAGGAATTAACACTTTCAATAATAGCTCTAAATATTAGTGGCCACAATCCCCCAGTTAAAACAAAACAAAACAAAACAAAAACATAAAGGGTTGGAGAGACGGCTTAGTGGTTAAGATGCTTGCCTGTGAAGCCTAAGGACCCAGGTTCTACTATCCAGATCCCATGTAAACCAGATGCACAAAGGTGAGGCAAGTGCAAGGTCACACATGCTCACTAGGTGGTACAAGTATCTGGAGTTTGATTGCAGTGTCTGAGGCCCAGGCATGCCAATTCTTTCTCTCTCTAATAAAAAAGACCAAATCTGTATTCACACTGGTCAAATGAAGTAAACAAACATGGAATGTAATTTTAAAAACTAAAATAATAAGCTGAGCATGGTGGTACACACCTTTAATCCCAGCACTTGGGAGACAGAGGTAAGAGTATCGTTGTGAGTTTGAGGACAGCCTGAGACTATATAGTGAATTCTAGGTCAACCTGGGCTAGAGTGAGCTTCTACCTCAAGGAAAAAAAAAAAAGGAAAGAATGGTTTAACAGTTAAGACACTTGCCTGTGAAGCCTATGGATCCAGGTTCGATTCCCCAGTACCTAAGTAAGCCAGATGCACAACATGGCACATGCATGTGGAGTTCATTTTCAGTGGCTGGAGGCTCTGGCATTCCCATTTTCTCTCTCCACTATATATTTAAAAAGTAAAGCAGGGTGTGGTGGTGCACGCCTTTAATCTCAGCACTCGGGAGGCAGAAGTAGGAGGATCATGGTGAGTTTAGGCCACCATGAGAATATAGAGTGAATTCCAGGATAGCCTGGGCTAGAGTGAGACCCTACCTTGAAAAAAAAAATTAAAAAATAAATAGGGATTAACAGACCAGATCGGGAAACAATATCCACCTTTGTGCTGTCTTAAGAAACTCATCTTATGATCAAAATCAGACACTAGACACTACCTTAGAGTGAAAGATATCCTAAGCAAAAAGGTATCTGTGAAAAATTATTCTAAGAAAATGAAACCCAAAATATAAAGGTGTCACTATTCTACTCTGATAAGATATATGTCAAAACAAAACTAATCAGGAGAGACTTTTAAAGGGACATTTTGCAATGATGCAGAGGACAACCCACCAAAGGGACATTATAACCCTAAACACACACATGTGCCCACATGAAAGCAGGAGCACCCAATTTCATGAAACAAATACTACTAGACATTAAGATGCGAATTGACCCCAACACAATTATAGTACTCTCTGATAGACAGGTTATCTAGACAAAAAATAAACAGAAAACCATCAGAGCCACATGATATCGTAGGGCAACTACACCTAAACAGAAGAATAGTCTACCTTCACACTATGCAATATACATTCTTCTCAGAAGTCCACAGGACTTACTCCAAAATGGAGGGCATATTAGGACACAAAGTAATTCTCAATAAATTTAGGAAAACTATATAATTCTTTGTGTTTCATCCAACCACGTTGCAATAAAAGTAGAAATTAACAACCAGACAAACTACAGAAAATCCATAAGCTCTTGGAAGATAAACATCACATTAGTAATGAATAATGAATATAATTCTGATGAAATCAAGAGGGAAATTAAAAAATCCTGAATGGAATGAAAATGAGAAGACACTATACCAAAACCTACAGGAGACAATAAAGGCAGTCTTAAGAGGGAAGTTAATAACTCTTAAGTGCTCATATTAAAAAGTCAGAGAAATCTCAAAAATAACTTAAGTACATGGAGACCTTGAAAAAACATGAACTATGTCCAATAACAGTAGATGTAAAGAAATTAAATTAAAATGATATAAAAAATTAATGAAAACAAAAATATACAGTCCCAGTAGGTTCCCCTGTGGCTGGCTCAGGGCTTCCTAGACTCTGTAAGCTTGCTGCAGAAGCAGGCCCCTTGCTCTGACTTCCTGATTAAAGTGCCCCTGGATCCCCAATACCCACATTCCCTTCTTGGGAGGGCGCACACCAAGTGAGTAGGTCAGATCTCCCTGTTCCCTGCCCCCTCCTCCCAGTTGCCCCATCCTGGTAGGTTCCCTTGTGACTGGCTTTGGGCTGCTTGGACCCTGCGAGCTTGCTGTGGAAACAGGTACCTTGCTCCACTTTCCTGATTGAAGAGCCCCTGGGTTCCAATTCCTGGATCCCCTGCTCCAGAGGGTGCATGCTCAGAGTGAGCAGGCCAGAGCTCCTAGCTGCTTCTCTACCTCCCAGTTCCCTGGTCCCCTTATTCCTGCTACTGGCCTTGGGCAGGCCTGGTCTGTGTATGTGGGCTGTGGAGGCAGGCCTTTTTCTCTGGTATCCTGATTGGCCCCTGGGTACCCAAATCCCTATTCCCTTGAGTTGGAGGGTGCACAGGTCACTGTAGGATGTGGCCTCTTGCCCCCGGCTCTCCAGCTTCCTAGCTCCTGGTTCCCCAGCCCCTTATGCCCGTGTGCTGAGGAGTTCGTGCAAGTGGAGTGAGGAGACCAGAGCTCCCAGTTCCCCAGGTCCCTCTGACGTACCTGCGACCTCCACAATCTGTGCATCTGTGATTGTAACCCTGTCCTACACTGGTGCACCAAGCCAGTTCACATTTAAAACAGAACACCCTCTGAAGGTTCTACCAGGACAAACACTTGCTTCCCCCTCAATAGAATAAAGCATTTCCCCAAGATGGGTAGACCACAATGCAAAAGAAAAAAAAAAAAAAAGAGCCAATGAAATTCAGAAAACTGAGAGATCTCCACCAAAGATGCCTAGCCCCACAATAGAAGCCTCCAATGAAATCATAGAGAAATCAACAGAAATTCAATCCCAAAATGAAAACACAACAACCAATGAGACCCTGATCAAAAGAATTGTTGAACTGGAAGCAAACCACACACACACACACACACACACACACACACACACACAAATCATCAATGTATCAAATGAAATTGAGCAGAATTGTCTCTTAGAGAGTTTGGTTTTTGACAGTAGGCTTAACTTGATTGAAGAAAATGTTAGAACTCTCAAAAGAGATAAATGACTTGAAGGTGAGTCAAAAAATGGAATGTCATAATAACCAATTGATTAAGCTTAATGAAGATTTGATCAAATGCAAGAATGAACTCCAGGAATCATCAAGAAAATCAGAACTTGAACTGAAATTGTACCTCAAAAAAGAGATGGACATGATGCAAAATAAGACAGCAGAAAACAACAAAAATTAAATAGAACCCCTCAGTAACAGAGTTACTCATGTGGAAGACACAAAATCTCACCTGGAAGACAAGACAGAAGAAATTGATCAGGAGGCCAAAAACTTTGCTAAGTTAAAAAAATCAAGTGAACAGAATATGAGGAAAATGTAGGATACTATAAAATGAACAAACATCCTGATCATGGATATACCAGAAAGAAAGGAAATCCAGGCTAGAGGGCTAGAGACCATACTCAACAAAATTATTGAAAAAAAAAATTCCCACTCTCTCAAAAGAGAGGCCCATTCAGATACAAGAAGCCCATAGAACACCAAATGGACAGAACCAAAGAAGAAACACTCCAGGGCACATAATAATTAAAACTCTTAACAATGAAAACAAGGAGAGAGTGATAAAAGAAGCAAGAGAGAAACAACTCACTACATACAAAGGCAATCCCATCGGAATTACTTCATATTTTTCAATGAAAACCATGAAAGCCAGAAGGACCTGGAATGGAACACTTCAAAGTCTAAAAATCTATGGCTTCCAACCCAAACTACTCTACCCAGCAAAAGTATCCCTGATAATAAATGGCGAGAGGAAAACTTTCAGTTAGAAAAAAGTCAACTCTATGATTATACGAACACAAAGCCAAACCTACAGAGAATACTTCAAGGATTACTCCACACAGAAGAGTCAAACAACCAATCTCAAGAACCAACAAGAAGAAGATCACAGTAATCAAAGCTAGATCAGGCTCAAAAATTTACAAAACACAAGAAAGCATTAAACCCCACAAAACACCTCATCATGACAGGGATTAAATCAAACCTCACAGTTATAACCTTAAATATTAATGGTCTTAACTCACCCGTCAAAACACACAAGTTAACAGGGTGGATCAAAAAATGGACCCTTCTATCTGTTGTCTTCAAGAAACCCACCTCACCACTAAAGACAGACACCTCCTCAGGGTGAAAGGATGGAAAATGATGTTCCAAGCCAATGGAAATAACAAGTGGGTGTTGTTATATTAATATCTGATAAAATAAATTTCAAACCAAAAGTAATTCAGAAGGACAAAAAAGGCCACTTCTTACTCATCAACGGAATGATCCAACATGAGATCATCACAATCATAAATCTATATGCACCAAACACAGGTGCACCACAGTTTATAAAACAAAACCTACTTGACAATAAAACAAATACACAACAATGCCATCATAGTTGGAGACTTCAATACTCCACTATCATCAATAAACAGATCATCCAAACAGGAAATCAACAGGGAAATAATAGAGCTCACCCGCACCATAAGAACCACATGACCATTTCAACTGATGCAGGGAAGGCCTTTAACAAAATACAACACCACTTCATGATCGAAATGCTGGAAATAGTAGTCATGGAGGGTTTATATCTCCTGAACAAGACCTCAGTAGCCCAGGAAATTAAACAATCGCTCGACCAATGGGATCTCATGAACCCAAAAAGCTTTCACAGAGACAAACATACCATAAGCAGAGCCAATAGATTACTCACTGAGTGGGAGAAAATCTCCAAGTATACCACTGACAGAAGCCTAATATCTAGAATCTACAAAGAACTCAAAAAACTAAGCAATAAAAAAATCAAACAACCCACTCCAAAAATGGGGCAGAGAACTGAATAGGGAGTTCTCAGAGGAAGAATTACAAATGGCTAACATACACTTAAGAAGACGTTCAACATCCCTAACCATTAGAGACATGCAAATTAAAACAACCATGAGATTCCACCTTATTCCAGTAAGGTTATCAATCATTTAAAAGCCTAATAACAACAACTGTTGGCAAGGATATGGGGAAAGAAGAACTTCATCTACTCTTGATGGAAATGTAAACTTTACAACCACTATGGAAATCAATATGGAGATTCCTGAAAAAGATAAACATACAACTACCAACAGACACAGTTATTCTCTTACTGGGCATTTATCCTAAATGCTCCATGCATCAATACAGAGATATTTGCTCAACCATGTTTATAGCTGCTCAATTCATTATAGCTAAGAACTGGAATCGAACCAGTTGCCCATCATTGGATGACTAGATAATGATGTTGTGGTACATTTACACAATGGAACTCTACTCAGCAGTAAGAAAAAGCAATACAATTAAATTTGTAGAGAAATGGACAGACTTGGAACAGATCGTACTCAGTGAATTCATACAGTCACAGAAAGACAAATGCTTCATAGTATCACTTATCTGTGGTTCCCAACCTGGACCTGCTAGAGTTGCTGACACACGTGATAGACAACTCAAGGCCCAGACAATAGGAATGAAAGGTTTTGGGGGAACGGAAAAGGAAAAGAGGAGAAACAAACGCAAAACTAAATCCAAAATACACTGGTAACCATAGAAACCTTTATCCTTAGAGATAGCCTAAAAGATATAACCCTCAAAAGGAGTAATGGGGGAGCAGCTGAAAAGTAGGGCCCTGCAGAGGGTGGGAGTAAGCCTAAGCTTAAAAGAAATTTTTTTCTGTTTCTTTTTTTTTAAGTGAAAATAAAAAGGTATATTTAGAATTAACCAGCTGGATCCAGTTCTTGTCTTGTTCATGCTGGTTTTGCTGAATGATTATCACTGCGGTTATAATCTAAGTTTGACCATTCTCTCCCTCTTTCTCTCCCATTTTCTGTCTCTCTCAAATAAATGAATAAATAAAACATTTTAAAAAAAAAAGAAATTTTTTTTCTGTCTCTGGCCTGTAACTCCCAGTACCAGAGATTGATTGCACATTGAGCTATTGATCAGAGACCTACAAGGTCCCCAAATCAAGACAGCTTTCTGTCAAAATACTTGATTACCCGCTGAGGCAAAAGCTAAGCCCAACAACAGTCTGAACAACCAGAGTTCTCAGCTACTCAGAAGCAAACACCCTGACAGGATATACACACCAGTGCAGTAGTGACACAGAGCCTCAGTGGGTAAGCAATAGCTTTCTGATTGGCTAAGAGATCTGCTCAGTGTAAGGAACCCATATCTGGAAGTGGGAACCAGATCAGTATCCTATGGAGACAAAGATTATGGAATGTAAAGAAAGCTATGAAAATTAGAGAAGGGGCTGGATTGCTTAGCACTTCTGACACAAGCATGAGGGCCCAAAGGGGCCTGAGTTTGATTCCCTGGCACCCACAAAAACCCAAGTGGGGGTGGCCACACGTGTCTGTCACCCATGTCCTGTGGGAGCAGAAACCAAACAATTACCAGGGCTCACAAAAATGGCAGGCCCAGAATCTATGAGAGACAGTCTCAAGGAAACACATGGTTGAGCAATGGACGATACGGTTGTTCTCATCTGATCTCCATGTATGTGCATGTGGCTCATGCACCTGCACACACGTGTCCATACACCACAAGCACATGCACACATAATACCATAAATAGTACACACCTACACACACACATGCAAAAAATGAGAGCGGGCTGGGGTAAGAAAGGCGAAGGCAGCAAGAGTTGTGTGAGGGAGAGACATCTGCTCTTGTGCTGGAAGAACGTACTTTTAGGAGATATGCAGAGAGAACAGGAATGATTAGGAGATGCTCAGGAAGAACACACAGGTTTAGGAGATTCTTAGGGAGAACATACACATTTTCGATGCTTTAGGGAGAACACATGTGATTGGGAGGTGCTCAAAGAGAGCACTCACATTTAGGGGATGCTCCAGAGAGAACACACAGGTTTGGGAGATGCTCGGAGAATACACGAGTTCAAGAAATGTTCCAGAGAGCACACACATGTTTAGGAGATGCTCCAGAGAGAAAACCCATGTTTAGGAGATTTTCCACGTTGCTGCTCGTTTTGCCTCTGCCACGGTTATAAGAATAGTTAAGCTGCAAGACCAACCATGGATGAATAGCAATCTGCATTTTGATGCTTCCATAGATTTGTTATTTTATTTTTTAAAAAAAGTATTATTGGGCTGGAGAGATGGCTTAGCTTTTAAGGTGCTTGTCTGCAAAGCCAAAGGACCCCAGGTTCAATTCTCCAGAACTCATGTTAGTCGGATGCATGAGGAGGCGGATGTGTCTGGAGTTCATTCAGAGTGACTGGAGGCCCTGGCATGCCCATCCTTTCTCTCTCTCTCCTTATCTCTTCCTCCCCCTCTCTCTGTCTTTTTTCTCTCAAAAAAGTAAATAAAATATTTTTAAAAAATTACTATTTACTTGTGAGGAGAGAGATTGAGAATATGAATGGGCACACAACTCCAGATGCTTGTACCACTTTGTGCATCTGGCTTTACGTGGGTGCTGGAGGTTTGAACCTGGGCAATCAAGCTTTGTAAGTGCGTGCCTTAACCATTAACCCATCTCTCCAATTCCCCACCTTTTCCTAATGAGAGGTCATGCCACACATCTGTCTTGGATGGTGGAATATATAACTCTTGCACAGTTGGAGCCCTTTCTAGAACATGTGCTTTGCAGTCAGATATGCTCAGACAAGCTCCAGCTCCTGAATGTTGTCCCTGAGGAAGCCTGGGAAGAATTGTATACAGTAGTTCTCCAAGACCCCTATGAATTCCTGAAATAGCACTGAATTCTAAACCTTACATTTATTATATTCTTTCTAGACACACAAACCTATGGTAAAGTTTAAATTAAAAATTAAACTCTCTTGGAGGCTGGGGAAGTGGCTTATCAGTTACGGCATTTGCCTGTGAAGCCAAAGAACCTGGGTTCATGTAAGCCAGATGCACAAGGGAGCACATATGTCTGGAGTTCATATGCAGTGGCTAGAGGTCCTGGCATGCCCATTCTCTTTTTCTCTTTGTCTTTTTTTCTCTCATAAATAAATAAATAAATAAATAAATAAATAAATAAATAAATAAATAAAATATTAAAAAATTAAATTCTCTAAGAGATGAATAACATAACTAATAATAAAATACAACAATTAAAACAATATAATATAACAATTTAAACAGCAATTATCTATCCCTAGAACTTCCTACTTAAACGTTTTGGGTATCTGAAATCATGAAAAATAATCAGGGCTAGAGGCCCTAGAATTAATCTCCTGTGAATTAAGGGATGAGTAAAAGGCACAGTTATTTTATTGGAGAAAAATTGGGTGCAGGGATTAAACAATTTGATTCAATATTTGGAAACAAGCCTGCTTATAACTTAAGTGTTCAGTAGCATTCTGCTGTTCTTTAATTCATACATTCTATAGACTATCACTCTGTCTCCTAACTTTACACTGGATATATTTTATTCCCATTGAGGTGGGGCACTATGGATAAAACTTCAAAATGTAGGACCAGACCCCTAGCGTTCTTTGATAAAGTGAATTATTGTGTCTGTGGGTGCTTCTAAGCTTCCTGCATTTCTCTTTGTTTGGCAGGACTCACAGCAAACATTGGACTCCCCCTGGATCTGCTTGAAAAACATGACACTTGGTCAGCTTATGTCATACACACCTCCCCGATGGTAAAACGACTCATTGAGAAGAGCAAAACCCCAGAGCTAGAGTGCATATTTGCTGTGGACGGAAGCCAGCGGCCACAGCGGCCCAGCAAGCTCTGCAACTTCATGCAGCTGAAAAGGAAAAAGCCCTCCAAGGACTCGGGCGAGATCCTGCTCAAGGATACCCTGTCGGAGACCATGCTGTCAATGTGGGGCACTTATTCCATCGCCAACCTGAGCCCTGCTGCTGCCCCAGAACCCGCACACTTAAAAACAGAATCCAGAGACAGTCCCACCACAAACTATAACAAGATTGTTTTCTCCCGAATTCCTGCCATGAAGACGCTCCCGTACGCCACCCTGCAGACCAACAAGAAGAAACATGACAACGTGCAGAAGGGATTCCTGTAGCCTTCATCCTGAGAACGCACGACAGTCCAGTGCCATCTGCTCCAACACCGCCACCCTGTTCTTGAAATTTGAACTTGCTCCTGTTAGTGCAGAGGTTGACAGAGAGAGAGAGAGAGAAAGGAGAGGGAGAGAAGGTTGGGGGAGAGAACATCAGAACGGGGGCTGTGGCATAAGTAGATGATGCCACTGGTGGGTATGTTCCCCTCCAACACCATGGGCTGCTGGTTGGGCAGTCCAGGTGCTAGTTTCTGCTGTTGATGCTGAAGGCCTTAACTGTATTTTAGCGGAAGTCCTGATTGGAGATTAAAATCCCACCAGGTATTTTAACCGAGCTTAGTTGCTGGACTCTTCAACCCAGGTAACTTAAAAAGGGCAAAATGATAAAAGCAACAACAAAAAAGAATCCAATGATCTCAACAGAGGGAGGCACTGGAGGAAACAGTTAACCCCACCATGGTTGGAGCTACAAAAGGAAGATACTGGATGTACTGGAAGTCAGATGCTGGGAGAAGGGGCACGTGAGGCAGAGGTCGGACTGGCTAAGGAAGGGGGCGAGGGGTGCTGCCGTGCTTGTGCTTTGCCCTCAGCCCTGAGGAGAGTCCCTGCGGGGCTGCAGCTCCCACATCTGAGGAGGGGTTTCTGTGTACCTGCTACCTCTGAAGGACTGGCTCTTTGAGTGCTAGAAAACTCAGTAAGTGGATCCCAGTGCTTCTGGATGGAGTTAACCATTGCCCGGATGAACAGAGTGGCTAGGGGAAGCTGACAGAGACAGAAGGCAAACCCAAGGCAATCTAGAAGTGAGTTTCCTCTCCCCACTGTAGGCGTGCAGACGATTGCGAGCTAGCACCCTGAACGGACAAGAGCGTAGCTGTGGATTCTCAGCTCCGGCACCCCGAGGCCGAGAACATACAGACAGGGTTTGCAAACAGAACTAACCCAGTACTCTTCTGGGGCATCACTTGGCATCTGAGCCTGGTATGGACCTTACAAAATGGCAGGGTTGGAGTGCCCCCAGGAGAAATGGAAGCTTCCCGGCTCCTGTACTTCTCTGATCTTGTGGAGCAGAGATGGTGAGAGAAGTTTCTTGCTGGACACCAGCTGTTACTTGTCAGACAACAACTCGAATCGGCCCATCCATGCCTCAGACCCTGCAGTCAGCATTGTCTTCAGACAGAAAGGAGGACTGGGTTACGTCAATGTACAAAGGCTCATGTTTGGGGTTTATCAGCTGAACATGTCTGACCTTACCCAAGTTGTTATTTGCAAGGAAGTTACTAGCCATCTGGCTCCCCCACACCCCAGCTGTATAGAATGTGATGTACTAATAGATTCAAGTACCATTTGAAAATGCCAAATTTGCTGTGCAATGCATTCTCTTCATCCAAGTACCCTTGTAAACATTTGAAGTCATTTATGGGTATAGCTTTTGAAAACTCATCCCTGGCTCCTGTGCAGGTTGAGCAATTAGCAGCTCCTAGGTTCTTTAGTGCAGGCCAGGACGAGGTTTTGCAAAAACATAGATGTCTTCCAGTGAATCACAGTGATTATAGTTTGTGTTAGGAAGCCATTGATAAATTCCTCTGAGAATTAAAAACAGTTTTTTTGAGGCAAGCTTTTTTTTTTTTTTTTTTAAATGTGAGAGAGGAGATAAGGGGCATGCCAGGGCCTCCAGCCATTACAATCAAACTCCAGACGTGTGCACCCCCTTGTGTGCATGTGTGCTCTTGTGTGCTTGTGTCTGGCTTACGTGGGACCTGGAGAATCAAACATGAGTCCTTAGGCTTTGTGGGTAAGTGCCTTAACTGCTAAGCCATCTCTTCAGCCTTCTAGTAAGAACTTTTATTTTGAGGCCTGTGGCACAGTGGCAGGAAGCTGAAGCAGAAGGATGGTGGGCTACCGAGAGAGATGGTGTTGCAGTCAGGTTCGCATTGCTGGTAGAAATCACCCAACCAAGAGCAGCTTGTGGGAAAAAGAGGTTTATTTTGGTTAACAGGCTCAAAGGGGATGCTCCATGATGGCAGGGAAAACTATGGCATGAGCAAAGGGTGGACATCACCTGCTGGCCAATATCAGGTGGACAATAACAACAGGAGAGTGGGCCAAACACTGGCTTGGGGAAACTGACTATGACACCCATCAATACACTCCCTCCAGGAGGCATTACTTCCCAAATCTCCATCAGCTGGAAACCTAGCATTCAGAACACCTCAGTTTATGGGGGACACCTGAATCAAACCACTGCATTCTGTCCCTGGACTCCATAAACTGATAACCATCCATAATGCAAAATGGAATGCATTCAGTCCAACTTTTTTTAAAATACTTTTTTGTTCATTTTTATTTATTTATTTGAGAGTGACAGAAGAGAGAGAAAGAGGGGGAGAGAGAGAGAGAGAGAGAGAGAGAGAGAGAGAGAGAGAGAGAATGGGCCCACCAGGGCCTCCAGCCACTACAAACGAACTCCAGACGCGTGTGGCCCCTTGTGCATCTGGCTAATGTGGGTCCTGGGGAATCGACCCTTGAACCAGGGTCCTTAGGCTTCACAGGCAAGCACTTAACCACTAAGCCATCTCTCCAGCCCATTCAGTCCAACTTTAAAAGTCCTCCCTGTTTTTTTTTTTTTTATCAATCCCAATGATGTTCATACATCCCCATAATCCAAGGTCTTTTAACTGAGCCATAACATCAAAAGAAATACCTTAAAAAAACCCATAATGGTACAGAATAAACATTCACACTGCAAAAGATGGCATTGGGCATAGCAAAGAAATATTCAACCAATACAAGATTTAAAACAATCAGGGCAAATATCAAACTCTGTAACTTCAGGTCCAATAACTCTAGTCAGTAACAAATCTCCAAGTCTGATAATTCTAACCAGCAACAAGTCTCTGGTATTCCAATTCTGCCCCTCCAGCTAGGCTACTCACAGTCCTTGAAAACTTCAGTGGGGCCGGCAACTTTCCTTAGCAGCCATCTCATGGTCCTGGCATTTCCACTGGGTGTCCACTGCAATCCATGGTTCATCCTCATGGCCCCATGGGGTCTCCATGCAGGCAACCAGCAAACCTGCTTCACACTGCTCATGGCCATTTCCAAAACACAAGACCGTGTTGCAAACTCAATGACCCTCTTTCCTGCATGTTTTATACTCCACAATACCAGGTAGGGTGCCAATTTGTTAATCCAGGGGGGGAATAAGGCACTTTGAAGAACAGGGCACTCCTTGACTAATTAGGCCTTCAAAAGAGCCTACATTCTTCCTGTTGCTCCAGTGAAGATCAGCTGGCCCAATCTCAAAAGTTGTAATCTCTCAATTGCAACTGAATGGGCAAGAGTTCACCTGGAGATTTTTCTTCCTGTGCTCACTCCAGTTCATTTCTATGCAAAGCAACCCTGCACATCTTCTCAGGACATGGGCATAACAGCAACGTTCTCACACAAACTGCTAGCCCAGTCCAAGCAAAGCTCTTTCTCACCCTCATAAGCCAAACCTCACAGTCCATAGTTCTTACTGCATTCAGGTCTTTCAACTCTGACCAGAATAGTCCATCAAGCTGTACTTACAGCACTGCAAAGCATCGCTTAGGCCAAGGTTTCAAATCCTTCCACATTCCTCTTGAAAACCAGCTCCAAAAGGCCAAAGCCACAGTTAGGTGTCCAGCAGCAACCCCACTCCTTGGTACCATTATACTGTTGCAGTTAGGTTGGCATTGCTGATAGAAATCACCCACCCAAGAGTAGCTTGTGGGAAAAAAGGTTTATTTTGGCTAACAGATTTGAGGAGGAAGCTCCATGATAGCAGGGGAAAATGATGGCATGAGCAGAGGGTGGACATCACCTCCTGGCCAACATCAGGTAGACAATAACAACAGGAGACTGTGCCAAACACAGGTGAGGGGAAACTGGCTATAACACCCGTAAGCCCGTCCCCAGCAAAGCACTCCCTCCAGGAGGTGTTAATTTCCCAGTCTCCATCAGCTGGGGACCTAGCATTCAGAACACATAAGTTTAAGGGGGACACCTGAATCAAACCAGCACAGATGATATCTGAAAACCAACAAAACATACACATTAAAAAATCTCCTTAGGGCTGGAGAGATGGCTTAGCAGGTTAAGCACTTGCCTGTGAAGCCTAAGGACCCTGGTTCGAGGCTCGATTCCCCAGGACCCACATTAGCCAGATGCACAAGGGGGCGCAGGCGTCTGGAGTTCATGTGCAGTGGCTGGAGGCCCTGGTGCGCCCATTCTCTCTCTCTCTGCCTCTTTCTCTCTCTGTCTGTCACTCTCAAATAAATAAATAAAAATTAAAAAAAAAATTTTAAATCTCCTTAGCCCTTTATGTGTGTTTATGGCCACAGCTTATTTGGGAGAGTATGGGTTATGACATCTTTGAATATTATGGTTCATGGGGACTATTATTAATGGGGCCTGGGGTCACTGTGATTAGTTCTTCCAATCCCTTTTAAGGACTGAGTGTTGTGATGATTGTATAGGTATTTAAATTTTTTTTTCTAGGCATTTAATAAATTCTAAAAGAGCATGTGTTTTAAAAATGGTAGCATTATTTAGATTAAGTTCATTATTAGTATGTTACAATGACTAGGTATAAGCCAATGAATTCATTCACATCTTATGCTCTGATGAAAACTGCCTGCATCCTGTGGTTCTAGTATAGATATCTTGCCTTCTGAGGCAGTTTTGAAAAAGAAAAGTTTAATTCTATTTGAAGTGGGGATCTTTACCCAAAGCCCAGATTGACATACATAGGCCCACATAGGTCTTGACAGCCATGAGCACATTTACGTAAACCACATTTATGTAAACCATTTACATAAACCACTGGGCCAGACCAGCTGGACTTGTAATGAAGCCTTGTTCACTGTCACCAAGTGGTGTCTGTCACATTGACTTGTCTATTGGTTTAGACTTTCCTGGGGAGTATAGTGTGAGGCCCAGTGAATCCATTTCTTGAAGGGCTATTTGACTAAAATTTCAGAAGGCCCTGGGGTACCAAGGCAAAGGGGGTGGGTGGGATAGATGATTAATCATTTTGTTTTTAATCAGCAATACTTATTGGGCTCCTATCAGTGTAAGGCTGGGGGAAGATAAGGATCAATATCACATCCTGCACTCAGAGGGTTTACAGTCTAGGAGTACACAGTCTCTGCAAATACTTTGGGTATAATCAATTTCCTCCTCAACCTACCATTTGTAAGCTCCTTCTTATAAATCATAACTTATCATACTTGGTAACTTTCTGTCAGCAGGTTTACAAAAAAAAAAGCATAAATCTGAGTCTTTTAAAACTTTCACTTGTAAATGAAATTTATTTTAGTAGAAAAATGTTGAATATTTATTGCAATTAAGAAAATTTTCAAACGTGTGGCATTCTTTTTCTTCTAAATCTGTATTAAGAACTTCACAAATTGCACCAAAAACAAGCAAACAAAATTTGAGACAAATCTCTTTGACTCACTGGCAGTCTTATGGTAAGGTACATAAAACAAAACATGGTCTGGAGAGATGCTTAGCTGTTAAGGCATTTGCCTGCAAAGCCAAAGGATTCAGGTTTGATTCCCCAGGACCCACATAAGCCAGATGCACAAGGGGGCACATGCATCTGGAGTTCGTTTGCAGTAGCTGAAGGCCCTGGAGTTCCCATTTTCTCTCTTTCCCTCCCTCTCTCTCAACTACATAACTAACTAACTAACTAACTAACTAACTAACTAACTAACTAAATATATAAAATAAAACTAGGGAAGCTTTCTGAAATGGACAGATGTTTGTTTATAATGAAGATCCACAACTTACAGGTTTTTTCCCCCTGGTAGTCCCACTTTATGATATTTCCAAGTATCAAACAATGCTTCCATTAATTTATGTCCCCCCCCCCCCACCTTCCTGCTCCAAAGCTTCAAAGTAATTTTCTTTGAACTATTAATTGGCTGGCCAGACCGAGATGAATCTTGTTGACTTAATAGCCCATTCACACACAACTCCCACTGGCCTGGGCATTGAACTGAAACAACCGGGTCTGTTAGAGCCCAGTGGATACTTGTTGGGACCAGCTTTGCTCATATCTGGTACTCCCAGAAATAGGTGTGGGGAATTTCCTGGTGCCTGACCTTCATTCCGAGCAGTCAGGACATATACCGGCAGAATGTGGATTGTTCCCATGTAACTTCATCTGCTGGTTTGAACTTGGGAGGCCTGGGGTAGCCCAAGGTATTCTGAACATATTTAACTTCCACCTCAAAGGAGCTGCCGTCTTTGCTAAGGTCCCAAAGCCTACAGCCTCTTTTCTCTTTTTCCGAGGTAAGATCTCACTCTAGCTCAGGCTGACCTGGAATTCACTATGTAGTCTTGGGGTGGCCTCGAGCTCACGGTGATCCTCCTACCTCTGCTTGCCGACTGCTGGGATTAAAGGCTTGTGCTGTGGAATTTTTTGCTTGGCAGGAGAGCTGCTTCAGTGAATCTCCCTGCCATCAGAGTTTGTGAAGCACCAGAATAAGGACTTTGTTAGTGGGTCTCTGTGGCTCTGTAACTAGGGTGTCAGTGACACATTTTGACCAGCTGTTTTGCTAGGATTCCTTGGTTTGTAGTGCACAACATGGGATTTACCATCTGCAAACTCCATGGTTGGGATCAGAAAAGTTGATGTTTAACCTCGGCAGCATGACCAGGCCTGCTGGTGATGGTCACATTGGCGAGAGAACTGTTAGGACCTCCTGCCGTCTCCCGAGCTGTGGCCCATGGCACAACCTGGTAGAGATTAGGTCAGTTGAAAGATAAGAGGCTGCAGGAATCTTCAAGACCACCGCCAGAATGTAAGTGCTGGCGCAGGTGTGAACAAGCCAGATGTTTGGAAAGAGGCCTGGAAGCTCTCTGACTGGAATGGGAGGCCCAGGGTGGGACCTAAGCAGAAGTGACAGTCCAGGCCACATGTGCAGCATGCTCACCACATCTGGCTCTTCTTATTTTGTCGGCTCAGTGTTTTTATTCATGGAGGGGCGTAAATGCTCCATAAATCATAGCACCCCATCTTTTTAGGACAAAGAGAACAAAATGGGCACCCTGAGGTAGGGTTTTTGATGCTTGGGCCTTGTCAGGGGTTCTTCAAGGTAGCCAAGAAGTAATGGAAAACAGAGGACATAGCACAGGACAGAGTCCAGCTCCCCACCCTGGAATCCCAGCCAGAGAGATAAAGACCTAGAAAAGGAAATAGGACATCTCGGTCCTGAAGCTCTGTGTAGTCACTGGCTCTGTGTGTCAACGCTGGTTGTAAAAAGCTTGTGAAAGGTGTTTTGTAAGCTGTGGCCAAGCAAGCATGTCTATCTGCTTTTTGTGGTGGTTTCTAGACTCTGTTTTTGAAATCTTCACACGTCTAAACCAAAGGGCACGTTTTCAGAGCACTCATTATCAGTAGCAGACTGAGGAACACAAACAGAAACCTGGGGAGAGGTAGTGGGAAAGGCCAGAGGTGGGTAGAATTTTTTTTTTACTGATCCTGGAATATAAAGGCTAGGGGATAAAATAATGTACAAGTCCACCATCCAGCCACCTCTCCTTCTGCATATTATGCCCAAGAGGGTCTCTTATCCACATGTGCATATTCTGCCCCATTCCATGAAGAAACAAGTCACAGTGGGGGCAAGGCACAGAGTGTGGGGGGGTGGCAGGAAAAGATACTATTCTGCATCACCTACTGGCTCTGCCCAACAGCCCAGCCATGCCCTACCGGCTCAGACTGTCATCCTATGACTTCCAAGTTCCTAAGAAGTTGGCCAAAACCCTGGGTCTCAGATGAGAGATGTGGGTCAGGGAAGGGGTAGGAAGAAGAAGATCTTTTGGATCACCTGATAAGCAGAAACCCAGCCCTGAACTTCAGTCAAGTCTCTGCATACGTCCCTTCCCTACCACCCCATCCCAGGCTTCTCAGTCCTGATAGTATGATTCAGATAAAATGTCCAGCAGGAAGCTTCTATGTTATATAGCCTTTCTTGTAGTATATTAGAAGCATAGAAAGACCATGGAACACAATCCCATAAAGCTTAACATCGAGCCAGCCTGTTCTTTTAAATGATCAATCCAAACCTGACTGGTAAAATACAAGTTTATTATCCCCCCGCCTCCAGACTTTCTCAAAGGGACATCATTTCACAGCCGTCCCTTGTTCTCTCTTTCCCATGTTTGCATCCTGATAGGCATCCAATAAATGTGCGCCAAGTGCCAGGCAGTGTGCCAGGACCCGGGTGGACATGGAAGACACAGGCTTCTATTTCTGTGCTGGAGACAGGAGACGAGTGCATTGTAGAGCGAGGGCCGTTGTAAGGCGCCTTATGCAGAGGCGCGGGGCCCTGCGAGGGTGCGTGTTCTGCGGGCTCACGACCTGTTCTCAGTTCCTCGTGCAAAGGGGATTATGGGAAGAGGGAGGATTAGCGTCAGGACAGCTGCTCATAAGAGAGAGTGAGGTCATGGCGAAGCTGTGGCCAAATTGAGTTTTCGTGGCTGGGTGAGTTTTTAAAACTTGCAAAGCTGTCTTCGGTGTATATTCAGCCCCAGTTTTCATGCATGTTTCTGTAGAGTCAGTGAGCCGATCCCCAGTCCACGCTGGCTTTCGGTGAGGGCGTCTTTGCCCTCCACCCCTGGTGACAGCACAGGGGAAGTGCCAAGTGTTTGCACAGAGTGTTCCAGGGCTTTCTGCTCTCCTCTCTGTCCTGAAAGACTGGGCTGGGCAGCTACAAAGGAGACCTTGAGGCCTGTTTAGTGTTCTCTCCAGACCTGGGCAGATGCCAGGTCCGAGCCTCCAGCATCCTTCTGCACTTAACCCCCACCTCCCTAGCTCTCTAGAGCGAAAGCGCCAGCTCTCTCTCATGTCTTCTCGATCAGAGGCAGCCTCTGCATCCTGCTTGTCTGTTCAGGTTATTGTATGTTTCTGCAGGCAGAGCGTGGGCCGCCTTTCAACCTTAATGCCTTCCTCCTGGGTTGTATCTATCTAGTCCTTTCTTGGTTTCTCTGTCCTCCTGTTCCTTTCTTCCTTGTCTCCTTGCTTTCCCCTTTCCTTCCTATGCTATTTGATCTCCATTGTTATATATTTATTTTGAGAGCAAGAGGGAGATAGAAAGAGGAAGGGAAGGAGGGAGAGAGAGAGAAAGGAGAATGGGCACACCAGGGCCTTCAGCAACTGTGAACAAACTTGACACGTGCACCCTCTTGTGTGCACGTGCAGCATTGCATGCTTGTGTCATTGTGTGTCTGGCTTACATGGGACCTGGAGATTTGAAGATGAATTCTTAGGCTTCATGGGCAAGTGCCTTAACACCTAAGCCATCCCTCCAGCCTCATTGTTATTTTTTTAAAAATATGGAATGCTTCACAAATTTGCATGTCATCTTTGCGCAGGGACCATGCCAATCTTTTCTGTATTGTTCCAATTTTAGTATATATGCTGCCAAAGTGAACACTCCATTGTTATTTATTTATTTACTTTGGTTTTTCAAAGTAGGGTCTCTTTCTAGCCCAGGCTGACCTGGAATTCACCTTGTACTCTCAGGGTGGCCTCAAACTCATGGCAATCTTCCTACCTCTGCCTTCTGAGTTCTGGGATTAAAGACATGTGCCACCACACTTGGCCTTTTTGTTTTGGCTCTGTTTTTGAGGTACAGTCTCTCTCTACCTCAGGTTAACTTGGAATTGCAGTGTCAGGGTGGCCTTGAACTCATGGTGATCCTTCTACCTTTGCCTCCCAAGTGCTGAGATTAAAGGCATGTGCCACCCATTGTTATTTTTTTTAATTACAAAATTAAATGATGTTTGTTATAATTAACTTATATTTTTCACAGTGTGTCATAGATGATTGTGGAAATTCTAGGAGGAGTATGCTCTTTTTATGTTCAGACATCAAGAGGAGGAGCCTCCATCCTAAGGACAATAGGGAGTTCACCTGCACTTCCTGGAAGCTCTGAAGAATGCTTACATATCCTACAAAACCAATGGAGCAGCCACCTGTCACCCTGGCTAGCCATCTCATCCTAGAAGCAGCTGCTGCAGAGTCTCATTCAGGTCACTGCTGTCTCTCTTCAGCCCAGTCTGGCTGTAGGTTCCTTGAAGCCTCCCTAAGCAAAGCTCTGCTCAGGTTATGAAGATCACGTCTGCCTTGATGGCTTCGGGAGAACAGCAGAGTGAGTTGTACTGAAAGTGGCTGCTTTCAGGGAACTGCTATAATTTCTACTCCCTGACAAGGGCCAGCTCCACATTCAACATGAGTCTTAATGTATCTGTGTTAGCTCAAAATCACCACAAGTCCTTTTAATCTTGGGGAATATGGAGCCATCTACATCTTCCTTTCCCCTGCCGTTAGCTTCCGTATTTTTCTGATCACAACAAAATGCCACTGGGAATACTGATGGTTTATTCCTAAGACGTGTCTCCAGTTCTCCTGGCCTGGAAAGACAATGATGAAATTTAATAGGATGCTTCCTTCCTTGTTTAGACTGAAATAAAAGTACATTAGGAGCTTCAGAACTGCACAGAAGAGCAGAGGACATTTATGTGGTCCTCTAAGTTTCTGAGGCCAGAATGTGTGGAGATTGTATCTTCTGACCTGAAGGTAGTGCTCAGAACACTCACAGCAACACTACCATTGCCACTATCACCACTACCAGCTTCATCTGTAGCCCCATCACTGCCAGCATGATCATTAAGATCACTATCACCACCACTATCATGAAAAGCATTATTCATCACTGCCTCACCTTCCTCACCACCATTGTCCACTTTCATTTCCATCTGTAACTCCATCTCTATCACCATAGAAACCTCCACCCCTCCTGACCACCATGGTGACAACCATTACCTCGACCACTGTCCCTACCATCAGCAGTACCACATCGCCATGACTATCTCTATCTTCATCTTTAACTCCAGCACCATCGCCACTGTTACCATCACCATCACTCTGTGTCCCATTGCCCATCATTGACATCACCACCACTACCACCTTTGCTAGTTCTACCTCTATCTGTGACTCCACTATACCCATGATTACCATCATCACCATGATCACTATCTTCACAGTCACAATCACTTCACATCTACATCAGCACCAGTACCACCATCAGTGCAAACACCTCACCTTCACCCCACCTCTATACCTCCCACCACTTCCACCTTCATCTCCATCCTCCATAACAACACATGACCATTATTGTCACAACCATCATCACCTTCACCATCCCCACCACCCTTGCCATCATCACACCCACCTCCACCTTTACCACTGCCACACCATCGCTACCACCACGGCCATCACCACCAGCACCAATAGAAAGACTACTGACTTGGACTGGAGAGATGGCGGCTTAGCGGTTAAGGTACTTGCCTGCAAAGCCTAAGGACCCAGGGTCGATTCTCCAGGCCCCTCGTAAGCCAGATGCACAAGGTGGCACATGCGTCTGGAGTTTGTTTGCAGTGGATGGAGGCCCTGACATGCCCATTCTCTCCCTCTTTCTCTAATGAATGCATTTTAAAAAGACTACTGACATATTGAAAAGAACTTTTATCCAAGTCATCAAATTCACAGTCTGAATGAAAGACCTACTGTGATTGTACATCACCTAACAGCATTTCACACCATCACTGGAGGCATCTTCATTTACTTGCTTCACTAATTCTGGACACCTGGAAACAATCTCTTATATCTGCATGAATGAACAAAGTCTCCAAAGTAGTCCTTCTCAGAAGAAGAGGGACTATTGCTGACTTTCTAGACAAGCAAAATCATTGGGGCTCTTGACTTGAGGCCCATGGGCCCTCAAAGGACCAACGGATAGCATTTAGGAGTCTGTGAATTTAGAAACAACCATTTCATTTTCAGCAACCTCTCACTGACATTCTGCATTTCCTTCAGTGGAGTATGACCAGTAATGACTTTTTCACTACTAAAAATCACAGAAATTTTCATATCACAACCAGGTATCTTGAAATACTACTTCTGCTTATTGCTTCATTGAAATTATGGTAGTCGTTGTACATGCTGTCACGTCGTTAATGTGCTAGTAAAGAAAACCTATAGTACCCTTGGCTTAGCATCCCTGTTTCAAAAATAGGCATGGTGGCACACACCTTTAATCCCAGCAGTCGGGAGGCAAAGGTAGGAGGATCTCTGTGAGTTTGAGGCCACCTTGTGACCACATAGTGAATTCCAGGTCATCCTGAAGTAGAGTGAGACCCTGCCTCGAAAAACCAAACAACAACAACAACAACAACAACAACAACAACAACAACAAAGTCCCCCCCCCAAGGTATTCTCTTGCTGTAGCCCAAGCTGACCTGGAATTCAGTATGTGGTCCCAGGTTAGTCTGGAACTCATAGAGATCCTCTTAACTCTACAATCTGAGATGCAGGGGCCCTAGGTAAAGAGATGATGCAAAGCTTATGAAGAAATGACAGCTTTCTTTCAGACCTTAGCCTTTCCATGTGGGCACTGTCACCCCTGGAAGCTCCCCAACGACTCCCTCTGGCTCAGCCTCGATTTGGCAGGTTACGCCACCTCCAAGCAAGGCACAGTGCAGCCACACGTTCAGAACATGTGTGCCTAGCAAGCAGCCATGGAATGCTGCCCTGATTAGAACCAGAACTCACATTTATGGGTGCTGCCAGCTGTCTGGAATCTATCATACAGCCCAGAGCCCTGCCAGCCTGGAAGGCTTGGGCTGATGGCCCATGTCAGGGATGGATATGGGAGGAGCTCTGATGAGGCCCCAGGACTGGCAGTGGGCCATGTGAGGTGGGGTTGTGGAGCCCCTGAGATAGTGGTCCACTTGTTTACATCCAGGTGATGGCTCCCTGGCCAGCTGAGACACATGTACTTCCTTGAGGATTGTAATTTTGGTCACCTGCTGAAATATTGTTTCGATAGACATACAAATTCAAAGTGACAAATTTAAATGGTGCCCTTGGGGTTTGTACAATCACATGCTCTCTGTAACGATATAGGTAGGGTAGCTCTGAAAAGCAGCTTCTTTCCTTCTAAAGTGGAAGGTTAAGTGGGATTTCACCTGGACACGCACACTCTCCCACTATTAGAGGTAGGGGCATTATACATAGATAAACCAGCTTTGGGAAAAACGTGAAAGTGCTGTCATGTTTTAAAAAGTGTGTCCACAACTTTTCTGATACTTCTACCTCCAAGAAGTGGAGCTTAATTTCCTCCCCTTCTATGAGGTTGGAGTCAGCAGTTCATTTGTGATGGACAGAAAATGTCTGGAAGGATGGTATGTCACCTCCAAGATTAGGTTATTAGGAGATGGAGGCTTTCATCTTGGGAATCCTCTGTTAGCCTCAGATCCCTTGCTCTTGGGCAATACACTGACCTGATAGTCGTAGCCCTGGGAAGTGGGTCATACAAGGTGGAAATGAAGCTCCCTGGTGCCAGTCACATGACTGAGCCTCAAAGCGGATTCTTGACCCCTCAGATAATGCCAGCCCTGACTAACAACTCTGCACCATGAGGAATCCCAAGCCAAAGGAATTAGGTTTCTGAGGCTGTGAAGAAATACCAGAAGAACAAAACAAGATCTTAAATGAGGAAAGGTTTATTTTAGTTCATGATTTCAGATGCTTCAGTCCATTGTAGGCTGGTTCCGTTATTTCTAAGCCTGAGGAGACTGCTTGCTTCATGGTGGCTAAGAAGATAGAAGAGAGAGGGAGAGAGAGGAGACAGAGAAAGAGGAGAGAAAAGGACAAGAAGGAAGAGGAGGAGAAGAAGAAGAGAGCTACAGGTCTGGGACAAGATCTATTCTTCATAAGTACACACCCAGGGACTTACTTTCAGCTAGGCCCCACCTCCAGGTAGCTCATTCAGCTGTGGCCTCATCAATGGATTAAGAGCCATGGATGAAGCGAGTGTCCTCAGGGTCCAATCACATCTCAACAGCATTACCAGCAGGGGATTAAAACATGAGTCTTTGGGGCACACATCATTCCAGATCCAAACCATAACACACACCCATTCAGCGACGCTGCTGCCACCAGGAACTGAGAAGCGTGTGGGCTCCAGGTGCGAATTATGGTCAGGAGATCAGAGTATCCTAGTGGAAGCAGGAACTTTCAACCTCAGAGTTCTTAAGAACTGCCTTATACATGTGTCCAAAAAGTAGCTTACAGGAACCTTTGCTGAGAGAAGACCTGCATTGTAAGGAAGCACCTCAGGAGATTCTGCTCCAGGCAGCCTGAGGGCCCGACCTGAAAGGTCCTGAGCTCCGGGGCTGGTGGACTGGGTGACCCAAGAGGAGGCTGGTAGGTAAGGAGAGGTCTAAGTAAATCAAATGAATGACTGGCCTCATTAAAGGACAATGGGCAACCACTGAGGTTGTTAATCAGGACACTATAAGCAGAGGCTAAAATACGTTTGCTCGTCTCTCTCTCACTGGCAACATAATCTCAGTATTTGAGAGGGAGAGGACGTAGGAGGATTGCAAGTCTGAGACCAGCTTTGGTTACAGAGTGAGGATCTATCTCAAAAACAAGGAAGAAAAAGAAAAAAATAAAGGAAGAGTACCTTTTTATTTATTTATTTAAAAGAGAGAGAGAGAGATAGAGAGACAGAGAGGGAGGGCGAGAGGGAGAATAGTCAGGACAGGGCCTCCAGCTGCTGCAGACAAACTCCAGATGCATGGGTCCCATTGTGCACCTGGCTTACATGGGTCGTGGGGAATCAAACCAATCAAACCTGGGTCCTTTGGATTTGTGGTTTGCAAGCAAGCACCTTAACTGCTAAGCCATCTCTCCAGCCTCAAGAAGAGTACTTTTTTCTTTGTATGTGTATGGTAGTACATGTGACATGGTGTGGTGGTGGTGGTGGTGGTGGTGTGTGTGTGTGTGTGTGTGTGGTATACACACTTGCATGAGACCCATGCATGCACGTGTGGATACTAGAGTCAAGGTCTGGTGTCCTCATCTATTGTTATAATTTCTCGAGATGGAGTCTTTCTGAAACTGGAACGGCCTTTTTGCTTGCGCCCCAGAGATTCTCTGGTCTCCATTGCCCACAGGAGTGGGGTTACAGGTGTGTCTGGCTGTTTACATGGGTGCTGGGGAATCAAGTCGCCCCAGGACCTCATGCTTGTGTGAAGCACTCTTACTTGCTGAGCCATGCCCCCAGCCCTGCAGCACATTTTACACAGAATGGTGAAAACAACTTTGCAGAGGGCCTTTCCTTTCTCTGAACAACTTATCTAAACTTGTAGCTCTTCTCATGCTCCTCCCGTTCAGTTTTCCCATGTGGATTCTACTTACTGCTTGTTTTTGATGTTAGTCCCCATTGGAATAAGACTCTATGGTAGCCAAAGGTTTTTGTGGACTTTGTTCACCACTGTGTTCTTGGAACAGTGTCTGGCATGCAGGAGGTGCTCAGTATATCTTAGCTGAGTGAATGTAAGAGTGTGACACCCTCCCCATCTTCACATACACACTATATAAAACATACATACAGGGCTGGAGAGATGGCTTAGAGGTTAAGCGCTTGCCTGTGAAGCCTAAGGTCCCCGGTTCGAGGCTTGATTCCCCAGGACCCACGTTAGCCAGATGCACAAGGGGGCGCATGCATATGGAGTTCGTTTGCAGTGGTTGGAAGCCCTGACGTGCCCATTCTCTCTCTCTCTCTCTTCCCCTCTTTCTCTGTCTGTCACTCTCAGATAAATAAATAATAAACAAAAATTAAAAAAAAAACATACATAAATACATACACATATCTCACATGTTGTTCTACCCTTGTTTTTTCCATTTAGAAATCTTGGAAATTGTTTCTTATTGAACGTAGAGAACCATCACATTATTTTCCTGCCAAGTGTATCATGGTGTGAATGCATTTAACCAGTCTCCTCTGGATGAGTGCTTAGATTATTTATGATGACTAGCTATTGCAGACAGTATCCTGTCCTTGATCACATAAACAATTGCTTGCTTCTTCTCTCCCTCTTTTCTTCCCTCCTTCCTTCTCTCTCTTCCTTCTTCCTTTCCTGTGCTGGAAATGGAAGCCAGTATCTTCTGCATGCTAAGTGATTGTTCTACATTGAGCTATGCCTCTAGATCCCCACTTTCATTTTTCATATAAATTCTGAGTTACTTGTTTTGTTCATTAAAATAATTGACCTGAGTTCAAAAATCCTGTTTTTAATTTTTTTGTTCATTTTTATTTATTTATTTGAGAGTGATAGACAGAGAGAAAGAGGTAGATAGAGAGAGAGAGAGAGAGAGAGAGAGAATGGGCTCACCAGGACCTTCAGCCACTGCAAACAAACTCCAGATGCATGCGTTCCCTTGTGCATCTGGCTAATGTGGGTCCTGGGGAATCGAGCCTCGAACCAGGGTCCTTAGGCTTCACAGGCAAGCGTTTAACTGCTAAGCCATCTCACCAGCACTGTTCTTAATTGTTTTAAATTTATTTGTGAGAGGGAGAGAGAAAAAAAAAAGAGAGGGAGAGAGAATGGGTGTGCCAGGGACTCTAACCACTGCAAAGAAACTCCAGATGCATGTGCCACCATTTGCATCTGGCTTATATAGGACCCAGTGAATTGAACTTGGGTCCTTAGGCTTTGCAGGCAAGATCCTTAACTGCTAAACCATCTCTCCAGCCCTCAAAAAACTCCTGTTTTTGTATTGTCCTTTATATATCAGTTCTGTGTTCATAATTTTTCTTTCAAATATTTCCCCCTTCTTTTCATTTGTATTTTGATGTCATTTAATATTGCTATATAAATTAAATCTTAAATATTTTATTGTTAGCCTATTCAATAGTTTTATTTAGGACTTCTTAGTTTTGTTCTTGATTAAAAAGACCGTCTTCGGGCTGGAGAGATGGCTTAGCGGTTAAGCGTTTGCCTGTGAAGCCTAAGAACCCCGGTTTGAGGCTTGGTTCCCCAGGACCCATGTTAGCCAGATGCACAAGGGGGCGCACACATCTGGAGTTCGTTTGCAGAGGCTGGAAGCCCTGGCATGCCCGTTCTCAATCTCTCTCTCTCTGTCACTCTCAAATAAATAAATAAAAAATGAACAAAACAAAATAAAAAATAAGACCGACTTCTCCCAAAATTAATATGAAAAGATTGCCTTGTGTTCCTTTCTGGTACTTTTACAGTTTTTCTTTTATCTGAGAATCTATTTTCACCTGAAACTTACTTTTGTGTAGAGGCATGAAAGAAGATTGCATAACTTCCCCACACCCACGATCAGCCAGTTTCTTCAACAATACTTATTGAATCATTCATCTTTCCTGCTATTATTTGCAACTTGCCTATGTATTATCCCATACTTTCTAGTCTTCTCTCAGCCTACTTTAGTGCATCGATTTGTTGTTTATGCACTAGAATCCAACTGCTTCATTAATGCAGCTTTATAATTTCTTTTAATGTTTGGGAAGACCAAGCCCAGAGGGTCTTTCTGAAGTCATTTTCTGAATGCCCCTAAGCCTTTGGGCCAGATGAAAGAGATTCTAGGTGGTGAAATTGCTTTATTTTCTCTTAAGTAACCAGAATTATGAGTACAGCCTGATGTGGTGGCGCACTCCTTTAATCCCAGCAGTTGGGAGGCAGAGGTAGGAGGCTTGCCAAGAGTTCGAGGCCACCCTGAGATGACATAATGAATTCCAGGTCAGCCTGGGATACAGAGAGACCTTACCTCGAAAAACAAAACAAAAACAAGAACAAAGTTATGAGCAGAACATGCAGACCTTGGTGCTATTGACTGGCAAACCCTTGGGACTATGCCTAGTTAGTAGAAGTGGGTCACTGGGGGAAGCCCTTGAAAATGATACCTGCTTTTGGTTCTGCTCTGAGCGCTGTTTCCCGGCTGCCATGGTGAGCTGTAGGCTCTTTCCACCACGGGCTGAGCTGCTCATCCCCATGCCTTCCCTGCGGTGAAGTGCCAAGTACGCTCAGTAACTGGGAGCCAGAATCATCCTCTGCTCTTTAAGTTGCTTCTTTCAGATATTTTGTCCCAGTGACAATGAAAGCAACGAATACTGAAGGCAAAATCTGTTTGCCTTGCGGCTCGTTCTCTTGCCCGCACGGGTTGAAGGGGCACTTTGTCTTGGTTACCTCCAGAAGGTGTGATGGGAAGAACAAGAATGAGAATTCAGCGGTTTAGGTGGCAGCCCAGAGACATCCCCTATGTGCTTATCAGAAAACGTGAATCGGAAAAGAGAAAGCCCACCCTTGGTACCCTTGGCCTGTGACTGCCGCATGGGCAGTGTGGCATACCCTGTGGCCCACGGGAGCGCAGCTGTGACTTTCCAGACGCCTTCCTGCAGTGCCCCTGGGCCTCCCGGAGTCCCCGGGCACTGCTGCAGTGGGTGGCTGGTATGAAGTTAATGCTTGGAGTGGGTGAGGTGTAGGAAGCAAAAACAGAACTTTGGGCATTTTTTTCCTTTTCTGCTTCTTTCTCATAGAATATTCCTGGCTTCTAGAGGAACAGGTCCCCATTGTGCACCCCTGCCCTGGGCAGCTCCGCCAGGGTGCCAGCTGCAGCCTCTCTGTGGGGGTTCCAGGGAAGAAAATTCTGTTCACAGGAGAAGCAGCTACAAAGACAGGTGACTCACTCTGTTATCTGTGAGCTACTTAATTCACCTGTTGAGTGGCCCTACCCCCCTTCTAGAAGCATCTACTGCAGAGTAATTTTCATGCCTCCAGAAATGCAGCTGACCAGAGCTTGGGGCTTCTCACAGGGTGAGTGGGCCCAGCCTCACACGCACTTCGGAGAACAGCATGGCCTTCTGGGCACCCTCCCCTCCCTTCTGAGAGACCATGCTAACATGAGCAAGAGCAGGCAGGAGATTGGGAGAGTCTTTGGTTTGCGTGAATGAGCTGTGAATCCTGTTTAGGTGACAAGGAAGTTACTTGCTTCCAACCCAGCGCCACCTCCACAATTCAGAGTCAGCCACTGAGGCAGAGAGGGCTTTCTTTGTGTTCGCATAATCACCTGTAAGGCGCGAGCTGAACGGGCAAAGATGATGAAAAGGAGGGTCCAGTAGGGGACAGAGGACCTGGAAGACCCAGTTGGGGGCTGAAGGCGGCAGTGGCTTTACAGAGAGACAGAATCTCAGTAGAGACACAGCTTCTGTGTTCATGAGAACTGGACCTGTCAGTGCTCGGGGAATAGTGACAGCAGACCTCCTGGATCATGGGAGAAAGGAAAAGGCACGAGTGAGCTGGAGAGATGGCTTAGCGGTTAAGCCTAAGGATCCCGGTTTGACTCTCCATGACCCACGTAAGCCAGATACACAAGGTGGGACATGCATCTGGAGTTTGTTTGCAGTGGCTGGAGGCCCTGGCATGCCCATTCTCTCTCCCCCCCCTCTGCCTCTTTCTCCCAAATAAATTAATAAATAAAATATATTTTTTTTTAAAAAAGCATGAGTGAGTTAGAGAGTTCTTGGAGGAGAGGGCAGCAGCACGTTTAAAGAAAGCCTCTCGGGCTGGAGAGATGGCTTAGTGGTTAAGCGCTTGCCTGTGAAGCCTAAGGACCCTGGTTCGAGGCTCGGTTCCCCAGGTCCCACGTTAGCCAGATGCACAAGGGGGCGCACACGTCTGGAGTTCGTTTGCAGAGGCTGGAAGCCCTGGCGCGCCCATTCTCTCTCTCTCCCTCTATCTGTCTTTCTCTCTGTCTGTCATTCTCAAATAAATAAATAAATAAATAAATAAATAAATAAAAAGAAAGCCTGTCAAGGCTGAGATGAGCTGAGGGTCAAGACAGCCCAGAGTCCCACTCTCAGCTGAGGTGACTGCAAACCCGGCAGTGGAAGAGGGGAGCGGAGTGCGGTGGACAACGTGTTCTTAGCTCTGACCCCTGGGCTGTCTACTTTGGGAGGCACATGCCATGCTCTGAGGAATTCAGAGTGACCACTGGCAGCTGGCTGCCTGGGCAGACCAAGCAATCTGAGGCCTTGGAATCCCCGTACAAGGGGCCCCGGAGATGCCGAACAAGCTGGACGCAGGGAACATCATTCCTCAGCCTTCACACTCAGCCCTGGCAGCAGCCTCTGAAATCTAGGTTCTTCTCATGTTCTCATGGGCATGCAACAGTTGTCCCCACGGGGTAGTGGATGTCCTGTCCCGAGGGGCCGACAAAGAAGCCATTCAGTGAGCAAGTCCTAGAGGAGCTTAACAGCATCAGGCCAGTGCTGGATTCAATGGCTGGGGTACTTGCTGCTAATGTCAAATTTATGTCTTTCTACAAGAGTGTATCAGTGACTGCCAGAGGCATTTCTAGCCTAAGAATCCATGGGCAGGCTATGAAGCTGTTGCAAATCTGCTGCGTGTTCTAGAGATTTCCTCTAGCTTCCTTACTGGATTCTTAGTGCACCATTAGAACCTCCCTTTCCATATCATGTTCAGTGATTTGAGTGGGGCTTCCTTCCCTTCACTGCACTGACCTCCTCAAGGGCAAAGACCTTATTTCCCCTCTTGGCCCCCCAGCTCTGTGGACCTGGCTTTGAATGATGGAGGAAACTCCTTGAACATCTGGGCAGTGCCGTCCAGTGTCTCCGTGTCTTTCAGCCACTCTGCTTGCTGCCCTCCCATGGCCACAGGTAAGAGCATGAAGTCCCCAAGGAGGGGCCTGTCAGGAAAGTGGCCGCACAGTTCACTTCCTTGGCAGGTATAGGGCAGGATAGAAAAAAATGGAAAGTTATGAGGACATGGGAAGAAAAGAGAGCCCCTTACCCAGAGTCTGGTTCTCTACCAAGAATCAAACACTTCAGAATGATTAACAGTGAATGTTGTTAATGTAGAGACAACATTTCTCTTAAGAATGTTAAAATAGGGCTGGAGAAATTGCTTGGTGGCTAAGGCACTTGCCTGCAAAGCCAAAGGATGCAGGTTTGATTCCTCAGGACCCACATAAGTCAGACACACAAGGTGGCACATGCGTCTGGAGTTTATTTTTCAGCAGATGGAGGCCCTGGCACACCCATTCTCTCTCTCTCTCTTTTTTATCTGCCTCCTTCTCTTGCTCTCAAATAAATAAAAGAAATTTTAAAAAGAATGTTAAAATAATAAACTCAGCTCAAGACCTGAGTATGGATGACCTCAGGTAGGTCCCCCAAATGTTCTTCTGGATATTTTCTGGAAATCTCAGAAATAAGACTATAAACATTTGCTTACAGTGAAGATATCCAACTTCCTTCATCCCTGTGAGTACAATTTTACCATATTAATTGTAATCATGTCAGGTATATGTCAGGAGCCATCCTGTGATGTCATTTAGACTTCTCAGCAGCCCTTTGAAGATAGCAACTCCTAAATCCTATCTATGGCTCTTGTAAAGACAATGGCATGTGCCTGTCTTTGAGAAGTCCACACCTACAGTTAGATATGTGTCTTCCTTTCCCCGAGTGCCTCTCTGTTTTTTGAAAATCTGTTAACAATGTCTTTAACATGCTCCAATTAGGCTTCATGCTCTCTTATACAGAAATTCCCTCCCTCCCTCCCTCCCTCCCTCCCTCCCTCCCTCCCTCCCTCCCTCCCTTCCTTTCTTTTGGTTTTTGAGTTAGGGTCTCACCTTAGCCCAGGCTGACCTGGAATTTACTATGTAGTCTCAGGACAGCCTTGAACTCAAGGCAGTCCTCCTACCTCTGCCTCCAGAGTGCTGGGATTAAAGGCGTGTGCCACCACGCCCAGCCAGAAATTCCTTTCTGAGGAAAAATGAAGGGTTTACCAGCTTTGAGTAGAGGTCCCGAAAGAAGAAGGAACTTCTGCAGTTGTGGGCAGCAGCGTGGAGCTGTGTGTCCCCACAACCGCCACACACACTTGCGGCCACTGACAGGTTTGGTCTTTAAAGTGAGAACGTGGAGCTTCCAGAAGGTGAGCCGTTTTTCAACTTGGATCTTCCTTCCCCACAGAATATTTCTGTCCTTGTGGGGAAAAACTGTGGCCTCTTAGGGGGAGAAGAGTCAGTTCTCTCTCTGAGTTGGCTGAGTTTGAAATGCTAAGGTGGGGTGCACAGCCCCTGGCGGAGGATGATCTGCCCCATACATCTCTTATTTGGCTGGCTGGAGCCTCTTCCCTGAAGACAACACCCCACAATGAGGCATGCTCACTGCGTGCTTGAAAACAGGCTTCCTCGTTGTGAATGAACTACGGGCACACACGTGTGACTTCACACACTGCTCATAATGTCCCTGGAAAGAAAGCACAGGTAACTTCAATGTCAGCCATATCTACAGATTTAACCAATAAAAGATGGAAAATATTTTTTTAAATGTTTTCAGAGGGGCTGGAGAGATGGCTTAGCAGTTAAGGTGCTTGCCTGCAAAGCCAAAGGACCTTGGTTCAATTCCCCAGGATCCACGTAAGCCAAGATGCACAAGGTGGCGCATGCGTCTGGCATTCGTTTGCAGTGGCTGGAAGGAAGCCTTTATGTGCTCACTTCCTTTCTCTCACTCTGTCTCTTTCCCTCTCTCAAATAAGTAAATAAAAATATAGTTTTTTAAATTAAAAATTTCTTCAGTACTGAACATGAACAGACTTTTTCTTGTCATTATTCTGTGATCAATACAGTGTGACAGTTATTTACATAGTATTTATATTAAGTGTTAAAAGAAACCTAGACATGAGATGTCTATGTACAGGTCATGTGCAAATACTACACCATCTTACAGAAGGGAGTGGAGCGCTCACAGACTTCGTGGCCATGGGACCCACCCCGAGGGAAGAAGCTTATTGGCTAACCCAGTGGCATATCTATTTGCATGTATGTGTACGCACATGTATTTCCTTTAATAAGTGGAGACTTCCAAATAAAATGAGATACGGGATCCTGTTGTACTAAGCAGGTGAAATATTGGCAGCTGTGCTTGGAGCTGAGTGCTGGGGTTGGGAGAAAGATGGAAGTGGAGGTGTGTGCTAAGGGGCCTCTGGTTGCTTCTCCATTTCCCTCTCCCTTTCCCCTAGAGACAGCCACAGGGCCTGTTTGAGACTTGAGCATGCAGGGGCGGGGGGGGGGGGGGCTCAGTATGGAAGCCACTAGTTTTAAGAAATCCTATCATTATGAGCCTTTAAAGACATGGTTTGGCATGATTTTTGAGAGCACATTGGTATTCTCATGAGGCACGTTCCCTATATCTTTCCAATCAGTAATTTGAGTGACTTGGATTCAGTACAAACCAAAGTCAAATGCTGCATTTAGATGGGCACAGGTGGGAGCTCCTTCATCCTTATGGGGGGTGCGGAGGATTCCTTAGCTGACTAAATGTTGGCCTTTTCTTTGAGGCAAGCCCAACAGACTGGCATTTTTTATGAGAGAGAGAGAAAGAGAGAGAGAGTTGGTGCACCAGGGGCTCCAGCTATTGTAATTGAACTGCAGATGCGTGCGCCACCTTGTGCTCATGTGTGACCGTGCGTGCTTGCATCGCTTTGGGCGTCTGGCTTATGGGGGACCTGGAGAATTGGAATTGGGTCCTTAGGCTTCATGGGCAAGTGCCTTAACCACTAAGCCATCTCTCCAGCCCTTGGCCTTCGTACTATAGCTATACATTGGCCTTCTCAGCGATTGCATCCTAAGGAGCTCCAACTCCAAGCCTTATAACTTTACTGAAAGTTTGCTGGAAGCCAAGCATGTGGACTTGCAGTCTCTGACTAGTGTGGCCTTGTCTTCTCAACTTTTCCATCTCCTCCACCCAAGGAGGCAGCTCATGTTCAAGCAGCTTCCCTCTGTGTCCGCCCCACTTTTGCTCTTTAAATCCCTGCTGTGTGGCCCTCCACACTTCTCTGCCCTCCTATCTTCAGACTTCCTTGGCTCCCTCATCTTTTCGTTTCCTTCCTTTAGTAGCATCATATTCTTTGTTGCATACATGAATTTACTTCTTTTATTCTCTCCTCTCCTCTCCTCTTTTCTCCTCTTCTCTCCTCTCTTCTCCACTTCTCTTGTCTTAGCTTTTCTGTTTAAAATCAACAAAGGCAGGGGCAAGTCATCCAGCTAGATATGATTCCTGGTTCATTTTCAAGGAGGAAGTTGCAATGATTATCTATTTGTCTGCCTAGTCCTCCTCCACTTTCTCCTTCACTATCTACCTATTGTCCATACTTCTGTTTGCCTATCTATAACCATCAACATAGACATTACCTATTACCTATCAATTGTCTCTATCATTTACCTATCTTCAATATAGCTAAAAGTTCTAGTGCCTTACAGCATGTTGAGATGACTACAGGGCACATTAACTTATTACATATATTCTGAATGAAAAGAGCTTGAAGGCTCCAAACACAAAGCAGTGAGAAACACATAGAAGTGGTTTGCCCGGGTTTCATCAGTACACATTGTATGCATGTCCTAAAATAGCACACTATCCCCATGAAATGTGCAACGTTAATTCAAAAGGAAAAATGAAATCTAAACATTTAAAGATTAAAATATATAAAATATGGACTTGTGCATACACAAATATATAATACACACACATATATATTTTCCAAGTCACATTGGAAAAATGTAAATTCTATTTTTTCTCCTTGTATAGGCCTGTTCATGCAGAGTAGCCCTCCTAAGCTCCCCAAATTACAAATGCACGTAAACCATTTTAAATAGCTCAAAATCAATGGCAATCACTTTTTCAGTGCTACTGTTTTTCCTTAAACATTTTAATGTTACACTTTCACATATAATACATGTTTTCTCTAGAAAAAAATACAGAGAGAAGCTAATAGAAAAGAAAGTCAATTGTATTATTCAGAAATTATCATGAGTGATACTTTGCTATAGACAACATGGGATTTTACTTTACTAAAATATGCACATGAATCTATAGATGCGTTTTATAAAAAGGGTTGATATCCAAACTGTTTGTGTGTTTTCAAGGATGGAATTAGGCACTCCCTTCTGTGAGCCCATCCATATTTCCCTATCATCACACTTGTTAACAGCATCAAGTTTTAGAGCTGCTTCAGTCATTCGGAGGATCAGCAGCCATAGCTTTTCCTCTGAGTAAGGGTAGGAGACAAAATCAGCTCATCACCACCAGACAGGTATCTGGGAAGTAGTTCTGGGTAAATCACATAAATCAGTGAAGAGAGATTTCTCAAGAAGAACAATTTATGTGGGATGACTTTCTAAGAAGGCTTGTTGTCTTATCTGACTTAAAGCATTGCACCCCCCGCAAAGTGCTATTTCAAGCTGTGGGCCCATGTTAATTTGAATTCAACAAATTAATGAGGGTCTCCATTAGTTTCCCAGGGGCCTTGGTGAGGTGGGGCTCAAGGGGAACTCGCAGGCTTATTTTATGGACACAGGCTATTTAAGAAATATGGACAAGTGTAGGTGGTTCCCCAAATTTAGTCAAATTTTGGGAACCACCCACACTTGAGAGAACTTAAACTTTTTTTCCACTCAACTTTCTGGGATTTATGCATCACCACACAAAAATTTCCCATAACTTACACGACCAAGAGAGAAAACAATGCTGTTTTTCACCAGCAGTTGAATCTCTTGGCTCAGGAAACGTCACACAGTGGACAGGATCCTATGGCTGTCTACACATTCTTGGCCGTGGTCAGAGGCAGACCCTCAGAGCTGTTGCCTGGCCCAGGTCCTGGGTGATGTCTGTGGTGGTGTTCAGAGCAGGGTGCTAGAGCTATTTGCATGTCTGGACCACAAATGATGGCTGAGCTATGTGGTGTTTTACCGTACTCACGCCAGGCAGTTGGGAGCTTCTGGCCAATTTATGTAAATATAAAGGGAACAAAATAATTGCCTTTGGAATGCGGCACTATCCGAAATGGACCCTACTGTCTTGTGCTCACTAAGGGTTGGATAAGGGGGAAACTTCTCACTTGGCAGCTCCCTTCTCCTCCCAAGCTTGTGTGACAGAGCTACTCAATGGAGACAAAATGCAGCCATCTTTGTTGGGTGGCCTTCTTCTTGTGGGCTCAGACAGATCCCTGCCTTATCCTACCCAGGAAGCTCTCCTATGCCATTCCTATCAAGTGGAAAACCAAAGGCCATGGTCAGTGGTAAGACTGAAGTGGCCTATAAAATCAAAACACCTCAGCTGATATTTAGCTGATCAGCTGGGTGGGCTGGAGAGGTGGCTTAGTGGTTCAGGTGCTTGCCTGTGAAGCCCAAGAACCGCCCCCACCCCCAGGTTTGATTTCCCCGATACCCACATAAGCCAAATGCACAAGGTGGTACAGGTGTCTGGAATTCATTTGCAGTGGCCAGTGGCCCTGGAGTGCCCATTCTCTCTATCTGCCTCTGCCTCTCAAATAAATAAAATATTTTTGAAATATTTATTTAAAATCCTTCATAGTGTTGAGAACGATGTCCGCCAGTGCCAATCCCACTTTACCTGCTAAAGTAAATTCGAGGAGCCTGGCTATCTCTTCAAGTTGACTCTTCAAGTCAGTCCTACTTCCTTTACCCTTGCCTGGCCTCTTCCAGGCCCACAGGCATAAGCACCTCCATGCAGACTCTCATTTCTCTGACCTTCACATTGACTCATTTTTTTTTTTTAATGTACACTGTGTTAAGAGGTATAGTCCCACCATTGGTCAGCACAAGACAGAGAGAGCTGTTGGGATAACGTGACATGCTTGAAGCAAGGCCTGGACACTGGAGGTCAACATAGCTCTGCTTTCTCCAGCATCAGAATCATGAGCCAGAAGCAGGCCCTTAGAGTTTGAACGTAAAATTTCTCACATATGGCTCATGTGTTTGGATACGTGGTCCCCAGCTGGTGGTGCTGTTTAGGAAGGTTGTGGAACCTTTAGGGATGGAGCCATGATGGAGGAAGCGGGTCACCAGGGTAAGACTGGAGGTTTTGTATAGCCTGGGCCCTGCTTCTTGCCTCTAGCTGAAATGTGAGGAACAGGCCTGCCATACCTTGCCCACCATAATGGACTATATTTCTTCAACATGTAAGCTGAAAAAAGCCCTGCCCATCCTTTTTTCTTTTCTTCTTGTTTTTTGAGGTAAGGTCTCACTCTAGCCCAGGCTAACCTAGAATTAACTATGTAGTCTCAGGGTGGCCTCAAACTCATGGCGATCCTCCTACCTCTGCCACCGAGTGCTGGGATTAAAGACGTGCGCCACCATGCCTGGCTCCAAAACCTATTCTTTTCTTAATTTTTCTTTCTTTATTTATTTGAAAGAGAGAGAGAGAGAGAGAGAGAGAGGAAGAGGCAGAGAAAAAAACAGAATGGGCATGCCAGGGCCTCAGGCCACTTCAAATGAACTCCAGACGCGTGCGCCCCCTTGTGCATCTGGCTTACGTGGGTTCTGGGGAGTCGCACCAGGGTCCTTAGGCTTCGCAGGCAAACACGTTAACCACTAAGCCATTTCCCCAACTAGCCCTGCCTGTCCTTAAGCTGGTTCTGGCCACATATTTATTCACAGCGACTAGAAAGTAGCAAATACCATGCTGAGCCACTCTGCCCTGACAGGTTGCTGAGCCGGGAGCTGGAGGGCTGGCGCCTGCCAACGGGTTCAATAGTGCCCTTGTTCTTCTTCCAGAACTAGGGTCTACTGCAAAAGGGGCCATCGGTCTTTAGGTTAAAAGGCCACAATAGGGCTGGAGAGATGGCTTAGCGGTTAAGCGCTTGCCTGTGAAGCCTAAGAAACCCGGTTCGAGGCTCGGTTCCCCAGGTCCCATGTTAGCCAGATGCACAAGGGGGCGCACGCGTCTGGAGTTCGTTTGCAGAGGCTGGAAGCCCTGGAGCGCCCATTCTCTCTCTCTCCCTCTATCTGTCTTTCTCTCTGTGTCTGTCGCTCTCAAATAAATAAATAAATAATTTTTTTTAAAAAAGGCCACAATATTGTTCAATTAAAAATACCTTAAATTATAATATGTGTGTGAATCATCCAATTTTTTTAATTAAGTTTTTAAAAGCATGCAGTATAATGGGTTTCATTACAGCATTTTTGTAATGCTTTGTTCTTATTCATCTCCTTCTCCTACTGCCCTCCCCTGTTCTCCTCTCCTCTTGTTGACCCCCTTCTCATCCCCAGCATCCCTTCTACTGATCTACTTATGTGAATTGCACTACCTTCTTCCCTCTTTTTTTTTCTCACCTCCCTCCCCCCTCCTTCATGACCTTTTCTTTATTTTCACCCTCATGGCTTCCTTTCTTTTGCCCCCCCCCTTTTTTTTTGGTTTCTGTGTGTGTGTGTGTGTGTGTGTGTGTGTGTGTGTGTGTGTCTCGACTAGCTGACTAGCAAGCCTAGAACTCTTCTTGTCTTCCCTTCAGTACTGGGATTACAAGACATGTGCTACCTCAAGTGGCGTTGATGAGGGTACTGGAGATCTGAATTCAGGCCTTCCTCCTTATGCAGCAAGTACTTGGCCCACTGAGGCATCTCCTCAGCCCTCCACATGACTTTTGTGAGTGTTTTATTTTTCTAGTTCCATGAAGGAGTTATTGAAATTTTGATAGAGAATGTACTGAATGTGTATACACTTTCAGTAATAGCTGTTTTTACAATATTAATTCTGCCAACCTATGAGCATGCAAGATCTTTCCATCTGCTAATGCCTTCTTCCACAGGTATTTTCAGTGATTAGTGCTTTCTTTGTATAAATCTTTTACCTACTTGGCTAGGTCTATTCCCAGGTATTTTATTCTGTATTGAAGCTATCATAAAAGGGATATTTTTTCCAAAATTTCTTTTTTTGGCAGGTTCATTATTGGCATACAGAAAAGCTATTGATTTTTCTATGCATCATGGAAGTTACCATCTTAACTGCTTTAAGTGTATAGCTCAGGGACATTTAAGTTCATGCACATTGCTGTATGATTATCACCACCATCCATCTAAGGACTTCTTCATATTTTCCAGTGGAAACATTATGGCCATTAAATACTAATGCTCTGTTGCTTCCCTCCCTCTCTGCTCTCAGACTCTGGCAACCACCCTTCTTATATTCTATGAATTAACCATTCCATAATATCATATAAATGGAATCATAGTTATCCTTTTATGAATGGCTTATTTCACTTAGCATAATGTCCTCAAGATTTCTGTCATACCACATGTTAGAATTTCCTTTCTTTTTAAAGCCAAATAATATTAATTATTTATTTATCTGAGAGAGAAAGAGAGAGAGAGAATGGGTGTGCCAGGGCCTCCAGTCATTGCAAATGAACTCCGGGCACATGTGCCACCTTGTGCATCTGGCTAACATGGGTCCTGGAGAATCAAATCTGAGTCTTTTGGTACTTGCAGGAAAGTACTTTAATCACTAAGCCATCCCTCCAGCCCTAAATAATATTTTTTAATTGCATGATTATAACATTTGTTTACCATCTACTGTTTCCATCTACTGTTGGACACATAGGTTCTTCCATCTTTTGACTACTGTGAATAATGCCTCTGTGGACATAGGTGTACAAATATGGCCCTGGACCTTGATGTTGTAGTTGCATTCATGATGCTGGGACAAAACACCCCATCAAAAGCATCTTATGGGAGGAAGTGATTCATCTTGGCTTATAGTCCTGAGGTGAAGCTTTATGATAGCAGAGAAAGCATGGCACAAGCAGAGGCTGGACATTATTTCTTGTCACAGCCGCTAGCAAGAAGCAGCAAGGAAGTGAGCTGAGTGAGTACTGGCAAGCTGGGGGTTAATAACCCTCAAGATCCATCCCCAGTGACACACCTCCTCAAGGAAGGTGCCACCTCCCAAACTGCTGCTAGCTGAGGACCAAGCATTTAAAAACACATGGGTTTATGAGGGACATGTGATTGAAGCTACTGCATTTGAGATAATTATTTATCTTAAATCACATTTATTTGTAAGAAACCATGCAGGCAGTATCCACTCATGCACTTAGTTCTATTGAATTTTGTCATTTGTGTAAATTCATAGTCCCACCACCAAAATTAATATGTAAACAAGGAAACCTTGTTTTAACAGACCACATGGTCAGCTCTGGATTTCAAGTGTTCACTTCTAAAGCATGAAAAGCAATAAATAACCGAGAACACACCTGGTTTCATGTTCTCTGCCCGACTCCACGGTGGCAATGCTCAAGGGACATGGGTCTAGGCAGTTGTTCCTCAGCCATGGCTTTTAGGGTAGTGAAGGGACCAAGGTGATGCCCCCTCATGATCAGCAGTGCCTCCAGCCTGTTTGTGTTTATGTTCCTGGGTCTGGTCACTGATTCATCATCACACTGCTAGTCCAAGTCCAGACAATGTAACAGAAGTTATAATTGAAGCAATTGAAATTATTTTTTAAAATATTTTATTTTTATTTATTTGACAGAGAAAGAGGGATGGAGAGAGAGAGAGAGAAAGAGAGAGATAGAATGGGCATGCCAGGGCTTCCAGCCACTGCAAATGAACTTCTAAGGCTTACATGCCCTTGTGCACCTGGCTAGCATGGGTCCTGGGGAGTCGAACCTGGGTCCTTTGGCTTTGCAGGCAAACACTTTAACTGCTAAGCCATCCCTCCAGGCTGAAAGTAATTTTTATTAATACAGTTTACTTAACCACAATGTTGGACAAATACCATTTTAACATGTAATGAATACATTTTCAGAGAGGTATTTTACATTCTAGTTTTCCTGCTCTGTCTCTGATACCTGGTGTGTACTTTGCAGTTACAACACATCTCAATTTGGCCTGGCCCATGGTGACCATCTGTTGGTCAGAGGAGCCTGTTATGCTATTGGTTTGAGTATCTGGAGTAAGGGCACTCAGGTAAGTCAGCTGGTGGTGAGAATATACCAACCTTGTTGTGGGTTGTTACCTTGGTAACTGGCCCTATCAGCAGACCTAGCAAATCGACTGCTTAACGACTCTGGAAAGGAAACCTATTTAGAGTCTCCAAGAAGCATGTGGCTCTGATATGTACATTAACACCTTGGAAGAAGATGGGGGCAAAATCAGCTAGAAGGAATTTTTAAAAAAATTCTTTACAAAAATTTATTATTATTATTAGCAATATATTTCACAGAGATACATCATGTGTTGGTACCCTCTTTTCCCTCATCCCTACTCCTCCTCAGTGGGGTTGCAGCTATTCCCTATGGGGTTGTGTTTTATGCATTGTGGAAGCAACTTTTTCGGGAATCCCAGAATGTTGGAGCACAGTGGACTCCTGGAACTTGACATGGCTCTGGGAGTTGGTATAGTTCCCTGAAGCCAAGGGGCCTGGGCATTCCACTTGGATCATCTGGGCTGACCTCTCACAGCTTCCAGTATGAAGCACTCTCACTAACTCCCAGGCACTTCTGCTCTGGCATTCCATCCAGGAGTTGGCACTGCCACCCACATCCAGCCACCTCAAAGATAGTTGGAATACCAGCTGCCCACAGGAGTCCTGTGTCAGCTAAAAGCACCCAGAAAATGGGTAGCTAGATAAAAAGTTCTCTGTCTATTGTAGGCTGGGACAATGTCTACCACAGCCTACACTTTATTATGGGAATGTTTCTCTATATAGTAATGCTCTGGAGAGAAGTGCAGATTTACTGTAAATGTGTAGTCTCGTGGGCTCACAACTGATGGCTTTCCTTGGAGAGGCCCTTCACGCTGGTATTCAGAATCTGGCTAACACCCTCCCACGCTCACCTTCATCCCAGAAGTGCCATTACAGCCAGCCCCAGCAGGCACTTAGAGCATTTTCACTGAGTGGATTGGAAGGTCTGTGCAGAGAGAAGTTTGCATATTTTGCATCTGTTGAGTTAAGCATAATATAATGCATTGCGAGGGCTAACCTTACCTGCCCGTCTTTTGCTTGTTTTCATATGGCTACCTGAAATCACACATGCGCTCTTTGTCCTTGGGCAGGGCTTCCCTCATGGCCCGGTACTCACTATATCCAAGTTCAAGCGTCATCTGTACACTGACATGCCCCCAGAGCTTCTCTGGGTCTCAGTTTCCTCACCGATCAAGTGGAAGTTGAACTGTGTAATATCCTAGCTATCAACGACTTTCAACTTTTATGCTACCTCAATAACCTGTATAAGATAGAAAGAAAGTGACGGTTGGACGCACCCGGCCTCCATCTCTGCAGAAAGACAGGCCCCGGGGGCTCTTCCGTCCTACAGAAGCCCCTGGACAATGGGCAGAGGCACAGTGAGAGACTCTTGCTTATGCATCAGCCGCCTCCCAGCTGAGGTCCCTAAGGACTTCTTTCAGAAACTCGAGATCCCAACACCTAGGACCCATGCAGAGCGGGTGTGTGGGTCTGCTGCTCAGCAATCAATCACAGGGCAGGGCCAGGGAGCAGAGGCATTAACCTTCTCTTCCAGGAACACTTTCACCGAAAATCTTTGAAGCCACGCAGAGAGGACATGCTGCATCTGAGCTCTTGCATTGTTTATGCATCCGAACCTTGAGATAAATATTTCAGACCAGCAAATAGGAAATCTGGAACGACTCTCTGGCCTCTCACATGCATCCCTGTTATGCATCGATTTCCCCTCCTGTTACCGTCCCTTTCCAGCAGCTTGTTGCTCACTCCCTTGCTTCACATTTTTCCCATCAATTTTTATTTTTTATTTTTTTTTTAAATTTTTATTTATTTATTGAGAGCGACAGACACAGAAAGACAGATAGAGGGAGAGAGAGAGAATGGGCGCGCCAGGGCTTCCAGCCTCTGCAAACGAACTCCAGACGCGTGCGCCCCCTTGTGCATCTGGCTAACGTGGGACCTGGGGAACCGAGCCTCGAACCGGGGTCCTTAGGCTTCACAGGCAAGCGCTTAACCGCTAAGCCATCTCTCCAGCCCAATTTTTAGTTTTTAAATTGTCACATAATATTTGAACAGATTTATGAAATGTGGTGTGACAGTTTGATACAGTTGAACACTGTGCAGTGGTAAAATCAGGGGTCTTCTTCCTGTGAGAACAGAGTCTAGTTATGCGTGTCTATTCTCCTCCTTGCCACGCCTGCGCCGCTTGTCTCGGCTTTCCCGTGTGCTCCAGCTGCGAGCCCCTGCCCCCGGAGTCCCGTCTGCTGGAAGGCTCTCTTCACTAATGGCAATTCCTTTTCTTGATATTTTATTTTTATTCATTCATTTGAGAGAGACAGAGTCAGACAGAGGAAGAGAGAAGGAGAGGGGGTAGGGGAGGAGGACAGAGAGCAAGAGCGAGAGCGAGCGAGGGAGTGAGAGAGAGAGAGTGGGCATGCCAGGGTATCCAGCCACTGCAAACTCCAGATGCATGTGCCATCTTGCGCATCTGGCTTTTGTGGGTCCTGGGGAATCAAAACTAGGTCCTTTGGCTTTGTAGGCAAGTGTTGCCTTAATTTCTAAGTCTAATGGCAATTCCTATGGCCCCCTTGTCTTACTGAATTTCTCACATGACACAAGTCCTCTCCAGTATCTAACCAACAGGTACCCTTACATAGCTTTCCTCTTCCATCTGTGTGTACTCGCCTTATCTGACGACGTCCGCCAGCCACCGAGCCAGGTGCAGGTTGTCACACAGGAGGGGCAGGTCCCAGAGGTTTGGACCTGGGCCAGTCCACTCTGGAGCTCACAGGACAACCCCTGACTCCACTTCCTTGCTCTTCAGGTCCCAGCTTCCTCCACAGTGTGCATATCTTGTCAGAGCACTTGGGCTGGTTTGTGTGGCCACAAGACAGAGTGCCTCAGATAAGGGGGCTTAAATGGCAGAATGTAATGTTTTCATAGTTCTTTATTCTGGAAATCTGAGACCCAGTGCAGTAATTTGAATGTAAAACGACCCCCACAGACTCAAGGGTTGGGATTAAACTTTCCAGCTCATGGAGGTTTTGGAAGGTGGAGGAGGTGTGTTGCCTGGGGAGGAGCTTGGGGGCTGATGAGTCTAGCTTAGAGTGTTCAGAGCCAGCTTGTGCTTAGTGCTCTCTCTCTTCTTTCTCCTCTCTACTGTAGATGTATAATGAAGTGAGGCATCTTCCTCCACCAACATGAAGCTTCCTGTAAGCCTGGAATGAATCCTCCCTCAAGCTGCTTCTGCTTGGGAGTTTGTTTCAGGAGTGAAAATGCAATTGCTCCATCTATATACTGGTAGGATGATTTCTTCTGAGGCTTCTTGATGGCATCTCTTCCGTGAGTCCTCACATGGTTCTGTCCTTGGTGTGGGTCTGTGTCCCAGTCTCTTCTTGTAGGGACACTGGTCACAGTGGCTTAAGGCTCACCCCCATGACCCATTTTAATTTATTTACTACAAAAAGGTCCTTTGATCTCCCTCCTGTAGTCACACTGAGCTATTGGGAGGACAAGGCTATGACATATGGATTTGGGGATGAAGAACACATCGGCTCCTGTTGCTTTGTTAAATAAAGGAGATAAAATACATCCCATTGAATTTTTCCCATGGTTCCCAGTTTTGGTAACAATCACCACACAGACACCCAAGAGAATGTGGCCACTATCCATACTCCATGTTGATCCTTACCCCTCACCAAAGCCCTCCTTCCTCCTGAGGACCTCAGAGCCAAACTCTTCCTCACCGCATCTGGTCTTTGCTAATCAGAGACATTCCCTATGACCAGGCAATTGGTCCTCTGTTTGGAATTCTCCATCATTCTTTAGGGTGAGTACAACTCTTTGTGTGACCTTTGAGCTAGCCTGACCCCGCTCATGTCAACCACTCTGCTGTAACCCTGTGATTTGCTTACACTGTGAGAATCCTACATTCAGCTTGGGTGTCTTCCTGCCTTCTGGGCTTGCCTCCATCTCACTCATCATTTACATACCAGAGCTCCATACAGGAACCATCCACCACCTGGAGCCCAAGAACACAGGCTACTCTTTCCCTCACTGGCATATGTCTGTCATGGGAAAGGTTACTCACCTGGCTGTATTTTCCATGCGAGAGAGGACCAACTCTGCTTGCTTGCTTTCAATTTTCGACTGTAGCCCATGGTTTACACTGACAAGGCACCCCATACAGTTGTCACACGAGCAGTAGATCATGCATTCCTGTGTGAGACTACAGTCACCCTGTTTCTGTCTTCTCAGACTGGACTTGGAGGACGTGGCCCTCTATAATCAGAATGGACCTAATTAAAGTTGGAGTTTGCAGCTCTGGTTATTTGAATTAAGACTCTGGCTCTCACCTCCAACAACACAAGTAGAAAGAGAGCAATTATTCACTCACCTGGATGGGTCCTTCCTTTTCTCTCTCTCTCTTTCACTGTCTCTCTCTGAGGTGTCTGGCAGGTCAGAGTGCTATGCATGTAGGTGTGGATGTATTAGATGGAGAGAGAGAGAGAGAGAGCTTGGAGAAGGAGTGGAGCTGGGAGGCACCTGTGTTGTTTGTTCAGAAGCAGCTCCCAAAGCAAGGTGTTATCAGAGTCAGTTCAGAGGCCCAAGGCTCTGTTTACTGTGCTTGTTATAATCCAACATCTTCTGTTTTCCCCTCTGGGAGATGAGGACATCCTGGACAAGGGCTGTGCTTGTCCTGCTGACACTGGGCGTTCATCCCTAAAGGAGTCCTAGTGGGAAACCTAACATGACGGAGGATACGGCTCAGCCTCCTCCACACGTTTCTCATGTGAACACTTCTGTGCCTCAGCCAGCGCAATCATACACCCAGAATGAGGCTCACCTGCCAGAGAGGTAGCTTGCACACGACCAGTTCCACACCCTGTAGTCAACACGGCTGCTCAGTCAGCAAAAAAGAATTCTGTGCCTTTGAGAGGACTGCATTCCATAATGGCAGGCACAGAGACCAGAGGTCACAATACAGCTGGGAAGTCAGATGCATTCAGGGGAGAAAAGACTCAGCAACAATGATAAATGGAGTTTAAAGAAGACAGGATGAGAGCTAGTGATGTAGCTCAGTGGTAGAGTGCTTGTATACCAAGGCCTGGTTCAATCCCCAGATCCCCCTGCTCCACTCCCCAACACACAGAGCTTGGGTATGTGTTCATGACGTTTCATAAACATTATTTAAGAGAGAGGATAAACTTAAAAAAAAAAAGGGCAGAAAGCTGTAAGGATAAAGGAAACAGGGGGAATTGTTGCTGTGATGTTTTATAAAATACTACACATGGATAAATGGTAACTCATTTAGTACATGTGGAAAGCTTGCTTTTAATCTTGCAAAAAAGAATCCAATTTGTACCACAAAAATTTTATAGGCTTCTAGAAGTGAAAAAATCATAAAAAGAAAGGAATAGTCCCTTCAAAACTGTTTAAGAAAAAAAAAAAACACCAGAGATCCCTTCTCCTCTGCATTGACTCTACAGCTACCTGGACCACACGCTGGTGGACAAGCAGACAATCTCCCCTCTGCACAGAGCCAAACTGTGGTTCTCTGGACTGAGAGACATTGGGCAAATGAGCCCTTGCTCAAATGGAACATCTCCCTAGGGATCTCATAGAAGGTGGTGGCCCTGCACCGAGGAGTGGGAGAAGGTTTAGTTGTGGGGGAAATGACTCACGACAAAGCGGATGCCACGAGGCCATTTGCAGCCAGTTCTCAATAAGATGGGCTCAGCCAGTACTTATGGGAGACCTCAAGAGAAGGACAGGAATGGGAAATGGAGGAGCAGAGGGCTCAGATTCAGGAAGAAAGAGCCTCACTGTGTCCTTTTTGTTTGTTTCTTGTTTTTTTGAGGTAGGGTTTCACTGTAGCTCAGGCTGACCTGGAATTCAGTATGTATTCTCAGTGTGGCCTTGAACTCACAGTGATCCTCCTACCTCTGCCTCCCTAGTGCTGGGATTAAAGGCGTGCGCCACCATGCCTGGCTTCACTGGGTTCTCAAGAGAAGGGAGTACTGGAAACTGCACTGGAGGAGGGCTTCTCTGCACTGAGTACCTGGGTTGGGGATCTGGAGAAGCTGGCGTCAGGGAGCGAGGAGAAAGTTTATAACCATAGCCAAGGTGTCTGGTAGTGAGGGGCTAGGACGACAGAGGGATTAAGTGGGACAGAAACATGTGGCAAAATCCTTCCCCTGGCCAGGGCAAGAGCTTGTCTTCTTGGAGCTTTGGGTCACTTGGGACATTGCTGCTCTTCATTGATTCAAACACTTCTGTCAGTAAGAACAGTATACTTATGGAACCAAGTCCCAGTTCTTGAAAATATTTGGAGGAAACCTAGTCAAAAAAAGCAAACTGGGCTGGAGAGATGGCTCAGCGTTTAAGGCGCTTGCCTGCAAAGCGAAAGCACCTCTGTTCGACTCCCCAGGACCCACATAAGCCAGATGCACAAGGTGGCACATGTGTTTGGAGTTAGTTTACAGTGGCTGGAGGCCCTGGTATGTCCTTTCTCTCTCTCTTTCTTGCTCCCTCTTTCTCAAATAAATACATAAAAAATAATAAACAAATAAACAAAAAAGCAAACTGAACTTTAAATGGACAACACATACTCTCTGAAGAGGTCTCTCCAGCGGTTATCAGTCTTTAACCACAGTCCTGGACGTGTTGTTCATTCATAGACTCTTCAGAAAGGCAGCCAGTCATTACACTGCTTATCAGATCTGCCCCACCTAGTCTTGGCTCCTCCCTATGACTGGACCCAGCACATCAGCCTCAGACTGATAAGCACCGACCCCCAGCTATGCCTCCTTGCGGGCAGCAAGGGCTCAATAAATGCCAGATGTTATCTTTCATAATCACAGTGGAATCGCTGATGGATCAACCTATGGCCTTATCAAATGGCTTGACTTCCCAGAGCTGGTCCTGTGAGCTCAATTGGTGGCAGAAAATGCTAATGACTGATATTTTTGTTTTCATAGTTCTTTTTTATTTTATTTTATTTATTTTTTTATTGAGGTAGGGTCTAACTGTGGCTCAGGCTGTCCTGGAATTAACTATGTAGTCTCAGAATGGCCTCAAACTCATGAAGATCCTCCTACCTCTGCTTCCTGAATGCTGGGATTAAAGGCGTGTGCCACCATGCCCAGATTTATACTTCTTTTTAAAATATTTTTATTTTTTTATTTGAGAGAGAGAGAGAGAATGGGTGTGCCAGGGCCTCCAGCCACTGCAAATGAACTCCAGATGCATGTGGCTTACATGGGTCCTGGGGAATCAAACCAGGATCCTTTGGCTTTGCAGACAAGAGCCTTAACCACTAAGCCGTCTCCCCAGTCCTGTTTTCATACTTCTTTACCCAATTTCTAAGACAGGTGTTTCTACAGCAAGGGCCCTTCTTTTTGCTAGAGTCTAACGGGGACATCAGAGCTCCTTCTTCTAATGACATTTGAAGTCTCATGTGTTTGAATCTGTTGTTTTGTCTACACTATGGATTTATCACTTTTTTGTTGACTTTTGTTTTATTATGATCATACACATGGCTTAAAATGTACCACTTTAGACATTGGTAAAGATACAGTTCAGTGGAATGAGGTGTGCACATTGTTGGGCAACATTTCACTAATTTTCAAAGTCCAATCCCTGTTTGGATTCTTTAAGCACAACCTGCTGCCCTTCTGGATGAAGAGCCATGTTTGTAGTTATGGTCCTGGGAGCTTAGAAACCAACCTCCAATGAGATGCGGCATCTTCTGTAGTCTCCGGATGCCGGGTCTCCAAGCTCCCGCTGTCCTTGTCAAGCTGGAGAGATCCTGAAGCACTTCTAGGCTACTTGGGAACCCTGGCCTCTCGGTGGTATTGTCCTCAGCTTACCTGAGCACGTTCCAGACGGTGGCCTCCTGTGAAACAGGAGCGATCTTCATCAAATGTCTGAAAGGTCATCAGTAGCAGAAACTCCTTTGACTATAACCAGATGGACTGAAGGTGAAATCTAACATTACGTTGGAAATGAGTCACATTGTCTGAGCTTTGGTTTCTTTTTCCATAGAATGAGGATTGTTTCTGCACTTTGTGATGTCGTTACTGTTGGGAATCACCCTCGTGTAGAGCTGGGGAAGATCTCTCTACAGGCACAAGAGCAATTCCTCCCAATTTCCCTCATGTTTTGATTTATGTAACTGCAGCTAATCCCTCCACTGCTACTGGATGTACATTCACTCAGTAGTTCATGCCTATCTGTGTACATGTCAAAGACTGTTCTACACTTAAGCCTGACCAAATAAATGATCCAGACAGTTGAGGCAGTCATTGTCTGCCTATCAGATGTTTATCACACTGTGTATTTGTATAGCCCAAGAGACTTGGGGTGTTGTTTATATTAAAGTCTCTCATTATTTATGTAATAGCTTATGGTTATGCAACTTCTTAGAATGACAAGATGGAGTCCAGACAAGTCTTTGTGTAAGGCTGGGGTGGACCCAAGTGCATTCAGATTTGCCAGGGGGTGAAGGGCCTCTGGAAGGCAGCTCCTTGTCAGACATGAGGAGCCATGCATGATGAAAGTGTCTATAACTGCTGGAAGAGAGCTGTAGTTCTGTGTGGGCCTTACTTATAGCCACGCCCCAGTATAACACAGGGACACATGTCTGGGTTCAAGAAAAGGAAAAAAAAAAAGGCTGGGTATGGTGGTGCACACCTTTAAACCCAGCACTTATAGGAGGATCGCCTTGAGTTCAAGGCCACCCTGAGACTACATAGTGCATTCTAGGTCATCATGGGCTAGACTGAGATTCTACCTCAAAAAGAAAAAGAAAAGGAAAAAGATAATGATCTGAAAGTTAAAGTGAATTTTACTGTTATGAGTGTTCACTGTCAGTGAATTGAAATAAGAAAGTTGGTCAAGAGCCAGGGAACTGCAGGGTTATTGTGGTATTGCCCCATCTGTTCCCCCTAGCGGTGAGGACGGGACAGTGACCACAGTGTGGCATAGAGTGTCCTAAAAGGAGGAGGTGGGGGACAAAGGTTACATACAAGCGTTCACCCTGAACAGAGGTGCATTGGTGTGTTTCCAATGTCAATAATAATAAAGCCCTCAACTTGTCACTAGGAATCACCTAGAATAAAGGCATTTTCTAGCCTCTCTTGCAGCTAGATGTGACCTCATGATATAAGTTGAATTATTATATTAGAAATGATAATCCATAAGCACTGCTTTCACAAGACAGCTGGCATTCTTTGCTTCTTCTTCCTTGACTCTTACCCTGACTCATGAAATATAAATATGTTTGGACATCTAGACTCTGTCTTGGACCAGTCTAAGCATGATGAAACAGTGAGCTGGAAAGAGGCCTGTGTCACCAAACTTCTTCTTAAAAAAAAAAAAAAAAAACTCTGAGTTTATTATTAATGTCCTAATCTTTTTAAAAATATTTTTTTATTTATTTGACAGAGACAGAGAGATATGAAGAGAGGGACCAGAGAGAAGAGAAACAGAGAAATATGGGTACACCAGGGTCTCTTGCTGCTGCAAAAAACCTCTAGATGCATGCACTACTCTGTGCATCTGGCTTTACATGGGTATTGAGAAATTGATCCCAGGCCAGTAGGCTTTGCAAGTAAGTGCCTTTAGCCACTGAGCCAACTTCTGAGCCCCTCCTGTTTTGGTGTCTATGTTCATGTGTGTGTGTGTGTGTGTGTGTGTGTGTGTGTGTAGTGTGTCCATACCACAGTATATGTATGGAGGTCTCACTTTCCTCCTTGTTTGAGAGAGGGTTACTCACTGTTCACTGCTATATTTGCCAGGCTAACTGGTCCATGAGCTTCTGGGAAGGTCTCTATCTCCTTCACAAGGAAAATACACAACTGTCAGTACAAGGATCTGCTAGGTCCAAAAAAGCAGTACTGAATGAAGACATTGGCTGAAGAGCCTGATCACAGGGAGGGTTCATGCTGTGCTCCTCCTGGATGTGGTAAGTCGCTGGTGGAGGAGTTTCCTGTGCTGTTCTGATATTTTGAGACATCCCCCCCCAGCTTCCTGTAGGAATGTTGGGATTACAGAAACCTGCCACAGTCTCCAGCGTTTGATGTGGGGTTTGGGGATTTGAACTCAGTTACTCAGGCACTTTATCCATAGGACAATCTTCCAGGCCCATCTCCCAACTTCTTTAAGATGAGAAGTAAAACAATCCTAGTTAAGTTCAGGCTTCTGTTGTTCCTAACTAATCTTAACTGGTACAGATGGGCAAGATAGACATAAATGAGAGTTGAAAAAGATATATTATAAGCAGAGTGAGGGTATGGAGCTAAGAAATAGAAGGGTATATAAGTAAGAGATAGAAGAACTCTGGGAGGATGGGGGAGACTACTATTATGTTGCTAAACACGCGTGTCATCAAACTGCCTCCTGAATATTAATCATTGTATCCGTAGATTAGTTTTGTTCTCAGCCCCAATCAGGAGTCATACTGAAGATAAGTAATGGTTGCATGTTTGGTTCTAAAGAGAACACATATATCATTGCTTCCAGGACTCAGAGAACATTGCAGAAGATGGGACAGAAAGAATGAAAGAGCTGGAGGATGGGGACGAGTGCTTGGAAACTCTGCTATCTTAACACACCAAAGCCATTGTATTCAGGAACTCATGGCAGCTGTGGTATCACGAAGGGGCCTACATTCTGTAACAGAGAGGGGAGGGGTTTGGGAAGCTACTCTCATTCCTAGTAAGTAAATGACAGTTAAAGGTTACCATGGGAAGAAGGAGGGGTTATTCCCTTTTGTGGCATAGCCAACAGTAAGAAAGGAGAAGAAACAGGGTGGGGTAGTGAGTGACTTTAATCCCAGCACTCTGGAGGTTGAGGAAGGAGGATCACTGTGAGTTAGAGGCCAGCCTGACTTACAGAGTGAGTTTCAGGTCAGTTTGGGCTCTAATGAGACCCTACTGCACAATAAAAAATCTAGAAAATAAATGAAAAAAAACAAGGCCTAGAGTAAGATTGAGTGGGATAAGAGAGGGTAATGTGGGGTGTATATGATCAAATGGGACATATACATATGTGTGAGCACGCGCACGTGTGTGTGTGTGTGTGTGTGTGTGTGTGTGTGTGTGTATGTGTGTATGCATATGGTCATTTGATTTGGGTGTCCCCAATAAACTTATGTGTTTTTAATTCTAGGTTCCCATCTGATGGAGATTTGGGAATTATAGCCATTTTCTCCTTGCCAGTGTTTGGCATACTCTTCTGTTGCTAGTGTCTACCTGATGTTGGTGAGGAGGTGATGTCTACCCTCTCTGTTCATGCCCTCATTTTCTCCTGCCATCGTGGGGCTTCTTCTCTAGTCTATAAACCAAAATAACCCTATTTTGTCCACAAGCTGCTCTTGGTCGGGTGATTTCTACCAATAATATAAACCTGACTGCAACAGTTAAGTTGGTACCAAGGACTGTCATTGCTGCTTGAAACTTGATTGTGTGGCTTTGGCCTTTTGGAGCTGATTTTCAAGAGGAATGTGGAAGGATTTGAAACCTTGGCCTAAAAGACACCTTGCAGTGCTGTAACTTCAGCTTGATGGACTATTCTTGTCAAAATTGAAAGACCTGAATGCAGTAAGAACTATGGACTGAGAGGTTTGGCTTTTGAGGGCGAGAAAGAGCTTTGCTTGTACTGGGCAAGAAGCAGTTTTTGTGAGAGGCTTGCTGTTATGTCTGTGTCCTGAGAATTTGTGCAGGGTTGCACTGCACTAGTGTGAGCAGAGCAATATGCACAGAAATTAAATGTTTGGACAGAAACTGCTACCCGTTCACCTGCAATTGTATAAGAGATTGATATTGAGCCAGCTGACCTTCATTGGGACAACAGAAAGAATGTAGTCTTTTGAAGGGGTCTGGATGCTAAAGGAGTGTCCTGTTCTGCAAAGCTTTATTCCTCCCCCACCCCTTTGAGAGGAAGGGGGTATGAGGAAACCTATTAGATCTTGAAGAAGAGACAGGAGGTCACTTTTAAGAAGGACAGGCATAGGAAGTGGTGACCTGAGAGCACATAACCACTGTACAAGCAATGGAGCCTGGTCATCTGATCCCTTCACATGATTGGTCTTCAGGGCTCATGGGCTGTGAGGCATAAACATGCACACACTACTTCCAAAAACATTGAGACATCATGGGACCAACTTGCCCAAAGTCATCAGCTGAGTGAGGCTGCCTGCTGCTATTTGTTGTCAAAAGGGAGAAGGGTAAATATCTAATTTGACTTTTCCAGGAAAGCCTGTAGGGTCATCCTTGAAGAAAGATGGAGATGGAGTCACTCCATCTTCGGGAAAGTGATTCATGTTGGCCAGACTGCCACAGGCCTGATGTATCAATGAAGCTACAATAGCAGACCTACCTACAAAAGGCCATGCTATCTCCCAAGGAACTTTTGTTTTATTGTCAAGGACCTTGGGTTCCAATGACCTTGGGTTCTAGTGACCTTAGGTTCTAATGGATGTGAACTCAGAGCAACAGGAATTAATCTCGGTGGCCACCTTGCCTCAACCAAGAGGAATGCGGCTCTGCCATTGCTAGCTACACCGGTGCAGAACTGCGGTACTCACCTCTGTCAGCTGCGTCTTTCCCCTGCTTCCTCCCTCAAAGCAACGTTGGACAAATGCAGACAGAATTTCTAGATGATGTTTGGCCCACCCGTCTCTGGCTACAGCAGCCTTCTTTGGCCAGGGCACAGTTCTGAGCTCATTGCATGAGTCACATCGCCCTGCTGGGCTGCAGCCTCCTTCTGTATAAATTCAAGAGCCCAGCCACCCCACAGTGAAGTCCACTCTTGCTCTAACACTCCAGGGTGCTGTGAACATAGCTTAGTACCCTGGGGCCTTTCAGGCGAGGAGTACCAAGCCTAGTCCTAAATCCAAAGGAAAAACCAGGAGATTACAGAACTGAGTCAGGAATCAAAGACCAAAAGTTAACCCAACCCTTCTCTCTGGAGCCTGAGGACATGGCAGCCAGAAGATGTCCTTGGCAGCTGTTTGTTTCCTGGGAGTGATGACAGTGTTTTAGTTGCTGCAGCCAGGGACTCTCTTTGACTCTGGGTCATTAGCCTGGTCTTCTCAGTTCCAAGGTCCCCTCAAGTCCCCCCTTCACTGATTTTAGACTTTGGCTGGAATTTTCCACAAACAGATGGATAGAAAAGCTTGAAAAAGACCTAAGACATGACTCACCTGGACTCTTTGCTCTGCCTCCATGAAGCGGGCTTTCTATGCTCAATCTGTCTTAGCACGAAAATGCCATTCCCTACTCCATTCTTTGTCTCCAGGTAGCTCACGATTTGCCCTCATCCCTTGGGTATGTTAGGAGCTACTGTGAAGAGACAGAGCTGGTGAAGCCTGGGTCTGGCTTAGGTAACTGTCTGTTGCCACCCACTAGGCTGGTGGCCACACGGCACATGTCTGTGTCCTACTCCAGCCCTTCCAGGACTTGCCTATTCACAGCCATGTGCCAGGTACTGACACCCTTCCGGCTCATCTTTCTTCTTCTTCTTCTCATGGACTGGCGTGTCTATGCTGGACCTCCCCTGACCTCTGGCCAAGAGGCAAGCATGTGTGCCCCCTTCTTCAGAGATGCTCATGTGATATTGGCAGGACAGCTGCTGTTTTAAAATGACAGGTTAGGATGATGTTGTAGTCAGCTCCCTGTTGCTGGGATGAACATCAAAACCAGGCACAGTTTATAGGAGGAATGGCTTATTTCAGCTTATAGATCCAGGGGAAGTTCTATAATGGTGGAAGAGGTTGGCCCGCTTTCACACAGTCAAGCAGGAAGTCCACCAACTAGCCAGCACCATGAGCAAGCACAAGCAGGCTGCAAAACAGCAGGGACCCAGACAGAGCTCAGCCCACGCTGCATACCTGTAGGCTGGAAATCAGATCCGGCCCCAGACACCTTAGCGCTGGACCCTAGGATCCCCGCCCCCTCACAGTGACACCTCTTCAAGCCAGGCAGCTGGAAAGCTGGAACTCCAAGTTACAAGCTTTAATAAACATCTGAGTCTATGGGGGGGGGGGGCATACATTCAAACTACCACAGATGGCCTGGGTGAAAAGGCACTAAGGGGCACGGGGATCATTATGGGTTAGCATAACATTGGGTGGGACAATGGCAGGATGGAACAGTTGAAAATGATGTTTGGCATCTCCACTACGATCAACTTCTGGTTTCCAGTAACGCTCTCCCTCTACCCATAACGTCTTCTCTTAAGAAAGATAACATTAAGTCAAAGTGAAAATAACAGAGTGTCTTTCATCACGTCTAGTCCCAGACTGGAAACGATCATCCAACATTCAATAGACACTGAGTCCTGTTGTTCTTAGGGCCCCACCTTCTCCCAAGTTAACCCACCCCTGCCCTTGCCCATTCCTGTCCTCTCACTTGGAGCCGGGTGGGTATTGTATACTCTGCCCTCCTCTCAGAGTGATCACTCTCATGCACTGCGATGCTGTGCTCCACCAAGGCAAAGTCACTGCCTGCAGACAAAAGTCCTAGACTTGTCTGTTCAACAGTAGTGTGCTGAACTGGGCTCTGTTTGCTCTTGCCTTTGTCTAACCTCCTCTTTAGTCTTTGATCACCTAGCCTGGGAAGAACAATGGCCTTGTTCAACAGGAGGAGCCCATACTCTCTGTGGTTCTTCCTTCCTTCCTTTCTTCCTCACTCTCTCTCTCCCTCTATCCTTTCCTTCCTTTTAGAGAGAGTGAGAGGGAGGGAGGGAGAGAGAATTGGCACACCAGGGCCTGCCTCAGCCACTGCAACTGAACTCCATACACTTACGCCACCTAGTGGGCATGTGTGGCCTTGTGCTTGCCGCTTAAGAGGGATCTGGAGAGTTGAACTTGGGTCCTTAGGCTTCACAGGCAAGTGCCTTAAGCACTAAGCCATCTCTCCAGCCCTCCCCACAGTGTTTCTCACTCCATTTCTATTTGCACAAGATACATGCATACATGCCCCACCTCCACCCCTGTATTTTTCTCTACGTGAAGTCTGCTTGTCCTTCCAGGATCAGCCCCATCAGCCTCTCTGTCCTGTCCCAGGATTCAGGTATCTTTCCTCAAGCCCGTCACCTTGCCTGGCCCATGAGTACTTTAAGGAGGCCATGTTCATTGTGCTTTGTTTGTGCACATCTCATGGAGAAGCCCATGTTGCAATCACATTTTTTTCTTCATATTCCCAGCACTTGCACAGTATACACTGTTTATTGGATGCTCACCAGAGATTTGTATTAAGTGAGCTGACTCATTTGTAGCCAAGGGGCAGTGGTAAGTTCGGAGGTGGAGATGTGGATATGTTGCAGGTAGGAGGGTGGGTGGGGAGTTCACTAAAAGGAGAGCAATCTAAGAGAGAACACATGGATCTCAGGGGCTATTTCAAGTAAATATTGACTTGGAAATAAGGAACAATGGGAAGACGGGGAGTTGTTTTTCCCTCTTCTTCTCTTTCCACTATTGGAGTTTTGACTGGGGTCTGAGAAACCAGAAGTGTAACTCTACACTTTCCTTAAAACAAAGCCTTGATTTTATTTTCTGGGAGTGAGGGGGAAAGTCTCTGGGTGGGAGACTGGAGCACCAGTAATGGCTATTTTTCACCCATGATTCTGGTCTTGCTAGTTGAGTTTTTCAGCAAGAACAGTCCATGGGTCATCTATAGACCAACGAGAGTTACTCCAGGGGCAAAACACACAGTACAAGCAATTCGAGCCAGCTTTTACATTTTACTTTGGAAATTTTCTTCTGCAAATATTGAAAACTACTAAATAGGCACCCGCTGTGTGCTAGGAAGGAAGGTAGGAGGTATCGAAGTTTGGATTACCAAAATACGGTCCCTTACCAAATTCACAATCAAGTGAAGATATGTAAATAAAGGGTGGCAATCCAAACAGAATGCAGTGGTCACTGAAGGGTTATGGAACAAAGAGAGAGGAGTAATTCCTTAACGTTTGGGACCAGATGCCCAGCGCAGAAACCTTCAAATCCTCTTGGAGTCTGGACCAAAAGAACAGGATATAATAGGAAAATCATGTCAATAAGTTCAAGGTAGCAGGAGCAAAACTACCACCACTGGCCATGCTGAAGCAAACTCACAGCTTAGCCATTGGAGGGTCTGTTGAACAGGAGCTTGTGGATGAGGGTCCACAAAACATGTTGGGAAGCAGGAAGCTCAGGCTGCGGTGACACCCTCCTCCAACAAGGATCCACCAGCTGGGGATTGAGTATGGGGCATAATCACAAACACGTGAGGTCATGCGGCATCCCAACGTAAGCACCAAAAGCCATTTGCAAACCCTTAGCATTGCATCTCACTGCTCTGCCACAGCCCACCTCCTCCTAGGCCAAGCCTATTGGGCAGCACAGGCAGCCTTTCTCTTCTGGGGTGGCATGGGCAGTTGAGATGGATTCACCAGGACAGGTAGAAAGAGAGAGAAACAGGAGCAGGTGTCAAGCCCTTCACAGTCCCAAGGCAGTTAAAACCGAATGGGCAAATGTGGCCTTGTTCAGCAAGCCTTACTAACCTTGCTCCTGAATACAGGATGGGCAGTCCAGAGTGGGCAAGCCTAGATTGACTCAGCCAGCTCTGAAGGTCTGAGGATCGGGAACCAGGAGCCCACTCGGCATGCAGTGAAATCTTCAACTTGAACACAACCAGTTTCTTGGCTCTCGTCAAGAAGATAATCAACTTTCCTCCTTTGGGGAGCATTTCATCCTAGGCTGGAGGCTTCAGGTCCCCTGACCTCTGGGCTGAGGCTGAAGGAAGGTACTCCCTTTGTTCCATGAGCTGTGTGAGGAAGAGCCTAGTCCAGGACCTCGGGGCACGGCACCAGGATCTTATGTTGACCTTCCAATTGCTCTGCCTTGAGTTTCCTTCGGCCTGGCCAGTGGTGTAGTTTTGCTCCCCCTGCCTTGAACTTATTGACAAGATTTTCCTATTATTTTCGGTTCTTTTGGTCCAGAGTCCAAGAGGATCTGTGATCAGGAGATTCAGTGACATGAAGAAAATTCATGTGCTGACTATGAACCAAATAAAGGAAAAGCAGCCGTGACAAACCTAATCCTCATGGATTGAGGCAGAAGTTACTAGAGAGGACAGGGTCACTTGAGTTTAGATGGATAAGTCTTGGGAAATTCAAGGCCAACTGGATTTGCTAATATTGGTGAGTTTTAGTAGTTTCATGAAGGTAAAAAAACGAATTTGCTGTTTTTCCATAAATATATCTACATATCTATGAGATAATTATCACACAAGGTACTGAACATATTTATCACAACCCATATTTCCCTGTTCCTTTTTGTCATCCCTATCTCTCACTTCTCCCTGTTTTATCCTTGTCTTCAGAAAACCGTTGATCTCTCTGTCACTGTAGATTTGTTTGTATTATGTAGCGTTTTATACAAAGGAAATCATATGGTACAATCTAGTCTTACTCTTTGACTGGTATAATACTAAGTATTGCTATTATTTTTTGGTGTGTGTATACGATGCATGTTATTTGTGTGTGGGAGTGCACGTGTGCCCACAGCAACAACTGTTGAGTGTGAGCCCTTGCCTTGCGATCTCATTTAAGGTGGGATCTTTTGTTGGTCACTGCTCTGGCCTTCAGGCTCGCTAGTCAGCAAGCTACTGGGAAATTTTCATGTCTCTGCCTTCCATCTCACCGTAGATGTGCTGGGATTACAGAAGCAGACCACAGGTTCTGGTCTTTATGTGGAGATCCAAACTGAGGCACTCAGGCTTGCACGGCAAGCACTGTATCTACTAAGCCATCTCCACAGCCTTGAGACAATCATTTTAAAATTCATCTATATTGTGCTGTATATAAATTTGGCTCATATTTTCCTATTGATGAATATCATTCCACTGTATAATCCACAATTTACTATTGACTCACTTGCTGATGAACCAAGATAGTTTGGGTTGCTTTCAATATTTTATTAGGCATAGTACTATTATAAATACTTGGATTTGACACATTTGCTTTCATTGCTCTGGATAAATACACAGGAGTGGAATGGCTAAGGCCATATACTAAATATATGTTAGCTCTTTTTAAATTAAAATGTTTAAGTTTTAGAAAACTATAGGTTTATATGCAATTTTAAGTAAGATATTATACTGTACTCAGTTCTACTTATTGGAGTTATTTAGCAAGACTATAATATCACTACAAAGATACTGACATTGATGTAATTCCCTGATCATATACAAATTTCCCTAGATAAACTTGCATACATTTGTATATGTTTGTGTTATTTTTGGTCTGTGAAGTTTTTTTATAGGTGTATATTCTCATTTGTACCACCTCAGACAAGACACAAAATAGTTCTACCATCATAAGGGGACTTGTATTGCCCATTTATATCCATAATTACCTCCCTTCTTCACATCTATACATATTCTTAACCACTAATATCTTCTACTGTCACTTCTAGATTATCATATAATTGGAACCATATACCATATAACCTTTTGGAATTAACGTTTTCACTTAGCATAATTCCCTGAGTCATCTAAACTTCATATTCCTTCTTATTGCTCGGTCGTTTTCTATGGAATGTCTGAAGATTGCTCAATCATTTATCAGTTGAAAAACATTTTGACTCCTTCCAGTTGTGCCTATTATGAATGAAGCTGTAGGGAACATTTGTGCACGGATCTTTGCATAAGCATAAATTTCTATTTCTCTGGGAGAATGTCCAAGAATGCAGTTGCCAGGCTGTATGGTAATTTTATGTTAGTTTTATAAGAAACTACCAAACCATTCCATAGGCTGTGACATTTTACGTCCATCAGCAATGTGTGAGCAGTACAGCCTCTCCACATTCTTGGCAGCTTTTGGTGCTGGTACTCCTTTTTATGCTCACTATTATGGTTTTGATTTGCATTTTCCTGATGGCTGATGGTTTGAACATCTTTTCTTTCATGTGTGTCTGTACCATCTATCTAGCCTCATCAGCAAATGTCTCTTTTTCTTTTATTGTGATTTTTGTAATTGGATTGTTTGCTTTCTAAATTTTGAAAACATTCTATAGTTTCTTTTTCTTTATTTACTTTTTTTTTTTGCTTTTTTCTGTTTCCAAACATTCTATATTTTCAATGCTAGTCATTTGTAAGCTGTGTCTCCCCCCAGCCCATTTGCATCCTTTATTTCCTACTTCATTTGTCTTTTTCTATAGCAAAGGGTTCCAGCAGTATAATTAATAAGAACAGAGGAACTAACCTTGTCTTCCTAATTTTATTGGAAATTATTTTAATTTTGCTCCTATTTAGGAAAATGTCAGCTAACAGTGTGTTATATATGGTCTTCAGTATGTTAAAATATGTTCCTTATGTTTCAGTCAGCTTTATGGTGCTGGGATGAACTTCCAAAACAGGCACAGTTCATAGGAGGGACTTAATTTATTTGACTCTCTCAGATACAGAGGAAGCTCCATGATGGGAGAAGAAGCTGGTCTCCATTCACAGGCCGCTGCAGAGAGCGAAGCAAAACCCCTAGCATGTACTTAAGCACACCCCAGATCCTCCCCCTGTGATGCCAAATTACAAGCTTGATGAAAACTGAATCTATTGGGGGACATACATTCCAATTGCCACATTCTGCCCCTGGTCCCCAATAGATTTATAGCCAGTGAGATGTGTCTTTTGAAAATATCTTCTGCCACTCCTCTGTTTGTCTTTTCATATTACCTTAATGCATACTTAACTTAAGAAACTGACAGGCGTGTTCCTGGAGCTTCGGAGAGACCCAGTTGCTTGACATCCTTGCCAACACTCATATGTCAGTCTCTTTAATTGTATATTTCTAGTGCATGTGTATGATGGCTCATTTAAAAATATTCATTTATTTGCAAGCAGAGAGAGAAGAGAGAAAGACAGAGACTGGGCATGCCAAGGCCTCCAGTTGCTGCAAATAAACTCCAGGTGCATGTGCCGCTCTGTGTATCTGGCTTTATGTGAGTACTGGGGAATCAAAACTGGATCATTAGGCTTTGCAGGCAAGTACCTTAACCACTGTCATTGTGGTTTTGTTTTTTTTTTTCTTCCTAAAGGCTAATGATGATGAATATATTTTCATTTTTTTTCTGTATTTTTTGACTAAAAGTTTGTTCAAATATTCTGCTCATTTTTCTTGGGCCATTTGTCATCTTAAGTTGTAGGAGTCCTTTACACATCTAAATGCAAATAACTTGTTCATTATATGTGAAGAATTTTCTTCTAGTCTGTACTAACAAGCTATATTTTAAGAAAACATCTTTCCTTTATGGGAACTGGGTTCCATTTTATTTCTCAGGAGAAAAAAAACTGTTCATCTGATTGGAATTAAGACAAGAGAGATTAAATAGTATAATTAGTATTGCAAATACTGGGAAATATTTCTTTCCATGTTCTTGGAAAGACTGGGAAAGGAAGCAAGAAATATCAGTAAGTGACTTTTAAACATTTGCCATTGTTTTATTTCGCATTACTTTTTTGCTATTTAATTATGCAGTGGTTGATGTTGTTCTAGCTTGAATTTAATTTTGAGGGAGGTTTAACCTCTCATAAGTGGTGGCAATTTATATTTTATATCGAAATGTCTGTTTATTTCTATTTCCCATTTTTCTATGGGATTCTTTTTTAACAAGTTATATTTGTATGTCTACATATTGATTCATGTCTACCTAAACAGCCATGTGTCTGCAAACATTTTTGACCATAGTTTTGTTGATTTTGTTATCAGAGTTTTTGATTTGATGAGCAAGATTGTGAAAGATGAGAGATGGAGACAGTGATCCAGATACTTGACAGAAGCCTCCCCTTGCCTTCTGTCCCTGAGGCCACAACAGTGACCCAGAGGTTGCTGGATAGTGGCAGAAAGGATCCGGAGCCCTATGGACTTGCTCTGAAAAGGTGTCCAAGAGGTGAGCAGTCTGTGGACGGTGAGGGAACCCAGCACCTGACAGCAGGCATGGCAGCCAAGCCTTAGGAAGCTCCCTTCCCATACTTTAAATAAAAATGAAGGGCTTGGTGCAGTTGCTGGAACATTTTCATGTGGGCTGCTCAGCCTTTACCGTGGTCTGTGTCTGCTGCTGTTTGCTCCCACAGGCACTGGGAGGAGAGGAGGCCCGCAGAGCCTCGCAGAATCCGCCATCTCAGCTCTCTTGTCAGTCAGCCCTGCCACATGGTTCTCTTTAATGGTATTTGCTCAAAATATGCAGCATGTGGGGAAGGGACAGGAAATTGCATAAAACCCCTCAGATGCTCTTTGGTGTCTAGGGCTGCTGGGGGGAGGGCTGGGACGGCCCAGTGCTGTCTTGAGAGGCAGCGGGCCTGGCGGGGATCCTCAGCAGCTGCGTGACTTTGGGCGTGCTACTGAAATGCTCTGGGTGTCCATTTCCTCTTCTGCAGAATTTCCCTGTCTGCCATTTCCTTGGATTCCTGGAGGATCAACACTACACAAAAAATGTAATTTCCACCTATCAAAATAACAAAAACCCAAAGGATATAATTGCTCTGTATTTAAGTCCTTGAATCAAATAGGTGCTTAACAAACATTTTTTTTTTTTTTTGGATGAAAAGAAATGAATACTCATTTATCATCAATGGGAGTACAATGTTTACTGAGGCCAATGTAGTAGCAATTTTTAAAAAATATTTTATTTTTATTTATTTATTTGAGGAGGGAAAGAGGGAGAGAGAGAGAGAGAGAGAGAGAGAGAAAATGGGCATGCCAGGGCTTCTCCAGCTACTGCAAATGGACTCCAGATACATGCACCACCTTGTGCAGCTGGCTTATGTGGGTCCTGGGGAACCGAACTGAGGTCCTTTGGCTTTGCAGGCAAGTGCCTTAACCGCTAAGCCATCTCTCCAGCCCCAGTAGCAATGTTTACCAATATCTTAAAATGCAACTTGTTAACCCAGCAGTACCACTCATCAGAGTGCTTTTCCTAAGGAAATAACCAAAGAATGTATGAAGATATCTGTTGTGGAAAAGCTGACAGCATTCTAAGAAAACAATAGCTGGGCACTGGCCCCAGCTAGTGCAGTGAGCGTGCAGCGGGTGCCCGGCGGGCCTCTGCGGTGCTGGGCGAGGTGGGGCACCCGGAGCGTGCTTTCGGCGGGAGGGCAGGTGCTGCGCTGCAATGAAGCCTCGCCTTGCTGCCTTCCACTTTGGCAAGCTTGCTTAAGCTCTCCCAACATCCATTTTCCATTTGTAAAGTGGTTATAATGATGTCCAACTCACTGGCTCAGGAAACTTTGACAAGTGCTCAAGGCAGCTGCTGGCAGATCACCAGGGAAAAGATCCAGTCCATCCAATGAAGCAGCAGAAACTAGAAATCATTATTATTTTGCATAGCAAACACCTAGAAGGACACATATGTAGATGCTGACATGAGGTCATCACAGGAGAGGATTAACTGTGGTTTTCTTAGTTTCTTCTTGATGTGCATTTGCATTTTCTGCTTTCTGCTGTGTAATGGTTTTTTTTTTTTCTGCAATGAACAACATTCAGATTACATATCTGATTATTCCTAGTGTGTGGTTTGGTGTTATTTAATGATTTTCCATACAGACCTACTTCTGAGTCTGATGGGCAGACATATATATATATATATATATATATATATATATATATATATATATATGTATAAACACACAAGCAGAGAGAGATAGAAGCGAGACAGACAGAGACAATGGGCACATGCCAAGGTCTCAGCCACTTTGTCCATTGGGCTTTACATAGGTACTGGGGGAATAAAACCTGGATCCTAAGGCTTTGCAGGCAAGTGCTTTAACTGCTGAGCCATCTCTCCAGCCCCTCAGGGCAGTTTTACTTAGTCTGTTACAAGCTACCTGACCGGAGTCAGCTCCTTCCCTTCGGATGGGTCTTATTATTTTCCCCTCAAGGACTTGGATCCAAGGTCCTTGGGTGGAGTCAGGAATGCAACATCAGCTTCCCTGCCCACAAGGCACCCCCAAGCACAATAGTGGCAGTAATAAAAACTAACATTTTTATTGAGCTCTTGCTGTTTGTCACACACTGTGCTAAGCTCTCCCCACACACTGTCCTGGGCACAGCAGCCCAGTTACATGAAAACCATTGTTGCTTCTATTATGTGGGCTAGGAAACGAATGCATAGAAAAGCATGTCTAAGGTCCTAGGGTGACCAAGTGGACCAAGAACACCTTGACAATCAATCTCTCAAGACATCTCCTAGCCACAGCTTTGAATCAATGCACAGATTCCTAATCAATAAAACAGCTATGTGGGTGGTGCCTATTGTGGGGGACAGGGAACTAACGTCCAAGTGGCATTTCCACAGTACCTGGGCGGAGGGAACTTGTGCATGTTTTGGCACTGCCTCCCAGCAGGGACCACCACCCCCAAACTAGACTTGAACCTGACAAGGTGGAGTCAGGTACTTCTGCTACCTTGCCTGGGAGTTCTAGTAATAATTTTGACATAATTTTGACAGCACAGGTACAGGTCTGAGGGTATGTGGCTGTCTTTCCAAACTTCTGTCATAACCCAGTGTCATCAGACTTTCCTGCCCTCCTTCAGGCACTTTGGTCAGTAGGGATTGATGAAGGGACAGGAATGACCCAGATGTTCATAAGGTCTGTTATATCTTCAAGAGTCCTCTTTTCTTTCTTATAAAGATTATTATTTTTGATCAAAAAATCATACTTTTATACATTTATACCATACAATGTGATGTATTGATTTATGTATATTTTGTGACATGGTTAAATCAAGCTAATTGACATATTTATCACCTCTGTTGCCAGCCATTCTTATATGGTGGGTATTTATAAGTCTCTACCTCTCCGTTTGTCTATGTTTCTCTGTCTTTCTCTTGCCTCTGTCTCCTTCTCCCGCCTCTCTCACTCTGTTGTGGATTGAGTCTGGGGCCCTGTCTCTTGTAAGTAAATAAATAAATAGCATGCATACATAAATTAGTAGTAAGCAGAGACAGATCGGTTGAGGCAATGTGCTGACTGGGAGATGAAAACATCACGCAAATAATGACACTCTTCTGTGTCTTGACTATTGACATGTCTGTCAAGATAACTTCAATGATATTAAAATGTTCCATCACAGGGACTGAAAATAGCTCAATGGTACGGTGCTCACCCATCACACATGAAACCCTGGGTTTGATCCTAGCACCACAAAAGGTTTTGTTACAATGAAACTTTTTCAGGTAGATTGAGACAGTGTCTTCCTCACTGAATCTCCCGGCAAACCTTTTCCTTTGCAGACCTATGTAAGAATGTTATGAGCAGCAGGGACCCGGCGACAATGAGCGACAATGATGGTGACGGCATTCTGAATCACTGTCAGGTGGGTTGGGAAGACTAGAGAGGGTAGGCATCAAACCCACACCTTGTTCCCACCCTACGCTGATAAAAAGCTCAAGCTTCATAAAGATGAAATTATAAGCCAAAGTTCAGTAACTATGAATCACTGGAGGTAAAACTCAAAACCACGCTGCACTAGACAGGAAGTGAGCTGACTGCCCGGGAAGGGCGTAAGTGTGTCTTACTGTATTTTATTGTATCTTTTTTAAAAGTTTTTTTCCCCCTATTTTGTTTTGAGGTTAGGCATCTTAGACCTTGTTCAGTTAAGTCAGAGGCTTCCCCTTGATCCCTCATAGGCATGGATTTGCTTATTTTTATTGTGGTTGGCTGGAGACCAGCCTTGAGATAAATCATGGTTAATGCTCACAAGGAAGCAAAATTGCAGAATTCTTTATTTCTAGTTTTTTTTAAAAAAATTCTTTTGTTTATTTTTATTTATTTATTTGAGAGCGACAGACAGAGAAAGAGGGAGAGAGAGAGAAAGAGAGAGAGAATGGGGCTAGCAGCCCTGGTGTGCCCATTCTCCCTCTCTCTCCCCTCTCTCTGTGGCTCTCTTTCAAATAAATAAATAAATTATTGTCTATATCTATCTGTATATGTCCAAGCTCCATTTATGCCCAAGTTATTAAAAACATGCCATTCATCTTACTGACCAGCTTCTGATGAACCCAACACTTAAGTCAAGTGCATCAAGGCAAATCCTTCCTGGCTGGAAAGATCTTTCAGAGCGTGTGCTTGCTCCTGGATTGGCATTCCCTCTGTAGCTCTTGATATAATTGCTGTCCATTTACTGTCTGCTAAGTGCCAGGAACTGTCTGTTCTGAGCACGCTACCTCTTCCCTCCACATTCTCAGAGTGCTGTGAAGGAGACATTGTCATCATGTCCTTGTAAAGTGGCAGAAAGCAAAGCACTGAGACATGCTATTCTGATAGTTTATGTGTGGACAAGATGAGACTTGGACCTAGGCTATCTTGCCGTATTGCAGATATCTTTTCTTTGCAGCCAGGCCAGAGGATGCAGGCAGACAGATCAGACCAGAATTTCACTGCAGCCAGGTGAGTTTCACCCAGTTGTACAGAGCACTGTATCTTTACTGTGCCCAGTTCTAAAATAGGAAAATTTACAGCTAGCTAGAGAGCAAGGTTTACATGTCTGTAATTTCCAAACTATAAACCAGCTTTAAAATTATTCAGCAGTGAGTCAAAAGGCCAAATACTCATTTCTATATATGAGGGACTGGGGGTAGCAGTGAGGGTTAGATGAAAGGGAAAGTCTTTCTCTCGATGCACCTCTATGCCGTTGAAGGAAAAGGACCCCATTCAACTCTGTGAAGTCCTTAGTAAGCAATGCATCCTCAACCATCAGAAAGTGGCACCTTTGCTTGAGGAGGCATTTGTTTGCTGCTTCTTTTGATAGACCACTGTTCATGAAGTCCCAGAATACTTTCACTTGAAAAAGCCTAGATCTGGGACAGCTACAGTCAGCTCTCTGGGCTGTCTGTGTCCACTCCCACTGGCTGGAATTTTTTTATGGGAGTTCGGACAAAGGCCATTTTGTGGCTACTCCCTCTGCCCCTGTCCAGAACTGGCTTTACCGGAATGCACTAATTGCTGCTGAACAAAAGGATGCCTATGTCCCTCTGCCCCATGGCTGGGCATTGATTCTTCAAGGCACTGCTATCAAAACTGCCAGTGTTTTCCTTTTGCAGCAGCAGCAGCAGGAGCAGCAGCAGCAGAACATCCCGCCCTCCAAGGGCTGCCTGTGAGGCAAGAAATGGCAGGCTTCGCTTACTTAGCTGCCAGGGAAGGCAAGCATGGATGTCTGGTCATAAGGGACCCCTTCGACTATCTGGGCTCGTGGCTGTGAAGGGCTCAGTAGGTGCCACTCAAGAGTGGAGAACTACTCAGCCCCATTAACAAGCATGCAACCCGACAGTGTGGTATAGACCTATGAAGGAATACCCAGAAGAGCCCAAGTCCTTATGAAGAGTGGACATGGGGGCATGTCATGTGGGTTGGCTGAATACTCACATAAAATGCCAGAAACAGTAAGTCCATAAGGGCATTAATAAATAAGTTTGACCCAATGCAATTGTCCAGACAGAAACTGGCCTTGATACCCTTTACCTCACAGTGCCTAGCACTACCTTCACAGGACCCTCATAATAGTAGGAAAAGATGATGACATCAAAATAAAAGAGAAACCAACACAGAGAGGGAGGGGATATGATGGAGAGTGGATTTGTGAAGGGGAAAGAGGGGGAGGAAATTATCGTGGTTTATGTCTGTAAGCATGGAAACTGTCATTAAAAAAATAAAAACAACAACAAAAAGTTTGAGGACTACTCATCAATTAAGATAGAGGGTAGTTCTTAAAGACAAGAAAACCAGAAGTGCAGATAAGCCAGACAGGCAGAGCTCCTCTGGTGAGGCTGCATGCAGCTGCAGAGGTAAGAGGAGGCTTCAAGAGAAAGTCGAGAACAGATGCCCAGACGGCAGTCCTCGGCTCTCCTCGAATTGACTAGTTGGAAGATTACACCCAAATGGTCCACTGAGAAACCCCATTTCTTCCTTTGAAGTCAAGTTCTGTTGAATAGCAAGAACCAAAGATGGAATTAGACAGTGAGGAGAGAATGCATGTGGCTCACAGGGAAGGAATCAGGAGGGAGGGGGTGTGTATGGCTCAGAGGGAATTGCCCTGGGAGGCCACTGGACCTCTCCATCCTAGAAGACCCCATGCCACCATCACCAAGAGCAGGGAGGCAAGAAGACACGCGGCATCCCAAGCCAGACCTGGAGGGAACCTGGATAAAGAGGAAGCCCATGCACCTACAAACATTCCAAAAGCCACAAGCATAATGGAACCAGAACTTCCATCTCTATAGAAACAAGGCAAACAGAAAAATACTTTAAAAGAAAGATCATTAGTACCTTATGATGAGTCATTGTTGGGGGGGGGGTCATCACAAAATAAGAAGAGTTAGTGTAAAAATGAATCAAGTAGAAATTTCCTAAATTTGTCTGGATGGATGAACCTATATATAAGGGTCTCTGGGGATGGTCATTTCAGGCAATGGGGGAGGTAGGTACCTTGAAGGGATTCAAATGGGTGTTGATTGAAGATCTGCACTCCTGGAAAGCTGGGGGTGTCCACAAGTGAAAGTCACTCTGCTTGACAAGCCTTGCTTGTGCACCTAGGGTTTACAGTCACCTCAGTCAGAAAGGCAAATGGGCTGTAAAAGATATCAGACATTTGGGGACATTATACAGGGAAGAGAAGAAAACCACAATACTGTGTAATTAACATATCCAAAAGGGTGAGAGATGACGTCACATCACACCAAGAGGAATTTCATTCTCAGTAGAGGCTCTTGAATGAGATCAGTGCAGCATATGAGGGCAGCAGGAGGCACAGCAGAGACGATCTTCCTAATTGTCAAGACAACAGGGCAACGAGATCGAAATTGGAGAGAAATGACATAAACATTAGATCTGCTCGAGAAAGCAGATTCCATCTAGGAAGAGAAGCAGAGGAGATAGAAGAGGATGGGATCAAAGGAACTGTGTAAGACAGCAAGGGATGCAAAGTGTCTAAAACCACATCAAAGAAACACGTACACACAAAACTAATGAACTCCTAACATGTTGGTATAAAATTTCAGAATGATAGAAATGAGGAAAAATCCCTGAGAGTTAAGCAAAGGGCAGCACCTCATCTAAAGAGAGGATTAGGATTCAAGGTGGTTCGTATGACCCTGAAAGGTAAGTGACAAAATTCTAAAGGAGAGACAGAACAGAAGGAACTCTTGGTGCTGGGCATTTCAGGCAATGAGGGTGGTGTGTGGCAGGGGTCATAATGAGTATTGAATGAGAATCTGTTCTCCTTGCTCTGCTCAGGAAAAAGATGGGCCAAGTCTTCCCCTGAGCAAATTGCTCCAACACAGAACTGTGTGTATGTGTGTGTGTGTGTGTGGGGGGGGTGCTCACGTGTGAAAGTGAGTGCTTGACAAGTGCTAAAGAAAACAGACTCAATGCAGAATGTCCTAACAAAGACAAGCTGCTAATCAGGTGTGAGAACAATGTTTCAGATACACCGATGTATTAGTCAGCTTTACCATCACTGTGACCAAATACCCGGCAGAAACAACGTATAGGGCGTCATGGTGGATTTTAGCTCACGGATTCAGAGGTTTAGTTTATCACGGTGGGGTGCACAGTGGGGCAGCTCACACGACAGGAGGAAGCCCAGCAAAGCGGTGAACTTCTCCCTCCAACAAGGCTCTGCTGCGTACAGCTGCCACTCGTACCACTGCCTACTCCCAAAACAGTATTCAAATTATGAGTCCATCAGTAGATCAAGCCATTTGCTAAGCCAGAGGCCTCACGATCTAATCTTCTCTGGAGATGTCCTCGTGAGTACTCCCAGACGTGTCCTTTGCTGATTTCCCAGGTGCTTCTTAATCCAATGAAAATGTCCAATCAAGACCCACTATCACAGCAGACAGGCACAAGTTTTACTGATGGCATATTTTCCCAGGAAGATTTATCCCAGTAAAATGGGAGTAAAACAAAAAATGAAGAAAATATGGGAGCTAGGCAACAGAAATGCTTAATAGAGGAAAAATGTCCAATGGAAGTCCCTGGGTATCAACTGAATAGAGGCCCTGGAGTAGCCATCCTTGAATACTTGGAGGGAGTGAATATGGACTTGAAAGACTGTTTGACACTTTGAGCATTTGGAATATGTGGTCCATACGTGTGCAAAAGATGTGACAGAATGGGCTGGAGAGATGGCTTAGCGGTTAAGCGCTTGCCTGTGAAGCCTAAGGACCCCGGTTCGAGGCTCGGTTCCCCAGGTCCCATGTTAGCCAGATGCACAAGGGGGCGCACGTGTCTGGAGTTCGTTTGCAGAGGCTGGAAGCCCTGGCGCGCCCATTCGCTCTCTCTCCCTCTATCTGTCTTTCTCTCTGTGTCTGTCGCTCTCAAATAAATAAATAAATAAATAATTTTAAAAAAAAGATGTGACAGAAAATGTAAAAGAGAGTTACATAATAAATGTAAAATGTAAGCAATTATTAGTATAAAATTGTAAAATCAGCATGTAGAACCTGGCTTTACATTGAACAATATTTCTCTAATGATAATCATGTAAAAATTGACTACTTAGCTAATGATATAATGATTTTGTAATAAAATTTCATTATAATAATTACTGGAGGAAGCAGGAGGTAGAAAGATTGCCACAGGCTTGAGGTCAGCCTGGGCTACAAAGTGAGTTATGGTCAGTTTGGGCTACAAAGTTAGTTCCAGCCAGCCTGGGCTAGAGTGAGACCATTCCTTAAAAATAAAAAGAATTATTGGAGGGGAAAGTGTTCCTAGTGATGTCAGATGAAAAGAAAAAACCTCATTTGTCATTACAAGAAACCAACAGAGAACATGGAGAACATAAAAATGGGTAAAAATTTGGTAACAGGTGGAACTGGGATTGAAAAGTGGTGAGGAAAGGGTTAGCTCTGTTTCACTTTAAATCTTTTGGGTAGGATTTGACATTCTTGTACTATTTGATAAATAGAAAAGTGTTCTTCAGTATAAAAATATCATTAACATATTTTACTTACTGGCAGAATTATAGCTGGATACTAGATATACATGCTAACTATATATTTGAACCTTATGAAAGAATCTCTTTCAAAAATGGGAAGTAGCCATGCATGGTGGCGCACACCTTTAATCCCAGCACTTGGAAGGCAGAGGTAGGAGGATCGCCGTGAGTTCAAGGCCACCCTGAGACTATGTGGTGAATTCCAGGTCAGCCTGGGCTAGAGTGAAACCCTACCTTGAAAAACAAACAAAAAAGAAAGAAAGAAAGGAAGGAAGAAAGAAACAAAGGAAGAAAATAGTGAATTTTTATATTCTTTTTTGGGTTTTTTTTTTTTTTTTTTTGAGGTAGGGTTTCACTCTAGCTCAGGCTCTCCTGTAATTCACTATGGAGTCTCAGGGTGGCCTCGAACTCATGGCGATCCTCCGACCTCTGCCTCCTGAGTGCTGGGATTAAAGGCGTGCGCCACCACTCCCGGCTCAATTTTTATATTCTTATTCTGGATGCTAAGATATGTAATGCAACCCAGTGCCTAGGAGGAGGTACAGTGGTTGAAGTGACAGCTAGGGGCCAACTGTTTCCAGGCTGTCTGAAGGCTTGTGCTTTTCTACTTCACTGGTCAGTGTGCAACTGCATATGTGGTACATGTGTATGGTGCGTGAGTTTGGAACCCTTGTTATAGTTACTAGAGGGCTGGGGGAATGACTTAGCAGTTAAAGGTACTTGCTGGCAAAGCCTGAAGGCCTGGGTTCAATTCCTCAGTTCCCATGTAAAGCCAGATACACAAAGTGGCACACACATCTGGAATTCTTTTACTGCAGTAAGAGGCCCTGGATGGTGCATTCTCATTCTTTCTCTCATTTTCTCCCTCCTTCCCTCTTTTCTTTTCTTAGATAAATAAAATAAAATACTTTTTATAAATTAGTCATAAGAGACAATAGAAATATTGTAAGCCTACTAATTATAAGAAAATGATACATGATATTACTGTTCCTGTTAATAACCCCCCAAAATTTGATAACATAATGTTCTTCAAAGGTGAGCAAACATTTTCCACTCAATCCCAATAATATTACAAACGGATTTGAGGGGGGCTGGCAACTGAGGGAGGGAAGGATTAGGAAATCCTAGATAAAACTCAAATAAGAACAAAATCTTTGGAGGAACATTTAGAATATATACCAAATTATAAATTTTGACCCCGAAATGGCACTTCATATTCCATATTTATATGGATTTTTAAAGTGACTCTAAATTAAAAAACAATCTGAATTATCTTCCAGTATGACAGTTAAGTAAATTATACAACCAATAAAAGATATTGCATTGTACATATTGATAAGAAGATTGTCAGTCTGGGTATGAATAAAGAAGGTTGAACATACTAAGAGTAGTAGACTAATATTTGTATAAAATATGTAAGTAAGTGCTTATTAATACTTAGGCTATATCTGGCAGGATTTTAAAAAAACTGATAGGAAATGCTGCCTCCTCATTCAGCTGGGTGTTTAGTGTGCAAGGAAATGTGAATGTTTTGGATTTAAGTGTGTATATACATTTATAACATCATTTTTAATTTTTATTTATTTATTAGAGAGAGAGAGAGAGAGAGAGAGAATATGCATAACAGGGCCTCTAGCCACTGCAAAGGAACTCCAGATGTATGTGTCATGTGCATCTGGCTTATCAAGGCATACTGGGGAATCAAAACTGGGTCCTCAGGCTTCACAGACAAACACCTTAACTGTTAAGCCATCTCTCTAGCCCTATGACACCATTTTTAAAGTCCATTTTAGTTGACAGAAGAAGAAAACGAACTGTTAACTGTGCTTACTTTTGAGAAAGGGAGTAAAAAGGGTGTGTGTGCGTGCATTGTGTGGGATGGGGAGAGGAAGTGTTAAACTTTCACAAACCCATGAACTGACTCCCTGCAAGGAGAATAAAGTCATGTTATTTCAGCATAATTTACAATAAAGACATCATACTCAGAGGCATTGCCTTCCCCTAATAACTGAGTGCTGTTCCCACAATGCACAGCTCACAACTCCATGGGAATACCTGCAACCTCAGTGAGGAGGACCCCCAGAAGAATGGGGGCAGGGAGGAGGGAAAAGATGGTACCAACACATGATGTCTGCATACAAAGTATTTCTTAATAAAAAACAAAATATCAAAAGTCACAAAAGGTTGTTATAGACAAGATACTTTGTAGGTGTCCTGTTAAGCACCATCTACCCCATCCATGGCCCACGTTATGTGTTCTGCTTTATTTTATTCAAATCTGAAGTCACTTAGTCCTCACTTCCTTATTACTGGTGGAATTGGTTCAAAGTGAGTGAATGTTTTGTCCTCCGACATTTTCAGCTGGAATCGGTGCTTGTGTGTGATCTCTTTTTGTGCCTATGTTGGGTAAGACTTTAGATTTAGAGCAAAGCCCAGGGATAAAGAGAATTAATTTCCACCAAACTTTTAAAAGCATATATATTTTATTTATTTATTTATTTTTGAAAGAAAGAGGCAGAGAGAGAGAGAGAAAGAGAGAGAATGGGCACGCCAGGGCCTCCAGCCATTGCAAACGAACTGCAGACACATGTACCACTTTGTACATCTGGGTCCTGGGGAATGGAACCTTGGACTTTAGGTTTTGTAGGCAATCACCTTAGCCTCTAAGCTGGATACTATCAGGTGAAGCTCCCATGTGCTCTATGGAAGCTATTTGGACTTGGGATAGATGTTCTACCCAGGGCTCAGAGCACTTACCACTATCTGGGTTACAACAACCCAAAACACATGAGCCAATGGGGAATGACTGATTGAAACCACTACATGTATGTTTTCATTTTCTGGGCAACAAAATATGCAGGCCCAAATAGGAATAAAAATAAAGTCATATGTCCTTCTAGTTATAAAAGTCTTATTATTCCCTTGTTTTTTGCTTTTCCTTCCTTCCTTCCTTCCTTCCTTCCTTCCTTCCTTCCTTCCTTCCTTCCTTCCTTCCTTTCTTTCTTTCTTTCTTTCTTTCTTTCTTTCTTTTTTTTTGTTTTTCGAGGTAGGGTCTCACTGTAGCCCAGGCTGACCTGGAATTCACTATGGAGTCTCAGGGTGGCCTTAAACTCATGGCAATCCTCCTACCTCTGCCTCCCAAGTGCTGGGATTAAAGGCATGTGCCACCACGCCTGGCTCTCTTTCTTTTTTTTTTTTTTTTTGAGGTAGGGTCTCTCTGTAGCCCACACTGACCTGGAATTCACTACATAGTCTCAGGTTATCCTCAAACTCACAACAACCCTCCTACCTCTGCCTCCTGAGTGCTGGTTTTAAAGGCGTGTGCCCCCATGTCCAGCCTATTACTCCCTTGTTTTTATGAATAACCATGGAAGCTAAATTTGAGGTGGTCTAGATATGTGTAGTATTGTGAAAAAGAACTAAGCTATCTTCTTTCCCAAGGTCCTCAATTGGGTGTGTTTTCCATGATCCCTCAGGAGCACCTACCAAATCTGAGCTGTCTCTACCAAGCGTACCGTTTATTAGATATTAGTTGTCACTTCATTCAGGTACATGCCATTAAATATCATTTTATTTTTAGTCAAGTAGGCTTACCTGGATACCTGGATATAACTCCCTACTGACCCATATGTCCATACGCAGAGTCTATGGAATTGCAGAAAACATACTAGTCTCTTGGGTGGGGGTGGCCTTTGAGCCCTGTTTGAGAATGATGGAACACGGCTGTCACCTTTGGGTTCTAAAAACAGGTGACAACATGACCTTTCTTGTGTCTGGCATTTATGCATGATGCATTTTGTTGAGTCAAGAGCCAAGCACCACCAGACACAGCTAACTTTGAGCAAAAACCAAATTTCATATGAGGAAAGAAACAGTGTCAGGGGTCAGAGAAACATGTCTTCAGATTTCCAGCACCATCCCAAACTTTAACTCTGGACAGGTCAGTTTAGCTTTCTAAAGCTTAGTGCTCTCTCCTGTGATAGGATTAAGAATGAGACTCTCTAAAGAGGGTTGATGAGTTTTAACGACACTGTACACGTAAGGCACGCTGTCCCACGTGGGACATAGTGACTCTCAACATACACTTGCTATTAGGCAGCTCTTAAATGTGGAGAATTTTTCAGTGGGTGAGCAAACATGTTTTCTTCCCTCCTTCCTCCCCTCCTTCCCTCCTAGCCCTCCCTTCCTTCCATCCTTTTTTTTTTTTTTTTTTTTTTTTTTTAAATGAGGTAGGGTCTCTCTGTAGCCCAGGCTGACCTGGAATTCACTATGTAGTCTCAGGCTGGCCTCAGACTCACTGTAATCTCCCTGCTTTGCCTCCCAAGTACTGGGATTAAAGGTGTGTGCCACCATGTCCAGTCAAACACGTTTTCTAAATGGATCATTTACTTGTTGCTGGTTTCTAAGAGTTCTGTATATATGCTGGAGAGTTGAGCCTTGCCAGACACGCGGTTTACCAATGTTTGCTCCCATTCAGTAGAGCGGTTTTCCACCTTCTTATTATGTCCTTTGATTTACCAACATTTTTTATGTTAATGAAGTCATGTGTTTGTTGTAACTGTTGGTGTTCATTTTTGGTATGTTACAGAAAATAATCCATTTTCAAATTTAATCCCCATGTCTTAGGTCTTTATCTCTTATCATTAATCCTTTGGTTCATTTTTGTCAGTTTTTGGAGAACCCAGGATGCTGGAGATGCCATGACTCTGGGTCCTCTACTGAGGAAAGCTGCAGGCCCGGAGTGGAGCTGGCAGAGAGTGACATGTGCTGTGCTGCAGGCAGCGGTGCTGGTGGAGGGGGACGACCCGAGGCCTCTGGAGCCCGGGGGGTTCTACAGGGCTGCGGGGTTTGGAGCACCGATGTCTCACACGGAGCTGCAGGATCTGGTGTTTGCCCTGCTGGGTTTTAGTCTTGCTTTGGTCTGGTTTTCTTTTACTCTTCTCACATTCTTAGATGGAAATGTTTATTCTGGCTATGTGTATTGGAAGTATGTGACTTGCTTTTTGCATTATCATAGAGAGCCATAGTTAATGGATTGCCTGAGTTGCAGAATTTGGGAGCTGTTAAGGCTTCAGGAACTTTTACAGATGGACGGAATGCATTCTGTGTGCTGATCACACCTACAATGTGGTTGAATTTGTTCATTTGCTATATTAGGCTTCCTTTGGATTATTTATGATTTAAATATACAGGATCACGTCATCTGTGGGTATAAATAGTTTTGGTTCATCCTTTCCTGTTTGGATTCTCTTCCCCCACCCCTCAATTGTTCTGCCTAGAACTTCAGTACAATGATGAGTAGCAATGAGGAGAGCAGGCATTCCTATCTTATCCCTGATCTTAGCAGGAAAGATGGGAAGACCTTCATGATGGCCATGGAAGATACTGGGGTTTCATAAATGCCTTTCATTCTGTTATGGGTGCTTCTTTCTATTTTTAGTTTTTGGAGTGGTTTTTTTTTTTTTTAATCAATGAGGGATGCTAAGTTTTGTTTAATACATTTTATGTATCACCTGAGATGGTCGTGTGAATTTTTTCCCCATTTGTCTTATTATTGCAATGTATTACGTAGGTTCTTTTTCAAATATTGAACTTCCCTTGAATTCTGGGGATGAATCCCGCTTGATTATTAAAGGAGTAAGGCTGTGTAGCCTTTTTGTAAATGCATATGGGTAGAGTATTGTGTGGTGTGGTATGTTACATGTCATGTATGTCTATACACGTGTATACATGTGTGTGCAGATGCACCCCCAATGCGTGTGCATGTGCAAGCCAGAGGAGAATGTTTGGTTTCCTTCTCTTTTTGTTCATTAGTGTCTTTCCTTGAGATGAGGTCTTCCCTCAACACAGCGCTGCTGTCTGTCAGCCAGCCCCAGCGATTCTGTGGTGTGGTCACAACCAGCTTTCTCCATGGGCTCAGGGGACTTGAACTCGGAGCTCTCCACTGACAGGCCTTTATGTTTAAGTGACGAATGCTCTTAATAGGTGAGTCATCCTGGATATGCAGCCTTTTAACATGATTTTTGGATTTGGTTTGCCAGTTTCTTATCACAAATTTTTACATTAGTGTTCATAAGGGGTATTGGCCTGTGGTTTTCTTATGATGCACACATACATGTCGTACATTTCGTGTGCTTGTTCTCATACTAAGCACAAATCTAAGCTGCTTCCTGTCACTGAAACAGATGTCCAGGTAGGTGCCGTCATCCCTTGGGATTCATGAACGACTACTCCCAGGATCCTTCTCCAAGATCAAAATTTACAGGTGTACAAGTTCCTTGTGTGAAATGGTATAGCATTTGCACAGATTTTGTGCTTACCTTCCAGTAGACTTTAAATAGCTCTTTCATGTTTACAATACCAAATACAACACAAACATCATGTAAATAATTGTTTGACTGCGTAGCTTAGGTTCAGCTTCTTAAACTGAAAGTCAGCCCCAGACGACCAAATGTAGGGGCTGTGGAAGATTTGGCAACAGTAAAAAGTTTCTGAATGTACGACAACCAAAAGTTAATTAAAAATCAAATGTGCAATGATTCCCAGGTAGGTTTTTTTTTTTTTTTTTTTTTTTTTTGCAGGGGGAAGCTTTGCCTATGTTGCATCATGTGATTTCACTGAAGCTTAGGTTCTGAACACGTGACATGCACACATGCCATCCATTCTTGCAAAAGCACCTTGACTCAGACGCCACACTATTGTACGTTAGGAATTGCAATTATTTTGCTGCAACACAATTTTCTGCTGTCATTGATTTATGGAAAATATGGCTGACTTCAGGAAAAACAAGGACTTGAAACACTTTCCTACAGACATTCTCACATATCTCAGCATCAGGTCTTTTCACTGAATTGTATTAGATGGTTTGATTTTATACCAGCGTTTCATTTAAAAAAATCATTAAATGAGTTTTGGCTTGGCATTGAGATGCCATTTCTAGCAAATATGAAATGTCCCTAAACATACTTCTGTCATTTTGTATATGTGAAGCAGGGCTCTCAGCATTAATGATTATAAGATCAAAATACTGATCAGCTCTGAAAAACATTGAAGATACTTCATGTTAATAGCATTATTCAGCCAAGATTTAATTCTCTACACAAAAATAAGTGAACACATTTATCCCATCGGTATGCAAGTTTGTTTTAATCTTTGTTTTTTTAAACCGACAACAGGTGGTTGCAGGGTTTTTAAAATAATTTTTTGTTTATTCTTATTTATTTGAGAGCAACAGACAGAGTGAGAAAGAGGGAGAGAGAAAGAGAGAATGGGCGTGCCAGGGCTTCCAGCCTCTGCAAACGAACTCCAGACGCGTGCGTCCCCTTGTGCATCTGTCTAACGTGGGTCCTGGGGAATTGAGCCTCGAACAGGGGTCCTTATGCTTCACAGGCAAGTGCTTAACCGCTAAGCCATCTCTCCAGCCCCTGCTTTACTCTTTAATAAATGGTAAAATCATATGTGTACCAAACATTTCTTTAATAAATTTTTTGTAATTTATTATCAGCAAATGTTTGACCTGTATACCTATTTTATATCTATATTCCATGATTGTTTAAAAATTTCTCAGGCATAAAGAGGGTACAAGTGGAAAAAAAAAGGATGGTTTTATAATTTATTTATTTGGAGTGAGAAAGAGAGAGAGAGAACATGCTCAAGGGCTTTTCAGCTGCTGTGAACAAACTCCAGACACGTGTGCCCCTTGTGCTCATGTGTGACATTACACACTTATGTCACTGTGTGTCTGGCTATGTGGGACCCAAAGATTTGAACATGCATTCTTAGGCTTTGCAGGCAAACACCTTAACCAGTAACACATCTCTCCAGCCTGAATTGTTTTTTTTTTTAATAGGCAAAAGGCTTACACCATTCCTTAAACTAATGTTTTGATTCTATTTCTTCCCACAGAATTAAAAATACTTGGTCTTGATAATCTCCCACTGATCATCCTATCATATTTCTGCTATAAAATATGTATTTTAACAAAAACCTACAAACCTAACATAGAGTTTTAAACAAGAGATTTAAATATATACAAACATCTCTCCACTGTCATGCATTCTTCTTTGTAATAATATCATGACTTGAATTTTCTAGTGCTCTGATTATGAATGATGGATGCATGAATCTTTCTCATCAGTTAGGCAGCCATGTTGAAACAAAAATTCTTCAGCCAGTGCAAGGAATGTAAGTATGTCTGTGCTGGTACAGCACACATCTTGTGATAACATGTGCTTGTGACACTGCATGTGACCTGAACCACCAATTTCTGCACTTGCTGCTCAACCTCAGGCCTCAGCAATGCAGCTGACTGTTTCCCTCCAGCGGGCCTGGCTTCTGCTTTTGGTGTCCTATTTCGGTAACTGAAAGTCCCTCCCTGACTTCATGAAGCTCAAGCCCTCCTGCCAATTACTTCCTATTCCTTTCTCAGCCTTAGATGGATCTGCTACTACTTGGATACATTATCTCTTTCTAGAAGTTTCTCCTCTTTGTGGCATATCTGTGCTGGTTTCATGTGCACAGATGTTTACTGGATCATGTTTCCATCACCCATCATGTTAGTGAAGGAACTTAGTGATACTGACCTTGAAAGTCAAAAGGGAATCCTGACCCCTGATGACCCTGAGAATAGGACATGTTCATTTGCAGGTGTTGGAGACCTTGACCATGGATGGTTAGAGCAGGGACCTAAGGTTCTTGAGACCACTTCCTCCTCTTTTCTCTTATCCCTTTCCTCTCATTCCTGGCCAAATTCTAGTCAATGCCACAACCTTTTCCCTGCCTAAGGCAATCTTTCCTCCTTGCTCAGGTATAGCTCATCTCACCCAGTTTCTGGCTGGCATATTTGTCCTTCCCTTGTCTCAAAGTTGCACTTGTGGTCATCCCAGAACTGCTCATGTTATTTCTTTTCTAGCTTTTTTTTTTTAATTAGCTATGCATATACTGTGTATACAGCCATGATGGTACCATTGTTAGCCTTCTCCCTGTCATTCCCCCTGTGGATTGTGGGTGTTGCATTGTGGGGGTGGCCTTCAGTTATGGGGGAGAGGCAATGTCTCTGTGCATAATGACCTAACTTACTGCTCTAACAGTCTTTCCGCGCCCTCTTCTGCGAATTTCCCTGAGCCATGTTGGGTTCATTTTAGGTCTATTTCAGTGACGGGAGGTCTTGGGAGTCTCTGTGTCTCTGGACAGCTGATTTGGTAGGTATTGAGTGTTCTCTGTGTCTGTCTCCTTCACCCTTGTGCTGGTACCAGGTTCACCAAGAAAGCATCTCTTGTTCATTACCCCACTAACTCTATGGCTTCAGCTGGTGCCCAGGTAGGGTGTGATGGGCTGATTCTCTCCTCAGGTTCTGTATCCATCTTAAGGGTCTTGCCCTTTCTTCCCTATGAAGTGAGGCGAGGTTAGGCGATGCCATCTTGACCGGAAGCCCTACAGCTGTTCATGTTATTTCTATTTTTGGTAGAAAGATGTAACCAACAGGAGAGCATTAGAATGTGTCTCTATGAAGAGTGACCTCCAGTTGTCTCCATATCACAGAACAGTGATCAGCAGCTCTGAGGTAAAAAGTTGAGAAATGCACAGGAAGCTGCCTGAGAGGAGCTGGCCTCCTTGCCTGGGCTGCACCTGATTTGTTGTCTTCAAAGTTTTGGGCTCATGCAAACTTGAAAGAATTTTGGAAAATTATACATTACTTTAAAAAATTGCCATGGATTGCAAGTTTGGCTTGGGGGGTTGCTCGGTAGAGAAAGCACTTGCTGCACAAGCATGAGTCGGTGAGTTCAAGTCCTGGGCCCTATGCAAAGCCAGGTACTGGTGCACTAGCTGCTGCTGTCCTAGTTCACCTGGGGGGAGAAGGTAAGGGAGGCTAGAGAACTGCCCAGAAGTTTCCTGGAAGCTGAAAACAGGGGAACAATGAGACACTCAATATCAAACAAGGCAGAAGATGAGGACCACTTCTGGGAAGTTGTCTTTGGATCCACATGTGTGCTGTGACGTGCACACACCCACAGACACACACAGACACACAGAAAGACAGACAGACAGACAGACACACACACACACACACACACACACACACACTCACCAGAGAGAATTATTACAAGTTCAAGTAGTGACAAAGGAATAATGCTCTATAAATACCAAAGTTTATCAGTAAAGGTGTTGTATTATTATCTCAGTGTATCTAGATACATAGCAGAGTGAAGGATACCTAATGTCTTCTATGTAATAATAGATGAATGTTTTATTATTTATTTTTGGGAGAAAGAGGGAGGGAAGGAGAGAGAGAGAATGGATGTGCCAGGGCCTTTCAGCTGCTGTGAGCAAACTACAGACTTGTGCGTCCCCTTGAGCTCACGTGAGGCATCTGCTTTGAAACTTACTTAAAATCTCTAGTTTGGGGGCAGGAGAGATGGCTTAGCAGTTAAGGCACTTGCTTGCAAAGGCTGGTGGCCCAGGTTTAATCCCCTAAAGTCCATGTAAGGCCGGATGCACAAAGTGGTGCATGCATCTGGAGTTTGTTTGCAGAGGCGAAAGGCCCTGGCATGCCCATTTATTGTCTTGATCTTTCTTTGCTTGCAAATAAATAGGCCATCATATATATATTTCTTGTTTAAAACTCTATGCAGGTTAGGTTTACATTCTCACTAACAGTGTATGAGAGTTCCTCTTACTCTACGACCTTACCAGTGGGAAAATTACTTATGATTTCTGAATGTATATGTCAGGAATCAAGCAATGTGTTCCTATTTTTATTTCTAAGTTATGTGGCTAAAAGTGAATTTTTGGAATATAGAACTAGAGGAAGAAAGGTCAGTTACATGAGTCACCATCAACCATGACCTAAATTAGAACTTGGTCCAATCTACCTTAAGCTGAGTGGTAAGAGAGGAAAGCACTTTAATTTTTAAAGTCTATTTAAAAATAGTTGTCACCTTTTGGAAGCCCTCACATTTTTCTGTAAGAACTGATGACTGCATCCAAAGTTGTGGCTGCATACCAGCCCTGTGTAGTGAAGCCCTGTCTTGCTGTGGTTCTACTGGAATGGCGCAGTGTTGCTCTCCCACTGGGTGCTTTGGGAGTGGGGCAGGAGGAAAGAGCTGCTGTGTGGGGCTGTAGTTCATAGACATTCCCCTAGTCATCCCTGCCCTGATCTGTTACAATGACAGGGTGCTAGACAGGAAGACAGGTCTGGTTTCACCTATGCTCATGTTTAATGTGCAAAACAACCTGCGAGGTTGATATTAGTAACTCGACTTATGAGATATGGAATTTGAGCATCAGAGAAGTTGAAATGACTTGTTCAATGTATGATGTAAGGGGCTGAACCAGGACTAGAAATCCAGATCTATTTTGTTATTGTATTATGACTTTACTCATTACTGTGACAAAATACCTGTCAAGAAGCAACTCAAAGGAGGGAGGATTTATTTTGGCCCAAAGTTCAAGGGTCCAGCCTGTCATCATGGAAACAGTGTGCCTGTGAGAGTAGCTGTAGCTCTGGTGGCAGAACTATGAGGTCACAGCGCATCCGCGGCCAAAGTAGGACAAGATGAATACTTACTTTCTTCTCTTTCGTGCTTTAATGCCATTTGGGACTTCAGCCCATGGGATGGTGCCACCCATGTGTAGGGTGGATCTTCTGTCCTCAGTTAAACCTCTCTGAAAACATTCTCACAGACATGCCCCATCCTAGGGGATTCTAAATCCAGCCAAGGTGACAATGAAGATTAACTCTCATAATTACTGAGCTCATCTCAAACCATATGCCATAGGGGCCACCGTAAATAGAAAACCACCTGCGGTCATTCTTATGGCTGGAGCGTGTAACTCTAGCTCTGTTGGGACCTCTGATGGGCACTTGGGAATATGCTACTGGAGGTGACTGTAGTCTTTAGAGATGTCTAGTAAGGTGCGCATAGAGCAGCTCTTCTCAACTCTTTTGCATGTAATGGCACACGGAGAAAAGGAAACATTTGGTTTTTACCTGGCAGCCTTCTGCTGCGTAACACCGGAGCCCCTGAGTGTCTGAATTCTCAGCAATGACATGCTTGACTGTCCTTACAGCACTTGTGACTTCAAAGAGCAGATGGAATGATGCGTCACCTGTGAACATCATAGACAGTTCTGAGCAACATCTCATGCCTGGGAGCAGGGAGATGGCTTAAGATTACCTGCACACCACAGTGCTGCTTACTATGCTTCCTCCTTTCTGTGTGTGGAGGGAGGGGTGTGTGCACATGCATGTGTCCTTGCAGGGGCCAGAGTAAAATGTCATCTGGAGGAACTGCTCCATAACTCTTTGGTCTTGTTTTGAGCCAGAGTCCCTAATCCCAGAGTTTACAGGGCTCTGAAGATTCTGCAGTCTCTACTGCCCTGTGGGATGGAGGTCATAGGCATGGGTTGGCCACAACCAGCTGGTAACATGGGATCTGGAGATTTGAACTTGGGCCGTCTCAGGCCCCCTCGGGCTCTCATGCTTGCACAGGAAGCGCACTTAGTGGCTTAGTCATCACCACTCCAGCCTCCTTTCTTTCTTTCTTTTTTTTTTTTTTTGTTTTTTTCGAGGAAGGGGCTCACTCTAGCCCAGGCTGACCTAGAATTCACTCTGTATTCTCAGGGTGGCCTTGAACTTACAGTGATCCTCCTACCTCTGCCTCCCGAGTGTCTTTCTCCTTTTATTAAGCTGGATTGTAATCCAAAGGTTGTGCTGAATATAATATAGCATGGAGTTGATGATTCTCACTTTGAACTCAGAAAAATAACTTTTTGCAAAGTAGAGAATATATATATCATGTAGAGAGAATATATATGTAATATATATATATGTGTATATATATATTATAGAGAGATAAACATAATATGGGTACATATATGTGTGTATATGAGGGAAATATGTAGTTATTATGTCTCTTAGCTTCCTACCACTGTGACAGAATACCTATGGTAACCAAACTAGAAGGAGGAAAGTTTTGTTTTGACTTCAGCTTTAGAGGCTTTGTCACAGAGGCCTGGCTCTTTTGCTTTGGGCCTTTGCAGGCTGTACACTGTGGTGGAAGCATGTGGCAGAGAGGCCTGTTCACTTCCTGGGGGCCAGGGAGCAAAGCAGAAACAGGAAGAAGCTAGAATTCCAATATCCTATTTTCATGGGCACACCTCCAATGACGCAACTTCCTTTTACTGGGCCCTACCTACTAACAGGCCCACTACTTCCCAGTATACTGGGGACCAAGTCTTCATGGTCTCTGGGAGGTGCTTCCAAGTCACAGCTACATCATATGGATTCTCAGCAGATACATGTAAGCAGGCTCCAGAGACTTAGGTGAATGAGAAACAGTAGGGTATTTTGAAGATTTGCTAAAGTGAATTTTTTTTGTTTTTCTTTTCAATTTTGACTGCTTTTTCTTTTAAAAAATATATACTTGAGAGAAAGAGAAAGAGGTGGAAGACACACATACACACACACACACACACAGAGAAGAATGGGCGTGCCAGGGCCCCCAGCCACTGCAAACAAACTCTGCACGTATGTATAACCTTGTGCATCTGGCTTACATGGCTACTGGGGAATGGAACCTAGGTCCTTAGGCTTTGTAGGGAAGCACCTTAACTGCTAAGCCATTTCTCCATCCCTGAAGTCTTTGCCTAAGAAAAGTCTCTAGCACTGGGTGGAGGGAGCTGCCTGGGCGGGATCGTTTCAGTACACCTACCTCTGCTTAGTTTGGCCCATAGTGTTGTTTGGAGGAAAAGAACTCCCATGGAAGTCCTCAGGCCAGGTCAGAAGGGTATAGGAAAGAGACAAAAAGATGTCAGAGACAGTTGGGCCAAGCTTGTGGGTAACTTTGAGTAATTCAATTCAATTCAATTCAATGTATTGTCTCAGTTTCCTCATGTCATAGTGAACTGGACTGCGGACCTAGTAAGTTCTTTCTAGTTTCCACTTCCTGTGATTCCACTAACCTCAGTTATTTGAAACTTTACTTCCACAGACAGTGGGTGCTCCATGGGGCAGATAAGAGAGAAACAGGAGAGACTTGAAGCTTCCCCTGGAGAACTTAAAATGTTTAAACTTAAATTAGACCTATAAGTAACTATTTTTAAGAATTATTTTTCTAAATATTTTTTCATTTATTTACAAGGAGAAGGAGACAAAGAGAGAGAGAGAGAAAGAGAAAGAATGGGTGTGCCAGGGCCTCTAGCCACTGCAAATGAACTCCAGATGCATGTGCTGCTTTGTACATCTGCTTTACTTGGGTACTGGGAAATCAAAGTCAAGCCATTAGGCTCTTCAGGCAAATGCCTTAACTGCTGAACCATCTCTCCAGCCATAAATAACTATTTTTAAAACTTCACTCATAAGCAAACATTGACAGCTCTTCACAGTAGGTTGTATACACATGGCAATATTCAGCTCAGTGACTATCAGTGTACACGTTTGCTTCTTTACCTTTGAAAGCTCAGGATTGGCATTAAGTTCATCTGAATGAAATGTAAGGCCTATTGTCTTTGCTCAAATCCAAGAGAACTTTTCCTTTTTAATGAAATTCACGTGGATTCCCAGCCTGCCTTGGCTACAGAACCAAAGTCTTGGGAAGAGGCATTAAATCTGTGACGAGAAAGCTCTCTGGGACATTGTGATGTGTCATGCCCTGCACTTGGCAGTGCTCTAGCAGAGCAGAAATGCCTGCGTATTGTGATTCAGATGAGCTAATTATTGGCTTTGGGGAAGCACTTGGCATCTTTATAGGCCTTTTAGAGAAATATGAGGTAGGAGTGGATGAGATATCATTGATTCCAGGCAAGCATGAGTTCTGTTAGCACATAGGCTTTTCTTGGGTCTGTAAAATGTTGGCTTCCATTTTCAGTGAGGAGGGGTTCGGTTGTCCCTTTTGGATCCACATCCTTTCTGGCTTAACTCCTCAGAGGTAGGTCAACCTGAGCTTGGTTCTATGGCTACTGCAAGACTCCTGGGTTCTAGCCAGTTCACCTTCTGATGGCTTCAACTTGGGTACGGAACAGGGCTGTAGAAGACAGAAGGGATTCAGCTGTTTCTGTTTTTTTTTTTTTTCTACCCTGAGTAAGAATATACTAGTCTGCTTCCTTTCAGTGTTTTCATAGTGTGGAGGTTTGAACCAGGGGTTCCCCATAAACTCATCTGTTCTGAATGCTTGAACCCCATCTGATAGCCACTTGGGAGGTGGAGCCTTGCTGCAGGGGTTGTGTGGAGGAGGGAGTGGACCTTGATGTTAGCCCTAGTTTGCCAGTTCTAGCTTGGCTCACTCTATTGCTGCTGCTTTCCACCTGCTGTGGCGGAGGTGATGTCCAGCCTCTGCTCATGCCATGCTTTCTTCTGCCATCATGGAGCTTCTCCTAGAAAGACTGTAAGCCAAAACTTAAGAAAACAATTTTCTCCCATTAATTGCTTTTGGACAGCAACACTTATCTCTGGCAGACTTCCTTCCATCTTCACTATCCATATCTCCGGGAGGTCTCCCTTCCATTTTCATTATCTGTATCTCTGGGGGACTTCCTTCCATTTTCATTATCAGTATCTTTGGGGGACTTCCTTCCATCTTCACTATCCAGTGTATCTGGGTGCTGATCTGGCTCCTTGTTGCTTCTTTCCAAACCCTTATGGCCTCCTAATAATTCTCAGATATCTTTTTCTAAAGTCTCTAGTAATGAGTGATCAGAAAATTGTGTTCATCAGTGAGGAAATTCCAGGTTGTATTTTAGCAAATTAGAGACATCTAATGACCCTAGGGAATGAGGGTTATAGAAAGGAAGGAGAGGGCTGGAGAGATGGCTTAGCAGTTAAGCGCTTGCCTGTCAAGCCTAAGGACCCCAGCTCGATTCCCCAGGACCCACGTTAGCCAGATGCACAAGGGGCGTATGCATCTGGAGGTCCTTTGCAGTGGCTAGAGGCCCTGGCATGCCCATTCTCTATCTATCTCTCTGCCTCTTTCTCTCTCTGTCTGTCGCTCTCACTTAAATAAATAAATAAATAACAAAAAAATTTAAAAAAAGAAAGGAAGGAGAGGCAGAATTAAGAATTCCTCTGGAAGCAGGAGAGTGCTCAGACACGAGAAAGTCATTCAGTAGGTCCCTATGACAGGGTTATCTTGTGACTCCCTGGCAGAACAAGTTTATGAATCTTAACAAGAGTTTTGCAACATCAGATACGATGACTCAGCCACTCTCTTCTCTCTTTGACTCAAAAGAAAATCTCCCAAGACAGGATCTGCTGTATTTGCTTTTGTGCTGGACCACCTTGTTTTGGTGGCCAGCCTGCAGAAGAGCTGCTGTTGAGCTGGATGCCCACCTGTGGTTCGATCCTTTGTGGCTAGACTAGGAATAGTGAAAAGAGCATATTTAACATGGCCACTGTCTCAGGTTGAGTTCCCTGCAAGTAGGACCCAGTTGAGTTCTTTGAAAGAGATTTATCAAGAAATGTTCTAGTGGGGAAAAGCATTAGAGAAATAAATGGGGATGTGAGATCCAGAGGCAGGTAAACGTAGTCTCCCATAGGAGGAGCTCTGAAGGGTATGTTGTATGCCTGAGTGGTACCAATCAGGAGCAAGAGCATTGGGGTACTTATACCCTTGGACTCTTAGTCTTTGGTTGAGAGCTAGTTTGAGATTCAAATTCCTAGCCACTTTCAGCTTTTCTTATATAAGCATAGCAGATGCTGGTAACTGGAGCGCCTCCTTCTATTCCGTCCTTGTACTGTGGGGAATGACAGCACATTGGGAGCCTGCGCTCCAGAGAAGGGCCCAAGGCTCCCATGGACAATGTTTGGAGCAGTGCCAGCCTCTGAGGACTTAGCCAGTGACTCCCCCAGCAAGGGGGCTGTGGTCACGGCTGCCCGCTCACACTGAATTGAGTCACTCTCATATAGCCTAACTGTGACAGCCACAAACCAGGTGGCAGTCTTGGCTGAGGTTGTACAAAATGAGGCCTTTTGTCTACTATCTTCATCTCCACAGGCCACAATCTCAGACATGACTGACTGAAGCGAGCAACCATCAGGACAGTCTGTCACACGTTGGACTCAAGCTGACATGAGCCAGGCTCTGGCTGTTTCCAGTTCATAAACAACAGATAAAACTATCTTCAATTTTGACAGGGAAAGTAAATTCACTTTCTTATTCAATCCCTTACAAATGACATTTCAAATTGTTTGTAAAATATTGCATACCTATTTCTACCCAAGTCGGCTCTTATTTCCAGAAACTTGTTCTTTATTTATTTGAAAATGTCATCCGTGTATATGACGTATTGTGATTATGTTCACCTCCATCATGTTCTTTCCCTCTCCCACTCCCGCTAAACCCTTCTTCTTTCTCCTTCTCCTTCTCCTTCTCCTTCTCCTTCTCCTTCTCCTTCTCCTTCTCCTTCTCCTTCTCCTTCTCCTTCTCCTTCTCCTTCTCCTTCTCCTTCTCCTTCTCCTTCTCCTTCTCCTTCTCCTTCTCCTTCTTCTCCTCCTCCTCCTCCTCCTCCTCCTCCTCCTCCTGCTCCTGCTCCTGCTCCTGCTTCTTCTTCTTCTTCTTCTTCACCGCTTCCCCTCCTACCTTCATGTCTTTTTTGGTGAGCCAGTGAGTGTAATTAGAGTTGCTTGCATAAGCTTGGGATGGGGAATTATTTATCGAAGCCTGGGCAATTTAGCAATGGCTACACTACCAAAGATGATTGCCCCTCCCCCCCAAAGCTACTAGTTGTCAATAACTTCTCAGTTACCAGTTTAAAGATCTAATAAATCTTCTATTGTAGAACCTGTAAGCTAACCTTGGCCAGCATAGCTTTTTCTGCTTCTGAACTCCCAAGAGACTGAGTTTCTTTTTGATGTCTTTATACCCACTGGAGCCTGCACTATAGGGATTTCATCCAAGACCCACCCACGAGGCCAGCCCTAAGAAAAGAGAAGGGGCCCAGCCACAGTGGTATAAACATTTAAAAGCTTGTTTTCCGAGGTAAAAGTGAATGCATGTGTACACCTATTTACTTTTTAGGGACTATGCTTAATAATCAACTCACAAAATTCCTAGAAGCCTAATAAATAATAGCTTCTTCTAAACCAGTACAAGCCAGTTCCAACACCCTACCCCCTCATCTTTCATAACTCATTGTCTGGCATGTTTGAGGGCTGAGAACCACCCGCTGATACATGAGTGATGTTGAATTTGAGGTGCTGATTCAATTGTCTTTCAGCTGCTCCATCTCTTATCTAAATTCCAACATTCTCCCAGTGGTAGCTGAACGCAGAAACCATTTCGTCTAAACTAATGAAGATCTGTTGCTTATCTGAATGAAACACATGAAAAAAACAGTCTCCTCAAATGAGTTGGTATTTTTGTGTTTATATGTCATGTTCATTTATAGTTCCACAGAATCTTAAGACAGCATGTAACAGAATGACCTTAAATCCTAAGATGTCAGATATATTAAGTAGCTTTGTTATAATTCTGTTACTTTCTAATATAGAGTACAAAATACAATCCATAACCCAATGTCATTATCTCCCTGTAACCATAATGTACCATTTTATGACTCAACATTAAAATGTATCTTGCTTATGTTTTTACTGCCTCCCTGAGATTGTTGGGATATAAATACAAGGGTTACCATGAGTCATTTCTGTTGTTGTCACCACGGATGATTAATTTGTGATTCGGAACCAGTTATTAAGTGGTGAGACTTTCTAGGATTAAATTCCAGGATGGTCTCCCAGTAAAGAAAGAAGTTGAGCTGGGGAAATGACTTAGGGGTTAAGGCGTTTGCCTACGAAGCCTGAGGACCCCTGTTCGATTCCCCAGGACCCACATAAGCCAGATGCACAAGGGGGCACATGTGTCTGGAATTTGCTTGCAGTGGCCAGTGGCCCTGGAGTGCCCTTTCTTTCTATCTGCTTCTTCCTCTCTTTCTTTTTCAAATAAATAAATGAAATATTTACAAGAAGAATGAAAGTTTTCAAGTATGGAGTTTAGCCATCTAGCCATTTATGGCTGCTGGAGTAGTTGCGAATACTCCCCCATACACCTCGCTTGATAACTCCAAGCTGGATTCTTTTCCTTTGAGATGCATTTCTCCCTGAGGGGTAAAAAATGAAGCAAGTCACACTGCCAACTCTAAAGTGTTTTTTTTTTGTTTTGTTTTGTTGTTTTTGTTTTCTGTGTTTTGATTTTTTGAGGTAGTGTCTCACTTTAGCTCAGGCTCTCCTGGACTTCACTATGTAGTCTCAGGGTGGCCTTGAACTCTCATGGTGATCCTCCTACCTCTGCCTCCCAAGCGCTGGGATTAAAGGCGTGCGCTACCACGCCCAGCTGAAATGTTTTTAAAAAATAGAACTATGTCCAATTCCTGATGGATTCTCCCAGAACTATTACCTATAAGCGTGTGAATTTCAGTCTGTTTTTGTGGAAAGAAAGTCTGTGAAGCATCTGATTCTCTTCCCTTCAGGACAATGAGGTATCACCCTTATTTTGCACAGTTCCAAGTCACCTGGGGTGATTTGGGGGTGTATCCCGTATCATAGTAGAGTCATTGCCAGAACAGAAACCTGCCCCTCTTAGGTTGTCCATTCATTGGTAAATATGTACTAGATGTGGTGCTGAAGATAAAAAGAAGAATGGGTAAGAAGAATTTGCAGCCACTTGGGAGAAAGAAAAGTCACAGGTTTGGAGTTACATGGGACTTGATTATAGTCTAGCTCAACCATCTTCTGATTAATGTGACCTTGGTCAATTACCTAACTTCTAAATCCTTGGAAAATGGGAATAAGATTGTCAACTTGGATACTGTGACAAGGGTAGGTGAGATGATGTGTTGATGCCAGACCAGGGCAGGCATCTTAAAAATGGTTCTGCGGTGAAGACCAGAAGAATACTGTCCTTACGTCCATGGAGCTCAGCCCAGTGGAGGAAACAGCCCGTGAACATGAAAAAAAGAGGATGATGACTCCCAAGAGAGCAGGTGGAAGCCTACACCTTTCTACAAGCACAAATGTGACCTTTTCATCTCAGTCTTATCTATTTCTCAAATCACAGTTCTTCCCTTAGTCAAACAAGGGCCTTAGAGGATGTGTAATCCTGACTGAGTGTACATACTTGGCTCTGTGGAACTACTCCCAACAAGGTGTGCCCTGCAATTTCATGCTATGAAATCATCTGTCCAATTGAAAAAGCTGACTGTAGTACACACCCTTATAAATAACCTAGTAACATAAACAAAACAGAACCATGGCTCCTGGTAGCTGACCTCCATTGTAAATGATAAATATTCTCAATGACTTCATCACAAACCCACGTTTCCTAAGTAATCCTCTACAAAGCTCTTTTCTGTAAATATTAGTGTTGTATTTTGAATGTTAAAGCCATTTTGCTGTCCAGTTGATAGATTGAAATTTGTTTGTAAAAGTTATAGATTTCTCATACACTCAATAAAGTCATGAATACTGATGATGAAAATGTGAATAAAAATGCTAATTGGTTCCTAAGTAATTCATTTCCAAGAGCAATGAAAATGAATACATCTTGAGAACATACATTATTTTAAAATGTAGATGGCAAAGGTTTGTCTTGTCTCTTCCACAAGATGAATATTTCTAGCTCCCCTGTACAAATAGTTACAGAATATAATTATGGAATTAAGAAGTTTTAAAGGGAGTAAGCAGATTAGAGTTAACTGGCTCTAAAAGCAATATTTTTATTTTTCCCCCAAACATATCCCTCCTCTCCAATGCAATTAGCCTCTTTCACTTTTACTTTTCACTCTTTCTTATTTTTCCATGAGCTGCTTTTTAACACACACACACACACACACACACACACACACACACACACATTTTAGACCACGTACATAATAGAGTAACCATCATCAAATCTCACACAAGAATTGGCATTTTTTACTTTTAAGTCAGTTGTTTCTACATTGTTTTGTAGAAAGTCTAGCAATTTGTTGGACATAATTATTTCATGCTGATGGAAGCGCACTCTTAGCCATATTCAATTTAAAATTTTGAACTGTGGTATTATGCTTAAGCAGTTTTCCCAAAGTATGTTCCATGGAACATCTGTGTCCTTGGAGATGTTAGTAAGTATTTTCAGGTTTTAAAACTTTGCAGTTAAGATCACATGGAAAATGGGGGGAGAACAGCCAGGTGAGGTAATCCAAGCCCAGAAAAACCAAAATAGCATGTTCTCTTTCATATGTGTGTGGTTCCTCACTTAATATTTGTATGTATGAAAATAAGGGGATATGGGACTGAGTAGAAGTTATGACTTTAGATAAGGGATGATGAGAGGGGAGTAAGGGGTGATGAGAAGGGGGAAGGGCAAACATGCAATAAGAAAGCAGAAAGGAGGGCTGGAGAGATGGCTTAGTGGTTAAACGCTTGCCTGAGAAGCCTAAGGACCCCAGTTCAAGGCTTGATTCTCCAGCACCCACGTTAGCCAGATGCACAAGGGGGCACATGTATCTGGAGTTCGTTTGCAGTGGCTGGAGGCCCTGGAGTGCCCATTCTCTCTCTCCCTATCTGCCTCTTTCTCTCTCTGTCTGTGGCTCTCAAATAAATAAATAAATAAATAAACAAAAATTTTTTTTAAAAAAAGAAAGAAAGAAAGCAGAAAGGAGGCTAAGAAAGGGGGAAGGGAAGAGAGGGGAAAAGAGAAACAAAAATGTAAAAAAATGCTACAGTAAAAACTAATTCTTTGTAAGATAATAATTTATTAAAAAAAAGAATCCCATGGAAAAATATACATTGCAGAGTAGAGCCTCTGATAGTACCTTTATTAATCTATTTAACTTTCTTTGTGCTAGAAATTCACAAACTTTTTTGATTGAACCATTATTAATTGTTGTACTCATGGTCCAGGGAACATGCTTTAGGAAACATCAGTCTAATGCTGTCAGAATCTTCTTCATTCTGTTGTAAAGATGAGGGAAGGGGCTCACTGACTCTACTCCAGCCTCTGGGGTGACCCTTCTCCTGATGATGGAAGCTGCTGCCACTGGCTCCCTGCTCATGTACTTAGCCACACGTGTTTAACAACCATCCACTCACTTTCCCTTTCCTTGTCATCCAGGATGACATTTATGGCCTTATTATAGTCTCGCAGGGCTTTAAAAGATCTCAGGAAGTGGCTGTGGCCACCTTCCTCCACCTGAGCCGATGCTCACACAGAACCATCAACTTCATGCTCATAGCAAATCTGACCTTGCAGGACTACAATCCTAGAATCTCGAGGAGTTTTTGTCTAAAGTCTGTTAGACTCCCCACTGGGCCCACTAGACTAGCCCCCCATTGCCGTCACAAATTACCTGAGACTATCCAGTTAAAAAGAGGTAAGGTGCATTCTGGCTTCCAGTTTCAGTTGATTGTCCCTTGCTTTGGGACCCATGTGAGGCAGTGAACCACAACAGGAGTGTGTGGAAGAATGGAGCTGCTCACTTCACGGTGAGTCAGAGGCAGAGACAGAGAGGAAGGGGACAGAGTCCCAGAATCCCCTTCAAGGGCATGCTCCAAGTCATCCAGCTTCCTTCCACAACTTCTAAACTGATAAGGGTTCCATAACGTTCTAGAGCTTTCTAGAAGTGTCAAAGATTGGGGACCAACTCTTTGACACATGTGACTTTGGAAGATATTTTATATCCAAAGTATAGCAGCTATTCTGGTGGTTCACACTTTACTTGGCATCATTACTGAGGCTTCCCTAGTCAAGGGATTTATTCCTATAAAGTGGCCCTTAAAACCTCTTACCGAGGGAACTTTGCCCCAGCATCAGTCTGAATTGCTGCCATCAGACTCTGATAAGATAATTCAGTGAGCCATCACTCAGCATTTACTGACTGCTGGAGTTCTTTCCTCTCACAGATGAGGAGGGCATCAAAAGATTCACAGTATCAAGGCCAGTGGCCAATGGCCAAAAGCATTCAAAGTTCCTTTTACATGGTTGCTATTGGGGTTTCAGTTTACCATTTATGTCTTTGCTCATTGGAAAGAGGAAAAGAGTAACAGAAATTAAAGCCAGACAGAGCTGGATTTAAAACATGGCCTCCTATAGAATCAGGGAGCCAAGACTTCACCCAAGGACCCTACACCCAGACCTGTCAGAATGGCTATTAGCGAATAAGATATCAGGTAACTTGTTGAGGAGGATGTGGAGGAAAACAGAACCAACCCTTAATCTAGTTCAGCCAGTGCAGCCATTATGGAAAATTAGATGTTGGTCCTGCAAAAAACGTGAAGATAGAACTACTGTATGATGCAAAAGTCCCACAAATGTGTACATTTGAAGGAGTTGAAGTCAGTATGTAAGAGACATCTGCACTCTTTTTTTTTAATTTTTTTTAAAAATGTTTTTGTTGTTGTTGTTCATTATTTATTTATTTATTTGAGAGTGACAGACACAGAGAGAAAGACAGATAGAGGGAGAGAGAGAGAATGGGCGCGCCAGGGCTTCCAGCCTCTGCAAATGAACTCCAGACGCATGTGCCCCCTTGTGCATCTGGCTAACATGGGACCTGGGGAACGAAGCCTCGAACCAGGGTCCTTAGGCTTCACAGGCAAGCGCTTAACCGCTAAGCCATCTCCAGCCCGACATCTGCACTCTTGTGTTTATGCTGCACCATTCACAGCAGCCAAGAGAAGACGTCAATTAAGGAACCATCCGGGGATGAATGGACATAGAAAGAAAGTGTGGTAAATTACGCACTGGAAATGTGTGGCATGCCATTCCACAGTGTGCACATATTTCAGAATATTCTGCTGCCTATCATGAATGTACATGCATTCTTTTTTTAAATTTTTATTAACATTTTCCATGATTATAAATTATATCCCATGGTAATTCCCTCCCTCCCCACCCCCACACTTTCTCATTTGAAATTCCATTCTCCATCATATTACCTCCCCATTACAATCATTGTAATTACATATATACAATATCAACCTATTAAGTATCCTCCTGCATTCTTATTTTCAATCTTTAAAAAAGAAATCTAAATCCTTAACCCTTTTCTTTACTATATGGTCAGATGGATTCCTCTCCATGGCCCTTTGCTTCTGCTGCCATTTGGAGGCCCCCTCTCCCACTCATTTTTAGTCTTCCTGCTACAAACAAGTGCTCACTTGATAGAATTCTCAGGTCCAATGAAAATCTGTCACAGTAGCCACAGCAGGTGGAAGTGGACTGGCCTGTGGACTTACAGTTTGCTGCCTTTCCTGAATTGTAGCTTTATTAGCACAAGAGCCCCTGTGTAATCTGTTACCTTCTCCCCATTCAAGCACACAACAGTCAGGCAATGAATGGCTGAGTGGTGGCTGACTGAATGGGATATTCCTATTCTGATTTCGTTTCTCTGAGAATGAGGAAGCCGAGGAATTAAAGGGCTTCAATCTTTTGCTCTGCACACCAGGTCCCTGCTTACATAGGAGGAGAGCGTGAGGGGATGAGATGTTTATCAAGGGCAAGGAGCTTCCAATCTATGCAAATCATTTCCAGAGCGGTGGTGAGAGCAGTCTGTTCTTCACGGCATGCATTGCAGTAGTTGAGGTGATAGGTTAGGGATATAGACGTAGAAGCTAACTACAGACCTAACACTTGACTTCTTGCCTATTGGAGTAACAATGACATTAGGCAGGAATCTATGTTGAGGCCATTTATTTAGATAGGATAGAGAAGTGCAGGCCACTCTCTTAAAAGAGCAGGAGAATCTGGTGGTAATAAGTTAAAAGAATGGTTAGCATAAGCTACCATTGGAAGGATGATCCTTAGAGAGAGGGAAGTGGAAGCGATGGAGATATTTTTAGGTACCTGGACAGTGGAATGCAATGTAGTTTTGGGGTGAACATTAGTGAGGAAGTAGTTTTCTAAGGATGAGGTCATGAGTGAGACATGGGCATGGGAATGTTTGAAGGGGGAGATGAGGGCCTGGCAGTGGCTTGCTCTTCATATAGTTGTCAGCTAAGTTTTACACTCACCCGGAGTCTGGTGCGGAGCTGGCGTTTTAGGAGAGTATTTTCCTAAGATGCATGGAGCTGACTAGGGTTCTCCAAAGAGGAGCCTCTAAGCCAGACCTGAGTGACAGTGTGAGTGAGCAGCGCATGGTCACTGATTGCACAACCTTGGGTTGGGAGAGGAAGGGAGGGAACGGCTGTGAGTCAGCCACTTGGATGACAAGAGAGGGTGGCATCTAGGAGTGGGTGGACCTGAGCTGAGAAGGGGCTGATGGCATCTGGGTAGTGATGTCTGAGCCCTAGGAAGCCACAAGCTGACCTGAAAGGAAGTCTGGTGCCAGCAGGGCAGAGGAAGGAAGTTATAAAGATGACCTCAAGGAGAGTGCTCCTTAGGCAAAGATGAACATTGGCCTAGCTGGCTTTATGGTCTTTTCACTTCTAAACCTCTGCTGGTCTTCTACTCTGCTAAGCATCATATTTGTGCTTTCATTCAACAGACATCGAGCACCTCCTTCGTGGCAGGTGGGAAGCCACGTGCTGGTGATGTGTGGAACAAACACACACAGCTCTGCAGTCATGGGGCAGCTGAGAAAGGCAAGGGTAGACGGCACAGCAGAAGGTTCTTGTAGAATAAAGAGCAAGGGTGAGTCTTGATTCTGGCAAGGACTTGGCAATCACACAGAGAGCATCTAAATTTAGGGTTAATTTTTTTCATTCTTTCTGTGGAGAACAGATTTCACCAATGTAACCTGAAATTTAAACCAGGAGACTCATAAAACTGATGGATTCGATATATTACTTAAAAGGACAAATTCTGCTGATTTCATCTATTTATTTGAAATCTGACTCTGGGTGAATTTAATATTCAATTAGTAATCATATAGAGCATGTTTTGGGCAAAATATAAATACTCATCTTTAATAAGTCTGCAGGTAGTTCAGAAGTTTCTGGTCTTCTGGCCCAAGAACCAACTGTGTACTGTGATGATCAGCAGCCTAGGGACATCAGCAATGCCCATCCCCCAAGCTGGAGAATTAATTAAAAAAACACACAGCGCCCTAAATTCTATAGAAATAGAATTTAAAAGGCAGCTCAGAGTGCAATGCTTCAAGAACAGGACAGTGTTGGGGCCTGCTGGGTGGGATGTGGGAGCTTCCACTTGGTTTGTCCAATCCTGCATCCAGGCTGACCAGTGGACCCTCATATGTTTTCCTCCTTGGTGAAAAGATTTGGGGCTTATCTCCTTTGTTAGGGGGATTATGTCGCTTTGTGTGGAGGCATCCTGACCCTTCTATTTTAGGATCAGTTGGCCTCAGCCTCTGAGAAACTCAGGATAAAGACACAAGCAAATTTCTAACTGGGCAAAGCTGAGCCAGACCCCTCCTCCCTCACTTTTCATGTCTTTACGCACCCTACCACCAAGAACGAGCAGCTGGGAGCTTATTTATTTATTTTTGATGTTAATATTTCAAAGTAACAGCTCTTGAGGGGCCTTGCAGTAGAACTCTCTCCTCAGGGAGAGGGCCTTGAAGTTTGACACATCTGTTTTTTAGTTCTAGCTGTACCACCGGGTAACCAGTACCTCCAAGCTTCATTCCTCACGTGTAAAACATGAGCTTTCCTATTCCAGGGTTGGAAGTAGGTTTTAAGGATGAATGATGTGTGCATCGTAAAGTCTGTGGTCCATACCTGCAAGGAATACTGTTACTGCTTACAGAAAATTTTGCTGTGGGCAGGGAAACCCCCTACACTTTCCCTTTAGCGTGAAGGAGGGGACATCCCTAGAGCACTAGAACGGTAGAGAAGACAGGCATCACGGTGGACTTGTCCACTTACTGGACAGCCTCAGGCCGTTCACACTCAGGCCGGGAGCAGCGGGGACACCGCGGCCTCTCGCCGGGGTCCTCGTGCTTAGGCAAGCAAGCGGGTCTCTAGCGAGCGCCGTTACTACCCGCGAGAGCGTCTATAGCAACCCCCGCCCCCCCCCGCCTCTTCTCGGGCTGACCAATCAGCTCCCGGCAAGCATGCCGGGGCGGCCGTTGAGTGGTCCGCGGGCATGACGTCACAGAGCTCGGTCTGTGCTCCGCGCGGCTCCTGGTCCTGCCCCGCCCCTCGCCGGGACGCCCCAGGTGAGTGGTGTCCCGCGTCGCCGCGGGCCCCGGGGACCCTGCAGGGGACCCGGCGAAGACGCGGAGCCCTGCAGCCATCTTGACCCGGCCCCCGCCCCGTGGGCTCCCTCGCTGATGCTTCTCCGGGATTGTTGCTGGATTCCGGGGGACCCGGGGAAAAGGGTCTTCCCATCCCCGCAGTGTGGTCCCTTTCCCCAACCCGTCCCCAGCTTCCTGCTGCCTCCTGAGCCCGGGCTAGGGGGCAAGGCCCTGGCAAGAGTTGGAAACCCGACCCACCCACCAGGTCACTTTCCCTCAGATTTTGGTGGTTTAGACCACGCCCCTTTAATTCTTCTGGGTGCTTATGATGTAAATCACAAACATTTCATCAAGGTGATGTTATTCGTTTGTTCATTGCAAAAACAGCGAGCAACTTTTTTTATTGATAGGCAAATTTTGAGAGACCTGGTAAATATGCTATTCTGTAAAATAATGAACTATTTCAGGGATGAGGTATCCAGATACCTGGCTCACCCCGACCCCAGAGACCCATTATGCAGATGGATGGTCCCCCTTGTCTCCTCTAGGGCACTCAGCTACCAGAATTTATGTTAACTTATACCCTGTATCTATCCAAACACCACCACATGATGTTTTTTAAGTTTGTATAATGAACATGCTATATATGATCTAGGCAACCCTGTGTGTGTGTGTGTGTGTGTGTGTGTGTGTGTGTGTGTGTGTGTGTGTTTCTGCCTCTCCCACTAGATATGCTGGGATAATAGAATTCTGCGACAGGGTCCAGCTTTTATGTGGGTTCTGGCCATCCCTATTCAGGTATTCACGCGTGTGCCGCAAGCACTTTATTCTCTGAGCCATCTCCCTATGGTCCCTAGGCCATTTATTTTAACTTATGTGTACTAATGCTTGTATGAATTTAACACACATTACCTATGCATCTCCCCGGTGATGGACTTTAGTTTGTTCCCTTGAAAAATATTAGAGAGGAATTCTTGTGCATTCTGTTTGCATATTTGGGTTTCTCTAGGTAAATATTACATAGCTGTAGTTGGAGTCATGAGAATGTGGTGGCTCAAGTTTACTAGATATTGCCACATAACTGTCCAATGTGTAGTAATTTATACACCTTCAATAAATAGAGTACCTTTCCAATTTTTTTCAATATTTTATTTTTATTTATTTATTATTTGACAGAGAAAGAGAAAGAAAGAGAGAGAGAGAGAGAAAGAGAGAATGGGCACGCCAGGGCCTCCAGCCACTGCAAACGAACTCCAGATGCGTGCACCCCCTTGTTCATCTGGCTAATGTGGGTCCTGGGAAATCCAACCAGGGTCCTTTGACTTTGCAGGCAAGTACCTTAACTGCTAAGCCATCCCACAGCCCTCCTTCACAAATTTTTTGAGAGAAATTATTCAGCCTTTCCTTTTGGAGGGTAGGAGGTGTGTGTGTGTGTGTGTGTGTGTGTGTGTGTGATATGTGTGTATGCTATGCATACATGCATGTGCATATGAATGTATGTGTGCACATGTGCATGTGTGTGTTGGGCAGAAGCAGACATCAAGGGTGGTCTATTGTTCTCCATCTTATTTTGAGACAGGATGTCTCATTTAACCTACAGCTCACTGATCCCACTAGAAAAGCTAGCCAGCAAGCCCTAGGGGTCTTCCTGTCTGCGCTGCCTCAGCATTGGAGTTACAGGTGCCTGACACCACACCCAGCATTTTTTTTAAAAAAATTTTCATTTATTTTTATTTACTTATTTGAGAGCAACAGACAGTGAGAGAAAGAGGCAGAGAGAGAGAGAGAATGGGCATGCCAGGGCCTCCAGCCACTGCAAACGAACTCCAGACACATGTGCCCCCTTGTGCATCTGGCTAACTTGGGTCCTGGGGAATCCAGCCTCGAACCAGGGTCCTTAGGCTTCACAGGCAAGCGCTTAACTGCTAAGCCATCTCTACAGCCCCCCACACCCAGCATTTTATGTGGGTTTTGGGTATCTGAACTCAGGTCTTGATGCCTGCATGGCAAGCATGTTACTGACTGAGTCATCTTTCCATTACACATTGAAATCCAAACATTTCAGCTTGAAACTCTGAATCACTGCTTCTAATTCTTGTGTCTATTAAAGAGTGAAAGATACCTATGGTTTGAAGACAAACCAGAGTTAGTTATGGTCTATGTTCACTTACTTACCAGTTTGAAACTGCTAGTTACTGTCTTCAAGCAGAGGAACCAAGAGGTCTGTCTGAATCTTTCAGGCCTGACCTGCCACTGGTCTGCAGCAGGGCATGGACCATGCCCAAAGCATTTCCTGTACTTTGTCTTTTGCAGATGGTCTGTAGGCTTTTGAATTTTAAAATTTTAAAATATTTATTATCCTACAGTCTTACCTAAATGTGCTAATACAATATGTCCATTTAAGTCAAAACCATTTTTTTTTTTTTGGATTGTAAATGAAACGTTTTAGTGCTTAAATCTTGATGGGGTTGATTGCATCTTTAGCCAGTTAATATTTCTAAAGGACTATTTTAGCTGTTTGAGTATGTAAATATCTATTGACCACATTCCAAATGAATATAATGCAACTTTGTTGGACTCTGTAGCATGTCTCATTTCTTTAACTTCCCTTTGGACAGGGCAAAGGAATAACAACAACAAAAAAAAAATCACACATTCTAGGGTATGATTTTCACAGCTATTTGTGGTCATTTTCCTAAAGAATTTCTTCAATATCCTTACAAATGTGAGCTATGTAGAACATAGTTGATGGTCTTAGCATGTGCTGCCCATGTGCTCTTAGAAGTTATGAGTTAAACAGACTCCACAGTGCAAAGGGCACAATCAGCCAGTTAAGCCACACCCTTTCAAGAGCTGAGGGTTTATGCCTCTCGTCAGCTTGGTGGAGGCTGAACATGGTGATGTCTGTGGTCCTACCACTCAAAGGCTGAGGATAAGAGAATCACAATTCCAGGCCATACGCCGAGAAAACAAAATTTTGGTAGATACATTAGTTCTTTTTTTTGGTTGTTGTTGCTGTGATCAAAAATCCCATAAGAAGCAATTTAAGGGAGCTGGAGTTTATTTTTGCGTACAGTTTGATGACAGGGCAGGCCTGGCAGCAGGGGCAGGAGGCAGATGGTCACATTGCATCTGCAGTCAGGGACAGAGACCCACACGGATGGGGCCAGACTATTTAACCTCAAGGGGGTCTACTTCTTCCAGGGAAGCTTTACCTCCTTCAAGTCCCACAACCCTCCAAACAATCTACTTACTACTTGGGGACCAGTTTTCAAACACATGAGCCTTCACATCAAAAGAACAACTGTAGAATTTGTCAGAAAGCATCTGGGGCTGAAGTTTTCTTTAAGACGACTTTCACCTGTAGATTCAGTTTGTTACTGTGGAGCACTATATGTGATCTTTGCCTTCGTTAGTCAGCTTTGATTGTTTGTATCTTTCAAAAATGAAGTGTTTATATTAGAATATAAGATTGAGCTCCTGTCAATGGCCTCTGCTAAATAAAAAGGTTAAAGTAAATCCAAAGTAGAAGGAAGAAATAACAAAGGGAAAAAAACCTATGAGACATGACAGAAAATGGACAAATAAAAAAAATCCCATAATAGTTAATTTCTGGTTGTCAACTTGACAGGATTTAGAATAAAAAATTAACAACCTTGATAAACTTGTCTAAATAAAGAGAGTAAAACAAAGTAGACACAGCAAACATTGAATAGTAAATGATGGAATATCACTGACAATTTCTTTTTTCCTTTTGGCTTTTTTGAGGCAGGGTCTCACTGAAGCTTGGGTGGACCTGGGATTCACTATGTTGTCTCAGAGCCTTGAACTCACGGTGATCCTCCTACTTCTGCCTCCCGAGTGCTGGGATTAAAGGCATGCGCCACCATGCCCAGCTCATCACTGACAATTTTATGCTAAGAAGTGACAACAGATTATAGCCTTCACTCTAACAGCAATTTTAGCAGCAATTCACAATTTTGACATGCTGTGTTTTTGTTCTAATTCAGTTAAAAGTATTTTCTAATTCCCCATGTTATTTCCTCATGATTTCCTGAGTTATTTAGAATTGAGTTGTTTAAATCTTTATTAGTTGAGTATTTTCTATATATCTATTATTGATTTGTAATAATTTCAAGATATTCAGAAATCGTATGTAATTTCTATGATTTCAGTAGTTTATGATTATTGAGACTTGTTTTATGGTCCATAATATCGTTTAGGATGGTGACTATTTTCTGAGCAGTTGGTAATAGTGTGTAGTCTTCCATTTGGAGTGGAGTGTCCTGTAGATATGTTAATTCCACAGAGTGGAACATCATTGGAATTAACCAATATACTGTTTTATGAGTTGCTTACAGGAGAGTTGAAATATCCAGCTATTGTTATGCATTTGCCTCTTTGTTGTTTTAATTTTGTCAATCTTTGTGTTGTGTATTTATGCTAATGTTGCACAGACATTTAAGATTGTTATTTCTCTTTGTCCTCATATCTTTATTTTCAGTGACTTTTATTGTATTTTAGAGTTTTACAATCATAATCACTATCTAATTACATAATAATGTCATCTACACAAAAACAAATCCAGTATCCATGAGCAGTTCCATATCCTCAGCCCCTGGTAACCACCATTCTATAGTCTGTATTCATAGATTCACCTGTTTTGTACATTTCATAGATATGGAATTGTAGTAGCCAGCCTCACATTGCTGGATGAACCTCCAAGCCAGTAACACTTAGGGGAGGAGGGGAATTTTATTTGAATCTTACAGATGCAGGGGGAGTTCCATAATGGCAGAAGTTGCTCCCCACCCCCTTTCACAGATCTAAGCAGAGAGAAATAGCCACCACCAAAAAGTGAGCAAGCACATTTTAGGAACTCCAGGCCTAGCTCAATCACTTTGCATATCTTTAGACTGGAATCCCAAATCCACCCCCCAACCTTAGGTCTGGACCCTAGGAACCACCCACAGTGACACATCCTCCAGCCAGGCAGCTGGAGATCCAAATTCCAAGCTTAAAAAACAAAAAACAAACAGCAAAAAACAAAAAACTCCTGAATCAATTTTAGGCCATCAATTCAAACTACCACATTTTGCCCCTGGCCCCCAATAGATTCACAACCATCTTACATTGTATATTGTATGCAGTCCAAATTCAAAGGTCCTCACAGTCGTTAACAACTTAAGATAGTTCCAAAGTCCTAAATTGCATCGAAGATTTAAGATAGTATCTTAGCTATGAGTTCTGTAAAATCAAACAAATTATGTACTTTAAACATAAAGGCACAGAGTAAACATTTTCAACTGCTATAATACATAGCAAGGAGAGACTAGAACAATGCAAAGTGAATAACCATCAAGCAAACATCAAACATCCACAGTTTAAGTCTGATATCATCACCAGTGACTGATGGTCTCTGAATTTTCCAATTCTACTCCTCCATCTGGGCTGAGTAGTAGGGAAAATTTCTACCCCAGGCCAACAGCCTCCATGGCAGCCCTGTCATAGTCCTGGCATATCCAAAACATCTTCAGGTCTTCATGAAAATCATGGTCCAACTTCTGGTGGCTTTGTCAGCCTGTCAGGATCATCACATCCTGCCTAATTCCACATCTTAGCAATGGTTCACTATGTGCACTTCGTGACCCATTCCATGCATTTTCCATGCTTCTGAAACCAATACCACGTGTGCAGAACATAGCCATATTTTAAATTCTGGGACACAATAAATCATAATCTTGAAAAGCAGGTTCTTTCTCCAGTCAATCCCTTTCCAAAAGAGTTTATATGTCTATCATATTTTTTCTTGAGGCATCCTTTCCATTGTTTCAATTTAAAGTAGTTGGGCTATTTTCTTTTCAAATGCTTATGTGTTGGACAATAGCAGCCTCAGCAACCAGTCTCTGTGTCAGTAATTTTATTTGTTTTATTTTTTGAAAAGTTTTAAAATTTATTTTATTTATTTATTTGACAGAGAAAGAGGGAGAGAGAGAGAGAGAGAGAGAGAGAGAGAGGGGAGAAAGAGAATGAATATGGGTGTGCCAGGGCCTCTAGCCACTGCAAAGGAACTCCAGACATATATGCCACCATGTGCATCTGGCTTATGAGGGACCTGGAGAATTGAACCTGAGCCCTTAGGCTTGGCAGACACATACCTTAACTACTAAGCCATCTATCCAGCCCAATTTATTTATATATTTATTTTCAAGGAGCACAAGAGACAGAAGAGAGAGACAGAGAATGGGCACGCCAGGGCCTTTAGCTACTGCAAACAAACTCCAGATGCATGTGCCTCTTGTGCATCTGGCTTATGCATGTTCTGGGGAATCAAACCTGAGTCCTTTGGCTTTGCAGGCAAATTCCTTAGCTACTAAGCCATTTCTCCAGCCCTGTGCCAGTAATTTTAAGCTTGCTTGAATTTTTCCAATTATCAAATCTTAAATCTTTAAGCACATCAATCCATTACAATTTTAATCTTAATCAAACTCTCTGGACCTGGGCATCAGAATGCAGCCAGCCCTTATACCAGTAGCCCAGTTCCAACAAGGTTTTCTGCAGTCTTTCCTTCTGCTTAGAAAGTTCATAAGCTAAGCCTCCAAATACAATTCTCTCTGTACTTAGCATTTTCAAGCTCTCATCAGAATAGTCCATAAAACTTGGCTTACTGCTCCAGAAGGCATCTTTAGTTGCAAGCACCAAGTTTCCAATTCCTGTAGCATACAAGTTCTATAAAACCAAACTCCACATGGTCAGATTCATCACACAGCAACTCTGTCCCATTCCTTGGTACCAAGTCTATATCAGACAGCTTCAGGTTACTGTGATGATTCTCTAGACCAGACACAGTTTATGGGAGATAGGGAATTTTATTTGAAGCTTACACATCCAGGGGGAGTTCCATAATGGCAAAAAAAGTTGCCCCCTTCCCTTTCACAGATCCAAGCAGAGAGAAAAATCTACCACCCCAAATCAAGCAAGCATGCTTCAGAAACTCTAGGCCTGGCTCAAGCACACTGCATATTTTTTAGACTGGAATTCCAAATCCACGCCCACACCCCAGGACCTGCCCACAGTGACACCTTCTCTAGCCAGGCAGCTGGAGATCCAGATTATAAGCTTTTAATAAAGTCCTGAATCAATTTGGGGTCATCCATTCATACCATGATCATGTCACTGTTTCAGGCTGGATTCTTTCACTTAGTATAATGTTTGGAAGTTTCACTTATATCATAATATGTATTAGTAGTTCATTTTTCTGCAATTGAATAGCATTCTCTTACATGGAGTTTTCAGTTTGTTATAAGTCCATCATGTGATAAACATTTATCTTTTATGCTATTGAATCTTGGGGACGCATGCACATAGCTAAAATGTCGTGTTGATTCCTTGAATGTCAAGTCTTTGTTTTCATAGTACCACATATTTGTGAGTAAAGCTTTCCTCCTCTCCCCTTTCTACCGTTCCTCCCTCCCTCTTCCTGTCATTCATTCATTTTTTTAACATTTTAAATTGAGAACTTTAATACATGAGCATACTGCACTGTGAGTGTATTTCCATTCCATTGCCCTCTCTCTCTCTCTCTCTCTCTCTCTCTCTTTTTTTTTTTTTTTTTTTTTTTTTTTTTTGGTTTTTCAAGGTAGGGTCTCACTCTGGTCCAGGCTGACCTGGAATTAATTATGTAGGCTCAGGGTGGCTTTGAACTCATGGTGATCCCCCTGCCTCTGCCTTCTGAGTGCTGGGATTAAAGGTGTGTACCACCATGCCTGGTGCCATTGTCCTCTTGTTCCTCTCCCACACCCTGGTTCCACTGAGCAGTCCTTCCTCTGTTTTTTTTTTTTTGTCCCATTCCTTCTGTCCTCCATGTCATAATCTTGATTGGCTCAGAACTGTGCAGCTGTTGTCGGGGTACCAACCACTGTGACTGTGAGGTCATGAATGTACCAGTCAATTCATGCTTGGAGGAGAATGCCCCAAAGTACTCCTTCCCTCCCTGTGGTTCTTACTGATCCCTCTTCTGCATTGTTCCATGTGCCTTGGAAGGCATGAGAGAGATGTCTTATTTAGTGTGGAGCTCTTCACAGCCTCTTATTTTCAGCTTTGATGTTTTACATCTCCACTGTATAATTTCCATAGAGAAGGTTCTCTGGCTAACAGTGAGAGCAGCATAAATATTTTTTCAGCTTCTGCTAAGTTCCCTGGATGTGATAGAGTTGATTTTTCCAGTATAAAGCCCCAGACTTTCTCTTTTTTTGTCACCTTGGTGAGTCTTGGGTCTCTCCAGTATTCACTATCATCTGTAAAAAGAAGCTTTTCTGACTAAAATTGAGAAAAGCATTAATCAGGGCAAAAACATACACATGCAGAAGGAAATTTGATGGACTCAGTCTATGTGCTTAGCCAAAGAACAGTGGTGGTTTCCATCTAGGGTCTATGTCCTTCCAAGCCATAGGCTTTTGACTCAGTTTTTAGGGCCAGGTACAAATTGCTTCCCACCGAGCAGTTGGTTGCCTCTATAACTCATGTGTCACTCTTGCACTTGTGGGCACATCTTGTAGTTTTCAGGATTCACTGATTGTTAAGACTGTTGATGATTTTTCTCACCCAGCAGCCTCTTATCTTTATTTCTCACACTTATTTCTCTATTTATCTCTAATTCTTGTTCTAAAGTGTACTTGTTTTAGTTTTACTTTATTTATTTGAGAGAGAAAGAGAAAGAAATGGGGGGCGGGCATGGATGCACCAGGGCCTCCAGCTACTGCACATGAACTCCAGATGCATGTGCTGCCTTGTGGCTTATGTGGATACTGGGCAATTGAACCTGGGTCCTTAGACTTTGCAGACAAGTGCCTTAACCACTAAGCCATTTCTCCAGTCCAGAAGTTCACTTGTTTTGACACTGATATAGTAACTTCATAGTATATGTTTACACCTACTTTGATTTTTAATTGTTTTTTATATTTAAAATAAGATTAAAAATTTTTTAATGTAGGGTTTTGCTCTAGCCTAGGCTGACCTGGAATCCCCTATGTAATCTCAAACTCACAATGATCCTTTTATTTCTGCCTCCCGAGAATTGGGATTAAAGGCATGTGAAATCATACCTAACAATATTACTATTTAAAAATCATTCTTACAATCTATCGCTTTCAATTAGATTGTTTAGATCATATATTTGTAAATGTAATTTATACTATAGTTGGGTTTGTAGCTATAATTTTTCTATTTGTTTTTCTTTATTCTATTGTTGTCTCTTTTCTCTTGAATTAGGTCATGTTTTCCTTTTGCTCTTTATTCAACCTTGACTTATTACCTGGAATTTTTTGTTGTTGTTTCATAGAGATTTCTCCAGGTTATGAAAAATATTTTTTGGAGCTGGGCATGGTTGCACATGCCTTTAATCCCAGCTCTCAGGAGGCAGAGGTAGGAGGACTGCTGTGAGTTCAAGGCAACTCTAAAACTACATAGTGAATTTCAGGTCAGCTTGAACTAGAGTGAGACCCTACCTCAAAAAACTCCAGGTGCATGCACCACTTTGTGCATTTGGCTTATGTAGGTACTGAGGAATTGAACCTGGGACCTTAGGTTTCACAGGCTACTGCCTTAACCATGAAGCCATCTCTTCAGCCCCCAGAATCCTTTTATATTTTTTTAAACAGTAGTTATTTTTCTGGTTCCTCAAAGTGTTGAATGGGATCCAACTGAGACAAAAGAGAATGCAACATTGGGTTTCACATAAGCGTCACAGAGACATGTAAAGACTAGAAGGAAGGGAGATGGAAGATGGGGTCCTGGTTAGACAACAGAGACCTACGAATGCACAGCAGGTGGGTAAGGAGAAGGCAGCAAATCAAGAGAGGGAGGAAAGTGGAGAACATTTCCTATTTTGGTGTATATTCTCTTAAATAAACCAGACCTGAAGCCCACCTGAACTCTTGTATATAATTATAACACATGGCTGTCCAGGAGAGTGAAAGTTGCCTTGACCCCCTAGAAGGTAGTGGGGTGACAGGAATACCCAAGGCAGACAGGAAAAGGAACCAAGCCCTACCTTGTAAGGAGAGCCACCGGAGTGAAGGAATCTCCAACTCTTACCTGCCATTGCCAAGAATCACCCTGGTGGTGACAGGAGGCCAATCAGAACAGCACCTTGGAGAGAAGCCCACAAGGAATTGGTAGAAATGACAGAGACAGCCCCCATGGGACTAATTGGAAGTGGGAGGCCCCAGAGTTGGTCACAGCTACTCCAGGAACCATAGCTGCCCCATGCCCTATGGCTGTCCTCCCATGAAGGGATTAGCAGCTGACAAGCAACCGGGAGAAACAAAGCCACATTCCTAAGAAAGAGGGCAACCTGCCAAGTAGACTCCATCGCCACTTGAAGCTTTCTGCTGGAAGAGAGTTAGGCTATTTATGGATTTGACAAAGGGCAAGGTACCCTAGAAATACAAGTTACTTTGAATTTGCTTTCAAATATGCATTCAGAAAGAGCAATGCTTACAGTTTAAGACACAAGTGAAGAACTGTGAGTGGTTGCCAAGGCCATCTTTTCCACCATCAGTTTCTAGTTTGGCAGTAGAGTTTGAGAATGGGGAGGGACGGATTTAGGAAAAACGAGGGAGTGACTATGACATGGGCCATTGCCTCTGGCATGAGCAGCTATTCTATGACATGGTATAAATGGATTTTAAGTTGAATATAATTGTGGTTGGGTCCAAAGGCATCAAGAAGTGGGTATTTAATCATGACAAGATTCTTTTCAGTATCAAGTTCATTGACATTAATTCTCCAGTAGAACTATGGATGCTGAAAAGTCTGCCATAGACTATGACATCCTTTGCATCCTGGGATAACAGTGAGCAAAAGTACCACACACTGGGACTTGTGAAAAGGTGAAGCATATCTGTGTGTTCTATAAGGGAGAGGTCCAAAATATGTACTATTAAAAAAGCATGTTCTAGAATGATAATACTATGACTAGAATAACTCAAGTTTCATATTAAAAACCCTGTGATATATATAAATGACATATAGGTAGGTTTCTACATAACTAATGCCTATGTCAACACATGAATGGAATAACTTGAAAAGATACAGCTATTACTTAACTATTCAAAGGGGTTACTTCAGAGAAATTCTCTTTGACCTTACTCCTCTGTATTGGTAACTTTAAAATCCATCAAGTGCTGACAATCTGCCCAGCATTGTACCAGTATTTCATATGCCTGGAATCATCTCAACCCTTAGATGCTTGAAGCTGCTCAAGAATTTCTATACTGGGGGGGGGGGGGGTCTTAGAGGCAGACTTTGTACTTTCCTTGAGTTGCGTGTACATGTCATGATACCCTTGTGACACCATGTTGTCCCCTGATTGCCTGTTTCTTTAGGAGGATATGTTGGACAGGAGGCAGCCAAGCACTACCCAAACTACTGCTTCAGCCATTCAAAGAAGCCACAGTGAGGTTAAATCATTTGCTCTGGGTTTCATAGCTGGTAAATAGCAGAGCTAGGATTTGGATCTCTGTCTATTAGAACGCATAGTTCAAACTTTTGATTTTAATTTGTTATAATGAGATAACAGTCACTGTCTTAATTTAAAACATTTCAAAAATCCAAATGACCAATTTTAAAAGATATGTTTAACCCTTGGAAGTATCAATAATCAATGAGATCTAGTATCCAATGAATCCAGGAACATAGAAGCCTGGTACTATTAGATATAATTTCTTACTTGTATATTTCATGAGGTTAATTGATGTGGTTCTCTATTTTTACTTACTTTTTTTTAACAGGATAGATTTACAAGTCAATTTGGGGCACCATGGAGCTTGTGGGTTCTTCTTTGACGGCAACGTATGCCCACCCTAAACCAACACCAACCAGTTTTCTACCAGCCATTGGTACCTTGGCATCAACCTACAGGGACCGTTTTCCCCATAACAACCTGACTCATTCATTGAGCCTTCCTTGGAGACCAAGCACCTACTACAAAGTGGTCTCCAATACCCCGACCTTGGACCCGTATTGCACTAGAGCTCAGAGGGTATGTGAGAGCACCATGCTCCCCTTTGTTTCCAACAGAACCACTCTCTTCACAAGGTACACTCCGGATGACTGGTATCGGTCCAACCTAACCAACTACCAAGAGTCTAATACATCGCGACATAATTCAGAGAGACTCAGAGTGGACACGTCTCGACTCATTCAAGACAAATACCAAGAAATCAGGAAGACCCAGGCTAACTCGACCCAAAATTTGGGACAACGTGTCAATGACATAGAGTTTTGGAAATCTGAAATTACTCATGAGCTAGATGAAATGATTGGAGAGACAAATGCACTTACTGATGTTAAGAAAAGGTTGGAGAGGGCTTTGATGGAGACGGAAGCTCCTCTTCAGGTAAACATGAGCGGGGACAGAAGGTGCTTCATCTTTATTAGTATAGCTTTGTTGCATATCAGATCCTGTCTCACTTTGTCTGTAGAAGCACTCCCATCAGAAAATGTACTGTAAGTGCTTTCAGTAATGGCTCAACCGTTGCCATTTTACACATCATACGGAACAACCACCGTATGAATGAATTTTGCACGTAAAGCAAATTAATTAGAGATACTCTTAGGATACTCAGTGCTTTCAGGTGAAAATGTAAACATTTTTAAAAAGTATTTTACTTATTAGAGAATGGGTATACCATGGTCACCTGACACTGCAAATGAACTGATGTTGCATGTGCCACTTTGTGCTTCTGGCTTTATGTGAGTACTGGGGAATCAACTCAGGCTGTCAGGCTTTGCAAGTAAGAGTCTTTAGCTGAATAATCTCTTCAGCCCCTACAAATGTAAGCTTATTTCTTTAAAAGGATCACATGATCACTGAAGGCTCTAGATTAAGACAACGACTTAAGAAAATAATTATTCATTTAAGAAACTTTTTGCTTTCTTAGTCTGTACCATGAAGTGCCTCCTGGGTCTATTATGATTCTGTTTCAGGTCCCAGATGATTGAGGGAAATCTCCTGGGGACTCAGTCTGAACTTTCTTAAATAGATAAATGGGGCTGAGTATAGGCCAGTTATCAAAGTAACAGGCAGCATTTCATTTAGTTGCTAGCCCCTGATCAGGCTTTGAAGTGGACTCCAATCACCTGGGACTGTTGGACCATGTGATGGGCTATTTACTCCATCCTGCCTCCACCATTACAAAGAAAAAATTCTATACTTAATGATGGGGAAATTGAATAAATTATTTTAAAGTTATGTACAGCTTGATGAATGCAGCCAATACCATTTGTCTTAATGCTTGTGACTCATTTCTATGTGCCATGTCCTTGGAATAGGTCTGTCATGGTATTTGTGGTATAACAGTTTAATGACCAAGGACTTGGAAGTTCAGTGGTTGGAAGAGTCTGTTGGGCATCTCTGTGCACTATCATTTCTTGTCACATTCTTTTTTTCACTAACCACAGACACATATAAATATGCATAAGCCCTAGAGGCTCAAGATAGGTTGGTAGCACACAAACATTATCTTTTAAAAATAATTCATTCTGGATTGTGGAGCAACAGAAGCCTTATGCCTTCCCCCTGAGCCCTGAGTTATTTTGAGGATTGTGGGCTTTCTATAATTCACCTCTCACCATTGCCTTCAGGGCCTGGAAATATTCTTAAAACTGCAACCACTTATCCTCTTAGTCAATTTCTAGTAGACATTCTGTTTCTTCTCTTAGTTCCCTATACCATGATGACTACATTCCATGATATGGTTCTTGTAGTCAGCTTCACATTGCTGGGATGAACATCCAAACAGACACAGCTTATGGGAGAAAGTGATTTATTTCAAGCTTACAGATCCAGGGGAAGTTCCATCAATGGTAGAAAAAGCTGGCCCCCTTTCATAGATCCAGCAAACATCAAACAGCCAGCACACACCGAAAGCAGCAAACAGGAACCCAGAACTCAAACTGCTCTGCCTATGCATTTGGGATGGAAGTAGATTTGTCCCAGTGACCCCGTCCATAGCAGGAGTCTTTCCTGCTAGGGGCTAAAGCTGTACACTCAATTTTAATAAAACACTCAAGAATATGGGGCCATACATTGAAAGCACCACAGTTGACATGTGAATTTTTCATGCAGTTTCTATCTGGTTTTTCTTATGTGGTGCAACATTTATTGCCATCACAGTATTAGAAGGTCCTGGTACAATTAGGGTTTGTCACATAGCGATAAATCTCCACATAAAACACATGGCACTTAATATAAGAAAGATTGCCAAAACTTAATAATACAACAACAATTAAATCAGTCAGGTGACTGTCTTTGGCTTGATTTTTCAATAATAAACACTTGTAACATCTAGGGTTGGCTCTATAATGCATCACTGGTGGGACTGTAGATTGGTAGAAATTTTCTGGAAAGTGATTTAATACTATATACTTAAATAATCAGAGTTCCCTCATGCATTAGTTCCTTTTGTAGGAGATGCAAATTATACTATTGAAATTAGAGATTCACTCAAAGATAGGATTCAATGATAGATCCCAACTACTATACATTTTAAACTTTTCAAAATAACATTGAGTAGTAGTCTCATGCTATGAGATAATTTTTGAAAAGAAACATTTGAACTATATGATGTTCTTTGAAATATAATTTATTGTTAGCAATTTATGCTGTTTTCCACTGTGGTTCTCAACATATGCTGCCTAGAAAATATCTTATGACTTAGGTCTACAGTTTAATGTTGGTCCTAAACAATATAATATGAAATTGTAAGGTCATTATAGCCTCCACTTTGTTAAAGTAAGCAAGCAGAAAAACAATGATAGGGGAATGGCTCCTCATATTTTACATATTTTTAATCCTAATGAATAAAACATGTCATTATGTAGTTAAGAAAATAATAAATGACACTTTAAAAATGACTTGGATTTTTGGGCACACAAATATTTTTATGTCTTGAAAAATTTCATCAATTTTTTTCTCATTCTTTTTAGTAGAAAGAATTTGGAAATAGTATCTTAAAATCTATGTTTCATGCTATCTAATTCTTTCTTGGAAAATCACTGCCAAGTCATTTTCTTAGATGCTAATTTGTAGGTATTAGGCAGATACCCTCTGCTTCATTTTCTCAACTTTCCAAATTTGAAACTTTTTCAAATTAATTTCCAGAACTAACTCTACTTTTAAAAAATATTTATTTATTTATTTGAGAGAAAGAGGGAGGGGGAGAGAAAGAGAGGAAGACAGAGAGAGAATGGGTACACCAGGGCCTCCAGCCACTGCAAACGATCTCCAGACACATGTGCCACCTCATGTGTCTGGCTTACGTGGGTCCTGGGGAACCAAACCTGGGTCCTTAGGCTTTGCAGGCAAGTGCCTTAACCACTAAGCAATTTCTCTAGCTCTCTTTTTTGTAGCAGCAAAGATTTATTTAGTTGTCACAGTCTTTTGCATTCTAGACCTTCCCAAAATGGTTTGAAAAGTTGATACTGAGAATCCCTATTGACCTATTGTGGAAATGAATCAGTAGATCTTTTAATCACTGGCTGTGGTCAGGCTGTATTAATGTCCTGTTTTTGGTGGACCTATAGGTTGCCCGAGAATGTCTATTTCACCGAGAGAAAAGAATGGGAATTGATCTGGTTCATGATGAAGCTGAAATAGAACTACTGACGGTAAATATAGGGGAAATGCTCTGGCAATGAGAAACTTATTGTAAATGTGTGCTTAAAGTGCAGACATAAGAATGCTATTATGTAAGTGAAGAGTTAGCATATCAGGAATGTGTAGCATTTAATGAAGACACATTTTTCTTGTTTTAAAAGTAATATATGTATATATATACATATACATATAGATAGATAGATAGACAGACAGACAGACAAAGAATTTCAAAAATACAGAAGACTAAAGGCAAAAATCATTAGCAGCCTTAACAGAGAGCAATCAGTGTCAATTTTGGGAACGCTTTAGTCATTCTATAAATCATGCTCAGAAAGCTGGGGAGATGTCTCAGCGATAGATAAAGTACATGCCATGCAGCTCTGAGGACCTGAGTTCAGGTCCCCAGACCCCACATAAAAGCCGGAAGCTGTGGCAGGCTTCTGTAGTCCCAGCACAATTATGGTAAGAAGTGCGGCAGAGACAGGAGGATTTCCTGGATGCTCCCATGTGGAGCACAGAACACTGAGAGACTCTGCCTTGAAGGTAAGGACCTGCCCAGTTGTCCTCTGACCTCCACATGCACACTGCGGCATGTTACATGCTCACACACACAAGCATGCACACATATACATACTGCACATATAGATGCCAAATTAAACAAACAAATACTGCTTAGATACATCCCATCCAACTCATACAATGATGAAACAGACATGTTTCTAAGTATATAATCACACTGAATTTGTGGATTCAAAATCTGCTTACTTCATTTAAAATTCAGTAGAGTAAGTTTTCCTTATCGTTAGATGTTTCTCTGGGACATGATTTTTAATGGCTGTACAATGTTCTACAGTGTTACTGTGCTATTGTTTTATAATAAACATCATACTTCTCTTGGTAAATAGCTAGGTTGCTTCATTGTCTTGCCCCTTTTTTTCTACTTTAGTAATTGCAGAATCAAAAAATGTTATTACTGATAACTGAATATACTTCTGACTATTTCCTTAGAATTCATCTTAGGAAAGGCAACATAGATATTAATAGGGCAAGGGATATAAGTATTTGGGGAACCTTGGTACATTTCTAAATTGCTACTTGAAGACAAGGGCTGTATCTGTTCCACTTTGCTGAATCTCCAAGTCTCTCTTGCTCCTCTCACCTCTTAATTTTGATTTAGTTCTAAGTTCTCTCACTTTTCTGTACTGCCTACAATAAGATCTCTTTCATTCCTTAAGATTTCAGTCATTATGTTCTTGAGTCTACCATTAATCTATTTCTTTGACATGGACATTTTATTAAACATTAGTTCTGCAACCCTAAGTGCCTTGCCAAATATTTAAATTTTTTGATTAACATGTAACAATTTTACAGCTGCATAGAGTACACAGTGGTAAACGCAGCTCTCCTCCCCCCACCCCATTGCCCTTGCAGCTCCCTCCACACCCAGCTACCTTTTTCTACTAATGTACCAGTGTCCTCTCATTGTCACATCTTGGGTGGCAGCCACTGACTGCCTTGACCCTTTTCACTAGTTTTCAGCTCTTTCTGTTCTGAAAGAAGATTCATGTAAAATTCCCATGCACTTTCCCTACCCCATATTTTACTGTTGTCTGTAATATGCATTGTCCTCAGTTTCTTCATTCTGCTGAAAACTGTCCCCTGGCTGCAGGAGACAGTCACTGAGGCTGTCCCTTGTTTGGATCCCAACTGAGGCTACAAGTTTTCTCTTGAGGTGATGGGAAGCTAAAGTTTGTGAATCTGTTTTGTCTCCCTACTATCCTAAGATATAGTTTCCTAAGAGGTGGATTTGAACAGGAGGTGCTTTGTGAAGGGTTCACCTGCTCAAGTAGTAGGATTAATAGAAGATTCTTCAAACTCAGAGACAGAATTTTCTATTTGGTTTTCATATGAAGCACGGCAGATAAGAACACATTTCAATCATGTACTTTGAGAATTTCTAAGAAGTCAATGAGGAAGTGTTACTCCTTCTCAAGTCTAGGAAGTTCATGGGGCATCTGCTCTTCCTCAAGCAGTGTCAAGAAGCCTGGGACCACCTCCCAGCTCCTGTCCCACTCTCCTGTACTCACAGGGCTCCTTGGATCAAGACTCCTCCATCTGCATATACTCACCACCTCCTATAAGCTTTCTTCTCTTGGTAGGGGAGGAAGTGCTTTGCATTCATCTGCCTCTAATGCAGCTATTTCAAGGCCAAATACAAATATTGGCATATGATCTGCCTTATCTCTGTTCAGGCCCAAACTATCTTTAATATGATTTTTTAATATTAAGAGTTTCACCGGGTATGGTGGTGCACGCCTTTAATCCCAGCACTCGGGAGGCAGAGGTAGTTGGATCCTTGTGAATTTGAGGCCACCCTAGGACTACACAGTGAATTCCAGGGCTAGAGTGAAACCCTACCTTGAACCCCCCCCCAAAAAAAGAAGAGTTTCATTAAGCATGACCTACAATCCCCATGGGAATGACCTGCATCCCCAATGAGGAGGGTCCCTTTTGAAAAGAGGCAGTGATGAGGGAAAGAAAGATACCAAAATATGCTGTTTACATACTAAGTATGCTCATAACTAATTAAAAAAAGAAGTTAAACAAGAGTTTCATTAAATGCATTTTCCTCACTAAACATTTCAGGCATGCAATTTAAGTTCAGTATGTCACATTACCAGATTTTTTTTTTTTTTTTTTGAGGTAGGGTCTTACTCTAGCCTAGGCCGACCTGGAATTCACTATGTAGTCTCAAGCTGGCCTCAAATTCACAGAGATTCTCCTACCTCTGCCTCCCGAGTGCTGAGATTAATGGCATGTGCCACCCAAACTGGCTACCAAAATTTTGGTCTAGTTATTTTTCACTGCTTTAATTAAGGACAAAGATAAAACAAGGGAACAAAACATAAAATTTTATCCATGTCCCATTTTGGCTCTTAGTATAATTTCTCAATCGTTCTCTAAGGAGTGAGTCTCAGACCAATATCTAGTTTGTAGTATATAGTTTGGGCATATTTGCAGGTAAGTGTATAAAAAATTATTTGCAAGCTTAACAAGTTTTCAACAAAGCTTTCATTACCTTTCTAACATTGGATGTTATATTCAATAATGAAGACATTAATTTCTGGTTTTTTTTTTCAAGTAGGAAGTTGATAATATTCTGTGTTGTCAAGAAAGAATGAGGCGACATTTGGATAAGGCTATTGCCCAACTTGCGTAAGAGCTTTATGCAATTTACACTCTATCCTTAGACTATGCTTCTATGCCTCTCATTCACATTTCTCTTAACTTTTTCTAAGATCATACACATGCACACTCATGCATGCATAGCAGCACACATGCAGTTTTATTCAAAGATTAAAATGAGTGCTTGAAGTTTTGACTTAAAATTTTATTTAAAGAAATAATTCTGAGGTTCTGTAGAAGGATTTCTGCTTTCTCTTGGAGTATGGCTAAGAGTTCTTTCAACTCAAAAATCTTTTACTCTTTAATAAGAGATTGACTTTTGTGTGTTCAGTTATAACAGCCAAGAAAGCAGTAAGTTGTGGCTCCCTTATGTTTATTTTTCATATCTCATTAAATATGCATCTCTCCTGATGACATTGTCATAGCATTCACTGCATTCAACTGCACAGCTTGCTTTTCCTGTTCCCTATTAGAATACAAATTCCTCAAGAGAATTGATACTTTTTTCTTGGTAATCATAGATACTTAATACTTAACGGCAAATGTAGGGGAAGAAGAATAATCAGAGAAAATTCCTAAGTGGTAATCACAGCTAGTAGCATAGAAAAAAGCTGCACCTGGGACCTAACAGGGCCTGAGAGATCAATGTGGGTATGGCCATAGAGAGAAGTAAGGTTGAAAATTTCCCTCAAAGACATGATGGCTGTGCTTATACTACTGTTGTCCAAGGTGACATAGAATATATCTGAAGGAACCAGTGTCATTACATCTCACTTAGTTTGCCCACTCTGTCCAACCCTGGGAAGTTTGGTGAATTTACATGCAAGATCCTCTGCAGGTGTGATTAGAAGGGCTCTTTAACTCAGAGATTGGTGAGAATAGGCAAAAGATTATTCAATATGCCTGCCATGATTTGATTAATTATATAGTTTACTTCTGTTATAAATACCAGGCAGTGTAGCTCTGAGAGAAACTTTTGGTTTCTGCTGCATAAGAACTGCCGGAACAACATTCCATGTGGTTCAAAGAATTGTTTCTGAACTGTTTGGCATAGTCACTCATCTTATTTCATAATCTAAAATCTGCTGCTATGCTTGGTGTCCTTGACCTGTCTTGGCCTCGATTGTCCCATGCTGGAGTAGCTCCATCATGCCCCCTTTAACAGACTCTTCCTGCTTGCTGTCACATAGGTCTTTGCAGAAGGTCCTCCCTACTTGTGTGTGCTTGCTTTAAATCTTTGTTGCTGATCCTTTAAGAAGCTTGGCTTTGCTTTGGTATATAGAGAACAAAGTGCTTACCTCATTTCTCAGGATGGTTTTTTCACTGTACTCTCACCAGTAATGGCGATAGGATGAGAATTAACTTTCTCTCAAGTGGGTTTCTCCACTTCATTTGGTTTTGAAGCCCTCAGAATGGATCTCAGCTGAAAATGGAGTCTCACTGGGCACTCATATGGCAGCCATCTGGGGCTATAAGACAGGCTGATGAGCGGTGTCCCAGATACCTTTCCAAGGAGGCTGAGGTCAGGTGAGGAGTCCAGGCTCCCTTTCTCATCTAGGATATCATCCCAAGATAGGAAGCTCATGAGATACACTGGTCCCAGATAACAAATGAGACCTAGTCCAGAGTTCCAACAGAGTAACCCAAGGCATTGAGGCTGAGCAAGGGAAAACAGCTTCAGGGTTTTATCTTGCATACATATATTATTTTAGAACTCACAAAATCCAGATAGTTTGTGAGTTGCTTTCTTCGTTTCTTTTTTTTTCAATTTTAATTTTAATTTCATTTTTTTTCTTTTCACAATTTTTATTAACATTTTCCATGATTATAAAAAATATCCCATGGTAATACCCTCCCCCCCTGCACTTTCCCCTTTGAAATTCCATTCTCCATCATATTACCACCCCATCTCAATCATCATTATACTTACATACATACAATATCAACCTATTAAGTACCCTCCTCCCTTCCTTTCTCTTCCTTTTATGTCTCCTTTTTAACTTACTGGCCTCTGCTACTAACTATTTTCCTTCTCATGCAGAAGCCCAATCATCTGTAGCTAGGAGCCACATATGAGGGAGAACATGTGGCACTTGGCTTTCTGGGCCTGGGTTACCTCACTTGGTATAATCCTTTCCAGATCCATCCATTTTTCTGCAAATTTCATAACTTCATTTTTCTTTACCGCTGAGTAGAACTCCATTGTATTATCCACCCATCAGTTGAGGGACGCTTTCCTCATTTCTAATAAAAAAAAAAAATTAACTGTCAAGCCAAGTGATCTGTACTCAGACACAGGCTCCATTGCAGGGAAGCTGCTGCTGGAGTCAGTTCACTCAGTTCCATGCAGTCTTTCCGGAGTGACTCCTGTACGCCTGCCTTGTTTACAGCTTCTGGAAGCACAGAAATCACTAAGATTGTTCAGTTGTCCCATTTCTAAAGGACTAAATGCTGACAGTTCTGGCTTTATTTCTAGCACAGACTTTTCCAAATTGTGTTTCTCCACATGAGTGTGTAATGAGCACTCAGGCTTGTGTGTGTCACTTGAAATTCCCTAGCTTCCATCTCCACTCTCACCTCCAGTGATGGAATTCCATTGATCCTGTGACTCAAGCTCTTTATTCTCACTGGGTTCAATCTCGTAGGAGATTGTCCTCATTCTTTTAAAAAAGTTTTTTTATTTTATCTTTGACATTTTCATACACATATATAGTACATTTTGATCTTTTCCTAGTTGCCCTGTCTTATCCCTTCCCCTCCTGTTATATCCTTCCATATCCATCCAGATTCTGCCAACCTCTTCCCTCTCCCTACTGTCCTCTTGGGCCTTGCCATCAGCATCTCCTCCAAGCCACTGCTGTGGTTTCCTAGTGGGTCTCCCCAGAGGGCCCCTACAGTCTGTTTCAGCATAGCATGAGAGTAATCCTTTTAAATCGTGAGCCACTAGTTTCAATTTTATTTAGAAGAAACCTTGTCAGCTTCCAGTGTCCAACCTACTACTGTTTCCCATGTCTTTGCTCCATGTCACCCGGTTAGAACTATCCTGACCACCCTATTTAATAATCATAACCGCACTTAGGACCTCTTCTTCCTGCTTGATAGTTTGCACCTCTTATTTACTGTGTCAGCCAGTGGCATAAGGCTCCTTAGAGAATAGTTTCTGCTTATCTCCTGTTGTACCCAGTCTTTTAGTAGGCAGGCAATGCTTCTTTACTGAATGTACTGTTGCATGAATGAAGATGTGGTTCATCTGTCACCCATGATTTCTACCCTCAACCCATGGCCAGCCTCTGGCCATAAGTTGTGAGTCCTCTCTCTGGCATGCAGGGAAGGCTATACCTCTCCAAGCTCAAATAGGGTCTCTCCCTTCCTAGCAGCTGGGCTGCTGGGGCACAGTGCTGTGGTTAAACCTCCAGTTCTTGACTTTCCTGTAAGCATGGTATCTCCTGAACTGGGGCTTCATTTTGACCCTTAGTTTATATCTCTTGCCAAGCTTCTTAGCTATAACATGACCACAAACTAAGTCACCAATGGATAGAGGAATGCTCAGCTGTGAATGTGTTATACTTTCTTGGGGGAATTATACTCAAAGTATAGAAAGGAAGGAGGGAAAGATGCAGAAGAACAGAAAGGAGGAAAGGAAAGTTCAGAAACGGACCCTTGACTGTAAGGCAGTGTCCTATCTCGAACAGCTGCTGTGTGTTAGGAAGAAACCGCGCTACACGCCCTCTCCCCTCCTCCACCATGCTCCATGGGTCAGGAATTATGGGCAGGACAGGAGTAGGGTTCTCATGACTCACATATATGGCCATCTCCAAAGATACTTCCTTAGGCTGGGAAGTTGACCTTCATGTGTGTGTGTGTGTGTGTGTGTGAGAGAGAGAGAGAGATGTGAAGAGCAAGAATGAGCGGGTCCTGGCTTAGGACAGTGCCGCTCCGTGCAGGAAGTGAATGCCTGACTGCGAAGCCTCATCTCTCCCTCCTGTGTTGTAGCTCCAACAGAGCTGCGCAGCATGAGCTGGAGAAGGACCTGAGCGATAAACAGGCAGCCCTCAGGATTGACGACAAATGCCACCACCTGCGCAACACTTCGGAGGGCGTCAGCTTCTTCCGTGGCGTGGAGAGGGTCGATGCCACGTAAGCTCACACATTCTACTTCTGTGATCTTGATCTTGACACTTCATTCATTCTTTCCTTTCAAAATGATGCAGCTTACATGTCAACATAGTGCATTTTCTGCAGCTATCACAGAATCCCTGGTACTTAGTGGTTTATAAAGAACAGAATTTTCTTGAGCTCACGGGTCTGTAGGCTACAGAGGACAAGGTGGCAACTTCTGGTGAGGGTATTTGTTCTGAAAAAAAAAAAATGTAAGGACAGGTGAGCATGTGCCAAATAGAAGGCCAGAGGGGCAGATTCATTTTTATAACAGCCTGCCCTTAGGAAAACTAACTGATGTTGACAAGAACTAACCAACTCTCTCAAGAAAGGCATTAATGTAGGCTGGGGATGAAGTGCAGTGGTAGGGTGCTTAATGCAGATAATACTCTTGAGTTTACCCTCAGTACCTGAAGCTATTTTTTTAAGTTATTAATGCTTCTTAATGACCTAATTTATTTCTTGAGGCCCCATGCCTCAACAATGGTCAGTTGGTTTGTCCAAAGAACAAGAAGGTGCCTGCTATACTCTCAAAGTGGTTCCCTCTCTAGAGACTACTTACCACCTTGCCTTTTTAAATTCTTCAAGTGTTTTCAGAGTCAGACCCATTGTTCTAAGTGGCCCCACGCAATACCTCTAGCTTACCTTGAAGCTGACAGAGAGCATATCTTAGAGGATGGGAGGTAGAAAAGGGATCAGATCACACACTTTTGCCATTTAGCCCTTTGAAATGCCTCTATTTCTAGCAGAGTTCTTAGCCATCTCTTATTTAAAAAATGACAAACAAAACAAAAGTCCATGACCTTATTTTTGGGTCATTGGATCTGAAGCTGAAACCTTTAGTCAACATAATGAATCCTACCTAATATTTTATTCTAAGAACTAACTAATATCATTCATTAAACATACCATCTAGAGGTAACCAAAATTATCAGCTCATCTTGAGTTAAACTCAACAGTTCCCCCACCACAGATGTTGGTTTCTTAAATAATGTTTTTTAAAAATGGTACTGTACACATACTCTTTACATATGATTTTTCACTTGATGATATATCAACAGTATTGGTTGTGAACTAAATGCTCCTCAGCTAATAAGTATTCATGAAGTAAGTGTGCATAAATTTGCATGCTACATAGATTACTTTCACATGCACGTAGTTAGCCTAGACTTCACTTTTGTAAGGTAGGTTGTATAATTTTTCAGGGCTGAGTATAAATATTGCTGAAACGAATGTCTTTCCATACTACCTTTGTGTATATTATTTCTTTAGGATAGTGGAATTCCTGACTTTTAAACATTTAAGTGAAAGACTCAGTTTGTGTTGTCTTTTTACTCTGCAGCAAGATTAGACCAATTCATCACCTCCACCTGCAAGACAGCAGAGATCTCCTAAATATGTCACAGGCTGAACATGAAATTAGTATTTCTCTTGCCCTTTGCTATTCTGATAAAGGATTCTTAGTCTGCTGCTGTTTTCATTGGAATGCTTTTGGTTACTCTCGAGGTTGGACATTTTTCTTTAAGCTTATTGGGCTATCGAGGGCACATTTGTTATAAACCTGCATACCAGTACCCTTCAATAATTCACCTTTCCCAGAAATGGTAGATTTGGCTTAAAATTTGGATCTACGGAGCAGCAGAAGAAAGTTTAAAATGAGTCTTTTGGGCTGGAGAGATGGCTCAGCAGTTAAAAGTGTTAAAGCTGGCACAGGTTCAATTCCCAAGCCCGGCACATAAAGCCAAGCGCAAAAAGGGGCACAAGCATTCATTTGCAGTGGCCAGAGACTCTGCCTCCCCCCCAACCCAGGCAGCTAGTATAAATATTTAAAAAATAAACTGAGCTTTTCTCTGATGTTTGTATTTCATGCAACAAGACTACATCAGTGGTATTGGGGTCTTTCCTGTCTTTCTTTTGTAGGCTCTTCAGACCGTCATTGTCATCACTGATTCATTTCCCATTTTCAGGGTCTCAGTGCCCGAGTCATGGGCCAAATTTACGGATGACAATCTTCTCTGCTCCCAGAGTGAGCGGGCAGCCTCTGCCAAGCTGAGAGATGACATCGAGAACCTCCTGGTTGTGACAGCCAATGAGATGTGGAATCAGTTCAACAAAGTGAACTTGGCTCTCACTAATCGAGTTGCTGAGACTGCAGACACTAAGAATAAGATTTATGTTCACTTATCAAAGGTAAGTCAGGGCTGGGTGTAAATTCAGAGGTAAAGATCCTGTCTAGTGTGTGCAAGACCCTGGCTTTAATATGTAGCATAACAAATGAATGTGAGTCAGTCATAGCTGTCCCTCACTAATGGGAACAAGGCAGTGGCCTCTGAGACCACTCCAGAAAGCTTCCATGGGACATGTGTGATCATCTGACCTGTGAAGACTGAGAAAAATTAAAAGTAGTGCAAAGCATAGTATTTGTTTCATCAACACAAAGAATATACTGTGTGGTAATTTGAATGTAATAATGTAAAAGTTTGACCCTGTAGACCCACACATATTAAAACTGAGTTGGCAACTTCAGTCCCTAGCAGGCAGATTCTTGCTTGGGGCGGGGGGGAGAGACTTGGAGGGAGGTGAGAATGTCACTGAGGGTGGATCTTGGAGTCCAGCCCTAAGGTGGGTTTGGGGGAAGATCTGATTCCAGTCCACAGGTGTGGGAAGAGTATTTGAGCTCTGGTGCCTTTGCTTGCTTGTGGTGCTGGATGTTGGTGGTGACTCTCTGCTTGAATCAGTGAAAGGGAACCAACTTCTGCCATTGATGGAACTTCCTCTGGATCTGTAAGCCTGAAATAAATTTCATTCCTCCTATAAACTGTGTCTGGTTGGATGTTTGTCCCGGCAATGTGGTGCTGAGTTAATGGAAACAACTTCATCAAAACAAAAATACTATGATTAAAGTTAATGAATCACTGTATACAACTAAGAAATGAATTTATTATTAACACACATGGCAGGAATGTTTGTTTTCTGTTCAGTCATTTTACATACCTTTTCTGGACTACAGAACCAAATAACAGGAAATAGGTAGTGTGCAGAGGGTTTTCACAGTCAGTAAAAGAAAGGATTCTGGCACAAGTCACATGTTTCAACATAAACAAGGCATTCTTCCTTTACTGAGTATCAGTCTTGGAGCTCGAAGCTGCTTCTGTAGACTATGTTGTATGTTTTATTTCTCCCTTTTCTTGTCTTTCTCCCCTTCCCTTCCCTACCCTTTCATTATTTCAATCCTTGTGGTGTGATTCTTGTTTGTTTGACATGGTTTTGCCCAAAAAGGTGTTCCAAAGGGTGCCATGTTTCCCCAGGGGGCAGCATGTTACCTTTCCTGCTCACGGTCTTAGTTATGCAGAAGATATTAGCTGATCCAGGCATTGTTGCTACCTTGTAAAAGGAAGGGAGAAGCAGAAAACGTGGGAAGGTATTTTTGCTCCCAAGCTTATATTTTTGGAGATGTATACATAGGAAAAACTCATGGCCATTAATGACAGTAGGCAATTAATGCACAGTGATTGCCAGATAGCCAGTGCAAAAAGCGTGTTGTGGTTTGAAAGGAGAAGTGAGTGGTGCAAGTGAGGTGGCACCTTGGAAAAAGCCTTGGAGATAGCCAATCAGAGGTCAAATTCCGTTCTCTGAAGAGGGTGGTGAGGCCAGTATGAGCAGGTGTGTCCCAGTAGAGAAACTTGGAAGTAGGTTGGAGCCACACTGGGAAGAAATTGAGTGGCGTCAAGTGCTGTCTTTGGGGGAGGTAAAGGAGCCTCTCTGGAAGTCCAAGAAGCCTGAGGTGATAGAGTTCTTTTGCGAATCAGATTTTCATTTGCTAACGTGCTACCTCTCTAGGGCTGTTGTAACATAAAATGACGCAGACTGGGTGGCACAAAAATAGAAATTAGCTTTCCCGCAGGGCTAAAAACTGGAAATCTGAGCCTGGGATGCCACAAGAGTGCTTGCTTCTTGAGGTCTGTTTCCTTGGGTGCTTCACTATTGGTCTTTGAACCATCTTCTCTTTGTGTATATTATAACCAGATTTCCTCTTTTATAAGCATACTGCCCATGCATACTGAATTATGGCACACCCTACTGACTTCATTTTAACTAGACCGTTGTAGAGGCTGCCTCCAAATGCCATCACATTCTGGAGTCCTAAGGGTTGGGACTTTAAAGTAAAATTTTTAGGAAAAGGACACACAATTAAACCCTAATAAGTAGATCCAAAGTACGGTGTTAGACACTTTGGGACACATGATTGTCAGACTGACCTGCTGACTCATGTCATAGAGTGACACAAGACACACACATAGATGCACACAGACGAAGTCTAGTCTACTGAGAAGGTACAGAAAGGACCACTTGAAACCACACATTCGTGCTGATCGTTTAGTGAAAGGGGCAGTTTTTACTGCACTTGACAAACATGCATTACTTCATGGAGAGAGAGCATCTAAATAACACTTCCATGATCTTAAGAGCACAGTAATTTTTGGCAGGTAGATAAAAACTTGAGAGAGAGAGATAGAGGCCAAGCCCAAATGGCAGATTTAGGAATGCCCGAATTACATAGACATTAAATAGGGGTGGTTTGCAGAGTTACTATAGAGGGTAGAGGACGCAGCAGAGAAGTTTCCTTGCACAAAACCTTGGAGGTAGGATGAGCAGCAGCTAGAAAGACAGGAATTGGGCTGGTAGTTATTCAAAGAGAACACGGGAGGAGACAGAGTTTCATGGAGAGGAAGGTGTTCAAGAGGTCTTGGTGTTGGCTTTGAGAGGCACTTTCATCAAAGCAATGAGATCTAGAGACACAATCCAAGAGCCTCTGGAATACCAGGGGAATGGAAAGTAGAGGGAGTAGGCGCAGGCCTCAGAGAACCCAGAGAGAGCACCGGCAAGGGTGGGTGGAGAAGGCTCTGTGGGGTTGGATCTGACAGTGGTGTAAGGCAGGTGAGGGTTTGCAAATATGCTGCTGATACCCGGGTCGCATCCAGGCCACAAGAGAGGGACCGAAATGGAGAGGATGTAGGGCTGTGGGAATTCAGAGGGCAAGGGCTAGTCTTAGAACAGAAGAGGGTCACCAGGAAGAGATCTACGTTATGCAGTTTTGGGTTTCCACTTTAAGGAGCAAAACACATAAGATCAGGCACAACGATTCTCTCTCTCTCTGTATCTTTCTCTCTCTAAAAAAAAAAAAAATTAAAAAGAATATGACACTGCCAGTACTCTACCTTGCCGCTGAGGCACCCTGGCTTAAATCTAATGAGCTTCCAGACAGTCTTTGGCCAGGAGGAAGACAGCCCTCTTGAGTTGGTAAGATGATAGAGAGGCAAGAATGCGCTGATGAGAGGAGGACGGTTAGAGTCACTCAGACCTCAGGCTCTCCCTTTCTTCTGTTACCCGCAGCACTTATCAATTTGCCATTTGGGACGAGTAGGTGGTGTTGCCAATTTGTGTGGTGTAAGTACTGTCAGCCTGGCCAGCTTGGAGTCACCAACATGCCATCACTGATGCAGAGTTGAGAAGAGAGGAACAGTGAGCTCTCTGGGATGTGGTTCAGCTAGCCCAGCACAATCCCCCGGTCCCTAGGGAAGCAGGCTAGGAAGGACCAAGGGTCTCGGTGAATCCGCCTCCTCCCAGAGGAGGCGCACAGACACAGGATGATGGGACGCTGGTTGTTCAGGGAAGAGCACCAAGCTTCAGACATTTGCTTCTTCTTGTCACAGACCCTGCAGGAGATCTTCCAGACAGAAACAACCATAGAATCCATCAAAAAGGCGATCAAGGAAAAGTCTGCCTTCCTGAAGGTGGCTCAAACCCGACTGGATGAGCGTACAAGGAGGCCGAACATAGAGCTGTGCCGGGACATGGCTCAGTTGCGGTAAGGCGTGGGGTGGTGCTGGGCAGGAGGGAACAGCTCTGGCTTCTCCGTGCCTGGCTGTGGCTCAGGCTCTGTATAAAGATACTTTCTGATGACGCGTGTCAGGCAGGAGCCCTCTTTACAACTGTTACTCATGGAGACTTGTTGAATGGGTAAGAATTCAGTTTGGGATGATGGAGAAGCTCTTGACATGATGGTGGTGATGGCTACCTGACCATGTGAGTGCATTTGACGTCAACAAAGTACATACTTAACGGGTTAAAATGGTAAAATTTATGTGCATTTCACCACACTTAAAAAAAAATTGAAATGACATCCATACGTCACATTAAAACACCATTGAGCTCATTGAGAGCATGGCTGGGCTTCTGTGCACCTCTCTGGAGACCTTGGTTTCCAGAACACCTCTCTTGGAAGGATTGCTGCTTTTTTTTTTTCCTTTCTTCTTTTTTTTTTTTTTTTTTGCATATTTCTGTGTGCGGGGAGTGGCTCTCAACAGAAAAGGAACTTCACCACCAATCCCAACAGCTGCTCTGTACTCAGTGGCTGGCTGTGGCATCCTTGGGCCCTTAGCATCTGCTTCCGCCACTCCGTGAGCCTTCTCTGGGCTTCTTTCAGTGTGTGCTGGCTCTTAGTGGGAATTCTATGAGCTGTGTCAAGCTCAGCACCCACACACAACAGGGTGTGTGTGTTGGGGGGGGGTCAGACTTCATAGCCTATCTGCTAAACACTGAGGGGTCCTCTAACTCTAAGTTTGAAGATCGCTTAGTATATGAGCAACATGAATTGGTGAGGATTTTTCTTTTCTCCACAGCCACATTCTGTTTTCCTTGTCACATACTTAAAAATCTGCCCTTTCTTTCTGGATTCCATCATTGTTGTCCACAGGTAATGGGACACTTCTAGAAGTGAGTCAAATTGATAGCATCTGGAGAGACAGAGTGCCATAGAGAGACTCTGCAAGCCTGGTCCTTTACCTTGTTCTGTGGCCAAAGCCCTTTACCCTGCAGTATTTATACAAAAGATAAAATGGCTTTGGGTATTATCAAAGCAACCAGAGCTAGTTCAAAGTGATGAGACCTGGAGGGAAAAAGGAAGGGGGATCCTTATGAGGCCAATTGACCATGACATTAATAATAATAGAGACAATGATGGAGAGAAAATGGGTCCCTCTTCCTACACAGCCCATTATTTGGAATAAGTTGCCCTGTTATGCAGAGGCAAGACACACCCCTGCACAGCCAGCCTAACGTGTCTCTGCTTCAGAAGAACCTGCCAGTAAGGACACTTTACTGGGAAAGCACACCACTTTACATAGTGTTCTGTAAACAAATAGTATCCTAAATATCAATTCTGTTTGTACAGTGTATTTTCAAAGTTTTCTTCTCAATTTCAAAGTCTTTCTACATTACTAATGAGTAAATGTTGATATATATGTTATAATATACATGTTAATATTATGGACAAAAGTCCACCTATGTATTTCTATGCAGTCACACCTTTAGAGTAATAAATTAAAATTTCTTGTTTTCAAAACAAATTTTGCCTACTGTGAATTGTATTAGAAAAAAAGATCCCTCCCACCTGGCCAATTAGGATTCAATCATGAACTGTGACTTGATGCAAATATTTGGAGAAGCTGAGCTCAATCTCCATGTTCTAAAACATTCCTGCTGAATCCTCAAAGGTGAAGGTGGAACCCAATATTTCAGACTTCAGATAAAGTCTCTGATGTTTGGTTGGTTGGTGCTAGGGTCGGAGCCCAAGGCCTTGTGCATAGGAGGCCCAGAAAAGGATCTGAGGAAAGGCTGAATGTGAGGTGTTAGCGGATTCCTCAGAGAAGCTGAACCATTGTCACACTGAGAAGCACATTCCCTCTCCCAGTTAACCCACTGAACTTGCTGCTCCTCTTGCCTCCTGCTGGCCTCCTAGCATGTCTGCTTCTCCTGCTTCTCTGTTGACTTTAGTACAAAACCCACTTTTTGTGTCTGTCAAGATCTCTTGTCGGAATATCCTTTCCAAGAATATTTAGGATTGTTATTTGGGGAAAGCTGATCATGCTGCAAGCCACCCTTTGGCTAGACTCCAGATCATAAACTTGTGGGCACAGACATAGAGAAAAATGGCCATTGTCATGTCCAGACTTTTATTCTCATTTAAAATTTTCTAAGTGGTTCTTTCAATAGCAATCCTAAATTTTCTGGGCATCTTTAGTGGAAAACCAGGGCAGGCTCTTCCTAACGTCAATAATCTAGATCTTTTTTTTTTTTTTTTTTTTATAAAGCTATAGTAGAGCTACTTGAATTTGAATGCAAGGTGTCTTCTTTCATGTCAGTCATTAAAAATGAGTGGCTTCAACAGAATAGTCATCAGCAAGGAAAAGGTGCTGGAAGGGAAAAGCACCTCAGAAAGAGCTGGAGCTGAGGGGTGCGGTGTCCCCCAACTCCAAGCTTAACTCATACAGCAGCAAGTCAGTAGGAGCTCCACTGCCCCGTCTAATACAAAGCATTGATACTTTAATGCAGTTGTTTCCAGTCTCCCATTGGTGACTTTCTACCAGACTGAGGTTTGGCTGCAAAGAATAAAGAGTAGACATAGGCCTGTTCTGTCTCCTATACTTCTGTTCAGAGGTTTGAAGTCAGGGACAAATGGGAGAGGAGAGACAATTCTCGAGTGGTATGTCCCACTCCCAGCCTCCCTGGAGAGCAGTTTCTCTGTGAGTGACACTTTACACACTGGATCTTTTAAAGAAGGCCTTCTTTATAAGCCAATCAGTGCTAAACAACAACAATAACAGAATACGCTTTCTGATAAGTTCTCAGACCCCTAAAATTTGGGCACTTAAGTTTTGACACTTCCGCTTCCCCACTGGACGGGCTGATGGGAGATGTGTATGGGGAGATATTTCCTTGGCCTTAGCTCACGACCAACCACCTCCAACCTTGGTTTTGCAGTGTCAGAGATGCAACACAGGGCTTTTCATGTGCCAGACAAATGCCCAACCACAAAGCTATGCCCCAGTTGGGCTGGAGAGATGGCTTAGCGGTTAAGCGCTTGCCTGTGAAGCCTAAGGACCCCGGTTCAAGGCTCGGTTCCCCAGGTCCCACGTTAGCCAGATGCACAAGGGGGCGCACGCGTCTGGAGTTCGTTTGCAGTGGCTGGAAGCCCTGGCGCGCCCATTCTCTCTCTCTCCCTCTATCTGTCTTTCTTCCTGTGTCTGTTGCTCTCAAATAAATAAATAAAAAATGAACAAAAAATATTAAAAAAAAAACAAAAAAGCTATGCCCCAGTCATTGGTTTTTTATTTATTTATTTATTTATTTTTTTTTGAGGTAATGTATCCTAGGCATGCCTTGAACTTTTGCCTCATCCTCCGGATGGCTGGCAATGCAGATGTTTGCCACCATGCCCCATTGGTGTGGGCCACTTTCCCCTCCTCAGCCTGGATGCAGGTGGGCTGAAAGCAGATTCCCCCATGTTCCCTCTTGCCTTTGCTTCCCCCCTCCCCCACAGCCTGGGTCTGGGTTTTGACTCAGAGCTCTGTTACAGCTCCCACCTCCCAAGTCGCTTTCTTCATCCAGCACACGGAAGTTGGTCTTCACCCAAAGCATAAGGTCTGCGAGCCTGTGTGCTGCAGGAGGAGCTGTGGGATGCCGCTGAGAGCGCTGCCAAGCCGCCTGGGGGCTGTTGTCGCTACACTGTGGACTGTGGGGTGGACAATCACAGGCTCCCCAAGGCCACAGAAAGACCCATCCTCTTGGATTGCACTGGGTAGAATTCAAACCCCGGGGACTGGGAGCCTCTTCCCCTGGGATTAGAGGTGGGCTTGCATTAGAGGGATCAAGAGACAGTTAAGTTGGACCTGGCTGACTGACCGGACGACAAAAGAAGGCCCTGAGGTTAGAAATGAGTGAGCAGGATGGCCCTGTGGATGAGTGGGGAGTGGTGGTAATGCATTGGGTGCAGGAAGATGTTTGGGAGACAGAAACCATCAGATTTTTATGGCAGGACATGAAAAAGGGGTAAGGTTCTTGATAATCAGACAGCCAGAACCATGAGCAGTTAGAGACAGGCAGCAAACAGCAGGGACTGAGCCAGAGATCAAACCGCTTGGCATATCTTTGGCCTGGAAATCAGATATGCCCCCAGTAACACCTTAGGGCTGGACCCTAGTATCTACTCTCAGTGACACCTCCTCCAGCCAGAAAGCTGGAGGCAAGCTTTAATAAAATACTGGAGACTATTGAAGGACATACATTTAAACTACCACACATACAAGTTATAAAACAAATTGATATCTGTGTGGAATACAAAATGACACTCCCTTTTCTGCCCTGGAGCCCTCTCCTCACCTAGCCTCACCAGCAATGGTGTAGTACATCTCCTGAGGACACTTTAAAACTGTTCTTTAGGGAGGGGGAGTAGGAGGGCTCTGATGTAGGTATACTCATCAATGCATACTATCTCAGGCTCTGTAAATGCCAGAGTTGTACTGACATTGAACTGCCCTGTGGTGGTTTGATTCAGGTGTCCCCCATAAACTTAGGTGTTCTGAATGCTAGGTTCCCAGCTGAGGGATATTTGGTAATTAATGCCTCCTGGAGGGAGTGTAGGGTTGGGGGCGGGCTTATGGGCTTTATAGCCAGTTTCCCCATGCCAGTGTTTGGCACACCCTCCTGTTGCTGTGGTCCACCTTATGTTGGCCAGGGGGTGATGTCCACCCTCTGCTCATGCCTGTAAGATAAAATGGATCTCTTTTTCCCAAAAGCTGCTCTTTGTTGGGTGGTTTCTACCAGCAATGTGAACTGGGCTGCAACAGTAAAGTGGTACCAAGAGTGGGGTTGCTGCTAGACACCTGACTATGTGGCTTCGGCCTTTTGGAGCTGATTTGAAAGAGGAATGTGGGAGGATTTGAAACCTTGGCCTAAGAGATGCCTTGCAGTGCTGTAAGTACAGCTTGATGGACTGTTCTGGTCTGAGCTGCAAGACCTGAATGCAGTAAGAACTATGGACTGTGAGGTTTGGCTTATGAGGGTGAGAAAGAGCTGTGCTTGAACTGGGCTAGCAGCGTAAGTGAGATGCTTGCTCTTATGCCCATATCCTGAGAAGTTGTGCGGGGTTGCTTTGTGTAGAAATGAACTGGTGTGAGCAGAGGGATATGGCACAGAAAGAAAAATCTTTGGGTGCACTGTTGCCCATTCAGCTGCAACTGAAAGATTACAACCTTTGAGATTGGGCCAGCTGACCATCGCTGCGGCAACAAGAAGAATGTAGACTCTTTTGAAGGGGCCTGAGTGTTCAAGGAGTGTCCTGTTCTTCAAAGTCTGCTTTATTCCCCCCTGGATTAACAAAATGGTACCCTACCTGGTATTGTGGAGTATAAGAAATGCTGGAAAGAGGGTCATTGAGTTTGCAACACAGTCTTGTGTTTTGGAAATGGCCATGGGCAGTGTGAAGTGGGTTTGCTGGTTGCCTGCATAGAGACCCCATGGGGCCATGAGGATGAACCGTGGCTTGCAGTGGAGACCCAGTGGAGATACTGGGACCATGAGATGGCTGCCAAGGAGCTGCCAGCCCCGATGAAGTTTCCCAGGATTGTGAGTAGCCTTGCTGGAGGGGCAGAATTGGAATGCCAGAGACTTGTTGCTGGTTAGAATTATCGGACTTGAAGATTTGTCACTGGCTAGAGCTGCTGGACTTGAAGCTACAGAGTTTGATGTTTGACCTGGTTGTTTTAAATCTTGTATTGGTTGAATGTTTCTTTGCTATGCCCAATGCCATCTTTTGCAATGTGAATTTTTATTCTGTGCCATTATGGGTTTTTTTGAGGTTATTTTTTGGTATTTGGCTCAGTTAAAAGATCTTGGACTATGGGGACGTATGAACATCATTGGGATTGATAAAAACTATGGGGACTTTTAAAGTCAGACTGAATGTATTGTATTTTACATCATGTATGGATATCAGTTTGTGGGGGCCAGGGGTGGAATGTGGTGGTTTGATTCAGGTGTCCCCCATAAACTTAGGTGTTCTGAATGCTAGGTTCCCAGCTGATGGAGATTTGGGAATGAACACCTCCTGGAGGGAGTGTATTGTTGGGAGCGGGCTTACGGGCTTTATAGCCAGTTTCCCCATGCCAGTGTTTGGCACACCCTCCTGTTGCTGTGGTCCACCTTATGTTGGCCAGGGGGTGATGTCCACCCTCTGCTCATGCCATCATTTTCCCCTGCCATTGTGGAACTTCCCCTTGAGCCTGTAAGACAAAATAAATCTCTTTTTCCCAGAAGCTGCTCTTGGTTGGGTGATTTCTACCAGCGATGCGGACCGGGCTGCAACATGCCCTCTGACTGCACTGCTAGATTGTGCAAAAAGTGTGAGATAGCTAGTTTAAGCTGAATTCTGAATAATCAATAAAAATATTTTATATAACTATATTCTATTTTTTACATAATACTTATATTAAAAATACTTCATGTTAAGAAAAAAATTGTACTGACTATTATTCAATGACAAAAGGTGGCAAGTGTGGCACATTCTGTCAATGGGACGAGTGAGCCTTGAGGCCATCATGTTCACTTATTTAAGCCAGTGGCAAAGGTACAAATACTGTGTGAGTCCACTAATGTGAGGCCTTTGGAGTAGTTACATTCATAGAGGCCAGGGTCTTGGGAAAGGAAGGATGAGAGCTGAGTTTTAATTTTGAGAGAAAGGAGTTCTGTGGGTGGATTGGTGATGGCTGCATCGTGGTGTGAGCATGCTGAATGTTACTGAACTGTACACATAAAAATGGTTAAAACAGAACATCTTATGCTATGTCTATTTTACCACAACTAAAAAAAAAAAAATCACTTAACACTTAAAATTACTTATTTATCTGAAATTCAAGTTCAACTGGGCAGGCATTCTGGGCATTGTCTGTGTGAGTTACAAATAGAAAGGAGATTATGAAATGGGTCATCCCAAAAAAGCCCAGTGTCCTGAGGCCAGCTTCTTGGGTCTCCGAGGGTAGAGACAGGAAATTCGACCCTGATCCCTAGGATAGTCTCTGAAGCTCTTCATTTCCTTCCCAGCTTCCAGGACAACTTAGTGCAGTTTATAAACACACGTGGGTTGCAGAACCTGCAGTTCATCAATCCTATGGGCTTCATTTCCTTGTCTGCAAAACAAGGAAGCTGGGCTCGATGACCTCTCTGAAGTGCTTTTTTTCTCCCCAGTTACAAGGTTCTATGAGCATATAGTTGCTTTGGAATAATGATGTTAATGTGGGTTGGATATTTTTCTATCCTCATGGGCTCTTTATACCTCTAAAATGTCTATATCCTTATTTGTTCAGATTCACTGCTCACTTCATAATTCTGTATATTTTAACTTAACCCATGCTCTTTTATTCTGCTAATAAATGAACCCTCCAAGCAGAGAAAATTTCAACTTTGCGTCACTGATTAAACTTTGGTTTAGTCATCAGGATCCCTGTGGCTTGCTTCTGGGGCTTCCCTTGGATATCAAAATCCATAAGCCTCAAGTCCCTATAGGGCTGGGGTTACAGGCATGTGTGGGTGCTGGGGAATCAAACTCAGGTGGTCTCAGGGCCTCTCTTAGGCCCTCATACTTCAGTGGCAAGCACTCTTACTTCACTGAGTTATTTTCCTAGTCCCTAATGAAAATCCAAGGTATAGAAAAACATAAATAAAACTAAAAAGGCAAACAACATTTTAGGGAAATATTTTCCACAAGCATAACAGACAAAATATGCATTTCTAATATTTGTATAGCACTATGAAAATAGCTAAGATTAATAGTAACACTCCAGGAAAAAGAAAAGTGACACACAGGAAGTTATAACTGAAATGCAAAATGGCCCACAAGCATTTAGGAAAGGTTAACAAATTTTACAAGAAGCATGAAAGCAAAACAATACTGAGGGTTGGGAAAAATGGCTCAGCAGTTAAAGGCACTGCTTGCAAAGCCTGGTAGCCTTGGTTTGATTCCCAAGTACCCATGTAAATATGCACAAAGTAACACATGTTTACAGTGGCAATAATCCCTGGTATGCACATATCCACTGTCTGCCTGCCTCTCTGCCAAATAAAAATGAAAAAAGTAAAAAAAAAAAAAAAGAAGCAATGATTAAAATCATTTGAGAACAAGTTGTTAGATCTTTGTCACAGAACAATATGTTTTTGTTTTTTTGTCCTGATGAAGAACATGGAATATTTTCCACTATCACACCTGAATGACATCTGCTATGGTTTCAGTTTCATATGACATCACTTTGTGTTGGATTTAGGTTTGGAAATTATAGATACATTTTCTCTGGGACTTTGAGGTATGACCTAGGGCATTGGTGGCAAAAGTTACATTATGCCTGGAACTGCGCTTAATTCTACATAGTGATTGCAGTTGGTGTTCCTCCCTTCTCAAACCTAAATAAATAAATAAATAAATAAAGTCTAAAGGTTTTTCTTTTCCTCAATTTTACTTTTTACAAAATACTTTATTAAAATTTTTCCCTTTTTCTTTTAAAATATAATAGTTAACATATATGTATGTATGGACACATATAGATAAGCCAATGTGTAGAGGTCTGTATGGTAGCTCAAGAATATGCTTGAGAGTCATGGACTGTGGGTTATGGGCCTGCATGAGGTTCAGTCACGCACAGCTCTGCTTCCTTTGCCATAGAAAGTGGTTCAGACCTGGGTCACCCAACAGGAGTTACATCTCCAGTAGGAATTCAGTAACAACACAAGCACTTAACTCAACTGGGAACAAACCACAGGAGTGCGACATCCACTATACTAATAATGTTTTCCCCCTGTGCAGCCTTGTTAATGAGGTCTACGAGGTGGACGACGCCATCCAGATCCTGCAGCAGCGCCTGAGAGATGCAGAGGACTCCCTGCAGTCGCTGGTCCACACCAAAGCTCTTCTGGAACACGACCTGGCTGTCAAAGCCAACACCTTGTACATAGACCAGGAAAAATGCATGAGCATGCGCAAGAGCTTCCCCAACACCCTCCGGCTGGTTGGCTTCTGTTAGGGACCTTGGCCTAACATCAGAGTGGTTTAGAGACTAGACACAGAGCACCACCTCAGTGTTTAACTGAGAGTTAATATATTCATACATTAAAGGATTGCATTGATAGAAACATGGCATGCTTCTGTCTTGGAAAGCCTTTCTTTCGTGTCTAAACCTCAATTTTCCATTTCCTGGGCTTCTGGATTATGGGAAGATAGAAAGAAAGATAGTCAGTCAAACAAGGAAAATAAAGAGGAGTACTTGTATAATTCTTGTTACTATATGTGGGACATGAATGAGCTGACAGGGAGGACTGTCATGAGGTGGCCTGGTCAGGAGTCACGCAGTGCTGCAGTTTTCATGTTCCCAAAGATCCGTGGTCTCCAAGATGGCACTGTGGGAGGTGGTTTGGCCTTAAAGAGGTGGAGCCTAGTGTGTGTGTGTGGGGGGGGGGGGCGGGTATTAGATCATTTGAGGTGTGCCTTTGAAAGCAATAGTGAGGCCTCAGCCTCTCTCTTTTTCTTTCTTTCCCTCCCTCCCTCCTTCCTCTCTTTTTCTTCCTTCTTCCTTACTGGAGCCATCCGGCACTTCAATCGGAGATGGGAATCAAGGAGTTCACACTTCTTGACTGGGGCCATCAGAACCCTGAGCCGAAGGAACCCTTTTCTCCTTATAAGTTAGTTTCTTGGGCATTTTGTTATGCTGGTGGGACGTTGACTGCAATATGGAAACAGGGAGCATTCTAAGCTCCCCTTTAAAACATACACAGCTTTGCAGTCCTGGTGGTGAGGAAGTTGGGACAGCTTAAGGGGGGGGGGAATGGGCGGGAAATACAGGTAAGACTTGAGCAATGCAAGCAGTGGAGTCAGACTTGAAGAGTGTTCATGAGAAGTCAGGACTTGGGAGCTTTCTACAGAGTTCAAGTGACAGGATGACAAAAGGTGGTGGGCTGGAGAAGGGGAGACTGCTTAAACCCTATGAAATCCTGTGGCATCTTAAAGCTTATTTTTGTTGATAGGGCTTGCAGGTGTCCTTCAAAATGCATGTATTAGGAAGTTAATCTCAAAACTCATATGTAAATGGTTTTGGAAGTGAAGCCTTTGCCCTCCTGAATAGACTTAGTTTATTCATAGATTACTGAGTTCATGGTTTCTCCTAGGCATGGCCTTGTTTTTAACAACAGCTCTCTCTGCCTTGTTTATTCTGGCTTCCCACATGTGGTGGTTTAAACGTATAGTCCCATAGACTCAGGCTTGAATCTTGTCTCCAGTGGTTGGAGCCCTACCAGGCAGAGGCATGTCACTGGGGGTGAACTTTGGAGTCCAGCCCTAAGGTGTGTTTGGGGGCGGATCTTAAGTCCAGCGCTCAGATGTGTAGAGAGCAGTCTGGAGCTCTAACTGTTCCTGGTGTTGGTGTTTTCTGGGTGGAAATGAGTCAGCTCCTTCTGCCATTAATGATGTACCCTTGGAATTTATAAGCCTGAAATCAACCCTTTCTTCCCAGGTGTTTGTCCAGCAATGTGAAGCTGACTGCAACCAACACCCCACGATGGCCTCCTCCATTTCATGATGGGCAGAAAGACTTGAACTCTTGTCTGTTGAGTAGCTAGTGTTAGGAGAACACTTTCCACTTAGCATTTGTATTTCTTCTTTCAGGAGTTATCTATTGGTTATTTGTCTGTTTCTTCCATCTTGGATATTCACCTTTTCTTCCACTTACGTTATTTGTGTGTGTGTGTGTGTGTGTGTGTGTGTGTGTGTGTGTGTGTGTGCATATGCATGTGTGCCTGTGAGTTTCCCCTGTGTGTGAGACTGTGCTTGTGGTGGTGGTGGTCAGAGAACAGTTACATTTGAGTCGTTCCACACTTGCCCTCCTCATTCTGAGGCAGAGATTTTCTCTGGCTCTTGCTCTGTTGTTGAGGATTTGCTGTGTACTTGCCCAGCTCAGCACTTGACCTCTCACTGCTTTTTCTGTGGGATCTGGGGAGGATAAAAGCTTTTCAGGCTTGAGTGGTGCATAGTTTATCCACTGAGCCATCTCTTCAGCCCCTTCACTCTTTCTTATAGAGTGTGAAGTTATCTGCTAGGAGAGGGAGATTGCTTAGCAGTTACAGGTGCTTTTCGTTTTCTTCATTCTTTCTTCCCTCCATTTCCTTCTTTCTGTTTCCTTCCCCCCTCCCTGTTTCTTGAAAGGGTTTAAAACCTTGGTTAGTTAACTTACAAAATACCTTGAAATGTCAGAAGGGTAGATATGCAGGTGATAAACTTGTACAGGGAAACTTTTATGGAATCAATGTATCATCTTAGGAATCAAATCATAGGTTTTATCATTCTCCATTGTGCTTCTAATGGAAACAGACATATGAATGTCCCTAAAACATCTAATAATTAGAGTAACCAAATGTCATAGTTTTATGGCTTTTAAGAAACATAGATTTACGTGTCTTTTTGTGTATAGGGGACTTATTTTGGACAATTTCCATGAATTGCATTTAAAGGGATTTGTTTTTTTTGAGAAATACATGCTTATATAAGTCTTTTTACTTAGGTCTGTATTCCTGGCATTACATCACTATAATGGGAAGAAAAAGTCTAGTTTTCTTGTTATTTTGGTAAACTGTGGGCAAGGCTAAATTCCACAAATAAACACTTGGTTTCTAGTCTAAAACATGGTGGCTGCTTCACGAGGGCAAACATTGTAATGTTGAGAGCCACAGGCAGCCAAACCCAGAGCTTGCACTCAAACTAAGAATCTCAGGGCTCCAAGCATCAACACAAGATCTGCCTTTATCTGGTTAGGCCCAAACTCCCTGTATTAGGATGTGGCTTTGGAAGGGTCCCTGGAATGTTGAAGGCATGCATCTACTTACCCAAGCATCATTCAGATTTAGAAATGTGTGTAACTGCCTCTAAATAGACAAGCTGCCTATAATTTTAGTAATGTCCACTTATGTCTCTGCAGTGTTGTCATAAACACCTCTCACCTGGCACTTTTGCCTCCTGAGTTTGTGCTATAAATAGCTGAGCAGCGGGGTCTGGATTTAGGCTATAATTTGGTTTCGCACTGAGGCCGGGGGTGGCTCTCTTCCCTGTGTGTACACACACTGGCCCAGTCCACATGGGAAAGATAGAGCTGCTGCTTGTCCTCGTGCTCCAAGCCTCCCATTCCTGCCTCCCCTCTCTGGCGTTTGAATGGTTTGCCTCTCCTCACCAAGGCCAGCATCCTCGCCTCTGGCTCTGGTGTTATCTTTGGAACCTTGTGTGTATTAAGAAACCGGGTATGGCTCTGCAGGATTAGATGGGCAATGCTTAACTTCTTCACTAGAGGTGGCAAATTGACATCACCTTGGGGACCAGCCCTTGTCTTTTGGGGATGCTCATCTAGAGTGTTGAGTTGAGAGGGATCCCGAGGCCACATATGAACTCAGACCCTAATGAATGGAGAGGCTCCACTGAGAGTGCCATCTGCATGGGGTCCTGGATGGAGGCATGTCAGCACACACGCTCATCCCTGCTGTCTGAATGTTCTTCTCCCACTCAATTGTCAGCAGAGAAAGGATTTTGTGAGGTGATAGTGTGGCCCGCTCCCCTTGGATATTGCTGTTTGCTGGGAGATTCTGCTGTGTACTTTTTTCTTTCAGGAAAAAAAGACCCTTACATGGCATATTCAACTTTGTCATTGGGGACCAACCTTGGTAGCCATTAGCAGTGTGAATCAAGTTATTTTCAATATCATTTCACCCTGTGGATCAGTAGACCCATGTTACTGAGTGGAAGGGATAAATCACTTCAGGCTCATGTCTTTCATAAGTGGGAATCAGATATTTTTTCTTGAGTGACCACCGTGAGCACACTTCACCTGCTGACCCACAGTGCCTATGTAACACATGCAAGAACTATATCTGTGCATTTTTTAAGCAACTGACTCTGGGCTATTTGTTACTGCAGCCTAACCCAACCAATCTAATTCACAAGCCAAAAGAGCTACAGGAACTAAACAGGAAATGATCTTTTCCACCATGAACTTCAAATTATTCTTTCCAAGATCCAGGCTATAGTCATGGCTAAGTAACTGAGCATGTACCAGCCTCATCCTTAGAAATGGTGGGCTATAACTAAAGCTTTTATACTTATTTTGGAAATAATAGGGCAAACCAAGGCCTTCAAATGCTAGCCCAGCCAGACAAGAAGCGAAGGTATTTTCAAGTCTGAGAGCCTTAACAACCCAAGGCATTTGAATTTCAGGGCTCCCAAAGGCTACAGAACTGGGAAGGCAATCTCAAAATGCCCACAAGGTCTGCCAGGAGGTGTAAGCAAAGGTTAACCAGCATTCCTGCTAAAACTGCTGCAGTGAGGAATGGTGGCAGCTGACAGGCAGCTTCTGAGTTGGGGAAACATCAAAGAAGGTTAGGGAAGTCGAGGGCAGGCTCAGAATAACCTGAAGAGTGTGTGACCAGTTTGCAAGAGGGAGCTGCTCTTCTGCTCTGTCCAGTTATTGCCTGTAGGAATGTGGCCCTGGTGGCTCAGACACAAGTGTCCTGCTGGCAAAGCTATTTAAACCCTACTAAGAGTAAGGAGATAAGAGGGTGAGACGTAAATACTACTATGATAGCGTAGATAGTTATCTTACAAAGCAACGTAAGTATAGCGGTGGGACTGAGGAGCCCCAATTCAGTTCCGGAGCCCAGATTTATTATACTCACACTTCAAACTGTAGCACTGAGGGCCAGATTGGACCTGAAATGCACGAATGTGTTAGATGTGAAAGATAACAGGACGTGGTCTGTGTTTACTATACCAGTGAAATAGTCTGACGGAGAATGGGAAATTGAGCCACTTGGGAGCAAGTAAGAGTTATAAAAATAAAAACAGGGCTGGAGAGATGGCTTAGCAGTTAAAGCACTTGCCTGAAATGCTAAAGGACCTCAGTTTGATTACACAGGACCCACATAAGCCAGATGCACAAAGTGGCACATGCATCTGGAGTTTGTTTGCAGTGGCTGGAAGCCCTGGTATGCTCATTCCCTCTCTCTCCCTCTCCCTCTCTCTCTCTCTCTCTCTTTCTCCCTCTCTCTCTCCCTCTCCCTTTTTCTGTCTCTCATAAATAAATAAAAACAAAATATTATAAAAAATAAAAACTGCATATGGTCGTTGAAAATCAAAAAATATCACCTAACTCAGAGTACAATATACATGTGTTCATCTCTATAAAAGCAGTATTAGAGTGTTGTTTAATTCTAGTTATAGGAAACAAAAGAAGCTTGGTACTATAAGGGGAGATATTTTCTTCAGTAGAGTAACCTCTAGTAAGCTGCCCATGTTTTGATAAATTACTCTAAGCCATGTACATATAAGCAATGCGTAATTAAAAATATTGGGTTAAAATACTTAAAAGTAAAGAAAAAAGAAGCCATAGTAGTAGTAGGGGAATGATTGAGGAGAGGAGAGGTGCAGGGCCCAGTAGGAGTGGGAGGAGAACTGCAGAGGGTAATGGGGATGAATATGATCAAAATTTATATTTTAAATATGATATACGCTCATGAAATCATCAGTAAGTAAATACATTTTAAAACAAGAACCTTGAAATCACGTAAGGCAAACTTTAAGGCCATGAGAGAGCTACTAGAGGGAGAGGCCCAGTGTACCCAAGGCTTAGACTGTCCATGGTAGGTGAGGGTCGCTGAAGGCATGGCTGTCCATGGTAGTTGAGGGTCGCTGAAGGTATGGCTGTCCATGGTAGTTGAGGGTCGCTGAAGGCATGGCTGTCCATGGTAGTTGAGGGTCGCTGAAGGCATGGCTGTCCATGGTAGGTGAGGGACGCTGAAGGCATGGCTGTCCATGGTAGGTGAGGGACGCTGAAAGCATGGCTGTCCATGGTAGTGTAGCTGAGGGACTCTGCTCAAGCTCCAGGTTAGTCATGTTGAAGGACCTGAAATTCTTTGTCATTGTGTGGTTTTGCAGAGGTCATCATGATTAGACAACAATTTTGAGATGAGTAATAATCAAATAAGATTTGAATAACAAAGTCTGCTACAGAAACCCTCTGGTTGTAAAGAAGAGAGCAAAACAAGTACAGAATTAAACTAGTCCATGATCCAGTGGGAAAAGTTTGGAAATCTGAGCTTCTAGTTTATTTTTAACGTTTAAATATATTAAAATATAATTACATGTTTGTATATTTTGGAATGTTAAATTGGGTGTGTATTTGGCCTAGGAAAACCTAGTTGTTTTTTTTTTTAAAAAAAAAAACCCAATATTTAAAAACATCTTATTTGTGTATGTATGTGTATTGCATGACGTATGTGGTGGGGTGTGCCACAATGTGTGTGCATAGATGAGAGAGCAGCCTAGGAGTATTTCTCTCCTTCTACCTTCTTTTGAGAAATGGTCTCTCTCATGTTAGTTTTTTTTTTTCTTTGCCACTGCTGCTTGAGAGCTTCTGGGTTCTGTTGTCTTTGCCTCTCATGGCTGGTGAGTTGGGATTACAGATAGGTGCAACACTGTGTGTGGGGGCTTTCTGTGAGCATGGGGGAGGATCCAGCTTGGGTCCTGACCAACTTCCAAGTCCTAGAAATCCCAGCTTTTAAGAAGTGAAGTTTTAAGCTGGGCGTGGTGGTGCACACCTTTTATCCCAGCACTCGGGAGGCAGAGGTAGGAGGATCGCTGTGAGTTCGAGGCCACCCTGAGACTCCATAGTTAATTCCAGGTCAGCCTGGGCTAGAGTGAGACCCTACCTCAAAAAAACCAAAAAAAAAAAAAAAAAAAGAAGTGAAGTTTTAATTTTTCATAGTCAAGACAGTAAATTAAGTAACTTAACTTATATTTTATATTTTAATATTACTTTATATGATAACATAGAAACATGCTATTCTTTTAAAATAACGAAACAGAAAATATACAGCATTGAATAAATGCACATATTAAAAATTACTCAGGGCTGGAGAGATGGCTTAGTGATTAAGGCACATGTCTGTGAAGTCTAAGGACCCAGGTTTGATTCTCCAGGTCCCACATAAGCCAGATGTACATGGTGGCACAAGTGTCAGGAGTTCGTGTGCAGTGGCTAGAGGCCCTACCTCCCTCTCTCTCTCTCTCCCTCTCTTTGTCTCTAATAAATAAATAAATGAAAATCTTAAGTGTAAAAAAAAAAGTACCTGTATGGGCAATTTTTAATAAAATAAAGTCTTCTATAATAATCTTAAGTGAAAAATCATACAAATTATTTTGTTCAGGGAGCATACATTTTAGGGACTACAAATCAGAAGACACAGACTAGGAGAGAGTTACAAGATATAAGCAGGGCTGTCTTCAGGTGGTGGTGTCCTAGGCATTTTTTCCCCTTTGACTTTATGCATTTCTAATTTTCTAGGATAAGAGTATCTTTAAAATTTTAATCAAAGTTAGTTTTATTTTAACAATTTAAACTTTAAAAAGAGCAAAGAAGTTTTAAAAGAGGGGGCTGAAGAGCTGGCTCAGTGGTTAAAGGAACTTTCTTGAAAACATTGATGGCCAGGGGGCAATTCCCCAGTACCTATTTAAAACCCAGAAGCACAAAGTGGTGCATGCATCTGCAGTTCCTTTGCAGTGGCAGGAGGTCTTGGCACACCCATTCTCCCTCCGTCTCCCTTCCTCTCTCTCTCTCCTTTCAAATAAATAATAAATAATTTTTTAAAGATGAAAGGTTACAGATAAGGTTCAATTCTTTCATTATCATCCCTGTCCCAGGCTCTTTTTATTGAGTTAGTTATTGCAAATTTGAGGAGGTATTCTCATTGTAAAAACTGTTTTGGAGGCCACTTCTATGTCCTTCAGAGGTTAAAAGCACACAGGGCTTTGAGAAAGATGTGAATGAGGTTTCCTTTGTAATGGGTACAGATGCCTAAGTAATGTATAGTCTAATCCAGTAGCCAGAGAAGTCCAGGATGGTCTAATAATAAAGTCATTCAGAACTTGGGCTTCCTCTGTCTCTATCACCCTGGCTGGCCAAGTTCAGAGTGAAACTGAATTAGACTGGGAATTATGGCCTACCCCCCTCAAGGGCCATCATCCTCCTATTTCCACTAGCCAATTCTGTGGAGATGGGTTATATACAAAATTGCCATTCATGTAAAGCCAGATGCACAAAGTGGAACGTGTGCCTGGAGTTGACTTGCTTATTCATTATTTCAATAAATTCATTTTTATTGAGTATGTTCTATGTGCTAGTGCTATATTAGGCCTTGGGGACAATAGAGCAGGCTAGAAATGGGTTGGAACCCCATGAGGCTTATAGTCAGTGAATTCAACTGATACTAGTTTAACAACCTTATAGGTAAGTTAATTATGAAAATTTTTTTGAGGCAAGCCCAGCAGACTGTCCTTTTTTTAATGCAAGAGAAGGGGGAGGAGGGAGAGAATTGGCACACCAGGGCCTTCAACCACTGTCATCGAACTCCAGAGGCATGCGCCACCTTGTGAGCATGTGTGGCCTTGCACCCTCGCGCCGCCTCGTGTGTCTGGCTTATGTGGGACACGGACAGCTAAACATGGGTCCTTAGGCTTCTCAGACAAGGGCCTTAGCCACGAGGTCATCTCTCCAGCCCAATCATGATAATTTTTAAGTGACCATGGACCTTGAGAAGCTCTCAAGAAGTTGTCATTTACACAATTATCTGTAAGCTGACAAACTCAAATGCAATGTGGTGGCAATGGGAAATCGCCTGGGAGTGTTCTAGGTAGAAATAATTTTTTAAAATATATTTTGTTCATTTTTATTTATTTATTTGAGAGTGACAGAGAGAGGGGGGGCAGAGAAAGAGAGAGAATGGGCGCGCCAGCCACTGCAAATGAACTCCAGACGTGTGCGCCCCCTTGTGCATCTGGCTAACGTGGGTCCTGGGGAATCGAGCCTCGAACTGGGGTCCTTAGGCTTCACAGGCAAGCACGGAACCGCTAAGCCATCTCTCCAGCCCAGAAATAAAAATTTTTAAATGGAACACTTGAGTAGCTACACACAGGAGTCAGAGATGGGCAAAGCCTGCTTTGTGACCATTAGACCTGTGTCAGAGGAGCAGGGGCCTGTACTCAGAAGGGGTGTGTTGGTGCTCCACTGGAATTATCTTGAAATCCCTAGTGGTTTTTGAGCAAAGAGACCTGTATTTCCTCTGTATTCTGGGAGTTCAATCTCGATTCAAGATCAAACCACTGGAGGGTTTTGAGGAAAGGAGGGACCTGACCCTCAGTTTCTTCAAGACCACTGTGGTTTCGATGTGAGGAACAGAAACATCGGCACCTCTCTTGCCCTCAAGGACTTACACAAGTAACATATGGCAGAAATATTTAGAAGAGGATCCTGGGAAGTTGGGGGAGGGATGATCTAACAAAGTGTCCTGGTTGGGATAAACTACTGGTTATTACCAGTTCCCTTTTTTTTCTGAGATAAATGCCCTGCCATCCCTTTTGTCTTTCTTTTTAAAAAGAATTTTAAAAAAAAAAAAAATTTTCCAATCAGAGGGAAACAGACAGAGATAATGGGCATGCCAGGGCCTCTAACCACTGCAAACAAACTCCAGGTGCATGTGGCTGCTTGGTGCATCTGGCTTTAAGTGGGTACTGGGGAATTGAACTCAGGCCTTGAGATTTTACAAACAAGCTCCTTAAGCGCTGAACAATCTCTCCAGCTCCCTTTTATCTTTTGAAAGCATGACCCAATTTCCATAAATTAAGAGACTTAGACATCTGAAAGTCAGCACTTCCCATCTTAATCTTTGAAATATCTTCTGGAATTGCCTCATCTCTTGGAGTAGAGGCACCCTGAGTCGGAGAGGACTAATTTCTCACGGTAAATTTCCCCTCTTCCTTCTCATCCTCCCCTGAGCCCAGCTGATTACAATGAGATGCTTCAGATATTTGTCTGGATCTCCACTAATCTAATTTCACAGACGCTGGAGTACATCCCGGAGAGGCTGAACGTCTCCTTCACTTAGTGCAGCCGTATTTCTGCTGTCTGTGAAGCTTCTGTTCTAGGCATTTCCTATAAACACTATGACATCCTTGGCAGCCACACAGCCCTTCTTGTGGTGTTTCTCTCCCTCTCTCTCTTCCTCTCTGTCTGTCTCTCTCTCTGTGCTGTCCATCAGCTTCCTGAAATGATGGGAATGTTTTGTACCTTCTCTATCCAAAATGGTAGTCTCGAACCACAAGCAGCTATGATGAGAGCTCTACGTGACCATCTAAGGCCTGAACCTCAGCAAAGCTAGGCTGAAGAGCACAAATCCTACACGAACCCTCATCCGCTACTTCTCAATGATCTTTTCACTACACTATGAATGGGTGCACACAACTATTTACTTGCAGGAGTTTTATAGCATATCTATTAGGTATAATAAGCACTTAAGTTATGCCAAGAAATAAAATAATTCTATTGAGTCAAAAAAATGGGTGGTCATTAAGGAAGGATAGGGTGTCTTTGCTGATCTCCAATAACTAGGAATAAAACAGCATACTTGTGTTGGCCTCTGAGAGACTTGATGTAAGAAGGAAAGGGGCCAGTTGTGATGGTGAGTGCCTTTAATCCCAGCACTCGGGGGGCAGAAGGGAGAGGACTGCTGTGAGTTCGAGGCCAGCCTAGGACTACAGAATGAGTTACAGGCCAGCGTGGGATAGATAGAGTAAGACCTTACCTTGAAAGAACCAAAATTATTTTTCAAAAAAGAAGAGAAGGGCCTTCTGCTCACATTCTAGGGTCTGGAGGTCCACCACTGCTGCCACACAACGTGCCCACGCACGCTCTGCCTCTGCGCTTGACAAGCAAAGCCCTTGGTCACCGGTGGGTCATCAGCACTTGACACCCACAGGCCTCAAGCCACCCTAAGGTCTTTGCTTTAGTGCAATGGGTTTTAAATAATGTTCCCAAGCCTGTATAACTACTGAGAAGCCAGGCCGTATTGAAACTTTGATCCTGAGGGCCACAGGGGGTACAGGTGATGAAAACGGTCTTGCTGACTCTGGTCTTCTTGGGAGTTTGTGTAAGACTCATCAATTTGGTGGTAAGAAGCTAGAGAACCTTTTAATAAACTTCTCAGTGGGAGACACTTGGGATGTAAGAAAGACAGGCTAGGCTAATGGTGGTTGAGTAAAAAGAAATGTTCCAAACCATGCACAGATGCTTGTGACTTAGGGGCTTCTTCCTGCCATGCCTGGAGGTGCCGGTGACAGTGGCGGGAAGGTACCATGAAGGAGTGTTGCCGTTAGATTCGCATTGCTGATAAAAGTCACCCAACCAAGAGCAGCTCGTGGGAAAAAGAGGTTTATTTTGGCTCACAGGCTCAAGGGGAAGCTCCACGATGGCAGGGGAAAATGATGGCATGAGCAGAGGGTGGACATCACCCCCTGGCCAACATCAAGTGGACATCAGGAACAGGAGAGTGTGCCAAACACTGGTGGTGAGGAAACTGGCTGTAATGCCCATAAGCCCGCCCCCAACAATATACTGCCTCCAGGAGGTGTTAATTCCAAATCTCCATCAGCTGGGAACCTAGTGTACAGAACACCTAAGTTTATGGGGGACACCTGAATCAAACCACCACACAGAGGTCCCCAGGAAGGTATGTGACTCCTTTTATACTGGGACGATGTTGACTTTTGCAGGCCACAGTGCAATATGACAGTGTTCTGAAGGAACTTGGTGACACAGGCCATGTGAGTGAAACAACCTTGTTTTTTTCCTTTCCAACACCATTTTTTTTTTTTTTTTTGTAGGAAATAGTGCTACATTACCTTCCAAGACCTTCATATCATATGCTGGAAAGATAAACAAAATGGGCACTACTTGATTTTCACTTTCAATGTGTGTTCCCTTCACCGTTGCATCATTGTTGCTATGCATAGTATTGAAAACCAAGACAAGAGAAGGATGTCACTGAGGAGCAGTTTCTTGCATTTTCATGGCATTGCCCTTCACCATTTCCCACTCAGCTAGCTTCCATGAACTCTGAACGCCAAGACACATTTTCCATCCTCCTCACGACCCACACATCAAGAGTCAATTAAAAGGAATACCTCTTCTCCTGTAGCATGTCTCCAATTGAAAGGCATCCCCAACCCCCTTTTCCTCTGACTGAATTTCACTTGTTCTAATAGTACTTTCAAAAGTTGCTGCATTAGTAGTTGCTCTGGTTTGAATATGTCCCCCGAAGTCCATGTTTGGCAACACAGCAGGTCATCTGCAGGTATGTGTGAGTTCTCATACTGGGACCAAGGCTGGAGGAACAGCTGTTACTGGAATAGCGTGGTCTTGTCCTGGAAGCAGGGAGACAGAGAGCCACATGGTACGCTCTTCCACACTCAGCTCCTTACTGAGACAGGCCACATAGCCAGGGGCCTCTCAGCCCGGGCAGATTGCTGTCGCCCTGCCGTGCACACACGGAGGACTAAGCAGCCGCAAGCGGGCCATGAGCAGGGTGACTAACCTCCACGTGCCGCTTCTGCTTCCTTTCTGAGCAAAAGGGTCAAATATTATGAATTTTTTTTTTCAAACTTTGGGAGACTATTTTGCCCCAAACCTGTTTTTATTTTGGAGAAAGCTTTGAATGTTGGTGATGTGTTCTTAAAATAATTTACTTATTTATTTGTAAGGAGAGAGAGACAGAGAGAGAAAGAGAGAGAGAATGGGTCCACCAGGACCTCCAGTCACTGCAATCCTGGGAAATCAAAGCTGTGTCCTGAGGTTTAGCAGGCAAGTGCCTTAACCACTGAGTGATCTCTCCAGCCCTGGTGATGTGTTTCTAAATTCCTTAAATAAAAATAACTGGAAAGGCAATGTCATATGTTTTTTTCTAGGATTTAAAAAAATAACAAGAGTGGAAGCTGGAGAGAAGAGATGGCCCAGAAATTAAAGCACTTGCCTGCAAAGCCTAAGGACCCAGGTTCAATTCCCCAGTACCCATGTAAATCCAGATGCACAAGTTGGCACATGTATCTGGAGTTCATTTTCAAAAGTTGGAGGCTCTTGAACACCCATTCTCTCTGTCCGTATCACTTCTCTCTATCCCTCTCTGCTTGCAAATAAATAAGTGAATTTAAAAAAAAATCAGTGGATTTGTTTTTGAAAGGTCACTGTTGGCAAGTGAGGCAAAGGCTTAATGTCTTTATTTAATAAAGTTTCTCAATAGACATCATTGTAGAGAAACAAATGCCTTGGCAGAGGGAAATCCCATTTAACAATCTCATTGCTGCATTCTCGTTCACTCTTTGGTCAGGTAATTTGTGGGAACCATAAGTGACTACCACTTTCCTAGCACGTGCAGCTGCCTAGGTCACATTAGAATAGGACTGGACTCCTCTTGCTATTTATATATGCCATGCTATTTTGAGCTGTGGTGTTTATATTGCTATTTTCATTATAATCATGCATTGACAAACCCATTTTGAGTCATTAATTCATCTTTTTTTTTAGTGAACTGAGAGTTTAACAACAAAATAAAAAATAATTTAACAGAAAGAATAATTTGCAAAGAAAATAAAACTGACTACTCAGTGAATTAAGGTAGATTTCATTACAAGGAATGGAGATGTTTGGTAAAACTGGATTTAAAAGTGTGATCCGGGCTGGAGGGATGGCTTGGTGGATAAGGCATTTGCCTGCAAAGCCAAAGGACCCAGGTTCGATGCCCCAGGACTCACGATAGCCAGATGCACAAGGGGGCACATGCATCTGGAGTTTGTCTGCAGTGGCTGGAGGTCCTGGCATGCCCATTCTCTCTCTCTGTGTGTCAAATAAATAAATAAATAAAATATTAAAATAAAAGTGTGATTGGTCTTTCACAAGAAGACAGGTTGTGTGGTTTTGATGTGAAATCTTCCCTATGGCCTCACATATTGGTGCTTCATTGTCAGTTGCTGGGCTTTGGAGGTCCTGGTGCACCCATTCTTTCTCTCTCTCTCTCTTTGAAAATAAATAAATAAAATATTTTTAGAATGCATCACCAACATTCAAAACTTTCTCCAGAATAATAATTGGATTCTTAGGGCTCTGAGGTCTTCACTGGATTCACCCTTTAATAGATTGAGAGGTGGTAAAAGGTGGAAGGCGAGGCCTAGTTGGAAGAAACGGGTTGCTGAGGATGTGGCCTTGGAGCTGTATCTTTTCTTAACCCTTTCGCATAACTTCTTGTTTCTGCTTACTATGTGCAGCCAGGCAGAGGGGCCCCTCCGTCATGTACTCTGACTGCTGGGATATTCTGCCCAAGCACATGGGATCCAGGCAACCATGGACCAAACCATCCTTTCTAAGCTCTCAGGTGATTTGGTCATAACAACCCAAAAGTAACTCATAATGTGTGCTTGGGAGGTCTAGGAATCTCTGAATAAAGTATTAAAATGAGAGATAGCTCATGTGCCCTGAGCATCCTGTATTTAACTGATGTGTGAAAGCAAAGTACAACTCTGTTGACCCTAGAAGACAGACAATGTGTAGGACCCTGTTGCTTTCATTCTCAGAAAAGATGGAAGTTTGGAATCTTTATGTTTCTTCCCTCCATGCTGTTAGAAAATATCACCCTCATTACTCTTAACCAGCTCCTCCCACTATCACAACAAAAGCTGGCTCAGTTTTTTAATTGAACTCTTCTAGCTTCTAGTATATTTTTCGGCAGCACAAACAGAAGTTTGGAGGGCTGTTCTCTCCAGCCTTGGCTGGAGTCCATGCACAGTCTCCTTACCCAACAGAGAAACAGTCTCAATCCCATGCTTCCTTTCTGTGAGTCACTGGTATTAAGAGCCCTGATCTATGGATGCAAATCTCTGGTGGTATTTGGATTCTAGAAGACTTCTCAGGGTTAGAACAAAGACAAGTGACTTCCTTCAGATCCTGACCCCAGATTTGACATCTGGGGATCCCACACTGTCAGGTGCAAATAAAGAGAAGGAGATAAGCTAGGTTTTAAAAGTCCCCCGCAGGATGGTGGATGGGAGGACATCATGGAAGACCAAGAAGGGAAAATTCCATCCAAGGGAAGTGTATACACGGTGTCTGGAGGGCAGAAGAGAGAAAGCATGAATGAAAGTAAGTACAAACAGGAAGTGTGTGCTCTCTTTTGTCAGAGCTAGATAATGCTTAGTTTGTCAGGTGGCATTTAAAGGAGGATGTGGATGAATAGAATAAATTATGACAGTGAGAAAGGATTACTAGAGAAGCGGGAGGGAACAAAGGCTTATGACCTCAACATATAAACTTTGGGCAACATAATTAAGCTCTAACACATTTCTACTCAGAGCAGGGTGGTGGAGCCAGGATCCCTAAGGGAAGGAAAATTTTGGAGAAAATGAGAGTTTTTGAGTCTGTTCTCCCTTTGCAAAAGAGATTCCTTTGTAGAGCAGCCTTAGAGTTTCTGGTAAATTTTCTGGAATGCTATTTTCAGTTTCCTGGAATGAAGGGCTCAGGGAGAGGAGAGATAGAGGACAGGACTGGCAAGAACATGGAGACCATATGGTGGAGTTGATGAGAAGTTAGGGGAGTTAACTCTTCTTTGGGAAGTAGTATGGTGTTTGCGGGAGGAGAGAGGTTAGGCGACAATGGAGTTAGCAATGAGTAGGATGAAGTTTGGCAGAAAGTAAGTTTGGCTTAGAGATGGGCTGCAAGAAAATATAATTCTTATTAGTAAAGAAGAAACCAGAGGATGAAACAAAGTTGGAAGAGGAAGGAGCCAGCCAGCCTGTGCAAATTCCATCTTCCCGAGCGAGGGCACCCATTGCTGCTGCCATTACTTGTGGACATCAGACTCCAATTTCTCCACCTTCTTGAAGCAGACTCTCACCAGTGATTCTCCAGGGAGCTCGCAGGCTTTTAGCCTCAGCCTGGACCTGCAGCATCGCCTCCCTCCCCCACTCTGAGTCAGAGCTCTTGCTTTTACACTTGGAAGCAGCCTATTCTCTGTCTCTCCATCACCCACAGAGTCATGGCTACACTGATCTGTAGGCCTCCAAGGCTCCTTCGGAAGAAGATTCTCCTTGGGGGAGGGAAGGGCAGACTTGGAACTACCATTTTCTTGTCTCAAATTATCTTTCCTCTGAGGATCCCTCAAAAATGATTGCCTGTAGGGTGTAGAGGTGTGTTACCTCGTTAGTTCTGAGTCCTGTGATGGAGTCTCTCAGAGTGTGACTGCATTTGGAGACAGGGCTTTTACTAAAATGACTCAGGATGTGAGAACTGGCCCAGTGGTTAAGTGCAGTTCCGTAAGGATATGGGACTGAGACACCATCAGAGTTGGAATTTCCAAAGCCTAAGATAAACATCTGGGTGTGGCCACACAGTCTGTAACTTCAGTCCGTCATGGAGTTGAGATGAGAGAGCCACTGGGGCTGGTGAACCAGCAAGCCCTGGAATCAGTGAGAGACTCCTTGAAAAGGAAAAATCAGACGGGTGGGTGAGTGATGGAGGGGACACCTGATACTTTGCTCTTGTTGCCACAGACAGACCCACAGGGCACTGAGGCAAGCATCAGGACTGCATCAGCACATACACTTACACACACAGAACACACTGTACACCACACACACTCTTTCTATGTACACACACTGTACCCCCCTCAGTATATACACACTGTACACACACACACACACACACTACACATGCACATCACACACACCACACCACACACACACGCACATGCATACACACTACCCAGACACATTATATTCCCCACACTCACAATAAACATACCGCATACATACACCATGCTCCGCATGCATACACATGCACACATGCTACACACACCACACCATACATATTACAGACATACAAACAGAATAAAGAAGGGATTGAGATGAACCTAGGAAGGAGTCACAAGGGTGGATTTTGGCCCTTAGAAGCAGAGATTGAAATACAAACACTGAGAGAAGTCGTGAGAAGACACAGGGAGAAGAAAGCCATCCGCTGGCCAAGGAGAGAGGCCTCAGAAGAAAAACAATCCAGAAACACCTTGGCTTTGGACTTTAGACTGCAGAACGACGAGAAACCAAATCTGTGCGGTTAATCCACCCAGCCTGTGGTACTTTGTTGCGTAGCCCTAGCAGACTAATAGCTAGATGGGAAGTGGCCCTTCCTTCGATGCCTTACAAAGAACTCGCTTGAAGTAGGCTTTCATAAAGGTTGGGAGAAAGCAAAGGTGAATAAAACCAAAGGGAAGCTTGTAAATTATGCTTTCTAGTATTATAACTATCCATAAGAGGGTCTGTCCTAGGAGCCATGCCTTTGAACTCTCCTGCTACCTCTTGCCTCCCAGAGAGGAGCCCCACCCATAGCTGCTGTCACTTCTGTCACAGAACCATGTGCTTCCTTGTGCAGGGCTGGACAGAACTGCAACCTGAGGCTGCAATTTTTGAGCAAGAAAGAAGCCCTAAGAACCAGATGTGACAACACCAGTTTGGTCTAGAAATTGGGTTGGTCATCTAGGGAGTGCATGTGGTCACAGCGTCTCATGCACGTATGAGGAAGGTTACAGTGAATGAGGTGTTTGTAAGCATTTAAGAAAGCTGTGTGTTCCTGTGTCCCCCATGGCCCTAACTGCAAGCTGTGGACTAGGTAGCTGCCCTCTCACCATCTGCACATAGACAACCTGGCTGGGCTTTCTCTTTGACTCAAGAGAAACATTACAGGAACATTCTTTGGCAAAGACTAGCCCTTCCAGGGTGCTCCAGGAAAATAGTTTGGAGCACAGGGATTGCCAGGTCTGGATAAACATAGTTCAGTCCCTCAGATATTTTGAACATGACTAAGTATTCAACTGCACAGCCCTTCATCAGAGGCCTTCAAATAGCTCACATGAAATTCTGGCCCTGTTCCATGCAGTGGCTGGTCAAGTGTTAGATCTACTGTTCTAGTAACCAAACACTGTGAAGTTCAGCCTTCGGAGATGAAAGCAGACCAGAGAACAAAATGAAGTGCGAAGCTGAACTCTTGTAACTGACTAATATGCACAGAGGATCTAGTCCTGTGGGAACTGTTATTGGATTTGGGGAGATTCTCTACACTCTGAACCTCATTGTCTTGATGTCTACGGTGGCAATAATAATAAAGAGGTTTCTTCATAGACATGAACCCAAATTTGAAAGCAGCTTTAAAGGCAAATGAGGAATTTGCTTTGTCAGTGGAAAGTTCTCCAACTCTGGGCACATTCAGAAAGCATCAGAGGGGATAGTGGTAAAATTATAGTGATAATGGCAATGGTCTCTTGACACCTGTTTATTACTGCATGAGGCATTTTTTTAGAAAATTATATGGACCATGATGACACACTTACCATTTTCTTTTCCTATAATCTAATTTAAAGGCTAAATGAGAGAATAGACATCAGATAATCTTTAAATTGAAAAAAAAAGGTACTGGAAATAATAAATAGAGGCGTTGTCAAGTATCTCAAAGTTTAACAGCCAAACACACACACACAGTCACCACAGTGTAGATGTTCTAGAAATATTTGGAGAAGTATTTGTTTTTAAAATTTTTTTTGTTGTTCATTTTTTATGGATTTATTTGAGAGCAACAGACATAGAGAGAAGGACAGATAGAGGGAGAGAGAGAGAATGGGCGCACCAGGGCTTCCAGCCACTGCAAACGAACTCTAGACGCGTGCGCCCCCTTGTGCATCTGGCTAACATGGGACCTGGGGAACCGAGCCTCGAACCGGGGTCCTTAGGCTTCACAGGCAAGCGCTTAACTGCTAAGCCATCTCTCCAGCCCAGAAGTATTTGTTTTTATAGCTATGCATCCAATCATCCAACAAGTGTCCGCTCTATGCCACACTCTACTACCACTAGGCATACTCAAAAATGGTAGGCGAACCCAAATCGTCCACATGCTCAGAGCCGAGCGAGAAGACCACAGTGAAGAAAGCAACACAGGGAAGCCTGGCCAGGCGCGCCACACCCGGCTTGTCATTCATGATGTCAGCAGTCTGCGGAGGCCTTGCAGGCCTGTGATATGGGATGCTTTTAATTTTGCTGAGACTCAATACAAAGTACATGGATGAGACCCAGTATGAAATGTGTACTGGAGGGTGATACTCAGAATGACTCATTAAGAAATTGAGATAAACCGGGCGTGGTGGTGCATGCATTTAATCCCAGCACTCAGGAGGCAGAGGTAAGAGGGTTGCTGAGAGTTCGAGGCCACCCTGAGACTACATAGTGAACTCCAGGTCAGCCTGAGCTTGAAAAAAAAAGAAAGAAAGAAAGAAAAAAGAAATTGAGATCAACTGCCTTTCCATCATCCGTGACTCAGAGATGCTTGGTTTTCTGTGGAAGCCACCAGCATGGTTCCCTTCACGTGATGTAACATTATCTCAGTATTATTGTGAAAAAAAAACAACCCTTCAAAAAATAGCTAGCATCAGTTTATAATGACATAAATGAAGAAAAATGAGGATCTTTTAAGAGAGCAATTGTTCCCATCCAGAAAACAGAAACATTTGAGAGAAAGAACAGGCTGTGTTCATGGGCACTCGTGTGGAAAGTCACAATATGCTCAGAAAGTGCCTCTTGCAAAGATGAAACGTATCTTCCATGCACAGTGTGCGGGTCTTGGTGAAAGATGTCAGAGAGGATTCACACATCAGGTGCTTGGAAGATGAGTCATGCGCTGACCCAGCGACCAAGTCAGTACTGAGAAATGGCCTGGCCTGTTGCAAAGCACAGGTCAAAAACCAAAGGGGGGCTGAAGAGATGGCTTAGCGGTTAAGGTGCTTGCCTCCAAAGCCAAAGGACCAGGTTTAATTTACCAGGACGCATGTAAGCCAGATGCACAAGGTGGCACATGTGTCTGGAATTCGTTTGCAGTGGTTAGAGGCCATGGTGTACCCATTCTCATTCTCTACTTGCTTCTTTCTCTTTCAAATAAATAAATAAAAATTTAAAAATTATTTTTTAAAAAAACAAAGGGGCTCTGGCTGTAGTAGAGTGATAGAGAGATGACTTATTCTCTCACTAGAAACAACAACAAACAAATACCAGACAAACATATAGAGTAACAGTTTTCGGGATACAGGGCCTGTGTCAACAAATAGTCATCTCTGAGATCAGAAAGAAATGGGGTGAAGAAATGTTAGGATGGCGCCACTGAGTCTCCTGCCGTGATGTGAGGAGACGGAATCTAGAGAGCCCAGTGAACTCTTGGCGTTGAAAGTGAAGAGCTGAGAGTCCAGTACACTAAGGCAGGCAGAGCTTACAGGATTGGAACACAAGAGAGGAAATGCAGCAGGAAAAACAGGAAAGGAGAGAGAAAGGCAGAGGAGGGAGGGAAGAAGAGAGAGGAAGAGAGAGAAGACACTCAAACCAGCTCAGCACTCAGGAGAATACTAATTGCACTCATGAAAACAAAACACCCAGGGAAATTATCATCTGAAAGGATAAGAGGAAAATACTTATACATGCTTGTATAGTTGGAACGATGCCTGTTCCCACCATGCACGGCGGAACGTAGAAGGGTCTTGTTTCAATAGTGTGTAGAAATTAGTCTAGATATACTCTGACCTGCTCCACAAATCCTAGAAGGAGATCCAGAAAGAATCAAATTGTTTCCATGAGGGAACTGGGCCTGATGATACTCACCTGCAACCCAGTACTTGTAAGGATGAGGTAGGAGGATCATGAGTTTGATGCCATCCTGGGCTAGTTTCAAAAAACATGGAAAATACCATCAGGGCACATCATACTCAAACTTCCTTAAATGAGTGATACAGTCTGACAAGTAGTCATGTAAGATATTGTACACAGAGCTAGAATGAGAAAGATACCCATGGGACCAGTCTTCTGTGCGTGTGACCTGTGCAATGGCACAAGACACATTCCTTAGTAGGCCCCATGCTTGGTCTCATGCCCTGCAGTTCTCATCTTGAAATTGGTAACAATTTTAAGAAGAGCTCCACATTTCACTCCACACTGGGTGGGCCTCATAAATATGGAAGTTGGTCTTAGATGACAGCATACTGTTTATTTCGGAAACAATGTAAGCAAAAAGATAGTGAAGCCAAAGCCTTAAAAGACTACAAGAGAGGAGGCTGGAGAGATGGTTTAGTGGTCAAGGTGCTTGCCCATGAAGCCTAAGGATCCAGATTCGATTCCCCAGTACCCATGTAAGCCAGATGCACAAGGTGGCACATATATCTGGAGTTGCAGTGGCTAGAAGCCCTCGGGCACCCATTCTTTCCTTCTCTCCCTCTCCCTCTCCCTCTCCCTGTCCCTCTCTCTCTCTCTCTCTCTCTCTCTCTCTCTCTCTCTATATATATATATATATATATATATATATATATATATGTGTGTGTGTGTGTGTGTGTGTGTGTGTGTGTGTGTGTCCATATATATATTTCTCTTTCTCAAATAAACAAACTAATACAATATTTTTTAAAGCCTGCAAGAGAAAGAAATCTGTTGATCCATAATGTGGGAATGCATATCTATCAGAAAACACGCAAAGACTTATCCAATTATATTATTCAAATTTGTGTGGGTTTTGCATGCTGTTGATACCTTAATTAAGATAGTTTACAAAAAGAAAAATTCAACAGAACCTGCCTTGGTCCCTGTGGGCACTGTCCTTCTCTGTATTTGTTTGCACCTGAGAGGAGGCTCCTACACCTGCTGATGGCTCAGCACAGCCAGGCCTGCATTGGCACCTGAGGGCTTCCCAGATGCCATGAGTGTTTGCTCCATCCCTGCACAAGAGTGCAAGTGGCGGAGACTCAATGGTCTCCAGCGACCTTCATCCAACAGACACGAGCCAGTGGATAATACTCCAGATGGAAGCAGGGAGGTTTGACAGAGAGTCCAAGGAATTTCTCCTTTGTTCACAAGAATACAAATAAGTCTTGCTCCAGGGCAATGCAGCTCTCAATCTAGAATGAGAGGTGAAGGAGACCTTCTGAGGAGTCTTTGACACAACTAAGCCAGAGGTCCCCTGCCGGACCGGGTCCCAGATATTTATGGTGGCAACCTTTTCATAAAAATAATTTCATAGTGCCTTTCCCCCCACTCCTTATCCTACTGTTGATTCCTCGAATCGCCTCTGTGGTGGATTGAATCAGACGTCCCACCTCCCTATAAACTTGTGTGCTGAACGCTTGGTTCCCTATCTGATGGCAATTTGGGAGGTGGAGCCTTGCAGGAGCAGGCATGTTATTAGGAGTGGGCTTGGGGGTGTTGTAGCCAATGCCCTCTTATCAGATTTGGCTCACTCTCCTGTTAACTGTTTTCCACCTGCTGTGGCAGAGGTGATGTCCAGCCTCTGCTCATGCCCTTTTTTCCCATGAGGCTTCCCCTGAGACTACAAGCCAAAATCCAAACCTTCCTCCCCTCAGCTGCTTTTGGTCAGGTGCTTTATCCCAGCAGCAGGAAGGTAGCTGCCACAGCCTCCTTGAGGAACAGCCTGTCCAAGGCCCTGGTTTCCAAGCCAGCTGTTGGAGGAATCCAAACCAAGACCTCCTCCATTTGGGTCAATGTCGCCTGCAGACTTATGCTTATCACCCACTTCTCATCTGACTTAGGCTTCCCTCCAGCACTGGTCTCCACAGGGGAGCCCCATCTTCAGGAGTTCTGCTCTACTTTAATAATAGTTCATGGTATCGTGTACTGAGTCTAGGGTCTCATGCATAGTAGGCAGGCACTTGACTGCTGGGCTATATATCCCCACACCAAATCCCATATTTAGCAAATCAATTGAATTGTGTTCATCTTGGAATCCTTTATTTTTTTTTAACCAGTTAAGTGATGTGTATTGCAACTTTATTCCATGTCCTCTAATTTGACATCTAAGCCTAAAATGTCTAGTATAGTGAGTTAGTCCAAATTAAGATATACCATAACTGTAAGCATATGGTAAATTTTGAACACTTAGAGCAAAAAAAGAATAAAATTTTTCACTCTTATATTAATTAAAAGTTGAAATTACTTTAAAGATAGTTGATTTAAGTAAAATGTATTACTTAAAGTTACTTATTGTATTCGTCAGCTTTCTGTTACTATAAACAATGTCTAAGGTAAGCAGCTGAGAAAGAGAAATGACTCGTTTTGGCTTAAGAGTTTCAGAGGTCTCATTCCATGGTTGGATGGCCTCTTTGCTTTTCCCTGTGAGGCTGTACATCATAGTAAGAGGGTATGGCAGAGCAAAGCCCCTCTTATCATGGTCAGGAAGCCAACAAAGACTTGTAAGGGTTCCAGGAGCCCCCAGTCTCCTTTGAGGGAATGCCTGTAATGACTTGACACCACTCACTGGCCTACACTTCTTCTCAAAGGCTCCATCAACACCTAGTAGCACCTCCCTGTGGACCAACTCTTGAATATGTACACCTTTGGGGGAGAGTCGGCACCCAAACTATAGCTCTTGGTTTAACTTTTTACTGCCACTATCAGAAGTTTTTAATTTACCTGCACAGCTCCTATCATATTCCTATTAGATAGTACTTATGAGAGAAGATTTGCAGTTGTAGAACACAGCAAATGACCTCCACATCTTTTGAGAGGTATTAGCTGGTTGTTACAGGCTTCTTATTCTGAGGGTAAAAGTAGTGTGAAATCCAACTTTGGAATAAAGAATCTGGGGGAAATGGAGCTTTTATGGGCTAGCTTAGATTGTTTGATATGGATAATTTCTAGTCATAATGGCAAGAAATGTCTGCACACCTGCTCCCTTCCCTTGTCATGTCATTTTACCTATAATCAGGTTCACAGAATAGTTTCATTCCTCACTAGCCCACAAAAAAACTCTTTCATCTGTATGAGGAAATTTCAGCTACTTCTGAGGTTTGGTGGGGTTTTGTGGCCTGACTTGGGAACTCACTCATTGCTTTCCATGTTATTTTCCTGGGTGGGGGGGGGGGGGGATATTGGGTGTCATGCAAAGAGAAGAAAGCATGTTTGTTCCAAAGGTTCTTTTTCTTCTGTTCATGTGCCTGAACAGTGGGAGCAGAGAGGTGCCTGTGGCAGGCAGATCTGGCGTCTGGGAACATCCAGGTACCACTGTGTCTGGCTCAGTGGATGGAGGGCTTGTCTAGGTCTGAGAGAGCTTTCCAAACCTCCTGTCTACTACAGATATCAGTCTTGATGAAAACTGGAGTGTTCTCTGGACCCAGAGACTCCCCAACTTCACACTGATTGTGTGTGTATTTTACTGGGAATTGAAGCCAGAACCTACTGGTTGTGAAGCAATTGCTCTGTATTGAGTTCTAGTCCCAGCTCTACACCAGTTCTTTTAACCCAGAACATCGTAATGTAATATTGAGTGAAGCACATTGTATGAGATGATGAATGACAAATAAATGTTAGTGTCAGGGATGCAGCTGGGTCTGTGGATCATGGTGAAACAGAACATATATCCATGGATGGTGGAGAACTGTCTCTCCAGATGTCACATATGTTACCACATTCCCCTCTCTCGTCTCTGTTGGCTTGTCTCCCTTTGGGCTAGTTTAAGTCCATGGATCTAAAGAGAAATGCTGGCACAAGTAACTAAAGTCTAGCATTCATCTCCTCAGCCATCTTTCCTTGTCACAACGATCTTGTGTGTCACTTGTCGACAAAGTGAGTCACAAAAGGAGAGATCCTGGTACCTGAGTCATCACTTAGAGCACAGCTCTCACCAGCCTCCCTGGACTTTGACAGAATGAATGAGAAGTCATTTCTCTGGGGATCAATCCACCAAGACCTGAGTTGTACTTTTCCCTCTGATTTCACTGAAGTGTTATCTAATTGTGAGTCATTGTGCAGCTCCAAAATGGCTGCCACACATGTGAGTAGACTTGGCAGTGGCAGATAAAATACCTGAAGTTTTCAAAAAGGATGTTTTCAGCAGGGATGTTCATGTGACTCCAGGTTTAAATCCCTGGCAATAAATTCAGTTTCAAAACACTGTATTCCAGTGTTTTATTGAACGATGACAAGAGACGGTAGAACCTGGCTGACATTTTGGCAGTATATGGGCAGGCCTGTATGAGACGGGAAACCCTTTGTGGCATGAGGTCTTCCAGGGGTTCCAGCACAGGGAATAGGGAATACGGAACATTCAGGGAAGCAGGCATTAGAGAGAGGGGTACAGGTCTAGGTGATTCCATTGTCACTCAACAGTCTTCTGTTCTAGGGAATTCTAAAGGGTCACAACAGTTTGGGGTGTTATAACCACCAGCTTTGGTCTCATCAACAGATGGAAGTCATGGGCTGAGGATTCCTAGAGTATGCAAAACAGACATAGGCTCTTGGATAAAAAGTTGTTTGCTAGAGCTGTTTACAAATAACTAGATGTGCAAAACTGACACCTGTAGGCTTTTGAGTCAATGAATCTCAGCCTGTAGTAAAGAAGAAAATAACCCACCACACGGGAACTCACAGGCTAGAGAGAAAAAAACTACAGAAAAAAACTATAAGTTGATAAGCTATGGAGAGAGCAGGGACTTTTGTGTGTGAATATATATCCATATATATATATATATGTGTGTGTGTGTGTGTGTGTGTGTGTGTGTGTGTGTGTGTATTTTGAGACAGGGTCTCACTCTAGCCCAGACTGACCTGGAATTCACAATGTAGTGAAGCTTAGTCATGGAGAGCCTCCTGCTAGGGTCACCCACATACTGAGATTATAGGTATATATATATATATATATATATTGCCACCACACAAGGCTGGCAAAAACTTCTAGCAGTTTTCTCCAGAGAAGCATGTATAGCCATACTTGTATCTTGCTTTGTGAAGATCACCAACTTGATAACTCCTCATGCTATGAAACGATGTCTGGTGGGAAGAATTAACTGTGGGATCCGAGGTATATACAATGTATGTCATATACATAGACAGGGGGCAGTGTGGCCATTGCAGCTAATAGTTAAAACCAGTTCTGAGATGTGATCCCAGGGCTGTTCATACAATCAAAGAAAGAAGTCAAGGTGTTAGACTTTCACATGTGACACTCTGGAGAAAATCTTTGATTTTCTCTTTAACATCTAAAAACATTTTCAAAAAGTAAAAACAGAAAGGAAGGAAGGAAGGAAGGAAGGAAGGGAGGAAAAAAGGAAGAAAGGAAGGAAAGGGACTTTGGAATCCAGTCTTCTAGGGACTCATGATATAGGTTCCTAGTAAATGATCCCCAATTATATAGGATAAGGTATGAGAGAGTATCAAGTAACTTGTCCCCTGGTGATAAGCTATGAAAATGCCCTGCTGCAACTGAAAATTCAAAAAGGTCCATCCTGAGGTCTCCCAATAATTGAGGTGCTTATAAGGTAGTGGAATTTAGGTAATAATTTTATTTGAATATTACATATACATATTGTGAATCTGGGGCATGGGCAAAGAGAAGGAAGGGAATAAGGGAGAGAGAGTGACACACACACACACACACACACACACACACACACACACACACACACACAGAGAGAGAGAGAGAGAGAGAGAGAGAGAGAGAGAGAGAGAGGCTGATTCTGAGAAGGAGACCATATGGTAGTAGATGATATACCATGGCAACCATAAGGGGCTTTCCCCTTGGCCAAGCTGACCACAATTAATTTTTAGTGCACTTTGAGTCACTGGTACCACATCTTAACCATACATTTGCTGTGGGATACAGGAATCCTCATATTCAAAACCATATATCTAAATCAATGAAGACTGGACATAGTCAAGGATTCTCAAGTTAAGAAAGAACAAGGCACTTTTTTTTCAGAGTCCCCTGATCTATTTATAAAAAGTACAAACAGGATTATCAAACCCATAGTTTATATAAATTCTAGCATTTTCCCATCAACATTGTGAAATGTAAAACTTAGTTTAATACTATTGCCCTGTCTCTTTGTCCAGATGTAAGACTTCATTTGTGCTTTGCCATGACACTCCTGGTCCTTCCCTAGAATGGACTCAGTGTGCCTTTCCTCCATTTAAGCCAGCAAGCCCTAGATACAGTATGAGGTGGACACAGGGCTGAGATGTGCTCATCGCATTAGAACTGCCAGACATTCAGCTCTGTCCAGATGCTTTTCCCATTTTATGTGGGAACTTGGAAATGCAGTGTGCTAATACTCCTTCTGTTGCTATGACAAAGACATCCCACATGGGACACTTCTGGTAAGATGGTTGTGTATGACCCTCACTGAGAAACCCAAAGAAACAAAAGAGGCAAGATAAGGCACAATATTCGCTTTTTCTTCAAGAGACAAGATCTGTAAGCAAACTTACTTAGCCCGAATCTATAAACAAACTCAGTAACCCAGGTGAGATCTCCATGTTGAAGCAGGAGAGACCTACTGCTAGCTAGTGTGGATCGGTTTGCTTGGCCATAACAAAAAAAAAAAAAAAAAAAGAAAAAGAAAAAAAGGCTGGCTGCTGAAAGTGCCTCTCCTCCACAGCAAATAGACCTGCTGGTGAGATCAGTGGAAATTGCAATAAAGTGGTTCTCCATCAATATAGCAGACTTTCAAGACCGGAGAAACTTTGAGAAGAGGAGACCAGCTGAGCTCTGTGGAAACACCAACAGGCAATATTCCACGACCTCGCCTCCTCTACGTGCCAGTGATAGAAACACAGGAAAGTGCAGGGCACCAGGGGCTCCCAACAGTCCTTCCCTCAGCCCTGAGCCCAGCAAAGCCACGTCAAGCTACAGCCATCTGATTTTTTGACCAAAAAAAAAAAAAAAAAAAAGTCAAAAATACTCACTGGAGAAAAGTCAGCCTCTTTAACAAATGGTGTTGGGAAAATTATATATCTATGTGTAGAAGAATGAAAGAAATCCTTCGATCTCTCTGTGCACAAGGATCATCTCCAATACTGGACAGATGGATTAGTGGTTGTGTACTTCCTGCACAAGCGTGAGGGCCCAGGACCTCCAAGTCCAGAGTTTGAAGCTCCAGATCCCACACAAATAGCTGGGCGCGGGCCCTGCGTACCTATGACGCCAACCCAGCAGGGGAGCAGAGACCTGAGAATCCTTGGAGTTTTGCAAGCTCCAGAATCAGTAATGAGAGACAGTGGCTCAAAACAAGACCTGGCTGAGGAGCAGAGGGAGCCAGCCAGACATCCGTTGTTCTGCTCTGGCCACCACAGGAGAGCGTCCCACTCCCCTGCCACAGGAGAGCATATGGGAACACACACCCATCCACCCACCACCACCACCACAGCCCAAAAGTAATAGACTCTAAATGTAATGAAGATTGTAATGTGAAAGACAGAACTGAAACTGCTAGAGGAAAACAACAGGGGAAAACACTTCCAGATACAGGGGCAGGGAGAGCATTCTGACTATTACTCACTGTAGTTGCTTAGACAATAAGGCCAGTAATCGACATATGAGACCTCATGCAATTAAAAAGCTTTTGTAGGGGGGAGGCTGGAAGAATGGCTTAATGGTTAGGGCATTTGCCAACAAAGCCAAAGGACCCAGGTTTGTTTCCCCAGGACCCACGTTAGCCAGATGCACAAGGGGGCACACATGTCTGGAATTTGTTTGCAGTGTCTGGAGGCCCTGGTGCACCCATTCTCTTTCTCTCTCTCTTTCTCTGTTAAATAAATAAATAAAAATAGTTTTTTTTTTTTAAAAAAAAAAGCTTTTGTAGGGCAAAGAAAACTGTTACTGGTAAAATATCCTGGCACTATTCACCTGATAGAATTAGTATCTAAAATATACAAAAAAAAAAAAAACCCTCAAAAATCCTAGATAATAGAGAAATGAAACAACCCAAACAAAAAGTGGATTATCATAAATAAAAATTAAAAAAAAAACAAAACAAAACAAATAGGGCTGGAGAGATGGCTTAGCGGTTAAGCGCTTGCCTGTGAAGCCTAAGGACCCCGGTTCGAGGCTGGGTTCCCCAGGTCCCACGTTAGCCAGATGCACAAGGGGGCGCACGCGTCTGGAGTTCGTTTGCAGTGGCTGGAAGCCCTGGTGCGCCCATTCTCTCTCTCTCCCTCTATCTGTCTTTCTCTCTGTGTCTGTCGCTCTCAAATAAATAAAAATTAAAAAAAAAAACAAAAAAAACGAAACAAAACAAAAAGTGGATTATCAAACTGAATAGAGTTCTCAAAAGAAGAAATACAAGTGGCCAATAAATATTTAATGAAATGTTCAACATCCTTAGCCATCAGGGAAACTTCAAATTAAAACTCCTTTGACATTCCATATCACTCAGATCAAAATACTTATCATTAAGAATAAAAACCACCAATGAATGCTGGCAAGAGTGTGGGGAAAGAGGAACCCCTATGTACTTGGTTGGGGGCACAGTCGTTATGAAAATCAGTAGCTGTTGGCAAGTTTCTACTAATAAGACTCAAAACTTGCCAAGCCCCTGAGAATAAATGACTGCTGCATGCTGATCAGTAACTGGGACATTTCTATCCTGTCCTCCAAGGCTCAGAGAACATTGTGGAAGAGAGGGTAGAAAGAATGTAAGAGCCACTGGTCTGTATCCCCAGTACCAGAAATGGGTTGCTACCCGCATTGAGCTGACAATCAGACAGACCTACAAAGTCTCCACAACAAGACAGGCTTCTGTCAAAGCCCTTAATTACCTGCTTGAGGTAAAAGGTGAGACTCTTACTGCTGAGACGCCATATGCTGCCGATACAGAACACCAAGAGACCTGGCTGGAATCTGGATTGTTAGACGGGTTAGTGCTGGAAAGCGCTGCATGAGCTACTGGGGGAAAGTGGCCAACAATGCTGTGAGCAAGCAGGGGTCACAGCTACGCAGAAGCAAAGTAGTCACCTGTGCAATGGGGGCACACAGCCTTGGTGGGTAACCAAGGGCTTTCTGATGGGCTGGAACTGGGAACCAGGTCAGAATCCCACGGAGACCATGATTATGGTCTCCAATGACAAGCTCCCACTAGTCTTTGGCCCAAAGAGGGGCTACATCCATCAAAACCTCTCTAAATTGGCAATGTGTATTCCACTTAACTATGCTGACTTCATTCTCTCTTGGAGAATCTGTTCTTCTTTTTCAGAAGGTAGTCAGACCCCAGGAGATAAACTCCCCTCACACTTCAGCCAAGGCCCAGGTGAAACCACAGAGGACTTGGTGAGATGAGCAAGAGTGTTGTTTACATGGTGAGCCTTACGGTCTCCACCAGGGTGATGGAGACTGATGCTGAGGATACTCAACACATACCAAAGCAGAAATCCAGAAGCTTCTGAGAGCTTAACACTAAAATAGATTTAAAACACACCCACCATGACTCAGGAAATTTTACAAAAGAGGGGGTGGAAAGATGTTAAGATACACAGGTCAAGAGGATATACCCAGAGGCATTCACTCCCCCAATAACTGACTTCTGTTCTCACAAGTGATAACCCACAACTCCGTGGGGAATACTAGCAAGCCCACTGAGGTAATCCCCCTACCCATCTACCCATTCTCATGTAATCAACCCTCATTAAATTTTATGGAACACACACACACACACACACACACACACACACACACACACGTGCACGCGCGCACACACACACAGGTATCAAAGTAGAAAAGGAAGTAGTTGGGAAGAAGAAAGGACGATGTAGAAGAGGGACAGAGAAGGATGATAAGATAAACTAATAGGAGAGGATTTTGATCAATACTCATTTTATACCTGTATAAAAATTGTCAACTAAAACTAAAAGTTCAAAAAATCTGATAGGAGCAGCTGAGATTTATTTTGACTCATGGTTTCAGAAGTTTCAGTCCAATGTTGGCTAGCTCTGTTGCCTTGAGGCCCAGGGTAAGGCAGAGCATCTTGGTGGAAACACATGGTGGGGCAAAGCTGCTCACCTCATGATAGCCGAGATGCAAGGAGAAGAGCAAATACCCACAAGTCCCAACAGCCTCTTCAAGGCCTCAGTGACCTCACTGCCTTCCTAAGGGTACAACCACTGATCAAGCCTTTAGCGAATTGGCTTTTGAGGGGCATTTATCCGGATTATAACACATTATGTAAAGAATTTTGTTGCATTGTTTTCTCCCAACCCTGAATATTGTCAGGTTTGACCTTCACTGTTAGTATTAGTGCAATTGCAAGGCTGCACCTTGTGGTACTGACCTCTAATCCCAGCTACTTTAGAGGCTGAGGCAGGAGAATTGGAAGTTCAAGGTTTGTCTAGGCTACCGTAAGTTCACGGTCAGTCCAGGCAAGTTACTGATAGCCTGTGATGGTTTGAATCAGATAACCCCCATAAATTCATGTGCTTTGAGTGCTCGGTCCCCAGCTGATGGCAATTTGGGAGGCGGAGACGTGCTGGGGGAGGTGTGTTTGGGCGCATGGGCCCCCTTGCTAGGGTTCTGCTCATCCTCCTGCTGCTGTTTTCCACCCGCTGTGGCAAGGAAGTGATGTCCAGCCTCTGTTCTATCATCTTCTCCCTTTGGAGCTTCCCCTTGAGACTGTAAGCCAAATGAACTCGGTCTTCCCACCCGCAACACGAAGGTAACTACAGCATGCTCTGTCTCAAAATTTAAAAATAAGGCTGGACATATATTTCAGTGTTAGTTCACTTGCTTGGTATGTGAGAAACCCTGGTTTCAATTCCCCAGTCTGTAAAGAAGAAAAAAAAGACTCTCAACTTGAGGGAATTGAGTGGTTAAGAACAGGGTCAGATGACCAAAATTTACATTTGTGCTCCACCACCTGCCAGCTGTGTGGGGGTCTCATAGGGTCATAGCCATACTGTCCTCATGGGGTCATTGTAGGTCTTAGCATTGCATCTGACATATAGGAAGTGCTCAACAAATTACAGGTACAATATTGTGCATACCTTATGAGTGTCTCCTGATATCATTAGATATTTTCCTCCTCTACATTATTTTCAAGATCTCTATGATACTTGGTCTTATGGTTGTAACCAAATTAACCTAACCATTACCCTAATTATATGAGAGTTGAGATATGTTTGTATTTTTCCACATTATAAGAAGTGTCACAGTAAATACCCTTACAGCCAGATTTTTGCATATTTGTGGTTATTTTAAAACAAGCTTCTTATCACTTTAATTTTTATGGCCAGTTTGAATCCATAACCCATAAACTCATGTAGAGTGGCTAGTTCCACCCCCCCCCCATCTTCATTTTTTGAGGCAGGGTTTCTTTCTAACACAGACTGACCTGGAATTCACTTTGTAGCTCCAGGCTGGCCTCAAACTGGACATGATTCTATTACCTCAGACTCCCAGTGCTAGGATTAAAAATGTGGGCCACCCTGCCTGGCTTAAGATAAGCTTCTAATTCATTCATTTTTGAGCCCAATTTTCAAACAGTTGACACCTAGAGCCCCAGCTTGCCACTGCAGTCATCTGGATTAGATATTTCCCAGTCTTTAACAATGAAGAGGAAGTTTGCTTAAAACTTTGCCAAGTTTGTCTTTGAACTTCTCAAAAGGATTCGACCTCTGCCTGTGATCTTCCCTGGTAAAGCTGAGGTTTCACACTAAAGAAGTGGAACAAGGAGCTGGTGAGCTGGCTCAGCAGTTAAAGGAACTTGCTTGGAAAGCCTAGTGGCCCCAGGTTTGATTCCCCAGTACCTACATGAATCCAGACATATAAAAGAGGGGGTGAAAGACGTGCCCATTCTCTCTCTTTCTCATCGTTCCTTTTCTTTTTTTTTTTTTAGAAAAAATGAAATAACTCTAGGGCTTGCAGAAGAAAATACCTGCCCTCAAGTTCATTCTAAGAACAACTGTTTTTCTTCAAGCTCCAAGGTGCACACAAAGTGAATGACCCATTGTGGGGCCATGATGGGGCTGTCCTCCCAGGTTCCCATCCAGAATGGTTTGTGTTCCCTTTGCTCTTCTTACTGAGGGCAAATCAAATATCCCATTTCTTGTCATGCCTGAAGATCAAACATTCCCTTGGGGGGGGGGGTATGGAGTCCTTTCTTATGTTCTCTCTCTCTCTCTCTCTGACAACCTCTCATATGAAGCTTAGGCTGCCCTCTCAGTAGGACCATGCCTGGTCTGCAGGAGCCTAGAAAGCCCATTGATCCGTCTCCTATTCCATGCGTTTCTATGTGCAAGATGGCTCAACTTCCTCATCTGTGATGGAGGAGAGGTCTGCCTCTTACCAGCACGAGTCTTAAAACAACTTCAGAATCTGCATCCCCATCCGTACATCCATTTCTGACCCTCTCTTGTTCAAATGTTCCCGAGTCCTTTCTCTGCCAGCTAGTGAGAAGTCAGAGCACAGGCTGCTCTCTCTCTCCTCCACTTGCATCTCTGGAATCTGGCATGCCTAAGCAACAATGCATTTGGGAACAAAGAATCCTTTGTCCTTTGTATTTTTCTTTCAGTGCTGTGACATAATTATTTTGTGCTTTCTCTCTCCCACAGGTGAAGGAGCTGAGGATGCAATTGATCCCAACATAAAGTTGTGAATTTCAAAGATGACATTTAGGGAATGGTCCTATGCCAGCTTGAGTTTTGTGTGTGTCTTTAGGCTGATTTCTGCCTGCATTTTTGTTTACAGAGAACATCTTTCAGGGACTTTGAAATGGCATATTTTCAGATTTTTATATTGAGGGCTGGAGACATGGCTTAGCAGTTAAGCACTTGCCTGTGAAGCCTAAGGACCCTGGTTCGAGGCTTGATTCCCCAGTACCCACGTAAGCCAGATGCACAAGGTCCTGTATGCATCTGGAGTTTGCAGTGGCTGGAGGTCCTGGTGAGCCCATTCTCTCTCTTTCTTTGTCTGTCTGTCTGTCTCCCTCTCTCTCTCTCTGTCTCCCTCTATATTTCTCAAATAAATAAATAAAAATAAAATATTTAAAATAATTTATATTGATAGAGCTGTCTGTGATAAACATCAAAGTAGCTTCTATTCCTTCCTTTCTCTCTTCCTTCCTTCCCTCACTCCTACTTTCTCTCTCTGCCTTTGCTTGCTCTTTTAATAAGTTCCCCTCACCCAAGATCAGAACAACCTAGAGATGCATGCAGATGAGGCAGTAAGTAGTCGGACCAGCTACAGGCAAGCCAGTCCAAGGATTCCCACTCAGGCCACTGTGAGGCAGGAAAGGCTCTTTGTCGTGTGAACGCTGTCCGGAAAGTGACGGAGAGCCTGATGCAATAGATGCTTCCGTGACCACTTCATTAACTGAACATGTGCCGAATTCAGACTCGCCTTTCCTTTGCCCTCTGGAGAGTCTGCAGTCTCACAGGTTAGGGGAGCAAGGGAACTGGTTTCACATCCCATCCATGTCCTTCACTGCAATATTTCCTAGAGGAAACATGATGAACTCTTCAAGCTTTAATGCCTTTGCATACAAAATGGTTACAATGACACCCTGTTGCATATGACGCTCTAGGCAGCAGTGTTTCATTAGTTGCCAAGTGTAGACTGGACTTCCTTCTCCTCCAGAGTCAGCTGGGGTGCCACTTGGCATGGACGACACTGGCAGTCTCAGGAAACTCTGGTGCTGGGCAGATGTGGACCTACTTCCTCACAGGACCATATGGCTTTGTGGAAAGTGGTATTGGTGCAGTTGGCAGATAACTAAGACATTTCTTACCTTTTAATTGAAAAAGAAATGTGAATGTCCAAATATGTATAGGATGACAATCTCTTTCATGAAAAACAAAATTGGATTATAGTTTGTGGAAGCCCAGGAAAGAGTATACATGTTCTAAGAATATGCTGGAAACAATTAGAAGCGAGGCAAGATTCAAGATGGCCCAGGGAACAAGTGCGGGCTCTGCAGTGCCATGGCGTGAGGTAGACATTTTCATGTCTTATAAAAGAGTTCATACAAGTGCCTGTTTTTGACAGTTTTGCAGGAATTAGATGATTTGATTCATAGGGCTTGTTCAGGATGGTGCTTAGCATTAACCTGAACGTGTTGTGACTGAACTGTGTTTGCTCACCGTAGTGTCACAGGTTCTGCTTCTTTACGTCTAAATGGGGGAAATAGTCGTAAGGATAAATGTGGCCGAGTGACTATTCCACATGATTATTATGACAAGGGTCCCAGTGGGATATTCTTCATGGCAAGGATAGGGTCCCATCGGGCTGTGAAGAAGGCTGCTCATAGGAGACAGAAAGAGGACCAGAGGGCTGGAGAGATGGCCTAGCGGTTAAGCGCTTGCCTGTGAAGCCTAAGGACCCCGGTTCGAGGCTCGGTTCCCCAGGTCCCACGTTAGCCAGATGCACAAGAGGGCGCACGCGTCTGGAGTTCGTTTGCAGAGGCTGGAAGCCCTGGAGCGCCCATTCTCTCTCTGTCCCTCTATCTGTCTTTCTCTCTGTGTCTGTCGCTGTCAAATAAATAAATAAAAATTTAAAAAAAAAAAGAAAGAGGACCAGAAAGATTTAGGTTGGGGCTTGGGGATAGAGAGAGCACAGCTCAGATGGGTGGAGGACCAAGTGTGGTGGTGCCGTTTGAATTGAGCCAGTGCAGTGCCTCAGGGACTGGTTTCATTGCCAGTAGTCAGCAGGTCTTTCAGGGCATGCCGGTCACGGATGGAGAGAACCAAAAGAGACCATAGAGAGCAGGTCTCAGAAGGAATAGTTCATAGGAGGAGGAGGGGAGATTGGCTGACCAGATTGGTCCTACCCATCCACAAACAAATTCCATGTCCTCCACCCTCACCCTGATACCCTACTCATTTCCTCAAAATTCTGAATTTTTAGATTAAAAATAATCTTGTCTGATGTGTTCATGTGGTTCTGGACTGAGGGCCAAGAGTCCTGCCTTTAAGCCTTCATGAGGATGCCCTTACCTGGGACTGTCTGGACAGGTAGGGAGACCTGTGCTCCCTGTTCCCAGCATCCTTTGCAGACCATGTCAGAGAAAGATTGAGGTGCATTCCTTTCTCTCCCTTATGACCCTGTTTCACCTGGCAAGACTAACACATATTTTTCATAATACTATCCACCCCTCCACATCAACCCAGTTTCAGTTGCACCATAGAAGGAAGCTGGAAGGAAAATGGGGAATACCTTCATAGCCTTAGACCAACTAGCTGGACAATGCGACATCCTGGGAGGAAAGAGCCTGACAAGTGACCCACACTAGCAGCAGCATTTCTAGGAATGAACCCAGGCTAGGTCATGGGCAAAGCTCTTGTTTGGTTCTAACCAGAAAGTCAAGGCTGAGAACTGGTGCTGGGAAAAACAGAAGGGTCTAAGCAAAGGGAGAAAAATGATTTCAGGAGATTAAAGAATGCTGGCTGTGAGTACAATAGGAGAGGTCCACTCAGACCTGCTCTTGAGTGAGAAACCCAACTCGATGGAGTGTTTCTGTGGAAGACAAGGACTCCCTGGTATAGGAAGTAGAGAAATTGCCAGGACTGCAGGAAACTGAGTGAACGCAACTCCTTCCCTGTTGTCTTTGAGCATCCATTCAGGAGCCATTTCTAGTGATAGGAGACTGGTATTGAAGGGGTGGGACTAAGCTGCAAAGAACCCAAAGGATATCATTTGCCAAGCTCTCCAGCACTTTCCAATTGTCCTCCCAGGCTCTCCTGCCTGACAGGAGGGAAGCTTTTTCCATCAACATTTATTTACTTGAAACTGAATTACCACTAATGTCAAGGGACACCATAAACAGAGATGGAAACTCATTCTACAACTTTGATTCCGCTACACTGACAGTGTGATATGACGGTGGGGCGGGTGAGTTGAGGAAAGACTGGTCAATGGGCAGAGATCCCTGTTCCCTGGGATCACAGCAAAATGGACCTTATCTGGTAATGCTGAGGCATTTGGTTTTCTGGAGTGATGTGCTAAGCGGTCATCTGTGCCATATTAAAGGTGTGTAAAAGAATGTGGACTTTTTGGACATATGCGACCCTGTGGAATAGATTCTTTGCTCCGAGTTCATCCTTGCAGGATTCACAGGGAGTTGAGAGGAGGGTACTGAGGATGGCCAGAGCTCTTTGCTTGTTCACAGGCTGGTATTTCCAGGAAGAAGAGCTCTGGGCTCCCAGGTTTCAGGCACAGCCAATGCTCTTGTCTGGGTTCATCTGGGCTTGCCATTTCCTGCAGGCTCTCTTGGGATCGCTCTATTGTAGAGGATACAGAAAGCTGGACACTGTCTCTTTAAATAGTAGAGGCTGAGAGCCTCTCAGGCCACCATGACATATCCCAGCATTGGACCAGCCCCTGAATAAACTGGAAAGACGCCTGGTCTGGCTTCAGTTACAGGGAGACCCACCAGGGAACATCTCCTGAACCAGGTGGGAAACTGTGGGACTCAGAATCTGTCTGCTGTGTGTCTCTGCTGTCTGGTGGGGAGGGCTCTGCCTTCCAGCCTTTGCATTTGATTGCAAAGACATCCCTGTGAAGGAAGGGGTTACGCTGCTGTCCGGCCTGGTGAGTTTTCTTGGCAGACGGTGCCTCTGGGTGGTGTGTGTGCTTTAGAGAATTGCTCAATTCCCCACCCCCTGCAAATGGAAAGAGCTGCCGCAGAGACAGTGCATGGGTGTTGGAAGTGACTGAGACTCTGAGGAATTTATGAATCCTTGCGAGAGGCTATTCTGGTTGGGGAGGCGAGAGAGTGACCTGAGCACATCTAGAAACCCGAACACTCTAGTTTGGAAGGAGAAAGGGGTCTGGGCACCCGTCCTCTCATGGGAAGCCCACAGCTAGCACGTGGTCCTGGTACAAGGGGGATCGGAGCCACTTCCACCTGTGGCCAGCTGGGTGTGGCTGAGCCCGGCCAGCACTTCGCTCAGTACCATTTCCTCCCTCAGTACCATTTCCTCCCTATCACTGGGAGCTGCCCGGGGAGGAGAAGCCAGAAGCAATGAGGGGTGGATGGGGTCACCTATGTGGCAGTTTATGGTGCAGCTGTGACCTAAATGGCTATTGATTAAAATATTGGGTTTAAAAGAAAGGAAGGAGTGGGCTGTGAATACATTTACAATGTATGCATTTTTCTAAATGTGTCTTAGCCTTCATTAAAATGTTTACTTGAGAACAGAAAGAGAATCCTGAGTTAAATATGTTAATATTCATAAAGTGTTTAGAACAGTACTGGGCACATACATATTAATTACATAAATAAAAGTCAGAACAGTATACAACTACACCGTGACTTCTAGGAGACATTTAACTTGTGAAGTGACCCATCATGTAGGGAATGGGCTTCCATTTCTTCAGTCATTGTCCGGGCACCGGCATGTTCATGCAGCTGTGTAGCTGAGGCAGGTTAAGCTATCGTAGTGGTGAGGTGTTTGTGTCTGTCATGAAGCATTGACGGGGAGGTTAAACATGGTATTCTAATAATAGTGGTTACAGTTTGGAGACTGAGCTCTTATTTTAAATCTCATACTCATAGCTTTGTGTATGTTTCCTTTAATGATCACCACCCCCTTTGATGTGGGCAGCGTTAGCCCTCTTTACTGATGAGAACCCTGGAGCCCAGAGAACTTCAGGGAGTGACCAGATTCACACCAGGAGGAAACAAGGCCATGAAGTGCGTTTGAGCCCAGAGCCCTAAATGTGGCACCATATTGCCTCTTATCCAGCGGTGTGCCAAGCCCAGGTAGAGCATTTGTCACATACTGGACAGTGGGTAAAAATTTCACAAGTATCCCTTTTAATAGAGAGATTTTTTTGAAAGACTATTGTTTGAAGAATATTTTTTCAAATTTATGTTTAAAGAGTAAGAATATACAATTAGTTCAAGGAGCAGCTATCTTCAAATAGCAAAATAATATGGAATTACTTAAATCATTTAGCGTGATGAGGTTTTATGATACACTACGCTAACAGGTAAGGAGGGTGCAGGGTGTAAGCGAGACTTTAAACATGCACACTCTGGTTCCAGGTTTGCTGTTGCACAGGTGTCCAGTGCCCAGTCTTCTTGGTCAAACCAAGAAGGGCCGGCTATCCTCTCGCTCTGTGACGTTGGGCGGAGCTCACTCCGGCAGCTATGAATCAGCTGCTTTCCCTGGCTGCTCTTCCAGCACCTCAAATGGCCACTTCCCTTACCCCCTAGCCCTGTGGCCCAGACACCAGCCAAGGCTGGGAGCCAAGCCAGGTTGCCTCGGGCAAACTTCGCCTGCTGTAGCTTATTCCTTTGTGGTCAGCTTTGGCTAGGTGGGGAGGAGCTGGAGTTTAGGGTTTGCTGTCTGGTTGTCAGTTTTTATTTTTTCCTCTCTCACCTTTCTCTGAATCTGGTCCAAGCAGGTCCACATAGATCGGTTTTCCGGATCCCTGGGAAGCTAGCACACTTTGTAGGTGCAGATATGGATAGAGTGGGCAGGCGTGGTGCGGGCGTGTCCAGCAAAGAGGCCAGGTATGCCCAGAGAACGAGTGTGTTTTCCATCGCTTAAATGCGGGTTCCCCGCCGCGGGTAGGACAGGGTTCAAGCCTCAGCCCCAGGGCGTGGGCGCAGTTGGCACCAGGGCGCCCCAAAGTCCAGCACTGAGTGCCACCAGACGAGCGACATCTTTGGGGTAGGCTTTTCTCTCATGTGGGCTGAACTGTCCAAGGGATCAGTTTATTGGTCAACACTTGGCTTTCAAAGGGTACACCGAGCCAGGGGATGTGGGAGGTGAGCCGCTGGGCCACAGGCTAGTTTGTAGCAGAAGTCGCCGCGGGTTTTGCAGAGATCGACTCCCCGCCCCCTCCCCACCTCCCCACCCCGCCCCGCCCCCAGGTGCTTTAAAGGCCAAGTAACTGTCTCCGGCGGGCCAGCCCGCCCTCCAGCCCCGGGGCCTGGCGGAGTCCCGCCCTCCCGCACACGCTGACCCAGGGACACACCCTGCTGCAGCAACGCAAACAGGGCGTTGTTCCGGTTAAAGGCGAACGCAGGGAGCCTCCCACTGCCCCCTTGCTTCGCGCGCCCGCAGCCCGGCAGCACAGCTGTCTTTGGGGACACTAGCCATCCAGCGAACACACGGAGTTGGTGCCCGATCTGGGACGACTATTTCTTTGGGCTGTAAGTAACTTGGTGGGGAAGGTGACGGAGTTGGACCAGAAACGTGGGCATCTTCCCCTGGATGGTGCGCCAGAAAGCCGAGAGCAGGCGGAGGGGGTCACTGGCCGGGTCCCCAGCCTTCTGGCGTGAGCGCGGGGGATCTCTGCCTGCTTCCTTACTATCCTCACCAGGAGGGACTCGCTGAGTGCCTTTGCCGTGTGCAGACTTCACAGGGCGAGGACGAGGCTTGCGGTGGTGGTGTCTGGATTAAAGGATGGGCAGGGACCGCGCAGAAGGTCTTGCGCCACCGGCGTTGACTGGGGGGGGGGGGGGGGGTCGGCGGGAGACGGAACACATCGTTAAAATTCCTCAGGTTACTTTCATGGAGGCCCGGGATATCTGTGCGCCCCCACCCACCCACCCCAGGCCCTAGCCACATGTCCAATCGCCCGCCTCTTGCTCTGGCTACTTAGAGCCATCATATTTAGCTTCAATTTTATACACGACATCAGGCCATCCTGTTTAGCTCTTCAGTGCATTCCTGGGTGTTTTTATTTTATTGTTTGAACGTGTTGCTTGGGAGGAAAAATGAAGGCATCTGCAACAGAATACTTTAAAAAACTAATAGAAAAGTTTCCCTGGCCAGGGGCTCTGTCCTTAACTAGTCCTCCTAGAGGCAGCCAGCCTTTCGCAGCGGCACGCGTCCTCCACCCGGGCATCGCAAGCTTTAGCTACCACTCGCCCCCCCCCCCCCAGCTGTAAAGTGAGGGTCTGCGTGAGGGCGCGGAGCTCTGACCGCGGGCAATTCTCGCACTCCAGCCAACCGGTTTTCGCTCTGCCTCTCCTTCCCGCCGTACAGCAACACCCTCCACCCGGCTCTTGGGCTCTGGTCTGTTCTGGATGCGAGGCTGGACGGGGTGGGCGCGGGCGTCCGGGGGAGGGCTGTGCGTTCAGAAGGGAGCGCAGCCCGGTGAGCGCACGTGGGGCTGCAGGGAGCGCAGTGTCCCCGGTGCCCAGGTGGGCGGGGAGCGCAGGGACACCCCCCCCCCCCCGGCCACCCTCCCGGCTCTTCTGTCCTGGCCACACTCCTCCCACCCCACCCCGGGCTCCAGGCCGGCTCTTCCGAGCTGCTGGCGTCTGGGTGGAAACTTGGAGGCAAGTAACGGAATGCAGAGCGCACTGAGGCGGGGCGCAGGGAGGGCGGGCAGGCGGGGAACCAGCCTCGGGCCTCTGGCGACCCCAAGGCCCGGGCAGAGGTCCTGGCGCTGACCTCTCTGTCGTCCCGCGTGCCCTCTCCCACTACCATCCTCCACCCCGCTCTCAGGGGGCATCGTCCTGGGAATTGAGCCGGGGGTCAGAGTCCCAACTGCCCCCCGAGGGCCTCGGGAGGTGGCCTCCGCGCTCTCGCACCCGGGGAAGCTCCTCTCCCCGCGCCCGCCTCCCCGGGTGATGGAGACGTGCGCTCCGCTTGTTTTGTTCCTAACGCACAAGACGCTGGGTGGCCGGCGGGCTCGGCGTGTCTCGTCTCGGGCGTGCTGCGCCCTCTCCCGGCGGTGGCGGGCGCGGCGACCCTCGGTGGGACCCCCCCCCTCCCACCCTGCGCGTCCCGCCCCTCCCCGCGCGGCCTCACCAGGGGCCTCGCTCTCTCCGCAGCCCCGAGCTCCGCTGAGCCTGCGTCGCCACCGCCACCATGCTCCTCCTGTTGCTGGGAATCATCGTCCTGCACGTCGCGGTGCTCGTGTTGCTGTTCGTCTCCACCATCGTCAGCGTGAGTGCCCGGCGGGCGGGGCCCAGGGAGGACAGCTCGCTTGCTGGGGGTGTCCCGTCCCCAGCACCAGCACCCAAACTCCAATGTCACACGTCCCTGGGCGGGCTGGTTGTTTGTTTGTTTGTTTGTTTGTTTTGGTTTTGCACTTTCTGGCCAGCTGCTGCTTTTCAGCGTTTGGAGAAAGTCCCTGCAGCTTCAGGGGAGAAGTTAAGTTAGCTGCTTAAGGCTTCTTTTGAAAGCAAACAATTGCAGGGTGGATCCATAGATCCAGCCTCCACTTGACAGGCCTGCGTTCTTTTGCTTGACGCACGCAGCCTCCTTGGGATTTGTGAACATTTGTTTTTCTCCAAACCGCTGGCCATTTGGGTGGTTTCGTTTTTTTTTTTTTTTTAACCACTGCTTTAGGACTTGAAATGACCAAAGTTGAAACTGACTTTTCCAGGTCTGCATTACTGTATAACTGAAGCACCTTGTTAGGCAATCCTTCACTAATGCGAGCTGGTCAGCAGACTGACATGTTATGGAACTATGAGACACATTTTAACCCATTTTAAATTTATTTTCTTGGCTCTGACGATGGGCTTGGTCTGGGGCAGTTGTGTGTCTGTCTGTGACTTTAAAGTCTCAATGTAACGCAAGTTGTAAGTGTGATATTTCCGTTTTCTTTTTGTTTGAGAAGTAATTGTGTTTGGGTTTTAAAAGCATCTTTACAAAATCTTAATTGTAACTGGTGCTCATCTTATCGGCATGATAGGGATTGTAAGTAATGAAGTCTTAGCGAGGGAATCGCACCCAGGAGAGAGGGGAGGAGGACTTGGATGCTGTTGTCCTGGGGCGAGTCCCTGGTTCCTGCTGTACTGCACACCTCTGTACTCAGCAGATTACGTGTGTGTGTGTGTGTGTGTGTGTGTGTGTGTGTATGTGTGAGGGCAGGGGGCCAGGGGAAGGAGAGAGAGAACATGAATCTGAGCATGTGTGTGGTACTTTTCCATTTCCAGAAGTTTTTTCCACTTAAAAAAGCATTGCTCCCACCTCCACATAATGTCTGTACCAGACTGTCACTCTTCTCGTTTCTGGGTTGTGGCTGTGAACTTTGTCAGGGAGTAGCTACGCTGAGTGACCGTGGGCAAGAGAGGGATGGCCAGGCAGTGGGTGGATGACACTTGCTTCTCTTTAACGTTTCTTGCCCTGCCCCCACCCTGTCTGTCTTTACTGCCTGCGCTGATTGTGGGATGATTGATTCTTTCCAGCAATGGCTCGTGGGCAACGGACGCACCACTGACCTCTGGCAGAACTGCAGCACGTCTTCCTCGGGAGCCATCCAGCACTGCTACTCCTCGTCAGCGAGTGGTGAGGCTGCCCTTGTGCTCTACACACCCGTCCGCAGCTGTCCCAATACTTAGAAACACCAATTCGTGGAGGCCATCAGCTAGGAAGCCACTTATGGGTGGGGTCGATGTGTCACAAAGCCATGACTCCAAGATGAAGGGGCCCAGTTTTCTCACGAGCGAAGCTAAGATTCTAGGTATCATTGGGGGTCTGTCTCAACAATGCTCTTGGCCCTCTCCTGATCTCTTTGTGTAATGTTCTTTATGGAAAGAGAAATGTGGATGCAGGTAAGCAGTATGCCAGGTCACCTTAAGTGGATCCTATGGGTCAGGTGATCTAATGAGAGGTTTTAGTTTGGTGGCTATCTATCAGAAATGCCCTGCCGCTTCCTGACGCGGTGGCTGTAGGGCCTTCCTGAAGATGGTCTGGGCAGTTTTGACTCCTCTGCTTTCCAGACTTCCTTCCCAGGCCTTGGGATTTGGCGGTACCACTTAGCATCACAGGCTGTGAGTGTTTTCTGGTTGCAAGATGAAGATTAGCAAACTCTAAACTGAGCCTGTAGGTCCTTCACTCACAAGACTGCATTTCTGTGCTGCCCTCAGCCTCTTTGTCTGAGAGATACTGGAGACCAGGCTTCCTGAGGGTCAAGTTGAGGGGTCATTTGGCAGTGGAACCGCCCATTGGATCCCCTCAAGCACACAGAGGCAAGGGGGACTCAGCAGGGTGCCTGAGTCTTGACAGAGATGAATAGGGCGTTCTGTTTTGGTGGCTGTGTGGGTGATAGTGACTGGTACTGAGACAAGGGTGTCCCGAGCCTGGGGCAGGAACCAGCTGTAGATCGCATAGAGCTCTGGACATCCTTAAAAGGCCAGGGCATGACAGGAGAACAGCTCATGTATATGGTGTTGATGATGCCACACTCGGTGAGAGGAGCTGGTTCAACAAAGCAGGCGGTGAAGTGACCCTTGGCGCCCTTGGCGCAATCCCGCTTCGTGATTGTACTTGCCTTCTCATGGGCTCTGCGCCCAGTGGCACCTGAGTGTGTCACTGAAACATGGAAAACCAAATACCTTGAACCTCAGTAGAAATAGAAACCACCGTCATATTCACATACTGAGGACAGATCAGGAGCAGAGACCTTTGTTTTATAGTGAGTGCCACCATCTTGGGACCAGGGAATGCTTCATCTGAGTGTGAGAGGCACGGTTGCATTAAAACCATCCGAGGGGTTGCTTGACAAGTTGGCAACCAAGTAAATGCAATGCTCATGAATGCCTGAGAATGTGAAGCTAGTGCTGCTAGACCCCGAAAGCACAGCATCCAGTTTCTCCCAGTTCAGGGGTCTGATGCAAGAAGGGCGTCTCCTGGCTCCCTACTGACATCTGGTGGTCATAAGTGATGGCACAGTCTGCAAGGGACACTTTTCTCTGAGGCTCTGGACTCCTGGGCAGCCCCCAAGCGGTATGTGGCCTCGGTGGAGTTGGCACAGAAAAACCCAGAAGGGGAAGTTTTGGCAGGTTGTTAAAACCGCCCAAGTTTCAGCAGAAACGAGGCTGTGGAGAAACTGCTTAACTGTGGGCAAACCGTCTGCAGGAGGAAGGGCCATCCAGCCCGGTAGCCAGTGACTGACCTGCCCTCTGCACCTTGCCACGTTTGCAAACAGCTGTCCCTCCGTGCCTCTACACGTGTGCTATTTTAAAGGGGAAACGTCTCATCTTTAACTTGTGCCAGTTATGCGAAGCCCCTCCCCGGGGGCTCACTCACGGTGACTTTGATCAAGTCTTCGTGGCCATTGCACATTTCCCTGGCTGCTTTCCTGCAAACCTCCTCATGACCCGAGGGCAGGCCTCTGAACAGGCTGGGCTGCTTTCCATCTGGCCTTAGTCTAAATTAGAAGTTTCCACTTAAAACCTCCCCAGTAGTGATTATCTCCGCTGACACCTTCCCCGTGTGTCAGCGTGTTACAGCTCAGCCCCGGGTGCTGAGTCCTGCATCCCAGTTTAACCACTTGCCAGACAATAGAGGTCCAAGCACAGAGCTGTGAAGCTCTTGACTGCCTTCATGAGCAAACTGCATTTCGTCGTGAATCACTTCCCTCGTCTATGTTTGCTTTTAGGATGTTGGAAATGCATTCTTTTTAAATAATCTAAAAATAATTACTGAGGTTCATTTGTAAAGAATCTCTAGCAAGTGTGTCATGGGAGAAAGTACCTTGGTTTGCGTGACTTTGTTTTTCTTCTTTTATGCGATGGGATCTTGCTGTTGCTTAGGCTGGCCTTGAACCTGTGGACTTCCCTTACCTCCCAGGTAGCTGGGACACTCCAGGTATTATGCCACCACGTCAGCTATGACCTGTTGTTTGTGCTGGAAGCACTCTGGTATGCTAGCCTTCTCTCCAGGGTGTTGTCCTGGCCTTGTTTTAATTCAGGCCACTTCCACTTGCTGGTGCTGTTAGGCTGCATGCTGGTGTGTGCTCTCAGGCCATGCTATAGATTTTAAGGGGCTATCTTAGCTCTTTCTCCCCCAAACTATCCCTTGACATTGGATTTAATTTTAAATTTTTATTTATTTGAGAGAGAAAGAAGCAATGAGAAAGAGGAATCGGCACGCCAGGGCCTTCAGCCGCTGCAAACGAATTCCAGACACATGTGCCACCTTGTGCATCTGGCTTATGTGGGTTCTGGGAAATTGGACCTGGGTCCTGCGGTTTTCAGGCAAGTGCCTTAACTGCTGAGCCATCTCCCCGGCCCTGGATTTAATTTTAGATGTCTCACTAGCGGCCTTCACTTCTTCCCGCTTTCTCTTTTTTTTTTTTTTTTCTAAACCCATTTGCCTCATGTCTGGCCCCTGCTTGATCCTGGCTACTGTAGGCAGCGGTGAAAAAGTTCCTCAGAGCATGCTCATTATGAGCACTTCAAGCCTCAGGCCGCAGGGGTACTTGGACTTGGCAATCGTGGGCCTTGTTCTTGCTGATACCAAGCCTTACTTACTGAGGAGTCGGGGGATAGGTCGAATGGATGAGTCACTCACTGTGAAGGCAGTGGGTGAGGTGCCCCAGGAGTGGGGGCAGGCAGTCAACACTAGGGTTCAGGGAGGAAATGGAAGGGAAATCTCCAGTGGGAGTTGGAATATGATCCATCCTCCAAAGGATGGGCAGGATTGAAGTAAATACAGGCAGGAGGCAGGATGTTGCCTGTCTGGGCAGTGGTGGGACCCACAGCAAGAGGAAAACAGTGGTGGAACATGGTAGACCTATTGTCTAAGGCTCTGTGAGTATTAGGATTGATTTCATAGGACAGAGCATCTCCATATAGCAGTGGCTTAAAGTGAGTTTATCTCTCTTTCTCTCTCTCATTTAAAGAAGTCTGAAGTAGGCATCCTGAGAGGTATGGTGCTTTCATGAAAGTTTTAGAGACCCAGGTTTTCCTACCTCGTTTCTTTTTCATCTTTTGGGTTTGACTCTTTCCTTCCAGAAGGCTGCTGCTAGAACTCTTGCTTTCTCATCCGCGCTCTAGGCAGCAGGGTAGAGAAAGGGGGAGAGAACGAGTATACTTTTCCCACTGTGAAGTGCTCAGTTAGACCAGACATATTTCTTTCTGTCTTTGACTGGCGCTTAGTCATCAGGCCATGCCTATGTGGCTGAGAAATGTAGTATTCAGCGTTGTGGGAGGCCTCACTTCTTGATTTATAGCAATTTAAAAGCAGACACCTTCCTGTCAGTCTGTCCTGCAGTGCGTCTCCAAGTCTTCCACAGTTTGAGGGCAGCACTGAGTTCTGGCAGCATTCTCCCGGTCGTCCACCTCTACTGTGTCCTGGGATGCCAGCCATGCCGCTGGGCACCACTGGCCTTTGTCAGAACCTGTAGAATCATTGTGTCTTCTGTCTTTCTTCTTGCTTCCCAGGCATTAGGGAAGCCTTTTTAAAATTTTTTTTGTTTTTGTTTTTGTTTTTTATTTATTTATTTGAGAGTGACAGACAGAGAGAGAGAGAGAGAGAGAGAGAGAGAGAGAGAGAGAGAGAGAGGCAGAGAGAGAGAGACAGAATGGGCATGCCAGGGCCTCCAGCCACTGCAAATGAACTCCAGACGCGTGCGCCCCCTTGTACATCTGGCTAATGTGGGTCCTGGGGAATCGAGCCCTGAACCGGGGTCCTTAGGCTTCACAGGCAAGCGTTTAACCACTAAGCCATCTCTCCAGCCCTAGGGAAGTCTTAAGGTCCTTTGAGTCTCATAAATCTTTGTTTTCTTCGGGCCAGGCCTCTTTTCTGGATTACAGACCTGTGTTGTGAGGTATCTGAGCTGTATCAGAGACCTCTCCCCAGGAAACTAGCTCCAAAGTCACTCTGCCTCTTCCTCCCCCAACTTTCCCTTGCCACTTTCGGGTGTGGCAGTGAACTGTGCTCCACCAGCCAGCGAAACAGCTAGGGTCCGTCTGGGAGTGTTCCCTTCTCCCTTCCCAGAATTACTGGGGGTCCCCACATACATCCCATTACTCTGGTGTCCCTGGTCACACCGTCTCCTCATGTGTCATAGCCACTGAAGGTGGCTTCTGACTAGCTGGCCTGTGCCCTTTCCTGCTCCTTTGTTTTTAAAAACTGAATCCAGGGTGGTTTTCATGAGACTAAAACTTGATCCCATCACTTGAGTTTGGAAGCTTTCTGAGGCCCCCCCCCACACATCTTCCTAGAGGGATGGGACTGTACCAGAAGGACCTCTTCCTTGTGCCAAGTCTCTTCCACTCAGCTTGGAATTTTAGCACCCCTTTTCTTCCTTGAACATGAACTGCTCACTTTAAGATTCACCCCTCTTTCTCCTTCCCACCCTCCTTCCTTGTCTTTCTGCCTTCCTTCTTTCATTCATGGCTCGTTGCTACCCCTAAAGTGTGCCACAAGCTGTTGTAGGACAGAAGACAAAACAAGAATGGACAGAGCTTACAGTGTGCTGGGAAGCCTGGCCAGTGGACATGGGTAGTTGGGGGCAGTGCCAGGAGACATGAAGAGAGCAGGATAGGACAGGATAGGGTAACGGGATCTGGAGAGGTTGCAGTGTGTGTGTGTGTGTGTGTGTGTGTGTGTGTGTGTGTGTGTGTGTTTAGAAAATGACCCCTTGAGAATGACCTACAATCAGCCTTGTGAACATCTGAGGGAGGCTTCTGGAAGGAGACCACCAAGTTCAAGATCCTTGGTGTGAGTGAGCGACAAGGAGTGAGATAGCTCAGTGGGCACAGGGAAAGTTGTCCCTTATCGTTTGTCCCAGGTCCTTTCAAATCCTAGTAGGGCATCAGTGCTGGTTCCGTGTAGACACGGGCGAGGTTCTCAGGTCTGTTTCCTTCAGAAGCATTCATGTGTCAGGCAGCGAACGTCAGCCTCTTACAAGGTAGAAATGCCCAGTCCATTTTCAGGGATGCTCAAGTCCACAGTATTCTCACTCTGTTATTTTCTCTACTTTTGCTGCCTTGTAGATTCCGTGGAGCCTTTTATTTTCAGAAGCACAAGCTAGCAACAAACAGGATTTTATGTTAAGGAAATTCATCTTATGCTGCATGCGTGGCATGTGGGGTTTGCTTCCACGCCAGCTTTCCGGGGCAGAGGTTACTGAGGTCAGTTCCTGGGGCCTTGGTTTTCAGATGAGCAAGAAGCTCTGGTTCAGGTGGCAGTGTGCCAAGCCTTCTCCGCAAGTCCCTGTGGGTGAGTTGAGAATCTACCTCTGCAGAGGGTCTAGGCAAAGCATTTGTCTTGTTATTAAGGGAACCAGTGCTTCTTGTCCTGAAGTCTCTAATTTTTTTCCAAATATACATGAGCATTCCCCCACTCTCAGTTTCTTGTGTAGACCTGACCTATAGCAGAAGCAGACCCCAGGCTTCCGGATGTCTGTAAGGTACTAGGGCACTGTCTGGCTTTGCCTGGCCTTCAAGTAGTCATCATTGACTTCAGAAGACCCCAGCAGACTTGGTGTTGGTGAAGCCTGGCTTGGTGCACATGCCTGCTTACACAGTACTCCCCTGTGTCAGAACGCAAGAGCCCTGGCAAATTTTCATCCTGAAGGGTTAGGCACTAAAGTGTGTCTGTGCTGCACCTTCATTTTGAAGAAGTATTTTATTTATTTATTTATTTGAGAGCGACAGACACAGAGAGAAAGAGGCAGATAGAGAGAGAGAGAGAATGGGCGCGCCAGGGCTTCCAGCCACTGCAAACGAACTCCAGACGCGTGCGCCGCCTTGTGTCTCTGGCTAACGTGGGACCTGGGGAACCGAGCCTCAAACTGGGGTCCTTAGGCTTCACAGGCAAGCGCTTAACCGCTAAGCCACCTCTCCAGTCCTGGACCTTCACTTTGAAAGAGGACTGTGCTCACCCCAAAGCATGAAGGGAATATTCCCACCTTTCATCTCCTTACAGCATACTCTGCCCATCTAGTGGTGGCTAACACCCCATAGCTCCCCACTTTTTGCTGGCGAGGCTGGACTCCCGCCACAGAAAGGGGCAGATCGAAGCCAGGAAGACAACTATACCTTGCCCTTTCCATTCTAAGGGGCAGAAATACATTCATGGCATTCTATGGGATGTGGGTGGCATTGCTTTGCCCTGAAAGTCAGAAACATAAATCTCACTGGTGTCAGCAGCCCACAGTATAAGCCTTGGTAGTCTCATGGACCCAGACTTTATTTTACTCTTCCATTTGGTGACAATGTCGTTTGGGCAAGACCACAGACTCTTTCCTCATGGTGGCTTAGCTTCGGGTCAGATTTTAGAAGGCACAGAAACCCTGTGCATTTATGTGTTCATGTTTTGCAAGTTAAAATCTTTGTGGCTCTCATGACCAAACTATAATTTCTACTCCTGCAGTTGCTCTTGATTTTACAGGATCTTGTGGGATACTGAGGTCCTGGCAAACAAGGCTGTGGGATATTATAACCCCTGACATTCCTCATTAGAGGTCACATCTAGGAGTTAGTATGGACTATCTTTATATATTTATTTATTTTAATAAATTTCTGAGGAAATGCCACTGGGATTTATTCATTCTTCTTTATACACATGGAGCCCATCCTGTGCTTCCATTCCAGAAACTGGCACACAGGGAGAAACAGAAAATGCCAGGTATGGAACCCATAGTTAGTTGAAGGATACAGGCAACAAGTAACAGATAATTCCATGAGTGAAATGTACCCTGTAGAATGAGATTGAAAGTTGTCCCTGGAGAGAAAGAAGTGAGTCACATCGTCCTGTAGATAAGGACTTAGAAGACAGGGAAAGACTGGTTGTATGAAGGCTCATAGGAAGAAAATTCCAGGAGGCAAAGGGATGAGCCTGAGTGCTGAAGAGGGAAGTTTGGTGTGGCTGAGGGCATCAGTTGAGGGGGTGGTGGGGGGGTGATGAAGTGAGGTGAGAGGTGATGGAGTTGAATCACTGGGGCCTTGGAGGTCATGGCACTGGGAAGGACATCGTCAAAGAGTGACATGATTTGATTTGCATTTTGAAAGCCAATTCTGGAAAGATTTTTTGAAAGTGAATTTTGGGGAGAAGCAAGAATTTCAGAAACGGGGGGATCCAGTGGTAATGATCCAGGCTGAGAATGTTGGTGACCACAATGATGATGAAGGCAGTGCTAATGAAGATGATATGAAGCAGCTGTGCCAAGCTTTGGTCTAAGGGTCATGCAATTCGCACTGGGACTGCAGGGAGTCAGTGGAGCTTGGCTAGGAAGGCGAGTGGAGAAGGGGATGCTGATGGCAGGTTTTGTGGCTGGATAAGGTGTAGAACTGTGAAATGATTATTAGGATGAGCGTCTATGAGTGTGGGTTAGCCACTAGAAGTATGATGGGGTCTATGGATTGAGATAGCACAGACTGGTAAAAAATGGTATTGGGGGGGGTGCTGGAGGGATTGCTTAGTGGTTAAACACTTGCCTGTGAAGCCTAAGGACCCTGGTTCGAGGCTCCATTTTCCAGGACCCATGAAAGCCAGATGCACAAGGTGGTGCATGCATTTGGAGTTTGTTTGCAGTGGCTGGAGGCCCTGGTGTGCCCATTCTCTCTTCCTCTGCCTCTCTCTCTCTCTGTCTGTCTACAATAAATAAATAAAAACAAACAAACAAAAAAAAATGGGATTGGGGGATAGAAATTAGGGTTTGCTTTGGTCACGGCCAAGTTTCAATGGGAAAGGTCTGGCCAGACATCCACATTTGGGAGTCCTGAGTGTGTGTGGAAGGGTGTTCCTTGTCATAGTATGAATGTCAGTTCTGGGGAACAGTTGAGGAGATTTCAGGAGGAGGGAGACACAGCGTCCAGAGCTGATTCATGGATAGTGGTCACTGGGGCTGGGAAGGATGGAGACTGGGAAGTGACAACCCAAGCTGTGAGGCCATGAGATGAAGCTATTTAATACATTCCTTTGCTCAACCCACACCCCCTTCCTGCGTGCTGCTACGTCAGTTGCCACCCTTTATACTGATGTACTAATGGGGGCCTTGCCAAGTTCATCCCCAAGGAATTGAAGCCCCCTAGTGGCCCTCGGACCAGCACAGAGAGGTGGAGATGTTTGCTCCGAGTGACAGATCTTCAAATAGTTGAAGTCTACAGTGTCTTCTTCTTTGGTCTTGCCTCCTTTCTTCTTTCTGCGGCTTCTTTGGAGCTGGTGAGATTCCCCTGGATGTGTGGCTGTGTGACTATGGTGTGTACACACAAGCGTGACCTGGTCTTACTGCTCTGAAGGTGGATCAGTTGTTTGGTTCAGCAGACTGGCAGATAAAAGGTAAGGGAAGCGTCTCCCCTTGCGATGTCATCTTTCCTCCTCCAGTTTTGCCTTTTGTGGATTCTAAATCCAAAAACCTAGTGACAGAATCCTCAACTCATTAGCTTTCAGCATATTGCTGCCAGCACTGCCCGTGAGTTGTAGTGGAGAGAGGAGTAGGCTGGATGTCAAGAGTGTTTGTCCTTCTGCACTGGTCTAGTGTAGCTGGGTAAACTGAGGCAGGTACCCTGACATCTTTCCGAAGAATGGGTGCTGAGGTAGGACCTGGAGTCAGAACACTTTTATTGCATGGTCTCAGAGCATCTGTGCATGTTGAGGATATATTTGTGATGTAAGTGGACCCAGGGAAGTGGTCCTTGAGCTGGGCTTGGGATTTGGGCAGAATTTTATTGTGGGCCCTTGGAACAGAGAAAGGCTTTGTGCTTGGAAAAGGGTGGTGAGAAGGGCAGGCTGGCTGCTGGGACGGGGACTGTGTCCAGCATTTATTTCTGCGTGTTTGACTGTTTGTGTCCACTGGGGAGGAAAGGAGGAAGACTTTGATTTTTTTCTTGTTTGGAGAATTCCTTTGAAACCCAAAGATTGTGAGGTAACCCCATTACGCCTCATCTACTCTCCACTTGTGCAGCTCATGGTACTCAACAGAAACTGTCCCTCCCTCTGAGGTCAATTCTGCGGCCAGATTCAGTGTTTTCAGTAGGCAACTATTAAGAAGAAGGCTGCCTGGTAAATAATGTTGCAAAACACTACACTTTAAAAGTTGTTGTTTTTGTAAAAAGTATTTTATTTGTTTATTTACAAGGAGAGAGGAAAAGAGAGAGAGGGGTTATGAGAATGACTGAATATAGGTGCACCAGGGCCTCTAGCCACTGCAAACAAACCCTAGATGCATACACCACTTTGTTCATCTGGCTTGATGTGGGTACTGGAGAATTGAACCAGGGTCATTAGGCATTGCAGGCAAGTACCTCAACTGCTTATCCATCTGTCCAGCCCAAGTAGGGTTTGTTCTTTAAGCATAACGTCTCATGGCTTTTTTAAAAAAATTTTTTATTTATTTATTTGAGAGCGACAGACACAGAGAGAAAGACAGATAGAGGGAGAGAGAGAGAATGGCCGCGCCAGGGCTTCCAGCCTCTGCCAACGAACTCCAGACGCGTGCGCCCCCTTGTGCATCTGGCTAACGTGGGACCTGGGGAACTGAGCCTTGAACTGGGGTCCTTAGGCTTCACAGGCAAGCACTTAACCACTAAGCCATCTCTCCAGCCTGTCTCATGGCTTTTAATAATTCATGAATATAGTCAGTGTCCATGGGAAGAGGCTAATGTACTTGACCATGCAGCGCACACCACTGACCAAGCAACCTCCATCCTACTGTGGGGGCTTTGTGTATCTATCAACTGGCGGAGGGAGTCAGTCTTCCAAGAACCGTTCTCTGAGAATCCTCCCCTGATCTTCCTGTTTCTACGGAGCTTCAAAGGCTTCCTCCTGTCAGGTAAGCCTTGGCCTAGGTGGCCTCTTGGAACTCCCTCTGCGGATCAAAGAATTACTTACCAGAAAAAGAATGTGGATGGCAGATCACAAAACTGGACTAAAAGCTAGTTTTGTGTGTCTGCTACAAGTCCTCTTGAAAGTGCAATTAACTGAATGATGTATGGGTTGAGTATCGCTTAACCAAAATGCTTATGACTGGAAGTGTTCCACACTTAGGATGATTTTAGAATTGGGAACTTCATTTCATAGATAATAAAATATATTGGGATGGCCCCCAAATCTAAGCAAGAAATGTATTTGTATACCTTACATAGATAGCTTGATGATAATTTCATGCATTTTTGGTGTGCCTACATTTTCACTGCAACCTATCACATTAGGTTAGGTGTGACATTTTCTACATGTGGCATCATGTTGATGCTCAAAAAGTTTCAGGTTTAGGAGCATTTTGTATTTTTGTCTTAGTGATATTCATCCTGTTCATCATATTTAGCCAGAATACCTTGAGGTAAAAGTGCTTTCTACCCTTGAGCAGTTTGTGTTCACTAGTCTCTAGCCACTGGTTTGCTGTAGCTAAAACACTCCCCATAATTGCCAGTTGGAAAGGCCTCCCATGTGGCCTCCATGGTCTTTGTGAGCTCAAGGACCACAGGTCATTTTTTTAATTTGATTTGCCTTCTGCATGGGGAAATTTAGCCCACTGGCAAAGTTAGCATAAGATCTGAGCCCCATTTCAAATTACCATCTGATCTGCATGGGGAAGAGGCTGAAGTCTTTGGGCAGAACCCACGCTGGGCTCTGGGCAAGCCCAGCTGGTGGGCGAAGTGGGAGCAAAGGCGATATTGTTCAGGACGGAGGCTGTTTGGAAATTCAGCTATTTCTGGAATGACATTCGTATGGAGAAGTTAGGAAAAATGGAAATATTGTGTAATAGTAGTGGGTTGGGAGGTTTAGGGATCAGGGTCCTATTCTTAAGATTATTATGTGTTTCTAAAATAGTGTGGCCCTGTGTCCTTGGAGGTATTTAACTCTGGGTTCTGTAATTTACTCTCCTGATGGCTTTCTTCAATGTCACCCTCAATGTACATTCTCCCTTTCATTTTTCTTTTTTTTTTTAAATATTTTTTGTTCATTTTTTATTTATTTATTTGAAAGTGACAGAGAGAGAGGGAGAGAAAGAGACAGATAGAAAGGGAATGGGTGCGCCAGGGCTTCCAGCCACTGCAAACGAACTCCAGATGCGTGTGCCCTCTTGTGCATCTGGCTAACGTGGGTCCTGGGGAACCGAGCCTCGAACCGGGGTCCTTAGGCTTCACAGGCAAGCGCTTAACCGCTAAGCCATCTCTCCAGCCCTCCCTTTCATTTGTCAACACAGTGGTTTTTTTTTAAGCGGTTCCAGAGATCAACCCCAGGACACTACTGAGCATGCTAGGCGGGTGATCTAACCACTGAGATATCTCTCAAGCCCCACGACGTGCTGCCTTTCTTGAGTCAGAAAACCTTTCATGAGTTGCCCAGGGAGCAGCGGTCAGGCTGGGGAGGGCTGGCTGGCTCCATGCTGCTTAGGAAAGATGCAGACGAACTGTTTGTGCTTTCTGAGCCCTTGACTGACTAGATTGTAGGCCCTGGGCTAAGAATACAGCTGAGGGGGCAGATGTATTTCCTTCACTGCTCAGCTGGCCCAGGGCAGGAATCTGACCTTGAAGGGAGCTTTCGTGCTGGTGCAGGTCAGGCGTCCCCTACACGCCGAGGAAGCTGGGCCTGGCACAGCTACGGCCTGCGTCAGAATGTCGGCTGCGGGCCCTGGACCTGACAGTCTCACTGGAGCCACAGGCCTGCAGAGAGCTTCAGGGCTTTGCGTCCTGGTGTTCAGCACTACAGTTGAGGGTTGTCTAAGCACACCGCTGCTGGGACTGCTGCAAGTATTTCCTAGATATCCACTCTGCACCCAGCTCTAAATGAGGCCTGGGGAATGACGAGAGGGCCTGGGACATGGGCTGTGCTAAATGAACGCAGACTTGCTAATTGTGGGGCAGGCCATTGCTGTTCCGGGGCTCTTGTAGAAGTCTGATGCGCTTGCTGCTTGGACCGTTGGCCTGGCAGTGTGCTGAATCTGTGTGGAACAGGTCGACAGCCTTCTTACTTGCATCCAGTTTCTCTCCACTCTTACAACTGGCTTCTTGGTTTGCTCTAGCAATAGTTGGCAAACTTGTAGTCTGCAGGCCAAACTGAAAGTTCCTCTTGATTTAGTAAATAGGGGGCTCTTGGATACGTGGACCACACTCATTGATTCATACAGTGGTCATGCCTGATTTTATCCTAGAAGGGCAGTTGAGTAATTGCTACAGCAGTCCGGTGGCCCCCGAAGCCCAAAATATCTGCAGGCTGACTCTGTAGTTGGTTTGCTATCTAGACAGATGCACACACACACACACACACACACACACACACACACACACACACACACTCAAACACACACACGACTGGTTGGTACAGTCTGGCTTTGCACCACGTTGCCTGCGAACCTGTTCTGACATGGGATCAAGCACCTGCCCCTTCTGGAGTGATGTCTGCTGTCTTGTCCTGGCTGGCTGGCTGTTCCAGCTCTGATGAATGGTTCTGGCGGGGGAGCAGTGCCATAGGCACTCACGGCCATCCTTGCAGGGTTGTAGTGTTGCACTGGTCCCTTTGAACAACGACTGAATCATTAGCTGGCTATTTGGGGTTATCGTGTAAGCAGCTTCCTCAGCCCCTGGCTGTTTTCCCCTGCCCCCGCCTTAAGTAGTTTCAGACAGGTGGCATGTCATTAAAAGAGGTCCCCTATCTTTTGTATGTCAAAGCCCAGACCTGCCTAGGAGTCCTGACCTTCTAACAGTTTTGGAAACCCAACTTTTATTGACTTCCATGACTTCTTTAAACTGTCATCTCTTAAATTGGTCTTAATTATTCAAATAGTAACATACAGTTGTTAGGGGGCAAGGACTGGTTCCTACTCCACTCCCCATATTATATGAATGACGCTTGTCTCTCATTCCTGTTCGTGACATTTTAAAGAAATTGTGCCTGTACTGTGCATGTACAAACTTTTCCATAACATTATTCCCAAAATAGTGCAGGATAACAACTTACATCGTCTTTACACAGTGTTAGTGTGTCAAGCGATCTAAAGAAAGTTTACACAAGAGGACGCACATGTTATGTTTCCTCTGAGAACCTATCTGGCTGTAGCCTGTAAGACTGGCATGCATGCTCTTGATGTCATTCTTTGCTGAGAATTTTTACTTTTCATTTTAATTCTGTCAGTCAAGGGATTCTCTAAGGCACTGGGTTGGGACTTCCTCGTGTATTTGGAGTTTTTTGTTCTGTTTTGCTTTTCTATTCTGTGATTGAACCTAAGACTTAAGTAAGTCGTACAAGGTGTACCACAGAGCCACAGCCCCAGTAGTGGCTAGTCTGTTTATAATTTCTGATTGTTTCTAGTTGTATTTTGTGCCGATATCACTTATGCTTTCTTTGAGATCTGAGACTTTTGTCTCAGTTTGTAAGACTGTTCCATGTGGGCTTGAAAATAAAGAATAGCCTTTGTCATTTGGACACAATTTTTCTATATATAGAAAAATATAGATTGCTTTGAAGTAACTAAGCCTGTTGTAAGAATAATCTAGATCCTTGGTTCTGGTTTTATGACATATCTATTTTAAGTAGGAAGCTGACTCTTTTATTATGACTGTGGCTTTATCAGTTTCTTATCATATTGATATTATTTCTGCTAAATAATTTTTCTAGGACTTGTTATATATGTAAAGAGGTCTATAACAACTATTTCTTCAGTCTTCAAGTAAGCTGAATCCACTATGAAACATTTTTATTTGGTTCTTTCTATTCTTTTCAACCTAACTTCTGTTTACTTTCATGTTATTATTCATTTATCTGCTATTTAAAATTTTTTTGTTCAGTTTTATTTATTTATTTAAGAGCGACAGAAAGAGAAAGAGGCAGATAGAGAGAGAGAGAGAGAGAGAGAGAGAGAGAGAGAGAATGGGTGTGCCAGGGCCTCCAACCACTGCAACCGAACTCCAAATGCGTGTGCCCCTTGTGCATCTGGCTAACGTGGGTTCTAGGGAATTGAGCCTTGAATGGGAGTCCTTAGGCTTCACAGGCAATGCTTAACTGCTAAGCCATCTCTCCAGCCCTTATCTGCATTTTTTTTTGTTATTATTGTTGTTTTTTGGTTTCTCGCTTTAGCCCAGACTGATCTGGAATTCACTATGTAGTCTCAAGGTGGCCTCGAACTCACAGAAATCCTCCTACCTCTGCCTCCAGAGTGCTGGGATTAAAGGTGTGCGCCACCACATCTGGCCTTATCTGCTCTATTTTTTTTAATGTTTGCTTGGGGTTTCTTTTTGAAGTTTTTTTCAAAAAGCTATTTGTTTAAGTGTATTCCTTGTGTCAAGAATAGCAAGAATGAACTCACCCAAGGTGATATGCCGCAGCTACTTGCTGCAACTGAGGGGGTAGGTGTTCTCACTGCCTTTAATCTCTGCGTTTTACTTCTTGTGCTTACCACCTTTCACCTTGTGAAAACCACCTTTGTCATCCTTTTGTCTCCACCTCCAACCAGAGGATTTGGCTCAAGACAGTAAATGTTCAACAAATGCTCACTGAAGACACTCCCTTGCTTCCCAATTCTGGTTTGATTTAAGAAACAACATAAGGGAAAGATTTCTCAATTGTAATGGAGTTCAACTGATGAATAAAGGGGTTAGCGTACTTTTCCTAAATGCAATACATAAAGGCTTTAGGTTTCTTCCTCTTGATAGTGATGGTCAAGACAGTGATGAACGGGAAGATCTTAGGCTTGAAGAGAGAAGTCCAGGACAGCATGTGCACCCGCCTTGTCCCTCAGGATGGCGCACACGTCTGTTTGGAATATAGCAGAGGGTAACCATAAGCTCTCAAAGACCCTGAAGGCAAGTGTGGGGAGACAGGGGGGCAAGGCTCAGATTCTCTAGCATGCATGCACACAAATGCTCCTCAGCTTTAACTTGGATCAGCAGACTCATCTAAGTTAAAAGTATTGTAAATAAATACGGATTTCAGCACACTAAGCTACTGAGCATTATAGCTGAGCCATGATGTGCACGTCAGTGTTTCTGGTGGTCACTGCCATTGCCCAGTACTGCAAGGGCAGACCATACTATGTACAGCTCACCCAGACAAAGCTGCAATTTTAAATTTTGTAGTACAAGCTGTATTGAATGTGTGTCACTTTTGAGCCATTGTAAGGTAAACACACGTATACATATATTAAACTGTAATAATTAACGGATCATCTGTATACCTAAATAACATATTTGAAAGACACTGGAAGAAAAGTCAGCATATATGTGTATATATATTATAATATATTTTATTTATTTATTTGCGAGAGAGAGAGAGAGAGAAAGAATGGGTGCACCATGGTCTCTAGCCACTGCAAACGAATTTCAGACACATGTGCCACCTTGTGCATCTGGCTAACGTGGGTCTTGGAGAATCAAACTGGGGTCCTTTGGCTTTGCAGACAAATGTCTTAACCACTAAGCTATCTCTCCAGCCCGAAAAGTCAGTATGTTTTAAAATTTTTTTAAATTTTTTATTTATTTATTTGAGAGCGACAGACACAGAGAGAAAGACAGGTAGAGGGAGAGAGAGAGAATGGGCGCTCCAGGGCTTCCAGCCTCTGCAAACGAACTCCAGACGCATGCGCCCCCTTGTGCATCTGGCTAACGTGGGACCTGGGGAACCGAGCCTTGAACCAGGGTCCTTAGGCTTCACAGGCAAGCGCTTAACTGCTAAGCCATCTCTCCAGCCCTCAGTATATTTTAAATAGAGCTTAATTATTCATAGCAGGATTGGTTTTATGTTTGGTGGAGGGAGGTTAGGGAGTTCTTGCTCTTTCTGACAATGTCCATGGTAAAACAGGGAAAGAAATTATGATTTGAAGGCCTTTCAGAGGCTGAAGAGATGGTTCAGTTGGTCACGTGCTTGCTATGCAGGTGTGAGGACTTGAATTTCAACCCCAGAACCCACATAAAGACAGGCATGGTAGCATATGCTTATAATCCTAGTACTGGGGAGGCAGAAACAGGTGGACCCCTGGAGCTCTCTGGCAAGCTAGTCGAGCCTACTTGACAAGCTCTGGGCCAGTGAAAGGCAGTACTCAAGGGGCTGATCTCTGGCCTCCACATGCATGTGCACACATTTGATTGCACATTCGTACACACATGTATCTGTGCACACACATGCACAGAGAACGTCCTTTCAGAGTATGAAAGTAAACCACATGGGTTCTCTGAGGACACGGGGGTCCCTCTCCTCACACGGGTAGTGGCTTTCAGCAGTCAGGATCCTGTCATACCATGTGCCCCCACAGCAGGCCCCCCATTACCATGACCAGTGTTCCTAACCAAGTGCTTCTGCCCCCAGAATGGCTGCAGTCTGTCCAAGCCACCATGATCCTGTCCATCATCTTCAGCGTCCTCGCCCTGTTCCTGTTCTTCTGCCAGCTCTTCACGCTCACCAAGGGAGGACGCTTTTACATCACTGGATTCTTCCAGATCCTTGCTGGTAAGTGGTGGATGGTAACAAGGATGTGGTCCCACAATTATACTTTTTTAAAAAAAAATTTTAATCTGACCATTGGGTGCTTTTCATGAATGTGTGTGTTTCTATATGTGTGTGCGTTTTTACCCTTGGGAGCTCCCCACTTCTCTGTGGAATGAGGTGCATATGGCATGGGCCTTGGGAGCCCTGGGAGGAAAGTCTCCAACAAGGCAGACCTCCCACCAGGATGAAGCTGCCCTCCGGACACATTTTTAGAGATAAATACTGAGGCTGTCCTAGAGCCAAGGACAGCCTTGAGGACTGTTTTCTCTATATGACTTTATGCTTGAGGAAACATCTTGGCTTTAGTGTAGAAAATGACCCTGACATTCTGGATGTTGACGAGGACGTTCTCAGGAATGAGTGAGTCTGCTGCGTGTGGGTACGGCCAGCTCTCCAGTCTGCAGACTCTATTGGCTTTTGACTTCCTGTTGTCGTCAGCAGCACCTCTGTGTGACATGCCATCGTTCCAAGTTCAGAACTGTAAGAATGCGTGCACAGCACACCAGGGAAGCCTCCTCTACGTCCTTCCTGTGGTCTCTTCAGGAAGCCATTCCTAGGCATGGTGTTCAGGGGTCTGGAAGCTTCGGCTAGGGCCAGCATATTTCTTCATCAGTTCTTATCTTTCTGTTAGTGACTGCCAGCTGCCTGAGCTTGCAAGGCCCTGGAGAGTGGAATTTGTGGTCCAAGTTCATAAATCGTAAGCTCCGTATATACAGAGCATTTCTGGGAATCCCCGGTTTGGGTGCCCTGCATAGGCAAAGGGTGTGGTGTCTCGTGTTTACTTGTTTGTGAGGAGGCCCGGAATGCTGTGTCAACGCCCCATGTTCAGGAACAGCTGTCAGAGGGCTGGAAACAGCTCATAGGTCCTTGGTGGGTGGCAGGACAGATGGGATGCTCTCCAGGGGTTGTAGGAGAGACACAGCCTGAGGCTGCGTGTTGATGACCTTGTTGAGAAGCCAGAGAGTTCTCCTTTCCCGGAACTGGAGTCCCCTCAAACCAAACTCTTAAATACAACATTTCAGTCCTCGGGGCTGTGGGAGTTTAAATCTATAAGGTTTTTGGTTACTTACACTGGACGTTTTTTATACCAATTCAGGTGCCTAGATTGCTGCCAGCTCTGCCAGTGACGGATTATGTGATGCAGTATAATTTCCAGGTGTATGAAAAGCAAAGAGTGATTTCTCATTCAGTTTGCAGACTGGATCTATTTAATGTGTCCTAGGGCTTCTTTTGTGACTCTTTCATAGTCCAATATTGAGTGAAATGGGGATCATATCTATCACATTGGTGGGTGTATCATCAAGATAAAACAGACTTGGGAACCAGAAATTTAATTGTATTTATATTTAATTATATTTAATCCATATAAGCGTATTCGTTTAGTTTACTAATGAATGGACTGAACCCTAAAAGGTAAAGGAAGGCCACCAGCCCATGGCAGGGACCAATGAATGCTTATATGCCTCCCTTACCCTGTGGGACTGAGTGTGGTGGTTAAGAATGTCTCCTATTTAGACACGTGGAATCCCCCCGCAACACACAGCGCACACAAAATCCAGGGCACAAGCTCCACCTTTGTGTTCTCTTCCATTACAACTGATATCTAGTGGGCAATCAATTCACATTTGCCCCGTTCTTGTTATCTCTTGTTCTCAGACGTCTGCGACGTGTCAGAGCTGGCCAAGTTAAGAATGTCAGGCTGAGGAGAGCTGAGCTCTGTGGAAGGCAGCACCTTCATTTTCATTCTTCCCTCCGAGACAGTTCTGCTTTAAATTAGCCTATAAAAAGTTTTTAACCAACACCACTTCAGGTTAAAATTCCTGAAGCCCAGAGATAACCATTCCCTGACCTATGTCACCTCTGTGGTAAGGCATTTTAGTTCACACAGGCGTTCTTAGGTGTGAGAAGTTTCTAATTGTTTGATCTGTTTACTATCCAGACATGTTAACACTCTGCCTCTTCTCTGAAGTAGTGCAGACATTCTAGAACTCTGTGACAAATGTCCTGAATTTCAAAGCACATGATTTTCTTTTCCTTTGTCCCTTTTGAATCTTAGCAGCTTATCTCTCATAAGACTCATTTTCAGTTATATCTGTCACTTGAATGACCTCCAATTAAAGAGGAAGCTATCTAAAGTTAGAAACGTTGAAGCAAACTTACAGATGGAATTTCCTAGTCCTCAGAATGTTCTCTGTTTATTTGCCAGTCAAAATTATACGAAGGTTGGTCTCCTAGGAACCTCTGGTCTCTGAAATGTTCTTTTGGAATTGCTATCAGGTCTTTTCACTAAAGCTGAAAACTGAAGTCAGGGACTTTATGTAGACTCCTGAACCCCTCAGTGTATGGCAGTCCTGATTCAGCCTTGTTGCCGTGTTGTTCCTCACGGCCAAGAAGGGGGATATTATTGCAGGGTGGTTAGGGGTGAACTAGTGAACACCTGAGAACCAACAGCTTGACTTGAAGGAAGAAGTCAGAAATGCCAAAACAACCTGGGGAAACAAGGAGGGAGTGAGGAGGAGAGGAGAGCTGACAGAGGGGGAAGACAGTGGAGAAAGTAGCCTCATGGTCATAACTGCAAAGCCTGAGTATGTCCCCCATGGTGGCTCAGTTCCATGAAAGGCAGATCGCTAAAGTGGAGCATTTTGGGGACATTGTCAGCTGTTAAAAGCATTTTCTTGTAAAGGCTGTCAGTCTGGGTTCAGTTCCTCAGTACTCACTTCAATCCAGATATATGATGTGATATATGCATCTGGAGTTTGTTTGCAGTGGCAAGAAACCCTGGCATGTCCATGCTCTCTCTCTTGAACATGGATAAATAAAAATAGTTGAAGACTGAGCATTTTATTTTATTTTTGTTTATTTTCATTTATTTGAAAGTGACAGAGAGACAAAGAGGCAGATAGAGAGAAAGAGAGAGAATGGGTGCGCCAGGGCTTCCAGCCACTGCAAACGAGCTCCAGACGCGTGCGCCCCCTTGTGCATCTGGCTAACGTGGGTCCTGAGGAATAGAGCCTCGAACCAGGGTCCTTAGGCTTCCCAGGCAAGTGCTTAACCGCTAAGCCACCTCTCCAGCCCAAGACTGAGCATTTTAAATGGGTACTGCTGGAATCTCCTGAGTAGTCACATGCTGGTTGTCAGCACAGCTTCCCTTTGAGGGCATGCTGTGGTCTTTATGGCCCAGATCTATGAGTTTGAAGGAAAGGCAGGTGACAGGTGGCTGGGCCCTTCCTCACAATCACAGCTCTGTGTCTCTGCTTTGCTCCAAGTCTTATATTTCTGAACTGTCTTCCTTGATTATATACTTGTTGGGTTTGTGGCTTCCTGAAGAAAACCCCAAAGCCCCTCCTTCTAGATCTATGTTTTTCAGACTTAAGTGCTTATCAGCTTAGCACCTTGAGGTGCTTTTTAGAAACATGCTTGTCCTGCTCTTTATCCCTGGAGAGTTTCATGCAAGAGATGTGGGCGGGGCCTCTCCCTGCTGACTTGTTGCTTAAGCTGCTCTGATCTTGTGGTGCGGCCGCCCAGTCCACTCCCCAGTCCACTCCCCATGTACCCACCGGCAGCAAATCCCAGTCGTGAATGGTGGGTTCTTCTTAGAGGAGGAGCAACCTGATCCTACTTCTGGGGGTTGGAGTCATTCCTCTTTTTCAGGACGTAGATTCATTGCTCCTACAGGGTGGTTATTCTTTACTCTGGCGGGTTGGGTTTGCTAGATGAGAAAACATCAAGAAACCCACACAGAACCAGATGTAGAAAGAAAAAGATGCATGTTTTGATGTGTTTCCCACTTACACCCACCTGCTAGCTACTCCGTTCAGGCACATGGAAAGCCCTCATTCACCATGCTTAGATAATTGTGCTCCTGTGGTAGAATCCAGCTCAGGTCAAATGCATAGTCACTGTGATTAAAGGCAACAGAAGAGATAGTAGAAGAGCACTCCGGGTGAATCTCATCTTTCCCACATATTTTGTCTCTTCTGCTTTAGACAGACTGATAATACACTGAGAGAGAACTGAAGATCTGGTTGGAAGGTTAATGAAAGCACCCTGGCCCTCCATGGCATAAGTCAGCCACCACATTTAGAAACCCTGCCTGGAGTGAATCATTCCGGATGTTTTACTGACCATGCCCACATGGGAGCCAGTAATGCTGTGGGTGGCTGTCTAGGCAGCACTGGGCATTTGAAAGCTGGCAATGGAAACTGGGCCAAAAGCATCGAGAAGGCTCCACGTAGTTGAGAACGAGATCAATCGGTCACTGTAGCTGTTCTCCGAGCTCTTTCCTGCCACTCACTATTGGCCCTAAGGATGATGTGGGGCTCAGCTAAAGCTACCACGCCCATACCCCGGCTGCTCCTTCCCCTTGCTTTGCTCTGAGCCCGCCCCTAAACTCATTTTCTGTTTGGCTACTGGAGTGATTTTTCTTTTTTTGTTTTTGCTTCTGTTTTTGAGACAGTCTCACTATGTAGGCTAGGCTGTCCTCGGATTTATGGTCCTTGTGCCTCAGCAGCCTGAGTAGTGGCAGTAGAAGCCTGTGTTACCCCATCTAGCCTGGAGTGGCCTTTCTAAGGCACGAGTCTGGTCCTGTTTCTTCTGTGCTGAAGGTCCCTGCAAGCTTTCTGCCACAGGCTATGTAGATTGCCATCTGGCCCTCTGTGAGCTCTGCAGCCTCCTCTCTGTGATCCTGTAGTCTCTGCCAACCACAACCTGTCTTTTTATTTTTACTTTAGAGAGGGGGAGAGAGAGAGAGAGAGGGAGAGAGAACTGGCACACCAGGGCCTCAGCCACTGAAATCAAACTCCAGATGCTTGCGCCACCTAGTGGGCATTTGCAACCTTGCACTTGCCTCACCTTTGTGTCTGGCTTACATGGGATCTGGAGAGTCAAATGTGGGTCTTTAGACTTTGCTGGCAAGCGCCTTAATGGCTAAGCCATTTCTCCAGCTCCACTCCCCATCTTTTTAACTTTGTCTCTGCTCTTTCTTCTTCCTGGAATTCCCATCCCACCCTTCTTGACCTGCCTGCCTCTTATACAGCCTCAAGGTCTAGTTCGAGCACCATTGCCTCCCAAGCCTTCTCAGGTCCCTCCGTGTGGATCTCAGCCAATCTGAGCTCTCAGGGCGCCAGGGACCTTTCTCTCCTTTGTACTATATCCAAAGCATCTGCAGACATGTCTGTCTTCTGGACAGACATCCTGTGAAGGTAGGAGCCTTATCTCTTACCTCGGCCCCTAACGTCTACGACAGTGCCTGAATACTGTAGGTCCTCGTTACATGCTTACTGAACTCAAAGGAATGGAGGTGTCAAGGAAGCACTGAGAATTCCCTAGGTTGCTTACCCTGCCCTTGGCCCTGTGGTGTCCCCTCTCAAAGGCTGGGCTGTCATCACTCCCCTGAGATCACTGTTGCCGTTGAAGGGCCTTGAGACTCTCTCTTCCAAAGGACTTCTGAAGGGAACATCCAGCGGGTCGCAGGCCCGGCCATCCTGAGGCGTATGCCAACTCTCGTGACCTGAACACTCAGCATCTTTGTTATGTGGACCAGGTCATTGTCCTTCCGCTTACATCCGACCCATGCTTTTATACTCAGGACCCTCTCAGAGGCCACATTAACCAGTGGGGAGACCTTGAGGCCTCTTACCTGCTGGGTGACGTGAAAGGGACTCACAGCAAGGAGACATATTTGGCTTTGGGGACAACTCTTGTCTGACATTAGCTGCTCTCATTAGCCTCACTCCCTTCTGAAGTTTGTTCCTTTAAGGCGAACCTCAAGCTAACCAGTCAGGTTACTCGCTGCACATTGTGTCCTGCCTGTCTCTGTCCTTCTTGGTCAGAAGTGGAACATAGTATTTTCTTCTTTTAACTTTTTTTTTTTATTGGCACCTTTCCACAATAAACCATGGTAACCCTGCCCCCTCCACTTTCCCCTTTGCAGCTCCACTCCATCATGCCCCTTACCCCTCTCAATCAGTCTCTCTCTGTCTCTCTTTTCCCTGTAGGGTCTCACTGTAGCCCAGGCTGACCTAGAATTCACTCTGTATTCTCAGGGTGGCCTCAAACTCATGGTGATCCTCCTACCTCTGCCTCCCAAGTGCTGGGATTAAAGGCGTGCGCCACCACACAGTCTCTCTTTTGTTTTGATGTCATCATTTTTCCCACCTGTTATGACGGTCTTGTGTAGGTAGTGTCAGGCACTGTGAGGTCATGGATATCCAGGCCATTTTTTGTCTGTAAGGAGTCCTACTCTTCCTTTGCCTCTTACATTCCTTCCGAAACCTCTTCCACATTGGACCCTGAGCCTTGGAAGGTGATAGAGATGTTTCAGTTCTGAGCACTCCTTTGTCACTTCTCAGCAGTATGGTGCCTTTTGAGTTACCCCAACTTTACTGCCGTCTGAAAAGAGAAGCTTCTCTAACCAAAAATGAAAGTAGTGTTAATAATGGGTATGCACATTAAGAGAAGTGTTTACTGGGCAGTTTGGTGAGCACAGTATATATATTTAGCCAGACACCAGCAGACATTATACCCCTAGGGCTCATGACTTGCCCTGTCATAGGTTTTCAGTATCAGGCATGTATTCTGTCCTGTGGAGTGGGCCCCCAGTCCAACTAGAGAGTGGCTGTTTTCCCCCATAACAGACATGCCACTATTGTACCCATTGACTCATTTGGCCTGGCTGACCAAATTTAAGGCTTGCAGTATCCACTGCTGTTTATCTCCACTGGTGATTTCTGTCTCTCCCATGGAACTGCATGCAGCAAAGCTTTTTCCAGCTTTCTGTCAGCTGGTCTATATGGAGGAGGTTTTCAGCTCAGTTCCAGCAGGATTTCTCAGTGACCTTGCAGCCCAAGTATGTGGAGTCTTCAGCAATAGGGTCTTACTATCTATTCCTGGTGGGAAACCAAGGGCTTCAGCAATGGCCTGCAATAGTTTGGGGTACATTAGGGACCCCGCCGGTCAACAACTCACTGGAAGGTACTCATCCCTGGCGCTAAAAATTTTCTAGTAACAATCTATGGCTCCTGAGTGTGCCAATGTCCAAAAATGTAGGAATCTAACATTTTCTTTTTGCCAGTTAATCCGAGGCATAGCTGAGCTACATGGCTACTAAGGCTGTCCCTCGTGCCTGTGGCTCATAGACAACCCATAGAGAGGCTTCTCGTATCCTAAGCATCCTTACACCCTATTTCATGTCTGTTAACCCCTCACCTTTTTCTGTGGACATGCTTTCTTACAGCCCTGCCCCCATTAGATAGATCATAGCTAGCTCAAAATGACTCCCTTCCCTCCCTCCCTCCCTCTTTCTTTCTTCTTTCTTTCTTTCTTTCTTTCTTTCTTTCTTTCTTTCTTTCTTTCTTTCTTTCTTTCTTTCCTTCCCTCCCTCCCTCTTCCCCTCTCTCCCTCCTTTCCTTCTTCCTTCCTTTTCTTTTTTCTCTCTTTATCTGTCACTCTGTCTCTATCTTTCTTTCTCTTTTCCTCCTTTCTTTCTTTTGTTTGCTTTTTAAAAATCATGTGGATATATGTATATGTGCTTGTGTGTATGTGTGTTTATGTGTGTGAGAGTTTGTGTGCATGTGTTTAGTGGCTGAAGAATGGCCTTGCTCAGCCTCAGAAACACCACCCACCTCCTTTGAGACAGGGGCCTCTCATTGGCCAGAACCTCACAGTTGGGCTAGACTCACTGGCCAATAAGTGACAGGAGTCCTCCTATTTCCACTTCCCTAGTGCTGGAATTACAGGCCTCACTAGGACCAGCTGAATGGGAGATTTCTCTTCTGAGTTGCTGAAGGACAGTCTGGTCAGCTGGCTCGTGTGACATAGTCTCCCATTTCTGCAGTTTGTTCAGACAAAGTTGCAGTGACCACCACGTCCGCAGTCCAAATAGCAACAAGGTTAGCCATAGGTGGTCCAAGCATTGGAGCTTGGGAGCCATATGAACCCCACGCAACCTGCTGGCTTTAAAAACTAGAGTCTCCGGGAGCTTCTCAAAGAGCCTGTTTTCAGGAGGGAACAGACAGAGCTTTGTATAGCCTCAGGCTGGGCTGCTGATGTCCCTGGACTCCTCCCTGTGGAGGGACACCAACTGTCGCATGGCATGGGCTGGCAGGCTTCAGCGTGGTGGCTGCACAGCCCTGTGGTAGAGACTTTTCTTCTTTCCACACCGGAGAGTTGCGTGGTGGGCCAGGGAGGGGTGGGCTGACCTACTTGGGTGTCTGATGCCCTTTTATCTGCCTTGAGCTTCAGGCACAACCATGGGGCACCAAGTGGGATGGAGCTGGTGCTTGGTAGTCTCCTTCCTCTATGGCTATTCCCTCCTCCTCCTCCTCATTGCTTCTTTGTCTCCCTTCCTCCCTTATTGAAAGCCTCTGGCTCCCAGGAAGTTTCTCATAGACACTGCCTGCTCCTGATCATGAGGCAATACTGCCAAGGGAACCTGGTCCTGTACGGTCAGCAGGGAGCCTCATGGCTTTGCTGTGTTACGGTACCAATAGTGATGCAGTATCATTTCACTGCCGTTGGTTTCTGATCACCACACAGGTTGCTGGGCATGTCCACACCCACTTCTGGAAAGAGACAGCCTGACTGATCTTGTAGTCGGAGTACTTCCTGGCTACCCTGTGTGGTCTGGGTGCCAGCAAAGCAGAGAGAAAAGAGACATGGGGCAGAAAATGTGCATAGGACCTTCAGTGTCATGGCCTGCACGGCCAAGACTTGAGGGGAAGAGTGGCTCGTTTGCTTGGCTCCTCTCAGGTCTGAGCTGGGCAGCACATTGTGCCCAGGGTTAGACGTGCCCTCTGTGGCCAGTGTTGCCAGTGACTGGGCAGTGCCGCCCCACCAGGAACTCCCCCCCTCACCTGCTCTGCCTGTCCTCTCCAGGTCTGTGCGTGATGAGTGCAGCGGCCATCTACACGGTGAGGCACTCTGAGTGGCATGTCAACACTGACTACTCCTATGGCTTCGCCTACATCCTGGCCTGGGTGGCGTTCCCCCTGGCCCTTCTCAGCGGTGTCATCTACGTGATCCTGCGGAAACGCGAATGAGGCGCCCGGCTACTCGCCTAGGCTCTGAGTATACGCAGGGAGGGAGGGAGGGAGGAAACCAGAAACAAACCAACAAGCCAAAAAGAGCTAGCCAAAAGCCCAAACTCAAGCCAAACCAAATGCAAGCAGTTGAGGGGGGAATTGCTGTTGATTGAAGATGTATATAATATCTATGGTTTATAAAACCTATTTATAACACTTTTTACATATATGTACATAGTATTGTTTGCTTTTTATGTTGACCTTCAGCCTCCTGTTGAACCTTAAAGAAACAGCTGAAGACCTTGACGTCCTAACAGCGTAACCAAGCTCAGTGTCTGTCTTGTTTTTCCATCATTTGTTTCACCCAGAAGTAAAATAACTCCACCTGGCCCCTTCCCTTTCATCTGAAAGAAGATGCGTACCTCCCTCCCACTCCGCTTCATAGAAAACCAAAGTGTGGGGGTAAAAACCTGGAATGCCCGAAAACCCTCACTCTGTGGGTGACCTGGTGCATTGAGCAGGAGCATCCACCATCGGATCTGATCTGTGCGGAGCCTTAAGCACCCACAGGCACAATAAGCAGACTGGAGCCCTCTGCTGAAACACGGCTAATGGCTTTGGAATACTTGCCCTTTCAGGGGGAGTATCTTAGTCACACATTTAAATGAGAAATCAGTGACGACGAATCTGTGACATGGTGCTATGGATTTACCATTCCTTACTATCACTAATCATCTAAACAACTCACTGGAAATACAATTAACAGTTTTTTTTTTTTTTTGACATAAAGTACAATGGAGACCTGAATAATTCTGTGTAATATAAATGGTTTATAACTGCTTTTGTACCTAGCTAGGCTGCTGCTATTACTATAATGAATACATCTGAAAGCCTCCATCACTCCCACATTTTCTTTATGGTCGGAGCATCAGGATGAGATCTAGACCCTTGGGACTGTGAGTTCCCAGACTTACTGGGTCTAGAAGTTTCTGTGCTTCCAAGGACTGTCTGGCAATGACTCGTATTGGCCACCAACTGTAGATGTATATACGGTGCCCTTCGGATGCCAAGACTCCAGGCCTTTATTTTATTTTTTGCTTTGCTTTTTCCTGATTTTATATCAACTGTGTGGACTAAGATGCATTAAAATAAACATCAGAGTAACTCACTGATCTCTCTTGGGTTTTTGTGGGGCCAGGGTGTGGGCCGGGGCACGCGCAAAGGTGGGGTGAAGAGCTTCGGTGGAAGGCAAAACTGAGTCAGTGACTTGGATTGCAGTATGGTGCTAAAGGAGCAAGGTCTCACAGGTACCCGAAGCGCCTGGTGCCTTCAAGGGTCTGTGCAGTGTCTGCCAGTTGGGCAGAGATAAGAACTGAGCTGGGGTGGAGACCGTAAAGGGATTGGAAGAAACTTGGCTGCCTGTCTCCTGTGCCCCGCTGTCCTGTGGCATGCATGTGGAACACAGGCATGACATGAGCTGTTCCGACACACGGCAAAGCTGGCAGAAGCAGCGCAGACCCCGAGCCCGGAGGTATGTGACAGCGCAAGGTCTGAAGGGTAGTGACAAGGGCCAGATGTTCAGATGAAACATGAGTTACCAGCTGAGCTCCTAATACCATCCAGGAGAGGGCAGAGGCCCCGTCTGTATCGCCCAGCTCCAGGCTTGCTGCACCCAGCCTTGTGCGACACAGGTGTTGGGCTGAGGGTGGACTCTGTAGTCTTCCACACTTAGTGAGCTGCTGTTTTGAACTGGGTGCCAGCGACCAAGAAAGAATGATGAAGATGCAAAGTTACCTTTAAGGGAGAGAGTCAAAACAAGAGGGACTACATTATAAGAGCAGTAAGAGCCTGGAGGTCAGGTGGCCTGGGATTGAGCCTGCCTGTGACTTTGCAGAGGGAAGAGGTTTCCTTTCTATAAGATGTGGACTCCAGGGGCAAGGCTCTGGGGTTGTGGAGATTTAAAGGAGGTGATCTGGGTGAAGTGCCCAGCACAGTGGATGGAGTCTACAAAGTACCCTATGAGAAGGGTTATCATGAAAGCTATGAGAGAGGAGTCTTTGAAGAAAGAGGTTCTGAGTTCACCTCAGTCCCAGGCTCCATGTTGGATTCTCTCGCACATGGATCCACTCCAGATACTTGGATTCTGTGTGCCCATGATGGGGATCTAGCTTGTAACCAGGGATGGAACCTAGAGACAGGGCTTGACAGACCTCAGCGCCATCCAGAGCCACCTGGAAGCCCCGATCATGCAGAACAATTCAGCTCTCAGTGGGGCCTGAGAGTGTGCATTTCCAGTAATGTGGATTCTCAGACCACGCTCTTGAGAGGGAAGCCATCTGATCCTATTTCACCTGAATACCTGTGATGGAATTAATCCTCCATTTTGGTAACTTGTGCTTCTCACTCAGATGCTGGTTGGGTCAACACAGGTGAGTGACTGCAAGACGCACGCAAGAAGAAGTGAGGGAGGGATTTTACTTCATAAGCGTGGGCCTACTCTCATTCCATAAAATTTATCTTAGAAAATTCCATTTAAATTAATATAGAGAAAAGCACAGAAGAAAGTTAATGGACTTCAAATCTCCCCACCCAAGTGACTTTGTTGGCATTTTTTAACAAGTAATAAATATAAGATTATAGTATCCTGGGCTTGTGTAGAGGGAATAATAAAACTTGAAAACCTCTTTCCTACCTCATAAAATCTGACACAAATAACCATAAAACCAAGAACAGAGGCACACTAGAACAAAATAAATAAATTAATTTCCTATGATGTTTTTTTTTCCCAGAATAAAATGTCCGATAAATATAGATCCATTGATATATTTTGGAAATTGACATGAAGTGATAATAGCTCATGCCATCTTGTATTTTGTTTTCTGATAGAAATGTGAGATGATTTCATGTCAGCATACACTTCCTTCCTCTTGCTGAGCTCTGCTTCATTCTTTAAAATCTCCACATAGTCTTGTCACATGGCTGCACAAACCTTTACTTCCCATTCTCCACTCACAGGTACTTGGCATGGATAGTTTTTGAAGTATGTCCCAAGTATTAAATCTTGGTAAGAATGTTGCCAAAACAAAGAGTATTTATATATATATTTAAATTTAGGGTATATCACCTGCTTAGTCTCCAGAAAAGTTACAGCAACTGGATTTCCACCTGTGACTCATGGGTTCTTCAAGAGCAGAAGGATACTAAAAACATTTGAATATAAACAGCTTATCTCCTACCAGCTCCCTTGGGAGTGTTTGTTACTGATCTCCTGTCCTAGGGCAGTTTCAAGCCCTTGGGAATCTGTCTCCTGTCATATGTTCTAAGTGTACCTGATAGGCAGTGGACCTTCAGGGAATTTCACAAAGGGACTGGATACAGAAATGCTTCAGATTCTATGTTGAGCATAAATGTCATCATATGTGGCTTTGTCTTAGTCAGTTTTCTTTTGCTATAAAAAAACATCCCATGCACTTTATAAAGAAAACAAAAGGTTTATTTAATTCACGGTTTTAGGGGCTGGAGAGATGGCTTAGCAGTTAAGGCGCTTGCCTGCGAAGCCTAGGAACATATGTTCCAATCTCCAGTAAGCCAGACACAAAGTGATGCAAACACACAATGTCGCGCACGTGCCACAAGGGGGTGCAGGTGTCTGGAGCTCCTTCACAGTGGCTGAAAGGCCCGGACGCACCCATTCTCTCTCACTCTGTCTCTCTCACTGTCTCACAAATTTTTTTAAAAAAAAATCCGTTTTAGACCTGAAAGCCTAAGATAAGGTGACCATATTGGTTTGATGCCTAGTCAGGCCTCCCGTATGTATCATGTGCTGGTGGAAAGGCAGAAAAGGAAATGGCTACATAGAAAAGGGGACAATACACAAGATGGCCTTGCATTGTACGTGCTGTCATCTTTAGTATGAAGTCAATGGCCGGCATCAGTCACTTGGGAGAGTGACTTCCCAGTGGCATAATCACCTCACTCTAGGTCCTACCACTTGAAGGTCTGTCACCTCTTAGCGTGGCCACACTGGGACTCCAGCACATGAACCTCCTTGGTGACACTCAAGCCATTGGCAAGTCCTGGCAGGCTGACCGGCTTTCCTAGCCATACACCACAGGCCCAGTACTCCTTGAGCAGAGTCCGGCTGTAGCATAGCCGCACAGGACTCCTCCTCTTCACCCGTGGTATTAAGTTTGGGACGGGAAGAGATGAGTTTTCAGCATGAAAGCCCAAAAAGACCCACCCTCCCTTTCGTAAGTGAAACTGGTGGGTGTTAAAGAAGAGAACTAAGTCCCTGCAAATGGCATCAAAGGCAAATGGCAAGTGGAAGAGATCTGTAAGACACCCGTGACATTTTGGTAATAATGGTGAGTCTGTGCTGTTTAACTAATAGCACGTTCTCCTCTTTCCTCCCTCCTGCCCAGTTCACTGGGGCTGAGACACCACTGAAATTCTGGGGCCAAATACAGGGTTCCCTCTCTCCAGCTTCTTTCCAAAGGTCTTTCCTTCCTAGGTGGAGCTAGACATTGGTGTTTCTCATTCTGCCCACCTACCTCCTGTTGCCACCAAGCCCCAAATTAGTGTAGTGGAAAGATGTTGGGGGTGGGGGAGCTTCTTTTTCTCATCTAAGGCCCATTTTTGAGATGTAAGCATTGCCATGGTTGCTCCTAGCATTAGGGTGTAATCAAATGTAATTGAAATGGGAATTTAAAAAGTATTTGTTGCAAGAAGAGAGAGAGGAAGAGAGACTGATTCAGAATGGGCATGCCAGGGCTTCTAGCTGCCTCAAATGGACTTCAGATGCATGCGCCACTTTGTGCCTCTGGCCTTACTGGGGAACGGAACCTGGGTTGTTAGGTTCTTCAGTCAAGCACCTTAACCATTGAACCATATCTCCAGCTGTGCAATGGGAATGTTGGGGTTCCTTGCCAATACACCAACACACCAATGTACCAATAAATTTAGAGTATCCCAGATTCTTGCCTTGTGAACTTAAAAAATTAAAATCCAGAGGGTAAGGTTGAGAGAGACTTTATTAGATTAAGAGAAGGAAAGAGAAGAAAGTACAGAGAGCTCCCACTATGTGGAGGACAGGAGGGGCTGAGAGCTCATACGGGAGCAAGGAGGGCCCAGCTGGGTGGAGACAAGGGAAGCTTACCAGGACCTTGAAGTGCAGGAGCTATCCAGGAGAGAGACTTGTTTATACCCTATGGGCAGCTATTTATACTCTTGTGGTGGTGGGGTTCACCTTCTGGCTCATGTGAGCCAGAGTGAGGGCTGATTGGTCCGGGCTAGGGGCTGGCTCAGGAAGAGGCCGGTCATGAAGCCAAGTTCTGACCAACCACAATATCAGGATTAGTCTGAATTTTATGAAAGGAGACCTCCCTCCTAGGAAGGGCTCAGGTGTAGTAAAACAGGTCTAGGGAACACATTTAGGCAAGACATCAGGAGAAGCCAGATTCTTCTCTGATTTCTAGCAAAGTACAGACTTGGGCAGGCCCAAGACATTTCCACATTTACTTTAGGTGGCCAGTTCCCTAACAAAGCTACCTGACTCCCTCTTACAAGGAGCAAAGCCAAAGCAAACATTACCCAGACCTAAAAGAGAGGGGCAAGATGTGCTGTCTGGGGCAGGTAAGGGAAGCATGGTGGCATCTCCAAAGCACTGTCTTCCTGGAACAGAGAACGTGTGGAGGTTTTACTCAGGAAGCCTAGACACATTCATAGACAATTGGGGGCAGGCACATTTTGAGCATGCTCAGTTAAGAAGCACACATCTGAGCATGCCCATCTTAGGGCTATGGTTAAGAAGGAAAAATTATAGACACAAATTTTTTGGGGGGGGGCATGCTTAGCTCAAGGTCATGGGACACATGTTTAAAAGACTCACAGCATGGGCAGGAATACCTCTGGTTGTTGGTTATGTTCAACTTGCATCCTAACACTTTAGCTGAAAGTTAAAAAAAAGATACCTTGAAGGTGCCTTTAGTATAGGATTTGGCCGGTGAAAAGCACCTTCACCCCTTAACACAGCTAACAAGGTGTCAGAAGGAAGCTTGTTTCTATGCCAAGATCCAGAGCCTCGACTCAGAGATTTTTGCCTTAGCAAAGAAGAAACGGGTCACGCAACAAACAGGCTCCTAACCTTCCCCAAGCGACTGTCCTCCTTTGCAATAGAGTGAAGAAACTCAAGGCCAAAGGCATTCCTGAGGAGAATGAAGGTTATGGTGAAAGACTGCTGGGAGGGATCCACGATGTGAAAGCACAGGCATGCTGGTTTGCTGGACGGAGCCAGGAGGAGGTCTCTAGGGGCTGAACCAAACACAAACCATTCTTCAAATGAGAGAAAATTAAGTTGGATTAGTTTGTAAAACAATGTAGAACCCAGGATACGGTTGGGAAACAATAGAGAATTCATTTTGCAATTTGTGGTGCTTAAGAGTCGCATGTGGTGGAGGAGAGAAAGCGAGCCCCAGTTAAGTCACTGTCATGGGTGACCGTGACCATGGGCTTTTTGCAAAACAGTGTTCCAGGCCAAACGTTGTAGGGAGTGTGTTAGCCAGTTTCTGTCACCGTGAGAATATATCTACAAAAAACCTCTTTAAAGAGGACAGAATTATTGTGGTGTGGTAGAAAAAAAAAGCTGAAAGTTGAATTGATCCACTGAGTTAACTCTAAAGAGTTAATTGCTGAGTTGCTAAAGTTATCTTTTTCTCAACAGATGGAAAAATCCCAGAGAGAGAACTATCCAGAAAGGGCCCAGAGGGACGATAAGAAAGAAAGACAGTTTAGGCTAAAACAAAGTGAAACGGAGTTCACTGTAGGGCGACCTGACTACAGAAATGATCGATATGCAAATTGCCCCTTCTGGTCTCTTCACTTACTCCTGTCCTTGGCTATGAGAACTGTAAAATGGAAATAAAAAGCTCAGCTCAGGCTCAAATCTTCTTTTGAGGGCTGTCTCAAGCTCTTGGATTCTCAGGTAAGTAAACTCCTCTACTTTCACACATGCTGGGTATCGGAGAGATCTTTCCAGAGAATTTCTGCAACAGTGGTTCTGTTTCAGAGGTTGCAGTCCGTAGTGGTCTGGACCCACTGTTGCTACAGCAGGCGGGCGGATGTGGAACGAGGCTGCTCACCTCATGGCTGCCAGGAAGCAAAGAGGAAGAAATAAGGAAGAGGCAAGGCCCAGAGATATCCTTCAAAGCTACATTCCACATGCTGCAACCAGGACCTAACGGTTGACTCAGCTATCTGTTGATGAAGTCAGCCTTGGTATGATCCAACTATCCCCAATAACACCATTAGTTGAGGACCAAGATTTAAATACATGAGCCCCCCCTTTTGTTTAACCAGGAGGATATAAGGGGTGGGGGGCTCCATATCCAAACAACAAGGGAGAAATAGATTCACTAAAACAATCCAGCCAGTCACTAAACAAACAAGAAAATAAGGATGAGAGCCCTCATTAGGAAGACTGAAGACTTCCTTATACATAGCTGCTATGATGCACGTTGTAAAATTTCCAGTTTCTCACACAAAAATTATGAGGTATGGAGGGAAACAGAAAAGCGTGGCCCATGCGCTGGGGAAGTAGAGCTGACAACATACACAGTAAGCCCTGCTGTCCACAGGGAACATGTCCCAAGACCCCTAGCCAACACCTGAAGCTGCAGACATCAAACTGCATATACTATGCTTCTCTGTACACATATATACCAATGGTAAACTTAATTTATAAAATAACACATCATGGTATTAAAGCTATACACAATTACAATCATATGCTATAAAAGTTATATGAACTTAGTTTCTCAATATACCTTAGTACACAAACTCGTGTTTCCTGTAATGACAGGCGATGACATGAGGCATGCGAAGTTTAAGGTGAATGTGATACAGAGTTAAACTACCACATAAGGTTACTTGAACACAGATGTTGGGGTACTGGCAACTGAAGGGGTAAGGAATGAACCAGTGAGTAGCATATACAGTGTGGATATGCTGGGCAAAGGAGAGAGAGCAGAGCACTTCAGTTATATTACACTGCTCAGCATGCTGTTGTTATGGGGTCTAATGTTCCACAAGTAAGACCTTCGACTCATGGAATGAGAGGCAAAGTTTTATTGGGTAAAAAGAAAGAAAAAGAAGAAAGCTGGTGCATCAGGTCTGCATCCCAGAGTTTGGGAATCTCAGGATGAAGCCCTGAACTGTTGGAAGTGTCAGCTTTTATTGGAAATACCCACATAATGTTTATAGACAGGAAAAAAAAAATAAAAATCAGGATGGGAGTTAAACCATACATAAGTTACAGGAGGTGCCTGGGGGGAGGGGTGCGAGGTAGGCCTGTAACCAGGAGTTTCCCAATATCCCACTTACCTGCCCTAAGGAGTTTGCTCCACAATGCGGGCCTGGGGTAATGCTCTTCAGACCAGCCGAGCCTCCTGTTTATCTACCATCCCCATCCCCTTAAACAAGTGTGTTATGAGCTCCTACAAGGAAGTGACTTCTATTTTTCTCTAAGCTAGGTATAAAGGAATGTAGAGAAATATAACATTTTTCTCACTTTACATTCCCCCCTCTGACATGGCACTGAGTTACATATTTGACACGGGAGGGATAATGTCTAGGGTCTTTCTTCAGTTTCAGATAGGGGGGTATATTGTGTCCATAATACCATAAGCTTAACAGAACTAATTTTATTTTTAACACATCTGACCAAAGTATTAATAATACAGGGTCCTATGTTGAGGCCTAGCAATACTAACAAACGTATGCCGGTGACCTCAGAAATAAGAGTAGTTAACCATGGAGACCAATTATACATAGACTGAAACCAATTATTAGTGGCTTGTCGCTGACATTCTCTTCCTCTGAGATTTTTTTTTTCTAACTAAAGCCAGTGTGTTTTGGATTATCCCCTACTGATTGGCATAAAAGCAGTAAATTTTACATAAAGCAATACATAGGCCCCCTTGTTTCATAAAAAGGAAGTCTAATCCTCTTTTTATTTTGTCCCCTACACTTTCACAACCGTTGAAGTGGTTAGGATGACCTGGTAGGGGACCTTCCAACATCCCAATACACCCAATATGGTATCTCTTGATCCATGCTCTGTCACCAGGCTGAAAGGGATGGGGGCAAACAGGGTGTGTCTGAAAATCAGTCTTGATTGCTGGAACAATGGACTCCTGGACTCTTTGTAAGACTTGGATAGAACAGAAGAAGCCTTTCATTAGTAAAGTCAGTTATCTGTTCAAGACCCATCCAGGGCAGGAGGGGGAGGAGGTTCCATACATAATTTTAAATGGAGTAATTCCTTTTACATGAGGAGTAAACCTGGCCTTTAACCGGGCAAAGGGAAGGAGTCCCACCCATCCTTTGCTGGTCTCTAGGGTTAATTTAGTTAAAGTCTCCTTCAAGGTCATTCTTTGCTGCTAGATCTGCCAGTCTGTTCCCTCTTGGATGATGGCTACTTTAGAAGGCTTTCTGACCCACCTAGCATAGGACATCACCTGTGTCTAATATAAGCTGAATTTGCATTAAATCTATATCCCTATATAAAACTTTTAGAGCAACCTTGAAGGTCTGTAAACAGTTGAAAAATCTTTAACTTTAGGCATGATGTTTAGGGTTAGCCTGCAAATTAGCTTTCTGTTCCTTCTAAAAGAAATTAATTTTAGGCAAAATTTGGTCTATTTAGATTGTTTGCATCCTTTCTACATATACACATCTTCATCTACATACTTTAATATTATGATCTAAGTTCCAATCACAAAGCATTTTTAACAAGCATTCTATGTCCAACATTGAAAAATACCATTCCAGTTCCTTTGATCATCTCATCTAAACCCATAATTAACCATCTTCCTTATAAGACTATTGAGAAAAATGACACCAAATTGATTAATTTTATTACTCACTGACAAAGAAGCAAGTAGTCTGGCTTCAAAAAGTTAACCATTTTACAAGACTATTGTCAAGACTCCACATACTTGGGCTGCAAGGCCACTGAGAAATCCTGCTGGAACTGAACTGATAACATCCTCCATGCAGACCAGCTGACAGAAAGCTGGAAGAAGCCATTCTGCATGCAGTTCAATGGAAGAAAGAGAAATCACCACTGAAGATACTCAGCAGTGGGCACTGCAAGCCTTATATTTGGCCAGCCAGGTCAAATGAGCCAGTGAGTGCAATAGTGGCATGTCTATCATAGTGGAAACCAACTGCCCTCTAATTGGACTGGAGGCCCACTCCATGGGAGGGAATACATCCCTGATACTGAAAACTTAAAACAGGGTTAGTCATGAGCCCTAGGGGTGTAATGTCTGCTGATGTCTGGCTAAATGTATATACTATGCTTATCAAACTGCCCAGTAAGCACTTCTCTTGATGTTCATACCCTTTTTTAATGCTACTCTCACTTTTGGTAGAGAATCTTCTCTTTTCAGATGCCAGTGACCTTGGGAGGACTCAGAAGGTATCATGGTGCTGGAAAGAAGTGATTGGAGTGCTCAGTACTGTAATACCTCTATCATACCTTCCAAGGCTCAGGGCCTAATGCAGAAGAGGTGGCAGAAGGAATCTAAGAGCCAAAGGAAGGGTAGGACTCCTTACAATGTGCTCCCTTTGAAGGACTCAGGAACCAGAGGAATGCTATCATAGGCCTTTAGAGTCACCAGTAGGCCTAAGTTTCTGTTTCCCAGCAAGGTTTAAATAAGAATTTAAGTTACTGAAAAAAGATCACAAATTGCTTATGCAATGATTTCTATAGTCATAAGACAAGTTGCTTAAGCTCCTCAAACCACATAGCCAATCACAATAAAGATTACCTAATCTGCTTGAAATTCCCCTACCCCCTGCCCACCAGCTCTGCCCCCCAGCATCCTAAGCCTATCATAAAAATACAAGTACAGTTACTACTTAAATCTACCAATCATGTAACCACTCCCCTACTTCTTTATTCAAATCACTATAAAAAACCTGCCCTCCTGCTGCTCAGGGCTCTTGTATGGATCCACTGTGTTGGTGAAGTCAAGAGTCTGAGCTTAAGCCCGAAATAAAGCTCCTTGCCTTTGCACACATGTTTGGTTCTCCTTGGTGGTCACTATGGGCGCCGAGAACTGGGCATAACACCTCCAGACACAAAATGGCCTGGATATCCATGACCTCACAGTGCCTGACTCTACCTACACAAGACCATCATAAGAGGAGGAAAAGATCATGACATCAAAATCAAAGAGAGACTGATTGAGATGGGGAGGGGATATGATGGAGCATGGAGTTTCAAAGGGGAAAGTGGGGGGAAGGAGGGCATTACCATGGGATATTTTTTATAATCATGGAAGTTGTTAATAAAAGTTTGAAAAAAAAAGTTAAGCATTTTACGATTGGAAATTTGTAGAGAAAAAGCCTCCCTTAGTATTTAGGTCACCAAAAAATCACTATCTGACAATCAGATTTGCCATATGATACCAACATATATACCTTCAGATTTTATATAAACCATTTATTTGAGATAGATCCTACTAACAAACACCATGAAATACACTTTCTATAAATATAGGCGTAACATGACAACCATTTTGGGGACAATCTTTATCAATACCTCTAACACATTTGGAAATGATTTTATTAGGAGTAACTAAAGCAAATTTTTGTTTCTATCTTGAGGTAGACTGGCCTAGAAGTCAGGCCAGTTACCTCCTCCTTTTAAGTAACAGGACATTACAATTTTTTTAAAATACTGGCTAATTATGAGTCACCACCTCAGAGAGAACTTTGTTGTTTTTAATAATCCTCTATGTAAGTGGCAGTTGACCTAGAACATAAACTCAGTAATTATATTTATAAGATCACATAACAAAATATGGCATTGTTTACAAAAAAATTTTAGCTCAGCATAGACTTTATTAAATCTGACTCTTAACGGCAAAAACCAAAACACCTTGAAATAAATCAAATATCAACAAAAACTGTAGGAGAGACCTGTTGGACTATGTGGATTAACAAAGAAACCAAAAGGTGTCTACAAACAATATCTTATTTGTTTAAAGCTCAAATAAAAGAGGAAATATCAGGCACAGTTCAAATTAAAATTATGTACTTATTTTTATCAAGCAATTTGAAAGTCACATGGTTTAAATATGGAGTCAAGCTATCACATTGGAACTTTGAGTTGGAGATCCCCCTGTCTCAGGTTCCCAAGTAGCTAGGACAATAGGCCTTGCTCATTTTACTTTTATCTTTTTTCCCCCTGAAGATCTTTAAAGTGCTTTTAAACCAGTTTTAAGGGAAACTTTTTTCAACAGAATGATTTTGAGCTATATCTTCAAAGATGAGGACAAAACAAACCAACACAGCACCAAACACAAACATGCTAGCCTTAATGGCTCTCCTGACACTGCCACGTGGCTGGCAAACCAAAACTGAAAGAGAAACAGACCTCTGTTAGAAATCTCTGGAGAGAGTGGGTCCAGGGTGGCCGCTTGGTCTCTCATCCAGGGGAATTAATGCTGTGTACAGCTTTGCTCTTGGACCTAGAAAAGTGTGCAAAACCAGAAAACCAGAAAAAAAAAAAATCAAATACATAAAGAACAGTGGGAAAAAGCACCGCTGGAGGATTCTTACCCAGTAAAGGTGGGGGGCAGCAGTCCTAGGCAAAAGTTCCCTGTCTATGGCTTGCTACCAACTCCCAAACCAGGAACATGCAGACAGATGGAGATATGGTTCTTAGGCCAAGATTAGGGGGTCTTCCCCAGTTCAGTAGTCCCAGAGTCAGAGAGGGAGGTCTTGAAATGTGGATTCAGGGCAAGCCCCCAAGATGTCATGGGGTCCAGTGTCACACAAGTAAGACCATCGACTCACAGAATGAGAGGCAAAGTTTTGTTGGGTAAAAAGAAAGAAAAAGAAGAAAGCTGGTATATCAGGTCTGCGTCCCAGAGTTCAGGATCTCAGGATGCAGCCCCGAACTGTTCGGAGTGTCAGCTTTTATTGGAAATAATCACATGATGTTTATAGGGAAAAACAAAACCAGGATGGGAGTTAAACCATAAATCAGTTACAGGAAGCTCCTAGGGGTATGAGGTAGGCCTGTGGGCGGGAGTTTCCCAATGTCTCGCTTATCTGCCCTTAAGGATTTTGCTCAACAGTGCAGGCCTGGGGTAATGCTCTTCAGACCAGCAGAGCCTTCTGTTTATCTACCATCCCCATCTGCTTAAGCAAGTGTTTCATTCCATTCTTTTATGAGCTCCTAGAAGGAAGCAACTTCTATTTTTCTCTAAGCTAGGTATAAAGAAATGTAGAGATGAATGATGCTACCTACTACTAATGCATCTCACCTTTCTGTGTTGTAGTCTATAATATTAGTTTTTTTAGAATCAACAACACAGATTAACTATGTTCTTTTGTATGTAGCAGACACCATATTGGTCCCTGAGTAATATTCACAGAACAAATGAATAACTCTTAATCTTTAGACAATAAACAGACTGTGTCAACATTACACACCTCATACCTGAATATCCTGTATTCTTCTGCCCTGCTAAAAGCCCTGTGTGACACCATCCTGCAGCATATACCTGGTGTAATGGAAGGCCCAGCACTAGAGAGACAGCAGATCTGGATCTGGTTCTGCTTCCTACATAAGCTGGCAGAGCAAGTCACCTGCTCCAACACATGTCACCCACTTTTAACCCAAGCCATGAGAGCAAGTCACCTGCTCAACTCATTGTCCCTTCCCTTCCCAGGCTGTGGACTCCTCAGCTCATAGAGAACTGGACCCCAGCTTCCTCCGAGGCTCTTCTTCCATTTTTGCCGGTGGTTCTCCTGCCGTCCACTGGACTTAGCATTGTCAGGCTGTTGCCAGGTACTTGTCATGCAAGAAGTCCAGTCATGACAAACAGCAAGAGGAAGGGCATCAGCACCATGTATTGAGATGCTAACCCTGGTCCCCAAGGTGAGAAGAGGGATTCAAATAATGATTATGACTCTCACTGCAATAAAAAAAGATAAAGATTTGTGGCTGGAGAGATGGCTTAGTGGTTAAGGCACTTGTGTGAGAAGCCTAAGGACCCAGGTTCAATTCACCAGTATCCATGTAAGCCAGATGCACAGGGTGGCACACGCATCTGGAGTTCATTTGCAGTGGCTACAGGCCCTGGTGCACCCATTCCCTTTCTCTCTCTCTCTCTCTCACTCTCTCCCCCTATCTCCCTGTCTCAAATAAATAAAAATAAAAAGATTAAAATTTTTCCAAACTGAAAACATGCACATGGTCTGATGCTGAAGGGCATGACATATACTCTATCAATTCCAGTGCTACAACATGGCAAAAAAAAAAAAAAAAAGGAAAGAATCATGAATACGTATCAGCCAGCCAGAGCAGAGCCAGGCCAATGTAAGTTGAGATACAATTTAATAAAAGAATGTTGGAGCTGGGCAAAAAACAAAAACAAAAACCCCAAACAAACAATATAATAAATATATAAATATAAATATAGCATTTTTCTCACTTTACACCATCTAATTTAAAATATATGAATTGTTCAGTTCTTTAGATCTTAGCCTCGAATCTCCAGACCTGTGAGTACAATGTGCAGTGTCTGTAGAAGCCAGGAAGTTATAAGATGGAAGAGATAGTGGAACACAGGTGATATGAAAACAGGTGGGGACATACTAGCGTTGGAAAGGCTTACCTCAGGGGTGATGGTGGGGAGATGGGTGGAGAAGGTGGTACGGTTAACTAAACTTAGGAGATATGAAAAAGCCATAAAAGACTTACTACTTAGTAAAGTTAATAAAACATATAAATAAAAAACGGGATGAATCGAAGTGTAATATGAGATGGAAAATGATGCTCCTAATAGCCATGGATTTCTCCCAGTGAGTTGTTGGTCAGGTACTAAGATAATACGGGCTATTGTCATGGCTCTTGGCTGCTGTGGTGTTTTGAATGTAAATGACCCCACATAGACTCAGGCATTTTCTATTAAGATTCAGCTTCCTACTTGGTCATCAGTAGGCAGAGCCCTGCTGGAGGAGGTAGGTCACTAGGGGCGCATCTTGACTCCAGATCTAAGGTGTGCAGAAGGCCAGTTTGAGTTCTGGCTGTTCATGCTTGCTGGTGTTTTTGTTTTCTCTCTCTCTCTGTCTCTTGTTTCCTCTCTCTCTTTCTCTCCTTCTTTGCTGTGGATGTTGAAGTGAAGCAGCTTCTTCCACCATAATGAAGCTTCTCCTGGATGTAGTAGACCTGAAATAAGCCCTTTTGTCCATAGGTCAGATGTTTGTCCCAACAACGTGAAAGTAACTAGCCACCAGAGCTGAAAGTTAAGCCCTTATTACTGAATATATCACACTTGTTGGGTGCAGGACATAGAAAAATGAAGATGGAGTTGAGGTGGGATCTTCCTTTACCGGCTAGTTTTCATAGTTCTGGAAGGTTATAAGCAGGCCACTGGAAGAGAGAGCTCATCTGCAGTATATCCTACAGTCTACAGTACTGACTCCACCAGGCAGGATGTGTCCTGTGATGCAATCGTGGAATGAAAGTAACCAGCAGCTCTATGATTGGAAGCCTGCTCCACAGGAAGGAATTTATGTTTGGTAATGAAAACCACATCTAAAGCCCATAGCTAGAGAGCATATAGGTCCTAGGGAAGAAACCACTATTGCTGGATCGCTAACAAGGTGTGCTGTGAAATGGATTCCTAAATATTTATCTTTATATCCAAAGATTAGTTCTGCTTTCACCCCTGGTCGGAACATCAATCTATCTTTCTTCCATTTCTTCTTTCCTTCCCTCCTTCCTTCCCTCCCTCCTTCCTTCCTTCCTTCCTTCCTTTCTCTCTCTCTCTCTCTTTCTTTCTTTCTTTCCCCTCCTTTCTTCCTTCCTTCTTTCTTTCTTTTTTGATTTATTTATTCGACACAGGAGAGAAAGAGAGAGAGAGAATGGGAATGCCAGGGCCTCTAGCAGATGAACTCCAGACACATGCACCACCATGTGCACCTGGCTTATATGGGACCTGGAGAATCGAACCTGGGTCCTTAGGCTTCACAGGTGAGTGCCTTAACTGCTAATCCGTATCTTCAGCCCTCTTTCTTTCCTTCTTTCCTTCCTTCCTTCCTTCTTTATTTTTTTCTTTCTCTCCATTATTTTTTTCAAGGCAGTCAAGTGCTGAAAATAAGTGATGTGTGCTTGACCCTAAATGAGACATATACTATATATTGTTCCCTCCTGGGATCAGGAAACATCATGGAAGATGATATTGAAGGAATATAAAAGCCAGAGGATCCGGAGGAGCACTGTGGAACTCTGGCATCCAGACGTGACAAGGCAATTGTACTTGTGAGCTCACACCAGCTGTGGTTACCTGTGCATGACCTGTACATGATGGGGCCAGTTAGCATTCTGTTATAAATAGGGGAGGGGCTTGGGAGGCCACCCCCCACCTTTATGAGCTAACGACAGACACAGGTTGCTAGGGTGGGGGAGTTTATTTCTTCTGTGGAACTGCCACAGGTAAATGATGAGAAGAAACAGAAGCACAGTGTGACTATGGGTGGGGGGTGGACTGGGTGTAAAAGAGAGTATGAAAAATATGAAAGTTTGGCACAGAAACAAAAATGTAAGCAAGCTTTAGTTCCCAGGCCCAGAGGCTGCCTCTGCATCAGCTGCAATTGTTAGATTACCTCCATTAAAGATAAGCCAAAGGTGCCGGGCATGGTGGCACATGCCTTTTGTTCCAGCACTCAGGAGGTAGAGGTAGGAGGATTGCAGTGAGTTCGAGGCCACCCTGACACTACATAGCAAATTCAAGGTCAGGCCTGGCCTAGAGTGAGACCCTACCTTGAAATCCACTCCCCCCCAAAAATAAGATAAACCAATTTGGTACCAGGCATGTATTCCTATGGCTAGGGAGGTCATGAGCCCTAGGAGTGTAACACCTGCTCTTGTGTGGCTTAATGCGTATAATATGCTCACCAGATTCCCTGTATGCACTATAATTAACATTCATACCCATATGTTAATGCTACTCTCACTTTTGGTTAGAGAAGCTTCTCTTTTCAGATGATGTGACCACTGGGATGATCCAAAAAGCACTATAGTACTGAGAAATGACAGAGAAGAGTATTCAGCATTGAAACATCTTTATCATATCTTCTAAGAGGTGATGGAAAGAATCTAAGAGCCAAATAAGGGTAGGACTGCTTACAATGCAATCACTCAGACACAGGTCAGTCTCGATATCCATGAGCTCGCAGTGCCTAGCACTACCTTCACAAGACCCTCATAACAGGAGGATGACATCAAAATAAAAGAGAGACTAATTGAGAGGAGGAGGGGATATGATGGAGAGTGTATTTGTAAAGGAGAAAGTGGTGGAGGGGAGAGAATTATTATGGCTTATTGTCTATAATTATGGAAGCAGTCCATAAAAAGTTTAAAACAGAAAGACAGGCCAACAGCTTAGCACTGAAATAATAAGAAGCATGTCTTGAAGGCAAGACCCAACCCATTGAAGGTACACGCTACTAAGAATGGAATTCTTTGGACAAGAAAAGTCCTGAAGTGAGAATGATGGTGGTCTCTGTTTCCCAAGGTCAGCATGCAGAGGCTGCTACAGCCGCAGTGCAAGGCCAGGCTTCGTGTGGAGCTGATATCAGGACTTGGCAGTGTGGTGTACATGGCACTTGTTTTAGAGGAATGAGAAATGTAAGGTGAAGGTCATGGATTATTCCATCCTAGACAGCTTAAGAGACTAAGTGTGAGGTAGGGTCAATGTCCTTGACAGGAGGCCCTGTGAAGCTGAAACAGTATTTTGGGGGTTCAGGAGAAGTCCTACAGAATATATGTACCCCAAGTTTTGGGTTCTGTCCTACCTTTAATAAAGATAGACTCAAGAAGGACAAATTATGAATTATTAAGTTTATTTAGGGGGAAATCATAAGTGGTGGACTTATTTGAGAGAGAATGGGGTCTAGGAAGAGAGGCCAAATAGGTGGGAAGTAGAAAACATGATCCCATATGGAAACACTGTGTAGTTTCAGGAGAAAAACTGAAGTAAAGCCACAAGCATGTGGAGAACAGAACTTAGATGTATGGGTGGTGAGACTTAGCAAGAATACACATGACTTCTACCATGTGCTTTCCAGAAGAGGAAAAATATCAAACCAGAGACCAGGAAATTGAGAAGAGAAATGAGTAATGAAGAGAGTTACACTCATTATTTTGCTGAGTTTAAGGAAACTACATAGGTAGCAGGTCTGGAGTTAGTGAGAGCATCCACATGGTAGATCAGAAACCAGAGGAAACTCATATATGTAATCAAAGTGGGGGCCCTGGAGGGATGGCTTAACGGTTAAGGCATTTGCCTGCAAAGCCAAGGACCAGGTTTGATTCCCCAGGACCCATATGAGCCAGATGCACAAGGTTGTACATGCATCTGGAGTTCACTTGCAGTTGGCTGGAGGCCCTGGTGTGCTTGTTCTTTCTCTCTCTCTCTCCCTCTTTGTCTCTGTCAAATTTTTTTTAAAGTGGGAAGTTACCGGAAACTATAAAGCAGAAGCAAGCAGAAAACCATCCAGACTAAGTAACAGTATTATGCTCTCCTACCCTCACCAGTCAGGCTGGGTGGAGGTAGGGGCTAAACTCATGTGTGTTGGAGCAGAGATGACACACATGTGCACACACACACACACACACACACACACACACACACACACACACACAACCACTGAGGGTCACATCAAGAGAGGGAGAGGCTGGAAGGCTGCAGCCTTTATAGCACCAGATTCAGGCATGTAAGAAGACCCAGTTGGCTGGTAACTTTGGAGAATAGAGCCTCGGGTCAGCCCACCTGGGCCAGCCCACCCAGGGAGTGCCCTAAACTATGGGCGGCAGGGTGTGCTGTGGATCAGTCTTGATCGACACTAGATCCATTTCTACCAAGAGTTCCGTTCTTGTGCCAGGGTGTGGTGGCATGCAGGGGTGACATTGCCTGGTTTTCTCTGGGCCTCAATTCTTAACTGAAACTGCCTAAGAAAAGCTAAATTTCTCCTATCCTCCTTCAAAGCCATAGTGTAAGACTGTGAAGGTGAACCCATGCAGCAGCGGAGACCTCAGGATTATAGAGATGCCAGAACTATGGGACGGCTGCCAAAGAAAGCTGTGGGCATAAGGCGGGTCTGGCCCATGAGAGAGGCTACAGGCAGCAGATCTGGAGCAGCGGAGCTACGACCCAAGCCTTTTGGAGCCCAGGTGATCTCATCATGAATCCCAGATGCCAGGCAGGGAGCTGCCAGATTTGGACGTTGCCCTGCCGCGTTTTTGTCTTGAATTGGTCCAGTCTTTCTTTTCTCCATTTAGGAATGGGAACCTTTGTTATGTGCCATTATATGTCAGAAGTGTGTAAATTGTGTCTTCATTTTATAGGGCTCACAGTGAAGAGACTGCCTTTGAGTCTCAGGTGAGACTTTCGATTTTTTGTTTGTTTTTCGAGGTAGGGTCTCATTCTGGCCCAGGCTGACCTGGAATTAACTATGTAGCCTCAGGGTGACCTTGAACTCACAGGGATCCTCCTACCTCTGCCTCTTGAGTGCTGGGATGGATTAAAGACGTGCGCCACCACGCCCTGCTCTTTGTTTCTTCTTTTTTGTTTGTTTTGAGACTTTAGACTTTTAAACCTTGTTGGGTTTGATTAAAAACCTCTCGACAATTTTAAAGTTGGGTTGAATGCATTTAACATAACATGTGTCTATGGGGGCGAGGGAGAGAATGGGGTGGTTTGATGGAAAATGTCCCCTATATACTCATGTGTTTGAATACTGTTTCCCCAGTTGGTTGTTCTATTTGAAAAGGTTGTGGAACCTTTGGTGGAGGGGTTGGGGGTGGGTGGAGCCTTGCTGGAGGAAGCACATCACTGGGGGCAGGACTTGAGCTGTACAGTACAGCCTCACTGGCAGCATTCATCTCTCTACTCTCTTCTTGCCAGTGTGAAGATGATGTAGGTTTCCTGCCCAGACCTGCCATGCTTTTCCCACCATGATGGACCCTTCCTCTTGACACTGTAAGTGGAAAGTAAGTCCTTTACCTCCCCAAACTGCTTCTGGTCAGTTATGTTGTCTCAACAATGGCAAAGAAAACTTTCTAACTCCTTCTATGAGCCCAATTCCAAAACCAAAGATTTCATAAGAAATTAAAATTGCAGACTGATGAGCTGGAGAGATGGCTTACCAGTTAAGACACTTGGCTGCGAAGCCTGAGGACCCGGGTTTCAATTCTCCAGGTCCCATGAAAACCAGATGCACATGGTGGTGCACACATCTGGAGTTCATTTGCAGTGGCTAGAGGCCCTGGTATGCCCATTATCTCTCTCTCTCCCTTTCTCTCTGTCTCAAATAAAAACAAACTATAAAAATAAAATAATAAAATAAAAATAAAAACTACAGATTGATAATCTTTTATTATTATATACTAAAAGATTCTTAACAAAATATCCAAAACCAATTTTAAATTCCATATAGTAACCATTATATAGCATGAACAAGTGAGAGTTGTCTTAGAAACACAAAGCTGTTCAATATCTGGAAGTCAATAAATTCAATGCAACGTATTCATAGACTAAAAAGTAAAAAAAAAAAAAGTCACATTTCAATAATCTCTGAAAAAGTACTCAGTAAACTAGGAACTACCTGGACTTGATAAAGAGTAACTGTGCACACACGAAAGCTTGAATCTAACAATACAATTACTTGTGACATACTGGATTCTTCTCCAAGATCAGAACCTCCATTTAACATTATAGCTTCTGTTTTTGTGGCCATGTTATTTTCTAAAAAGGATGAAATTCTGGCTCCTGAGAAGTATAAAGTGAAAGAATTTTTCCTTTTTTATTACTAAAAAAGCATATTTTCTTTCTTTTTAAAAGAAAAGTCCTTTTTTGTAAATTAATTTATTATTTATTTGCAAGGACAAAGAGAGAGAATATGAATGTGTGCACTAGGGACTCTTGCCACTGCAAATGAACCCCAGATGCATGCACCACTTTGTGCAGATGGCTTCCTTGGAGATTTGAACCTGGGCTGTCAGGCTTTGCAAGCAAGTGTCTTAACCATTAAGCCATTTCTCCAGTCTGCGTATTTCCTTTTTTAAAAAATTTTTTTAGAAAGAGAGGAAAGAGAGAGAATTGGCCCACCAGGGCCTCAGCCACTGCAATAGAACGCCAGACACTTGTGCCACCTAGTGGGCATGTGTGGCTTTGCGCTTGCCTCACCTTTTTGTGTCTGGCTTACGTGGGATCTGGAGAGTCAAACATGGGTCCTTAGGCTTTGCAGGCAAGTGTCTTCAACTGCTAAGCCATCTCTCCAGCCCTGCATATTTCTTTAATAACAGGATCTTGGGTTTTCCCAGGGGATTGTTTGATGACATTTACTGTCTGTCCTTGAGTGCTTCCGAGAAATATTTCCATCTTTGGAAGTTCCAGCAGTGGCATTTTGATTAGAAACGGGTGGGTGGACTGCCCTTGGTGCTGTGTCATTCACTGTGCTTGGGCTCCTGGGTGTGGATTCTCCACAGCTGCCCATGCTGTCCGCTAGCTTCATTCCTCCTCTCTCCATGTAATCTTAGTGACTTTGAGCTCCACGTTTCTCTTTCTTTTGGGTTCTCCCTGCTTAACCTTTCTGCCCTTCTGGACAGCTAATCCACTTCTTTGTCTGCTGTTTATTAATTGACAGATCCCTGTGGCAGCCACTCAGTAAACGTCTCAGTGTGTGGCAAGCGTGTAGGAAAAGAAGGGGATAGCAAAGAGAGACTGGAAACCTTCCCAATGTGACCCTCGTACTGCAACAGAAAAGACACATGAAAAAGCCCATGGCACATCAATGTGCAGAGGCAGGTGCTGTGTCAGTGGCCTATGAAGGCTCAACACTATTGAGTCCGTGCCTTTCCCCAGCTCAGCAGGCTGCTCCCATTCTCAGGACTGCCTTTCTCTTTCTTAATAAACTATTAGTTTGAGTTTACTATGCCTCTCTGGTCCAGTTCCTTATCCTGTCCTGAGACAGGAGAACCTGGGCACTCAGTGGTTGCCCCCACCCTGCCCTCATCATCTCCCCACTGCCAGTCAGGAGTTGGTACTGCTTCCCCTCTGTCCTCCACCCTAATGTTTTTGGGCACAGGAAACCTCATGTTGGTCCTTTTCTTTATTTCTTTTTTTTAAAAAATATTTTATTTTTTATTTATTTGAGAAAGGGAAAGGGGGAGAGAGAGAGAGAGAGAGAAAGAGGATGAATGGGTGTACCAGGGTCTCTAGCCACTGTCAATGAACTCCTTTTGTGGGTCCTGGCGAATCGAACCTTGGTCCTTTGGCTTTGCAGGCAAGTGCCATAACCATGAAGCCATCTCCCCAGCCTGGTCCTTTTCTTTCCTTTTTCTCCTAGTGCTAATGGGCAATGCTGTCTTGCCCCGCTGAGACCTAAGCCAGGTGCCTTTGCCTTTAAATCTGCCTCAGGTCTGCAGAGTCAGCCCAGCCTGGACGCCAGGCAGGACCCCCATCCCCATTAAGACCCACACTACTCATGTCCTCAGTGTCCTGAGGTCCTGGAACACCAGACTTCCCCTGTGCATCGGATTGTTCCCTCGCCATAGATGATGGGGGATGAAGGCCAGTGGGCTCAACTCCCATGAGCACTGAGAGGGCTGACTCTATCACCAGGGTCCTAATGCCCTGGGCTCATGTGCACACCCACCTGACAATTCCCAATTAACTTTCTTTCTCATTTTCTTACTGCAATGCTTCATTAACCTCTTCATTATACCTTTACTGTTCGCATACTCTCTGGGTCCCTTTAGGGTAGTCTGTACCATTCTGAGGATGTGGAGGTAATTCTTAAGGTAAAACAAAACAAAACAAAACAAAACAAAACAAAACAAAATAAACAAAAAAACCTTGATCATTAGATCCAAAGGAAGAAACCTCACCCATTCCTATCCCTACTTTTAACCTGAGGTGACTTAATTCAAAACAACAAAACCTGGGCTGGAGAGATGGCTTAGTGGTTAAGCGCTTGCCTGTGAAGCCTAAGGACCTTAGCCGATACACAAGGGGGCGCACACATCTGGAGTTCTTTTGCAGTGGCTGGAGGCCCTGGCACGCCCATTCTCTGTCTCTATCTGCCTCTTTCTCTCTTAAATAAATAAATAAACAAAAACAAAAAAACAAAAACAGAAACAAAAAGAAACAAAACCAAAGCTGTTCATACAAACAAGCCTCTTCTCTGAACATAGCAATTTCACAGACAGACTTTACTGATAAAATAGGGACATTTCACTCCACTCCAGAGCCCCTGACACTTGCTTCTCCACTTAGTTTCCCTTGAACCACACAGCAGAATGCAAACTCAAGACTTGGAAAAGTTGGTTCTGAGAATCTAAGAAGAGGAGATTAATATTTTACTGTGACACTGTCTGGCCTCGGCACCAGTTGAGCGATGGGAAAGTTTAGCCAAAGGATGGGAGCTTACGCTATGACAGCCCCCTACGGCAGAACTACTTTGTAAGACTCATGGGAGATGGTCTAAAGTGCTCTGTGTGTTGGGCTGGAGAGATGGCTTAGCGGTTAAGCGCTTGCCTGTGAAGCCTAAGGACCCCAGTTCGAGGCTCGGTTCCCCAGGTCCCACGTTAGCCAGATGCACAAGGGGGCGCACGCGTCTGGAGTTCGTTTGCAGAGGCTGGAAGCCCTGGCGCGCCCATTCTCTCTCTCTCCCTCTATCTGTCTTTCTCTCTGTGTCTGTCGCTCTCAAATAAATAAATAAATAAATAGACAAAAAAAAAAATTTAAAGTGCTCTGTGTGTACACTTCATGACTCTCTTCCAGGGTAGGAGAAAATAGAAAGCAAATGATAAAAGGAGGAAACTAAGTCTCAGAGGCACACGAGGAGGAAAGCTCGCCATCACCCCGTCCACTCCTGTATGTGCAACAGTCCCCCTGAGGGGGTTGCTTAGACACTCGGGGGACAGTTACAGTCCGTGTTCATTTCTCAGCCATGGGCTTTCAGCAAGGAAAATCTAGAAATCTTCTAGAACAGCATTGGGCAACTAGTAAACACCGACTGTGACTAAATCTGTCTCCTATCTTGATTTTCTCATGTCTTATGGGGACTTCCAACAACATAAATTGTCTTCCTTCATGTCGCAACAGGTGAGAGTTTTTACTTATGCCAAAACTACCACTCCGTTTACTTTTTAGTGCAAAAGGCCATTCCTAGAACTCACTAATCCAAATAGCATTAGCCCAGTAACTTTCTTTTTAAAAATATTTGTACTTATTTGCAAGCAGAGAGATGGAAAATGGGGGGTAGAGGAGAGAATGGGAGCGCCAGACCCTCTTGCCACTTCAGACAAACTCCAGATCCATGTACTACTTTGCATATCTGACTTTTCATGGGTGCTGGGAGATCAAACGTGGGCCATCAGGCCTTGCAAGCAAGTGCCTTTAACCACGGAGCCATCTCCCCAATCCCAGAACTTTCAACAATATAAGAACCTCAGACCCCACATATGCAGCTGTTGGACATTGTCTTGTTGGTGTCCAATAATCAAGATTTGAAGAAAGTGTCCAGCTCCTGACCGCCTTACTTGAAGGGGCCCAAAGAAATAGAAAAGCAAAAGGCAGCTTTTCTGATTCCCGCCAAAACCTTGTTTCTTTCAAACAGAGAAATCAGAAGCTTTTTACCTTGTCAATGTAACTGTTTATATGTGGTCATAATTTTTCTCATGTGATTGTTTTTCATTCTCCATTAAGGCATTGGGGAGCTAAACTCAGTTTGCACCTAGAAGTCTTTCAAATAACTGACTAATAAAGCCTATGTTCACTAAAATATTTTCATTTATTTTTAATTATGCACTGAAATAATAATTTTTATTTTATTTTAAAAAATTTCTTAGCGTGCCTACTTAATTTGGGTGTTGGGCATATATTAAAAGATGTGTTTGCTGTAGACTTAGACTTCAGCACTCCAAACTTCCTAAAACCTATTTAAATGGTGTCTGTGGATCTACTCAATGTTTTGGGAAACTTTAAAATGCTACTTATTATTAAAAAAAATAACCACCATTCATTGGCATCTTGATCAAAGGTTCATAAAGTTATAACCCTGGATATGTAGATTTCTTTCATAACAGGTTCTGGAAAAATATTCATGAATTCTATCTCATTTTTAAATAGTCATAGGTAACAAAGAAACCCAATAAGACACAAGAATGCGTGAAGTTAATCAGAATATCTTTAAGCAATGTACATTAAAAATCCTTCTATTGGGTTGGGAGATGGCTCATTGGGTAAATATGCTTGCTTGTAGAGTCTGCTGGCCTTGACTCGAGTCCCCAGTGCCCAAGTAAAGCCAGATGCACAAAGTAGCATATGTGTCTGGAGTTCATTTGCAGTGGCAGGATGCTCTGGTGAACCTATGTACATGTTCTCTCTCTCTCTCTCTCTCTCTCTCTCTCTCTCTCTCTTAAATCAATCAATTTGTTAGATTAATTGCTATGGATTTATTTTTCTGGAATGTCCTCAATATACAAATGTTAAATATAAGACTTATTAAAACTGTGATCCATGTAAAATAATGGATACATATGCTTGTGAAAGATCTTGTTAGATTTCTTTTTCACAATAAAAATTACAGGAGGTGCAATCCCAATGAATAATAACATTTAAAATCTGGATTAGTTTATTCTATATGTAATAAAATGGGTATATGTAATAAAGTGGATGTGTGGTGATACCTTTAGTCCCAGCACTCAAGAGATAGAAGTAAGAGGATCACTGTGTGTTTGAGGCTAGCCTGAGACTACATAGTGAATACCAGATCAGCCTGAGCTGGAGCGAGATCCTATCTCAAAAAAAAAAAAAAAACTTAAAAAATAATAACGACCATTTTACATTATAGAATAAATTTTACTTAAGAGTTGTGAGCATAAGGCATGAAGACTACCTCCTATCTACCTGTGCATGGTTCTTTCAAACAAAGGTCAAGATTATCTTGTCTAATTTGAATTAGAAAAAAATAAAACTCATTTTAAAACCAAGATATTGGTGCCTGCCCAGCCTGCCCAAAACCTTGTCAATGGCCATGTTAGGCTCTGTGCCTTTGAGATATAAGGTCTTTTGCTTTATGTTAAAAATCAAGTCTTCAAAAGTACAGATTTTGGATTAAGGATTGCTAGTACAATAATATGCAATAAAATAATCAGATAAGTGGTTTGACCTTAAATCTTACCAGTGATCTAAATAAAATCTGTAAGAACTTAGGTTAAAACAATCTATGATTATATATATATATATTTTTTTTTTTTCTATATGTGCTTATGTTTTTATATCATTGGCATGGTACCAAATTGGCTTATAAGTAAGTGGTCATGTAAGTTAAAACAGTTAAGTTAACCCAAATTTCTTTTATTTCATTGTGTTACTAAAATATAAAGTAGAAGAAAAAAGGCATATGTAGCTAAACAGTCTTAGCCAATACGTTATTTGGTTGCTCATTGTCTCAGTTCCGCGTCGTGGTCGGAGATGCCCCTGCTGCTTGGAAAGTGCACTGGCTCTCAGGACATGAAGATCCCCTGCTCCAGGAGCCTCCCCCTCGTGGAGTTATCGCAGCTGTGCAGGTTTGATTTGACCAGGCTTCGCTTTTCCTGGAATCCAAAGAGCAAGCCAAATGAAAGTGCAGTCAAAGAACGAAATGACTGGTAATGACTCAGGACAGAATGGGCCAGACTTTCAAAAGGGATAATGATTTAGCCCTTACAGAGCTTCCCATGAGATCCCGAGCATGGTCTCCTGATATGCCAGCAGGCCAACCACTGCCATCCCAGCTACAATACGAAGTTAGTTCTATTTATAAACCCATTCGAGGTTGTGATCTTACTGCATGGTTTGGTTCTCTTCATGGTTTTCTTTGGGCACTGTTGGTACTTGATGGTTACAACCTCACACTGTCTCCTTTTTAATCCATTATACCTTTTGATTCCTTTTAAAATCGTTATTTTGGGGGCTGGAGAGATGGCTTAGTGGTTAAGTGCTTGCCTGTGAGGCCTAAGGACCCCAGTTTGAGGCTCGATTCGCCAGGACCCATGTTAGCCAGATGCACAAGGTGGCACATGCCTCTAGAGTTCGTTTGCAGGGGCTGGAGGCCCTGGTGTGCCCATTCTCTCTCTCTCTCTCTCTGCCTCTTTCTCTCTCTGTCTGTCACTCTCAAACAAATAATAAATAAAAATAAACAAAAAAATTCTTATTAAAATTGTTATTTTGTATTTTGCCATGTTCTCAATACCTCATCAGTATGTTTTCTTTAAACAGCTCAAGGGCTAATACCCTTGAGTGCAAGCTACATGAGGATGGCTCTCCTGGCACAAACATGGCCATGGCTTTTCTGGCTCTTTCACCCTTTTGGGGGTCATCAGTTGACCTCATCATATAATTCTTTTTTTTTTTTTTTTTTTTGACAGGGCGGCGCGTGTTTATTATGATAGGAAAGACTACTCCCTAGGAATTTTAACAAACAAGAACATTTTGCTGGGAGAACAAGACACTAGGATACAAAATTACAAGTGTTTTAACTCCAGGTCTGTCCCCAGCTCCACCAAGAAGCAAATGGAAAGACAGTTGAAGCAAACAGGCAATTCTGTAAAACTAGACTTAGAAACCCTACAAATCTGATTAAAATCTAAAACTTGTTTTGCTTTAAAAAATTTAATATATCAAAAGGCCTGCTTTAGTGACATGCTAAAATCCCACCAAAAAATAACCCCAACACCCCCTTGTCAGTAACAAAGTTGACCAGCCAACTCATACTTCTAAACCCACGTGTGGACAAGTGCGTGTGTGTCTTCTAGAGTTAGACACGGGGCTCAGAGACTGCAAGTAATGTGTACCTATCGCCTGCAAAAAATGGGCAGGGAAATCCTGGTAAAATGAGGAACAGTCCCAAATAACCAATTTTTCTAGTACTATGTTCCCCACTGCTACTTCCTTTACTTACAAAGGGGACCCAAATAATTTACCTAACATTTGGCACCCAGTGACCAGGATGTTTGTTTTCTTTAGAAAAACACACATATCCACAACCCTTATATATATTTTTTGTTTTTACATTTAAATATAAAAATACTACTTTTGCTTTGTGTTATAAATGGAGGACCAAGCAGTAAAGAACTTTTCTTCTCTTAAGGTAGGACGGCCATCTCTTGTCGCTAGCTGCTGTTTGTGAAGGGTGTGGGTGGCTCCAAGCAAGAGAAACACAAGAGGTAAACTAACCCCCAGTTCTTGCCCTTCTCCTAACCTCCACTAGTGAGAGTTGGTTTAATCTTAAGAATTGAAGGAGACATGCCATCCTAAGTAGTCAGGCCTGCCCTTCCAGCTGTCCTTTAGAGGAAGTTCTCCCCTCCTTCACACGCTGCTTTGTGCGGAGGTGACATCTGCCAGACAAGCTCACCTCCAGAGAGAAGCAGTCACCACCTTTCCCTGCGCCCACCCACACATCAGAAAGGAAGAAAACGGGGGCTGGGTACATGGGAGATTAAGAACTTGACCCCTCTATCCTGACCAAGGAAAAGCAAGGTTCACTGGGCATGAGGAATAAAAAGACCTTGAAATCCCACTTTTGAGTAATGAGGATAATTAAGACACCAGGGAGAGGGAGAGTTGCAGTGGGATGAAGAGCTGGGAAGGGCTCAGTCGCTGGAAGCATCTTCCCTTAGTTTTTGTACTGGAAGGGCTCGTTGCCAGTCTTGTTGAGAAGACACGTACGGATGATGGCCTCTGTCACTGCAAAGGGGTCGCAGTTGGCAGAAGGGCGCCGGTCTTCAAAATAACCCCTCTTCTCCTGGCCGACAGACCGGGGAATGCGGATGCTGGCACTGCGGTTGGCAACACCGGCGGAAAAGTCGTTGATGTTGGAGGTCTCGTGGAAGCCAGTCAGGCGCCGGGCATTGTCCAGGCCTCCCTTGGGATCGTAGGCACGGATGTGGTACTGGTGCCGCTTGCTGAGTTTCTCAATGGCCTCCTCAATGTACTTCAGGCCATTCTCCTCCCGCATGGCCTTCGTGCTGAAGTTGGTATGGCAGCCTGCGCCGTTCCAGTTCCCAGGAATGGGCTTAGGGTCAAAGGTTGCTGTCACGCCAAAGTCTTCACATACACGATGTAAGATAAAGCGGGCCACCCACAGGTGATCTCCCATGCGGATTCCTTCACAGGGTCCAATTTGGAATTCCCACTGGGCAGGCATGACCTCGGCATTTGTTCCCGTGATCTTGACTCCAGCATATAAGCAGGCCCGGTAGTGAGCCTCCACGATGTCTCTGCCATAGGCTTTGTCAGCTCCCACGCCACAGTAATACGGGCCTTGGGGCCCAGGGAAGCCATTGGAAGGCCAACCAAAGGGGTGCCCATCCATCCCCATGAGAGTGTATTCCTGCTCCATTCCAAACCAGGGGTGCTGGTTGCTGACCATGTCCATGATCCGCTTACAGGTGTGCCTTAAATTGGTTTCGGCAGGCTTCCGATTATACTTGAAAACTTCACAGAACACCAGCTTGTTGGGATCCTTGCGGAAAGGGTCACGGAACATGGCAACTGGGAGGAGGTACATGTCACTGTTGGAGCCTTCAGACTGGAAAGTGCTAGAGCCATCAAAATTCCATTCCGGCAACTCTTCTACACACTTGGGCTCACAGTCCAGGGTGCGGGTCTTGCAGCACAGCCCTTCTCCGGTACCATCGATCCAGACATACATGGCTTGGACTTTCTCGCCTTGAGGCAGGGCCATGTACATCTGCTTGATGCCTTTGTTCAAGTTGGAACTTGCTGAGGTGGCCATAGTGGAAGGCGTTCTGGGCGGCCGCGGGCAGGCGGGAAGGAAGGAGGGCAGGCGGCGAGAGCGAGGTGGAGAGAGAGCGCGGAGAGGAGATCGATGTACGGTTCAGACGCTGCGCTCGGCTCCCATTCTCGGCTCTGCCCTCATCATATAATTCTTACTTAGACCTTGTATTTTTAATCTTGCAAATTTTGTGTCTTCGAGGATGTATGACAACTTCAAACTAAATTCCCTGGAATAGAAAAAGTCCAGCTACCTCCTAGGACAAGTAAATCCAAAGTTTCTCCTCTCCAACCCATTAGAGTGGACAGAGAGCCTTGTGGCCCCTCCCACTCAGACAGGGACTGCACTCTCATCAGCGTGACAGAAGCTATAGAAGACTGATTGAGTATCTACCCTCTGCTCTCCCAAAATATCTTTGGACCACAGCTTTCAGGAGGCGGTTGTGGCAGGAGGGCAGGACCTTGGAGAGGGCTACATCGAGCTCAACCTGTAAAAGTTGGTGACGACAACCAGAAGACTGGAAAAGTTCCTAATGCTGGCTACATACAACACAGCATGACGTGCGAACACAAGCCGGTGATGTGCGAACATGAGGGACGGGGTACTATGTACATGACCTTCAGAGGCTCACAAGGTCCAGCACTGATGAGTACTGGGCTTGTCCCAGCTCGCTAGCCCGTCCATTCTCAGCAGTGCCTTTCTCTCTCTTTTTTTTTTTTTAAATTTTTTTTTGTCTATTTTTTATTTATTTATTTGAGAGCGACAGACAGAGAGAAAGACAGATAGAGGGAGAGAGAGAGAATGGGCGCGCCAGGGCTTCCAGCCTCTGCCAACGAACTCCAGACGCGTGCGCCCCCTTGTGCATCTGGCTAACGTGGGACCTGGGGAACCGAGCCTCGAACCGGGGTCCTTAGGCTTCACAGGCAAGCACTTAACCGCTAAGCCATCTCTCCAGCCCACCTTTCTCTCTCTTAATAAGCTGTTTTCATTTCTATTATCTTACTATGCATCTCTGGGTATAATTACTTATCCTGGGACACAAGAACCTCAAAACTTCAGTGTGTGCTCCTCACACATTCAGACCCATGCCTATAACAAGTAGGCTTCCTTGTTGGATGTGCTGGAGCCTCATGTCCTGATGGCCCCTAACCTCCAAGTGCTTTCAAATGAGACTTCTGTCATGTTCATTTTTCTGTGTTTAGTCCATTTTTATTTTTGTAGTTCTCTGCCAGATGAATCTTCCAGATACAGGTCACATAGGAGCATCTCTATCACTTGGAAAAAGGAAATCCAGTTTTTCATTTTGGAAGAGTTACATTAAATTTATAAGTGGGATAGGGAAATTAAATATTATTGGTTTTCTTAAAGATTTGATAGGACTCAGTTGTTGGAACTGCTGGTTGAGGATGAACTCTTTTTCAACACTGTTTTGTTTTTTTTTTTATGAGAGAGAGCCAGAGAGAGAGGAAGGGGAGAGAGTTGGTGCACCAGCCACTGCAAGTTAACTCCAAATGCATGTGCTGCCTTGTGCACATGTGTGACCTTGTGTGCTTGCATCTCCTTGTGCATCTGGCTTACATGGGATCTGGAGAGTAGAACATATGTCCGTAGGCTTCACAGGAAAGCACCTTAGCTGCTAAGCCATCTCTCCAACCCTGAGGATGAACTCTTGATGCTGGTCCAACATCAACTAGAGGATTGTGCTCTGGCACCCTTCCCACATACCTGCCTCATCACTGATGTCCATTAAAGCATGCAAATTCATGGGCTGGAGAGATGGCTTAGCGGTTAAGTGCTTGCCTGTGAAGCCTAAGGACCCCGGTTCAAGACTCGGTTCCCCAGGTCCCACGTTAGCCAGATGCACAAGGGGGCGCACGCGTCTGGAGTTTGTTTGCAGTGGCTGGAAGCCCTGCGTGCCCATTCTATCTCTCTCCCTCTATCTGTCTTTCTCCCTGTGTCTGTCGCTCTCAAATAAATAAATAAAAAATGAACAAAAAAAATATTGAATAAAAAAAGCATGCAAATTCATAACATATTTTGATGATTAATGTGTTTTATTGGAAAATCTACACCTGATCTTTATTTTCAAGCTTGCTTTCATGAAGTCATGAAGCATTTCTGACATGTAACAGTTGCCTTCTTATTGCCGGAACACAGCATCCAACTCAAAGCTGCATATGGTGGTGAAGGTTTTTACTGCAGGCTTATAGTTTCTAGAGGAAGTTTCATAATGGTAGAAGCAAGCATGGCAGAGCAGGCAGCTAGGTTGTCACATCTCCATCAGCAGCAGAGAGAACAGAATGAGCTGTCTCTGAGCACCTCATGAGCTAGAGCCACACCCAGATGCACCTCCTCCAGCCTGGCTCCACCTTCCAAAGGCTCTACCAGCTGCAGTAGAAGTTTAATTACAAACACTTGAGGCTATAGAGGGCATTTTACACTTGAACCACCACAGAACACTTATTCTAAATTCTGGGTCAGTTTTCTTGCTCCTAATTGTGTATATTTGGTTTTCCCTCATCTTCAGTTTTTCTCTGGATTAGTATTAGCAGTACTTTATTTCTTGTGTTTTATGAAAATGTTATTTTTAATCATTTCCACATTTTTTCCAATTTATTAGTACTCTTTATATTTCTCACTTTTTCCTTTCTGCTTTTATTCAATTTATGATTGTTGCTTACTAATTTATCCTCTGATCTATATCTATATTTTTATTTCATTAGTATTGACACAATGATTTCATTACATAAAGAATTTCTATGATTACCTGCCTGAATCATCTCCTTTTGAATGCAATGTGGCTCTATTTGTCACAATCAGTACTTTTTGCACTGATTTTTACATTTGTATGACATTGTCCCACAAAAGTTCATATTTTTTCTTTTTGTTTTTTCGATGTAGGGTGTCACTCTAGCTCAGGCTGACTTGAAATTCACTATGTAGTCTTAGGGTGGCCTCAAACTCACGGCGATCCTCCTACCTCTGTCTCCCAAGTGCTGGGATTAAAGGTATGTGACACCACACCCAGCAGACATTCATATTTTTTTCAATACTCCTTTGTCCATGCCTTTATTTTTAACATCAAGTAACTTTTTCATTAGCTCTTTGGCATGGGCTGTATAATTTTTACTATATGATTATCGTAGTTGGCTTCATGTTGCTGGGATGAACATTGAAACCAGATGCAGTGTATGGGAGGAACGGATTTATTTCAAGCTCATAGACCCACAGGGAGGTTCCATCGGTGGTGGAAGAAGCTGCTTCCGTACATCCAAGTAGAGGGAAACCTTGCAGCAAGTAAAACACCAGCACACACACCAAGAAACAGCAAACAAATTTGCAGCCAGCAGCAGGGACTCTGCCAGAGCTCAGACTGTACCTCATATACCTTTGGGCTGGAAATCAGAACTACCCCCTTAAACACACCTCAGGGCTGCACCCCAGGATCTGCCTGGAATAACTTCCCCTATAGTCAGGTGGCCAGAGACCCAAGTTACAAGCCTTAATAAAACATCTTGAGTGTATGAGATGCATACATTCAAGCTACCATAGTGATCTTTTACAATGTTTGGAAGGACATTACTTAGAGAGTATTATGGGTAATGTTGCTCTGTTCACTCTTTTCCCCTTCTACCCTATGAACCATTTTTTAGCTTTTAAAAATCATGCTTTTAAAAGTTATCATTGATAATATATAATGGAGAAAAATTAATGTCTTCCTAAGCTATTGTGAGATTTATGTCTTACCCCCCTACAACAAAGATTAATAGGAGAAAACCATGATAAATTTATTTAACCAAAGTTTTACATGGTACAGGAGCTGTAAAGCACTGGCAAGCTATTTTCATGCTGAGATTTGATGAGTAGCCAGTAGAAGTGTAGGTATGTAACTTGACAAACAGCAGGCATAGGGATGAGGAACATTAACAAGGCCTGTTTGGGCAGGGTTGTCATAGCCATTGGAGGAACATTCTTTCTCTCTGGTTGTGGGGACAGGACACCTGTCACTAGAGGTTGTTCAAGAAATTCTGATCAGAGAGATTTTGCCACTTCAATCTTCTATATTTTTTTCACCTTTAAACAGTGGCACATTTAGGGATGGTATTTTCTGCACCCCAGCACAGACATACAGTTTAGAAATAGGTTTTAACATTTATAATCATTTTCAACATATTTGTAATTATGTTAGTAAATGTTTTGTTATCACTTTTCTGGCATTTAAGGCTCTCTTGGTAATTAAAAAATCTTTTTTTGTGGTATGGTGGTGTGGTGGTTTGATTCAGGTGTTCCCCATAAACTTAGGTCTTCTGAATGCTAGGTTCCCAGCTGTGGAGGTTTGGGCATTAATGCCTCCTGGAGGCAGTGTATTATTGGGAGCGGGCTTATGGGTGTTATAGCCAGTGTTCCCTTGCTAGTGTTTGGCACACTTTCCTATCACTGTTATCCATCTGATGTTTGTCAGGAGATGATGTTCACCATCCGCTCATGCAATCATTTTCTCCAGCCATCATGGAGCTTCCCCTTGAGTCAGTAAGCCAAAACAAAACAAAAAAATTTTCCCCACAAGCTACTCTTGGTTGGGTGTTTTCTGCCAGCAATGCAAACCTGACTGCAACAGTGAAGTTGGTACCAGAGAAGTGGGATTGCTGCTAGACACCTGGCTGTGTGGCCTTTTGGAGTTGATTTTCAAGAGGAATGTGGAAGGATTTGAAATCTTGGCCTAAGAACACCTTGCAGTGCTGTAAGTATAGCTTGATGGATTATTCCGGTCAGAGTTATAAGACCTGAATGCAGTAAGAACTATGGACTGTGATGTTTGGCTTATGAGGGTGAAAAGGAGTTTTGTCTGGACTAGGCTAGAAGCAGTTTGTGTAAGAGGCTTGCTGTTATGCCCCTGTCCTGAGAACTTGTGCAGGATTGCAGTGTGTAGAAATGAACTAGTATTTGCAGAGAGATATGGCACAGAAAGAAATCTTTGTTCAGCTGCAATTGTATGAGAGATTACAACCACTGAGATTGGGACAGCTGACCTGCAATGGGACAACAGAAAGAATGTAGACTCTTTTTTTTTTTTAAATATTTTTTTTTTAAATATTTTTTAAAATTTATTTATTTATTTGAGAGCGACAGACACAGAGAGACAGATAGAGGGAGAGAGAGAGAATGGGCGCGCCAGGGTTTCCAGCCTCTGCAAACGAACTCCAGACGCGTGCGCCCCCTTGTGCATCTGGCTAACGTGGGATCTGGGGAACCGAGCCTCGAACCAGGGTCCTTAGGCTTCACAGGCAAGCGCTTAACCGCTAAGCCATCTCTCCAGCCCGAATGTAGACTCTTTTGAGGGGGCTTGAATGCTCAAGAAGTGTCCTGCTCTTCAAAGTCTGCTTTATTCCCCGCTAGATTATCAAATTGGCACCTCACCTGGTATTATGGAGCATAAGAAATGCAGAAAAGAGAGGGTCATTGAATTTGCAACATGATCTTGTGTTTTGGAAATGGCCATGGGCAGTGTGAAGCATGTTTGCTGGATGCTTGCATGGAGACCCAATGGAGCCATGAGGATGGACCATGGGTTGAAGTGGAGACCCAGTGGAGATGGCAGGACCATGAGATAGCTGTTAAGGAAAGCTGCAAGCCCTGGATGAAGTTTTCTAGGACTTGAGTAGCCTAGTTGGAGGGGCAGAATTGGAACTCTAGAGACTTGTTGCTGGTTAAAAATATAGGACTTGGGACTTTTCACTGACTATATAGTTGATGGACTTGGAGCTACAGACCTTGATGGTTGCCCTGTTTAAATATTGTTTTGGTTGAATATTTCTTTGCTATGTCCAATGCCATCTTTTGGTTGCAGTCAGGTTAGCATTGCTGGTAGAAATCACCCAACTAAGAGCAGCTTGTGGGGAAAAAAAAGAGGTTTATTTTGTCTTACAGGGTTGAGTAGGAAGCTCCATGATGGCTGGGAAAATGATGGAAATGATGGCATGAGCAGAGGGTGGACATCACCCCAAGGCAAATATTAGGTGGACCATAGCAACAGGAGAGTGTGCCAAATACTGGCAAAAAGGCTGTAATACCCATAAGCCCATCCCCAACAATAACACTGCCTCTAGGAGGCATTAATTCCCAAATCTCCATCAGCTTGGAACCTAGGATTCAGAACACCTAAGTTTATGGGGGACACCTGAATCAAACCACCACAGTATCATAAGTTTTATTTTGTCCATGAACCTATTATATGCATCTCCATATTTCTTCTTTTTTTAAAAAAATTATTTATCTGCAATGGGAAATGTGCATATATGGGCACTAAAGTCTCTTGACACATTTTGCATCTGGGTCATATTTCTTACCTTTTTTGCTTCCTTCTTGGGTTTCCAAGATGCTTTCTTTGATCATTTATATTTGCAGAATTATTTTCAGCTATTTGATAAGGGTAGATCTTGTAGTGAGATCTTTTAGCCTTTATTTGAGAATCTTATTGTTTTCCCTATATCACTGAAAGTTTTGCCAGACACGGAATTTGGGGTTAAAAGTGGTCTTTCAGCATTTGAAAAAAATGTTTCCACTTCTTTATGTTTTCCATGGCCCCGGAAGGGAAACCAGTCATAATTCTCACTGATGTTCTCCTATGGCTAATGCATTTGTTTGCTCTAAATGCTTTCACGATTTCTTTTCTTTAGCTTTAAGCATTTCAGCATTGTGTTTGTGGGTAGAGATTTCTTTAGGTAATTCTATGTATGGTTTGGATTTTTGAACCTATTTCTTTTGCCTACTTTGAAGAGTTTTCTTCTTTCTCTTCCTTTTCAGAATCCAGTAACACCAAGATAGGAACTTTTTTTTTTTTTTTTGAGATAGTGTCTCACTCTAGCCCAGGCTGACCTAGAATTCACTATGTAGTCTCAGGGTGGCCTTGAACTCACAGTGATCCTCCTACCTCTGCCTCCCGAGTGCTGGGATTAAAGGCGTGTGCTACCACGCCCGGCGGAACTTTTGTATTGTCTCACAAATCTCTGAGGCTCTGTTTACATGTTTCTTCCAGTCTGTTCTCTCCATGTTGTTCAGACTGGGAAATGCATATTGTCCTGTTTTCAAGTTCAGTGGTTCTCTACTTTGCTATTGAGCCCACCAATGTCTTTTTAGTTTCTGATGCTGTATGTCTCAGTGCTATGCTTTCTACTTTTCTTTATTTGTATTTGTAATTATGTAATGAGACGTTCTTTTTTTGTTTGTTCAAAAGAATTTGTGACTGCTTGTTGAAACATCCTTATAGTGGCTGCTTTAAATCCCTCTTATAACTCTAGCCTCTGACTTACCTTCCTGTTAATGCCAGACGACTTTCCTCATTTGTCTTCTGATTTTCTTGTTGTTGATACAACAGAAAATTTACTATTGTCATCTTGGACATGTTGGGTATTAAATTATAAGGCTATTTTTTTAAATGTTAGTTGGAAGGTTCACTATTTAGCCTTAACACATAGCTTCTGGCCTATTTTTTGTGGGCAGTGGTACCAATAACAATTTAATTTGCACAGGCCAGTGGTGTTATTTTGATCTGTTTATCCAATGTTTCCATGGCTCCCACTGGTCCCACAACTGAGCTTCTCTGAACCAGGTCTCCTGGAAAGCTCTAAGCTCTAAGTGAGACACCAACCTGTGAGGACCAAGAACACTATGTGGGGCCAAGTGCTTGCTAGGTAGAGACCCTTTGCACTGGGTCTCTGCCTAGCAAGCACTTAAGTGCTGGCCGCAGGAGCCTCTCAACCTGTAGTAGCACAAACAGCACAATACTGTCACAAAACAGAAACTGTAGGCCAATGGAATAGAATAAAGGACCTAAATACAAACCCATACAACAATAGCCATCTTATTTTTGATGAAAGTGTCAAAAACATGCATGGAGGGGGGCAAAATACCACCTCACCAACAAATGTTACTAGGAAAACTGGATACCCACAGACAAAAATGAAACTAGATTCACATATCTTACTTTACACACCTAAAACCTCAAAATTAGTAGAACAAACTCCTTAATCTAAAATCTAAAACTCCTTAGGGAAACCTCAGGCAAAGTACTTCAAGAAAAAAGAAAAGATTCCAAGTTACACAAGAAATCATGTAGGAATTAACACGTAGGATTACATGAAATTAGAAAGCTTCTGCACAGAAAAAGAAACTCAATAGAGTGAAGAGCAAGCCTACTGAATGTGAAAAGATCTTTTCTTGATACATACTAGACAGAGTATTGATATGTAGACTATATAAGTAATTATCAAACTTAAACACTCAAATCCCTAAATCCATAAATGGCCTAATGAATTGAATAGATAAATCTCAAGAAAAAAGAAAAATCACCAATAAATATTTGAAACAATGTTTAACATCCTGAGCTATCAGTGAAATACAGAATAAAAGTATCTTAAGGGGCCTGTGGAGACTCTGGCTTAGCAGTTGAAGGTTCTTGCTCTGCAAACTTACCTACCTGAGTTTGACACCCCCGCCCCCGGGTGCCCACATAAAGCTGGATGCAAAAGTGATGGATGCATCTGTAATACCAGTATACCTATACAGTGTGATGCCAAGCCAGGAGCATCCTGAATCTTGTGATGCAGCTAGACTGGCCTTCTCAGTGGCAATAATAACAAGAGAGACCTTGTCTTAAAAACAGGGTGGGAGGAGAAACACCCCAAGTTTGTCTTCTGCATGCTGTTTCTCACATATTAACAAAAAGTATTTTAAAAGGGCCTCAAAGTTTCCATCTCATCATAGTCAAGAAAGGAAATTTAAGAAAAAAATGGGAGCAAGGGTCTTGGGAAGAGGAACCTTACCTGCAAACTTCTATAAGTAGTCACTTCAGAAAACTAAAAACTAAAAAGAACTACTGTATGGCTCAGCTATCCTACTTCTGAGTATTTACCCCAAAGCCACAAAGCCAGTATACCACAGAGATACTTCACCTCCATGCTTATTGCCACACTATTCATATTCGTTCAGATCTGAAACCAGCCTATATGTCCATCAACAGATGGATGCACACGAGAATGTGGTAATACACACAATGAAAAACTCAGGTGTAAAGAAAGGAAATCATGATATTTTCTGGAAAATAGATGTGCATTAGTTAGTTTACTTGTTGCTGTGACAAAATACCTAAATACATAGCAGCAGGAGCAGTAAGTCAGCTGTTCACATAGCATCCACAGCCAGGAAGAAAGGTAAAGAAAACAGAAAGTGTGGTTGGGCTAGAAAATCTCAAGGTCTGCCCACTGTGATGCACCTCCTGCAGCAAGGTTCTACCTCCCAAAGGGTCCAACACATCCCCAAGCAACCCCATCCTCTGGGGACCCAGTGCTCAGATACTTGAGCCTGTGGAGGACATTTTATATTTAAATCACCCCAGGATGCAGATGGGAATGGTTATATTAACTAAAGAAAAGACTTTGAAATATAGCCACTAATTTTCCCTCATATGTGAACTTTCAGATTTAAATTTACATGTATGTGTCCAGATGTGTGTGCCTGTGTAAGTCATGAAAGTAGAAAGGGGCCTATGTGCCAGAAAGAAGAGATCTGAAAGGTGGGGAGGGAGGTACTACTGATGTAAGCATCAGGAGTAAATGGGCAGAAGTAGGAGACAGAAGAGCAGGACACCAGTAACAGGAGAATAGGGGACATAGAAGATGGCAAGGGAGGAAGGGTATGAGTAAGAACAAAGTAAGATGACATGGAAATGAGAAAATACTATAATGAAACCCATTACTTTGTATGCTTATGTCAAAGAAAAAATTATTAAACATACTTGTATTGACAATATTTATACATTTAATCTATGGAGATTTTTTCTCTGATCTTTTATCTGTTTTATTATGTCTTTCATTTTTTAAAGCATTTGCAGAATTTAGTAAACATAATTCCTATCCCTATCTCTCATGAGGTTGTAGCTTGTCTTAAACATGCTTGAGTTAGGAAATAGCACAAAATTCTAGGCAGAGAAAAATACTATCATTTTTCATTTGAGTCTTTCTGCCTTTCAGTCAGTAAATTGGTAACTTTATATGTGATGATTCTAGTATTTTCTTGTTATTCAGAATATATGTAGAACCTCTGGAATTTATTTTACATAAAACATAATATAAATTTAGCTTTATATTGCATAATCATTTATCTTCACCATTATTTTTCTACTGTTTTAGTATTACCCTTGTAATTCATGTAACACATAATCACACAGATCTATCTATTTTTTTAAATTTTTATTTATTTATTTGAGAGCGACAGACACAGAGAGAAAGACAGATAGAGGGAGAGAGAGAGAATGGGCGCGCCAGGGCTTCCAGTCTCTGCAAACGAACTCCAGACGCGTGCACCCCCTTGTGCATCTGGCTAACGTGGGACCTGGGGAACCGAGCCTCGAACCGGGGTTCTTAGGCTTCACAGGCAAGCGCTTAACTGCTAAGCCATCTCTCCAGCCCAGATCTATCTATTTTATCCTATTAATTTACCTATAGCTTGTAATCTAATTCTTTGAAATTCTATAGTTAGTAATTAAAATTGTATTTTCTGGAAAGATATTTATTGCTAATCATTATGAGTTATTTTCGCTAATTTTCTAATTAATGACCAGAGTACCTCTAAATCAATTATGCCATTATGTTTAAAATAAATTCTTTTCATAACTTTTTAATTTTTTTTTTAATTTTTTTTTATTTATTTATTTGAGAGCGACAGACACAGAGAGAAAGACAGATAGAGGGAGAGAGAGAGAATGGGCGCGCCAGGGCTTCCAGTCTCTGCAAACGAACTCCAGATGCGTGCACCCCCTTGTGCATCTGGCTAACGTGGGACCTGGGGAACCGAGCCTCGAACCGGGGTCCTTAGGCTTCACAGGCAAGCACTTAACCGCTAAGCCATCTCTCCAGCCCATAACTTTTGAATTTTTTTAAACTTTGGTAGTACCTTTTGGAGAATATTGATATCTAAGCAATATTGTTTTTAATTTTTTGTATCTTTATAGAAATTTGTGATTTTTCTTCAAGGAATCAGTATGGCTTTATTACATCCATTGTTTCTTAAGTCTCCACAATCCTTAATGTTATTACTGTTAATTTTAAAGATCATTGACAATTAATTATGTGTATACTATTTCCTTGTACTTTTTATTGATTGCTTATGTCTTCAAGGTCACCATGAATTGAACAAATACTGCTGTCTGTTCCTCTTTTTATTACCTTTTGCCTATTTTATTAAATATCTAATTGCTTAGGAAAACCAAAAGCACATTATATAATTCTGTTGTAACAGATATTATTGTCTTGGTTTAACTTTATGGGAATGTTCCTGACAGAGGTTTCCATCCTATGACAGTAAAATAACTGGGCTAATACTTTGGGTCTTTACATTCAAAAGCATCAAATACGTTTCAGGTCAGGAACTACCAGTTTTTATGGCATCGCTTTTGCCATTGAAGAGAGCCACAGCAACCTCTAAATTTTGTTCAACATGTCTCCCAGATTTGCAACGTCTCTTAGATGTGCTCTTGATATTGGCCATGTTCATGGTGACATGGTGACACCATGCAGTTCCATCAACTTGCTCACAGCAGTAGGCAAGATTGTCCTTAGTCACCTATGGAAGTGAGAACAGCTCTGTAGCTACAGACAGACCAGAGCAAGTGGGTGACTTCTGCCAAACTTTGGGTATTTCTGGCATGTTACCAATATCCACAGTTGCACCTTGTGGTGGTTTGAGTCAGGTATGCCTACCTCCAATTAACTCATGTGTTTTGAATACTTAGTCCTTAGCTGATGGAAATTTGGGAGGCAGAGCTTGGCTGGAGGAGGTGTGTTGTTGGAGATGATCCTTGGGGTGTTACAGCCAGCTCCCCCTTGCCAGAATTTGGTTTACTCTCCTGCTGCTGTTTTTCACCTGCTGTGGCAGAGGTGACGTCCATCCTTTCCCCACCATCATGAAGCTTCCCCTCGAGACTGTAAGCAAAAATGAACACTTGGCTCCCATCAGCTGCTTTTGGTCAGGTTGTTTATCCAAGCACATGAGAAGGTGGCCACAACACACCCCTTTATGAAGAACACATCCATTTAATAACCCAGCTACAGATCCAACAAATACAAATCAGAAAGGAAAATCGGATGCCGAGTGTGATAGTCACTGTACATAATTTTCCAGGTCTTGTACTTAAGACTTTCCCCTTTGTATGCAATATTGTAGTTGTGGATTCAAAACATCTCGAGAGGGGGCTGGAGAGATGGCTTAGGGCTGAAGAGATGGCTTGCCTGTGAAGCCTAAGGACCCCAGTTCGAGGCTCAATTCCCCAGGTCCCATGTTAGCCAGATGCACAAGGGGGCGCATGCATCTGGAGTTCGTTCACAGCGGCTGGAAGCCCTGGCGTGCCCATTCTCTCTTTCTCTATCTGCCTCTTTCTCTCTCTGTCTGTTGCTTTCAAATAAATAAATTTTAAAAAAATCTTGAGAGGGAAGGGATGTCTTGTTTTGATTGTGAGCCTGGTCAGTGTGCAAACCATTGTCAGTATGTGAGCATAGCAAAGCCATTGACTGCCAAGTCTGTGGGCTTCCTGGTTTATGAAGACCCCTTGAGGATGCCACTAGCCTGCATGGCTCTATGCCCCTGCACACATATAGCTGTTATGTTTGGGATTTTTTGCGAAGCACCAAGACACTCACACTATGAAGAACAAAAACTGGGCTCTCAGCTCCATCCTTTTCCTCTCTGCATTTCTGTCATTGATTTTCATTTTTCCTTGGTCTTCTCAAATGGCCCACCTGCCTTTTGTTTTTAGATATGAATTGTTTTCATTAGGTTTATTTATTTAGTTTTAAAAAATGTTTATTTATTTATTTACTTTAATGGGCACACCAGGGCATTCAGCCACTGCAAACAAACTCCAGATGCAAGTGCCCCCTTATGCATCTGGCTTATGTGGGTCTTGGAGAATCAAACTGGGATCCTTTGGCTTTGCAGGCAAATGCCTTATCCACTAAGCCATCTATCTAGCCCCTTATTTATTTACTAGGAAGAGAGAGAGAGAGAGAGAGAGAGAGAGAGAGAGAGAGAATGAAAATGAGCACACCAGGTTCTCTAGCCACTGAGAACAAACTCCAGATGCATGTGTCACCATGTGCATCTGGCTTACGTGGGACCTGGAGAATTGAACCTGGATCCTTAGGCTTCGCAGACATGCACCTTAACCACTAAGCAATCTCTCAAGCTACCGACCTGGCCTTTTATAAAATTTCTTGATTTGTACTTTAGACACCCATTAAACTTCACTTTTTAAAAATATTTTTATTTATTTATTTATTTGAGAAAGAAAGAAAAAAATAGGCATTCGAGGGCCTTTAACCACTGCAAATGAACATCAGATACATGCCACACCTTGTGCATCTGGCTTATGTGGGTTCTGGAAAATTGAACCTGGGTTCTTAGGCTTTGTACGCAAGCACCTTAACTGCTAATCCTTCTCTTCAGCCCTAAAGTTCACTTCTTTAATCTAGCAAAGTTGAGTCAAATACTCAAGAACATTTATGGAGACTTCTTTAATTATTTTTCAGCAACTTGAAATATTATTATTTGAGTATACCTTATCCATGCATATGTATCTCCTTATGTTCCTAGACCCTTCAATGTATTTCATTAATTGAATTTCACTTAAAGTATATTACACTTTGTTGAGTCAAACTAAATTTGTCCTGAAGGAGCTCTTGTTTGCAGAGTCCTTATGTAACAAAGAACAACTGAATGTAATATATAGCCTAAGTTTGTTGTATATGTTTGATAACCTCCACAGCCAACCTGTGTTTATTCACAGGGAGCCAACCAATCCAGCCCTCTGCGTGCCTCTTGTGTATTTCTCACTCTAAAATCACACTTGTTTCTATATAGTCACTTATGTTGAATTCATCACACTGTATTAAAATAGTGCACATTCCTTCAAAACCAACCACTTTTTCAAGTTACATTTTGGGTCTTGTTTCTAACCACTTCTCCAAAATAATTCTTCACTATTTATTGAAAGTACATATAAGTAACTGTGTCTAACATTTTTTTGTATCTTCATTTCTTTTCTGTAAAACTCCCATTTTTACAAAATGTTTAAGACCATAATTATTGTTTTTTTAAAAAATAATTTTATGGGGCTAGAGAGGTGGCTTAGCAGTTAAGGCTTTTGCCTGTGAAGCCTAAGGAGCCAGGTTAGATTCTCCAGTACCCACATAAGCCAGATACATACAGTGGGAAATGCATTTGGAGTTCATTTGCCAAGGCTAGAGGCCCTGGTGCACCCATTCTCTCCCTCTCTTTTTCTCGTAAATAAAGGAAAAAATAAACTAATTTTATATGCATGCCTGTGCACATGTGTGTATGGGTATGTCTGTGCACATGTGTGTATGGGTATGCCTGTGCACATGTGTGTATGGGTATGCCTGTGGCAGTCAGAAGGCAACTGCGCCCCACCTTCTTGGAAACAGGGCATCTAGCTGGCCTGTGAGCTTAGGATCCTCCTGGATCCTGGATCCACCTCCCAGTGTAGTAAGTCTGCTGGAATCACAGATCCATGCACCACTTTATATCTGGCTTTCTGTGGATACTGGGGAATTGAATCCAGTCTGGCAGGCTTTGCAAGCAAGCACCTTTAATGCTGAGTTATTTCCCTACCAGCACAAGACCACAACTATTATTAAAAAATCCTACCAATTATCTTTTATAGATATTGACATAATAAGGTAGTACCTTTTTTGTTTATTTTTTGCTGGCATATAGAGATTTAGTATTGATAATTCTGGGCTTTTTCAAATACAATTTGTTGTTGTTGATTTCTATCTTTCCCACTACCCCATCCACCTCTTTCCCCAATACACCCCCCCACATACACCAGTATCTTCCTCCCTTCTGTTCTTTATGTTCCCTTTTGGTTACAGGTCTACCTTTGGAGGTTTTGTTCACACCCCCATGTACATATTAATAGATATTACAACCTTAGACTTGCATATAGAAAAGAATATGTGGCTTTGGTCTTTCTGAGTTTGAATCACTTCCTTAATTTGATTCTTTCTGGTTACATCCATTTTCCTGAAAAGTTAATGATTTCATTTTTCTGTTCTACTGAATAGAATTCCATTGTGCATATGTACCACATTTTCATTACCCAGTCATCTGTCAATGGGCATCTAGGCTGATTCCAGTTCTTAGCTATCGTAAACAGAGCCACAATAAACATGGATGTGCAAGTATCAGCAGTAGAGTGTGGATTCATGAGACAGTATCCTTTTCATACCTGTGTTTGTTTTAATAGGCCCTAACTCTGTATTCAAGATGGGCTTCGAACTCATTATCTTCCTACCTCAGCTTCCCAAGTTCTGGAATCACAGGTGTGTGACGTCACACCCAGCGAGGCAGAATCCTTATTCACACAGTCACTAATACTAGTGCTCCTTATTCCTCTATAGATCTATTATTCATATGACATTAATTTCTCTTCCTAAAATACAATATTTCTTGTCACTTAGGCTAGCTACAAAAGCCTTTCAGTCTTTAAAGGTGTGTATTTCATGTTGCTCTTGAAAGATGATTTTCCCTTATATAAGGGGCTCTTTCAGTACTTTACAGATCCTGCCCCACTGTCTTCTCCTTCGCATCGGCTCCCAGGGTCCCGCTGTCCTACTTTATCTGTGTTCTCATGTAGCGAAGGTCTCCAGCCCAGCCCAGCTCAGTGTGAAGCACTTTCTCTTTAACACTGATTTTGCTCCGTTGACTACTGAAAACTGTCTTATAGTCTTGTTTGTTTCTTGTGGTTGTGCCTATTGAGATACTTGGGTTTGTGGCTTATCAAAACTTTATCAAAAGTTGAAAACTTTTCAGTCCTTCTTGTTTCAGTACCAAGATGGTAACATCATCTATTAATGTCACTCATCTCTTAAAAAGTCACAACTGGACTTCCGGTTAAGATGGCGGTGTAGGCACCATGCCAAAGCAGCCTAGAGTGGGGGGAAAGCCAAAAAAAAAATCTCAGCAAAAGAATTCACAACTGGAGAATTCCTTAGGAGGCACTGTAGGGGATGGGAGAAAAGGTTTCCTTCTGTCCATCTAAGTTCGTTAGCTGGGTTATAAATGAAATGAACAGATGGACAGGAGTAAAACCTTTAGTTTAGTTTAGCTTACACATGGGGGTTTCACAGAAATGGGGGGACTTAAAGAGGGAGCAGATGATTGAAGTGTACAGAGAATCCCAAGTGAAAGAAAGGAATGGGGCATTTCCTGGGTGGTGGCTGCAGATTAAGAAGCGGTAATGTATGGAAAGGTGACTGTATTAGGCAGACCTCAAAGAAAAACAGAGTCAATGATGTGTGTGTGTGTGTGTGTGTGTGTGTGTCTGTGTGTGTGTGTGTGTGAAAGAAAGATATTTATTGGATTGATTTACATGACAGGGGCTACATTTTCCAATAATGTGTATCTGCATGCTATAGAGGCTGCGAATTTGGTGGCTGCTCAGTTCACTAGCCTGGAATCCTCAGCACTTCCACTGTAGCACTGAGGACCTGGAAACTCCATGGGATCACTGATAGTCAGTCTACGTTGGGAGGCTGAAGAAGCTGTAGCCTGATGTCAATGAGGATGGTAACAGCAGTGATAAACATATTCACTCAGGAAGAAGCAAAGGCAGGTTTTGTCCTCAGATCTCTTTGTATCTATGCCACCTTTTGGAGGGTCATCTTCGGGGTAGGTATTTACCTCTCACTAAAGCCTTTCTGGAAATGTTCTCAGACTCACTCAGAGGTGTTCTCCTGGATCATTCTGAATCCAGTCAAGTTAACAACTAAGGTCAACCATCACAGTGACCTTGTTTTACAGATAAGGTGGTAAAAGTTGTCCTGAAGCAACTTTCTTCCCACTACATGTGCATTTACTAAGGGCAATTTTATTTATAGATGTAAATTCCCTTTACTAATGATAGTCTTTTTTTCAGAGATATTCTTGTATCTATAGTGTCTGAAAGAAATTAGCTTAAAATAATCAATATATCAAAGAGATATATTGGGATGGTGTGTCCTGGGTCTCATCAGTAGACAATGACACATATTTCCTCATTCTAATGAGGGGAATAATCATGCACTGACATGAAAAGAGAGCTGAAATGTACCATCATGTGAAACATGACATTTGGAACCCTGTATGTTTTGATGAACAAAGATGAACATAAGTGTCACAGTGTCCCACTAGGATACCAATCTCTTTTGTAAATGAGTAGAAACATGCATGAGTAGAGGGTTTGGAAGGATGGAAAGGGATGCTTATTTTCCATTTTAGCTTGTTTATACCCTTTGGATTTTGCACCATGCCTGAACTTCCTATTCAAGGAAACAAATAGATGCATAAAAAAACAGATAAGCTACGTGGTATGGTTGACTCACACAGTAGTTAATAGAAAATCAACTCTGGTTTCTCAAATTTTCCCCAGGAATGAAAAAAAAAAAAAAAAAAGATAGTGATTCACTTGCCACAGGATGTGTTTGTCAGTTGAGAGTGGTTAATCCCATGCTTTACCTTAGATGAGGGAGCTCTGGATTTGAAATTAGAAGTCTAGATTAAACAAAATTTGACTAGACCTCAGTGGACTACATACATATATATGACTATTTTACTGTTGTAATTTCTGAGGCCACATTTAATCTCCCATATATGGGCTCTTTCTAGCATATATCAAGTGATTCTAACTTGGAATTACTGCCTCAAGGGCATTTTAAACAATATTGTTAAATTGACTTCCATAAGGATATGCCAGTTTATATTGTAATGAATGAAGCATGAGTAGGTCCTAATATTTTTATTCTGTTTAAAATTTTTTCTGCTTTTTCTGGGTGTAGTGGCTCATATGTGTTGTCCCAGCAACTGGAAGGCTGAAGCAAGAGGGTTACTTGAGCCCAGGAGTTCAGTGTGTTATAGTGAGACTCTACCTCAAAGCAGAAAGAATCTGAAGACCTCAAATTGACTATTTTTTTAAAAAAATACTTAAAATAAATGAATTAATTCTTCTCTAGTCTGTAGAAAAGGTCAATTTTCTTCCATACAATTTTTTTTTTTTTTTTTTTTTTTTTTTTTTTTTTTGGTTTTTCAAGGTAGGGTCTCACTCTGACTCAGGCTGACCTGGAATTCACTATGTAGTCTCAGGGTGGCCTAGAACTCTCGGAGATCCTCCTACCTCTGCCTCCCAAGTGCTGGGATTAAAGGCATGTGCCACCACACCCGGCCATACAAAAATTTTTAATATTTTATTTATTTGAGAGAGAGAATGGGGAAGAGAGAGAGAGAGAATGGGTGCCCCAGGGCCTACAGCTGCTGCAGACGAACTCCAGATGCATGTGCCTCCTTGAAAATCTGGCTTACATGGATCCTGGGAAGTTCAACCTAGGTCCTTTGGCTTTGTAGGCAAGCACCTTAACTGCTAAGCCATCTCTCCAATGCAGTCTTTTTAGTGTAGTGGAATGAAAGAAAGGTTTTCTCCTGAGAAAAGTACATGAATTAAGAGCAGAGCTATGCTGGCCAGGATAGGCTACACAAGGGTGATAGAAGTGTGAATGTGGACCCCTTTGCTGCCCAGGTGCCAGCAGGCACTCAGTGAGGGACTAAGATGGAGGTACAATCAATGGCTAACCTCACACAGTGGCTCTCCACTCCTTTGTCTCACATAATCTAAGGTAAGAGACATGGACAATGAGTGAGCGAGCTAAAGCTAGTGTGTTATGGGGAAGAACAGGGAAGATTAGAACATGGGGATCCTCTTTAGGTCTGTAGAGGAGCTGAGGTAATTGCATTGAGATTAGTTACTATGCGGGTTTATCATGGACTGAGCCAATGAGGAGGGGCTGGCCACTTTTCTCACTCACCCCTGACCAACCTAGGAGAGGATCACATGCTGCTCACCCCATTAGGGAAGTGGTCATGGGTTGATGCTCCCTTCTTTGTTCATCTTGTTAACTGCTGATCTTGATCTTGTTCTGCTAGCTGTTGACCCTGGCAGGTGTTGCTGGTCATCAACTTTGGCTAATGTTGCTGTCTTGTAGTCAAACTCTACTCTCTACTCTCTTCTCTCTGAGACCGGCCATGCTCTCTATTTCTTAGTTATGTGATTTGCCTAGAGATTACTATGGAGCCCCAGCCTCACTGCCTTTAAGGAGCTCACTCCTGCCTCACAGGCATCAGGAAAAAAAAAAAAAAAAAGAAGAAGAATTGAGCCTATAAATTCAGGGTGTCTATATATTTGGCTGGACAAAGGTAAGAGAACAATAAAAAGAAAATTTTAGGCAGTGTTGGATGATGAGACAGCAGGAAAGGAAAAGAAAGGGGTTTTAAGCAGTCTTATGTCCCTTAATGATTCTTCAAGTATTTGAATGAATTTAAAAAAATATTTTATTTATTTATTTATTTGATTGAACGAAAGAAGGAGATACAGAGAACGTTCATGCCAGGGCCTCTAGCCACTATAAACAAACTTCAGACACATGTGCCACCCTGTGCATCTGGCTTTTACGTGGGTACTGGGAAATCAAACCTGGGTCCGTAGGCTTCTCAGGCAAATGCCCCAACTGCCAATCCATCTCTCCAGCCCTTGAGTGAATTTTTAACTAACACTGGATGCCACCCATTTCCCTGATACCAAGTCACATAGAATCCCCGGATGCCCACTGTTTACAATTGCCAGTGAGGATGGTGGACTGTTAACGTCAAGGGTCCTTATTGACATTTTAAGATGAATTTCTTAATGCTACCTTGGTTTTTACAATTATCCACTCTTTTTCCTCAGGGAAGGAATGTAATAGAATCCAATAGTGTCTCTTTCCCATGCCATGAAGTCATTCTTCTCCTTATATTAAAAGCCTCTATGACAAAGTCCTCTCTGTGCAAACATGGTGGCCTTCTGTTGCTACAGCAAAATAATAGAGATGGGGTAATTTATAAAATAAAAGGGTTTATTTTGATGAATATTTCTGAGGACTTGGAAGTCCAAGAGCACATTACCAGCAAAGTTCTTGTATGCTTCAATTCATGGCAGGAAGAACAAGGGCAAGAGAGTATGCACAAGTCCAACCTAGGAGCATCCTCTCTCTGCAACAACCCACTCTCCAGGCCCTGGAGAGCAAAGAGAACTTACTCTCACTGCTTGAAGAAATGCCTAGTCTCTCTTAAGAGCCTCATCACCCCTCAGGAGCCACGCTCCCTGCCTGGCCACAATGGTAGATCTCCACATGAGTTTCAGAAAGAACAGTCATGTTTGCACCATAACCAAGGTTCTATATTACTGTCCCTGCTCCCCCTCACCTCTTATACCTTAGTTGCTATGGCCATTGGCTGCACACATTTTCTTCCCCTGACACACCAGACAGAACTTGCTTCTGCCTAAGGCTATTCTGCTGTTGCTCCTCTCACCAGGATGGCTCTTTTTTAAAAAAAAGAAAAATTTTATTGACAACTTCCATAATCAAAGACAATAAGCCAGGGCAATTCCCCTCCCTGACTTTCCCCTTTGCAACTTCACTCTCCATCACACCCCTGCCCCTTCTCAATCAGTCTCTCTTTTATTTTGATGTCATCATCTTTTCCTCCTATTATGATGGTCATGTGTAGGTAGTGTCAGGCACTGTGAGGTCATGGATATCCAGGCCATTTTGTGTCTGGAGGAGCATGTTGTAAGGAGTTGGTTCTTTGAAATTATATGCGGCTCATCTTTCAGCTGTGTTAGACCCAGCTTTATGCCGTGTTGCTGACTGAGGCAACCATCCCATGACAACCTGGTTTTAGGGAAGGCTGCTCCACCCCCTGCGCCAGGTGTGCTTTGCCTCATAGGTGACGTTGTCATGGACATGGATGGAGCACTTCCTTTACTCATTCAAATAATAAAAGCTCAGCAAGGTGAGTGCCTTGGGCAGCTTGTCCCAGCCTCCAGCCTCCAGAACGGTGTGTCTCTCTGCAGGAAGTGACACTTCAGAGTTGGCACAGTGGTGGCTCTTGGTCTGACTCAGCCACTTTGGCAGCTTCCTGAGGCGTGGCACTCCGCCCAAGATGACGACATGAAAAATGAAATCAAAGAAACAGAGCATGTGTGCTGGGCTCTTGAGAGATTACAAGTGGATCAGGTTAAGGATGGGAGAAAGGGAAGGGGAGAGAGACGCATATACCCAGAAACTCTGTAGTGTGCTTCCAATGTGCCCTGAGTTCAAAATATTGTACACAGGTGCATCACAGACTGACAGATATTAGTGTCACCTACTACTTATTTCATGCTCTACTGTGTACACATTTCCAAACGGTGTCTCTCAGATCGTCTATGTGGAAACTGATATTAAAAACCTGAATTTACAAAACAGTGCAATTAAATGGTGTCTGTTTGCATTACAAAAGAATTCTTTGCAGTACAAAAGGATTAGCCAGTGGGGTTCCTTTAAATAGCATCTCCCCTAATACACTAAAGTGTTTATTTATAGATCATTAACTGCTTGACCAAGATGCCTCAGGGTAGAAGAGCTTAAGGACAAATGGTCAGGAGGCCACACCAGTGGAAGATCAATGAAAATGTCTTTGAAAGGGTCCATCAAGTTGACAAGGGAGGGTTCATGCGCCCAGATCTGCTTTATCTCAGTAGGGAGCACATGTGTTGGGCAAACAGCACACCTGTGTGTTCTCATTCAGGCCAAACCATGTTGATGCGCTCTTCAATCTACACATCTAAACTCTGCTACATCCAGGGTCATGGCTATATTTAACTTCCCTTTGGTTGTGCTTTAATTAAGAGGTTAAATTATTAAAGTAGCAGATGTTTCTAGCCCGAGGACCCGAGACCTGCTACATCAAGCAGATGGTCCCAAGCAAGACAGCATCCTTTAATGAAGAACCATTTGCAATTCATGAGCACTCGAGGGGTCCATTTCCTCCACTCGCCAATGTTCTGCTTGTCAGGGGTCCCATTGTGTGGCCCAGGAGCATGATGAATTAGGCTAACCCCTTCTGGTTTGGGATGCAGTCTTGTGCTGATGAAAATTAAAACTATTATCTCCCAGAAGATCAAGAGCTTCAGCTCTCTAAAGGGGAGACTTCTGCCCTCCTCCTGGTGATCTGGCTGAATGTCATCATCTATGTCATAGATCCTGCTCAGCCTATGACTTGGCCCCAAGGACCCTGAGCTGTGAAAGAACTAACTTGTTCCCGTGTTTGGTCCCTGAACTGGTCACCTTCAGCCCGTTTTCATCTTTTGCCAGAATAATCAGCTCAAGGCTTAGATATGATCTGAAGGCAAGGCATTCTGGCCCAGTACCAGAAAGTGGATTCTGCTGTATTGCCCAGAGCGACCCAGGGCAAACCTCTCTCTCTCTCTCTCTCTCTCTCTCTCTCTCTCTCTCTCTCTCTCTCTCTGTCTCTCCCCGACACAGACCCACTGTTCTTTTTCTCCAGCTGCAAGGACTATTTAGTAAATAGTCACTGCTGGTGTACTTCAGGTAAGTTGATTGAGAAAGAAAGACAAAAATCCTTGGCCCCTATCTCACAACAGTGAGGCTCAAATGAAGAAAACAAAAGATGTGATTTGAAGTGTTTTCATGTTGATTTATGCTCATGTGTAAGACACTGGTAGTATCAGACAGGGACACGTAACAGCAGCAAAGCACACTGGTCATAAACACAAATGTTATGGCTAAAAGCCAGACAGCAACAAAAAGACAACTTCTCCTTATTGTACGGTATACTTAATGTTTCTCCCTCGTTCCAAAGGCTGGATTTGTAAATGACACATTTCACATGGAATAAGTTGAGGCTCCATAAGTTCAAGTTCTTAAGCCCTTTCAGAAGGAAATACCAGGGAGGGAGCCCAGCAGAGGGCAGTGCTGAGCAGGTGTCATACTGACTCTGTAGTCACACCTCCTCCTGCTTTGCTTTGCTCTTACAACATTTTTGTCCATCTCCCATAGCCCTATGATTTCCCACTCTTCTAAGCTGTGGCTATCCGGGCATTTCTAGCATGCTCTGTGGACAAATCATGGTGATTGAAGCCTTCTTTGGGCAGTGCCCAGCTGGGAGTTGATGTCTCTCCTCTATTCCATGGAAAGCTCCCGTGCCTGGCCTCAGAAGACTGTGAGCCAAGAAGCCATCAGGTAACTAACTCTAAGGATAAAATAAGCAGTGTGCTTGGCAGAAGTAAAGGGTCATCTCCTTGTTTCCTTAGCTCTCACCTGGATCTAAAATGATGTCTGTTAACCAAAACTTCTCAAGAACAGAAATTTTCTTCATTGAATGCACAATAAACTATAGGCTTATCCCCCAATTTTTTTTTTTTTTTAGTATTTATGCTTCCATTTTATTGTTTAAGAATTAAACTGCTACCTCAGTAGTCTTAAGAGCAATATAATGAAACATACATAGATTGAGACTTATGTCCATCATAGCTTCAAAGGCTTCCCTGAAATAAGGCTGGGATTCACATCTTTTTCCTTAAGAAATACTAACAGCAATTAAGTGTTAATATGGAACAATATATGTATTTTAAAGGGAAAATGATGTAACAATCAATGAGGCCTGCAGGTAGATGATGTAGTGCTTTGCATTCTTTTCTTCTCAATTTTTATTAACATTCCATGATTATAAAAAATATTCCATGGTAATACCCTCCCTCTCCCCATTTTCCCCTTTGAAATTCCATTCTCCATCATATCCCCTCACCACCTCAATGAATCTCTCCTTTACTTTGATGTCATGATCTTTTCCTCCTCTTATGATGGTCTTGTGAAGGTAGTGTCAGGCACTATGAGGTCATGGATATCCATGTCATTTTATGTCTGGAGGGAGCACTTTGTAAGGAGTCCTACCCTTCCTTTGGCTCTTACATTCTTTCCACCACCTCTTCCTCATTAGACCCTGAGCCTTGGAAGGTGTGATCAAGATGTTACTCAGTACTCCAGCCACTTCTTTCCAGCACTATGAAACCTTCTGAGTCATCCCAAGGTCACTGCCATCTGAAAAGAGAAGATTCTCTACCCAAAGTGAGAGTAGGGTTAATATAAGTGTATGAATATTAAGAGAGGTGCTTACTGGGCAGTTTGATAAGCATGGTATATACATTTATACAGACATCAGCAGATGTTACACCCCCTAGGGCTCATGACTACCCATGTTTTAAGTTTTCAGTATCAGGGATGTATTCTCTCCCATGGAGCGGGCTTCCAGTCCAATTGGAGGGCAGTTGGTTTCCACCATGACAGATGTGCCACTATTGCACCCGTTGGCTCATTTGGCCTGGCTTATATTATAAGGCTTGCATTGTCCACTGTTGAGTATCTTCACTGGTGGTATCTCTTTCTCCCATTGAACTACATGTAGAATGGCTTTTTCCAGCTTTCTGTCAGCTGGTCTACATGGGGAAGGTTATCAACTCAGTTCCATTAGGATTTTTCAGTGGCATGTTCAGCAATAGGGTCTTACCATCTATTCCTGGTGGGAAACCAAGGGCCTCAGCAATGGCCTATAATGTTTTGGGGGCATTAGGGACCTCCCTGGCCAGTAACTCACTGGAAGTATCCCATCCCTGGCACGGAAAACTTTCCAACAATGATCTATGGCTCCTGAGTGTTCCACTGTCCAAAACTGGAGGATTCCATATGATTTATTTGTATCTTCTTAGATTTTGATTAGCCCTCCCTCCACCTTTGCTTTACTTAATCTCTTCCCCTGACCTCACTTTGGGCCTTTTCACACCCATTAATCTATTCTTCTACTTACATATATACAATGCCAACATATTAAATACCCCCCTCCCTTCCTTTCTCTTCTCTTTGTATCTCTTTTTTAACTTACTGGCCTCTGCTACTGAGGTTTTTCCTTCTCATATAGAAGCCCAATCATCTGTAGCTAGAATCCACATATGAGAGAGAACATGTGGTGCTTGGCTTTTTGGGTCTGGGTTACCTCACTTAGTATAATCCTTTCCAGATCCATCCATTTTCCTGCAAATTTCATAACTTCATTTTTCTTTACTGCTGAGTGGAACTCCATTGTATAAATGTGCCATATCTTCATTATCCACTCATCAGTTGAGGGACATCTAGACTGGTTCCATTTCCCAGCTATTATGAATTGAGCTGCAATAAACATGGTTGAGCATGTACTTCTAAGGAAAAGGGATGAGATCTTAGGATATATGCCTAGGAGTGCTATAGCTGGGTCATATGATAGATCAATTTTTAGCTGTCTTGGGAACCTCCACACTGATTTCCACAATATCTGGACCAGATTGCATTCCCACCAACAGTGTAGAAGGGTTCCTCTTTTTCCACATCCCTGCCAGCATTTATGGTCATTTGTTTTCATGATGGTAGCCAATCTGACAGGAGTGAGATGGAATCTCAATGTAGTTTTAATCTGCATTTCCCTGATGACTAGGGATGTAGGACATTTTCTTGGATGATTATATGCCATCCGTATTTCTTCTTTTGAGAACTCTGTATTTAGCTCCATAGCCCATTTTTTAATTGGCTTGTTTGATTTTTTACTATTTAACTTTTTGAGTTCTTTGTATACCCTAGATATTAATCCTCTATCAGATATATAGCTGGCAAAGATTTTTTCCCATTCTGTAGTTTGCCTTTTTGCTTTATTCAGAGTGACCTTTGCAGTGCAAAATCTTTGTAATTTCATGAGATCCCAGTGGTTAATCTGTGGTTTTATTGCCTGAGCAATTGGAGTTATATTCAGAAAGTCTTTGCCAAGACCAATATGTTGAAGGGTTTCCCCTACTTTTTCCTCTAGTGATTTCAGAGTTTCAGGTCTGATGTTAAGGTCTTTAGTCCATTTGGACTTAATTCTTGTGCATGGACAGAAAGAAGAATCTATTTTCATGCTTCTACAGATACATATCCAGTTTTCCCAGCACCATTTGCTGAAGAGGCTGTCTTTTCTCAAATGTGTATTTTTGGCATTTTAATCAAATATTAGGTAGCTATAGCTACCTGGACTTGCATCTGGTTCCTTTATTCTGTTCCATTGATCTACATGTCTGTTTTTGTGCCAGTACCATGCTGTTTTTGTTACTATGGCTCTGTAGTATAGGTTAAAATCAGGTATAGTGATAACACTAGCCTCATTTTTGTTGCTCAGTATTATTTTAGATATTCAAGGTTTTTTTTTGTGGGGGGGAGCTTCCAAATGAATTTTTGTATTGTTTTTTCCATTTCCATGAAGAATGCCATTGGAATTTTGATGGGGATTGCATTAAATGTGTAATTTGCTTTTGGTAAGATTGCCATTTTCACAATATTGATTCTTCCAATCCAGGAATAAGGGATGTTTTTCCATTTCCTAGAGTCTTCTGCAATTTCTCACTTGAGTGTTTTGTAGTTTTCATTGTATAGATCCTTTACTTCCTTGGTTAGGTTTATTCCAAGGTACTTTATTTTCTCTGATGCAATTGTGAATGGGAGTGATTCTCTGATTTCATCCTCTGTGTGTTTATTGTTAGCATATAGAAATGCTACTGATTTCTGTGTATTTATTTTGTATCCTGCTACATGGCTGTAGGTATTTATCAGATCTAACAGTTTGCTGGTAGAGTCTTTAGGGTCCTTTATATGTAGAATCATATCATCTGCAAATGATGATAACTTGATTTATTCCTTTCCAATATGTATCCCTTTTATGTGCATCACTTTACTTATTGCTATGGCTAAGACTTCCAGTACTATATTAAATAAAAGTGGGGACAGTGGACACCCTTGTCTTGTTCCTGATTGTAGTGGAAAAGCTTCCAGTTTGTTGGCTGTAGGCTTGTCATAAATAGCCTTTATTATATTGAGATATGTTCCTTCTATTCCCAGTCTCTGTAGACTTTTATCATGAAGGGATGTTGGATTTTGTCAAATTCTTTCTCTTCATCTAATGAGATGATCATGTGATTTTTGTCATTCAGTCCATTTATATAATGTATTACATTTATCGATTTGCATATGTTGAACCATCCCTACATCTCTGGGATAAGGCCTACTTGGTCAGGGTGATTGATCTTTCTAATATATTCTTGTATTCTTTTTGCCAATATTTTGTTGAGAATTTTTGCATCTATGTTCATGAGGGAGATTGGTCTGTAATTTTCTTTATTATTCTATCTTTGCCTGGTTTTAGTATCAGAGTGATGATGGCTTCATAGAAGGAGTTTGGTAGGATTCCTTCTTTTTCGATCTTATGAAAAAGCTTAAGAAGCAATAGTGCTAGTTCTTCCCTGAAGGTCTGGTAAAATTCAGCAGTGAATCCATCTGGGCCTGGACTTTTTTTAGTTGGGAGATTTCTGATAACTCTTTGGATCTTCATGCTTGTTATAGGTCTATTTAAGTGATTAATCTCATCTTGATTTAATTTAGGTAGGTCATATAAATCAAGGAAATCATCCATTTTTTTCAAATTTTCATACTTTGTGGAGTATATGCTGTTATAATATGTCCTCATGACTTTTTGAATTTCTCTGGCATCTGTTGTGATGTTACCTTTTTCATCTCTAATTTTATTTATTATCGTCTCTTCTTTCTTTCTATTGGTCAGATTTGCTAAAGGTTTATCAATCTTGTTTATCCTTTCAAAGAACCAACTCTTTGTTTCATTAATTCTTTGGATTGTTTTTTTTTTTTTGTTTCTATTTCCTTAATTTCTGCCCTAATCTTTATTATTTCTTCCCGCCTACTGATTTTTGGTTTACTTTGTTCTTCTTTTTCCTAGGCTTTAAGGTGAAGCATTAGGTTGTTTATTTGTGGCTTTTCTAATTTCTTAATATAGGTGCTTAAAGCTATAAATTTATCTCTTAGCACTGCCTTCATTGTGTCCCAGAGATTTTGGTATGTTGTGTTCTCATTATCGTTTGACTCTATAAATTTTTTTATTTCCTTCTTGATTTCTTCATTGACCCATTCGTCATTTAGTAGTGTGTTTTTTAATTTCCATGATTTTGTATATGCTCTATAGCCTTTCTTGCTATTGATTTGTAGTTTGATTCCAGTGTGGCCAGATAGAATGCAAGGAATTATTTCAATTTGCCTGTATTTGTTAAGATTTGCTTTGTGTCCTAATGTATGGTCTATTTTAGAGAATGTTCCATGTGCTGCTGAAAAGAATGTATATTCTGCAGCCTTTGGATGAAATGTCTTGTATATATCTGTTAGGTCCATTCCTTCTATGACCTCATTCAGTTCAGATGTGTCTCTGTTTATTTTTTCCTGTGATGACCTGTCAATTGATGAGAGTGGGGTGTTGAAGTCACCCACTACCACTGTGTTTGGTGTTATCTATGACCTTAGTTCTAATAGTGTTTGTTTGATGAATTTGGGGGCCCCCATGTTAGGTGCATATATGTTTAGGATTGTAATGTCCCCCTTTTGGAGGGTGCCTTTAATCAATATAAAGTGGCCTTCCTTATCTTTCTTAACTAATGTTGGACTAAAGTCTAACTTGCCAGATATTAGGATAGCAACCCCTGCTTGCTTTCTAGGTCCATTTGCTTGAAATACCTTTTTCCAACTTTTCACCTTAAGAGTGTGTCCATCCTTTGTAGAAAGGTGAGTTTATTGGAGGCAACAAATTAAAGGATCCTGCTTTTTAACCCAGTCAGTGAACCTATTTCTTTTGGTTGGGGCATTGAGGCCATTGATATTAAGAGATAATATTGACAGGTGTGCATTCATTTTTGCCTTTTTTTTTTTTTTGTGGTTCCGGTTCTACCTTTGCTCTCTTGTGTTAACTAGTATTTGAGTATTGTTTGTTTTTTCCTGGTTCCTTATACGTGTGCTTTTCTTTTTCTTCAACATGGAGGATTCTTTCAAGTATTTTTTGTAGAACTGGTTTTGTTTTCAAATACTCCTTTAGCTTGCTTTTGTCATGGAATGTCCTTATTTCTCCATCTAGTTGAATGGATAGCTTTGCAGGATAAAGTAACCTAGGTTGACAGTTCTTATCTTTCAGAACTTGGAATATATCACTTCACACCCTTCTGGCTTTAAAAGTTTGTGTTGAGTAATCTGCTGTAATCCTGATAGGCTTGCCTTTGTAGGTAACTTGATTTTTCTTTCTAACTGCTTTCAATATTTTTTCTTTGGTTTGTGTGTTTGGTAGTTTGATTATAATATGGTGAGGAGAGGTTCTTTCCAGGTTTTGTCTGGCTGGTGTTCTAAAGGATTCCTGTATCTGCATTGGCACCTCTCCCAGTTTGGGCAAAGTTTTCTTCTTTGGTTTTGTTGAAGACACCTACTATGCCTTTGGAGTGAAATTCTTCTCCTTCTACTATGCCCTGAATTCTTATGTTTGATCTTTTCATAGTGTCTCAAATATCTTGAAATTTCCACTCATACTTTTCTATTAGTTTGTCTTTCTCTTTGCTGGACTGTATTAGATCTGCCACCAGGTCTTCTATCTCAGATATTCTGTCCTCTCCTTCATCCATTCTACTGGTGAGATTTTCTATAGAGTTTTTTGTTTCATTAACTTTGTTCTTCATTGCTAGTAATTCTGACTGGTTTTTCTTTATTATTTCTATTTCCTTATTTATGTCTAGTATTGACCTCTTTAGTTCATTTAATTGGTGTCCTGTGTTTTCTTTGATTCCTTTGATTTCCTCTTTCATTCCTTTCATTTCTTCTTTGACCTCTTCGAACATATTTATAATCATTCTTTTGAAATCTTTCTCAGGCATTTCCTGTAACTCATTTTCACTGGAGGTCATTTCTGACGCATTAGTACTTTTTGTTGGATTTATATGGTCTTGATTTTTGGTGTTTCTTGTGTTCTAATGTATATATTTTTGCATCTTGGATTATTTACTGATTGGATTTTCTACGTAGCTGGGTATTATTGGATGCATTAATCTATTTGATGTTATATAACTTCAGGGTAGGAGCTTAAGGCGCTAGGTGTCGCTCTCAAGATTCTCAGAGTATCTACAAAACTGACTCTAGGTGTTGGGATTGCCTGCTATAAGAGTATTCAAGTAGGCTGAGTGGAATCAAATACAGATAGTTTCTAAAATTTAAGTAAACAATGTACACTTTCAATGAAAAACAGCTAAGAGTATTTATCAAGAGTAGGTATTATCACAACCAGATCCTCTATCTGTCCCTTAGGCTATGTGGAGCCTCACCCACTCCCTTAATCCTGACAACAAAGAGGTTAAGATTCTTGGTCAGTTGAGGGTTCCAAGTCATCTTGTGACCAGGTGAGACCCTTCCCTGGTGGAATCACAGTTACTTCTGCTCCTGCTTGGGTCCCACTGTCGGTTCAAGTTGGCGTGGCTGGGTCCCTGGACCACTGCTCTGTTCACTGGAGCTGGGCACTGGCAGTGGGGGAGGGGAGGCTGCCAATGCTGCTCTAGTTCTCTTGCTGTTCCACATGTTCTTCTACCTTATGATCTGCTCCTCTGTTGTTCACTGCCGCTCTCCCTTCACTTTTCTTCAGTTTTCAGAGAGCTCCAGTGTGAGTGGAAGCTCCCCTTACCTGGCTTTCCCTGCGGCTCAAGCCTAGCCTGGCGGCTGGCTGGCTGCCATTCCACCACTGCCGCAGTCCACTTATCTGCCGGAGGGGCTTCTGCCAGCCTGTGCGGGCTCTGGATGCTCTGGATCTCTCCTACTTCTCTGCTGCCATTTCAATTTCCTATACACCTCACTTTTTAGTAAAAGTGTGTATTTTGCTGTTTTTTTTTTACCCCCCCCCCAGGCTGCTTTGGTGTGGTACCTACACTGCCATCTTAACCGGAAGCCTGCTCTGCACTCTTGTGTTAGGCTGAGCTGACACAGGAAGCAAAGATGAGGCATGAACATGAATCACAGTGTGAAGCACAGGTCCTGAACTGAAGAAAACAACTGCGGTTAGCTGGCATCCTGAATGATATCAAGAATTTTGTGACAGTTTCCCTCGTTGCTTCTCCCTTTTCCTGATACATCAGTGCCAGTTAGTAAGCTATACCTTTTGGGGAAGGGCTGTCATATATTCTGAAAGCATGTCATTTTTACTTAAAAAGTTATTCATCTTTTTGAGGCAAGCCCAACAGACTCCCCCCCCCTTTTTTATACAAGAGTGAGACAGTGAGAGGAGAGATAGAGAGAGAGAAAGAGGAGAGACTCCAGCCCCTGAAATTGAACTCCAGACTCGTGTGCCCCCCGTGCACATGTGCAAGCTCGCACGCTTGCGTCACTGTGCGTCTGGCTTATGTAGGACCTGGAGAGTCAAACATGAGTCCTTAAGACTAAGGAAAGTGCCTTAACCACTAAGCCATCTCTCCAGCCCAAAAGGTTATTCTTAATTAGTTGTGACTACAGATACTCTCATTAACAAAAGGCTTACCTCTGCGAAACAGGGCAACTGCAGCAGAAATTATTGGCATTGGATTCGGGATTCCTTCAGTGGCTTCTCTTGGCCTTGTCACAAGTACCTGAGCCCATGAAGGTTCATGTGGTCAACACACTCTCTTCTGGGTTCTGGGTAACAAACGGTCTGGACTCAAAGAGAACAGCACATTCCTTGTGGGCACTACTACCCTCTCTTCTTTTGTTAGACTCTTATGTCAGTCTCTCTATCCCTCTATATGTCTTCATACAATTATTTCAGATATAGTTTTAACTCTAGAATTTCTATTTGAATCTTTACATATTTCTATATTTCTACTGAAAATTAGTCTTAATTCATTGTAATTATATTCCCACTTACCTACTAAGCATCATTATAATGATGGTTTAAGACTCCAACTCTCCATTGATTGTTTTCTTATGAGAAAGGGCCACACTTTCTTTGTATTTATTTATTTATTTTTTCATCTGTCAACATCAGGTTTGGGGTTTACACTAGAAGAGTGAGACAGTCAGGCTCTTGGGCCCAGGGTCTTATTTAACACCACGAAAGCCTGGTGTGATCTGAAGTGAAGAGGAGAGTTCCGCCCTGACTTCCCAGTCTTTTCTCTAAGTGCACCTTTAACGAGGTAAGGATATACCATTGTCAGTGAGTCAAGACTGGTAAATTGAGGAACTTAAGCTGAAAAGATTGGACAAACTAATTGTAGAAGGAATGCTCTGACTTGTCTTTTCCCATGTATAGCAGCTTGTGCCTCCATTGAGAGGGAGCCCTTCCAGTAGCAAGACAAAGAAATTGCTGTTATCCCCAGACTGGCAACTGGTGTTCTACTGGGCCTGACTAAATACACTATTTTTTACTACTTTTACATTTTCCTATTTTTCTCTTAGCCACTTCCCAAGAATTTACAGTCATTGTCCATTTATCTCTTTGTCCTGTCATTTCTTCACAGATTTACCATTCTTTGTATTATATAAAAGCAAGAGCTGGAGAGATGGTGCTTGCTTGCAAAGCCTGATGGTCTGAGTTCAATTTCCCAGTACCCACATGGATCCAGGTGCACAAAAGTGGCACATGCATCTGGAGTTTGTTTGCAGCAGTAGCCCTGGGGCATCCATTCTCTCTGTCTCTATCAAAGCATTTGCTTTAACCATTTCTTCAGATTTCTCTCTCTTGTGGGGAGCATCATATACATATATGTACAGTTAGTAGTTTTCTCCCAGAATTGAATATAGAGAATTCAACTTGTTTCTTTCCTTAAAATGTTTCATTTATTTATTAGAGAGAGATAAAGAGGAAGGTAGAGAAAAAGAGAAAGAATAGGTGCACCAGGGCCTCCAGCCACTGCAGAAGAACTCCAGACGCATGTGCCACCTTGTGTATCGGGCTTACATGGGTTCTGAGGAATCAAACCTGTGTCCTTAGGCTTCATAGGCAAGGGCCTAACCACTAAGCCATCTCTCCAGCCCTCAATTTATTTCTTAAACATGGACGTTGACTAGTCCCTTAAGGTCAGCGTAGCTCCTGAAAGTTAGATGTGTCCAGTGATGGCTTTCCCACGTGTTAGCTGCTTTTCCATCACTGGGGCAAAATATCTGACATCAACAGTTTAAATGAGGAAAGACGTCAGAAGTCTCAGCCTATATTCCTTGGCTCCATTGATTCTGGACCTACAGCGAGCAGAATAAAAAGTTGCAGGAAGGAACATGCGGCAGTATGCTCACTTCATGACAGACAGGAAGCAGAGTTTCCTAGTGTAACCTTCAAAGGCATTCCTCAAGTGACCTATTTCCTCCAGGCAGTTTCCACTCCCAAAATAATGCCAGGAACTGGGAACCACGCCTTTAGCCCATGAGCCTGTGAGAGATGTTTTGCATTTAAATCCTTACAACATGATAACCCAAACAAAGCCTCCTGTAAATAAACCTCACTGTTAAATTGCAGGTACATATCTATAGCTTTGCACTTGGGGACTCTGGGAAAGTGAATTTCTGACTTGTATACCAGAGAGAATGAACTAAAATGATGCAGAGGTTCCCAGGCATAAGAAAGCAGTACAGAGTTTCTGAGTGGCCAAAAATAACAACAAAAAATAGTGTGTCTCATGGAATAGCTACATAAGAATGCAGTTAGTTTCCTTTTTCTTTTTAAAAAATTTTAACTTGTTTTGGATGTGATACACATTTGTAGTAATCTGGTGTCAATTTTAAATGAATAAAAAGAAGTAAAAGAAAATCCTGTGAACAATTTTCTGCTAATAATTTAAAATGACTAAGGAAATGGACTTTTTTTTTTTTCCCTAGGAAATATCTGTTACACTTGACTGAAAAAAAGAAACCTAAATAAAGTAACCATCATGGGAAAAATTTTAAACATTTGTTAAAGCACTGTCTCATCCCTAACATACCAGGCCAAAAGGGCACTGGAGGTTAGTTCTTTGACCTTCAAAGAATAGAAAGTTCTTTTTGTGTGATGCTTGATGTGTTCCAGCACATGGATAAAAATAGGAGACACTCTTTTCAGTTTGCTGACTTAGACTAGCCAGGATTGTCTGCTTCCCACTAGGCAATAGATGTCCCACTCACTACTCTGTAAAAGTGTGAGAGGGGCATGGAAATGCTAATAGACTAGTGACCATGCCCATGCCTGGGTGCTGGGGAGGGAAGGGAAGATGCTTATCAGAACCTGGCAGGGATGTGGGATGATTGTGGCATTTGCTCAAGGAAAGCAAACAGCTTCTGTTAGGCTGTCAGAAAGGGTGCTGGACAAAGAGATGACCTCAGCTCTTTCCCTTTGCTTGCCAATAATCTTCCTGCGTTCCTCACTGGCTAAACTCTAGAAGCCGTAAGTCAATGGTGCGCGTTGATGTAGTTCATAGGAATCAACTTCCTGGGGCAAACAGCAGCAGGTGGGGACAACTGGAGGGTGACAAAGACAGAAGTCATATCACATACTCTATATTACCACATGCCCTGAGAATAATCCACAGAGGAAACACATGAGAACAGTCTAACCGACGGCTTTAGACCTCCAAAATATCACAACAAGGTTATTAGCAAATTGAATTCAGAACTGTTAAGTTATTATTAGCAACTAATAAATTGGTACTGAATTGAGTGTCTTTCCAGTTTCGTGTTTCCTTAGGAGCCTTGTTTTGATCATTTATTTAGGTTTTAAGAAAAATTCTTACCCTATCCTCTACCTTTCATTCTCTACTCCCCAGTGGAGCATAAGTTAATAGGTGTCAACTGATAAAGGGTCACAGAAGATGCCCATTCGATTTATATTTGGAACCAGTTTGGCCACAGCACCTCAGTACCCTTTGCTTCTCCATGGTGGAGAGTTATTAGGAAGGTCCTTAGGCTTCAAGCTGAGCCTCTGACCAAATGAGCAAATTCTTGAACCTAGGAGACAAGAATTAGAAAGCCCACATGGCTGCATATCAAGGCTGTGTCATTCAATCCAGCGTTTTTTTGAAATCAATAATTAAGGGCTGGAGAGATGGCTTAGCGGTTAAGATGCTTTCCTAGGAAACCTAAAGACCCAGGTTTGATTCCCCAGAGTCCATGTAAACCATATGCACAAAGTGGCACATGCATCTGGAGTTCATTTGCAGTGGCTAGAGGTCCTGGCACGTCCATTCTCTCTCTATATATCTGCTTCTTTCTGTCTGTCAGATAAATAAAATATTTTTAAAAATCACGGTAATGTTTATCTCCATCTGACTCATATCTTTGATTCATTCTAAATTTTGGTGAGAAAGAATTTACAGTATTAATTTACTGTCTTTAAGAATGCCAAGACCATTTACTTCTAATCCTTCCTTCTTTAATATTAAATAAAATATTACTCAATGGTATTTGTTACAATAAAAAGTAAGTAAGACTTTATTCAGGACCATTGCAATAGTTAGGGAACCGCTGCAATGAGAATTTGTAGTGAGAGAGAGAGTGATGGAACTCAAGTCTGAATACAGAATGGGAAGACTGAGTTGGTAAATGGAACTTATTAAGCAGAAATATCAGGTCTAAAGAGGATTTTGGGTAAACTGTCCTAACAAGATTCTTGCTGGAAATAGGATGGTGAGCGGACACTACCTGGGCATGGAGGAGGATGAGAAGTTTGATCAGCTAAAAGGGGTTGGGGCAGGGTGCCAGTTTTACAAGGATGTTCCACATGGTCCTAGTAGAAGGTTTGAGGTCTCCAGGAAAGTAAGGGTAAGTGGAGACCTTTGCTACCAGTCACTGCAACTGTCATCACCACCAAAGGGTCACGTAGCCATTGAGTATTTCTAGAGCTGTAACTGTAGTGGGGAGGAACTAGGGAGAACAAAATGACTTACTTCCCTGGCTTTTGAGCTCTGAATCAGACTTTTATAAATTGTCAGCCAAAAAAACAGAATTAAGAGCTTGATTATGGGGGCTGGAGAGACAGCTCAGTAACTAAAGGCAATTGCTTGCAAAGCCTGATGGCCTGGGTTCAAGTCCCCAAAATCCATGTGAAGCTAGATGCACAAAATGGTGCCATACATTTTGAGTTCCTTTGCCCTGGCAGCCCATTCTCTCTCTCTCTCTCTCTCTTTCAAATAAATAAATGCATAAATAAATAAGTAAAAGAAAAAAAATTTAAAGCTTGACTCTGCAAGGGAGAAAAACTTTCATTCTTTATAAATTTGGTTTTGTATGTAGGAATTAGAAATTAAGCTCATATCATCTACCAAGACATGGGAAGAATTGGGGACAAAATACAAATTGGGTGATAAATTAAGAAAATGTGAACATTCATTATACTATGAATCGGTTCTGGAGATGCACTATCCTGCATGGTGATTGTAGTTAACAATTCTGCAATATAAATTTGAAATAAACTAATGGACTTCACTCTATTTATTCTTATTCCCTACCCCCCTCACAGCAACTCTGTGAGCTGACAGGTGTGTTAATTAACTTGATTCTGGTAGTCATTTTATAATATATGTATATCAACATATCACATGGTGCACATTGAGTATCATAAGGGCAGAATGGGAGTGATTCCATCCCTCTTCACCAATAAGGTCATGGTCAACATCCCTAACAAAAGACAGGATCACAAGAAAAGAGCATAAGTCATTCGTGTGATCATAGTTTTACATGACACAGGAGTTCTGAATTGAAGACTCAAAGACCTGGGCAAATCATCCAGGTTTTATGAATATGGACAGCCATGCAGAACTGTGCTTGGACAAGAATAAATGACAATGTAATAGACTAAGGGGGTCCAGCTAACTCTGTCTGCTCCCATTGTCCTTGGCCTCTCTATGTAGCATTCCTTCCTCTTGGGTTTGGATCAGGATCCTCTGGAAGGATAGATTTCTAATCCATTGGACAAGGTAGGTAAGAGAGTTTCTCTAGGGCCAGCTCCTAGGCAGGTCGGTGAAGGAAGAATAATATTTATAGTTTTATCAATAGCTTTTTGGCAAAAAGAGTTCTAGTTCTATGATTGTCCTTGGGGAAGAAGATTATTGGCTTATATTATTCATATCAAAGAAGAAATATGGACAAGAGAAGTCGAAGTTGATGAGACTTGCTCATCTCCTTTAGTTCAAACCAATCAGGTTTTCAAAGTGTTATACTTTGGGATGTCATATTTTGAGTATCAACAACATCAACCACAGGTGAGAAAGGATGAATGAAAGTGTCAGTTAAATTTCTGTTACTATCACAAATACCCGAGTTAATTAAGTTATGAAAAGGAAAGGTGTATCTGGGATCACAGTTTTGTAGTCATCACTCCATGATCGTTTGGCCCTGTTGCATTTGGCAATTGGCATCTCATCACAGGAGGAGTATGTAGCAGAATAAACCTGCTCACCTGATGCCCAGGAAGCAAAATGGAGAGGGGGCTGATGTTCTAAGCTCTCCATGGAAGGTATACTTCAAACTGATCTAAAGATCTCCCACTAGACCACTCCTTTTAAAGGTTCCACCACCCTCTAATAGTTCCTTCCAGAGACCAAGCTGTTGTGTGTGTGGGGGGGGGGGAGGCATACTAGATCCAGCCCATGATACTATTTGAAGTTGGTGGTGATGGTAGAGAGTAACCAGTCTTGCCGAATCTTCAGAGGACCTGAAGGAGCATCTCAGAATAGAAAAGGTAAGCTGCCTGGCGCCTTAAGGAATGGTCTTGGGGACCATAGATCTCAAAGAGAAGGCTGAGTCCAGAGAAGAGTACCAGACAGAAGTGCTGGATGTAGATGCACTGGCTAAGGTGGGTGAGCAGCCACATGGCTGGAGGATGATCTGGACACTTTCTGGATTCCTTGGAGGAAAACAGCCAAGAATTCCCCCAGCTCCAATTCCATTAGTGGAAGAATGCAAAAGATCTGGATGGGTCAGTGCTCTGTGGAATAGAGTGGGATTTGCTGCTGTGCTTGGTTCTGGACCTGACAGCTATGATGCCAGGCATGAGGAAATGTTGTTCCAGGAACTATAGAAATTAAAATTGAGAGCAAGCATGAACTCTCAGGCCAAAGCTTCAATCAGAAGGAAGAAGGATTGTGGGAAAGAGGGCAGCACTGACTATGGGAGACCCAGGCTGCCCTGAGAGGCTTTTTTCTAGAGTTCTTAGAGGGCTTTGGAGCTTGTTAGTCATGAAGACACATATTTTTGTTTTTAGAAATCTTTTCCTCACTTATGGCAATTTTTCTACGTAAGATACACTTCGGTAGCCAGTTCATCCTTGAAGATATCTTGGTAGCATTATTCTATGCCTGTCATTATTTTCCTCTTTCCTTCTGTCTTTTCATAGACAGGCAAGGGGATAGATTCTAGCACATTGCTCACACTCTTAACTAGGGAGGAAGATTTCTTGGTGAGCAATAAGCTTTATGGATCCGGGACATTAAAATCTGCCACCTCGTGTTCCCACAAAGGTCCCTGTGTTAACCAAGACTTGAATTTAAAGAGAGAGGCATGTCTATCTCTTTTGCAAGTGTCCGATGGACATTGTCTGATTCACAGACCAGAGAGTGGCAGTTACTTCTTTTTTTCTCTTTCCTGGGATTCCAGAGAGTAGGTGGTCACCTGCCAGAGTTAGAGGACCCTGTTTGCCCTAGGGAGCCTGGCCATATTTCTCAGGGGCCTCTCCTGTCTCAGAATGCTCCAGTGTCTTTGCTCTGAAACCTTCAGATCTACTTTGCATTAGCTCTGGTCTGCAAGGTGTCACTTCCTCAGCAGGTCCTAAGGGCCTGTTCCAGCCAGGTAGAGACAGAAATGGGATGTAAAGCAAAGAAGGCGTGCCTGCAGGACTTGACCTTCCAAAGCACATTCCTCAGCAGCCTTGAAGTGGGGTTGTTGAGAAATAAGAAAAGTGGTGACCCAACAGGATTTTTTTTTTTAATTACCCCAGGGGAAAAAACAAAACAAAACTGTCAAGTGGCAGAAAGCTAGGTTTATACTTCTTCCTATTGCCATCTCCCTCCATGTCAGGGCACCAAAGATGGCTGAGGTCATGATGAATGTCAATGAACTTTTAATGAGGTCTTAATCAAGGGCTTCATTAGTGGGCTCTTAGAATGGCAGTAAGGACCTTTGGGAGACAAAAGCAGGCATTCAAGCCAAAGGGGCTTGGGAGAGTTTACAGGTTCTGTTCCCTTTCAAGGACGTCGCTGTGGCCTTTCCCACCCCTCTCTTTGCTGTCCCTGCAGACCTGGAAGCATACAAAATAAAAGCCTCTCATCTACTTAGCACTAGCTCTGGACTCTCCTTGGCCTTGGTGCAAGTTGCATTTCATTTGCATATGTTAAGTTGTTCCCAGAGTGCCCGCTTTCCTAAGGCTTATGTGACCCTCACAAAACCACAGGAAGCTGTACATTCCACTCCCCTCCCCACACTTTCTTCCTTCAACCTTTTTCCTAGCCCAGCACTCCCGTCTTGCTTATTGAGCCACTTTAACAACAAAGTTTAGCCCCTGGCAGATTTCTCACACAATTCAAAGGCGAAGATTCATATGCTTTCTTTTAAAGTTGCCAAAATCCCAGCTTGGCCTCATTTTCAACTGCGCCTTGTCCCTGGAAGAATGAAAGGTGGCCATGCTCACCAACCCATCTCCCCGCTGCTAGATTAGAGGATGCGCCTAATAAACTCTTGGTTCTCAATTGCTTTACTCCCACAAGGAGGACTTCCTCCTCAAAAGCATTAAGCCTGAACGCCAGGATCATACTCAAAGAAAATTATAAGTTTGGGCCATTATACAGGTGCTTTGCAAAATGGAGCCTCGAAAACAGCGGATTTCGCAAATTCAAATGCTGACTCTAAGCATGTCATTCTCAGAGTGATCTGGGCATCCTGTTATTTACACTCTTGGAGGATTTTTGTGAGCATTAAGATCCTAAGAGCTGACTACGTCTGTAAGAGAATTGCTGGCGTAGGTAGCAGGAGCGGAAGGAAGCGTATCTACTTGTCAGGAGGGAGTAGAGAGTAGTTTGTGCGTGGAGAAAGTGGTCCCGATGCCTTCCTTTCCAGGTTCATTTTTGATAACCTTGGACACACAGTTGGGCTTCAGCAAGAAATCGACACGAGGAAACAATCACTTCATATGCCCACTCCAAGGTCGCTTGTCTTTAGTATATGTATTCTCTACCTCCTCCTTCAGTTTATTCCCAACGACTTCAAACCCAGGAGGAGTGGAAGGAATGAAAAGCAATGCTTAGTGTATTGTTACATGCTATAAGCGACATGTCAAGTAGCTAGTTGGATATGGCGGGATTTGAGAATGTTGAAGCTGGAACCGTCCTTCACAAGCAACAGCTTATCAAAAAAAATAAATAAATAAAAATAAATAAATAAAAATCAAGGACTAGACCAGTAGGACTCTAACTCCTGGCCAGAGTAATGAGACCTGAGACACATCTGTGGCCCTGGGAGATGTGTCGTTCCTGTGCTCCTCGGGCCACTTGGATAACTATATAAACCTGGAGCCCTACACCTTACAAGATGATTGTGTAGCAGGAGGCGTTCTGACAAAGAACATGGGTGTTCCTCCTCTCATAAGGGCCGGTCCAAATGGGCCTGCCAATCACATAAATACAAAAGGCTGTTTGATCCGGAGACTTCAGAAGTCGAATGTAACTTGCCTATAATGCTCCTGGGACAAGGGTTCCTTTGGCCGTTGTTGTTCACTCTCACCTGTCAAGAGTGAACTGCCCTGTACTCTGCAAAAAAAAAAAAAAAAAAAAGGAGGGCTGGAGAGATGGCTTAGCGGTTAAGCACTTGCCTGTGAAGCCTAAGGACCCCGGTTCGAGGCTCGGTTCCCCAGGTCCCACGTTAGCCAGATGCACAAGGGGGCGCACGTGTCTGGAGTTTGTTTGCAGAGGCTGGAAGCCCTGGCGCGCCCATTCTCTCTCTCTTCCTCTATCTGCCTCTATGTCTGTCGCTCTCAAATAAATTAAAAAAAAAAAATTTAAAAAAAAAAGGATAAAATCCTGCTGATTTTTTGCATTATACTCTATATGATTAATCTGAATCCTTTCAGTGGAAACCATAGGATCAGGGAGTCTAGGGGAGTCTATATTACAACATATTCAAAAGTTTTGAATTCTGCATTTATTTTTGTCTTTCAGTTTTTCTCAGCCACATGATTATGAATGACAGGGGTTCATAACACTTCTAGAAAATTTCACTGAAAGAAGGGCAGGTTCTGATAACAACACAGTTGTTTAAATTACATAGTATAGGGAAAGAAAAAAATACCTTTCCCTACTACCTAAGTTCATGGTCAAAACCCTTATGACAAATCATAGGCTACTAAGAGAAAAGTATACACATTTATTTAATATGAGCTTTACATTCTGTAAGAAAAAAAAAAAGACTAAAAGAAGCAGTTAAACCTGAGTGTTTATTGTAGTACATTTTGTTAGGTTAGTAAGAGAGCTTATTTTGGGCCAAGTACAAGTGACCATAGTGTGGGATTCAAGTTGCCAAATACACTGGTGGAACCTCTTGTTGGCTGCTTACAACAAAGCAGGAACATCTCTGTTAGGGGTGTCAAATGCTCTCTGATGACATTGTTAGCTTTGGGGTTGGTGGAAGCTACTGGTTTGTTATGTTAATACTCGCAAAAGTTTTACCTGATAGTTGAAAGGATGTTAGGTAAGATTCAAAGGTGAGCGATAAATGACTATCAATGGGTCTAAACATAGTACAAGCTAGCTATTTATGTCTCTAGACCTAGAACATTCAGGACTCTCCACAGTCACAGATAAGTCAGTGTACAGAGTCTCTAGCATGGATGTAATCGCCTCAGGGAACTTCTGCCCACAGTTGACAAATGGAGGTAAGAGTTACAATGCAATAAACAATGAAACCTTAGAAGGTCTGTTTACTCAGGCTCTCTCCATGTCCCTTGTCTTTGGGGATAAGGATATTTCCTTCCTATGGATTTAGGGAGGGCATCTTAGCCAGGAGGCTCTCATGATTTAATTCTGGGGAAGGTCAGACAGTCCTTCCTAGGATCTGATTGGGGTTGAAGGGAAAGAAGGGAGGAGTTTGGAGATACTTTCCTGCCTCTGCCATTTTCTCAAGTTTCTTCATTTTCATCCAAAATGCCAATGTGCTGTATTTGGGAGTAGTATGTTCTCAACTCCTCAAAATAGGAGGATGTGGAATGTAAAGTGAGGTCCCCACAAAAGAACATACTCGCTGTTCTTTAAAGGAAGAGAGTAGGATGTCAATTAGACCACAGGGTGAGTGCACGAGGGTACTTGAATTTAGGGTACAGTAAGAACCAAGGAGCACACCTAAAGAATGAAGGTCTAGAATGAGATATAGTTTGGTCGTTTTGTGACTAAGGTTGTATGTAATTAATGAAGGGCTGTGACAGGGGTATATTTTTTTCACAATTTTGAATATAGTTTATATTTTTAGAGGAATTAAAATGCAATTTTCTCACCCATATAGATATTTAAAAATATTAATATATCTTCCTTCAGCAGAAAAAGAAAAAATTCAGTGAGGTACCGAGAATGTTGACCAATGTGAAGTGAGCATACGTTAGTTTTGTGACCATTGTGTATCAGGTTCCTCATTTTCTAACAGAAACCATTCTACCAATTTAGTTACATTTTATGAAACTCAATAGCTCGTTTGATATAAGCTATGAAAAAGAAATAAATCTAGCCTCTCATTAAATTGATAAGTAGTCCTTGCAAGAAGAACGTTGTCTATTTTTCTATTTGGTAATTTAAACAGATGTATCTATAATAACAATCTTTAGAAGTAGGACTCTGGGCTAAGGATACATGCATTTTAAACTGTAATGGATCATAACGCCCTCCAAGAAGTTACACAAATTTACTCATGCCCTGTGACTGTGTGAAGCTGCGCCTTCATTCACACTCTGGTCCGCCTGGAGTATTTACAGCATTAAGAGCACTGGCCTAAAGAGCAAAACTTGTGCACAGCTGTATTTTCATTTGTCTATTTGCTAGATGTTCTATTTTAATATGATTTTTGGGCTCTGTATTTCTTCATTTCTATATGCTGCTTCCCTTCTTCATCATTCTATTTCCTTGTTCACCTTTTTCTACTGATTTGTATCAATGCTTTGCAAATAAAAGGAACCAACCACCTGGTGCTCAGTGTTGTTTTAATTTTTGTCCAATTTTTTTTGCCTTTTATTTTGTTCATACTATCTCTTTTCTTCTTCTTCTTCTTCTTCTTCTTTTTTTTTTTTTTGGTTTTTCGACGTAGGATCTCACTCTAGCTCAGGCTGACCTGGAATTCACTCTGTGTTCTCAGGGTGGCCTCAAGCTCACTGCAATCCTCCTACCTCTGCCTCCCAAGTGCCATGATTAAAGGTGTGCACCATCACACCCAGCTTATTTCTTTAAAAATTTTTTTTAAAAATATTTTTATTAGAGAGAGAGAAAGAGAGAGAGAGAGTCAGAGAGAGAATGGGTGTGCCAAGGCCTCTAGCCATTGCAAACAAACTCCAGATGCATGCACCACCACCTATGCATTTGGCTTACATGGGTACTGGGGAATTGAACCTGGGTATTTATGCTTTGCAGGCAAGAACATTAACTGCTAAGCCATCTCTTCAGCACATTATTGATTTCAAATCACACAGAGATTTATAAACAGGTTTTTTTTTCTTTGGTTCAAACTAGTCAGTTTTTTTAAACACTGAGTTTGGAACTGATGGCTTTATTACCTTTTAAAAGCATCAAAATGTTCCTTTTAAAACTTTTATAATAGATATCTGTTTTCACAACAAGTTTGTGACGGATTCATTCTTTAAATAGTATTTATTTTGAGAGCTTAACTGTAGAAACAGAAAATGGAGAAAACCCACCTTCAAAATAATGTCATTTTAGTAGTGAGACACTCAGTTAACTGTGTATTACGTAGCTATACACCATTCAACGATATAATAAATAGAACCGCTTAACTGTGATGGTTAACACCTTACCATTAATGTATGATTATAATAACATGATGTATTACATATTTCATTCATCAAAAATAAGGGAGCCCTCTGTTAATGCACACTATTTATAAACACATGCAATAAAACCCACATATTAAATAAAACGAACCCTCTCACAGGATGGGAGCAGCAGATCATCTCTGTCTTGAAACAAACTTCTGTCTAACGGGGTCTAGAGAGCTGGGCAGGCTGGGCGGAAGGGCCCAGTGGCTGAAGCAGCTTCTGGAAGAGGCGGAGCAGTGGGACCCGTGGTCTTAGGAGGGAGCTGAGTTTGGGGATGAGCTGCCAACTTGGCCATTCCCTGGGGGTGGGGGTCTGGTCGGTCCGTGTTATTTATGCTCGGGTGAGTGTGCCAACCTTGTCTCTTCCTCACTGGTTGAGGAGACACCAAGAATGCTGCAGGTGTGAGGTGGACAACCTCAGGGCGCTGAGGGTGTCGTCCTACCTGGAAACAGCCAAGAGAGGTGGGGCCTGGGAGAGACGGCAGCAAGTTCCGGGGCTGCAGACAGATGTAAGGACATATTTGTTCTCAGACCGGCATCCAAATGCCCCCACAGCATCCTTGGCCGAATGGAGTTTGCATGCCCATCTCAGTAAAAGCCTCGAGAGACAGACTGCAGGCAGCTATCTCTGGTGTCTCGTGCGCTCACCGTGACAAGTTCCTGCCTTCAACACAGTGGTCTTAGGACGGAACTCGCCTCTCTGGGAAATCTCCATTGTTGCTGAAGTTGTTTCCACTAGTGACTAGCATTAAACAGTGTACGTACCATGGTCTTCTCTGTCTACTTAAGTTTGGTACCATTTTGAGTTGCATGTGAGAACTTGTATCATCCTGTTCCATCCTGCCAGGGAAGGAAGACAGACTTTGGCTAGGGCACCCATGACGGAGACACTACCTCCCATTAGTCACTTGACTGTCTCAGTTGTCCTATTGACTGTCCCTGCCCTTGTCCCAGTGCTTGTGTGCAAGAAGCCTTTGCTTCGCTCTGTCACGACTGAAAGCTCACGAGCAGTGATGCTTCCAATTTGGATACGCTGAAGAGAGAAGCTGCGGCGTGAAAGTTCTCAGCCAGGGAAGGAAACGTGAGTTATGCTGAGGTTGCCAAGATCTGTGAAAATGACTGTCTGTGATTTCAAGCACCACTGGGGCTTAGAACATATGCCCTTGGGGCAGGGGATGACTGTGCTGTTGTGCCCAGCATCTAGTAGAATGCTGGGCTCATTGTAGCTCTAATATATATCTGTCCCCCAGATGCATAAAGTGGAGTTGTATGTGTGGGTATATGAGTTGGTGTGTGTTGCAGTCAGGGTCACATTGCTGGAAGAAATCACCCAACCAAGAGCAGCTTGTGGGAAGAAAAAGAGGTTTATTTTGGCTTACAGGCTTGAGGGGGAAGCTCCATGATGGCAGGGGAAAATGATGACATGAGCAGAGGGTGGACATCACCCCCTGTCCAACATAAGGTGGACAATAGCAACAGGAGAGTGTGCCGGTTGTGCAAGGGGTAAGCGGCTGTAACACCCATAAGCCCGCCCCCAACAATACACTGCCTCTAGGAGGCATTAATTCCCAAATCTCCATCATCTGGGACCCTAGCATTCAGAACACCTAAGTTTATGGGGGACACCTGAATCAAACCATCACTGTGTGTGCATGTATGTGCATGTGTGTGTGCATGTGTGTGTGTGTAAGTGTAAATGCATAGATGATGTGTGTAGGAGAGGAAGAGCATTCAATGTCATAAATAGTAAGATGATATTAATTCAAAAATTCAAAGTGTAGTGATGATCATTTGTGAATAAAAAAATGAAACCAGAGGGCTGGAGAGGTTACTTATCAGTTAAGGCACTTGCCTGCACAGCCTAAGGACTCAGGATGGACTCCCCCGAACCCACATAAGCTAGATGCACAAGGTGATGCATGCACACAAGGAGGCGCACTCATCTGGAGTTCAGTTGCAGTGGATAGAGGCCCTGGTGCACCAATCCTCTATCTCTCTCTCTCATAAAAAATATAAATAAAAAAATGGAAAAGAGAATAAATACCTATTTGTTGGGCTGTATGAAGGTCAGATTTCTGACAGCCTAACTAGTGGTTTACCAAATGGTTATTTAGCAATCCATTTCCTATTTCCTACAGGCTTAACGTACTTCCCACAAAGATGAGAGAGAAAACATGCTGAGTATTTTCCCAGCCTCTTGTGCAATTAGCACATAGCAGGTAATCAATTCTAGCCAATAGGACAGAGGAGTACACTGGAGACATCCGAGAGATATTTTCTTCTGACAAAATAGACATGTAAGCCAGTCGTGATAGCGCATGCCTTTAATCCCAGCACTGTCAGGCAGAGGTAGGAGGATCGCCGTGAGTTTGAGGCCAGCCTGAGACTATGTAGTGAATTCCAGGTCACCCTGGCCTAGAGTATAAGACCCTACCTTGAACCCCCCCCCCAAATAAAAGACATATAAAACAATAAATGTCCCACTTTATAGCAGCGCATGGCTGTGACAAGAGGCCTGGGGTAAAAAAATAAAAGAACTTAGGTGTTTTTGATGACAAAAAGTGAGCCAACTTTAAAATAATACTAGATAGAGCACTAAAAAAATACTACTTCTAGATTTGGTATTTGAAACAACAGATGGTCTTATTTTTTCAGTTTGTTGTAGCTACCTTCTTATTCGTTGCTGGCGCAGAGTACCCATCCAAGCAACTCAAGAGAAGGGTATATTTTGGTTTTCAGATTTGAGGGGAAGCTCCATGATGGCAGGGAAAACGTGGCATGAGCAGAGGGTAGACATCACCTCCTGGCCAACATGAGGTGGGCAACAGTAGCAGGTGAGTGTGCCTGCTCCCAACAACACACCTCCTCCATTAGGTTCCAATTCAAAATTACCATCGGCTGGGGACACAGCATTCAGAACCCATGAGCTTACAGGGCATACCTAGTTCAAACCACCACAAGCCATTTATAATATTTTCTGAGTAAAGTATTTTCAGTGGTCAATAATTGCAGACAGTCCTATGACAAACACCCACTTCCAACTCACAAAGAACAAGTGTATATTGATAAATGTAGATTCTGGCACATTTTGGAAACTACAATTTCTTTATGTGTGTGTATGGGTGCGTGGGGCATGACACGCATGTAGAGGTTAGCGGACAGGTGTCTGTGCTCCACGGTTTTTGAGACAGTTTTTTTTTTTTTCCATTTCAAAGCAATTTCCAAACTGCAAAGAATTCTCCTGGCTCCAGTCCCTATGGCAGGCATGTTGGGACCACAGATGCATGCACCACTGTTCATCTGGCTTTCGTGTGGGTCCTGAGGACTTGAACCCAGGCTGGCAGGCTTTGCAATCAAGCGCCTTCTAAGTGCTAAGTCATCTCCCAGGCCCACGGGAACTTTACAATCTACTCATAGATGTTCAACCTCTAATGGAGTGCTTATATTTCTTTTTTTTTAAAATTGTTTTTGTTCATTTTTATTTATTTATTTGAGAGATAGATAGATAGATAGAGAGAGAGAGAAAGAGAGAGAGAGAGGGAGGGAGGGAGGGAAAGAGGCAGATAGAGAGAGAATGGGCGCGCCAGGGCCTTCAGCCACTACAAACGAACTCCAGACGCGTGCGCCCCCTTGTGCATCTGGCTAATGTGGGTCCTGGGGAATCGAGCCTCGAACCAGGGTCCTTAGGCTTCACAGGCAAGCGCTTAACCACTAAGCCATCTCTCCAGCCCCTGGAGTGCTTATATTTCATAATTACTAGTTTGCAACTTCCTAAGAGGGCAATGATATTCATGTGCAGTGTATTTTCTTTTGGCATATTTTTCACAATATCCAGATTAAATTTCCTGGATTTGGGGAATCTATGGGGTGCTGCAGCCAATGTAGATGATCAAGGAGGCCTGTGCACACAAACCCTGTGTACCTTAGAGAGTCCATGTTAACAGGGGCTTTTAAAAATCGTTGGCATGTGTGTGTGGCGGTGTTTGTATGTACAGTGTGTGCATGTGCGTGGGCAGATGCACATGCCCTGTGGGCACATGTGTGGGGACTGGAGGGGAGAGTCGCGTGTCCTCTTCTACTGCCCTTTTGATTTTGTTTGAGACACAGTCTCTCACTGAACCTGGAGCTGTCGCTGGTTTTGGAGACACAATCTGTGGTGGGTTGATTCAGATGTCCCCCATAAGCTTAGGAGCTCTGGATGTTGGCGTCCCAGCTGATGGCAATTTGGGAATTAGTGCCTCCATGGGCAGTGTGTTATTGGGGGTGGGCTTATGGGTATTATAGCCAGCTTCCTCTTGCCAGTGTTTGGCACACGCTCCTGTTGCTGTTCCCCCCTGATGTCGGTCAGGAGGTGATGTCCACCCTCTGTCCATGCCACGTTGTCCCATGCCATCATGGAGCTTCCCCTCGAGTCTGTAAGCCAAAATAAACCTTTTTTTTTTTTTTTTCCTCCCACAAGCTGCTTTTTGTCTGTTTTCTGCCAGCAATGCAAACCTGACTGTAACAGTCTCTCATGGAACCTGTTTTCATTTATTTATTATTTATTTGAGAGCGACAGACAAAGAGGCAGAGAGAGACAGGGGGGGGGGAGAGGGAGAGAGAGAATGAGTCTGCCACTGCAAATGAACTCCAGATGCATCTGGCTAATGTAAGTGGGCCTCGAACCCGGGTCCTTAAGCTTCACAGGCAAGCGTTAACCACTAAGCTGTCTCTCCAGCCCTGAACCTGTTTTTGTGAGCCACATTCTCACTTTGAACCTGGAGTTGTCATTGGTTCTTGAGACATAGTCTCTCATTGAACCTGGAGCTGCTATCAATCAGACTGGCTTATCAGCAAGCCCCAGTGATTCTCCTGTTTCTGTCCCACTCAGGACTCGGATTATAGATGTGAGTGGCCACCCTCATCTTTTTATGTGGGTGCTGGGAGCTGAGCTCACATGGTCTCCAGCTGTCTCAGGCCCTTTTGTTTGCATAGCAAGCATCTTTACCCACTAATCTATTTGCCCAGCCAACAGGGGCTTTAAAAAGTGATGCAGGATGACGGTGAATTCCAAGCCAGCCTGGGCTACATAGCAATACAATGAGTTCAAGGACAGCCTGTGCTACATAGCAAGACCCTGTCACAAAAATGAAAAAGTAATTTGCTCTGTCAATCTAACTGAGAATCAGCAATTTTGGTTGTATTATAAAAATCTGGCTCAAGGAAATACCAGAAGGTGTGTGCCAATCAGTGCCTGAAAATGTGACCTAAATGTGGAGCTTGGAAACAAGCAGAGGATTCCAGGGTAGATTCATAGTTGCATTGTTGAAACGCCCACATTTTTAGAATGGTCCACAATTACTCTTTTTTTTTTTTTTTTTTTTTTGGTTTTTCGAGGTAGGGTCTCACTGTGGCCCAGGCTGACCTGGAATTCACTATGGAGCCTCAGGGTGGCCTCGAACTCATGGCAATCCTCCTACCTCTGCCTCCTGTGTGCTGGAATTAAAGGCATGCGCCACCACACCCGGCTTACAATTGCTCTTTTTAAAGATCCTCCCCATCCACATTTTCAAGGGAATTTAACAGTGGTGATTTTCTCTTCCTCTGTGAGCCCCTTATTCCTTAGCAACAATTCTGTTTATTCAGGTCCACGTGGCTATTCACAGACAGAAAACAGGGGTCAAAATCCACTTGCCCAACAATCTTAGATCAAATTGCCCTGTTTGCAAGTATGGCCATTCTGCGGCTGCAGTACCCAATATGTCCACTGGGCGGCGAGTATGGCCATGAAATATGAAGAGTGGGCTTGTCCTGGCCAGGATTGAGTGTAAACAGATTTGTAGGAAATGCTGTATTTATTTTGTTCAGTTCACCGTCCTTCTTATATTTAAAAAAGTAGAAGTTTCCAAGTTCTTCTAAAAGCATGTCTCTGCTGCTAACAGAAAAGTGACAAGTTTTAAATGCCTTTAAGAGATGTGAGAGAGGAGGTAGGAGAAAAGGGCCAGGAGGCCAGGAGCCTGGGTTGGGCTTGTCTGGGCAGCCCGGAAGTCACTGTAGAGCTCTGGGTGAGTAAGGAGATGGGTGTGGTGGTGATCCACCCGCTATCAAGTTCCCATGCAATCGAAGTCCTCTGATTAACACAAGGGGTTATTTTCACTGCTTTCGTGGGAGGTAAGAGTCCCTTCCCACATGGTGTGAGGAAAGGGAAAGAGCATTGTAAAAGGTTATTGCTTCAGGACGCTTGAAGATTAATAAGTGTTCTTTTCCTTATTTTCTTAAGTCAAATCAAACCAGATCTCCAGGAGGTAGGGAAGGCCCTGGGGGAGGGGGTGGTGGGGGGAAACTAGCAGGAGGATGGTTCTCTCCTGCAGGACCTATTCCTGGGGGATTGAGTCATTTAAGTTCTCCATTGTGGTCTCAGGCTCATGGTCACTGAATTGCCCTATAGTGAGAAAATGTAAATGTAAATGTAAATGGCAAGCAAACACTGATCATGCTTAGTGCATGCGGTGGAGCTACAGGGGTAGGCAGTGCTCAGCATCATTCACTTGAAAATATATAGAGAGGTAGGGATGGGGAAATCACTCACAAGCATGAGGGCCCGAGTTCAAGTCTCAGTATCCGGGCAAGAATGCCAGGTGGGGTGGTGGAGGACAGCGTTCCCGGGTACAACATCAGGCCAACATGCACCAGCACACCATGCAAAGGAGCCATGCCAAAAATTAAAAATAAATAGATACATAAATAAGTTATAAAAAGGGGCTGGGGAGATGGCTCAGTCTGTAAAAGCATTTGCTGTACGGGCATGACAACCTGAGCTCAGATCCCAAGAAGCCATTGAAAGCTGGGTGTGGTTGTGCCCATCTTGTAATTCCAGCTTGTCTATAGAGACAGGGGGAGGCAGAGATGGGAGAATCCCTGAAAGCTGATGAGCCAGCTAGCCTGGTGGGCACGGTGGCCAGCCATGAGACGTTGCCTTAACCAAGATGGAGGGCAAGAACCAACGCCTGATCTGACCTCTATATGCATGTCAGAGCGTGTGTGCAGCATGAACACACATGGACACACACAGCACACGCATACATACATGAAGGTAAAAATAGAATAAGCATGTACATACTGAAAAGGAAGAGGCAGCCCTGTGTGGCAGGAAGCAGTACACTCATCCACTCACCAACATGTGAACCTCCTTTCTCACTGAGTGACAGCCTGCCGAGCACCAGGGATGCTGTGGGAACAAAACTCCTCGTGGGTTTTATGGTCAAGTGCAAGATGTAAACTGACTGATAAACAAATAGACCAAGAGGGGATTATATCGTGCGTGGTAAGCACATTCTATTTAACCCATGCTTTATATTTAACATCTTCATGAGAATTCTGGCAATAACTGATAGTATTTCTGTCGTCGTTCCCTCACATAGTGAGGCCTGAAGCACTGCGTGAGCCTGACCAGGGTGATTGGCCCTGGCCGTGACTCAATGCTGGCCGCGCTGGAGCACCCCAACTCTAGAAACTCAGAACTTCGGGGACAGCAACACCGTTCCCAGGTGCAAAGTTCCACGCCCCACCTCACAGCGCAGGCTGCATGTGCGAGGTGTCTGTGACCTCGAAATAAACTTGGCGCTTAGGTGAGGGCTCCATCCCGAGAAATCTCATTATGTACGTGTAAATATTCCAAAGTTCAAAGTCTCTCAAAATTTGAATACTATTGCTCCTAACCTTTTTTGGATAAGGACTATTCAGCCCATAGTTTAAAAGACAGACTTATTTATCTCTGTAGACTTGGACCTAGCAGCCTTCCTAAGATATATATGATACCTGAATGTATATATGTCTGTATATGGGGAGTGTATATACAGAGAATATAAAAACAGCAAAGACCACTTGTAGCAATAAACCATAGGGAACTTTAGATTAAATGTACCTCCTCCCCTTCTCCCCCACACCACCGCCACTTCTCCAAACACTCATTCCTTCTCACACAGCACAGTTGCAAATGTTTCTCTCTCTCTTTTGTCTCTCTCCGCTCAAAGCTTGTCTTCTATACTTCGAAATCCGGGACGGTGGCATGGTCCCTCCCAGCCTGAGAGAGAGCAGCCTGGCACTGACCAGACGACAGGATTTGTGGCTCATAAGCAGGACTCCCCCTTTCCTCCAGGGGCCCCACGATTGACGGCGTCGGCCTCGTGGACTGGGTTACCAGGGATAAATCCCACTGGCGAAGGCACCGGCGGCTGGGCAGCCTGGCCATCCAACCTCCCCCACACTACCTCCCCTTTGCTCCCTGCCGGCCTTTTAACTTCAGCGCTCTGTCCTTCATGGCCCCCCTTCTTCATGGCTCCTTTGTCTCTCCTCCCACTCCTTGAACTTCCCCACCAGACATTCCCTGCCGGCCTTCTTCTCACTCCTTTTCTCGTTCATTTCATCCCATTCATTTAAAACTCGATAGCAAGAAAACAGTTCATCTCCGTGATTTTTAGGTTTAAAAGAAAAATGCTTGCTCATGCTCACTCCAATAGTAAATGGATGTGTTTAAGGGTAAACAAAAATGCCAAACTTTCACCCTTTTTTTTTTTAATTGCCTTACAGATTCAGTTAAAAGGTCAAGATTTTTTAGACAGTAAACCTTTAACAAATTAATTAATTCGGGTTTATTAGTAAAACACAGAATAGTTAAAATTTTTGCCTATATTTATAACTAGTAAGATATAATATGCTTTCTTTCAAATACAACTTTGCAATTTCTTGGGTTTTCATTTAAAAAGAGATATAAGCTGGGCTCAGGAGTTAGAGGTAGGGGGATTGCTGTGAATTTGAGGACAGCCTGAGACTACCTAGTGAATTCCAGACTGGCTTGGACTAGAGTGAGACCCTACCTCGAATAACCAAAATAAATAAAATAAAAGATATATGAAAGTTATAATTATATCTTTCTGATGAAAAAATGTTAAATAAAAGATCAGGTTATTAAATTCTGATTAAGATACATTTGAGAATTTTTAAAAGTGGCATGATTATAACTTAAAAGTTAAGCTGGGCATGTTGGCACAGAACTTTAATCCCAGCACTTGGGAGGCAGAGGTAGCAGGATCAGCATTTAGTTCGAGGCCACCCTGAGAGTACAGAGTGAATTCCAGGTCAGCCTGGGCTAGAGCAAGACCCTACCTTGGACAACAGCAACAAAAAAAAAAAAAAAAAAGAAAGAAAGAAAGAAAGAAAAACCTTAGAAGTTATACAACTTCTAAGATAAAAATTTCCACACTTTAAATCTAGCACCTGATTCTCTGGCTACAAAAATAAGATTTTCTGAAAATTTTATTTTTCAGCTCATAATAATGTTTATAAGAAGAAAGGCTTAAAAATCAAAGATCCTTTTTATTAAATAAGACATTTAAAGCCCATGATTAAATTATATCCAAATGTTAAGTTTGTCTGTTTTCCCATTGGGCAAAGCCTTTACTTGTTAGTTAGAGAACTTGGGTTAATCTCTTAAACTCTTTCATGTTTAAATAGTTCTAAAATCTCCAGGGTATTCCACTTGTCCCTCGACATACTCCTAAATGACGTGTCACAAGTACATGTCATCTCAGATATAGAAAATACACTCATAATTGAGATCTGCATGATAATGGCTAATTAGATTAATGTGATTCAATTGTTTTTATAGTGATGGCACTAGATTAAATTATATCTCTCACCTGAAAAGTTGCCTTTCTTCCTGTTCATCCAGCCTTAATGTGGCCAGCTGTAGCCATGTGGGTCAAATTGCAGTTTGCTAGGTGACAAAGTGTGACATGATCGAAACTGAGGCTCCCTGAAGCCACACCTGTGTTACTAGAATGTTAATAATTGCATTATTTTTTTTGTGGAGAGTTAAATGTTACAGGACCAGAGCTAAAATTATCATGGACTGTATTAGCTTTTGAAAACAGCCAAACTTGCTGTCTCTTTGTGTGTAGGACTGTACCTCTCTGGGTCACCCTTGTACTGCGTCATAGCTCTAGACATGTTTTCTTTTAAGCTAGACCTGTGCATTCGACTTGCTTCTTTCTTCTGAGGTAAAGACATTCTTCTGTATGCCAGGGACACATTTCCTGAGGCTTTTATGCTGTCCAGTGTCATGAGTGTCTCTGACCATGCCAGTTCAGTCTTTAATTGGCCTGTTTAACGTCCACAATTTATCGCAATAGATACAGTTCCAATAGGTTTCAAAAATCCCCATTGTCACTTCCTCAATAACCCTTTGGATTTTTATGTCTATAGGCCCTCTCTTAGTCCATCTGCTGACTTGGTTCATCCAGACCACCCCCATCATGCCATGTAGATTCCCTCATTCCCTTAACTCAGGAGTACAGATCCCAGCCTCCGACTCAGACACCTGAGATGGGGAAGCTTCTAACCCTGCAGTGGCCCGGTCCAGCAAGAAGCAGTTAGAGACCCCCGATTACACTGCCCCATCACCTAATGGGATTCCCCATCCTCTTTCCTATAAAGTTTTCTCTGTTCTTTTTCTAAAAAAAAAAAGTAAACAAAAAAATCTGGAATGTAAGAGTCCCAGAATTCTCTACTCATCCTCTCTCACCCTTCCCACCTAGCCTTGCTCAGAAGCTTCTGGAACCAACTCCTGTGATGGTTACTGAGGACACCTGTGGGCTGAGAGGAGAGAAGGCCGCTTCTCCTCAGCTCCCACCTCCACAATCACACAAGGTCCTTTCCTTGCGGGGCAGTCCCCTCCTCTTCCCAGAACCCTTCAGGCCCTCTCTAGTCCATTTCTCTCTCTGCGTCTCCCTTTCTCTTCCCCTGACATGCCTCCTCGTCTCTTTCTGTCTGTGCCGCTCTCTCTTTCTCCCCATCTCACTCACTCCTCTCTTTTTACACACAGCTCCAATATGCCTCTCTCCCTATGGCTTTGCATGCTACTAATAAAAGTTCTTGGGTCTGAAGAAAATAGTTTGCCTTGAACCCAGAATCTGACAAGGGTCCTACCTGCATTCCCATGCACAGAGATAAGCACAGCAGACATCAAACCCACAAACGATTTTCATTTACTGGCCGGCAAGAGGGTGACTTTACTTCCACATCGATGGTTTGAGGTGGGTGCCTTTTTTTCTGACTTGAGCGGAGGAGCATTGAAAGGACACATGGCAGAGACAACTGATCTGCCTGACGGAACCCCACTGTGGGGGAACCCCCTTTCATCACCTTTTCAAAACCCTCATGATTTCACTTCCGCTGAGCGGCTGAGACTGTTTGATCAGTGTTGGTACAGTGATGAAGGAAGGCAGCATCTTTTTAAACCTATGACTCTTCGACATTTCCACCCAGGGAGTTAATCAAAGCATTTCTCTGGCAGTTAATTGCATTCCCTCTGTAGGCTTGCTGACCTGTCTCTTCCCAGCACTGTTCAACATCATTTTGTTGGATTATAAAAATAATCACCAGTATCCATGAGCAGTGATAGCACACAGCCCTGAAGTCTACTAGTCCAAGGGGGAAAAAAAAATTAATACTATTTGAGCACTTAGAAGCATAGAAAATTCTGGATAACTTTGCAACAAGCCAGCCTGACAAAAGTAGCCCACGGCACCCAAAACTACTAGTAAAGAAACGCTGAGGGAAGATCCTAGGAAAATGTGGTGACCGAGCTAGTGTGGGGAAGGAATGCTCTGCCTTGAAGAGTGAGGTTGTCACTGCTGTTGTTGTTCTCCCCCAAACATTTAGCTTTAGAAATCAAATAGCAACAATGGCTACATGAAGTTTTGAGAAAAGAGACTCCATGAGATTCTTCATAGGTATTGAAATATTTTAGGAAAATTCCTTTGGGGCTGGAGATATGACTCAGGGGTTAAGGTGTTTGGCTGAAAAGCCAAAGAACCCAGGTCCGATTCCCCAGTACCGATGCAAATCCACATAAACAAAGTGGTGCATGCATCTGGGGTTCATTTATCGTGGCTAGAGACCCTGGCATGCCCATTCATTCTCTCTATCTCTGCTTGAAAATAATTCAAAATATCCGAGCTGGGCGTGGTGGCACATGCCTTTAATCCCGGCACTCGGGAGGCAGAGGTAGGAGGATCACAGTGAGTTTGAGGCCACCCTGAGACTACATAGTGAATTCCAGGTCAGCCTGGGCTAGAGTGAGACCCTACCTCAAAAAAACCAAAACCAAAACCAAAACCAAAAAAAAAAAAAAAACAAAACAAAGAAAATAAATAAAAGTAGCTTAAGAAAGAAAAAAAATTCTTTTAAAAGTTAGTTATCAATCAGCAACAGGATACTTCCTACCCAAGAAAAAGGATGTGTTTCTGAGGTAAACATTGACTACTCTGTGATGGGCAAGACCAAAGTTGTCAGCACCAGTGTAAATGCCAAACCAAGATGTCATGCTCCCCTCCAGACAGCCAGTCCCACAGAAATCCACCAAATCAATCCCCTCTGTGTACCAGCAATGGCCAATTTAAAGTTAAATAAAAAGCGATCTAACAAAATCAATAAAGCACATAAATAAATATAAAATAAATAGAAGTATATGAAAAGACACTTAAAACTTAGCTGAGATGAACAAATCTGGGATTCAAATTGCTGAAGTAAGCCTTACTTCACAGGAAGGTTTGATAGTGCAAAGTGTCAAATGTATCTAAATTGATGTATAAATATACATTCCTACAAAAGTATATAGTACACAAATTCTGTGTTTCTTAACTTTCATAGAAACCAGTCTTTCAAGGAATATAGATGAGTACATACAAGAAGTATACTCACTAGTCTCAAATATTTCTTCTTCCAATATATTATTATATTTGCTTTTTTTTTCTCTTAATGTTATCCATTTCCTTTTTTATTTGATTAATTCTACTAAATTAGAGTTCTTAAATAACTGTTTTTGGAAAGTCATATGGGCCAATGGATATAGGTCTGACAGATTGTTTTTTATGCCTGAATAGTGTCCTTTAATACAACTAAATTGCTCTTTCTTTAAGCATTCTTCTAATTACTGGAACTCAGTTTGTTTTTTTTTTAAGAGGATAAAATAGTTTCTTCTGGAGCCAAATATGAGTGATTATGTCCTGGGAACACAGATTTAGGTTGCCCCAAATTCCATGTTCCAATGTGTTAATAATTTTATGAGGGTTTTACAGTTACAAAACAAAAGAAAGTCATAAATGAAACATGGGCTGACCCTCAGGTAGGCCGGTTACGGCAAAGTGGGGGAATCTCCACCACAGGCCCCAGGTGCTGTCTGAGGACATTCTTAGTCCTTGGGTTGGTGGAAGCTGGGGCTCTGTTCTTGCATTCCATACTCAGTTTGCTTTGAAGAGTGTGTGAAGGATAATGCCACAGCTAGTGACTCCATGTCCCTAGCCTCGCCACCTTCACAGGACCTTCGTGAGGCAACAGGGACAAAAATATGTGTGCATTACAACTTTCAATGGATTTTGCTAGAACATTTTGCAAAGGTACTCTAATAGCTTATATCTAACTGCATATAGAGTGCCCATTTACTCTAGTTTTCCCACACTGGATACTATAACCCATTTAATTTAGACCAGTTTTGTGGACATATACCAGTTTCATTACTCTGTGTATTTTTTTTTTTTTTCGAGGTAGGGTCTCACTCTTGCTTAGGCTGACCTGGAATTCATTATGTAGTCTCAGGGTGGTCTTGAACTCATGGTGATCCTCCCAAGTGCTGGGATTAAAGGCATGTGCCACCACACCTGGCAACTTTGTGTATTTTTGACTGTGAAGTATGTTGGAAATCTTAACATACCTGTTGGTCATTTGTATTTTCATATTCTGTGGCTTATTGTGAGCATCACACATATTTTTATTAACTTGTCTTTCCCTTTTAAAAAAGTTATTTATTTATTTGAGATAGAGATAAAGAGAGGGAGAGAGTCAGATAGATAGAGAAAGAATGAGTATGGCCATGCCAGGACCTCTTGCCACTGCAAATGAATTCCAGACACATGCTCCCTTTGTGCATCTGGCTTTACACGTCTACTGGGGAATTGAACCTGGGCCATTGAGTTTTGCAAGCAAGCAGCTTCAATCACTGAGCAATCTCTCCAGCCCATCTTCCCCCCCCCCTTTTTTTTTTGATTTGTACTCATTGTTTTGTTCCTGGGATTATAGAACCATCTCGTCAAGGCTTTGCCACCTTTTAACATAGCCACAGTGGAATTGGGCTTCCAGTACATGAGCCCTTGGGAGCAAACCACCTCCAAATGCAGTGGTCCTACCCGCAATAAGGATAGGAAGGTCACAGCATCTCAGCAGCTGATAGCTGATGGAATCTTGGATATGTCTCAGAGGCCATGTATGTTTCTGGGAACAAGCATTTGTCCTTATCATTTCTGCCAGCAATGCCCAGCTGGTGCAGAGGCCAGTCATCAGCAAGAACTCAGTGCGTGCCCGGCTATCCCTGTCTGCCCTTGAGGTGAGCCTCATGGTGTTCATTCTGTGAGACTTCTAACTTAAGATGCATGTGATTCTTTTGAGAATACTAGACTGTCAGAAGCCAGAGTTCTCAAGCACACCAACCCACCGATTCCCTGAAGGGAAACCCAGGAAGGCCATTCCTCTTTACCTTCAAACCTAGCATGTATGTACAAATTTCAACTGTTGCTAATTAGGTGTACAACACTGATCTATGTTTAACATCTATAGCCTTCCTATAGTCTGGATCTTGAGTGTCTCCGCAAGCTCATGTGTTACAAGCTTGATCCCCAGCCTTGGGGCTATTGGTGGGACCTTTAAGAGGTTAGGTTAGTTGGAGGCCATTAGGTCATTGGGGGTGTGACTTTAAGGGGATTTTGAGACCCCAGCTTCTTTTCCATCTTTTTCACTTCTTGGTCACGAGGTGAGCAGCTTTGCTTTTGTCTCCCCACCATGATGTGCTCACTTGCCATAGGACCCAAAGCAACAGGGCCAACTGGCCATGGACGGACACTTTAAAACTGCCAGGCATAACAAGTCTTTTATCAACACAAATTAATTTATATCCAATATTTTTATAGTGACAGGATGCTGACAAACACAGGCTTCAACTGACTTAAGAGACAATAATGTGATCTCAGAGAGAAAGTCCCATTGCAATGTGATATATGTTGGGGGGGGGGGGTGTCCACAGCACCAAAACGAGTTATCATTACTTCCACTATCAGTTACCTTTTGACTTTGTATATCTTTGTATATAGTAGGCTTTCTGGCCATAAATGTGGTTAAAATTTTTGTATGGCCAAATTTGTCTTTCTGGGTTCTGAGGTTCTGTGCCTTGCTGGGTGAGGCCTCTTAGATTTTTCTTCTAGTGTGTTTACTTTTATATTTCCATGATCAAATAATGTTATATTAAATATTGTATATGGGATGCAACAGACTTCATTTTTATCTAGATGAACAAATCATGCTAGCATCATTTATCAATGATTATAGAGTCCAAAGAACTAAATCCACGCAAAGAGATTTTAAAAGTGCATTTGTACTGGGGACTTTTCTTGTATTTCTTTCAAAGTTGACAAGCAAATGAGGAAAGTCTAAGTAGTCACCCACTCAGTATTTGACCGGCAGTCTTTATAGACCATCAATAATGTATGATCAAAGGTTCTTCTAGGGCACACATGGACACACATTCTGGTTAGAATGTGACTTTCTCTGAGCAGAAAGTCTTATCATTTCTCACACCCCGTGGGATGCTCAAAGAGCTGCAAAGATGTGCTTAATTGAAAGACAGTTTTAATAATAGAAAGCTCACAGAACACATTCCTTTACTGTCCTCCAATAAAACTGGGAATGAGAAATGGAAAGTGGACCAATTTTTTTTTCCTGGAAATTGGGAAACATTCATAATCTCTTACTCAAGTCATACCTGAAAAACTGCTCTCAAATGTAATAAAACCACGCCACTGCTCAAACCTAAAGGATGCAACTCAAGTATGCAGAAAATTGAATAGCTATGGCATGATATTCAGTTTTGAAAAGAGTAAACACAAAAGAACAGAGTATTTAATCTCACAAATTAGAAAAAGACAAACAAAAAGAAAGTAGATGTGGGGATTCACAAAGATGAAAAGCTTGTATCGATTTACTCAAAAACAAAGAAAGAGTTGAAAAGATAAATGAAACCAAAAGTTGGTACTTGAAAGAGCTAACATAACAGATACTTCCCTGATGAGTTTGGTGAAATAAAAAGAAAGCACCATCATACTGTGTTAGTGACAAGAAAGAAGATGTGGATATTGGAGAGATTAAAGGAAATCAGAGATCATTATATGTGACAAGATGGCAATATATTTGTAAGTCTTGAGGTCACAGAGCGCCTTCTATTAAAATACTATTTTCTGAAATGGGTCCAAGAAGAGTTGAAAGAACCAGACCAGACACAGAATAGACTGAGATGGTAATTCCAGAGCTAGTAATGTAAGAAAAGGAACTGGGCTTAAGTAGTTTCATAGCTGAGTACAAATAATAGAACATAAGACCAATGCTTATCTGAATGATTCCAGACTGTAAAAGGGATAGAAAGGTCCTCATTTGTGTGTGTATATGTGTAAGCAAGTACTTGTAACCACTGAGCAATTTCCCTAGCCATGTGTATGTGTATGTATTCATATCTACCTATCTATCTATCTATCTATCTATCTATCTATCTATCTATCTATCTATCTATCTTAATAGGTATGCATATATATGTACACACATATAGTAAAGGGCAAAAGTGAATGCCTACTGATTTTGTAACTGAGTAATGTCTTCTTAACCATCTCCGAGAATACAAAATTCTTCACAAACTGTTCTGTTAGTTGCACTGCATCTCTTTGAGTCCATTTGCTTGGCGTCCATTCGTGACCACCTTCTGGCCCACTCGCTCTTACAGTGGTAGCTGTTTGGCTTTTCATTACTGTATTATTACCATCAGTTCAATAATGGTTTGCAGGGACCTTTCAGAGATCTTTTGGTCATTGACCAATAGGAAGGGGTCACTTATATTTTCCCTTTGCTGGTTTAGATTCCCTGGTTTCCTGAGGGCTAGTGAGAGAACTTCAGGTTGAAGGATGGTGCAGGGTGGGGAGTTTTGTCTTCCTGCTGGCCAGCCTTCCATGTGTCTCTGTGGAAGTCCGTGGCTGACAGGCAGTGCCCTCTGCCACATATGCCCATGAGTGTCTTCTTTTCTCTTCTCTGCCTCAAGTGCCACCTCAAGTCACAAATAACTCTGCCCACCCCCCTTTGAGTTCTAGGTGATGCTTTTGCTCATATCCATGACATTTACTGGAAATAATATTACATTGATTTTTTTTATGGGGGGTTGGAGAGAATTGGCATGCCAGGGTCTCCAGCCACTGCAATTGAACTCCTGATGCATGTTCCACCTTGTGTGCATGCGTGTCCTTGTGCACTGCGTCACCTTGTGCCTGGCTTACGTGGGACTGGAGAGTCAAAGATGGGTCCTTAGGCTTTGCAGATAAGCACCTTAACTGCTAGCCATCTCTCCATCCACTTTTTAAAATTATTAAGATTGGTAAAATCTCAATTTTGAGTGATGGTATATAGCAAAGAATTCAACAGTGTATCAAGAAGGCTTCTCTATCAGAGCTCTCAAATGTATCTTTGGAGTAGACCGCTTCAGCCACTCTTTTGTCTCTATCACAGCCCTAGCCCCACTCATCTCTCCACAGGTCTCACAGGAGCCCCTGACTGCTTGCTCTTCCCGTATAATATCTTTCCCGTTTGGGTCTTCCTGTTCTCAAGTTTAGAAGGCTTTGAAGGCTGTCAAGAACATTGAAAGTGAAATCCCAACTCCCCTCAAGGCCTGCAAAGCTCCGTGCAATCTCATCTGGCCTCAGCCCTCCCATCCTCTCTGCCCTTCAGACCGTCTTTCCTTTCCTACAACCTGCTCAATAGTGTCTTGCCTCGGGGCCTTTCTGAACACTACTCATGCTTCAGAACAGTCTTCTGTCAGTCTGTGGTCTGTTGAGCCTGTTCTTGTTATTCAGACATCTCTAAGGATGGCTCCTGGTGACCTTGGCCTTTGTAAGACTTCCTTGCCCTTGAGTCTGGGTGGCGTCAGGGAATATGATCAGTCATCACTTCCCTGATGGTATTATGTAATATGATAAGAGGGAGGCTATTGTGATGGGCTTGATGTAACCGCATCATCTCTGGAAGAGTTTTCCATGCTGGTCTAGAAGACAAAGTCAGAGGAGCTGAAAGAAGAGCGCTGGATGTGCCATTGCTGGCTAAAGGTGGAAGGTACCCTGTGAGAAGGAATATTAGGACCTTAGGGGCCGAGACAGGGCACTGGAAGACAGTCACCAAAGGGCCTGACATTTCAGTCCTACATGGGCAGACACCGTGACCTGAATGAACATTGTCCTCTTATATTTTCTGTTGCTACAAGACAGTAACGGAGCCGGGCGCGGTGGTACGTGTCTTTAGTCCCAGAACTTGGGAGGCAGAGGTAGGAAGATTGCCATGAGTTCAAGGCTGCTCTGAGACTATATAGTGAATTCCAGGTCAGCTTGGGCTAGAGTGAGACCCTACTCAAAAAAAATTGAGAGAGAAAGACAGAGAGAGAGAGAGAGAGAGATGAGAGTACCAGAGATGGGACATGATGCTGTCTTTCTGTCACTATAAAAAAAATAACTGTAGAGAAATCAACCTATAAAGAGAAAGATTTGTTTTGGCTCATGGTTTTGGAGCCTTCAATCTATGGTCATTGGGTCTATGGTGGCACATCATGGTGGAAGCTCATGGTAGAGCAAATTGCTTCCTTCATGGTTGGAAAAGTAAAAGAGAGGGGAAGAAGAGAGGCTGGGATCCCACTGTCCTCCTCAAGGGCACGTGTGTTAAATGAATCACACAAAGTACTATTTAAAGGTTCCACCACCTGCCATGATCACCATGGGCTGGGGCTAAGCCTTTAACACAGGGGATTTTGGAGAACATCCTATATTCAGACTTGACCACTGAGTAATTTTTTTGTTTGTTTTGAGACAGGTTCTTATGTATCTCAGGATGGCCTGGTAATGTATAAAACATGAACATGGGGCTGGAGAGATGGCTCAGCAGTTAAGGCACTTGCCTGTGAATCCTAAGGACCCAGATTTGATTCCCAGTTTCCCATTATCCATGCAAGCCAGATACACATGGTGACACATGTATCTGGAGTTTGTTTGCAGTGGCTAGAGGTCCTAGCATGCTCTCTCACATACATAAAATACTTAAATAAATATGAAAGTTAGTTTGGCTCACTGATCTAGTGGCTGGGAAGTCCAGGAGCATGTTGTTGACTTCCGCTTGGCATTGAGATGGCCTTCCTGCTGTGTCATACACAGTGATAATCACACTCTTGAGTCCCATGCAGTTTTAGGTCAGAAGTCAAGTCAAATGGGGTCCTTTCTCAAGGCTGATATCAAAGCAGTAGCAATGCCTGCTCAGATCTAGAGATTTTGGAGAAATAATCCTTCCACATTTGCCCTGCTTGGAATCATGCAGTGGAAATGTATTCCCCATGTTCCCATGGTAATAGTATTAGGAGGTGATATCTTTGGGAAATAACTGAGATTGGGTGACCCACCAGGCATGGTGGTGCATGCCTTTAATCCCAGCACTCGGGAGGTAGAGGTAGAGGATTTCCATGAGTTCGAGGCCACTCTGAGACTACATAGTGAATTCCATATCAGCCTGGGCTACAAGCAGACCCTACCTCAAAAAAGAAAAAAAAAAAATTGGGTGAGGTCATGATAGTGGGCCAAGCTCCATGAAGCCAAAGCTGTCATCTCTGTTGGTTATCACTCATGCCACCTTCCAGGACAGCCTGGCACATTTCTGGGTTAACCTCATCATTGATTGGCTGATGGACACCAGCGTTAGGTGAATACCAAAGAACGGAATGGAGATACGGCATGAGGACATTGGGGTGGGGAAGTTCCCTTGGCTATAAAGCCGGATTAGCTTTCTGGAAGATTCATTAGTTCTTCAGCATCAACCCTCCTCATGTTTAGCATTCGGCTGGATAAACTTTCCAGGTGGTACGTGTACCGGAAGAGAAAGGCATTGCCTTGGACAAGTTATGCAGGGATTCTGTCTCACTTTTTTTTCAACTGAAAATTGGAGGTTGTGGAAATCCATAAGGCAGATATAACTTGTGTTTTCTTAAAGTGACATAGTGTCATTATTTCTCTTCAAGTATTTATTCCTCAAACTACCATCTCATGAAGTCTTACCGAAATCATCTGGAAATAAAATGTGCCATTTTACCACAAGAGGGTGTATTTGACCTTTGTTGACAACAAAGTCCAATATGTAAAGCCTCTCTTCATAGACATGTATTTTGCAGTGGGCTTAATATGTATGAGATGAATTCCAAATGTCATCATCAAATTATGTGGGCAAGTTAATCGTGTGTGTGTCTCTGTGTGTGCATGTGTGTGTCCAGGAAGTCTATACATCCTTCCCATATGTTTTCTGATGACTATGGAATCAGAACCACATTTTGACAACATTTCTTCCATCAAATAATAAATCTTTGACATTAAACGAGGAGATAGTCTCATGAGGAAGACAAGAGTTTTCATTTGGGATCCATTACAACAAAATCTCAGCCCAAGAATATTGCTAAAAAGCATATTTTGCCTTTTGAGCAGGTTGTGTGGCTCATAGGAGGCAAGTCTGCCACTCAGAGCCCAACTCCAAGAGCACCTTCTGCTCTAAATGTCCCCACTTGGCGTTTCAGGTTTTTATTTTGTGTTCATAATACTTCCTCTTATTGGTCTTTTGTCAACACTAGGACAATCCTAGTTTAGATTTCTCTCCAGGTGAGAAAAGCCTTGGTTTATCTCACAGGAGGCTTTATTACTATGATTTTTTTGTTCATGTCACCAAGTCATGCCGTATGTCATGACTTGTAATTACTATGGCTGCTTACTGGTTGGGTTATATTGGCTTAGCTATTTGAAGCTTTTATCTTACAGTTTATTCATCTAAAAATTGGAGATTGTCTTAGTCAGACATTGTATTGCTGTAACCAAATTCCAGACAGAAACAAGTTAAGGGTACTAGAATTCCTCTTGGTTTAGAGTGATTCCAGAAGTTTCAGTCCATCATGGCAGGAACACAGCAAAAGTTTATCATGGTGGGAACATGATGAAAGTAGTCCACCATTTTGGGAGCATGGTAGGAATAGTCCATCACAGTTGGAGCACAAGGGAGCAGTTCATCAATGAGGGAGCAGTCCACCATAGAAGGAGCAGTCCATCATGGTGGGAACAGTCCATGAAGGAGGGAACAGTCCATTATGATGGGAAAGTCCATCAAGGAGGGAGCAGTTCATCAGGGTGGGAACAGTCCATCAGGGTGGGAACAGTCAATCAAGGTGGGAACAGTCATCATGGAGGGAGCAGTCCATCAAGGAGGGAGCAGTCCATCATGGAGGGAGCAGTCCATCAAGGAGGGATCAGTCCATTATGGTGGGAGCAGTCCACCAAGAGGGAGCAGTCCATCATGGTGGGAACAGTCCATCAAGGAGGGAGCAGTCCATCATGGTGGGAACAGTCCATCATGGAGGGAGAAGTCCATCATGATGGGAACAGTCCATCAAGGAGGGAGCAGTCCATCATGGTGGGAACAGTCCATCAAGGTGGGAGCAGTCTATCAAGGAGGGAGCAGTCCATCAAGGAGGGAGCAGTCCATCATGGAGGGAGCAGTCCATCAAGGAGAGAACAGTCCATCATGGTGGGAGCAGTGCATCAGGGTGGGAACAGTCCATCAGGGTGGGAACAGTCCATCATGGTAGGAATAGTCCATCAAGGAGAGAGCAGTCCATCATGGTGGGCGCAGTCCATCAAGGAGGGAACAGTCCACATGGAAGGAAGGAACGAACAGTCCATCATGGTGGGAACAGTCCATCAAGGAGGGAGCAGTCCATGATGGTGGGAACAGTCCATCAGGGTGGGAATAGTCCATCAAGGAGGGAGCAGTCCATCATGGAGGGAGCAGTCCATCAATGAGGGAGGAGTCTATCATGGTGGGAGCAGTCCATCATGGAGGGAGCAGTCCATCAATGAGGGAGGAGTCCATCATGGTGGGAGCAGTCCATCATGGTGGGAGCAGTCCATCAGGGTGGGAACAGTCCATCATGGAGGGAGCAGTCCATCATGGAGGGAGCAGTCAATCAATGAGGGAGGAGTCCATCATGGTGGGAGCAGTCCATCATGGTGGGAACAGTCCGTCATGGAGGGAGCAGTCCATCAATGAGGGAGGAGTCCATCATGGAGGGAGCAGTCCATCCATGAGGGAGGAGTCCATCATGGAGGGAGCAGTCCATCATAGAGGGAGCAGTCCATCATGGTGGGAACAGTCCATCATTGAGGGAGCAGTCCATCATGGTGAGAAAAATTCAACATGGTGGAAACAGTTTACCATGATGAGAGCAGTTCATGGCATGGTGATCAGAAAGCAGAGCAAAAGAAGCAGATTAGAGATCTAATATAACCTTAACAGTCTTTCTCCAGTGATCTACTCCCTCCATATCCTAAATTTTCCACAGTCTACTATGTTATGACCACCAGCTAGTGGTCAACCATTCAAAACATGAGTCTATGGGATACATTTCACATTCATATATCAGCAGAGGCTACAGTCCATTGTTACAAGGTGATTGAAAGGTTTAATGAACAAATATTAGCATGGCTGATACTTTTTTGAGAAATAGTCCTTTCTGCTTTTTTCACTCATTTTCTCCCTTCCTCACGTCTGTCCTCCTAAAGTGAACAGTGTTTTTATGTTCTTGCTTTGAAAAAAAAAATCAATTATTTCAGAAGTTGCTTGCAAGTTTTTTTGTTAAATTCTGAGATTATTGGTAGAGTCTGCTAAGGTCTCCTCTTTGGATACAGGATACAGGACAGAGGGAGGGTGGAGGAAGAGAGGGAATATCAGTTTAGAGCACAAGCCCACAGACATCTTAAAGTGCCTGAAGCCTGTAGGAGCAAGGGTCCTGCTCTTCTAGAGTCATGGGGAGGTTGGACACCAGGTTTTAAGAACTGCCCAGCTACAGACCCTTGTAGTTCTGCCACAGACAATGTGGAAACAGAAAGTTCCAAGTGTCAACCTGCCAAAGATGCAGGCAGTGAGAATTTTAGCAAAGCCATGATGACCTGAAGGTCAGAAGCCTCCCTAGCTCAAGGCAATGGAGAAGGGTGTCATAGTCATCTTAAATAGGGATATAATATTAATCTACTAAACACTTGGTATCAAGATGGGGCATTGCAAAGAGGAAAACCATAGGGCATAAACAAAATCTCCATAGCTATCTGCATATTCTAATTTTGGGCTGTTTACATTGGTTAGTGTATATGTGGGGGGGGGCCTGTGGGTGTGCAAGCGTATATTCACATGTGTGTTTAGAGACTGAAGAAGTACTCTTCTTTCTTGTTACAGGATTTATGCTTTGTTGGGAAAAATATATGTGGACTTGCTCCCTTGTTGAACTAAATTCTGAGTGAACTGACTGAGCTAGAGAGATAAATGAGTGAGTTTATGAGATGTTCAGGGATGTGGGAAAGAACACTTATTAGTAACTGTTTGGAATTTCTCTGTTGATTTTAGCTTGATGGCCTTGGCTGTGAGAGTATAGAAATTTATAGTGTTAGCAAGAACTTTACGCTATATGATTTTTCTTTGCAGTCGAAAGGACCTAGCATGGTATCTGGCTAATAGCTCTTTATGAATCTCTTTTAATTTCTCACTAAAGTATTTTTGAAGGCCAGGTAAAATTATAATTCAGCCTGTTGAATAGTCCGATGCCACAATATGTAAGATGGTAGAAGAGAGCTGAGCTCCCACAAACAAAATGTGCATTCCATACTGGAAAAGTTACATTCCCCCTCCTTATGAATAGCATCCCCATTGAAGTGAAGGTAGTGAGGTAGTGCTTATGTTACTTTGGGCTCTCAGTCTGTGAAGGATTCTATTTGTAATTAATTCTTAATGAAGTAACTGCTAGGAAAACAAACAGACTAAAACACAAACAAGCAAAACCAAGAAAGAAGTACTATGACTTAAGTGAGTTCCCCTAACTTGTGTTGGGATCTTAATTACTCAATGCGACTGGGATGGGTGGGGGTGGGGAGGGAATACAGGACTAGGGGAGGAGTTTGGGTCATGGGAACAAAGCCTCCAGGAGTGGGTCAAGGGCATGTGGCTCCCTTTCTGTCTTTCACACACGCCTTCTAGCCCGTTCCCTCTGCCACACTCTGAGGCAGCAGGAGGCTAGGGCCATGCTTGTGCTGTGGACCTCCTCCCTTTCCAGCACTGGGTGCTGCCAAGAATAAACCTTCTTTCTTTGAAATCACCCAGTCCTGGAGTTCTGGTAAAGCCTAAGACCATGGACTAAGTGATAAGCTTGAGGACTTAGCAGTGGCAGCTGATAATACTCTAATTGTAGTTGGGAGTCCGGGCCCTGGGGCAATGCGTGGTGGAGTGTGGATGATCATCTGACTGCTCTGAAGTATCCAGGCATCTAGCAGGAGGGATGAAAACACTCGAGTACATCAGAGGAAGGGAGCGCCTGGGACACAGACCCACGAACCTGCACTTCTGCTCTGGGTTCGAGAAAGGGACACAACTTACTCTGAACAGAAACAAGACCGATGCAAAGGCCTTATCCCTTGTAAAACTAATAGTGCTATGTAAAAACTTCACAAGTTTATTATCCAAACATGCATGGAAAAAAAAATAAAGTTCTATTTAGGATGCTGGAGAGATGGCTCAAGGGTAAAGTCTAACAATCCTGGTTAGATCCCTGGTACCCATGTAAAGCCAGATGCGCAGAATGGTGCATGCCTCTGGAGTTCGTTTCCAGTGGCTGGAGGCCCTGGCATACCCATTTGTTCTCTCTCTATTTCTCTGTCTTTCTTTCTCCTGTCTTTCTCTGCTTGCAAATAAATAAATAAAAATTTAAAAATACCGGCCATGGAGAAAGTGATCAATGATGCTGTCCCATTTTCAATAAAGACAAAATTTAAATATCTTGTGTTATCACTAACCAAAGAAGTTAAAAACCTACACAATAAAAGCATGAAAACACTGAAGAAAGAAATTGAGGAGGACAAGAAAGGATAGAAGACCTCACATGCTCATGGACTGGAAAAATTAATATTGTAAAAATAGTTATTCTACCAAAAGCAATTTACAGATTCAACACAATAAAATCCAATAAAAATTCCAGCAATATTCTTCACAGTTAGAAAAAAATAATCTCAAAAATTGTATGGAACTACAGAAGGCCTCAGATATCCAAAACTATCTTCAGCAAAATAAATACTTCTGGAGGTATCATCATACCTGATTTCAAGATAGACCATACAGCCCGGGTAATAAAAGTACCATGATAGTGGCAGAAGGACAGACACATAGATCCATGGAATGGAACAGAAGATCCAGGTCTAAGTTCAAGCAACTGCAACTCTATGATCTTTGACAAAGGAGCCAGAAACACACACTGGAGAAAGGACAGCACGTTTCAATAAATGGTGCCAGAACAGTTGGATAATCACATGTAGAAGAATGAATCTAGACCTACTTCTCTCACACTGAACAAAACTTAACTCCAAGTGGACTAAGGAGTTTAATGTAAGACCCAAAACTCCAAGACAATTCAAAGAAAAAAATAGAGAGTGGGCTGGAGAGATGGCTTAGCAGTTAAGCGCTTGCCTGTGAAGCCTAAGGACCCTGGTTCGAGGCTCGGTTCCCCAGGTCCCACGTTAGCCAGATGCACAAGGGGGCTCATGCGTCTGGAGTTCATTTGCAGAGGCTGGAAGCCCTGGCGCGCCCACTCTCTCTCTCTCCCTCTATCTGTCTTTCTCTCTGTGTCTGTTGCTCTCAAATAAATAAATAAATAAAATAAAAATAAAATAAATAAAACAAAGTATTTTGAAAAAAAAATCAAATAATCCACCCAAAAAATGGGGTAGAGTTGTGCATGGTGGCGCATGCCTTTAATCTTAGCACTCAGGAGGCAGCAGTAGGAGGATCACTGTAAGTTTAAAGTCAGTCGGAGAGTACATAGTCACCTCCACGTCAGCCTGGGCTAGAGGGAGACCTTACCTTGATAAACCAAAGAACCAAAAAGAAAAAAAAAAAAAAAATCAGGTAGAGACCTGAATAAAGAATTCTCAAAGGAAGAAATACAAATGGCCAATACTCATTTAAAGTATTGTTCAACATCTTTAGTCAACAGGGAAATGCAAATTAAAATGACTTTGAGAGTCTGTCTCATTCTAGTCAGGATAGCAATCATCAAAAAAAAAAAAATCAAATAATGAGCACTGGAGATATTGATCAGTGGTTAAGGCACTTGCCTTCAAAGCCTTATGACCTGGGTTCAATTTCCCAGTACCCATGTAAAACCAGAGGCACCATTCATCTGGAGTTCTTTTGAAGTGGGTACAGGCCCTGGTGCACCCATTTTTTCTCTCTCTCTCTGTCTCTTTTTTCTCTCTCTGTTTGCAAATAAATAAATAAAAATTTAAAAAAATCAAATGACAACAAATGCTTGTGAGGCTGTGGAGAAAGCGAAACCCTTATTCACTGCTGGTGAGAGTGCAAACTTGCACAACCACTATGGAACTCAGTATGGAGACTCCTGAAAAAGATGAAAATAGATCTACCATCTACCAGCTCTTCCTGTCCTGGGCACCAACCTTAAAGACTTTACTCTTTTCTTCAGAGACACCTGCTCAACCATGCTTATTGCCACTCTACTCACAATAGCTTGGAGTTGGAATTAGCCTAGCTGTCCATTGACTGTTTGGATAATGAAGCTGTGGTATCTAAACACAGTGGAATTCTACGTAGCAGTAAGGAAAAATGCAGTAATGTAATTCACAGGAAAATGGGTGTATTTGAAAAAAAGTCATTCTAAGCAAGGTCACACAAAGAAAGACAACTGTTGCATGTTCTCTCTCATGTGTGGCTTCCAAGCTGGATCAGCTGGAGTTGAGTGGAAGTGGAAGATTATGGGTTTAGAACTAGAATGAGACCAGGAAAAAAAAACAAAAAAACAAAAACATGGGAATAGGGAGGGAGGAGAGGAGAGGACACCTGACAAACTAGTAGAGGGAAAGAATATATGGGACGGGAGGGTCACGGAGGGAGCTGGGAAAGGGAGGGTAGGGAGAGAAACTACAAAAAACCAAAGACTAAATGAATCAAAAAGACCTTCCTCCTGGATACCAGTATACAAGATGGAGCCCCCAATGAATGGAGGTGGATTGTCCAGACCAAAGTGTTCAGTAGAAAGTGTAGAAAGCTTAATCCTAAAACGATCGGCTCTGGCTGGTGAATCTCAGGACCAGAACTGGGCTACCCTCTACAGTAAGCAGTTGGATAGGGAGAGCTGTGAGGCTTATAAAGCAATTCAGGCCATTCCCAAGCAGTTTGTTACCTGACAGATCTAAAAGGTAAGATCCTATTGCTGAAGACACCACAGGTTGCTATCTCAGGACACAGAGGAACCACGTGGGAATTGAGAGGAAAGTCAGCCCTCTCCTGGTAAACCCTCATGGTGTGGAAAGTGTTATGGGAACAGCTGGGTGATTAGGGTCACCAACAGCACAAATAAGCAGGCGGCTGTGCAGGTTGTGCAATCAACCAGCTAGGCAAGAGCTACACACTTGTGCAATAGCGGCACACAGCCTTGTGGGTAACCAACTGTCCTATGATTGGACATGAACTCATACCTGGCACTAGGATCCAAGTCAGAATCCCATAGTCAGGAAAACTCACAAACCCCAGAGAGAAGCCCCCATTGCTCTCTGTATAAATAGAGTGGGCATACACATCAAAATGTTTCTCGAATTTCTATGCACACCCCTTAGTCAAAGCTGCTCTCAGTCTTGGTTGAAGAATCTGTTTTATTTTATAGATAGAAAAGAATACTGGGAAGATCCAAGATACATCAATACAATAAGACAGCTGACTTCCCACCCTGAGATGTGCCACCTCCACCACGTTTACTAGGCTCCAGAAGACGCTGCAGAGGAGCCGGCAACACGAGCACTTCTCCCAATGCTAGCCTGACAACCAGCTCCAGGGAAATGGTGACAGACACTGTGGTGAATCAGCTCAAGACCTTTGATGCTTCCCCCCAAGTGTGGATCTTTCAAAAGCTTGGGGGTGGGGGCTTTGACATTACTGCCACCTGCCTCCTCTTCTCTGTTGTTGTCTCTCTGCTTACTCTTCTAACCTTTTGTTCTCTTCCGTGATCCAGGGATTTTCTTCTGACTTTTGTTTCTCATCAAAAGCAATGGGCAGATCTTCTTTGGTAGATGGACAATGGGTCCATCATACATGCTTATATGCCCTTGAAGGTACCAAAGCCATTTAGGAAACAAAAAAGAAACATCAAGACTGGGCATAGTTCTGATAGAAGAGGGTGAGTTGAGGTGATGCACATTTATAATGTTTCCATGAATTTGAGTTTGGATAGATTGTTTAACCTGGTTTCCAAAAAAATATTTTAACATCAAAAATAATCTTCAGGCCTGGGGAAGATGGTTTAGTGATTAAGGCATTTGCCTTCAAAGCCAAAGGACCCCAGTTTGATTCCCCAGGACTCACATAAACCAGATGCACAAAGAGGTGCATGCATCTGGAGTTCATTTGCAGAGGCTGGAGGCCCAGGTATGTCCATTCTCTCTCTCTCTCAAATAAATAAATAAATAAATAAATATTCAAAAATAATCTTCAAGGGGAAGATATCCAAAATAGAACATTGTTGAGTTATCATTATAGGGGCATTTAAATCCTAGACTTCAGTAACTATATGCAGCAGACTGCAAAGTGTGGATTTTAAAAAGTCTAAGTTGTTTGTCTCAGCCAGAAAGGTCTCAAAAATGCCATTTCACCGCTTCACTTTGCATAAAGAGGTTCCACATCATTTTGCCAGTTATAAAACTAATCTCTCTGGCAATAACAAATAGTATATAATGAAACTATGCACCTGGAAACAGAAAATGGAGATGGTACATTCATTATGTGTCAGAATTTGTGCCTGCAAATTTCCAGTCCTAACTGGACCATCGGATGTGGTGAGAACTCTGATGTGGTTTTCCCAAGGAGCAGTCTGAGTGCTGGTGGGGTCTGAGTCTAGCCAATGAGTGCACTGAAAGACACTGGTCTGGCAGTGAGGGGAGGGGCCTTGGGGGTCAACAGCTTTGCTCTTCCACCTTGCATGAAGGGAAACTGCTACCATTAAGGTGTTCAAGTGTTAAAGTGAGTGTTGGGCCCAATACTGTAAAGGCAGAAACAATTGTGGGTGCAGGTGGGGTAGGGAGTGGGGGTTCGGGGGGAGGGAGAGAAACCAACACTGAGGCTTGCAACTGACTTTGAGATAGCCAAGCTGGCCAGAAAAGAGGAAGGGCAGCTGAGGAGTGAGGGCTTAGAGAACATTGCGCTAGCACCTGAACTTGGGTGGAAATGGACAGTGATGAAAGTTGTGAAACAGTCCCCAAATAGACAGAATATTATGTGAAGCCTTGTCAATGACATGAAGAAAAAGAAAATCAAGTTCCTGAAAGTGTGTCATTAGCCATTTCACATGATGTAGTCATTTCTCAGTCTTTTGAAGGCTATGGTCACATTTCGTAAGTATGTGATTTGGTAAAAAAAAATTTTGATAATTTTTTTCCCAACCATACTTTTATGTTGAGGATTAAAAACTTGAATTGTAAAATCAATTAGAAGCATATGAAAATCTTCAGGGCTCTGCTAAGGAATAGTATTTGGTTGAGTTTCACTTACTGTAGTTGGCAAGACAAAGTCATTATGTATGTTTTCAGCTATAAATAGTTTTCAAACTATGAATGTACACCTAGCTCTCAAGAGTAAATCAACGTTAGTGTGTGACAGACCCCTACCTCCATTTCACGTGCACACACTCACTCACATTCCCACATTTGCACACTGAAAACAGAAGCTGAGATAGAAACATACTTGTTTTAATGTTACATTAAATATATTAATTTTTATTAAGTGTCAAGTAGACATTTTTTGGCTTGTGCATGGTGTGTGTGTGTTGGGGGGATACCTGCATATATGTACTGATGCCGTGTGCCCCTTGGGCTCACCTGTGGCAGCTGGAGGAAAACAAGCATTCCTTGCCATCGCTTATCTGCCTGTTTTTCCTTGTAATGGAATCTCTTACTAATTCTGGAGCTGGCTGTTCAGAAGCCCCAGCAATTCTCTGGTCTTTGCTCCCTACAGGATTGGGTTACAGATACGTGTGGTCAGTCATGTCCATATACTTACGTGGGTTGTGGAGTTTTGAGCTTGGGTCGTATCAGGGCCACTTAGGCCCTCATGCTTGCACAGACAATGCTCTTTTTTCTTCCTTTCCCTCTTTCCTTCCTTCCTTCCTTTCTTTCTTTCTTTCTTCCTTTCTTCCTTCCTCCCTTCCTCCCTCCCTCCCTCCCTCCCTCCCTCCCTCCCTCCCTCCCTCCCTCCCTCCCTCCCTCCCTCCCTTCCTTCCTTCCTTCCTTTGAGGCAAGCCCAACAGACTGACTGTGTGTGTGTGTGTAAGAGAGAGAGACAGAGGGAATTGGTGTGCCAGGGCCTCCAGCCACTGTAATCAAACTCCAGACGCGTGCATCACCTTGTGCACATGTGTGGCCTTGCAGGCTTGTGTCACCTTATGCGTTTGGCTCCTGTGGCATCTGAAAAGTCAGACATAGGTCCTCAGGCTTCACAGGCAAGCGCCTTAGCTGCTGAGCCGTCTCGCCAGCCCACGAGGCACTCTCAATCTCTGAGCCATCTCTCCAGCTCTCAAGCGGGCATTTGGTGGAAAACTAGCAGTAATGCCACAGGCTACTATATGCTTGTACTTTCATTCATAGAAAATGGAAAGGTTAGACAAGTCGGCGTGCTAGTTTGAGTTCAATCAAAGCGCCATTAAGAAGCCAGCGGCTGTCACTGACAAGGATCCCAGGACACAAAGGAAAACCTCATGTGCTTCTGAAGGTAATAGGACAGCGCCCGGTCCGAATATGGCCAGACCCACGTGGTCAGGGAAGGCGATGTCTGCAGGCGGGCATGCCTTCTCATGTCTTTTGCTTCTTGGATCGCGCATTGGAGCAGGACCCACTCTGCCCTTCCAGAGGGAGAGAAAGCCGGCTCCTGGTCCCTGAATCAGGGTAGTGAGAACACTCGGCCGACAGAGTGTGCTGAGCGAGCAGGCTGCTCACAGCATGTCCCGTAGACTAAGGCACCTCTGGGCCTTCCTGGATCCAGAGAAGGCTGCGAGGGAAAATCCACAGTTCCTCTGATGTGTTATCCTTTCTCTGATGCCTGGATGGAAATATGTTTCAAAGGCGAGAAAAGCTACGCCGCTGGCAGACAGGGCTGACAGAAGCTAGGCAGCCACCACCTCGTTGCTACAGAGGATCAAGTTCATGCACAGAATGTAAGTGACCTGATGGTGGTCACATGACTCTAAGCTGTGGGGGCTTCCCTACGGGAGTCTTCCACTTGGCCTCCTAGACTTAAGATATTGGGCAAGTACAGTGGGAAAGACATCTTTTTTCTCCTCCAGGAAGAGAACTTTTCAGGGGGGGAACTAGTATTGTGGGCTCTTTTCTCCTTTGTCTTGGGAGAAGGGAAGTGACGTGATGTTTGTGAAAGAACATACTGCCTGGAGAACTAGAGTTTTCCCCACTGCCATCTCACGTGAGTGGAAGCCCTCACCTCACAGGGCAGGAGGGGAGGAGGAGGCTGGCCAGGTCCACCACCAGGTGGGTGAATCTGCTGAGTTCTGGACTGGTAAGTGGCTGAGAAATGTCCTCCAATCTGATCTCGATGGTTACAGCAGGGACAGCTTTGGTGCTGTGTTTACTCTACTGTACTTCTCGGCTTGTCAGGACCAAGGTCGGAAGAGAGGGTACATATGTGGGGGGCTCCCACGGAGACACCACAGTAGGACGACCACAGCTTCCGTGATACCATGTGACTGTGGTGTTGTTCTGAGAAGGCTGAACTTCCTCCTCTGTGGCTTGACTTCTGCAGCCTCTCTTAGTGACAGTCAACTCTGGCCTGAACCTATTACAGTGAAAATTTTGGAAGTAAACTCTTTTAAATTGCATGTTGTTCTGAGCAGCATGATAAAAATCTGATGTCCTGTCCAGGATGTGACATTCTTTTGTCTAGTGTATGCATGTTACCCACCCATTCATTACTCAGTGGTCATCTCAGTTATCACACTGACTCTTGGAGTATCTCAGTGTTTGTGTTTAGGGTTGGGAACTGTTTGTGGCTTCAGGGATCCACCGAGGAGGCTCTTGGAATATGCCCTCTGTACATAGTAGGGAAGGGGACTAATGTAATGGATATGTGCATTCTCATTGGGACATTTACCTTCAAATGGGCGTAGGCATTATCTCTTTGGTATGGGTCATTCAAGAATGCGGGGAGGATGGTGTAACGGATCACCCTGAAAGTAAGCCGCTTGTCCCCGGACAGCCCAGGCAGTGCAGAGTGCAGAGCACATCCTGCTGGCAGCGTTCTTTCCATCCTGCTGAAATGGTTCTTCCACGTGCACTGTTTTTTTTTTTTTCCCCCTCTCAGAGAACCAGTTTTGCTTTTGATGGTTTGCTTTTTGCCCCCAAATCCTGAACTCATTGTCATAAAGCATCTACCTTGGTTGAACCAAATGTTGGGACTCAGGTTGCTGTTGGTAGGTGGCGTCCGTTGACACCTCTTCCCACCTTTTTAATTTTCCTTTAAGTCTTAGATGCCAGAGAGACCTAGATAAGCCCTGTCTCATTCATTCTTTGCTTCAATGTATTTACATGCAGGTACCAGGACCTCCGGCCACAAAGAGAACTAAGGCCAGAGCCATCATCTTCCTCTGCTTAGGCGAAGTAACCTAGTGTTGTTCTGTTCAGGGCCGGGGGTTTGAAACAGGCTGACCTGCAGCAGTGCGTGGGATGGGCATAGCGTATGGACTGCAGGGTGAGAACCCTGAGCAGCAGTGTGAGCGTGCATGTTTCAGTCCCTCATTTTACTGGGGGGCCGTGCAGGAGCACGGGACAAGTGGAGGACTTCCCTCAGCACATGGAATTTACAGTCCACTGGGAGGACCTGGATACCAGAGAAGTGGACTTGTACAGGTGACACAGTCGCAAGGTGTCATTTGATCCCAGGACCTCTAGGGGATATCAGAGTGGGTGGAGAAGGAATTCCTGCTGCGATGGGTTGGGCCACAGAGCTTGGCAATAGATGGGAGCCTTTGGCTCCAAGGAACTTGGGGAGCTCCCCAGCCGCAGGCCCCCTTTCACACTGCACTTGTGTGTTTCTTAGTTCTGGTCAACCATTTTCTAAGGTCCACCTCATTTTAACTCCTTACTCTCACTTTGGCGTCCCTCCTCTCCTTTTGTTATATTTCTCCTCCCTATTCCTGCTGTACTTATATATTTAGGGTGCTGTTTTGGCCCCGAAGTCTTTGGAACATGCAAGGCTGAGCATTGCTTGGTTCTCACACCCAGGGGATAAGCGGTGTCCAGTCTCATGCCCTACCGGATAATCAGCTGTCTCTCTCCAGGAAGGGGTTGTCTCGGGTCTCAAGACTTGTTTCTGCTCTGGGTCTTAAAGCCTTCTGCTTGCTGTAATCACATGCCTGCTCTGTTCCTGTCTTACAGTTCCCAGCGAGGCTCACAGAGAGAATAACAGCCAAGTACCGAGGGACCTTCCATCCCTATTCTGCTGGAGGACTCACCGTCCGCTCTTCCTTTTCCTCCTTGTACTAAGTCATTGTGCTTTAGGAGAGAGGACAGACACATTGGTGCTCCACTGGAGGCCGTGGAAGTGTTCAAGTGGACATTTGATAAGGCTGCCCAGTGTTTGAAAAGTCAGAATAGTTTATGTTAAAAAAAAAAGCTTGTTAAATTTATCAGAGTTTGATTTTGTGAATCAAGCAGCCCTCTGACTCAGAAAGACCCACTCTGCAAGTGGGCAAGCTTCATTTATGGGAAGAGAAGAAGTGGGGTACAGATCCAGCTATGGAACAGTTGGGTTTGCCTTATTTGGGCATGGTTGGCTCAGCTGATAGCTTGTGATTTCCTGGAGCTCAACCGCTGTGAATGGGAGAGACTCAGTTATTTACCCCTACTCCAAGTGGGTGGGCTCCATGTCTGAGGATTCAACCAATATTGGGTTAAAAATATTGAAAAAGAATTATCTGTATTGAACATATACAGAGTTTTCCTCCTAAAAAATACAATAGGATAGCCAGTTACATAAAGCTACATTATATTAGGCACTGTAAGTTATCTAGAGATGATTTAAATCTATAGTCATCTCTCAGGATCCATTGAGGACAGGTTAAAGGCCCACTGACATATCAAGGTTTCAGGATGCTCAATATCTATAAAACGATTCCTTATATAAAGTAGCATTGCATATAACTTATATACACTCTCCTATATATGCTAATTTTGTCTAGGTTGTTAACAGTACTTCATATAGCATAAATAGCTATTATACTATATCATTTAAAGAATGAGGAGGAAATGTTCTTTGCATGTTCAGTACAGGTGAAAATATTTATCTACACACATATATATTCTATCTACAACTGGTTGAATTTGAGGATATAGAACCAGTGGCTAATAGTTTATTGGAAGATGTGTTTGAGGGAGAGTTTTACTCTAGTCCAAGCTGACCTGGAATTCACTATGTGTATACCATTTTTTTTTTTTTATGTGAAATGGCCATCCATGATCTTGGCATTCTAGAAGGTCCTAGAACCAATACCACCTGGATCCTGAGGGCAGACTGACACTGTCCTCCATTATTCATGTACTGTGTTAGGTTGTAGTTCACAAGGTAACCGAGTAGTCTCAGGACACATCAAATGTGCTTTGATATTAAGCAAGTTCTTGGCTTGGTCTGTCACCTCAACCTATTACATGCTCCTGTGGGCTTCTGGGTTCTCATGAAGGCAGGAGTGCTTGTCTGCTTATAGGAAAGTGTCTGGAGGATGAATGATTGTCTTGTGGAGCTCACTTACTTGACTGAGAGCTCCAGAGATGCCTTAGCATCAGAGAGACAGGGACAGTGAGATGGAAAGGAGTATTCCTCCCTATCCTCCACTCTCCCACTATGTGCCTCACACAGTGCTGCAAACAAAATGTAGGGATGGCCGGGCGTGGTGGAGCATGCTTTTAATCCTGGCTCTTGGGAGGCAGAGGTAGGAGGATTGCCATGAGTTTGAGGCCACCTTGAGACTACATAGTGAATTCCAGGTCAGCCTGGGCTACAGTGAGACCTTACCATCAAAAAAAAAAAAAATAATAACAACCACCACAAAACAGGAATGTCTGTCACTGTGGTGTGAAGAGCAGTGGGGAGTTGGTTGCTGTCCCAGCCTGGACGAGCGTACTGTGTGACCCTGCTTTGACTGCTCATTCCCAAGACAACTGCTGTCACAGTCTGTCAGGGGTCCAGCAACTGTCAGCTCAGTCACATAATGAGCTCCTAAGCTAAACTGTCATTCTGCAGCTGAAGGTGGAGAAATAGATCCTGACAACTTGCATCTCACAGCTGCAGAGCAAGCTACCATAGAAGATGGAAAAGCCAACCTGGGCCTTTCGAGCACTGGCTTTATTCTTCAGCCTTGGTGGCCCCTGGCCAGAGGAATGGATGAGGACCACTTGGCTTTGGTGGTTTTCAAAGCAGCCAGTTCAAAAAGCCCCTGCAAACACACAGCTGCACCCATCTCCATGAGCTGTCGTCCTCTCGTAGATGTATTGCAGGGAGAATGTGCTGAGCACTGAAATTGATCGTATGATACATGTTTATTTTCCATTCTTTCTAGATCAGGTAACCTCCAAATGCTTTCCGAGGTGTTAATTCTGCTTTCTCTTCCTTTCTTTGAGGTGGGGGGATGTTGAGATATTGAGAGAGGAGGGAACCATTAACTGCTGGGGACTGAATTTTTAGTATGGCCCACACACCCCACCTTCCTCACTCCTTATGCTCAGCCTTCCTGGTTACAATTTCCTCAGCCATAAAATGTGGGAATTGGGTTCTTCCCATCCCCACAGCTCTCTACTCCGTGTTTCTGCTTTATCCTATATTAAGTGGAGTCAATTACAATTTGCTGTTCCAAAAGGAGACCTCTGGTCTCTGCTATCCCTCGCAGGGGAAGTTTAAATATTGGTGCCAAGATAACAGAGTTCAAAAAGAAGTGACTTCTTATAAATGGCCTTGTAACATCAGGAGCAGAGTTCAAGGCAATAGTGTACAGCCTGTAGCTTTAACAAGGTGCAGGAATGAGGAAAAGCAAAGCCCAGATTTGGCTGCGTTTCTTTGGCAGGCATGATGAGGTAAACAGTTCTCTAATTTAAAGCAGCTCATTACTCAACACCTTGGATTCATTGTAGCAGCCATTCAGATGGGAATACAATGCCCAGCCCCCTCCCAACCCTCACTCACTTCCTCCATCTGCTTATGATATTCACTTCCAAGCGCATAAAACCCATTAATGTCTCTGGAAGTTGGCTTGTTTTCTAATCAAGATAAATGTGGACAACTGCAGAACAATTAGAAAGGTATTGGGTAAAAATGACTTCAACATATAAAATTCATTAGCAGTGTATTATAAGCAGAGTCGATCTATATAGCTATCATATTCTTCAATGGCCCACTCCATAAATGCTGGCTTTAGTGTTTTTCTAATGTTGTTAATTTATCTATGGCTGTCACTCTGGGGCTGTTAACTTTGAACAAATGACTGGTATTAATCACTGAGGGTCATTAGATGCCAAGGCCTGGTGTTAAATCAGCCCAGGAGTGGCACGTGTAAGCATCCTCAAAGTAAATTCTCAAAAAAAAGAAGTGCCCTAGTGACTGGAATTTGTCACTGAAACTGGGGTTTGAGCCTTTGAGAGTTGGAAATATGGAGTCCGTGATGATAGGAAGTCTTTCACAAAGGGCAGAACTGGGAAATTTGTCTTTTGCTTGGTACTAGCTGTCAGAGTGGCTCTTGTGTTACTCAGTATTACGCCATGGTGAACACTCGTTGATTATTACGGTCAAGAGTGGAGGCTGGGCTGGAGAAATGGCTTAGTGGTTGAGGTGCATGCCTTGTAAAGCCAAAAGACTCAGGTTTGATTCCCCAGGACCTACATAAGCCGGTGTACAAGGTGGCACATGTGTCTGGAGTTTGTTTGCAGTGGATGGAGGCCCTGGCATGTCCATTCTTTCTCTTTCTTGTCCATTCTCTCTCTCTATATATCTGCCTCTCTGTCTCATACATAAATAAATAAATATTATTTTTAAAACAATGGAGGCTGACAGGTTCCTTACTAGAGGACTGGTAGCACATGTCAGAGGCGCAGTCAGACCCGGGCCCAGCAAGCTATTGCCATGGGAGAGTGAGATATTGGGACAATTTGAGCCTGGCACTTCTATTTTTATATGAAAGTTCTCAAATTTGGAAATACTGAGTGGCTTCAATGTGAAGAACATCATACGGGTTGGCTTTATAAGATGTTTTAGAATGGTAATTGGCCTGACTTGTTATGTTCGATATCCCTTGCTTGCATAGAGATCAAGAAGAATAACCTTTAATTCAGGGAACAGTTTTTTTCCAGGCTTCTGAGCTGTAAAGAGACAGATAAAACCAATGGGCTTTCCTAACAGGCATTCATGGTGAGGTAGCTATCATTTTGTTCTTCATTGAGAATCTCCCTAGGGGAACATACTGTAATTTGATCATATTTCCTCCCATTACTTTCTTTTGTCCCCCTCCTCCGCCCCGCTTCACTGAGTGGGTTGGCATCTTTGTTGGATGAATGAGTGAATGCAGAATTTGTTCCTCTGAATTCCAGCTCAATGCTATGGTTTTGATGTTGGCAGGTCCCCAAAGGCTCATATTTTCAGTGATTAACGCTGTGGGGAGGTGATGGAGTGAAGTGCTCTGTGTTCACTGCGGTCTTGTTCTAAGAAGGCAGTTCTCCAGTAAAAGTGTTAGGATAGCTGGAGGTTGGCCTTAGAGGCCCTTCCTCTCTGTTCTCCTGGTTTGAGATGCCACTGCTAGCTGCTGCAGACGTAGTGGCCATTGTAATCTGCCAAGTGTTACCAATTGATGCAGACAGGGTGTGGCTCTCACTGAGCCTGGGCTATGCTATTTGGACTCTCAACCTCTGAAGCTGTGAGCTTAAATAGACCTGTTTTTCTTTATTAAGTTAGCTCTCCTGGGTATTTTATTGCAACAGCCCAAAACTGTCTAGCACACTCAGAAACTTAATGGTATTAGTTGATTCTGAACTAGGATAGCCAAACTCCACACTTACACATGGACACCCCCTTCATACTGTGATATGATCACTGCTGCTGCTGAGTTCTAGCCTCTTCTTCATACTGTGATGGGAATTTGCACAGCTCTGACTGAGTAACCAGCCATGCCTGCCTGGGTCTGGGTGGAGTCAATTCAATTATGTGTCAAGACAAATATGAACCCATAGTCCAATTCATTATAAAAGATTCTCTGAGGGTACAGCTCAGTGACTAAGTATACCTAGTAAGCACAAGGCCTTGGACTGGTATCTGTAGCACTAATTTTTTTCTCTTTCTCTCTCTCTCTTTTTTTTTTTTTTGAGAGAGAGAGAATGGACATGCCAGGGCCTTCAGCCACTGTGAACAAACTCCAGATGCAGGTGCCCCCTTGTGGTGCATGTGTGACATTGCATGCTTGGATCACTGCATCTGGCTATGTGGGACCAAGAGATTTGAACATGAGTTCTTAGACTTTGCAGGCAAGCTCCTTAAACCACAAAGTCATCTTTAAACCCCATAGCACTAAACTTGAACTAACTAAATAACAAGTAACTAGCTAGCTAGCTCACTAGCTAATGAGACAATAAAGGCTATAAATTTATATGTATGTCTACCTATGCAATATATTTTATGCAAGATATCTCTACATGTACATATAGGTTAATATTTTCTCCTTGGTATTAGTGTATATGACCATGCATATATGTATACACATATGTAAATTCATCTTTACATGTACAATATATTACATATCTATATTTATAGATCTATACTGCATCCTTGAAATTATTTATGTACATATGCATATATCACACACATTTATGTGAACTTTCACAAGAAAGGCTAGAAGGAAACCTGTGTGTGGGAGTAGACCTGGGTAAGCAGAATGTGGTGGGGGATTAATTGTTGTATGTTTTCAGTTATGAAGTTTGCAATGCTATTTACTTAAGAAGAATAAAATTTTCGTCTTGTAAACAAAATAGAGCTGCTAAGCACACTCAGTGAGCAGCAAGCAGGGATCCTTAGCCCTGGTCACATGTTCTAGTCTCTGAGAGCTTCAAATGTCTTAGCCACGTGCCACAGCAACAAAATCAGAAGCAATAACAGACACTAAAAGATGTAAACATTTATATTAGATGTGAAATTAAAACACATATATGATATAACTGGCCATGGTGTTGCTGGACTCCACTTTCAGTGCTCATAAAGCTGAGGCAGGAGAATCCCACCCTCAAGGCCAGCTTGGACTACATAGTGAGAACCCATCTCCAAACACAGAACAAACCTTAGGAAGAAGAAGGATGGTTACCAGAGGCTGATGATGGAGCATGGCAAAAAGAACAACGTTGATCTTAGGGTACAAAGTTTCTTTTGCGCTACAGAAATGTGTAGTGATTAATAATCATGGTCTATGTATGTCAAGACATGATTAATATGTATTAATTATCTTTGCATACATAAGTTCCAAGGAGATAATATATGTCATAAATATGTACAGATACAATATCTTATATCGTATGTAGTATAATGTATTGTATTTAGAGAGATAAATATGTCCAATATATTCATGTTTTCACAAGTAAATTTCAAAAGATATGTAACTTATATACACATAATATACATAAGATGTTGTATATTTAAATAAAGTATTGCATATTCCAACACAGATTTTTGTTTTCAGTTTTTTGATGTAGTATCTCATTCTAGCCCAGGCTGACCTGGAATTCACTATGTAGTCTCAAGGTGGCCTTGAACTTACGGTGATCCTCTTACCTCTGCCTCCCGAGTGCTGGGATTAAAGGTGCGCGCCGCCACATCTGGCTCAACATAGATTTTTAACATTCTCATCACAAACAAGTGAGGTGACAGGTATGTCGATTAACTTGCCAGATGTAACGCATATGTAAAAATGTCACATTGTGCCCCACAAATGCATACAATTGTTATCAATTAAAATAAGTGAAAAGTAAAAGACACAGAGTAAGTATTACAGGCATTTAAAATAGTTCTCACCAACACAATAGCTTGTTCTACCCCTGGTTTTTCTTGGCAGAGTTATGTAGAAAGCGCAGTGATACTCACCTTGGAGGCCATATCCGTTGTGGGAACGCATGTGGTGGTGGGAATGGACGAGACTGTGAGAGGTCTCCCATCAAGAGGCCTCGCTGCAGTCGGCCTTTGGTTCCTCCTATCGCTAATGACAGCGTGGCAGCGGGTTCCAGTCCCACTGCAGAGGGGCTGGCGGCGGGCTTGCGTGCAGTGGGTACTTCCTCCTCTTTCCTCAGACTAGTGGTGTGCTCAGCTTGCTACGGCTGTGAAGATAAGCTGCAGGGCTTGTTGTAGGTGGAGGATTCAGACTCATGGGCTCTGCCTAAGCCCAGGAAGATAAATTATTATTTGTTTATTTATTTTGGTGTTTCGAGGTAGGGTCTCACTCTAGCCCAGGCTGATCTGGAATTCACTATGGAGCCTCAGGGTGGCCTCGAACTCACGGCGATCCTCCTACCTCTGCCTCCCGAGTGCTGGGATTAAAGGTGTGCGCCACCACGCCTGGCTAGGAAGATAAATTTTGATGCTGGTGGTTCAGGGTCACCTTTAACCAGCAGACAGTAGGTAGCTTGAAACTGCTCATCCACCAACTATGAAAGTATTTACACCAGGGAAATTGGCAGAGGTGAAGAAACAGAAGGTTATTATTTTGACAGTGGGGTTGTTTTTCTATTTTTCTGGATAACTGGTTTAAAAATAAATCAATGGTCTTAAATCACCTTATCTTGCATTTTGGCCTAATTGCTTTTAAACTTAGCCTTTCAGGGTACCTTTTATTTTGAAATAATCATAGATTCATAGAAGTTGCAAAATGTCACAGGAAGTCCCATAAACCCATCAACCCAGCTTCCCCTGACGGTGAAGTGATGTTTTGTGACTGTGATAAAACATCAAAACCAGAAAAAGGGTTTGGGAAAGATGCTCAGTGGGCAGAGTACTTGCTGGGCAAGCATGAGGACCCGAGTTTAGATCTCCAGAACGTACACAAATGCTGCCTGTGGTGACGCGTGCTTGTAATCCCAGTGCTGAGAAGCGGAGACAGAGGATCTCGGGACTTACTGGCTAGCTAGACAAGCCAAAGCAGTGATCTCTGGCTTGAAAGAGACCCTTTCTTAAAAAACAAGGCAGAGGACTGGAGAGATGGCTTAACAGTTAGGACACTTGCCTGCAAAGCCTAAGGACCCAGGTTGGATTCCCCAGGTCCCACATAAGCTAGATGCACAAGGTGGCGCATGCGTCTGGAGTTAGTTTGCAGCGGCTGGAGGCCCTGGTATGGGTCATTTTCTCCCTCTCCCTGTTTACCCCTTCCGTCTACCTTGTTTGTCTCAAATAAAAATAAATAAAAAAAATAAGGTGGGGAATGATTGAGGGAGACACCAGGTATTGCCCTCTGTTCTCTCCACACATATGCCACACATGCAAATTAAAAACAACTAGAACATCAACACTGGTATAATACTGTTAACTTTTGCATGAAGGAAGGTTCTCTAGAGGAACCTAAATGATAGAATGAATTGCATTACAAAGAGATTTTATTGGATTAGCTTATAGTTGTCCAATAATAGCTGCCTGCAGGCTTGAGAGTCATGGAACCTGGTAGCTGCCCAGTCCCCATGGCTGGACGCCTCAGCAGTCCCAATCCAGCACTGAGGGCCTGAAGGCTTCTGGAGAGCCGCTGGTCTCCAGTCCATGTTGGAAGAGTGAGGAAACTTGGTTTCGATGCTGACGAGAAATAGATGCACCTAAGTGAAGGCACTTGCCAGCAAGCAGCACAGCCAGCCAGGTGGGAAAAAAGGGACGATTTCCTCTCCGAGCTTCCTTCCATGTAGCCTACTGCCATGCGAAAGGACTCACTCTGGAGGAAAGACTTCCTCCTTCAACCAATCCTTCCTGGGAGCAAACTCAGAGACCCACTCAAGAGGAATGTCTGTGGATTCCTAATCTGATGAAGTAGTTGGCAACAGAACTCAACCATTCCAACTGTATTCAACCCCCCCTTCAGCTTTCAGTAGCTTTGCGGTGGCTTATTTGTGTGCATGTATGACTATGCATGTGCATGCGCGCGTGCGCGCGTGCGCGCGCGCGTGTGTGTGTGTGTGTGTGTGTGTGTGTGTGTGTGTGTGCGTGTGATTATCCATCACTGCAAAGGAACTGTCTCATGCTCTATCTTCATTGCTACACCCATGACCTGAACGCTGTCTCCCGGCAACCACAAATCCGTTCTCTGTCTTTATAGTTTTGCCCTTTTGAGATGTTGATATAAAACATGGAGTCATATAGGATGTAAATTTCTGATATTGGCTTTTGTGAGTGGGCACAATGTCCTTGACATCCACCCAACTTTTATGTGTATCAATAGTTCTTTCTTCTTTTTCTGAGCAAGATTACACTGAGCTGGAGTTTGTTTAGCCATTCTTCCTCTAGTGCAAGACGTCTGGGTTGTTTCTACTTCTTGGCCATTATGAGTAAAGCTGCCGTGAACATTTGTGTACACGCTTTCATGCAGATATGAGCTTTCATGTTCCTGGGATGAATGCCCAGTGGTTTAAGTGCTGGGTTGTTGGATAATAGCATGTTTACTCTGATAAGAAGCTGCCAAACTATTTCCCCTCATGGCCATGTCATTTTTTTTTCATTCCCACCAACAGTGTACATGAGAGACTTCCCACATCCTCCCAAACAGTTGGTGTAATCACAGTTATTACGGTAGCTGTTCTCATAGGGCTGGGGTGGTGTATCACTGGGGTTTTAATTTGCATTTCCTTGCTGGTTTCTGGGGTTGAACATTTACTTACATGCTTCTCTGTCTTCTGTCTCTCCCCTTTGCTGAATGCCTATTCATATTTTTTCCTTATTTCCTTTGTGTGCCTGTGCATGCATTCATCTGTGTATGTGCAGTGTGTATGTGTGTGTGTGTGTGTGTGTGTGTGTGTGTGCATTACACATGCTTGAATGTAGGTGTGAAGACCAGAGAACAATGTCAGGTGTCATTCCTCAGAAAGCCATCCACCTTTCTCTTCTGTGCCTGGGACTCCCCTAATTAGGCTAGACTAGTTGGCCAGCCAGTCCCAGGGATCCATTGTCTACAAACACACACCACCACATATGGCTTTAAAAAAAAAAACAACATGGGTTCTGCTGGTTGAACTCAGGTCCTCATGCTTGCAAAGCAAGCACATTACCAGCTGGGCTAGTTCCTCTGCCCCCTTATGTCTATTTTCTAACTGGATTTTTTCTTTTTCTTTTTTTAAGATTTGTTTTTATTTATTAGAGACAGAGAGGGAAGGGGAGAGAGAGAATGGGTGCACCAGGGCCTCTAGCCACTGCAATCGAACTCCAGGCACATGCGCCACCATGTGCACCTGGCTTACATGGGACCTGGAGATGTGAACCTGGGTCCTTAGCCTTTGTAGGCATGTTCCTTAACCACTAAGCCATCTCTCCAGCCCTCTAACTGGATTTTTTCAACCATTCAGTTTTAAGGATTCTTTATATATTCTAGGTACTAATCTTTTGTTGAGTATGTTGTTGCTGGTGTTTTCTAAATGGTGCTGGGGATTGAATCCGGGACTTTGCATATGCTAGGTCGGCACTCTCCCATGGAGCTGCGGCCCAGACACTGCACAACAGCTCGTCAAAGCCAAGTTCCATAAATATTAGCAAATATCTTCTCCAACACTATCGTTTCTCTCATCATTTAGAAAGGCTTTTTTCCAAGACTGAAAGTTTAAAATTTAACACAGTCAAATTTGTCTAATTCTTTATGAATTATGATTTTGGTGTCATGTGTCAAATTTCGTTGCCTTAGGTTGAAGTTATTATGCCATGGTCATTTCAAAAGTTGTTGTAGGAAACAGACATGCTCAGTCACTTGCTACATTGTTGTAAACTCCAAAAACCAACAAACGCCTTCTGTGGATTGATGGCCTCTTTTATCGCCCAGAATCTCCTGTTCAGAATTGCTGATGAAGAATGACCTTTTCAACAAGGCTTCTCAAACTCTACCGTGCATAGGAATCAACCTGGAATCTTCTGAAAATACAGATTCTGGTACCAGGGAGATGGCTCAGCAGTTAAAGGTGCTTGCTTGCAAAGCCTAACATCCTGGATTCAATTCCCTAGCACCCAAGTTAAGTCCAGGCCCAAAATAGCATAGGTGTCTGTCATTGGCATGCAGTAACAGGAGACTCTGGTGTACCCATACACACGTACACAAGTGTGCATGTGTAAGTAAGTAAGTAAGTGAATACATATTTTTAAGTGGATTCTCACGCAGTAGATGTGGCTTGAGCTTTCCTTCTCTATCTTCCCCTTCGTGAAAGTGCTGATGTTCCAAGAACCACCTCTGACTAACCAAGATTTTAGAAGCCAATGTTGGATCGTGGCAACTCTGTAATGGATATTATTTGCACCAGCCAAAGGAAATCCTAGATTTAAAATATGTCTACAATACATAGGGTGACGTATATTTGGCATTTTTGTGTTCTTATTTTCCTTGGTTCTAGTTCTCAATTTTTTATTTTTAGCTTTTCTTTCCAGAACTTATTCTCACTTCTCATCGGCTCCCTTAAGGCTTTTCTGGAGCAAGGTGGACTCTGAGTGAGAACGAGGGTTTGAGCTGAAGAGGGCAGCCTTGTCTGCGTGCACAGTGGTGCCTCCTTCCCACTCAGGAAGTGGTTTTCCCTCTCATGCTTTCTGTTATGTTTCTCTGTAAATGTGCTTTTAAGCTGTTTTGCACATATGGGAATGTTCTGCTTTTCCCAACTAGATGGTACGCTTTCTGGGCTGGGGACTGTCTTTTATTCCTTTTACAATCTCCTGCAGATCCTGGATCACTTGTCCACACATGGGTGGTGCTGGCAGTGTGGGCAGTTGGGGAAGGGCCCCACTGCGGCTCTCTAGGAAACGCTCCACACTGATGCGCGGCATATGTCCCTCCCAGCTTCGGGACTTGGCTCTGACCAGCTGCTCTACACTTGCTCCCAAGCTGTGTGCTCCGGATGCTTAGAATCACTGGCACGAAAGACCGGCCCCTGAGACTTCTATGACACAGGCCAGGGGCTTAATTTCTAAGCCCTTTGAGGGGAAACTCCAGCACCCCAGAGTTCTTGAGGCCTCTGAGATATTTATTTTCCTGTCTTTTTGGGAAATTAACACCACAGCCAGCACTGTGGCCAGATGCCTCAAGCAAACAGAGAAATCACATCACCTAGTTGTAGACAGTGGGAGGTAAAGCCACTATCTCTGGGGCCAGCGCTCCCACAAGCTCCTGTCCTCCACTGACCCTTTCGTGAGGTATGAGTTCAGGCTGAGCAGGTCAGGGAGGACCTTGCTCCACTCCCAAACTCTGTATAAAATGGTGCAGGGACTTGTGGACTCATCTTCCTTCCTCCTTACCTCTTGCACTGATGCGGTGGCTCAAGGTCTGATGCTTCTGTTCCCATTGTCACATCCTTCCAATACAGTCTCCATAACTGCTGGGGGAGGGGCGGACCTGAATGGCAAGCCTGACCTCGTCAAAGGCTCTCAGGTTTTAAGAGATCTTACGATGAGAATCCACCCCCAGCAAGCCTGATTGACAAGTGTCCTCAGGCACACCTGTCTTTCTTTCCCTCCTGCTTGCCTTCCTACCTGCGCACACTTTCCTCTGACACTTGGAGCTGCCTGCCTGTAAATGTGCCAACGTTTTCCTCTTCTCTTTGTCTTCCCACGGCTACTGTTTTTGGTCTGCATCTGTAATGTTTTCTCTTCCTTCCTTTGGGTACTTATTATTTGAAGCTTGAACCTAAAAGAACAATTTTTTCCCAGTCATCCCTGACGAGAGGCACACACCTCCGTGCTTCACCAGCATCCCATGTAAACTTTTATCGGGGTGCTGCTTCCGCACGTCTTGCGATCCCCTGAGAACCTCGGTCAGCACTGGTGACTAGAGTTCAGACTTGCGCTCTGTGTCCACAGTCTTAACATCTACAGAATATGCACCCCGACGTGTCTTAAAGAGCTGTCCTCTCAACCCATGCCCAAGTGGGCTACGATTCAGGCGACTAAATGGTCACTAACAATGGCACTAACAAACAAATTATGAACAGAACCAAAGTCCCAGGTTCTTTGTTGCCATGGTACTACTAATGACAAATTAGACAGAAAATAAAACAGAACAGAGCAAGACACAGGCAGGCAGCCTGTCTAGCAAACGCTTCTCTACAGGGACGAGTCTCTCAGTTTGAAGGGGAACGTGCCGCTTTTGGGAGTCAGACGTGCTGGACTTTGAATCGGCTGGGCCTCTTGCACTCCAAGGGGACGCTACACTCGTGGGCAGAGCTACTGCTGCGAAATCTCTCTTTCAACGGCAGCCTCTGTTCATGGGGAGGTGGTGGCCCAGAGATTCTCAAGGGGAAGGTAAGGGATAGCCACTGGATGCCTCCTATCTGCAGTGCTTACTTACCTGCAGAGAAACCAGGACTCCTTCACAGGGCACGGGTGTTTCCGAGAGCACTGTGTGGAGATTCCGTACAGGAAGAGATTCAAGTCTGCCGTGGAGAATGTGACGATTTGTATGCACAGCTCCTTGGCAAGGCTACAGATTTAGCCCCGTACCATAAATTACCTACAGAGGTTTGAGACCGTGCCAATCAGTTAGGCTTCTGGAAAAACTGACTTTGAAACCATACAGGGTCATACTTCAAACAGTAATTTCTTGCATCTTTCTCCCCCTCTACTCTCACCATGCTTTTTTTTTTTTTTTCTTCATTCATCCAGTTGGAGCAGCTGAGACAGACGCAGACTTTGGTTTTTGTCAGTACTGTGTAGTGCAGTTCCTTTCTGTTCTTTCTTGATGTTGAAGTGGGGAAACCCCCTTGGGTTGTTTAGTCACGTATGTATTCCTTTTCCATCCAGTCACCTCTTTCCCTTGACCTAGTTGGACAGACTCATAAGCGCTCAATGTTAATTGGACTGAGGGTGCTGGCTGACCCACTAGCTCCTTCACATGAGTGAAGCTGTTTTGTGACCAGGGCCTAAACTGTTAATCCTGGTCAAGAGCTTTGCAACCTAATCTTAGATATAAACGCACCACTGCTGTACCTTTGTGGGAAGGGCACACGTGGTTCAAGCCCACTGGGGCAGGGCAAATGCGTGACTCTCCATAATCTACTTCCCTTACTTGGGAAGCTCAAAAGAACATTTCTTGATGGTGATGTGCATGAAGGTTAGCATGGCAGGCATTCTGATTCAGTTGACTGGAGGTCATAGGCATTGCATAGGAAGAGTCCCAACAAAATGTAGAAACCGTATGGCTTTGGGCAGGAGAGATGGCTTAGTGGTTAAGGTATTTGCCTGAAAAGCCAGACGACCCAGTTTCCATTCCCCAGGACCCACGTAAGCCAGATGCACAAGGGAGCACATGCATCTGGAGTTCATTTGCAGTGGCTGGAGGCTCTGGCATGCATTCTCTCTCTCTTTCTCTCTCTCTCTACTTGCCTATTTCTGTGTCTCTCTCAAATAAGTAAACAAATAAAATATTTTTAAAAAGAAACTGTGTGGCTTAAAAAAAAAATCTCCCAACTAATCAAAGAGGCTGTATTGGCTGGGCATGGTGGCATTTGCCTTTAATCCCAGCAATTAGGAGGAAGAAGTAGGAGGATCACTGTGAGTTTGAGGCCAGAGTGAGATTACATAGTCCAGGTCAGCCTGGGTGAGAGCAAGGTCTTACCTTGAAAAATAGCAACAAAACTAAAAATAAAATGAGGATGCATCAGTGAGTCAAGAAGGGCTCTCATCGTCCCTTTCCTGCAGTGGAACCTACGGCATGGTGATGAGGCCACCACACTGCACAGTAAGCTGGGCTTCCACACTGAAATGCCGCATGTGCATTACCTGGGTCCCCTCTAAAACCAGGCTGTCGCCCAAGTCATCTGGGCTGGGGACATGATGTAGCATTTCTGGAAAATTCTCAGTGGTCACCATATTTCTGGTTCACGGAACACGCTGTGAGGAACAAAGCTATACAAAGTCCAATGGAAATAGGCAAGATGCTTATGTTGGGAAGGGCCACCCATTAGTTGTCAAGAAGTCTGATTGTCTAGACTCCTTGTTAATGTGACTCCAAGCAAACAAAGAATTAGATCATTTTCAGCCTGTCGGGGGCACATGGCACTTTAGTTGGATATATATTTCCCTAAGAAATATTACTGATGGTCAGAGTCACTGTTTCCTAATTCATACGCATCATGATGATGTCCCCAGAGGACTTGTAGTTGAGAGTTTGGAGAAGTGACTACATATATATATATATGGAATGTATGTATGTATGCTTATGTGTGTGTTTAACATACTCTGTAGGTACAAATACCAATTTCATGGTTCTGATATAATGTAGTTACGCCAGATGTCATCATTGGGTAAATTGTGTGAAGGGTTTATAGCATGTCTGTATGACTTTTTGTTCTTAATATCTTCTGTAAATCTATGAGTATTTTAAAATAAAGGATGTAAACATGTATAATTACATTTGACTAAATGGACTGTCATCTTGGATTGGATCTGGGACAAATAAAGGACATGAGGAGGGAAAAAACAAACAGGTAAAATCCACAAATGTCTTTAGGTTAAAGTCATCTCCCAATGTGAATTTCTTCGCCTTGCCCAATATGCCCTGGCCTGTAAAATGTTAACATTAGAGGAAACCCAGAAAGGGCCTATAAGCAACAATAAACTATGTGAGAAATAACGAATAGAGGAAAAACTGTTTAACAGTGTTTCTCAAATTAGCTTTACCATAGAACATTTTTCTTAAAATAGTAATAACTTCCAAAGAGGCAGGTGCCCTAAGCCTGTGGAAATGTTGTCTCGCCTTGGTAAGGAGCATGCGTCTGTCTCTGCAAGGCAGAGGTCCCGCCCTGCGTGGAGCAGAGCATGCCTTCCTCTGCGTATATGCTTCCCCCCACCCCCCGTGAATAAATCTGTTTAATTTCTCAGTGGTGCTTGTTGGATTAACTTTGTTGTAACACATGCTGGCTGTGCGTGAATATTAGTCAGGCCCTTTGAAGGGTTGCTGAGTCATTCGCCCAAGAGCATCCTGGCAGGGGATTAGCTGTGTGCAGCTGAGACGCCCAGGCTTGTCTTCCAGCAAGGAGGCTGCTGAGAGGCACTTAACTGCTCTTAGAGCCAGGACGAGCCCCTAAGCAGGAGGCTTTAGGCAGCTCATTATGACTGAAAAGAGGAATCAGTCCAGGGCAATTAAAAAGGTGATCCCTAATCTATTTTTCATTAGAAAGACAATATTAATTCAGAATTAATGGGCTTCTTTTTAAAGAGGTTGTAATGAGCACAGTGAGAACGTGGGTAAGAAATGAAAGCCCTTCTGCTTGGCTTGTGCCTTTCTACTTTGCTTTATACTGGTTCTTATTTGTTAACATTTTTGCACTGCAAGTGGAGTATACATTTCTATGGTCCCTTTCGCAAATGTATGCTTCCTTAAAATTTTTATTGGGTTGGGTTTTTTTCTCTCTTTTTTGAGACAGATTCTCACTATGTAGGCCTGGCTAGCCCGGGACTTGTATAGACCAGGCTGGCCTCAGACTTTCTGAAACCCCCCTGCTTCGGCCTCCCAAGTGCTAGAATCACCATGGTGGGCCTTGTATTATTTTTATTAACTTCTTGTCAGCAAACCTTGAAAGTGACCTTATCATCATCATAAAGAGCACGTGACCCTTGACAGGGAGGAGAAAAGGGGTGTAGCTGCCCTTCCCTTTCTCCACTGTGGCCGCCTTGCTTTTCCACGCCTCTCTCTCTCTCTTAATTGTACCCTGTAAACCCTGGCCTTTGCAAACAGGCCTCAGACACGAACCAGCCTCTCCTCCAGTGACTCTTACATCATGAAGGTGGGTGCTGAATTCAAAAGACATTTTTTTTCCCCACCTACTGTAAGCTTCCCATAAGGGAGCTTTTTACCATTTGGTTTTTGAAATTGCACCAATGAAGCAGTGCATGCTTTCTTTTGTGTGTGAGGTTTTGTGCAAGTTTGTGCGTGTGCAGGTGCATGTGTGTGCGTCGATGTGTGTTCAAGCTTGTGACCGTGTGTACAGGCCACAGGACAACCTTCAGGGTCATTCCCCAGGTGCTATCTACTTATTTTGAGACAGGATCTCAAAATAGTTTGGCCTGGGACTCACCAAGTAGGTTCAACAGGTTAGGCAGCCTTCAAGCCCCAGGGATCTGCCTGTCTCTGCTTCCTCAGGGCTGGGGTTACAAGCGCAGGCCACTGCGCTCGGCTTTCTCACATGGACCCTGGGGATTGAACCCAGGTCTTTATGATTGGTTAGCAAGCACTTTATGGATCGAGCTATCTCCCCCAGCTTGTTAAGTTTTCTTCCTATCTCTCTTCTGTTGAACAGTTTTTTATTTTTATTTATTTATTTTTGACATACATGGGACCACCGTCTACATTGTTCTCTGATGTGGGTCCAGTGTAGCTTCAAGACAGCTCTGGGTAAAACACAGAGCCAGCAGTCCTTTCATTTAACTGGCCCTTGGCTTCCATTGTATAGATGCCCCATTCACCTTTTGCAGCACAGCTTTTGCTGAGGGCCATTTAAGTCATTTGTAATCTCTCTTTTCTTTGTCTGATTGTCCCCAGAGATGCAGGGTACTGTGAACTGTGCCTGGTGGTTGCTGTGATGGCTTGACCTACGACTACGTGGCACCAAAGCAAGCAGTGAAGCCGGTTCAACAGTGGCTGGCTAGCAGGGAGCGAATCAGGCCATAGATAGGGCTTGTGAGGACCACACTGGCCACATGTGGCTGCCGCTGCTTAGGTGACGTAGTAAAGGCAGTAGTGACAATGATGCTGGCTCCTGGTGTAGTTTCCCTTCTACATTTCCGCACAATGGAAAACAGTGGATTAAAACATCTTGGCTTAACTTGGAGAGAAGAAGTTGGTACGTGACTGTGGCTTGTTAGGGCCTTCTGTGATGTCACAGTGCCCAGGCCCAGAAATGATTTCTGAATATCTACCTTGGGCATCCCCTCCTGGCCAAACCAGGCCTGGCATGATGCCCATAAGGGCAGCATCAGTGGCAACAGAGGTTTGCTTCCTGCAATTCGAGCTCTGTGAGGACCATGGTGACCGCTGTGGGTGCTGGTGGCCGCAGGGATCCAGCAGCCGCATGGTCTGTGTGGTCCACAGCCTGTTCCCTGCACTGGTGACATCCAGTCTCAGGGAGTCTGTATTGGAGTGTGGTGGAGAGGCTCTCACGTCAGGCCGTGGTGCCAGAATGAACTACGGGAGGTGACACCAGCCACAGTGTCTCTTAATGAACTTCCCTTGCTAATATTTTGTCTTTGTTTCCAGCAGAGTAGCAATGCACAACTACGTGCATTCCTGCTCTGTGTTCAAACATTTGGTGATGCCATGAACAATGCATTCTTCGGAAACAAAGAATATCAGAGTCATGAAGTGGCCAGTGACAATGATGTCATGGGCTGGCATTGCCCAAAGTACCAGTCAATTCACATAAATTACACACACACACACACACACACACACACACACACATACACGGCCAGCAGTCATAACTTACTGCTACCTGTGATTTGCAAACAAGCTTTCATCCTGCAGGCTCTGCCAAGTGGGTGTCCTTCCTGTTAGTAGAACACACACCGGAGATCACTTCCTACCATTCTCAACTTTCTTCCTATTTACTCCTAACTTCTCACTGTGCAGCCTAGAGTTAAATAGTACAATGAATATATTTCAAATAATGGGATTTTCATGTATATGCTTCTGGGATAATGGCCTCCACTATGCCCCTGGGAACAAATTAACTGCAAAGGTTTGCATCAGTGACTTGGATTTCCTGCTGAATTTACTTTGAAAGAGCAAATACGCATGTGGAATGAAACTGCTTTGTAGATTTTTTTTCTCTTTACTCAAGTCTTCCTCTGCCTTAATCGCCTGGATCGACTCCATAAAAACACAAGTGGACGGAGTTCACTGAAGAGCATTTCTGAAACATGTGCCCTTTCCTGTGCTGATGTATAATTAACCACCTCTGGGCACAGCAAGCAAGCCAGGGTGGCTTTTAAAGACTCTGCCCGTCTTTCTTCTTTTGTTCCTATCTTGTTCTTGTCAGAAGAATCTGCTGCTGTCTTGTGATTTTCTTGGCATCAAGTGGAATGTGACCGCATAAGCCCATTGGAGTCTCCTGAGCAAACACCATTCTCTCCCCTGGGTGCTAAGGCCAAGTTTGCAAAACATGAATGAAAAGTGCATGCGTTGGAATCAACGCGCAGACCTCTGTGACCTCCATCCTCCTGCACTTTTCTGACCCTTCTTCTTGTCACAGCCAGCCCGAGCCATGTGCGCAGCAGCCCCTGAGTCACCTCACATGTACCTGGGCACGGCATCTCTGCTGTTTCGGCATTCTGAGACGTGTGTGGCAACATTTCTTGGGTGAAGTTGAAACCCTCTTCTTCAGTGGGCCTGAAGAAGTTCTGTTCTCCGATGAATGAACTCAAAGGCCGAAAGCACTTAGAGCAAGGAGGAGAGCGAACAAAATACCAGCAAATTCACATAAATGCCAGCGCTCATTAACACCTATCTGGCATTAGCATTCAAGAAATAAGGTCATTTCCATAAGTAGTGGCTACAGATTGAATTGTGTCCTCCAAAATGATGTTGAATTTCTGATCCCAAATGCCTGTGAATGTGGCCTTATTAGGAAATAGGGTCTCTGCAGATGATCAAATTAAAATGAGCTCACCAGGATTTAGTCATTCCATGATACTTCAAATCATTATGCCGAATTTTGGAAATATGTATAATTTCTTTCTTTGTATTTTTTTTTTTTGAAATAGTACCTCATATAGTCTTATGTAGCCCAGAATTACCTCAGACTTGCAATGTACTAAAGATAACCTTGAACTCTTAATCTTCTTGCCTCTGCTTCACAACTGCTGGTATTACAGGCATGCAATACCACACCTGGCTTTAATAGATACACTTTTCATTGTATGTATTTTATTTCACTTATACTTCAGTATAATCATATAATATGTAAATAAATATATAAATTTGAAAAAAAAATACCAGTTGGGGCTGGAGTATAGCTCAGTGGAAGAAAACTTATTTGCACAAAGCCCTGGGTTCTGTTCCCAACACAGAAAAAAGAAGAAAAAGATGAGAAAAGAATGGATGTGAAGGTTGATTTGATCTGACTGGTGTCTTCATAAAAGACTAAAATTTGGACAAAGAGCAGACATGCCCCCAGGAAGAACAGCATATGTAGGTAGGCACAGATTGTGGTGGTCCATAGTCCCAGTACCACCACAGGTCTCCAGGGATCGTGGGGGCTGGAGAGTGGCAGGAAATAGGTACGCCCTAATGACCCTCAGAAGGAACCAATCTTGCTGACACTTGGCTCTGAGCCTTCTGTGGGACATCAAATTTCTATTGTTCTGTGTGACCAGGTTTATGGTGTTTGTTATGGTAACCTTCAGAAACTAATCTGGTGATTTTTCAGGAAGGGGCAAAGAATTGATCTTTGCAGAGTGTGTTGGTCTATCAAAACCAAAATCCCACAGACAGACTGCATGGCTTACACAATAGAAGTTGATTTCCTCACCAAAACTAGAATTTCAAGGTCAAGGTAAGTTTCTCATGAGACTTCCTCCTCAGCTTGCAGATGGCCTCCTTCCTGTCTCTTCGCATGGTCCTTTCCCAGCTCATGCACATCCCTGCTATCTCCGCTTCTTCCGATTAGGATGCCAGTTCACTGGATTGAGGCCCCATCCCAGTGGTAAGATATTAGGTCCAAATATGATGATATTGGCACTCAGTCAAACTCAGAGTTTAGGTGACTCTGATGGCAGCCTCCCATGATCACACAGATGCAAAACGGGACTGATGTAGACTTTAAAGCATCCCTGATTTTGGAAACCACAAAGGGAAGGCCACGTGTGAAGTGTCTGCTCACACTGTCCCTGGCTGATCAGAGTCACTCCAAGCGGCAGACTTCCTGTTCTGTACTCAGGATTATTACCTGGCTGACGGCTGTGCGTGAAGTAGTCCACTGAGTCTGGCGAAGGCTCTATGTAACCTCTTTGCCCAAGGGATGCTGAAGAGCAAGCTGGGGAAGGAAGGGAGTTTGGAGGGCACACCAGAGGGAGTGAGGAAAGCGAGTTCGCTCTTGCCAAGCAAGAACCAGGCTGGTCAGCATGCATTCAGACGCTGATGCATGGATGGGGTGACCGGTGAAACACACAAAGACACACCCGAGGCCTGGAGAGATGGCTTAGTGGCTAAGGCACTTGCCTGCAAAGCCAAAGGACCTCTGTTCGACACTCCAGATCCCACATAAGCCAGATGTACAAGGTGACACAAGCATGCAAGGGTGCACATGCGCACAAGGTGGTGCAAGTGTCTGGAGCTGGATTACGGTGCTGGAGGCCCTGGTGTGCCAATTCTCTCTCTCTCTCTGCCTCTTGCTCTTGTCTCACTCTCTTGCATACAAACAAACAAAAAAAAGGGCATTCTGTTGGGCTTGCTTAAAAAGAAAAGACACACCTGCCTGAGCAATGATGCCACAACTGTGGTCTAGGTCTAAGAGGACTTGGGGGACTGTGTTTGGGAAGTGCTGCCTGAGATGAACAAAATTAAACACTGGCTGCTCGGCCAGATGTGAAGAGAGCTGTGCAAACAGAGCAGCCCCTCCCTCTCCTCCCTCTTTCTCTGTGTTTCTGTTTGATTTGGGACTTATAATAGGATAATGGAAACTAAAAGCATTCTTCTTCTGGTAAGATCTAAACAGTAGCAATCATAATATATGAGACCAGAGTGTGGATGCTGTGTTAAGATAAGAGGAGAGATGTGCTTTTACAGAGCACTCATTTGGTTCTAGCTGGAAAGCAACTGTGTAAATTTCTTTCAAGTAATGTTTCCTTAATTATTCATTTTCCTTGGCACTAGTTAAAGAGCCAAGTAATGACTTCTGTCTCTTTATATTTAGTCTATTATTGTTTGAAAAAGGCCAGGGAAAGGCCAGAGCAGTGCAAAAAAATGATATTTGCTATTTTTTTTTTTTATTACCAGCAGCCAATGTAAAGGGTAATATAATCACCGGCAGCTGAGAGACAATGACATTTTTATAGGCCTCTGGCAGCTCCAGAGTGTGAAAGAGCCTGACAGGTATTTGGCTTTTCCATCTGTTTCTTCAACTGCGTTTCTCATCAGACTGACTGCTGGGTGAGCAGGCCCGAGGCAGCTCCGCCGCTCCCTCCCCACACCACTTTAAGGACCTGAGCAGCAGCTGTCTGTTTAAATCTGGGGACATTTTAGATGGGAACCCACAGCAAGGGTCTTTAGGATTCCCTTCATACCATCTTGCCAGCCCCTCCCCATGGGCCATGGAAAGTTTTCTTGCATTCTCATATTCCTTGAGAACCTCAAAGTCTGGGGGCACTTGCACCACAACTCGTACCCCACGGCCCGTGATCCATCGGAAGGGGTGTCCTTCTTCCCCAGATGTCTATCTGTGGGGCCAGACTGAGGCCAGCTCTGCACAAGAATCCTAAGGTTGTCCTTCTCTTCACAACTCTAGAAGCTGCCTCTTGGCCTCCGAAGTTTCCCTCTTGCCCGTGGGATCCTGGCGGTGGAACAATTGGAGACCTAAGTAGACAGCCCTGGAATATGTGACTCATCCTGCCATGCTACTGTTCAGGTGGAGGACAACGAGACCCGCTGTTCATCGTTACTTGTTTCTTTTAGCTCAAAGTATAAATAATCCCTGCTTCACAATGATTCTTCCTTTACACCAGTGTGAGAGCAGCTCAATGCAAGCCAGCCATTAGATTATGGTTTTGGATATCTCCTTGGGTGGCATCATGCAAAACTGATGGCCATTCCTGGTGCCAGGCAGCAGCAGTGAGAGCCCGCTCCCACTCCTTTGCACTCTACAGCTGCTAAATTAGGGTGATTACTGGGCTGGGCAGGTTAAATGCCACTTTCACGCACAGTGTTTTTTAGCCACTGTATGGTGAGAAGCCCCTGTGTGGCCCTGCGTACTTGGACAGAGGGCGCGGGGGGGGGGGGGGGTTAATGGCATTCTAGCATTTTCTGCTGCTACTCTCACAGGAGGAACTGAGTCTAGCCTTAGGTTCTTTCCTCCCTTTTCTTTTCTAAACACGTGCATGTGTGTGTATGGTGCATGTATATATGTGTTCATGTGCATGTGTGTGCAGGTACATGTGTGAGCACATGTGTGTGGAGGACAGAAGTCAGTGTGAGGTGTCTTTCCCAGTCACTCTCCTTCACTCCTTGAGATAGGGTCTCACCAATCTCCCTGCAGTAGTGAATACTACGCCTGAGGCTGGAGAGGAAGCAGTACTTCTGCATAAGGAAGTCCCCTTTGTCAGCGTAGCTGGGTGTGGTTTCTATAGCCGGTCTTCCCATGGACCTAAGAGATTATTGAGACGAGACTCCTCAGCATGGATGAGGCTTGAAGACTCTTTGGTGAGGAAAAGATATTTATGTCTCATACTATGTCTGTTACTATAGTGACAAAAACCAGCCTGAAGAGGCTGGTGACATGCACCATGACATGGTGGCACTCTTGTCCCTCAGTATTCATGGGGCTCATTCCCATGACAGCTGAATGACACCCAAATCTATGGGTGCCTAATGCAGTCTGGGCATATCATCTGATAGAAGTCAGGTCATCCAAGTTACTCACTGCAACTAGGACTGGAAGCGTACGAGCTAGTGGTTCACTCTACTGCTTAATGACAGAAAAAGAATCTGTTAAAGTTCACCGCAGACACAATACCTTGTCTGTATATTTCTGACCTGAGGTCAATTGAATCCCAGACGTGGAGTCCACAGGTATGGAGGGCAGACCATGATCAGGAGACACACCCCAGAGCACAACAGCTGTCTGCTAAGCTTCCCCCCCCTTTCCCAGCCTCTGCCGCACATTTCCTCAGCCGAGGGTGCTTTGAGAGTTTCCCCCTTTACCCTTCTCCTGTCTTTCATGTTGAATTTGACCTCAGAGGGGGCAAAGATGTTAAAATGACAAAGGAATTCAGTTACACTCTTTGCTATCAAAACAGGTGTGGTGGCGCATGCCTTTCATCCAGCAGTTGGAAGGCAGGGGTAGGAGGATCACTGTGAGTTCAAGGCCACCCTGAGACTCCATAGTGAATTTCAGGTCAGCCCAAGCTGGATAGACCCTACCTCGACATAACCCCTCCCCGCAACAAAAAAAAAAAAAACATTATAAGTGCCACAAATATTTGATTCTTTCAACTCTGATTACAACTTAACCCGGGGATTGGTTGTTAACCTTTGGCAAAAATGGAATAGCTTGTTAGCTTGTTTTTCTCTTGATACAGTGGTTAGGTGCAAACCCAGAGCTTTTATGTGTTCAAGAGGCAACCCTTGCTCCTCATCATAACTTCTTTGGTTTTCTGTGAACTAAACACATACACATTCAGAAACAGGCCTCTCTCTCTCTCTCTCTCTCTCTCGTGTACACACATGTAATTTGGGTACTTGTTTTTATATATTTAAGTGGATGCAACAATGTGTTAACATTTCATTCATGCAGCCAAAAGAAAAAAATAATCCCTAGATACTTATAAATGGAGTATGGAAAGTGTTTTAGGTCAGAAGATAGTATTCACCTTAGAGGTTAGTCTTTGAAATGGTACTCACCAAACTTGTTAGTTTCTCATTAATACCCAACTTGGTATACATTTTTTTTTTTGGCTTCATTGTTGGAGAATAACTGCTAATAATGACTGTACGGGACTCAAGAATGACACTCCAAACCATCACACTTTGATATGCTGAGCACTTGGATTGGAAAAGGATTGCATTTCACTATTCAGCTAGTAGTTCTAGTTAGGCTCTTCTTCCTTTCCTCTCTCTCCTTCTCCTTTTCCTTCCCCTCCCCTCTCCTCTTCCTATCTACCTCTTCCCATCTCTCTCTCGTGCTGGGGGCTGAGCTCACGTCATGCCACGCAGTAGCACCCTTTGACTGAGCTGTATTTTCAGCCCCTCTGTCGACTGGGGTTTCGGTTGACTTCAGCCACTGCGCAGAGTAAGCAGGACACTGGGACTCTTTCCGCTTTGCTCTGTCTGCTATATGAGCCCCTTTCTGGCCTTTGTGCCTTCATGGCTGTATTCCTGCAGGTCTTCCTTTCTCCTTAGCTAAAGCTGTCGTGGGCCAGCTATGGTTTGGATGTAAAAAATTAAAAAAAAAACAAAACTGTAGTAAGTATGGATATAACAGCTGGTTACATAGCATTTATGTTATATCAGGTATTATAAGAAACACTTTTTGGGATGATTTAATGTATATAGGATGGCCACATGCTATGTCATTTTATGCAAGTGTTTTGAGCATTTGAATGTTTTGGTATCTGTAAATTCAGGTCTTGGAAGCAGTTGTCTATAGATACTAAGGAATGATTACCTGGGACGAACTGATACTAAAATACACTTTTTTTTTTTGGTTTATATAAACCCCGTTTTTAACTGAGCACATTGAGGGTATTGTTTTTGATCTGGTGAGCTTAGCCTCTTGATGCTGCTTTTGTCAGGGGTCTTTTCACCCTTCACCACTTCCCTGAAATGTGTCTACCCCTCTGCCCACAGCCGCTCTGTTAAGACAGAGGCGACCTGACCCAGACACTGTGACCTTCTGGGAAGGTGTGCACTCTACGTATAAATGATTGCCATGGTGAGGCATGGGTAAGGAGCTGCTTCTGGGTTGATAATGCCCAAGATAGACATACTTGCAGGTGTTTCCTGAGTGGTATGTTGACCTTTTGGAATCACAGTGAGGGAGGAAAGATAAGCAGAGAGGGACTACAGGGGATTTCACTTAGCAGACTTTAGATAATCACTGCATTTTGTCCTTTTTGGCATTGAACTTGAATCATCTTACGTCTAAGACTGTCTGGATCTATAGCTGGGACCATTGCAAGATCAATTGCTGGAAAATTGCAGCCTCCAATTATCAGTGTTACCTCACACCTAACACGTTGTTCAAAGCTTGTAGATTTATTATGTATTTATTTTTGAGAAGATAGAAAGAGAGAGAGAAAGAGGGAGAAGGGGGGGATGGGACAGATTATTGGTGTGCCAGGGTTTTAGCCGCTCAAATAAACTCCAGATGCACACACCATTTTGTATATATGGCTTTTTTGTGGGTATTAGGGAATTGAACCCAGGTCATTAGGTTTCATAGGCAAGTATCTTAACCATCAAGCCATCTCTCCTCAAAGCTTTTAGATTCTGATGACTTCTGACAAGTCTTGTGTAAATTTATTTATTATTTATTTATTTGTTTGAGACAGAGTGAAGGAGAGAAAGAGAGAGAGAAAGAATGGGCACACCAGGGCCTGTAGCCACTGCAAATGAACTCCAGTTGCATGTACCACCTTGTGAACCTCGCTTACATGGGATCTGGAAAATGAACCTGGGTCCTTAGGCTTCACAGGTAAGTAAGTGCCTTAACCTCAAAGCCATCTCTCCAGCCCAAGTCTTTATTGTTACTCAAAAGTCCTAGTGGAAATTTTATGCTTCCCCTTTTGTTGTTTGCTTGGTGGTGGTGTGATGATGATTCCCATTTAAAGTAAAAGAAGAGGGTTTTCTTCTAAATGCAGTAAGTTTTGCTGACCTATAAAGGCAGCAAAGATGATCAACAGGTAAGATCTAATCTGAGATCATCTCTGGGATGTTGTCCTTCAGGATGTGTATCTGAGGTTCTCTGGGCTGTCGCCCACCATGACCAAAAGGACATCGATTCTGTGCAACCCACATCTACTTCCCAATGGTGAACAGATGAGCCCAAGATGGGAAATAATACCAGCATCAGGGTGACACAGGGTGGATGTGAACATCAGAGGTATGGGACACCGTTAGATCAGTGAGGAGGTAATTGAGAGAATCTTGGCCAGAAAACAATGGCACACTGGACGTGGTGGTGCACAGCGGTAATTCTGCCACTCAAAGGCGGAGGCAAGAGGATCACAAGAAGCCTGAGGCCAGCCTGCTTTACCTAGTGAGTATCAGACCAGCCAGGGCTATATAGTAAGACTGTGTCTCAAAAGCAAACCAAACAAAAGGGAAACAAAGAAAAGATAAGAAGTGGTTTAGGATGAGGGGGAAAATGCATTTACGCTGAGTTGGAACTAAGAGGACTAAGGTACCAACCTGATGAGGGAGATGGGACAGAAAAAGAATGTCACTCACATTTCTGCAAATTTCTCGTGAAAATGCTAGGAGGGGAAAGGGACAAGGAACATGAAAGTTTTGAAGGAAAAAATGACTATGCTTTCTTTTTTAAAGTTTGTTTCTTTGATTAAGATGACCTTGGGATATGAAAACAGAACCTTATTACAATAAATATTTATGAATGTTGAAGAGGCAGGCATTACAGACTTGTGGTCAACATTATTGGGTTGAGGTCTTCCTAAATAGACTGCACAGAGAGGAAAGAAAGGAAGGAGATGATTGGTTGCAAGGACTATACAAAGGTAGAAAAGGAAGGAATTCTGTGGTGGGTCATGGCGGTTTCATGCCTGTGATCTTAACATTCAAGAGTCTGAGGCAGGAATATCTTGAGTTCCAGGCAAGTCTGGGCTACATAGAGACCCTGTCTCAAAAAGACAAAAGAAAATAAAATATAGTAAAAACACAGCAAAGCAAATCAAAACAAACAAAAACACTCAACCTCCAAGAGGGAATTCTGTGACTATAGCAACCTCTTTCAATCATATTTTCCTGAACTGTAAAATAAGAACAGTGGCTGTGACTGTTTTTTGGCTTTTTTTTTTTTCTTCTGATTGCTGATGGGACAGTAAAGGAAATGCTTACCTTGTATCTGACATAGACAAAGTATTTGAAAGAATTCTATGTTCTGCTTAAGTAAAAATGTTCATTTACAGTAGAAAACCTCAGAATGAGGGATATGATTAGCCCTTCTTCTTATTCTCACATCTATAGCAGCTAAGGACATTTCCCCAGGCTTCAGAAAACTCTTATTCCAACGTGCAGACTGAAGTACTTTTTCTTCTGGGACTGAAGAGATGGCTTAGCAGTCAAGGCACTCACCTGGGAAGCCTAAGTACCCAGGTTCAACTCCCCAGAACCCATGTAAGTCAGATACACATGGTGATATGTGCATCTGGAGTTCGTTTGCAGTGTGCCCATTGTCTCTCTTTATCTGCCTCTGTCTCTCAAAAATTATGTAAAACCAAATTTTAAAAAATTCAAAAACTACAATTGTACCACACCGTTCAGAGGGAGTGTGTAATACTTAAATAAAAACACATGAAACCATCTAAAGAGTTCTTGATACCTGATAAGTGTGGTGGTTTGATTTAGGTGTCCCCCATAAACTCATGAGATCTGAACGTCTGGTTCCCAGATGATGACGGTTTGGGAGATGGAGCTTTGCTGAAGGAGGTGTGTCACTAGGGGTGGACCTTGAGTCCAGTCTTAAGGTGTATTCAGGGTCAGCTCATGCTAGCTAGTTCTGGCTGTGGTCTATCTGCTATAGACCTATAATGAAACCATCCAACTTCCTTCTCCTTTATGAAGCTTCCCCTGGAATCTGTTAGCCTGAAATAAACCCTTTCCTCACATAAGATGGTTCTGGTCAGGGGTTTGTCCCAGCAATGAGAATGTAACTGCAACAATAAGCAGTTAGAGATAATGTTTTGAGAGAAGTAACATCTAGAGGGTGTTAATGTCCCAGAAACCCAGAGAAGAGAGGACACTGTCAAACTCTGGAACATGCTCATATAGAATGCAGATACAGACCTTTTGCTAGCTTTGGCAGCAAGGAAGGAAGTTATTAATGATCCCAGAAGACACAGTTTTAGAAGAATGGTATAGGTGCAATCTGTCTGCAGGTTGAACGCAAAGGATGAAATGGAAGTGAGACACATGAAGATAGGATGAGCTTCAAGTGTCAAAGGATGGAAAAGAGGTAGCAGACAAAGAATTACTAGGGTAATGTATATTTTACTTCTTGATTGGTTATTATTATTAGATATTTTATTTATTTACAAGGAAAGAGAGAGAGAGAATGGGTACACCAGGGATTTTAGCCATTGCACATGAACTCCACATGTATGCATCACCTTGTGTGCATCTGGCTTTATGTAGGTACTGAGGAATCAAACCCAGGTTGTTAGGCTTTGCAGGCAAGTGCCTTAATTGCTGATCCATCTCTCCAGACCTATTATTTTTTTAAAACCACAAAGTAGGTTCATTTATAGATCTGTTTGTGTGTGTCTAAGTCATCCTTTCAACTCAGATTTCATAAAGTATTATTAAAAATAGTTATCATCTATTTCTCAAGATGAAGGCCTTTTTCTTCACTTAGGGTGAAATAAGACAGACTTGTTTGGATACAAAGGCAGTCTTTTAATCAAGATAAATTGTCCCAAACTGCTAGAAATACTTGTTGTTCTTTCTTCCTCTAAATCACAGTCTGTTTTAAATCAAATTAATCAAATTAGACAGGGAAGTCGTGCTGTACTTGGAAACTTGGGTGAAAAGATAGAGAGGGCCTGTTCATGGTTACTTCTCTTAGCAGTCATCCAGATTGCTTTGAGTGAAAACATATTCTGCTTAGAAGATGCACACAGACTAGTGCATGCACATGCACACACACATATACAATGCATCTTAATTTTCTGGTGAAAATTTCTTAATTTTCTGAAATGCCATGCAATTAGTAGCAGACAGAACCTGGTGTTAGGTCTTCTGCATGCCAGACCACTCCTGATGGATTACAGTGAGCTCAGGCCATGCACTCATCAATGTTTCTTAGCAGATCTTTGAAGCCAGAGGTGTAGCTTCCTCTCCCTTCTGCCTCACTTACATTGCATGCTGTGCTCTTCTCTGGAACAGAGTTCATTTCCCTGTATCATCATCACATTGTCTTCATCTTTAGGACCTAGAGTGTCTAATTACTGTCTTTTGACGTGTTCTGTTGTTGTGATTCGATAGAGGTACCTCCAGTGTTCCACGTCATGTCTGAAGAGCCGACTAAGTACTTGAACTAATGAAGAAATTAATGATCATATAATCCATACTGACTTCCCCTCACATAGTTTTCTTTTCCCTTTCTTTCTTTCTTTCTTTCTTTTTTTTTTTTTTTGAGGTAGGGTCTCACTCTATCTAGCCCAGGCTGACCTGGAATTCACTATGTAATCTCAGGGTGGCCTCAAACTTACAGCGATCCTCTTACCTCTGCCTCCTGAATGCTGGGATTAAAGATGTGCACTATCATGCCTGGCATTTGTTTTAACTTTATTTATTTATTTATTTGAGAGAGAGAGAAGAGAATGGGCCCCCAGAGACTGCAAACGAGCTCCAGATGCGTGCACCCCCTTGTGAATCTGGCTTACATGGGACCTGGGGAATGGACCCGAGGTCCTTTGGCTTTGCAGGCAAATGCCTTAACTACTAAGCCATCTCTCCAGCTCCACCCCCCTCCACATAGTTTCACGGAATGACAGGCTTTGGAATTTTTTTGAACTTTCTGCATATACATGTTTCAAATGGCTTGCTCTGTTCCGTGATCCATTCTCCAAACAGAGGGTTTCTCTACTGATAGTCTGTGCTAGTTACTTTCTCACTGCCGGGACAGAATACCTGACAAAAAGCAACTGTAGGGAGGAAGGTCACAATCCAGGTTCCCCTCATGGTGGGGAAGGGATAGTGGCAGGAGCCTTAGGCAGCTGGCCACGTGCAGTCCAGTGGGAGGAGGCAGAGAGGGATGCTCAACCAGCTCTCTCCTTTTAATACAGTCTGGTACCTAGACCCACACACATAAAGTGAGCCTTCCTGTCTTAAATAACCTAATCAAGATAATCCCTCACAAACACACCTAGAAACTACCCTAATCTAAGTAATTGCTAATAGGTGCTTCTAGGTGATGTCCAGTTGACAACAGAAATCATCACAGCCTCATTCCAGATGTCACGGAAGCCCATGCACATTGTGTGCACACACAGGCCACTTATCTTGGAAGTGAGATTATTTCCTTGGATATTAAAAAATCTGGTATACACATACTTGGGCTGCAGGACCCTGGGAAATCAAGCCTAGCTAAGCTGAAAGCCTCCTTCCTATTTACTAGCTGTCATGTTTTTGGAAAGAGCTATGAAGCCTACTGGGAGATAAAAGTCACCAGTGGCCTTACCCATAAGTGGACCCTGAAAGCTACATGGCTGGCCAGCCAGGCAAAATGTGCCAACTGGCACATGGTGCCATGTCTATTATGGGAGAAACCAACTGTTCTCTAGTTGAACTTGAGACCCACTCCATATAAGGGAATTCATGCTTTATACTAAAATACTAATCAAAAGCCTAATCACAAGGAGGAGGTCATGAACCCTAGTGGAGAAGCTATTACTGTTGTTTGGCTAAACGGATATATATGCCCACTAAACTACCTTCTAACCATTCATGTTTATGCCCATATATTAATGCTAGTCTTGCTTTCAGTTAGAGAAGCTTCTCTTTTCATATAGTGATGACTACTTGGGAAACTCAAGACTCATCAAAATGCCAAGAAGCAGTGACAGTGGAGTGTTCTGCACTGAGTTTGACATTTCTATCACGCACTCCAAGGATCAGCGGCAACTGCGGAAGAGGTGGCAGAAATAACGTGAGAGCCCTTGGCAGGGAGGAGTGCTTTGGAACGTTGTCTTCCAGATACAAAGGGGCCATTGCATTCCGGACCTCACAAAGGCTAATGCCATTCATTCAAGACCTTCACATTATGAGGGGGAAGAATGATGACATCAAAAGCACAGGAGGGGCTAGTTGGAAAGAAGAAGAGGTTCAGTGGAGAAAAAGAGGGTGGTGGGAGGGTATTATTATCAGGATACATTGTGTATGAATGGAAGTTGTCAAGGAAAATTCATAAAAAGAATGTAAGTTACACCTTACTACATTTTTCCCAGAGAGTAATTTGTGGTTTTATTTTTTGTATTTTAGTTTTTGGCTACAAGTTCTAATGTCAAAAGACAAACTTGGGGGCTGGAGAGATGGCTTAGTGGTTAAGCGTTTGCCCATGAAGCCTAAGGACCCGGTTCAAAGCTTGATTCCCCAGGACTCGTGTTAGCCAGATGCACAAGGGGGCGCACGTGTCTGGAGTACATTTGCAGTGGCTGGAGGTCCTGGCACGCCCATTCTCTCTCTCTCTGCCTCTTTCTCTGTCTGTCACTCTCAAATAAACAAATAAAAATAAATTTTAAAAAAGACAAACTTGGGCAGCCTCTCCCATCTTCCACCCACACATCATCAGAGAGATCATGGGGAACCATGTGTGCTCTGCAGCCGATCCAGCCTGCCCTTGCCTTGTGGTTTCTTGGATGGCTTTTGAATCTTAGTGTAGGTACTTGAGGATGGAGGAGGTTAGGGATAACTTGAAAGTTCCCTTAGCTTCCTTCCATTGTTCAAATTAAAGGAAGCTGGGCCTTCTTCTGCATGAGCAGAAGAGAATCTTCTAGTCTCACCCTTCTGCCTCCTGACCTTTTCCCTTCTCTTTCTACCCAAACTTCACTGGTGTTTCCATTATCCTCAACTTCTAGTGACTGCCAAGCCTTGGGCAGTCAAATTCTAATCCCCCCATTTCTTAACTCCTCTGATGATCACCAATTCCTGAAAAGCTAGAATGAATGGCGAAAGTGATTGATATTAAGTTAGACATTAGGAAGGATCTCAGGCATATACTAGTATGGTTAGTACCCCCTGCACTGGAAAAGATAACGGAGCCATGGGGTTAAAAGAGGGGGAAAAGCGTGGTGTGGTGGCTCATACCTATAATTTTAACACTCAGGAGGCTGAGGTGGGAGAATTACCATGAGTTCCAGGGCAGACTGGGGTAAAGTGAAGCACTGCCTCAAAACACAGGTAAGAAAAGAAAGAGAAAGAGAGAGAAGAAGAGAAAGAGGAGGAGGAAGAGGATAAAAGGAGAAGGAAGGAGAAGAAAAGGAGGAAGGGGAGAGAGGAAGGAAAAAGAAAGAGAGGAACAGGAGGGGAGAATAGAGACTAATGGGGAAGGAAAATAGCTGATGTTAACAATCTGAAGCCCATGGGAGAAGCTGAGCTGCCCTGTGGTTTCTGCTGATGGTCACCATGAAAACAGAGTAGCTTGGAAAGACTTAGCTAGCTCCTAAATCTACCTTTTAAATGTGCCTCTTCCAGCTGGGCATGGTGGTGCATGCGTTTAATCCCGGCACTAGGGAGGCAGAGGTAGGAGGATCACTGTGAGTTCAAGGCTACCCTGAGACTACATAGTGATTTGCAGGTCAGTCTGGGTTAGTGTGAGACCTGACCTCAAAAAATAAATAAATAAAATAAAATGTGCCTCTTTCTTATTGTGTTGTTTTCTTCTTTTCCTTTTGGTAAGACTTTTTCTCTCTTCCTCCTCTCTTTCTAACAATTAGCTCTTGGATGTCTACCCAATGTTACTGCAAGTCCAAAAGAAGATTGTCCAAGTCTCAGAGCACTGCAGACATGAACCCCGGGGGCACCTCTGCTCCTCCACACTGCTAGGGTTTGGCCTCCTGGGTGCTGTTCATTCCTGCCATTGAGTCTTCAACTTGGCCACCTCTCTCTGAAGATCCCCATGGACAGAATGCTCCCTGTGTCCTCTCCCAGGGACACACTGGAGTATTAATCAGTCTTCTATCACTTGAATCTGACCGACACTCAATTGGAGTTAGTCACAGTTAAAAGGAATCAAGGTCTCACGGAACCACAGCCCCTCCCCCCCCCGCCCCCCGCATTTATGTGATTTCAGATGTGGGCGAATATGGGGTTCAACTAAACTGTTCATGTTGCCTTCCCTCTCCATATCTGTCAGGCTTGCTTTCATCTGCACTGATTTCATTCTCTTATGGGCTGTCTCCATGTGATAGAGCTTCACTCAGCTTACACACCTTGCATTCCATGTTCTTGGAAAGATGGATAACCACCCACATCTCCAGGATCTGCACACGACTCTAAATTTATTTAAAAAGGAATCTGATTGGCCATGGTTGTGTCACGTGCTCATCCCGGAACAGCCTCTGTGTCCTGCAGAGTGGGGTATGCCATCCATCCTTAGCCATGCGACGCTGAGGAAGAGGAGCCAGGAATCTATTGATTGATGGTGCCACTGTGATTACATGGCATGGTCACAAGCCACATGCAGCTGTTCCCCACCCGACGCAGTGCTCACCGAGGTGCTGAGGACCCACCCGTGCCCTGATCACTGCTCTTGCCATTGCTGATGCGGAGAAAGAGGCGGCAAATGCACTCTGGCTAGCTGCAGTGACGCGTCAATTCTACTTTCTTTTCATTTGACAAAAGGCGTCCTCTACATAACTCCAGTGGCCAGAGGCGCAATCCCTACCTGGGTCCAGGAGATGGCGCTGGCCAGCAGCATTAACCACGACCACAGGCATTGGCTGAACGGCCTCCCCCCCCCCCCCCCCACTAGCTTTTGGAAGATGGAAACAGTCTTACAAGATGTTTGAACTGAACAAGTCTCTAGAAATCTTGGGCAAGTCTGTAATTGTATTGAAAGTAGGCTTGGAGGGAATACCAAACCCGAGGTACAGGGAAGGCCTGTGGCAATGAGCTAGAAGCATCACAAAAGGTGGAAGCATGGGTGTACCCCGATAGTGAATGGAACCTCATCCAGCTAGAACTGTGCTTCTCCTCTGCACACGTCTGTTGTGATTCTTCCTCATTTCCCATGGTGACCCCGTCCCTTTTCTTCAATTGCATTATTCTTTGGGTGAGAACAAGCACTGCCCCAGATATGAAGACATCATAATCAGTTTTATCTTTCTCCCACTAGGTTTTATAGATAAAATTGAAAGATTTATACTTTTTAATATATGGGAGTCAAATGCTCAGTGGGGGGCATTCAAGCATGAGATGCAATAAAACGTAGGAAAGCGTGGATTTTATTCCAGGGCACAGAAGTTTATAGGTCACAAAATTATCTTGTTCTAGTTTGTTGGATGATTTCAAAAACTTCCAAACCAAAACATTTTTTGTTGGATGATAAATGATACAGTGAAACATAAGGAAATGCCAATAAATAAAAAAAAAACAAAACATAAAACAAAAAAAAACAAAAAAACCCAGAGTGCGCTCTCTCTCTTCCTCTCTTTTTGAGGCAAGTCCAACATGCCTTTTTTCAAGGTAGGGTATCACTCTAGCTCATGCTGACCTGGAATTCATTGTGTTGTCTCAGGGTGGCCCTCTAATTCTCGGCGATTCTCCTACCTCTGTCTCCCAAGTGCTGGGATTAAAGGTGTGCACCACCATGCCTGGCTTAATGTTTTATTTTTATTTATTTATTTTTATTTATTTCACAGAGCGAGAGAGAGAGAGAGAGAGAGAGAGAGAGAGAGAGAGAGAGAGAGAGGGCACACTAGGGCCTCCAGCCACTGCAGACGAACTCCAGAAGCGTATGTCTCCTTGTGCATCTGGCTAATGTGGGTCCTGGGGAATCGAACCTGGGTCCTTTGGCTTTGTGTTTACCTTAACTGCTAAGCCATCCCTCCAGCCCAAGACTGGCCTTTTTCTTTTTATGAGACAGAGAGAGAGGGAGAAAGAGAGAGCAAGATAGATAGATAGAATTGGCACCACAAGGCCTTCAGCTACTGTAATTGAACTCCAGACATGTGTGCCACTTTGTGCACATGTGCGACCTTGCTCATGCATCACCTTGTGCATCTGGCTTACATGGAATCTGGGGAGTTGAACATGGGTCCTTAGGCTTTGCAAGCAAGCACCTTAAAAGCTAAGTCATCTCTTCAGCCCTCACCAAGTTAAGCCATATTTATAGTTGGATGTGGCTCCTTCGACATCCATTTCTGCACACATAGGCCTCTTTCGATAGTACATGCTGGGCTCAGTTGATGGCTCAGTGGGATAAAATGTTGCCTCTCAAACTTGAGTACCTGGATTTGATCACCACCAGACCCCATGTAAAGTGTCAAAGAAGCTGGAAGCCATGGCAAATTTTTGTAATCCCAGCAGCTAACTGGAGATGGGAGACAGAGACAGGAGAATTTCCTGGAAGTGAGGAAGCTCTTGGTGAGAGCAGCAGTCAACACCAACAGAGAGAAAGAAAGAGAGAGACTCTGCCTCAAATGAAGTGGAAGAGAGTATCAACACTGACCTTGCTCATACACATGTACATACACACAGAGAGAGCGAGAGACAGCAAGAGAGACAGACAGAGAGAGAGAGAGAGAGAGAGAGAGAGAGAGAGAGAGAGAGAGAGCAAGCAGATGGATGTACCTTCCTCTGTTCTTTCTTTCCACAAACAAGGCCCAAGTCTGTGCATACTCAGAACTCACAGCCATTACTCACTATTTTATGACCCTCTCTGTGGGCTCTGCATCATTGTAAAAACGAATTAGCAATGTTTGGATTGCTTTATTTTGTTTGAGACAGGGTCTTCTGTAGATCAGCTGGCCTTGACCTCCTGATCTTCCTGCCTCCTCTATTGACTGTCTCTGCCAAGTTGATTAGCAAGTTTTTTTTTTAAGTGAAGAAACACAGAAAATACCAGAAAACTTTGCATAATAATAAGTATTTTTCATGTGCATACACAAGTTTCTTCATATATAAAAAATGTGGGTGGTAATGGTAATGTGGTGCCTACCTCTTGGGTGGTTGATGGGATTCAGTGAGCGTATTATTTGTAACATGTTCAAAGCAAAGACTGGCTCCATATGAGCCTTTGTGGATGGACCCTGCAGACTCATTTTCACCCACCTTCTGTTCACTGTTGTTTGCTGCTTGTAGTTTTTCTGATCCAAGGATGGAGGAAATCATCTTACTGTTTTGATTCACATCTTCCTGTTCACTAGTGAGAATAAGTAGGGGGCATTTAGTGACTCTGCATTTCCCCTTGACTCAAGGTCCTCTTGATGATGCTGTGTTGACTGCTTCACTTTGAAACAACTCATTTGTCCTTTCAGCTATATTGGCAACTATTTTTCCTAATATATCACAGGTCCTATTTTTTTTACAATAAAATTATTTAGTTTTTTTAAATTGATATTTTTATAGTTCTTGGGTTCCCTTCATACTTAGTAAGGACTTTTCCACTCAAGGGGTATATAAATATTCTCTCAAACTTTCTTTCAAAAACTTTTTTTGCTTTATTTTTTTGTACTAGATCTTTAATCCATGTGAAGTTTATTTTTTGTATATGGCCTGAAGTTAAGGACTAATATTGTTTTATTCCAGATGAATAGTCAATTATTTCACTCTATAAAATAAACCATTCTTTCATGAGTGAATGTAAGTACCTTCATCATAGATTATGTTCCTATATATATTTGGGTCTGAATCTGGACACTTCCACTGATTTCTTTGAACAGTCCTGTGATGTGCCCTACTATTTTGATTATACAAGTTCAGAGGTAATCTTCCTTTATGCTTTCATTTTTCTATATTGTGTTAGCAATTCATGCACACTGATTTGTATTATACACTTAAAGCCAAACTGTTCATTTTTATTAAAGGACTATGAGTTTTTTAGAAACTTAATTTTTATTGAAGAGGATTGACATTTTGTGATATTGTTTGCTTACTCAGATCTCACTTTGCTGTAGTCATTGTATTTTTCACATAAACTTTCTGGTGGTTCCTTAGCAATTTGATTTCTGATGTGATTAATCACAATTAGAATTTAAAACTCTCATTCACTTATAAATGACTTCTACTAATATGAAGGTTATTTTGTACTTTTGTGTGTTTATTAAACTTTTTTCAGTCATCACACTTACTTTAAAAATATTTATTTACTTATTTGAGAGAGAGAGAAAGAAGCAGAGAGAGAGAGAGAGAGAGAGACAGAGAGAGAGAGAAAATATGGGCATGTCAGGGCCTTCAGCCACTGCAAATGAACTCCAGACACATGCATCCAGCTTTATGTGGGTACTGGGGAATCAAACCTGGGTCCTTAGGCTTTGCTGCCAAGCACCTTAACCATTATGCAATCTCTCCAGTCCCATACTTACTTTTTAATCCTAATGGTTTAAAAAAGTTGCAGTTATCTGTCTTCTTTGGAGAATTATAGCTATACCATTTCATAATGTATAAATTAAGATAATTTGCTCTCTTCATTTCTAAACTTACACCATTTACTTTATTATATATATTTACTTAATATTATATTAGCTACATGCTCCCAAACAATGCCAAGTACAAATGGTGTGGAGCAGGGTCCAGTCATTCCCTGCTTTCTTTTGGTTTTAATGAGATTACTACTATTTTGCATTTTAATATGGTGCCTTATTTTAAGCTTTGATATAATCGTTATCATTCTTTGAGCATTCTATGTATTTATGACCATTTCACCAATTGTGACTGTTGAAATTTATCAAGTACCTTTCCGTTGCCTGTATATTTAATTTGTTGTTGTAATCAATTATATGGGTAAATATTTCAACATTTGTTCAACTAGCATTCCTGCCTGGAACAATGACTATTTGGAGTGCAAAGAGGGGAAACCCACAGTGAAAGAACAGAGAAAGCTGTTTGCAAGTCAATGTATGTGTTGGGGGGCAGGGGACAGAAAGCCAATAGTTCGCAAAATAGATTTTGCAGGTGCGTTATTATTCTCACTGTCTTAGTAGGGGCAAAGGTATTCTTTTTTTTAAAAAATTTTTATTGACAGCTTTCAGAGCTATAGGCCATAAACCATAGTAATTCCCTCCCCCACTTACTTTCTTTTTGCAACTACACTCTCCATCATATCCCCTCCCCCTCTCAATCAGTCTCTCTTTTATTTTGATGTCATCATCTTTTCCTCCTGTTATGATGGTCCTGTGTAGGAGTGTCAGGCACTGTGAGGTCATGGGTATCCAGGCCGTTGCAAAGGTATTCTAAAGGGAGATTCTTATCCCTTCCCTTCAGCTATCAGACCACTGGGTCAAGGGACCTCAAGGGATTGGAATTTCCCCAGGAATCTCATGCTGCAGAGGGTAAAAGCTGGAGCCCTTATCCTAGCCAGAGAGGAAACTTATGCCCCAGGAAGAGATTTCATGATTTTGACAACTTGTCAGACTGCCTCATAGGGCTGATTGAGCTGAGGCAACGATGGGTCAGTGTTGAGTGAGACTGGGACAGTAATGAGATCCTTTAGGCAGTAAGGGCATGGTCCATAGTGAACTGCAAGCCTATCTATCACATAAGCTGTTCATTGCAAGCCTGGAAAAGGACCTAGTTAATAGCCTTCGGGACTAGACAGCCAGTGGGGAGAGGGAATGGACAAGATGAACCTGCTGCGGGATCATCCCCCTAACTGAGCAAGCCACATGGGATTTAGTTGCTCAGTTGGTCCGAGGGAACGTGAACAAGGGCAAGTGGGCCTCGCCCTGGTTCTGCTGGTGATGGGTGGGGACAGCAGCCAGTCTCAGTAAGGATTGCCTCTGTCTCTATCTCTCCTACGGTGCATAGAAGGGCGGTAAACCACGCCGCTCCTTGTTGACCTCTTTCTCTCTCAGGTTGCCTCTTCCTAACAATCTCTTTTTAAAATATACTTTTGGGTGTGGCTTCAGCGGCCATTTAATATTTTTTCTGGCACCTTATCTCCCTGAGTTAGGCCCACACAAACCAAGAAAGACTCTCCATCACTCTCAAGCCCTACATCGGGACCACACGTCCACCAAGACTGTTTTAATTATACATACTCCTTCCCCTCTATCTAAATCGAAACCTCCCGTCAGGACCCTGGAGATGGACTTTGGGGCTCCCTGGAATCTCTATATGTTCCTCTTCCCAAAATGGCCACAGTCAATAAATCCCCACTTCTCTGCTTTTTGTTAGTCTTGTCACTTTAGTTGCTGTTGGGGATGGGTGGCTGACTCTAGCTTGAAAGGCCTTCCAGGGTCCAGATTTTGCTACTCAAAGCTCAGAGAACATTATTATTGTTGTTTAGATTATCAGGAGAAAAAGAAAAGGAAGTAAGTGAAACCTCCAAAAACTCAAAACACACAAAACAAAAACAAAAATATTGTTGCCAAGTAGGCCTAATTACTTTTTTGGCAATATATCAAGGGAGGTTATGCCTTCTGATCCTTGAGCAGATGTATAAACTCTTCCCATCTGGTGGACACAGGTCTTGGCATAACGTTTATGGGGAACTGCTGGGTGAGTATTGACTGTGATTCCCCCAGTCTACGAGAAGGTCAGCACATACAGTTTCCATAGCTACTACTAAGTGAATTCTTTCTTTTGCAGCACCTGTACTGCGACATTGATAGTCTGAATATCCTTCAAAGTTGACCCTGTCTCTCCACAGCCATTGTACTTGGTCAGGTCTCATTCTATGGGAAAGCACATGGAGGGAGAGAATTCGAGCCAGCAGGACAAAGACACATGACTGAGCTTGGCCCATGGATATCACAGAGGTTGTATAGAGTTGGGTTCGGGGGAGAAGGCAAATGCAGAGACTCCACACTGACTTCACGTTGGAAGCTCGGGAACAGCCCACATCCCATCCCAGAGTCTCACTTCGCTGGCCCAGGGTGGGACAACTGCAGTTTCAAAATACTTCAGTCCCAGGCAATTTTGATGATCAGTCAAGACTGACAGCCACAGTCACACACTACACACTGGCATCTCAGTCAAGCACATACTGCATACATGAAGGGCTCCCTCAGATGAAAATGCAGCCAACAAATTCCTATTGCCTAGTGGTGTCGCAGTCATTGGGACATCACAGTGCAATACATCAGCCACTCATTTCCACTTGTGGTGCTGGTGTGAAGAAACCCGCCGCCCTGCCCATCATATAAAGTGTTGTACATGTAGTCTTCCTGGGGAATGATCTCCAGACTTTCTCTGCCAGCTGGCTTCCTCTAATCTTGACGTCTCTCTAGTACTCTACCCTTGTACCACAGTAGCAAATGGAGATCTTGCTGGCACTGACGTACTTGCTATTGTTGTGGAGTATGCTCTTTCTTCCTATAAAAATAATTTTTTATAAACCAGTATGAAGTGTTATACCAGCAGCCTCATGCATCTCATATTTATCAAGTCTCCTGACTGCTCATTTTTATCTTGAGCTTGATTTATATATATATATATATATATCTCCTTGGGTTTAGGGGTTTCATTCATCAAAATTCATAACACAAGTACCCAAATGGCCACTAATTCAGTGGCATCTTTGTGTGACTGTGAGCATATGGCATCCTAGTTTGCGAGCTATTGCCCACTCAAGAGCTGAGAAAGGCTCCAAAACTCTCAAAGCACCCTAATTCCCATATCATATCATATCACTCTCTCTCTCTCTCTCTCTCTCTCTCTCTCTCTCTATATATATATATATATATATATATAGATAGATAGATAGATAGATATAGATATAGATATAGATATAGATATAGATATAGATAGATAGATAGATTTATCACTCATTTATTTATCTACCATCTATCTACCTATAAACTTTAATAGGCTATACCATCCTGGTTTGTGGAAATATATGCTATGATGTTCATATAAGAAAATTGCCTAATGACAACTTCCTCAAAATGTAGCCCATTACATAATTGTATTTGTGTAGTGGTTCTTGGAGACTAGTCAGTGGATCACCTACAACAGCATAACTTGGGAATGTCTGAGAGACTTTTGAGCAGATATACCAAGGTTCACTTAGTAAACTCTGGGGTGTGGGCCCAGCAGTCTACTACAAAAAAAGTGTCTGTGGTATTCTGTTGTGGATACCTGGTAAGGACCCACCAGTGACGTGGAGTTGCTAACTAGTTAGAGAGCCATGGTTTTGGTGGGTCACTGATATCAAGGGAAAATGGCTCTGAGTACTGGTTGCTGAAAATAACACATCTGATTGTTCTAGAGTTGTCAAGGATGGTGTGGATCCTGGAAAAGATGTCAACTGCAGTTCATATAAGGATTAGAGGTTTTAAGAAGGGGTCTGAGTAAGAGGGGAGGACAGAAGTCACAATTTCAGATGAGACAGGAAATGATAAAACAACTGGTGATTAAGTTCCTACAGGGTGGGGGTCTGTTGTCTCTCAGGAAGAAATAATGGTTTAGTGGAAGAAATTTCTGCACACGCAAGTGTTATTTTGGGAAATTTAAAAAAAAAATCACTGTGATTTCCTGGATCAGGAGATGTCTTTTAAACTATAGGTAAAACTGCCACTTTTGTGTCAACCTTACACAGCAAAAGAATACAACATAGAGAGACATAAACTGGAAACGATTTTCTTCCCTGGTCTGAAAGAGAACGGGGAGGTGCAGCCGGTGGCTATATTCCTGGTCTCACAGCATCAGTCCAGGTGCCTGGATTCCTCGTTGGTTTCTTCTGTGATGTCATGGGCTCCTGCACTCCGGCCTTCTGTCACAGGCTGCTTCTGCCTGGGGATACAGCATGCACATGTCTTTACCAACACCCTCCACTGCCACCTGCCACGACTTGCTTTGACCGCTGACTTTATTTTGATCAGTGACTGTGCAGCCATTTTTCTTTGCTGTTCAAAATTAGTTTCTGGCCTGACCTTTATTCTTTTATTCCATGCATTCATGTCCGGACGGGGTGTTTCTCTGCAGCACTTCTTGCCTCACTTCTCTTATTCATGAGCTGCAGACCTTATGTGGGAGCTTGTTAACACTTGGTTCCAGCACATTTTCTTTGTCCCCAGATTAACCTCCCCGCTACCTCTGTTGCTGCACCCTGGGGAACACCTGGGGGTGCTATTTGGGGATTTCTACTGTAAATCTCTGACACAAGCTGCTCCCTGCTCTGGAAATCTCACAACAAAGAGGTCTCCCCTCCATTAGCATAATGACTGTGGTTCCCACGTGCATAATGCCCTGCTCCCAAGCACCAGGCCTCCATTCAACCTCCACATTCAGCTCCACGGGACAATAAAGCCCCTACCCAATGTCACCAGAGGCCTGTCCTGCCTATGTGGGTGTGGCGGGGGGGAGGTATTTTTGTTTTTCTGGTCAGGAAATGCTGATCTTGCCTGCCTGGCCTTGGAACCCAGGTAGCAAGGCCTCTAAAGTGACCACATGTGTTCTTACACTTTCCCTTTCACTTTCTTAATAAGCTACCTCTATTTCAATCACTGTTCATGTATCTCTGGTCCAGTTCTTAATACTAGGGCACAAGAACCTAGAGATCTCAGCAGGTACCTTTTGGGCTTATTCATTCCTGTAGCAGGTGATGAATGGCCAGCCAGGAGGTAAGATTTATAGTATTTTGACTTTCATTTCTACCTTTCACTTTCCTCCTGAACACTTGGAAATGGTCAACAAACTCCTGCAGGAGACCCCATAATATCCTAGAAGGGAAGCACCAGATTCCACATCTCCCTCCTGGTCTTTCCTCTCTGTGCTTTATAGCAATACATATAAGGGTGACATATGTATGACTGGACCCTCTCCCCAGCCCCATGGAGATGTTAGCCAAGCTTTGATCAAGGAACAGCAAGTGCATTGCCTAGAGGCTGCCAAGTCCACACTTATACTGGGAGGCAGCTGCCGTAGAATGTGCTCTTTGAAACACAGAGACACAGTGACCATGGCCAGCTCTGGGAGGTGCACAGAGACGCAATTCTCCTTATGGGTTTATGACCTGCCAATGATTGGGACATGTATTTGCTAAGCTATCTGTCAGTGACAGGCAGAAGGCAACCATGTGGCCAAGCCAACCAAAGAATGCAATAGTCAGGTTGACGGGCAACTAACGTGGGGGCACCCACAAGAGGCTGGGCATAATGGAGTTAATAAAGACTGTGATGGCCACATGGCTGCTCGGAGTCCA